>NC_139540.1:55445699-56645699 GCF_965153285.1 Podarcis tiliguerta | reverse complement strand
ATGGAAGCAGTACCACATCGAAAGAGCAAAGACATGTTACCTGTTTTTGATCATCAGTACCTTCTTTTGTTTCTTCTTCATGACGATTGTGATCCATCTGTTCACCGTTTTCCTCATTTGTTCCCCCATGCGCATGACTGCTAGGCTCATCTGGGTCAAGGCTCTGCCCTTGCTGCTCATCATCATAATGGCCATTCAGATTCTCTTCTGTTCCATTGATGGCCTCCCCTGTGTCTCCACCCTGATCCGCCTCCCCATTCATAGCTGAATAGTCTTCTTGATGCCGAGCTTGATGTTCCGGTGCCATGGTTTCTTCCTCATCCACAGTTTCCGCTGGCCGCTAGTAAACCCAAAAACCCAAATTGCGTTATGCTCAGCTCTTTTGATTAATATATAAAGAACACATATGAGGTTCACAGACAAGCCAGGGTAAAGCTACGTTAAAGAGAAGAACTGTGCTCTGAACTGTGATACAGCACAAGCATCTCTACAATTACAGCACAATGCTGTTTCAACAATCTCATTCTGATATAAGGGAGGTAGGCCTCTGAAAACCAGATACTGGTGACAAACAACAGGGGAGTCTTGTGAGCTTCCCAGCTGCAACTAACTGTTGGGTCCAAAATGCTGGATTAGGTTGATCTTTGGTCCAATCCAGAAGGTATCTATCTTCTTATACCCTGAAACAACAAATCTGTTCCACAAACCACATGGGAAGGTCCTTTGAAATTAAAGAGAGGCTAAAAAGCATCATATGATAACAGCATGGACAATGCCATAAAAAGCAAGAAGGCCAAATATCCAGCTGAGCAAGCAATCCCTTGGATATTAAGTAGTTCCTTATATCCTGACCAAGATTATTCCAATTTAATAATTTCAGACAGCACAATCATGCCTTGACAAAACACACAGGACCTAGCTGAACCTCTTTTATAACCACCCAGTAATTCAACCAAGCAGCCAGCCTGTTTTTGTATTTGTGCTGCTTTCTGGATTTTGGCCTCTATTCTCAATCAACCCAATTTTTCAGATTTCGAAAATCAGCTCAGATGAGCCCATCTATAACAGAATGCAGGTAAAATCACAGTCTGAAAGTAACTCCACTGCAAAACTTGGGAAGCACTATTTGAATAAAAAGCACTTTTTAAAAGCATCTTTTAAAGTAGCTAGGCATTGACTACAGATATTACCTATGGCCGTTCAGACAAAAGAGAAAAAACAAGATCCTAACAGGCACACAGAGCAAGGCGTAAACACAACTTCAGAGAGCACTTAGGCTTGAAGAAATGAGCAATGCTTAAATACCATTGCCATTTCCCAGTGAACAATGATTTGTTATATATCCCAAATGCTTTACAAAGCAAAGCAAAACTCAAAACATTTTGTTCCCTAACCAGCTAGGGTTGCTAAGTGACAATGGAGCACCTGTTTACCAAATTTAAACATTTGAAAAAGGGAAAGAAATCGTTGCTTCAGGGCTGGATTCAGTCTGATTGCTTTTCACTGCAAAGAGACATGTGCATTTCTAATTGTGTACATTTTAACTTTGCCAAACTGTAAATTTGAAATTTTGATTTCAGGAGCTAAATATTATGGTTGTAAGTCACTTTGGGTTACCCTGGGCAACATAAGGCGGCCGGCAATTTTAATAAATAAATTATTTTGAAATGTGGTAATATCTGAGTGCAGGACACGGGTGGCATTGTGGGTTAAACCACAGAGCCTAGGACTTGCCGATCAGAAGGTTGGCAGTTCGAATCCCCACGATGGGGTGAGCTCCCATTGCTCGGTCCCTGCTCCTGCCCACCTAGCAGTTCGAAAGCACGTCAAAGTGCAAGTAGATTAATAGGTACCGCTCCGGTGGGAAGCTAAACGGCGTTTCTGTGCGCTGCTCTGGTTCGCCAGAAGCGGCTTAGTCATGCTGGCCACATGACCCGGAAGCTGTACGCTGGCTCCCTCAGCCAATAAAGTGAGATGAGCGCCGCAACCCGAGAGTCGGCCACGACTGGACCTAATGGTCAGGGGTCCCTTTACCTTTTTAATATCTGAGTGCCAACATAAGCATGAATCTTTAAGATACAAGTCAGATTTCAAAGGTTTCAATGGGCTGAGTCCAAAGACACTGCGGCAAAGCAGAACAAATTCCACTAATGCAAGAGAACTTCCCCTCACTCTCCTACCTTCCCATGTGCCCCCTGCATCCCTTCAATCCTCTGCAAGGAACTACCAGTTAGCAGCAGGGCCAGCTCTTTTGTTCTGCAATTTTGCACCTCTCCTTAAGTGGGCCCACTCTGAATCAGGCCAGCCAAGACCAGCATTATTGGGGTACCATCAGTCCCACTCATCCCTGGGCAGCATCCAGCCCACCTTTCATCTAGACAGTGTTATAAATGAACAGAAAACAAGTCTATTGGTTACTTTACTTTATACCATTTACAGTGGTCCCTTGGTTTTTGAACATCTCCGTTGACAATGCTTCGGTTTTCGAACATGCCTCGGAAATCGAGCATGCCACGCGGCTTCCGTATTGAATTTTCCGTATTGAGTTTTCGGTTTTCGAACGTTTCAGAACTCGAACGGTCTTACAGAATGGATTACATTCGAAAACCAGGGTACCGCTGTAGTTACTATGGAGGACTTCCTAGCATCAGAAAGTACTTTATACGCTTGAGTACTTTCCGTCAGAAAGTACTTTACATGCTTGAACAACAAGTGCCTTTCTTATCTGGTGTCACTTGAGAACAAACATTTCTTTCCTGATTGCGAAACTCAATTAGGATTTTGAACCAGAGACCTGCCAAACATGGGTAAGAAAGCCATTAAAAGGCATTAAACATGAATGCTTTACAAGGATCCAGAGGACAGGGTTCACTCGTGATACTGTGACTAAAAACAAAAGCACTTCCATCCAGGGGTATTTCTCAGATGCCAGTTTCAAAACTTGAATCAATGTGGACATCTGTTTTTCGTCTAGAAGGAAGACTAGCCTGGTGTCCTTGCAGGCTTTAAGTAGAGGTTGAATGGCCAACTGTCATGTATGATCTAGTTGAGATTCCTGTACTGCAGGGAGATGGACTAGATGCCCCTTCCAGTTCTACAAGTCTATGATTCCTCTGGCCCTGTTGCTGCCACCACACCAATTTCCCGCTGATTTACTGCTACCATTGACACCACCACCACTTTTTCTAGCCTAGCAAAGATGATACAGATTCACAGCAGCTGCATGTATACACACACAAACAAACCAACACACAAACACCAGGTTTGAAACACGTTGATAAACCATAATGAAAAGCTGCCATGAAATTCAAAAGCTCCAAACCTATTAACATCTCCAAGATTCCCATGCTGTCCTCACTGGTCCAATGCAACATCAGTCAAGCAATCATAAAGAGGCCAACAATAATAGCTCTTCTTTTATTACATTCCACGCACTCTAGAGACCTATTCCACAAATGGTGTTGCTGCCCTAATCAAATGACTATGGGATTTAACTAATCATAGTTTCAGGCTCCTATGATTTTCATCATTATATTGCTTCATGCTTGTAATCTGGCCGAGGATTACATCATTCTCCATTACGAAGATTGAAAGATACCCATCCTGAACGTGACAGCATTTATCCTGTTATTCATTCTATTGACTTCACGCACATAGTTCAATTCCTTACAAAATTTGATATTTTGATAGAGGGTAGATTATTTGAAACTTGAGTGCCATAATACTATTTGTATTCAGAACAGTTCAAATGCAAAACAGGAACATTTTGCATAAATCTAATGCTGGTTTGCACTTTGTGCAGTTTAATTTATACCCATCCATGTAGCCAGTATGAAAGTTCTAGTACTCAATAGCTAAGCTTTTGCTTTAATAGTACATTACTGCAATATTCAATGACCATTATTGAATAAGGTTCTAAAAAGGTTACAGAAACCAGAAAACGGAACTTAGGTATTCCAATGCCAGCCATATTTAAAGGTCTGTGTTCCTTCACTGATGGCAGTCTTAATACATTGGCCAATGAAACAGTTTACCAATAACAGAAAAAGGATGGTTATGACAGCAGTGTAAAACCACAAGAGAAATGAGCCACAACTTTACTGCAAACTTATTTTCATTATGAGTCCCTTGTTCAAAGCTTGCAGCTTACCTGGTCAAGTGGGACCTCAGTTTGAGTGTCTTCATCTTCCTGGACTTCCACAGCCCCCCTCATTTCCGATCGCTTTTTGCCAGCCTTGTAAACTCCTTCCTCCTCTGAAATTGGAAAGAAGCAGAGTCCAACTGTGACACTGTGTGGCAAAGTTAGCGAACTGCACCCAAGGACAGCCTGGGAAAGGTTTCTCATTCTTCACAGGTGTTTACACTTACAGATTTAAGACATGCACCCATCGGTTTTGCTTTGGCTTTATAAGAGCACCAGCACTCTTACATGGAAAGAGAACGAAAATAACCACTGGAAGGAATTCAGTGTTGTGCTCTCCTAATTGTTCCATCAGCAAAAGCATTATTGGAACAATTCCCCACTCTCCCCCTCCCCATGCACTGTTCTGAGAGTTCTCCTGAACCTCCGGAGAAGATTTGGGGGTGCCACAGGGGCACACAGAAGAGGAGGAGAGAAAGCCCTGTTGTGTTAGTGAGAGCCTTTACACGAGTTTTCCACGAGCTTTCCACTAGCACACTGGGTTAGTTGAATCTGGGCTTCAGGATAATACTTTGTCAAAAGTTGCACTAGCTCAATTCTGAGCTTTAAAGCAACTAAATATCAAACACGCTTATAAAGGAAAACATAGCACACACGTTTCACAAAACAGATGTTAACAAAACCCTCAAGTTGTTTTTTGTCAACAAAGCTCTACCCATTAGATTTCTTTCACCACGGATAACAACTGGTACTTTGCTACGTCCGCCGTGGTTTAAGACAGTTATAAGGAAAATCTGCCAAGAACTACTCAAAAATCAATTTCATTCATTTCAAGTGAAAAGAAATTGTATGTTATATTACATATTTTTATAGATTCAAATAATTATTAAATCACAGAAATGGGATAACTATAATATATATGAAGGAAGTCTTCAGGCTAAGAAGACAAATATTACATAGCATGGTGGAGAAGAAGAAAGCAATAAATGTATCACCAACCCAAACTTGGCTAACCCAAGTTTAGAAAGGAGATGTATTCGCAAATAGAAACACTGATCCATTTTGTTTCTGGCTTTTGAACACAGTGGAAAAACATGAGAGGGCCTTCTCAGTGGCTGCACACAATCTGCAACTCCTTTCTCAGAGAGACATACAGCACTAGCAGTTCATGCAACTTTCCGCATTTTTTCAACTGGTATTTTAAATTGGCTCGCCATGCATTTCTGCCTTTTGAATTAAATATTCCTGAATGTAAAGTTTTAAACATGCAGGGGAAGACAACATGCAAATAGAAGAATAACTTTATATACTGCCTCACTCTATCCTGTGGGGGGAAAAATCAGATGGCTGTATTAATCACCTGCTACAAAACACAAGGCAGTAGCCTAGACAAGGGACAGTCAATGCACAGAAGAGGAGAAGGGTTGGAACTTGGCTGCAGATGTGGAAGCAGAAGATGTGGAATTCAGCAAACGGGACTGTCCAGCACCTTTCTGCTAGAGTCCTGTGAGTGTAGAAAGCATGGGAACATGGAAAGAACCATTTGGAAGCTGGAGTGTAGCACGGCTTCCTATGCTAATATCTTGGGGGGGGGGGGAGGAATCTGGACTCCTGAAACTACTGAAAGACATTTCTCTGCTTTATCCAGCTCAGTATCTCCATTCCAATTGACAGAACCTCACTGATACACGTTGATAAACAAGAAAATTACATGACTATATTAAATAGAAAATGAGTTATAAATTCTAACAACTAATAAGAAATCAATATACTTTAAATAATAAAACACAGAAAATTAATGTTTCCTGCATACGTTCCCCTCCTAGGCAGACATAACAATAAAAAAAATATATTGCAGCACAAATGGTAGTATTATGCATAGCCATTTAATACATCTCAAATTTGAAACTGATTGAAGTTCAGCATTAGGGAGAAAATAATCATGGTAATAACTGTCTGCCCTGAATATTTTATGGAAATCAGGGGCATTTACAGAGCTGTAAGCTCTGTATCTAAGTTAATGTAACTACAAAAAAATATTTAATGTCATTTACCAGATGCTGCCTCATAAAGCAAAAAAACAAAACAAACCCATAATAAACGCATTGTTCATTACATCCAACAAATACCCAAAAGGGATGAAGAGGATACAGGATTGTTTTCTAATCTTCACCCAAACAAAACACCAAAAAACTGGCATTGTTGCAGGAATCCATTTTAAAATGTCTCAAGAGAATTATAAATCTCTCATGGGAAGGGAACATTTTTGTGTACAAAACAGAGGCCTCTGCTATGTTCCCTCACAGAAAACAAGAGGAGGAGACATATTTTAAGGGGCAACATAACAGAAATGAAATAAAAACTGATGACAAGGAAGCAGAACCATTTTCAAAATCCGTTTCCTGATAACAATGAGCTCATTCCATTCTGCCATAGGCATGGCACTCACACACCGAATCAGTAACAATCAAGCCCTATGTACATTTACTCAGAAATAAGTTCCATGGAGTTTAATGAGTTTGAACAGCCAAGAGCAGAGACAGCAAGTTATGTTGCTGTTATTATATAAAAGTGTGAATTATTGCCGAACTGGTAATCTGGAACTTAAGCTGGTATAAAGAGACATGGCATAGCTGAGTTGGCATAGGCAAGCCTGGCGTAAATGAGACAGGGCCTCTCTGCTTATATGTTATGAAGGATTAGAGAAATTGAGTAATCCTAAAGGGACAGGCTAGAGGCAAGCCAGAACTGTACCACAGGTATTATTAATTCTTTAATATGCACACCAACAACCATGGCAGAGTGTTAATTTTCAGTGATTCAATATGTCATGTTTATATGTTGAGTTCACTTTTATAAGAATAGCTGGGATACATCGCCTTGTGATAATGTTTTCCTGGAAAATAAATTACTATGCACCATAAACCAGAGGGCCCAAAGGTATGGCTGTTTGACTGTGCTGTTACCCTATCGTCATTCTGCTTGTAGCAATGGTAATGATCCCAAACTATTAGGTTGCAAAGAATACATCTTATGAAGCAGAACTCCATTCTCTGTTTCAGAGAGATGGAACAGCACAGCCAAAATTGTTGACGACAACAGTAAGATAATGGAAACCAGAGACCGGTGAGATAATGGAAAAGGTCTTCATAACATGAGAAAATGGTTCCAGTAAGGGTCAAAGACTCCAAAACTGTAACATACAGAGGTGGTACCAGAATGTGGTTTCCATAATATGTTCCATAACATTATGAAACTTTATGTATTTCACATAATGACTTGCCCATTCTTTTGCTACCGCCTTCTAGAAAAAGCAGGTCGTTCTGTTTAAAGGCTTCTCAAACCTCCATTCAGAGGCTGTAATATATATATCGCAAGCCAGGACCAAATGGGTGGAGGCAATTTTTGCTCTTTCTTGTCACACCTAATGAGAATATCCATTTGCAAGTATTTCTCATTAATGCATGCATGCTCCACATAGATAGATGTCAACTCTTGAAAATTACTGCCAAAATTCCTCTAAATACTAATGCATTACCATTCGTCTTTCAGAAGAATACGGTACCTATCAACTTCTCAGCATGAAGAATACATAGAGACATTAAAACCTCAATTTGTATAGCAAACCAAGCCAAACTGATATTCCAGGTAACTGTTACCTTGCAGGTAGTAAAACCCTCATTTCAAAGAACTTGTGGGGGAGGGGAATAGTTTCAGCCCCAAGCTAGTCACAAATTGTTACACATCCTTCTCAGAAAAATAAAAGGGACATTTTATCACCTGCTGCATAACCCCTCCAATTAAAGTTATTTAATTTTTCCTTTAAAAAAACAAAAGATACAACTAGCACACAATATTTAAAAACTGGATGCAGGGATTAACCTGCCCTGCCTAAAACAGTAGGACTCTTTGAAATACAAGAAAGGACTCTATCATACAAGAAATACAACAGTGGGGGTTTTTTCTCTATAGAAAGTCACAATAACATTTTAGAAACAGAGAACTGATTATTACAGAACCACAGATGGGCCATTTGGCAGAAAAGTCACAATAAGGCATAGGATGTTAGATAACATTTGATATATTGTCTCCACATTTGCAGAGATGTATGAAAGAGAACTGTTTTTCAGTGGCTCTCAATCTTTCCAGAGGATACCTCCCAGAAGATGGTGCTGCGAAACTGCTGTTCCACTAGCGGCTACTGGGGAACAGGGTTCCACAAAGACCAATCTTAGGTTATCTACCCATATGAATCTGCCTAAGCCTTAAGATGAGTACTGCTCTTGATTGGCAGGCATATAGATAAGCAGATCTATATGTAAACACTATGAGAAATTATCTAGAGGCTTGGGATGCTGATGTGTCATTAGTTTGCTTATGACACTCAGATCTACCTCTTGTTTCTATCTTCTGATCTTAGGGAAGTACAAGCACTCATGTCCTGAATCAATGTTTAGAATCAGTCATGGCTTGGTGAACAAACTGAAACTTAAATCCAGGCATGACTACAGTGCTCTGGTCCTCAGTGGGGTTGCACTGCTGGTGAAAAACAAAATACACGTGTGGTAGTGCTGCTGGAGCAGGCATTGTCCCTGGATGACCTGGCCATAGCAATGGCCAGGAGTACATTTTACCAGGTATGTGTCACTCTATAACTGTGCTGGTAGAGAAATCATACACACATCCAAACAGTGTTAGGGAAAGAATTAACTAACAGTCTAGTTGACTTCTGCATGTGAAATGTGGGAGGACATCTTGCCCTTGGCCTCAGCAGTAAAACATATGAGGGTTGTTATTTGGTTAATTTTGGCATTCTGGTTCAGTTTAAGTTGCATGATCATTTGGCTGGTGTAGCCATTTGTTCTGCAATGCTTGAGTAACAGTCATAGCTCAGTGACAGGGCAAATTCCTTACATGAAGAAGACCCCAGTTTTCAAAATCCTGGAAGAGGGGTATAATATTTTCCTTGGAAGTCTACAAAGGAAATTTGGAGGCTCGTTCTACCTGCTGATAGGGTTGAACAACAATGGGCCCACAATCCTGGACTGTTCTTGTGAACAAATCAGTAAGGGCCTGGGTTAGAGGACAAAGTTTGATTTAGTGATCACATTGAGGCATCTCTTGTAGAGGTGATGGAATACCTTTGGCACAGCCAAGGAAAATTGAAACTGTACCGCTGGCTCCACATTGGACTCTGGGTCAGGGTTAAGGCAGATGACTTTAAGGAGTAAGGCAGCAATTGACACCTTTCCTTCCTGGAAATTGAGGTCTCACAGGAAGGTTAGGAATCTAGTGGATAGCTAAGGTTGACTGTTAATCACTTTTGCATATCTTTAAAACTCATGGTCAAGCCTACTCCAGTATTTTGTCCCTTGTCTCCATTCTGGATAGCAGGACAAGGGACAAGTTACATATTAAAAAGAAGTTTTAATTAAAAAGGCTCAGTGGTAAACCAGCGCACATATTTCAACTTCAGAAAAACGGTTCAAAGGAATGCAAGATTCAGTTAATTTAAAACTTCTCCACAACATTATACTTAACACTTCCTAGCTAAATTCATCAGGTACCTACATGATTAATTTTGAAGCACCAATTAATTTATGTTCACTCAAGTTGTTGCTGGCATTTAATTAGAGTTTAGCTTTCATGTTCTTTATCTCTGTTGTTGTTGGCTGCTGAATTTGCTTTTACTTTTTAGCTCAGGGGGTTGGGGTCATTATTGTAGTAGATTATTTTATTGTTTCATGTGAGCTGCCTTGGAGGCTTAGATGCAGTGTAAAGCCAGGGGATTAACTTCTGGGAAAATTTTTTTATTCCTACCATGAATTTGCCAATCTCCAACATTGCTCCTCCCTAGTAATGTGTGGCAAAAACAAACCATGACCTCTGTTTTAGTATTGCAGTGGTACCTCTGGTTACGTACTTAATTCGTTCCGGATTCTTAACCTGAAACTGTTCTTAACCTGAAGCACCACTTTAGCTAATGGGGCCTCCCACTGCCGCTGTGCTGCCAGAGCACGATTTCTGTTCTCATCCTGAAGCAAAGTTCTTAACCTGAGGTTCTATTTCTGGGTTAGCGGAGTCTGTAACCTGAAGCATATGTAACCTGAAGCGTATGTAACCCGAGGTACCACTGTACATCTAAACCAGGGATTGAGATTTGTTTCACACAAAAGAAAACACCATCTGTAAAACAAGAACAATCCTTACCTTACTGACCGCAGTTTGCTTGAACCAAAACAAAACAATATCCCTGGTTCAGAAGCAACTGTGGTTTGTTTCTTAGTAAACCATTAATTGTGGTTTACTGTGATGTGTGAACTGGGCCATAGGAATTCTTTATGTGCACAGCAGGGATGGGGAACCTGTGGCCCTCCAGGTGTTGCTGGACTACAATTCCCATAATCCCTGAGGCAATGGCCATGCTAGCTGGGGCTGATGGGAGTTGGAGTCCAACAACATCTAGATGACCACATGTTCCTCATCCCCGGTGTTCAGGACTGCAGGGCCTGTGTTAACATGGAGTGTTCAGAAGTACAGTGGTGGCTCACAAGACGAAAAGAATCCGTTCCACGAGTCTCTTCGTCTTGCGGTTTTTTCCGTCTTGCAAAGCAAGCCCATTAGCAGATTAGCGCTATTAGCAGTTTAGCGGCTATTAGCGGCTATAAAGGGATTAGCGGCTATAAAGGGATTAGCGGATTAGCTGCTAAAAGGCTATTAGTGGCTTAGTGGATCAGCTGATAAGCGATTTAGGGGCTTGGGAAAAAGGGGGGGAGGGGAAAAAACCCCGCAGAACTCGCAAGACATTTTCGTCTTGCGAAGCAAACCCATAGCAAATTCGTTTTGCGAAGCACCTCCAAAACGGAAAACCCTTTCGTCTAGCGGGTTTTCCGTCTTGCGAGGCATTCGTCTTGCGGGGCACCACTGTAGCAGAAACACTCATGGCTCAAGAATATATACAAATGCCCATTAATTCAGCTTCAGGACAATGCTTGTAACATTGGCAAAAAAACAGTCCCTCAACACTTCTGAACTGCTGCCCTGATGAAGGCCCAATACACACCATAGTCTCTGCAGCAATTGACTGATTAGGATTCTTCATTGTTCTCTTTCCTCTGTTAAGTGTATAGTAACAAAACTAGGATTGCAGAAGATGGACTGCAAGAAGATCAGACCTATCCATTCTGAAGGAAATCAGCCCTGAGTGTTCACTGGAAGGACAGATCCTGAAGCTGAGGCTCCAATACTTTGGTCACCTCATGAGAAGAGAAGACTCCCTGGAAAAGACCCTGATGTTGGGAAAGATGGAGGGCACAAGGAGAAGGGGATGAGATGGTTGGACAGTGTTCTCGAAGCTACTAACATGAGTTTGACCAAACTGCAGGGGCAGTGGAAGACAGGAATGCCTGGTGTGCTCTGGTCCATGGGGTCACGAAGAATTGGACACAACTGAACAACAACAATAACAGAACTAGGTGACTAGGAAAGTGGCATGTGGCCTTCGCAGAAGACAGGATCTCGTCAGCACAAATTAATCTTGGATGATATGATCTGCATGGAATATGAATTCATTTTACTCAAGATATAGTCCATCTTTCTTTCTCGTTTGGATAAAATGAACCAAGGCTGGGAATATCCCCTACAGATTCTTAGGCTGTGTGTGTAATTTAAGAATCAATGGAAACTGAGTACTTGGGGGGGGGGGGGTTCTATGTAGTTCACACATAGTCTAACTCAGGCTTCCTCAACCTTGGCCCTCCAGATGTTTTGAGACTACAATTCCCATCATTGCTGACCACTAGTCCTGCTAGCTAGGGATCATGGGAGTTGTAGGCCAAAAACATCTGGAGGGCCAAGGTCGAGGAAGCCTGGTCTAACTCTATTATGTATTTTTTGCCCCTTAAAAGAGCTTATTGAGAAGCTGGTTTCATTCCGAAGATAAAAGCTCACTGAGGATTGATTCTTTCTGCATTACCCTGTTGTATGTCCATTTGAAAATGGATGTAGGCAGCCCCAGGAATGGAGGTGGTACCCACACCTGCGCAATGACATTGCGGTGTGCATATACCAGGACTGCAATCACCGCTTCCTCCTTCATTTACCTGGGGCATGTGCAGGAAGCAAAAGACGTGAACAGCCTAATCAATGGAAGGGATTTAAA
The DNA here is from genome assembly GCF_965153285.1 of Podarcis tiliguerta. Lineage (NCBI taxonomy): Eukaryota > Metazoa > Chordata > Lepidosauria > Squamata > Lacertidae > Podarcis > Podarcis tiliguerta. The sequence goes on along the minus strand of NC_139540.1, from coordinate 56,633,397 downwards.
ATGCAAAGCAACCCTGTCCTTTCCCAACGGGGTGTATTTCATGGAGAGGCTTTCCTGATAGTCTGGGGGGGGGGGACATTTAGATATATATATATATCTTTAAGTTAAGAGTGCCATGTCTGGAAACAGTAATCTTTAGCAAAATTCATACTTGCTCATGATAAAAAAGCACAAGAGTCACAAATAGTAAAGGCAGCCAAACTTTAAGATTTAGCCACTGTTCTTGTTACTTCTTAAAATAGTGTCTTCAGGTACTTACCATTATCTGGGGGAACATGAGATCTGGTCACGGCTTTTACATTTTCTTTCGATTTAGCAGGTTTTTTAATATCTTGATTCTGTACGTGCTTCTCCTTTCTCTTTGGAGGTTGAGGAGAGGACACTGTTTCTGCTGTGTCAGTAGATTTGGACTGGTGGTTCCATCACAAAAAGGAAACGAGACTATTTAATTTGTGAAAACTTAAAACAGAACTTTACATAGGCTGCAATCATATATACCAGGAATGTCCAACAGGTTGATCACGATCTACTGGTCTGTGGTCCCCCCCCCCAAAAAAAAAGCTCAACAACCTCAACAACTTTGGTAGATCGATGTCAGTTTTTTATAGTGGGAATAGATCACAGTCTCTTGAAAGTTGGACATGCCTGATATATACACACCTATGGACCTGGCGCTGTGGGTTAAACCACTGAGCCTTGGACTTGCCGATCAGAAGGTCAGTGGTTCGAATCCCTGTGATGGGGTGAGCTCCCATTGCTCAGTCCCTGCTCCTGCCAACCTAGAGGTTCGAAAGCACGTCAAAGTGCAAGTAGATAAATAGGTACTGCTCCGGCGGGAAGGTAAACGGCGTTTCCGTGCACTGCTCTGGTTCGCCAGAAGCGGCTTAGTCATGCTGGCCACATGACCTGGAAGCTGTACGCCGGCTCCCTCAGCCAATAAAGCGAGATAAGCACCGCAACCCCAGAGTCGGTCATGACTGGACCTAATGGTCAGGGGTCCCTTTACCTTTACCTATGGACCTGAAAATAAGCCCCCATCAATTTCAATGGGGCTTACTTTTAACAAGACATTAACAGGATTGCACTGCAAGCATCCTTTTCAAGTGCACACATACAAAATCAGTTTTATTATCAATATTCCCAAACTGGAATCTTACCAAGAGCATGCTTTGGATTTAAGGTTGGAAAGTAATATATTTGATGACAGAGACATTATTTCATACAATTTTGTAGGTTACAAACATGCAAAGGAAATAAGAAGCTCAAGTCTCTTAAACTTCTTCTCTTTGTACTTTTCTTTTGTATCCAAAGAATGCTTGTGTAGACCCACAACAGAAAATGACATCTTATCTGATAGAGTTAAACAAGCTGCTTAACCATGAAACATATATTACTTCTGAATACTTACACTCCCCTTAGACTTTCCAGATCCACCAATAGGAGGTAGTGAAGATGATTTGGGGCTGCAGGAAACAATAATGGTATTTCAGGTTTAAAACACTTGGAATGTTCTCAACATCATGAATTATTATGCTGAAACAGCCTATCTATTGCCAACAAACATAATGTCTTTATAAGGGTGCTTCTAGACGGTCCCTATTTCCAAGTGCGATTCAATCATGTGCTGGCAAATCCAGGTTGCACAATCAAAGTCAGTTTGGTACTCTTGCTTAACCAACCCACTTCTTCCAAAATGGACTTTCTGCAGTAAGGAAAGTGAGAGGCAAATGCACTGCAAAGTGTGGGTAACAAATTGACTGAAGTAATGCTGGATAACGTCCACCCAAACAAATCAGAATGGATGCTAAATAAACAGAGGACACCATCTAACCACCGCACAAACTTTCTGCAAATGAATCATGATGACTATCAAAAACAGGTCATCTGGAACAACCCAAGGTATTTAGAAGCAAATGATTTTGTGGTATATTTTGCAATTGTCATACATAGGAAGGACCCTATATAATATAAGAAATTACTGAAAAGCTAGAAACCATTTCAGATATTCACAAGCCATAGTCGTCATCTCAAAGACCAACTGCAGAGGAAGCAGTTACATGCAATGCCCTTTTATGTGTGGTCTCATAAAACACTTGTGAAGGACAGTAACTTTTGCAACTGGGCCAAAATAAATTTGCTCAAGAGGCTATGAAAAACTAGGAATGGAAAACTCCTCAAGTGAGAACCGTTGACTTTACCAGTTTATTCAAACAGGAGCTCTGATCTATCACTGTGTGAAGAAGGTTAGAGTGAATTAAGGTAGCTTTAGGGTATCTTCGCTCTGTCAAATGAAGCAAAACCCTTCTTTATCCTCCTAACCTGTTGCTTTGGGTCTAATTCACTATATGTTTTTGTCTGTGCAAGTAATCATAACTTAGATGCTCATATAAACAAGCAAAACATGTGAAATAGGCAAAAAAAGAGATAGATATCAGCAGCAATTACAGCTGTAACTTCTCACCTATAGAACCCAAAAGTTACAAAAATCCCATCCACGTCAAAAAATGGGCTTAGCTGCAGTACGCACCTGGATTCATGACACTGCATTATCGTAATTCATGTTCATAAATATGGCTAGCACAAAAGCCCGTTAAACTTACCCATACGATCTCCTCATGGTGGACTTGGTGAACAGCAATTCACTATAGGGCAACTTCTTAAATTTGTCTCTGCCAACCGCTACATAAAACTGCCCATTTTCCAAATCCATCCCACTCTCGACAGGTTTTCCATCTAAAGTGTAGAGCCTGTAAAATATATGAGCACTTTCCTTTAGCAAGTGAAATAAATAATCCACACCCTTCAAAGAGCGAACTAACCACTGAGAAGTCTAGTGGTACATTGTGAGCCCTCTTCCAGAAGAGAGAAGAATTTCCCCTTGGCACCCACTTTGCCCCATCATTGGAACAATGTCAACTAAACTGGAAGGAATTGTCTGACGAACCACTAGCAGGGCTCCCACCAGTTGTGTGTTAGGAAGACAGAAAGCTGCCTTATACTTCATCAGACCAATTAGTCTGTCGTGCCAACTGGCAGTGGTTTCTCCAGGGTTTCAGACAGGGCTGTTTCCGAGCTCTACCTGAGTTTGGTCCCAAGTTGTAGAGGAAACAAGCCTAATACAATATGTCTTTTCCAATGCCTTTCCATGTAAGCTTTATCAGTACTCGCTTTGTCCTTTTTCTTAGAAACAGTGACAACGCTTCTTGTTTTTAACAACAATTTTTGAAATTGGGGTGAGCTGTTTCTTTAAAAGCATTTCTCAGTTGCTTAATATTTAAATCTCTAAGCTCAGTTGGACTGTTGGCTTTGAGGGGCATGTTCTATCATCTGCAGAACCAAACTTAGCATTTTGCTACCAATTACGTTATACCAAACAAAAAGGCAAATCTACCAGCATCTCTTAAATATCCTGGGAAGCTCTGTTCCACACCTGCACCACTAATAAGAGCCACTAGATGGGATGGAAGGCCAGTTCATCTATAGTGTGCTTTAAAATGCTGATGGGAAATCAGTGTAGTTAATTATTCAGCAGTCTACTGGTCAAAATCTCAAAGAATTCAGCAAGTGTAAGGCCCCCTTAAAGGAAACATCACACTTTTAAGTACTTGAGCTCAGAGTGCAGTAATTCTTCCACATAGCTCCATACTGATCATTGACTGTGTTGTCCACTTAAACTTTGCAATGTGCTCCTCAGATCAGAAAAGCTCTGAGTTTATTAAGAAAAAATACTGACACCAACACAGATTGCCAACAAAACCCATTTAGAACTGGCCAGATTTTGAGACATTCTGATTTGTTAAACTGTGCATGCCCACTTAAATTTCCCATAGCCTAATGGGCTCCTGCCAACCTAGCAGTTCGAAAGCATGTCAAAGTGCAAGTAGATAAATAAGTACCGCTCCGGCGGGAAGGTAAGCGGTGTTTCCGTGTGCTGCTCTGGTTTGCCAGAAGTGGCTTAGTCATGCTGGCCACATGACCCAGAAGCTGTACGCCGGCTCCCTCGGCCAATAAAGCGAGATGAGTGCCGCAACCCCAGAGTCAGCCATGACTGGACCTAATGGCGGGGGTCCCTTTACCTTTAATGGGGTTATTGTGCATGTAGCTAACTACTGTTTGACATGCAGTCACAGAGCAATCACTATACTAGTAACCCTTGGGGATGTTTCCCATATTGAAATGTCAGCTGGTGGAAATGAACCCGAATGTCACTTATAAGATTAAAAGAAACTGTGACATCAAGAAATTTATTTATTTCACAAAATTTCTAGATGACCCTTCGACACAAACAAGTGATCGCAAGGCACTTTCCAACTAGTATAAAACAACAGTAAATAATTCAACAGTAAAATGCAATTATTAAATGGCAAGACAAAACAGTACAGGATAAACTTCTGAAGTTATTAGAAAACCTCACTGATTTCCTCCCTGAATTCGGTAGTGGACATTACTTCTTTCTTTTTTTTAAGCAGAGAAAAAGGGAATTGGCCTTCACCAATTTTGCTGCAAGTTTAAAGTGAAGTTTTACACAAGGTAGGTTGTGATGGCAGCCAAATTTTCAGCGAGTCTGCATAGTATAGGAGCGAGAGTGTTAGACCAAATCACCAGTTGGCCATGAAGCTTAATGGACAGCCTTAGAGCCAGTCCCTAACTCTCAGCCTGATGTACACAGCCATGAGCTCCTTGAAGGAAGGCAGGCAATAAACATGTGAATCATTGTGAATGAATGAATGAATGAATGAATGAATGAAGTCTGTAGCAAGTGAGACATAGGACCTGTTTGTCCCAATGAGGTTAGACAAGTAGGTAAGATTTTAGATAATTATATTGGTGCAGAGGTAATATACCATACACTGTGTTATGTATTGAGTTGAATAGGATCCAAAATGCAGCAGTCTGATTGGTCCTAGAACAATAGGATCCAAAATGCAGCAGTCTGATTGGTCCTAGAACAATGCAGCAGTATGATTGGTCTGCAGGAGCCACCCAATCCAATCCAGCTCCAGATGGAAGTGAATCCACAACCTGATTGGCCTACAGGAGAATTCCGGAATTAGCCAATCACGTGAAGCCCATTGTGTAGATAATGTATATAAGGCAGATACTTTGGGGAAACATTCATTCTTCCTCACCACTTTGAGCTGAATAAAGAGCATGAAATCCACTCTCGACTCTGAGTATATTTCACACTGGTTATACTGCAAGCATTCAGCTTATGCAGAACAAAACAAAACAAAACTCTTTCACATGAGCAACCAGTTACCACTAATTCCCAATGTTGCCACCGTCATGGACCACCCATCACTGGAGCAGTCACCATAAACAGGGTGATGCAGTGCACCAGCCATGACTCAAGCAAACATAAACACGCATTTCCCATGCTGTGATCTTTATCACAGGTGTGATTGATAGGCATTCTTCTATTATAAAATTATAACTGAGGGAACAGCCCTTAGACACTGGAGTTCACATGGTCAAATGGAGCTTGTGTGCATAGGAGGAAGGTTTCTTGGGAATTACAACTTCTGCAGCCCAATCTAAACAGGTCCTCTGCTTCAGGCGGAAGTGGCTATAGGCATGTGCAAACTACAGGGATGTGCTCAGAGCTGTCAGGCTGGAATGTCACATCCACTTGGCAAACTTGGCCTGCCAGGGAGGAGGGAAATAAGGACCTGGCCCGCCAGCCAGATGCAGTTCTCCACTCCTGCTCAGTGCTATTGTGATAGGAATTTTGAGGTCTTGGATATATGTTAAATGTTCATAAGTGTACCAACCAACCAAGCACGTACGTAGATCAGCACAGGAAGACCGACCTGAAACCATTTTGATTCCCAAACTGAGCAAATGCTTTCTCTGCAAGGTTAAACCTCCCCATTGTCACTTTCCTCACAAATCCTGTCTTAAGGGCACATTTAAGATATGAATAGGGTGTGAGCCTGTGACCTGGCCCAGGAACTAAGAATTTATCATTACAAAAGACTGGTCAGGCTCCCCATGCAATCCAATCAAGTAACCTGCCAGACAGGAGATAAACAAGGACAGGAGAAAACCAACATTCAAATTTCTGTTTTAGACCGCCTTTTCTGTGATGTAGATATGATGTATCTGGGGGGTGGTCTTAGGTTACACCCCTTCTGTGATGTATGTATGATGTATAGAGGGGTGGTCTTGAGCTCCAGGGCAGGGAATTTAAAATGTCTATATAAGGCCTTGCGCACCATTGTTCGGGGTTCCTCCTCCCTCCTGCGTGTGGTGAGTGAGGACCCTGTTGCAACAGATCAATAAAGATCAGGCTTACTAGCTGCTTTGCTTCTCAATATTTTCTGGTTGGCCTCTGTTATTTTCTCCTACCAATAGGGAACCTACGTAGGACTCTATATGGGCTCTTGGATACCCCATATGGGCAGAAGGGCAGATTTTGTTTAAAACACTATACAGGGTTTGTCTGCCCATTAACCTCTCTGAGGCACCAGAAATGTTGCATCAGCGGACAGTGCGGTGGGGCAGTGGCACTAACCTGACCTCCTGGCAGGAGAGTCATTGCTGCTTCCTGGAAGGGAAGTGGGAGGAGCAAGGCAAGGGGGAGGGTGGCAACATGGGAATATACTAGCAGGGCCAATCCAGCACTCCTACTGGTACATTTGCAATGCCAACTTCCCACCACCTTACCCCTCTCAGTAAACAACAGCAACACAGCTGCCGGGAGGTCAAGTAAGTGCCCCCATTGTCCGCAACTGAAATGTAATGCACAAGCCGTGCCATTTGTATGGCTACTGATGTGTGTAATTGAGGAAAAAGCCCACACTAATGTTCAGATCGGTCTTGGCTGTACTGAACCCTCTAAACGTTGCATCCATTTCTTTAATGAAGAGTTTTTATGTTTTTCAGAATCAATGGCCTTTACTGGAAGCTAAGCTAATGATAGTTCAGCTACCACAAGTCACAATAGCTAATTTGTTAATTATTAAACAAGCAATGATAAATCGTACTAGCTAGCTCAATGTGTCCTCTAACGTTTTAAGAAATCAAATGCAAAAACTGGATTTACAGGAAACATGGAAAAAGCAAAAGGGAAGAAACACAGTGTGCTGTACAAATGCCTCTCAAGGTAACATGCTTTACCTTTTGGGTTTTCCCAAACAAAAGCTCTCTTCTGGATCTGGACCAGTTTGCTTTCAAAGCAGAACTGGAAACCCCCAGTCCAGATGCACACCATCCCTGTCTTTCAAGTGCTGCCCCAACCTTTCCATATTGAGTGGGAAGACCTCTAAAATGGGTTTCTAAGCATGTTCGTATGAACACAGGGTTCCTGGTCACTTGGAGACTTCTGTGTTCCCTTCACACTGAACATAGGAAGTCAAGGTGACTCACATGGGGCAGAAATGTTTGGGACGGGGCAGTGTGCCTCTGCTGCCCTCTTCACTCTGAATGTCTGAAGGTGGCTTTTGACTTACTGTGAACAAGGGAATGAAGAAAGGTGTTCAAGCAAAGATGAGAAGGCAGACGCACAGAAGTCCTAGAATGGTTTGGCTACAGGGAAGATCTAAGCCAATGCAATTCCCCCCCCCCCCCAGCACTGTCCTATAGTTACCTGAGCTATTATCATAGTCGTGTACATGGGGTGACCCAGGTGTGCTCAGGCACACAGTAATGTTTATTTTAAAATAGTCTGGAGATTGTGGTGAGGAGAAATTACGGAGTGGAAACCTAAGGATTTCCCAGGCTGCCTATATGGCAAGACACTACCAGCCAGCTGCAGCCGATGCAAGGCAGCCAATACCACTTTCAGGTGCCACTGCAGAGCATCAACCGAGCAAATAGTTCATGCATTTGCTGGCAGCTTCTACCTAGTAGCAAAAGGGCTGAAAACCCAGTTTATTATGTATATGTACAACATTAGAGCACTTTCCCCCCTAGAACTTGGTCCTGCTCAGCTGCACTTTGCTAGCAAAAACCTGAAACTGTGGTCACATTGACAACGTGCCATTTCATCTTACCTGTGCACAGCGCCACTTCTGAGTGTAACCTTTTCAGTAACCATTTCAAGAACATGATCCCATTGATTCAGTGCTCTTCTGGGGATGAAAAGACGCACGGCCGGGCTTATGAGGTCACCATTAGCAATCAGGCTAAGAAGAGGACATGAAAAGTTGCAATCAGTTGGATGTTCTTCAAAATAATGATGCTCAAACTGCCTATCAGAAAACCCAACTTACAAAACAGTGCAAGGCTCCTGAAGAGGCTTTCTAAACCGTGCAGACACATTGATTCTGCTGTGGGAAACTGGCTTCACCTGAAAGATTTAAAAAATAAATAAATCAGCAACTGATTCTGTCTCAACTTGTCATTATGACATCTATTTAAAATCTCACCTTATTCTTCCCAGGACCAATTTTCTAACAGAACCTTAAGCATATTGCATACCACTCTGATTTGTAGTCATGTTTTATTTCTGCTTTTGTTGACATTGTGCTTTCCACTTTCTCATCAAAATCCTTAGTTTTCCTTCTTCATCGTAGCTGTGTTATTTCTAGCCACGACTTTCCTGAACTTCAAAAGTTAATTAGTGCCTACCGATTTGCAAGTGGTGTTGCTGAGTCACAGGAAATTTGGCCTCCCAGTGTCAGATCCGCTAATTTCTTAGCTGTTTCGCATAGTCCATGTTCAGCGGCTTGGAAAGAAATCTATCTCCCATTTGATAGCAGCCAGGAGGCTATCAAGCTATATCCACCTTAACAGCTCCTCAAGTCTAAATGAGGCAAAGTATTGGTTTAGACATAATACTCTGTAAAAGCAGTCCAAACCCAGTTCAGCAGAACATATCTGAGCCTATTAATCCTATATATACATGAGGCTTGTGCCTGTGGGCATTGTCCACATGCACCCCTTCCCTCTTTTCTGTGCCATGTTTAAAGATTTCCTGTGTTAGGGGACAATCCAACCCCAAAATCCACAGGGACAAGAGAGTTGGAAAATGGTGGATCTCTGGAATAAGCATCAGATCCTGTCTGAGCTGGAGATACACCACCATAATCCCATCTTCCCGGCAGAGCCAGGCCTCAGCTGGCTGAACCAAAACCCCTACGCCAGCAAAAGCCCCCCCCCCCAAATGGCCATCTCAGGGGAGTGGCAGGCATGGTTGGTAGCAGACCAGAAGTGCCAACTTGGCCCCACGACCATGGATGCCCAGGGCCATGGGGGCCATGGAGTGTGCATGGCACTGGCACCGAAATTTGTGGGTGCCCAGCCTCCTCATGGGGATTTTTGTGGGTGCTGGGTCACTCAGGTCCCCAGGGAGTTGCCACCTATGTAACAGGCTATTTTTGCACCCACCACAAAAAAATAAGCAACTTTAATTCTTGAATTAGAGAGGAACCATGAACTGGAAGCATGATGTTCCAGGGAGAGGGAGAGATTTCCTTAGAAAGTGTTCTAAAAACCAGCAACATTTTTCAGCTCCCTAGCTTTTCAGGAACTGCTAGAGCTTTTGCTCTACATAGTGGGTCACAAGGACTAAGTGTAGAAGTACTTCTCTAGACAGTAATGGATTCCAATGATGATTTATTAAATATTATTTCAATTTATATCCCACCCTTCAGAAAAGAAACCCACACAGCATCAGTGCTTCTACACGTATATAGTATTCAGATGCACTTCTGAGCCCTTTCAAAACTTCCAGGATGACATATCCTTGCACTCAACTCTCATACTGACACCCAATAAGCTACACCTGCAGTTAAAATACACTCAGAACTACCCACTTACCCCAGTAAAAGTTTCAGGCAAACTATTACAGAATTTGGACTGCTAATGGGGCAGCCTGGCACATCTAACCAGTGGGAAATCAAATCTTTTTCTAGATGGTGTTTTGTATGTGACTTCAGAGGATGATTGCCTTCTAACATTGCAGAGCTAAAGAAAGACTCACTAATCATAAAGAACAAGCCATTGAAAAGATTCCCAGAAGTGTGCAATTAATTAGTTTCCTCAAGCTGATGAAACCTATCAAAGCTTCTCGACAGGATACTATGCTAAACGTACTATAGAGTACGTTTCCTTCTTGAGTCCTTGTGGAAATGATCCACCCTCGCAATGATGTGGGGAGGTCATAAAAAATATGTGAAGCGGTGTATATCTTCCAAATATAGATGTTGCAGCAATCTGAGTTTTAAATGAGCCTCTAATCAAAGAGTCATTAGTATTTTTTGCACTCCTTTGGTGCGTCTGGAAAACAAAACAGTTCCATTCTAAAATAAGCCAATCATTTGGGAGTGCATGGTGTGACCAAGGCATGTTATTTTTTCTTTTGAGAATAATTACAAAGTTATGCCGATTTGTTAAGTGTGTTACAATGGAATGCACATCATTATACAGACAAAAAAAAAACCACCCCTGAAACACAACTATCAAACAACAGGAAAAACGAGCACATTACCATTTTAAAAAAATCAGGACCTACTGAAATCAAGAGACACAAATAAGTCCACTGATTTCAGTTGGTTTACTCAGAGTAGAGCAGAGACATCACCTTGCCAACAAAGGTCTGTATAGTTAAAGCTATGGTTTTCCCAGTAGTGATGTATGGAAGTGAGAGCTAGACCATAAAGAAGGCTGATCGCTGAAGAATTGATGCTTTTGAATTATGGTGCTGGAGGAGACTCCTGAGAGTCCCATGGACTGCAAGAAGATCAAACCTCTCCATTCTGAAGGAAGTCAGCCCTGAGTGGAAGGACAGATCCTGAAGCTGAGGCTCCAATACTTTGGCTACCTCTTGAGAAGAGAAGACTCCCTGGAAAAGACCCTGAGGTTGGGAAAGATGGAGGGCACAAGGAGAAGGGGAAGACAGAGGATGAGATGGTTGGACAGTGTTCTCGAAGCTACCAGCATGAGTTTGAGCAGACTGCGGGAGGCAGTGGAAGACAGGAGTGCCTGGCGTGCTCTGGTCCATGGGGTCACAAAGAGTCGGACACGACTAAATAAGAACAACTCAGAGTAGGCATTAGTTGGATATGAGCTCATTCCATGATTCTGGAGTTTACACTGCGATCAGGTAAAAAAATCCATTTTCTGAGAATTAAAGAGATTAGGGGTGAAATATGCCCATACATATTTTCAAGTGTAAGAGTAAAGCAACCAACATCTCTCAGAAAAATCTATTTTCTTAAAAACAAAACTTTAAACAAAAGTTCATATACACTATGATTATCCCTTTTCATACAACCAGTGAAGACGTTAGAGGGAAGGAAGAGCTCACAGCAACTGACCCCATTCCCAGTCTCAGTTCATTCATTGGATCTTTTTTATCAAAGCCATACAAGTTATACTCTCATAGGCTTTGTTTAGAAAATCAGATGGATAAATCGGTTGAGGAGCAAGGACAGCATTCATCGGTTCATCTGAAAAGAGCCATTGATTAGCCCTAATGAAAACAATATTCAGCTAACTCTGCAGCTTTCCTGATTAAGTAAACATTTGCTTAGACATTTGTCATTTTGGTTACAAAAAGAGCTTTGTTTTCACAGATTTGATTATACCAAATACCAAATATATGTTTGCTTATAGCAGATACTGCAGTAAGTTCCCTAAGCCTGCATCTTGTATGTGTTTTCTCGTAGATACAGACAGATTCGCATATTTAGGCCTCCTGCACTGCCTGTAGCTACATACTGTTTGCATTTTATTGAGGCTGGGAGATCTGATGCCTACTCTGATAAGCACATGGGGATTTCTCCTGTGCCATTTCAGAAGAGGAAAGGAAGTGCTTTGAGTTCAGTGTGGGGATGCAGAATGTGCTCTTCTGCCCCACTAATGGTTGAATTATTCACAGGCAAAACAATCAACTGAGGGACAGCCTGTAAAACACTTGTGGTTGGATTACTCTTTTCCTGAACATTTTTGTTTTCAGGAAAAGCACAAACAAAAGACTGCAGACTTGAATAATAATACAGTGGTACCTCGGGTTAAGTACTTAATTCGTTCCGGAGGTCTGTTCTTAACCTGAAACTGTTCTTAATCTGAAGCACCACTTTAGCTAATGGGGCCTCCTGCTGCTGCCGTGCCGCCGGAGCACAATTCCTGTTCTCATCCTGAAGCAAAGTTCTTAACCTAAGGTACTATTTCTGAGTTAGCGGAGTCTGTAACCTGAAGCGTATGTAACCTGAAGCGTATATAACCTGAGGTACCACTGTAATAATTTTATTATTTATACCCCGCCCATCTGGCTGGGTTTCCCCAGCCACTCTGGGCAGCTTACAACACATAAAAAATGGTGAAACATTGGCTCTTAAAAATATCCCGATACAAGGCTGCCTTCAGATGTCTTCTAAAAGTCATATAGTTGTAGATTTTCTTGACATCTGATGGGATGGTGTTACACAGGGCAGACGCCACTACCAAGAAGGCCCTCTGCCTGCTTCACTGTAACCTCACTTCTTGCAGTGAGGAAACTGCCAGAAGGCCATTGGAGCTGGACCTCAGTGTCCGGCCTGAACAATGTGGGGGTGGAGGCTTGGAGGATCAGTAGGGCAGGGGAATAAAGAGGCTTGACCCTGCTGGGCTCTGTCCTGTTCCAAATTGCTCACTCTTTGCTCCTTTTCCCCACAGGGTTGGAAAACACTGGAACCAGTTTCTTCTCCCACCCATGAGTGGAACTGCAATGGAGGATATTTTGAGCAGAAAAATGGATGGCAGGCAAATGGTCAAACAGCCCCTTCTCCCCACCTGTCCTCAAGAATCCAGCTTCTTCTGATTGTTTTTCCTTTTAAAAAATGATATGCGGGGAATGATATAACTGTGTAATGTGATATTTTGGGCATGAGCTATGATAGCTGATCAGTGAATGGTGTTTCTCAGATGAACTATGGCAAGCTCACTAGTCATATGACCTCCATGCTGATGTCCAATGATCTGCAAACTGCCATCGGTTCAGGTTGCACAGTAAATATAGTTTTTTTAAAGGTTTAACACTTGAAGACCATGGTCCAGTGGCATTGCCTCCCACAATTCTACCTGTGTGGTAATATACTGAACTGGAGGCTCCATTGCACACACGCCCTAAGTTCCAGTTTCAGGTTTAGAGTTCAGCTGCTCATATATTTATTTACAAATCACCACAATACAGCATTGTCTGGAATACGATCCCCTCAGGAACCACAAAGTAATATATTAACCAACGTGGAATCTGTAATTATGTTAAGGATCTCACATCACCGCAGCCTTTAATCGCCTGCTTAGTAGACAGATCCTTAGCATGCTTCAAATGATATCAATAATCCAAAGTTACTCAGCTGGATAGACTCAGTTGGACAGGCTCTATTTACCTCAGCTGCACAGGCTCAAACTTCAACACAACAGCTTGCAAATCAATGGGATTTAAATGTAGTAATTTAATTTAAGAAACAGGACTCTTGGTTCCTAGATTGCTTTAAGCGGACTGGCTGTGATCAGATCCTCACAGCAGGTGACACACATGTTAAGGATCTGCCAGGAGATCTAAACCAGAAATTATGTGAGAAACATTGAGTGCCCAACTCAGTATTTCCTTCTTAATGCTAATACAGTGGTACCTCGGGTTAAGAACTTAATTCGTTCTGGAGGTCCATTCTTAACCTGAAACTGTTCTTAACCTGAAACCTGAGATACCACTTTAGCTAATAGGGCCTCCCACTGCTGCCGTGCCACCGCCACGTGATTTCTGTTCTCATCCTGAAGCAAAGTTCTTAACCCAAGGTACTTTTCTGGGTTAGGGGAGTCTGTAACCTAAAGTGTCTGTAACCTGAAGCATCTGTAACCCGAGGTACCACTGTATGGGCAGCATTTGCAGGGAGAAATCAGCAGAAGGGAAAGGATGTTTGACCCCCACATCCTTTAGTCCTATCCATCAATTTTCTATTACTAATGTTGCCCCCCAGGGTCTGAATTTGAAAGCTAAGCCAAGAAGGAATTGTCTCAGGGAGGACGGATTTTGCTATGGATAGTTGGGTAGAAGGGGGTGGGAGTTAAGTATGCTTCCTTCTCATCACTGATCCTCCCTTCCACTCCCTAAATTCCCTTCCACCACGTTCCCAGTTACCTTGATAAGCAAAGGCCTGGAGCCATGTAACTAATGTCAATTCTAATAGTCCAAATAATCTTCCATTGGGAGGAGAGCAGGGAAGTGATTGACTGGGAATCACATACTTACCCGCAAAAGGTGATTAGTTGTAAACCACTATGAGTGCATATATGCAGGAAAGGGGCAAACATTTGACTTGTATCCATTCTACCACGAAAGTATAAGTTAGGTCTAATAGCGAGGAAATTAATTTTAGAAAATAAAACTGTCTCACTTTCCCTACAGCACAACAAGACTGCACCAGTTTATCTGAATGAAAACAGTAGCGACAATAAAGAGATGGGAAGCTCTGAGTTGACCTTGGTTTGCTGCATTAAGTGCAGTGCAGGCCAAAAGTGATGAGTTACCACCGTCTCCTGAACTTGGTATGTTGGTGGAACAGGAGACGTCAGCAAAAATGGTAAGGGAGCCACTGAGCAAAAGACATAACTATCCTTGACACACCACTTTTAGAGCTGCCAACTACTTAAATAACTTTTAGAATCACCTGCCTTTTTACTGATCAGTAAATTAAACAATTAAAAATAAAACACATTTTCAAATTACCAAAGCTTCAGTAAAGGCAACCTTTCGAAATACTGAAGGGCATGCAAAATAATTTACAATGTAGGCGGCAATCGGGAGCAGGGAACCTTTATGCTCCCGCACCCCTTGAGCCAACTGACAGGTGGGCAGTGACCACCTGTCAATCACCTGACCACATGATGACTCAAGGTGAATGCTAGGTGGGAGGCCCTGCCCACCTGTCCTGCGCCATGGGATGGGAGGAGGGGTTCTGTTCTGCCCGTGCATTTCCTATAGGTAATGTGCTGGCAATGCGGCATGCCAAAATTGATCTCTCTGCTCATCAGCTGATGAGAAAAGACTTCAGTCCTGCTCTCGTCAGGGAGCCATTTCACTAGCATGTGAAGCCAATCCCAGCAGGATTGAGGAAAAACACTGCCCAGCAGCTGACATCACTCAGTGACATTAGCTGACAAGTGGGCATGATTTTGGAAAAATGGGCTTGCGGACCATACTGGACTCCCCCAACAGGCCAAGATTAACCTGTGAGCTGAAGCTTCTCCATCTGTCATATCCCTTTACCTGGACAAGTCACACTGAATCAAGAGGACTTATTTCTAAGTAGACAGGATCATGTTGTTAATGCAGACATTGTCAATATCATTCAGTGTCTGTAGAGTCATCCTCACTTCTTTTTCATTCCATATTACAATTGACATGGAGGGTCAATATATATGTGTGTGCTTTATTTTCAGTATCACAAATTAAAATTTGCCCTTCCCAGTTGAAACAAGTCTCTTCCTATCGCTCACTGAAACACTTGATTAATATCATTAATATCATGATTAATATGATGATCCTATGCATGTTTTACAAAAGTATGTTCCAGCCTAAACTTACTGAAGTTTGCAACTCTAACCATACTTACTAAGGATCACACCCCCACAGAATATAAGTACTGTAAAGTAAATTCCAAGTTCCTAGAGAATGGAGGAATCTTTTCTTAAATGTTTTCTAACTAGTAAAAGTAGATTTTTTTTCCCTACATCACTCTGGGCACTTGGATATGTAGGAGGGTGGTTCATCACTCCTCCAAATAGCAAGTTCAGTTGGTGAGAATTGCAGCCAAAATGGAACCACTGAGGAACAAGGAGTTATCACCATGCTCATGGTGAACCCTAAAGTTTACAGTAGAAAAAGAACACCCTTTTTAAATAGAAAAGAAAACCTAAGAGAGCATACAAAACCCCAATGAGATCTAAGCATGCTCACTACCTATGAGAGGGGGAGAATAGGGGTGGAGGCTTTCATCTAGACATCATGTTCTACCTCAACGTTTTGTTTGGCAAGACATAGTGATAACAGCAAGAACCTTTATTGAACTACGGAACTGGACAACAGGGGCAAAGCAACTGCTTATACTGTACAGTGGTACCTCGGGTTAAGAACTTAATTCGTTCCAGAGGTCCGTTCTTAACCTGAAACTGTTCCTAACCTGAAGGACCACTATAGCTAATGGGGCCTCCCGCTGCTGCTGCGCCGCCGGAGCACAATTTCTGTTCTCATCCTGAAGCAAAGTTCTTAACCCGAGGTAATATTTCTGGGTTAGCGGAGTCTGTAACCTGAAGCGTATGTGACCTGAAGCATATGTAACCCGAGGTACCACTGTATACATTTCTGGAGGCCTGGACCACTCCCACTCTCAACATGATTGGCTGTCTAAACTTCCAAGCTGCGAATCATAAGTCATAGTTTAAGGGCCAATGGCAGAGGCCCAAATCCTGAACTGTTCTGTGACTGGATATCATGTATCAAATCAGAACACAGGGACTCAGAATCCTTAGTCCAGACTCAAACTCAGGCAAACACAGACCACTGAATATATAACAGCCTCCTTCTCAGGCTTATCAGGGAAAGAAGTTAGATCTTGAGTTGAGGACTCAGAGCCCACTGGGCAATCTAGTCCCCCGCCTTCCCCTCCAATCTGATTTTAAACCACCCCATTCCAATAATATTCTTCTTGCTCTAGTATTTCTCCCTCTATTTCTGTGGAATGGAGCAACTTAGAAACAAACACCATTGCATGTGTATTAAATATATTTTGATAACATGTTGGGAAGATGACAATAAAAATCCACTAGAGATCACACAAAGAATAAGGCTTGAGATATACCTAAAAGATGCATATAGGCTTCTGTTTTGTGTGCCAAGAGGTACTACTCTTGAGTGCCCAGGCTCCACTCTCTCTGTCTTAGGGTCTGAGCCTCTGAGGCCCTGGCAATCCTAAATAGGTAATCAGATCTACTGCTAAATTCACAACAAAGTGATAACCTACAGCAAAATTGCTTCTATAACCATCTGCAGCTGTTTAGCCACAACACCACCAGAGATCAATTTTTTCAGAGGATGGGAGGGGGGAAAGCAGGCTGAATTCAGTCCCTCCACCCTTGTCAAACCAGTAATCGCTACTTTTACCAACAGCTTTACTGGGGTTGTACATGCAAAGTCTCTGTTGCTGCACAGGAGTAGGAAGTAGACTACAAACGTATACGTGGATCAAAGCTATTATATATTATGGCAAGTGTCCTACTATGTAATATTCAGAGTATATGCACTGAAATCAATGTGTCTGAAGTGAGATACCACCCAATGACATTGTATGTAACATTCATTCTTATACCATGATAAACCTTATTCAAAAACGTTTAGACAATTTAGCAATTTGTCAATAAAAATCCAACACGGGTACTTACATCTTCCAGTGCCAACTGTTGGCAAAAAACAAAATAACACATTTAGCATGTTACACTCATTATCATCTGTTTATTTTCAACATATTTTTAAAGCAGATTGTTTTAATATGAATGGATGCAGTGACCTATCTGATGTGGTTAAAATAATATCTGTTTATCAGATATAAAACTAGCCACACTGTTCTTTTATATGCATGGAAACTGGTCAGTTATCACTATTTATTAACCCAGTAAATATCTTTATTCTCCATCTCTCCTTACTTCCCTGTTCTATTTTGCCATACCTTTTCACAGAATTTATGTATGTTCCAGTCTAAACTAAAATTACAGCATGACTGTTGGGTTGGAAAAGACATTCTAGCCCTACTAAAGCTTTTATGTTGACATGATGGAACAATATTGATTTTCATTTTCCAGAATTCCACTCTCCACCTCATGCCTAAAGCAGCATAAATTCCCACAAGAATCAGAAGCATTTCACCTCAGCTTGGTCTGCTGATCAGGAGCAAACTATTTCTAACCTTTTTTTGTATTTTCTCTTTTGATCATTGCGCACATAAATACACACAGACACACACACTTCATTTCTCCCCCCACCATAACAGGTAGCTTTGGCTTGCATTTCTGGTTCCAGAGACATCAACAAGCTATTAATGCTACACCAAGGCCAATGGGGTAATCTCTACACCTCAGAGGGCAAGATAATATGAAGCACAACGAGGTGATTTGGCTTATACTTACGTATATAGTTTTAAAAATAAACATGAGAAGGCTGCAAATACTGTGCACTACTTAGCTTTTGCCACCCTGGGTTCCTTTGGGTGGAAAGATAAGATATAAAATTAACAAATAAACATGCAATCAATAAAATAGACTGAGGCAAATAATTGTCAGGCTTTGAAAGGTAACAGCCTACTTCATCTGACGTGCTTAATGGTAAGGAGTACTTAAGATTCAAGCAATTTCTGTTTTGGATGATCTACCATTACTGTATTTGAGCTCTGCACCACTAAAATTGTTAGCTCACACTGTTTGTCGTATCATATTTCAGTTCAATCTCTTTACAAAAAGCAAGCTTGGATGTATAGTACGTCTAGAGGCAAATTTGTTCAACATCCTCTTTTTGTTGCAGGATTAAGGACGTATATATCTAAATGGAACATCAATTTCCAAATCTAATTCTTCATAAACACATTCTACGTGGACCTCCTTATATTTTGAAGATTTCGTCGCAGCCGCACATAGTAAGTTGATCAGCTCATTTAATGAACCATGGTTAGCTAGGGCAGTTCAATACAATGGTCTATTATATTCAGTCCTCCCTGGTAAACTGAGTATAAATATTTGCATTCCCTTAGGACAGACTGAGGTCAAGGGAACCCAAAAGTCTGATTACATGCTCTTGCTCTCAGGTTGAAAGGCTATCAGGCAAATGAAAAGAAACCAGAGAGTGTAAAAAAAAAAAGTTTTTATTTAGAACAAAGGAAAAGCTTATTCAGATTTATGAAATCACTGTTCTTTGCATATGATTAGATTGCCCCCAAAAGCAGTAACAGGTTACTCCAAGTATGTGGATGCTTTGCATCACTAACAGAAGAAATCTAGTCTCTCTTATCAAGATTTCACCGACTGATCTGTGAGTTAACCCCTCTTCTCACCCATTTGCATCTTGTTTTTACATATATGCAAAGAGAGAGGGAGAGCGAGTGAGATGTTGGCCTACTCTTTTGTTACAATGACAAGGACAAATTACAGAAAATGAGGAGGTCTAAGCAAGCATATTGCCAAACATAGGAATTAATGTCAGCTATCTGCAAAACATGCATATAAACATTCAGTAGACTACACAGAAACACCAGTTCCTTTCCCCAAGCCACTTGCTGGCAGAGCATCCCCTGTCACAACCATAGCCTGTTCCTTCTGAGCATGCATAGGGAGCTGTATTAGCACAAAGTGCAGGGTCGTTCTGTCTGCACATGTGTACCTCTGCAACCAGTTTGCAGAAATCCTAGGGGTATGTTGGGTAAAAAGGGTTAGCTGTACCAGCATCCATGTACCAGCATTGCCTCTTGTTGGGACTGGACTGTACTATATTCATTGGTATAACCACAGATTGGCATGAAGAAACATTTTCATTTCCTCATGCGTAGCCCACAGGTCAGTGGTGGGTGGAACAATGGGCAAAAAGTGGGTGGAGCTACATATTTACCTTTGTACAGTAGCCTACATTCCAACAACATAAGCCACGTTTCTATACCCCTCGACCATCCGTGAAAGCTAAGGGCATTATTGCAGTTGATGGACATATTCTCACCAGGCAAAAACACCTGAGGCAGGTGTAGAGCAGTGCTATGGTGGGACATGGCCTGGGGAGAGTTCCAAGGGTGAGGCAGAGATGCCTGGAGGGCCACATTTAGCCTCCAGGTCCAAGGCTCCCCACTCCTGCTATACACAGAATGAGAATGTTTGGCCATTATCTTTCTGAAGGACACGTTTGCAATTAGCAAAACATGTGTAAACCAGAAGCATCATCTTTGTTTTCACCGGCTTTCTGGTCAACGTTGCACTGAATCCTCAAGGTATTCATTTCAGAAGAATAACAGTGTTTGTATGGCGTGTTGTGCTAATTAGGTTACCAAGATACTAACTATCAAACAACTTGGAGAGCTATGCTCTCCCAGAGTTTTAAGATGCTAAATCCAGTGCTTCAGGAGCCGGGTCACTCAACCAGCAAAAAATAAAGCTATTGGTTCTCCTTTTTAAGTACGAGTCGTTTTTATTCTACAATACTACATTCCCATAAAACATAATGGATTGCCCTTTTAATAGAACGCAAATGCTTCATAAATCAAGCCTCACTGTTTTTAACAAATCTTATTTCTGAAATGTTTACTTATCCTAGATAGTAAAGTTGTCAGCACATAATTTACTTCACTATAAATATAGGAGATCCCTGTTCTGGATCTTTACATCAACCTCTTAAAGAAAAGATGTTCCCAGGACAACCCTCTCCACGCCTACTCTGAAGTCCCACTGAGTTCAACGCGGCTTAAAAGTGGGTTTTGGAATGCTGCCTAAATTAAGAAGACTTAAGACACTACTGAAAATGTATTTCATGGAAATTGAACGTACAGTGTACTTTGCAATGAAAGAATAGAATTTTTTACATGTTGTTATCAAATGGCAATGACTGAAATCACTGCATGGGGAAATCTTGATTCAGTGAAGATTCATTTGATACTGTCCAGTCCTGTTTCCTCCTTTAGCTACCACTTAATGCAAGAAAAAGAGTTCCAGCTAAAGAATTCTACTTTTCTTGCTTCCTCAAAAGGAACAAAACGGTATGTGGGTGAATAGAATTGTGAGTTCTGAGTTGCACGGGATTGCACTTCCATCTAACCACTTTAGTAAATATATGTGAGGCTTGGATAATGCTAGGGCTGTACATATTCAATACAGTTGTTTTGGTTCGCGAACGCCTTGCGAGTCGAATGTTTTGGCTCCCGAACAGAGCAAGCTCGGAAGTGAGTGTTCCAGTTTGCGGACGTTCTTTGGAACCCGAATGTCTGACGCAGCTTCCACGGCTTCCGGAAGTTCCTGCAGCCAATCTGAAGCCACGCCTTGGTTTTTGAACGTTTTGGAAGTCAAACAGACTTCTGGAACGGATTCTGAGGTGCCACTGTACATTCACCACACAAGCACAAAAACCATTGTACCGTTTGGCACATCAGATTCTTCTTCTTAAATCACTCCCTTTATACTCTCAGAGAAGACTTGGAAATTTATACCTGAATCCTACATATTTATCCTGGGGGGGGGGGGGTATCATTGATTTCAATGGAACCTACTTCCAGGAAGGAATGTTAAAGACCGTAATGTAACATAAAGGAGAAGAGATTGAGGAAAATGTTCAATGAATCAGACAGCTGGAAGCGATCAAAAAGTCATTTGAAACAAACTGCTGTGGACAGATTAAGATAAAACAATCTACCACAGATCCTACCCACATTATTTGGATTTCATAAACTCACAAGGTGCCTGCAAGGCTGATACTTCCAGATTACAGTACTAAAAGAACCAAGTCACTTACTACAAAATATGATTAGTTTTAAAAAACACCCTAGGATCACAAGCCAAAGACATGTCAATGAAAATTCCTCCATGCCTTATTTGAAGCCAGTAGGGTTCCCAAATATAAGCAAAATGTAAGAGCTGAACTGCAAAGGCAATCAACTCTACAAATCAAAGACAATGTGCATGTTATTCACAAAAATAAAAATGGTAAGGAAAGAGCACTTAAACGATCCTCACTTTTAACTTGAGCCTCAAATTAGCCTCTTCTCTAAACAAATCTAAGTTAAGGGTGTGTTAACTTGGGCACTGTGGTCTAAACTACTGAGCCTCTTGGACTTGCTGATTGGAAGGTTGGCAGTTTGAATCCGCACAACAAGGTGAGCTCCCGTTGCTCTGTCGCAGCTTCTGCCAACCTAGCAGTTCAAAAGCACACCAGTGCAAGTAGATAAATAGGTACCACTGCAGCAGGAAGGTAAATGGCATTTCCTTACACTCTACCTTCCATCATGGTGTTCCACTGCACCAGAATTGGTTTAGTCATGCTGGCCACATGACCCGGAAAGCTGTCTGTGGACAAATGTCGGCTCCCTCGGCCTAAAGCGAGATGAGCGCCACACCCCATAGTCGCCTTTGACTGTACTTAACCTTCCAGGGCCCAAAGCTTTTAACCTATTATGGCACGTACAAATGAGTAGTTTAGGTGCTATTATTTCCCTGTTTCTGAACATGCATCTTCATTCTACATTACATACTCCATCAAAAATTGTACTCTCTCTAGCAATGAAATCCATTCAAAGATTTCATTGACGTAAGTTTAGTTCATGTACTAAGCAGAACATGCTGGTAGAATTAGAATTACTGATACTATACAATTAGTCTGTCTCACTTGCAGGAAATAATCACTGTAAAATATTAATTTCCTATTTTATTTCTGCGTTAAATGACCATGAACTATAATAACAATTCTGTTTGAATAGTGCAGCCTGCCTTTCACTCTTCTTTACAGTCTTTTCTCCAGGGAAATTGGTTCCGCGAATAAGACAAGGGATCCACAGCAACAAAGAAAAAACAAACACAAACAAATAATCCAGAAGACACTGGATTTTAACTTTAAAATAGATGCTGAGTTAGCATAAACTAACTAGAAAGTTCATAGATCACACCAAAAAATGGTTGCCACTAATAACAGTTTTGAACTAAAATTATGGGTCCGAGCTCCCAAATATTACAGGATTACAACTTGCAGGGGTTTCCAGAGGCAAAATTCATTTGTTCTGTTTCCTGTAGTTGTGAAACATGATTAGGGTCTGTTAACAATGCTGGATGAAGACAAGTGGTGGGCGGCACTAGCTGGGAACCCCGAAGGGAAACCCCCGAGGAGGAAGGCTCAGAGCCAGGGGATTGGTGGTAGGACACCGCGGAGAGGTCAGAGGGAGAAGATTGAGAAGAGCGGCTGGATGCTGGTGGGGCAACAGGGTTTAGTGAGCAGGAAGAGCTCGTGGCAGAGAGCAGTTCAGATTCTGAGACCAAAGCAGGGGGCAGGGAAAGAGGCCGCTGAAGAATCCAAGGAGTCTCCCACTCCTTCTGGAACAAGCTCTGCTCCCCCCCAGTCTCCAATATCATGCAGGATAATGAGATTGGAACAGAAGCCAGAGGTGAGGAGCCACAGTTTGAGACTGCTTGGGAAACATCCAGGAAACGAGGAGCCTTAGAAAAGGTGGAAGGCAGGGACCTTCAGTCCTGGCAATCCTCCTGGAAAGGGTTGCTGAGTTGTAGCCGTTTCCTTGAATAAAGAGTTAACTTCCCTGACAACAGAGCCCTGAGTCTTTCATGCTGACCTGCGTCTGACTCCAACCCTGACAATCAGCTATCAATACATGTGAATTCAAAGAGTCTTGTGGCACATGACAAATTCATTGTCTGCAATCCACTTCATCAGATCATTAATAAGTTACTGCCTCTTTAAGAGAAACCAAGTGGAAGTCTGGGGCAAAGCAGATCTAGAGCAGTTGAGTTAAAAGTTTTAAGTGAGTGGAGTTGTCTGTCTAGATCTCTCTCAAGCTATTAGGGTGGCTCTTACAGTGTCTACTCAAAAGCAAGCACCACTGCGTTCGATGATATACACACCCACCCACCCGGTAAGTGATTTCAGGATTGTAGCTGATTCAATAAAACTTTGCTTTGTTTTCATTTCCCTAGACTCAAGTATAATACAGACTGATCCTAGTTTGCTTTAATGTATAAATTACTTTACCTCGTTACTTATTTCCATAGGCCTTTTCTTCAGTTCTCCAATGTCCAAGTAGCTGCAAATCAACAATAGGAATATAGGTTATGTACAAGTGCAACCTACAGGGGTGTAGAGCATGCCTTCATGTTCAGGGTTCCAGCCAGAGAGCCATACCCTTTTACAGGAAACTCCACTCCATCTCACCTCCCTCCACCCTAGACAGTCAGCATTTCATGTTCACCAAGCATGCACAGTGCTTGTTGGACTGTTTGATGGTCTCCACCAAATATACAAATACACAGAGAGAGACAGTGCATTTACATCTGCCAATCTTGGGACTGCCCCAGGCCTGCTGAATATCTCCCTTTTGTGCATGGGTGATGCTACTTTGGCTTCAAAAAGACCCACAATCTGATAGGGGTTAGAGGAGTACAAGACGGGGGGGGGGGGAATGATTCATATGTGAGGCATATTTATTAAACAAAAACATTCAAAGTGCAACCATATACACATCTACTCCAAGTAAGTCCAACTGAGTTAAAATGGGTTATTCCTGAGAAAGTAAGCATGCTATACGTTTGCAGCCTTTAAATCCCAATACTGTTCATCAGCAGACAGGGAGGAAACCCTTTACTATCTGTGCCTGAGCAAATCAGATGTTTTGCTAATAATAGTAAAGAAAATGAGAAATCAAGAAGCTGAAGAACCAAGAAACCCTAGCAGGCACTGCTCACAATAACTGAATCATGGTGCAAGTTCTACATTATTTTAGTAAAGATGAGCAGGGCACAGTAACACAGAAAGATGGGATTAGTCATACCCTAAATCAGGCTTCCTCAACCTCGGCCCTCCAGATGTTTCAAGACTACAATTCCCATCATCCCTGACCACTGGTCCTGCTAGCTAGGAATCATGGGAGTTGTAGGCCGAAAACATCTGGAGGGCTGAGGTTGAGGAAGCCTGCCCAAAATTAAGGAACTCTATAGTCTAAGGGCTGCAATGATGGCACAGAAAAGATTGGTTGGGATTCTTACATTTTGATAGGCATGGTTTCATGATAAAAAGGTAAAGGTAAAGGACCCCTGACAGTTAAGTCCAGTTGCGAATGACTCTGGGGTTGCGGCACTCATCTCCCTTTACTGGCCGAGGGAGCCAATGTTTGTCTGCAGCCAGTTTTTTCCGGGTCACTTTGATGTGCTTTCGAACTGCTAGGTTGGCAGGAGCTGGGACAGAACAACAGGAGCTCACCCTCTCACGGGGATTCGAACCACCGACCTTCCTGTCGGCAAGCCCAAGAGGCTCAGTGGTTTACACCACAGCGCCACCTGTGTCCCTTCGCCTAGTAACTAATTGATATACCCTGCCAGCAGCTAAAGACAAATGGAAAATGGATACAATTTTATGCAAAGCTTTTTTTAAACTGTCTCACTGAATTCCTGGAATTTCAAAAGTTGCTAAGGGCTCAGCTACATTAGTAAAGAAACAACCATTTGAATGTGCTATAATCATGCAACACCAGATGGTGCCAGAGAGCAGGAAATTTATAGGCGCGTTTTTCCATAGGGGTTTTTTATTTTGCTATAACGATCTAATTTCTGACTTATTTATAACGTTTTTTCCCTGTGTGTAAATCCACCCAGTGTCTCCTGTGACTTCTACTGTGCCTAAGAAAAGGAACAGCTCTGTACATCTGGGGGTGCAGCTCTTTGTACAGCTACCAAGCACTGACACACACCCTGTGTCCTACATATATTTATCTTCACATATAAATGACCTTTAAAACAATTATATACAATGTCCTTAATTACAGCTTTTAAGAAAGCCCCACTTTAGTTTACACTGGCCAGCAAACTCATTCTTCTTTATTGCTGGAAAAAAACACAAGCTGTGTCCCTTCCAACTCTACAATTCCATGATTCTATGGCTAAAATGCTTCATTCTGCCACACAGATTAGTTGTATATTTAGCCATTTGTTCTAAGCTCATGCAGCTGCACGTGTGGGGCTGGAGGCTAAAAGGCAGAGCATTGAGTGACAAAAATATCTCCAATGATTCCTATACCATCATTTACCCAAGAATATCCCCAAGTTTTATTATTTTAATAGAGATTAACTGTGCTTCAATAACATAACCATTAAGGCTGCAATTCTATACACGCTTACCTGGGAGAAGGCTCTATAAAACAAAGCAGGACTTACATCTGAGCATGCCCAGGACTAGGTTATATTTCTCTGCATTCCACGTTTAGTGGAACAGAGCCAAAGCACACATAGAACCCGAGACACAGAAATGTCAGATACGATTACCAAATACTACAAAATAGCCTCATGTGTCCATTGATGAAGTTAATAATCAGTGGCGTAGCGTGGGTTGTCAGCACCCAGGGCAAGGCAAGTAATTTGCGCCCCCTAACCCATGAGCCAGGTAGGGGCAGAGAGCTGCGAGTGCGAGCGCGCGCCCCCCCCCAGATGTTGCGCCCGGTGCGGCCGGCCCCCCCCTGCACCCCCCATGCTATGCCACTGTTAATAATGTTTGAACAACTGAAGCTTTTTCTGTCAATTGTTGTTTTTTTCTCCTCAGGGACAAAGATTTCATGTTTAAATGATAGAAGTGCCTTGCAGGAAATGTGCACGGGATCGGGAGACTGGGCAAGCTGCAAAATGTCTCAGTGCTTACGTTGATTCTAATTTTTGAGGTATCTGGATAGTGCCTTTAAAAAGAGCACATAAAGTTAAAGTTTCCAGGCCATTTTGGTTTGCTTTTACAATGGTACCTCGGGTTAAGAACTTAATTCGTTCCGGAGGTCCGTTCTTAACCTGAAACTGTTCTTAACCTGAGATACCACTTTAGCTAATGGGGCCTCCCGCTGCCGCTGCACCACCGGAGCACGATTTCTGTTCCCATCCTGAAGCAAAGTTCTTAACCTGAAGAACTATTTCTGGGTTAGCGGAGTCTGTAACCTGAAGCATCTGTAACCTGAAGCGTCTGTAACCCGAGGTACCACTGTACTCACTTGAGTTTCTTGAAGGCCTCCCTGCCACCGGCGACATAGTGCTCTCCGCTCTGAATCTCATCTAGCTGTCGGACGCGGTGGCCACCGCGGGGGGTGTAGATATTCCGCACAGCCCCAAAGGGAGCATTAACCCCACCGGTCACTTCTTTTAGGAAGACATCAAAGCTGGACACCTTCTTCTCGTGGATGATCACTCGGCGCCCTGGGAAGAACGGATCTCCGTTGCGATACACCATCACGCTCTTCACCACCGGCTGCGACAGGCATGTTGGCTTGGCACTGGGACTGCTCATGGCCCTGCTTCGGCCCACGTCTTCCAATTCCTCCTTTGAACGGAGCCTTTGGCTTGCACACCTGTTGGTTCAGCAAGGAACAGGCTTTATTCTCCCTACCGCCTCTCTGTCTGATGCAGTCCTGTTAAAATCCCTGTTTGCAGTACGCGTACTACATGTGTACACACACAGTCAACCAAGACGGGCACACTGGGACCACCACCAATGGTATCTCTCTGCCTAAAAGTACCAGAGATGCTCTTAGTGCCTCCCTAAGGTGTCAATTTCAATGCAGTTTAAAGAGCAACTTGTGCTAGGCAACCAGTTCTCGCCACTCTCCGGAGAATGGTAATGCCATCAGGGGTTTCTTATCCTATATACTCAGTCTACAAGCGTAATGCAGAAACAGTGACTGAGCAGAATAAAGAAAACACGCCCACCCCCCACACTTTTCCCAACTTTGTAGTCCCAGCATCCAGCTTTGTAGTCACTGGAACTAGGCAACATGTTGCTGTTTTTCTCCAGGAGTCTTCACTCCCCTCGCTTTTCTCCATTCTTCTATGCCAGCTTCTTCATCCTCAAAATCAACCATGAGGTGGACCACAAGTCTCCAAAGCGGCCAAAGATCAGCAACAGGTGGCATGCAAAAATGGAGAGGAGGAGGACATTATCATCAGGTATTGGGGGGGGGATAAAAGCTTACATCTGGCAGTATTTTATTGGCCCCAGAGATAGTGGGCAGGAACTGGGAATAGTGGGGCTTTTCCTGGCTGAATTCTGATAACATCCTAACAGAAATATGTTCAGTAGAACAAGACATGGGGTGGCAGGGGGGAGAGAACACAGAGCTGTGAGACACAAAAGAACTTTATTGCTGAATTGGTCTTTTTGTAGTTGCATGATTTCAGATCTCCCTTCTACCAAAGACGCAGCAGAACAGAACGACAGAGCAGCAAAATGTTAGAGTGGACTGTACCATTTCAGACAGCAGGTAAAGCAACCCATGTTGAAAATCCTTGCAAGCAGAAAATAAGCACATCAGGGAAGAAAGGTTTTTGCTTAACTAGTTTTCTACTTGCAGGGAGGCATTTTCCTCTTTCTCTCTCTTCCATAGTGAAGCATTAAAAATTGTCATTCCTCCACATGCAATCTGAAGAGATAACTTCATTCTTCACTCCCCTCAGGATGCTGTCTCTCACTGCCACATCCTACTGCAAATGAAGGCATAGCTGCAGCCCCACCAGTGTCACATTTAATTGATCCACATGATTATCCCCGAATTTACCAGACACACTCTTACTGCAACCTTGATAAGTGATTAATTTCTACAACAAAAGGTCTCAGGGCTCAACCTTGTCAAGAAGAAGCCACATCAGAGGCATTGGGGGTCTGACTGTGGTTGCTCTGTGATGAAGTGAAAGCACTCTGCATATCCTCAGGAGCATGTTGATCATATGATCATATGATCCTGGAGCTTGGATGCTGGCAGGTGAGTTCTGGTTTAAATTGATTTTAAACCATGGGATCAAAGGGCAAGAGAGCCCATCCTCTGAATATTTCCTGATGTCGGTCTCAGCTGCTTTTAGAAGGCATGATTTGGCTCAAGGCAGGGAGAGAAATCTGTGCATTAAACCCCTCTGAGGGCCCTTCGTATCAAACACCCCCATTTTCAGCTTCTGCTGAGGAAATATCAAGCCTTCAAGATGCCTGGACCAGCACAGCCCTCTTGCCAGGGTGGAAGTGGACAAGAAATGCCTGTCCTGCTTTTGCAAATGGCTTCGGGCAGATCCAATCCCCCTCCCCTCCCCGACTTCTTCTTTCTTCTTGGCATTTCCCTTCAGGAAACCCGGGTGCCCAGTTGCAGCTTTTCTCCACAGTGTCCCCGTCCGCGCGACACTAAAAGCTCTAAAAAACAAATCAAACCTGTGGCTGCTCTTTGGCGTGCACGAGCGTCAGGCTTAACCCACGAAGGGAAAAGAGGCCGATTTAAACAAAAACACTTTAAAAACAAACGAAACAAAGTAATTCACACGACCGTGTCGGGGGGGGGGGAGCCGCTGTTAGTATCACGTGTGAACACGCAAATCAGGGGGAAGCGGGGGAAAGGGGACAACGACGCAGCACAAACTAGGGAGCATTTTTTGTTTTGGTCCCCCGTAGAGAATAACAGAGCAGGAGAAAGGGGAAGAGCACCTGTGCGCACAGCAAAGTCCAAATTCTTCTTTTCACTCTGGATATAGGGCAGCCCGTCTCTCTCTCTCCCTCTCCACCCAGCAGCGGCTCAGCTGCCAGCACCATGAGCTTTACCAAAGAACTGCAGGCTGGCGGCGGCGGCGGCTGTCGCTACCGCAGAATTACCTGCCTCATTCTCTCTCCGGGCTGGGTCTCCCAAAGGTAAGAGAGAGGAGCAGGGAGGCTATTCTGGCGGTTTGCTGCTGCTGCTGCTGCTGCTGCTGCGGGAACTTCGGCTCCCGGGGGAGGAGGAGGAGGAGGAGGAGTTGGAGGAGAATGCTATTATTATTATTATTTCCCCAACCCTGCAGTTTCCGTAGCAACGCACATAGCTGCACTCAATGCAAGGAAAGGAAACTGCAGAGACTCCGCAGCCTTGCAGCTTTCAGGGGCGCCGGCAAGGGAGAAGGGCGCCTCAGGGACACCCCCCCCCCCCGGTGGGTGGTGGGGAGAAAAACTATTATTCTTCCCCTTTTCAGTGCCGGATTTACGTATAAGCTAAACAGGCTATAGCTTAGGGCCCCACTCTCTTGAGGGCCCCCCAAAATTTCACTATTAATATATTTCTTCTTAATTGTATTTCAGTTTAACAATTACTTTGATAACATACATATTTTGTTATAGGCAAATGGCTTTAGATACCTATTAGATCCATAATAATAATAATTTATTATTTGTACCCCTCCCATCTGGCTGGGTTTCTCCAGCCACTCTAGGCTGCTTCCAACAAAAATTAAAAATACATTATAATGTCACACATTAAAAACTTCCCTGAACAGGACTGCCTTCAGATGTCTTCTGAATGTCAGGTAGTTGTTTATCTCTTTGACATCTGATGGGAGGGCATTCCACAGGGCAGGCGCCACTACCGAGAATACCCTCTGCCTGGTTCCCTGTAGCTTTGCTTTTCGCTATATACCATATAGGATATATTCAACAACAAAAAAACAGCGACAATTTGTCGTTGACAAAGGACAGCTGGACATAGAAAGGGCCCCGTTACCTTCAGTAGCTTAGGGCCTCATCAAACCTAAATCCAGCCCTGCCCCTTTTCCTTTTACTAGGCAAACCGTGGCAGGTGGGAAATGGCTTGAGCAGGACAGAGAGGGCAGCCTGCCTGCCATCGGTGCAGAAATGGCAAGAGAGGGCACATGATGGATTGGCAGGCAAAGTTCCTCTTGGGTACCTGGTGGGCCTGCAGGGGAGATTCCCGAGGGCGTAAGATGGCAGTTAGAGGATCCCTCGCTGCTCTTGGGGTTCCAGAGGCGGCTTGGGTTCCTAACTGTTCACAACTGCCATCCGTGGAAGAACGGGCCTGTGGATTATGACTACTCTTACTCTTGTTACTAAACAGATAGAAACCTCTCAAGATTTCTAAGCACTGGCATGGCGCAGGTATTGAAAAATGTTTGTAGTGCCACCTGAGAGCAGGTGTTCTACTAAGCGTTCATGTCTTGATGAGTCTTCAGCACCACCCCACAGAAAGGTGTCATGTACCGTTTGCTGCAGACTGAACACCAAAGAAGATGGCGAGATCATTGCTTTTCACTGATTGCTTTGATGGATGATAGCCAATGCACGGGGCCAAGCTAGGCATTGCATGGGAGATACATGCAATAGTTTTTTGATGGGTGTATTGTTAATTTCTATTTTATTCAGCGGCCCACTCCTGATTACAGCTTTCCACAATTACTCTTGAAAGAAAGAGAGAGAGAGAGAACAGAGACGGTTACAAGTGTCTCATGAGTATCTTTGGTTTAGCACAAAAATAAACAGGCCACAAGGATAATAGGCTATCATATTCACACTTACCCAGGAATTCCATTCAGGGCTTATTTCCAAGAAGATATGCATAGGATTGAACTGTAATTCTCATACAAACCTTGGAACAAGATGAATGACCTGCTAATGCTACTAAAAGAAGCAAACATATTAAGGGGTCTCCCTCACTTCTCGCCTCTCCTTCCCTCTCCTCCTTTTTTCAGTTTATCACTTCTTTAGTTATATGGTACGCCTAATCAGTGCTTTTTTCCCCTAAAATAATGTTTAGGGGTACTCTCATTTTGACTCATGAAAATCACCAGGAAAGGAAAGGAAGCCGCCATTGGAGGTGGTAACAATTATCACAGTGCTTGATTCCAACCCCTACTTCACACATTAAACGCTCACTTCCATCTCATGAAACACCATGACGGGAAATGAGGCCACCATTGAGGGGTAGCAACGGAACTGACAGTTCACTGTGCCGTTCAACAGAACTGACGATTCACTGTGCTAGAAAATATTTTATTTTTATTTTTTAGTTTCTTCTCCTGTTAGATTCACAAAATGTTTAGGGATATGCATATCCCTGCTTCTCCCCAGAAAAAAAGCACTGCTTCTTCTAATCATCAATTTGTCCTTCAGGGATCTACAGCAATGATGGCCAGCCTTATTGTCAAGTATGCCACATAGCAAATCCAAAAGACCATGGCTGTGCACATGCCATACATTTACAGCATGTGACTTCTCCCAAAGAATCATAGGAACTGCAATTTGATAAGGGTGCTGGGAATTATAGTTCTGTGAGGACAGCTCCCAGGATTCTTTGAGTGAAGCAGCGTGCTCTAAATGTACACAGCCAAAAGTACTTCAGTGAACACTATATACATATGTATGCACACTACATATGTATGCCCAGAATATCATCTGAAGGCACATGAGGCCCCAGCTCACTGAAGCTAAGCAGCTCTAGTTCTGATCAGTGCCTGGATGAGTAACCTAGGAATCCTTTCTTTAGCTGCCCAAATGATTTTTGTTGTATCTCAAAATGCTGTGTACATCAAATCTTAAATATTAGGCTCTTAATATGGCAAGATTACATTTGCTTCAGTTTAGAGTCCCAAATATCCCTACTACCCTTACCTTAATTAAATTTACTTGAAAATTAAATCTCATTTACTTATTTTGTACAAGTGAAGCACTGGACAGGAGCCTTAGAAAAACTTTATTACTGGGGGAAAATTTACAAGAGAAAGCTCAACACCACTCTCTTTATTTGCACTTGGCAACTTTACTAGTCCTTCTTTTCCAGAAGATTAGCTCTGACATATTTTTTTAACCAGACTTTTACAAGACAACAGCCAAAAGGGCAAACCACAAGAAACCAATGAAAGGAGACCACAAATTGGATTAGATCAGGCTTCCCCCCCCCCCTCTTTTTTTTGCAGGGGTGTCTTAACTGAGCACTGTGTTACTCATAGTATAAACTACGGTATACTTGTCTATTCCAAACTTGCCCCAGCACTGGGCCGGGCCAGCCATTAGGCAGGCTGAAGCAACCACTTCAGGCTGCATATGCTACAGGGCAGGCAATGGTAGCTCCCAGCTGTTTCTCCTGAGCCCACCAGCTATTTTCCTCTATTGCCACAGAGCCACTTCATATCCTCGAAACTGGGTTGTTATGTTTGGTGCAGTGGGAGATGCTATCCTGTCGCCAGTGCTAGAAGTCAGCTTGTGTGTGGAATGAGGAGTGGAAGCCATCTTGTCCTTTACTTCAGGCAGCAAAAGTCCTTGCTAAGCCCCGCTGAACTCAGTTGGTCTTGCTTCAGAGAGAAAGAGTCTGTCTATCTGTCTGCTTCCACTATGAAACACGCAGATTAATTCTTGCTTTTTGTTGAGAACTGTTGAGTTCTCTTTACATGAACTGTACCATGCATCTAACTGGGAGTTTTACTTCATAGAATCAGAAAAGATTCCTAGTCCAACCCGCTACAATGCAGGAATCTTTTTGCACAACGTGGGGCTCAAACCCAGAACCCTGAAATTAAGTGTTTCATTCTCTACCGACTGAGTTATCTCAAGCTGACAGTTTGTTTAACAAAATTTATGTACCTGCTTGATTGTGGACAAAAGAAACTCTCAATGTTTTACAATAATGTGAAACAAACATGACAATTCTTGATGAAAAAACAATTTAAAGGGTTTAAAAATATTCAGGATTATTAAAATCAACAGAGGCTTTAAAAAGATTAAAACACAGCACCACCTGTGTGTCTCGATTGGCTTGCCTAAAGAAAAATATTTTAAGCGTGTGCCCCAAAAAGTACAGGTTCGCCGTTTCCACTACAATATATGGAACTACATCTCACGCAAAAAGATGCATGGGTGTTATCAGAGTACATTTAGTTCCTTGATTTACCCAGGCAGGTAATCTTGCAAGCCTCCATCACCAAGAAAGGTCTCCTGCCACCCCCAAAAAAGAACCCAATATTCAGAAGGCCACAAATTCACGTAACCCCTGACAGGAGAGGTAGCAGGTATACAACATTGACTAAAGGAAGATGAAAATGTTTTTCCATCAAAGAGGAGAGGCTTGGCTGTGTGAAACTGGCTCACAAACAAGAAGAGGCTGGTATGATAGCGAGAAGACATTATAGCTTCCAGAATCTCTCACTGGCAGTGCTATAACCTGTGTACAAACAAGAGCTTCTCCCAGCTGAGTGTGAGAGAGTTTGTGGAATGTTATCGGCGGAGGGTCAGTAGTAGCCCCAATGAGATCTGATGGTTAAATTTTTACTCAGAGAAGGTCAGGTTTGGTTACTTTAGGTGGTTTGTCAGTGAAGGGGGCTTCATAAGAAGGAATTCCATTCAGAATTAGTAAAAGTGTGTGTTTCTTCATCTTTCGGCAGTCTTTTTGTACAAGTATAATTTGTACTTCACAAGTCCATATACATCATATATTTAGTCATTTTGATGCATGGCACCGACACACCGTGTAAGGAATGAGGGTGAAATTCTCATGAAAGCTCTAGAATGCACCCAATAGCCTTAATTCAAAGTATGAATAGTAAATAAACTTTAACCAGAAATATCTTTGTTTAAAGATCTGCACTATAAAACACTGCTCATAACCAACTTAAGACTTTTGCCTCCTTTCTCACACTCGTTTGTAGAAGGGGTAACGCTGACCTGCCAGAATATTATTAGCATGTATCAAAATCATTTCATTTATTGACTTGCACTGCTCAGTGCTGTTTTGCCAAGCCAAGCAACTATGTTGCTTATCTACCTTTAAAAACAACAACCCGTATTTCAACATACAGGATGATAAAAGCAGACAGGAATTTTCTCCTTTCTTTTTATCTCAGCTTTCAGGAAGGGGGAAAAAATCCCCCCCTGCTGTGAGCTACAAAGAAGGTGGTTAACCATTACAAAAAAAAAGTAATTTAGAGGGGAGCAGTGTTTGATGTTCTACTGTTACTGGTTAACAGTTGGGTTTTTCAATTTTGCCTTAATTAATAAACGTGAAAGGGCAGTACTACCACTTTAGCATACATTCCTTTTTATATATTGCAGTCTTCAAATGCCTTGTGCCAGTGTTTCTTAATTTTAAATGATTTATTACCGTTAAAGACAGGCAGCCCAGTCACAGCTGCTTGTGCTGCCATACCTAACGGCACATTCTAACCCAGACAGGTGGACAGAGATGTCTTTGTCTACTCCATTGTCCTTTCAGACCACATTGCGCAGCAGGGGCCATACCCCAACTCCATTCATGCTTTGCTCCTTCCCCATCTGAAGAAGTATATTGGGTATCGGAGCTCTGCCACGTAAAGACAAGGGAAGACCATGAGTTGCCTCAAGCCAAAGGCTGCTACTGTGCTTGACCTTGGATTGGCCTTTACAATGGCACAAGGACCCTAAATGTCCAGGGCTGGAACCTAGGAGGAGTCCAGTCCACAAGCAGCTACTTCAACATAGCAGTTTATGGGATTGGGACAGTCCTCCAAGTTCCAGCAGTTCATATGGACTTTAGACTGTGGCCCTTGTTGGTGTTTTGGTAGCCAGTCAGCATCTCACTCATATCTGTGCAGAAAAATAAACAGTTCAATTACTGTTTCTTCCTTTCTGTATGGTCAGGTGCTACCTGAGCTGCCAGATGCACTTAGAAATAATGTGTGAAGGTTGTTGGCTACCAGCTATGATAGGCATATTCTACCTCCACTCTCAAAGGCAGTGCACATCTGAGTGCCAGTAGCCAGAAACCGCAGGAGGAGAGAATACCTTTGGGCTCAGGTCTTGTTTGCAGGTTTCTCATAGGCATCTAGCTGGCCTCTGAGAACAGGATGCTAGACTAGATGGGGCACAGGCCTGAAAGGCTCAAACACCAGCCCAGTTTACCAAATGTTCTGTGGTAATAGTCAAAAGGTAAAGGTAAAGGACCCCTGGATGGTTAAGTCCAGTCAAAGGTGTCTATGGGGTTGTGGCACTCATTTCGCTTCCAGGCCGAGGGAGCTGGCATTTGTCCACAGACAGCTTTCCGGGTCATGTGGCCAGCATGACTAAACCACAGAAACCAGAGCACACGGAAATGCCAGTTACCTTGCCGCTGCAGCGGTACCTATTTATCTACTTGCACTGGCATGCTTTTGAACTGCTAAGTTGGCAGGAGCTGGGACAGAGTGGGGATTCGAACTGCCAAACTTCTGATCAGCAAGCCCAAGAGTCTCAGTGTTTTCGACTACAGGGCCACCCACATCCCAGGTAATAGTCGACACATCTTTAAAGCCCTAAATGGCCTGAGACCAGATGACTTGAAAAAAATGCCTCCCCCCTTAGGAACCTTGAGAATTTTTTTTCAAAGGCCCTGCTTTGGAAGAAAGAATGAAAAACAATCCTAACCAGGCAGCAGTCTCCGTGCATGAAGCTACCACAGCACTTCATTCCTGGCTACAGCAGCACATACTATTCAATCATAATAATAATAATAATAATAATAATAATAATAATAATAATTTATTATTTTTATACCCCACCCATCTGGCTGGGTTTCCCCAGCCACTCTGGGCAGTTTACAACAAAAGTTTAAAAATACATTAAAACATCAGTCATTAAAAACTTCCCTAAACAGGGCTCCATTGACTCCTGTTGCACCCTCATTTGGGTTGTTGTGCTACACAAAATTCTCTACACGGGACCAGTATATTAAGGGAGTCAGGGTTCTGCATAATTTTGTTTATCCTTCTCCATGAGCTGCCTTGTCCATTCCCCACCCCTTTTTGCCCTCTTCACTGACTTAACCTCCGCCAGCAGGGCTGTCAATAGATGCTCCTGGCTTAAAGTCATCTCATCTGGGAGGGAGATAACGCCTAACCTGTCCCAGCTGACATATTTTGACATTAGGATTGCACTGTTACTTAGCTAGGCAGACATTCCAATAATGTTATTACAATATCTCACGGTTCCTGCTAGTGGAATCTAGTAAAGAAAAACAACTCTACTCTGGCCTCATAGATGCATCGATGTGAGGCTTCATTTTGGTATGCATATGAGCATCACTTCCAAGGATACACTAGCAAGCATAATATTCGCATGATAAGGTGAATTTAAATATCACTGCTCCTGCATGCAATGCCATCAGGAAGAGCTTCCAAGTGCCATGCAGAAGCAAGAATTAATGTTTAAACCACTGGACCACGGTGACTGTTCTTCACAGGATTATGGAGGTCTATACAGAAAATTGTCCCGATGCCACATGGACGGCAGCTGGAATTTCAATGAACCTGTTTCAGTTTTTAAGTAAACTTTAGCAAAATAAAAAAGTACGTTTCACTGCACAGGAACAACCTCAATATATCCTTCTGTATTTCTGCCATATCTGGTGTTACACATAATAATGTAATTAAGGAAACGTCTCTGGTGGTGTTAATTAAAAGATTCTAACAGAAGGGTATTTAAACGCTTTCTGTGAAATAGCCTGTCCAGTCATGATTTAGAATTACAACAATCAACGCTGTGCATCTAGGAACAAACAAAACAATAGAATTTGGTTTATGCACAGCAATAATTCTAGAATAATTGGACTGTCTTAATCAGCAGTTTGAATTACTCGTTACTGGGTGCTCTGACTCACTAGTGCTAATTGGAGCAAATGAAATACTGATGGCATTTGCACATTATTTTTAAAACCTGGGCCACCGTTATTTCAGGGGCTCATAAAATTCCCTGTCCAAACATTAAATTACAAGGCAACAAAAGCCATTAAAGCATGCCAGCTTCCTTTTCGTTGTAAATGCTGCACCCCTGTGCGAACTCTGTTAATTAGCCGCAGGCTGTTGTTTTATTTTTAAGTGAAGCTCGGTCTCCTGAGGTGTATTGGAGAAGAAGTCAGAAGATAGGTGAGAAGATCCTTATGAAATGCAAGTCTGCCACAGAAAGAAAGTGGCCCTTAAATAGAAAGAAGAAAAACTGAACACACAGAGACTGCTTCTCTCTGCTCAGTAATGTTGAAATAAGAATTCTTTGTTAGCATGCAAGCTACTCCAAGAAGATTTTCCATACAGTCCTACCAAAGGGTGGGTCAAAGTGGGAGGTTAATGTCATCCGTAACTAGCAAAGTTTATTCTTAACATTCCCCCTCTGCTCTCTTAGCACTCTGTCACCCTCTAGTGTGACTTTACTACTACAACAAAAAATGAACATAGGTGGTTGTCTGGGCTCTTAATGACTCCTACTGTATTCTGTAGAATGAAGTCTGGAGAGCAAGCAGCACATTCTACTTGACACCGTCTGCTAACATTTGGAAATGCAGGTGCCGGGCCAGGTTTCGAAGCAATGGCTTCAGGAAAAGATGGAATGGTGGGAAATGAGAGACACGAAGGGAATGTGTTTGAGGAAAGGGCTGCAACACACCTCTATCAACTCACGCCCATCAAAATTGACAGGCCTTTATCTAGAATAAATTAAAGGGCATTTCCGAGATTCTCATTTCTACTATGGTTTAGAATTCCTTTCCTCAACCAGTGCACTAACAAGACAATTTAGTTCACAAACTAGAACATGAAAAGAATAGTTGTGACCAACCTCATTTTGACAATTAAATATGCTTTACTATGTCAGGTTATGTAACTATGGCATAGCACCATTATACCACATATCTGGATTCATTTTTATTACCATTCTGTAATGCTAAAATAATCACTAAAGATATTAGGACAGTTGACATTTCATTCTACCAGTGTAGCTTAATTTATAGGCCTTAATAGGCAACGATAAATATTACCTCTACCCTGCAAAAAGCTTCACCAGATCATTTTGGCACTTGAAGATGCTGTTAAAGGCACAAGTGAGTAACTCTATAACATTCACTGGCTAAATTTCTACTATAATACAGCCGTACCTTGGTTCTTGAACTTAATCTGTTCCGGAAGTCTGTTCGACTCCCGAAACCGTTCAAAAGCCAAGGCGCAGCTTCTGATTGGCTGCAGGAGCTTTCTGCAGTCAAGTGGAAGCTGTGTTGAACATTTGTCAATAAAGGGATGTGACTACAATACTCTTGGGAAATCTTCACAATAACAGGCTCTTCATTCTTTCATATTCTGAATTATACATGAGCTTGGTTAAATTAAATAAAATAAGCTCTGCCCACCCCCCAAAAAATCTGCACTTGCATTCACTATCATTCCAATACTTCCTAAGTAAGGCTGCAGTCCAAAGAACTCTTTTGTCCCAAGTACTGATAAAATGCCGGTCTTAAAATATGCTTAAAACATAACTACAAAAGCAGTTTTATGTGCTTCCTCTTTTAATAGGTTGTTTTATATCTGTGGATCATCTGGTCTAACCCCTTGCAATGCAGGAATATGCAGCTGTCCCATTTGGGCATCAAACTTGCGACCTTGCCATTAACAGCACCATGCTCTAACCAATTGAGCTAAACTGGGGGGGGGGGCACTTTTAATCTGCATAGTCCTGCTGATCTCTATACGCCCCAGGAAAGCTGTGTTTGTCTGTTACAGCAAAAACAGCTGAGGATTCTTATGAGCTGTGGTCCACGAATATTTTTCCAAGATAAATTTATTAGTCTATATGGTACCACCAAAAAATGTTGTTTTTATAGGCTGAAGAATAACTACCAGGGTATTTACAGGATCAGGTCTTGGGGGGGGGGGGACAGCCATTAGTGCTCTCCTGCTCTTGTTTTCCACACGGTATTTTATTAATGTCTTTTGTTTGGGTTGTATCCTTGACATCCAGCCATCTCAAACACTGTTTCACTATTTCATATACTGCCACCTGCTGCAGGCACACAAAACTCAAACTAATTCCCTAGATCTTGAAAGTAATTTTTAATCGCCCACTAAAATAGAGGGAGAAATCTGTCATTAAAGCTGCAATCCTAAACACACTTACTAGTGAGTAAGCACTGTTAAACATAGAAGGACTTTCTTCTGAGTAAATCTGAAATTTCAGCAGGGTTTACTGGTTTTGCTACCATCATCATTCCTTCTAACAGCAAATTTGGGTGCTTGAGAGCTGACAGGATTGGAACCAAAGGGGGGACTGAGGAAACGAGAAGAAGATATTAGCACAGTGGTACCTCAGGTTAAGTACTTAATTCGTTCCGGAGGTCCGTTCTTAACCTGAAACTGTTCTTAACCTGAAGCACCACTTTAGCTAATGGGGCCTCCTGCTGCTGCTGCGCCGCCGGAGCCCGATTTCTGTTCTTATCCTAAAGCAAAGTTCTTAACCTGAAGCACTACTTCTGGGTTAGCGGAGTGTGTAACCTGAAGTGTATGTAACCTGAAGCGTATGTAACCCGAGGTATCACTGTATGCTCAGATGAATTTAAAGCTATGCAAGAGTACGAAAAAAAAATTAAGGTGGGGGGAACCTCCCCAGCTCAAAGTAGCCTAATGACTTGAGGGGTCACAGAATGTTGTGTCATGGGGGGGGGGGGAGAGAATAGTAAATTGACTTGCTTGAGCATCTTGCAACCTACATTATCCTGTAAGAAAGCACTGCTGGCTGGCATCCTGAACATGGACACTCCTGTTAGTGAGCAAAGACAGTGCAACAGCCAGCCATTTGAATTTAGACGAGAAGTTCAAGGCTAGACTGTGAGACTGACCAAGTGCTGTCTATGATCTTCCGGTCCTAACACCAGTAAGATTTGGGCAACTGTATTCTATACCAGCCGTATATTCCGATGGATGAGTGTCGGAAGACTCTTTGGACACAGCTCACCGTGGAAAGGTGATATGTAAATAAACTCAGTCCATCAAATCAAACTGTTTTCAAAGGCTAGAAATGCTGTCCCCACCCACCAGAGTCTTCCAGTCCCTTTCTCCCTGCTGGCTAGAAAGGCTGCTGTGACAGGATGATTTTGATTGCAAATGGTGAAGAGGGAAATGAAAGGGGAAGATAACATGAACATTCCAAGTCAATCCAGAAAGCTGGGCAGTGTGTCAGGCGTCACAAGACAAAAATGTTGCCACATTAATTAAGATGTGCAAAACTCCTTGACCCCTGGATTTAAAACAAGTTAAAATTTAAATTTAAAAGAGCCCTGGCTTGAACCAGGATCATGAGAATATGGACCAAAGTTGATTAGCCTGTTCTATGATATTTTTCTTGTCTTCATATTGCTGTCTTGTGGGTGGAAATGCAGAAAAGAAAATCTTGTAAACAGTTTAATCTTCTCTTTATGCTTTCATGTTGTAAATCTTTTAGAATTCTCCATCTAGAGAACATAGACATTCACATGGAAATCCTTTCCTGTTTGAATAGCAGCAACTTAGCCTACGAATGACCCTGAAATAAATACATTAACCCATGTCTCAGCTTCATGTACAAATCCTACAAATGATTGTTTTCTCCGTTGTTTATGTGTTCAGGCAAAGTACAGTCCAGCTCCTCTGTTAAACACCCTCTTTCTCCTTGAAGACAGAAGGACTATTTTAAAAGTAGCCAGTGGGTGCTCGGAGAAGGAAAGCAGACTTTGTATGCAAAGGTCCCAAGGTCAGTCCTGGGGGCAAGATTCCCGCAGTCAGTGCAAGAACATAATTTGAGGCAGGAGCAGCAATGATCTGGCTCTGTTAAATGTAGGGCGGGCAGGGTCCAAGGAAGTCAGGCCATAACGAATGCGGCCAGGGCCGGATTTAGGTTTGATGAGGCCCTAAGCCAGGCTTCCTCAACCTTGGCCCTCCAGATGTTTTTGGCCTACAATTCCCATGATACCTAGCTAGCAGGACCAGTGGTCAGGGATAATGGAAATTGCAGTCTCAAAACACCAGGAGGACTGAGGTTGAGGAAGCCTGCCCTAAGCTGCTGAAGATAATGGGGCCCTTTAAACAGCCAGCTGTCCTTTCTCAACAACAATTTGTCGATGTTTTTGGTGTTGTATATATGCTATATGGTAATTTTTAAACCTAATAAGTATCTAAAGCCATTTGCAGCTGCATGCTACCTGTTGCCATGCAACTGGTCCATGCAGAATGTAGGCACCCTGTATATAGAAATGAGCAAACCAGTGATATTTTAGGGAGCAGGCTAGGAGCCTACACAACACAAAACACTGTTGCAGTATGTAGGTTTTATTTTATTTGTTTTTTATCTTATATTTTGGAAATGTACATCAGGTTTTTTCCCTTTAAATTTCTTGGGGGCCCCCAAGAGAGTGGGGCCCTAAGCTATAGCTTGTTTAGGTTATAGGTAAATCCGGCACTGAACACGACCTGCTTTCCATGCACGTTTTTACACCTGCATTGTACATTAAATGGAAAACGCCCCCAAGTGCTCACGTGCGTTTACGGTAAGCCCATTTGGAATAAAAGAAAAACACTGGTAGTTGATCAAAATGAGATATCAGACTATTTCCCTCCCTGTGGAACGCCCTCCCTTCAGATAAAGAATTACACAACTTGTAGAAGACATCTAAAGGCAGCCCTGCATAGGGGGGTTTTTAATGCTTCGATTTTATTTTATTTTATTATGTTTTTTAGATATGCTGTAAGCCGTCCAGTGTCTGGGGAAATCCAGCCAGATGGGCGGAATATAAAGATGATGATGATGATGCAGCATCTTTGGTGCCTGACCCGGAGGCCAGCGGCTTCCCCGCTCCCCCGATTCTGGTGCTCACGATCCCCGAACCACACGCCACGCTAAGCCTCCTCCTCTTTGCGACGCAATGGCTCACTCCCTTCCCCGTCAGTGCAGAAGCTCCGCCTCGGGAGACCAAAAGCGAAGGCCGCTCCTCCCTTCCCACGTGTGCCGCCGGCGGAAGGGAAGCAGCGCCTGCGCGCCCGAGGAACGTGGAAGCGCGGACGGGGGGCCTTGTCCGAGCGGCGCCGCTTATGGAGTGCGCTCGTTTGTGGAGCCGGCGGCTGCGGCCCGTCGCGCTGCGCGTGTTCGCCTCGGGGATCTGCTGCTGCAGCAGCCGCCGCTTCTTGCAACGAGGGCGCGCCGCCTGCTGCCTGCCGGATGTCGCGGCGTGGGCTGCCGGCAGGCCCGGGAAATGCCGGCTCGAGCCGGAGGGCAGGCGGACCTTGCTGCGCGCAAGTAAGTCACGCGCTGCCCCAGACAGGTTCTCCGTCCTGCCCGGGGATGCTGGGGCTTTGCAGCCCGAGTTTGTTCGTGGTCCTGCAGGAGAAAGTTCCGGGGCGACTTGCTCACCGAATGAAGAAGCCCAGCCAGGGCTTTTCCTGTCCAAATGGCTCACGCAGCCTTACCAAGCTCAGCAAAAACCTTTTTACGCACGAATGTAGTAGATAGTGGAGCTGGCATTCAGCAAAAACCTTTTTACGCACGAATGTAGTAGATAGTGGCGCTGGCATTCAGCAAAAACCTTTTTACGCACGAATGTAGTAGATAGTGGAGCTGGCATTCAGCAAAAACCTTTTTACGCACGAATGTAGTAGATAGTGGAGCTGGCATTCAGCTAGGTTTTGCTCAAGAGTAGGCCCACTGAAACAAATGGACCTACCTTAGTGAACCGTTATTCATTTCAGTGCAGCTACTCTGAATAAAAATGAGACCCCTCTGCGTGAGGAAGCGCACTTGGAGGAATTTGACCTAGAAATCCCTTTGCCCAGTGAAAACGGTCAGCGTGGATGAACATGGGTGTTAACTGGTCTTCGTTTACATCTTTGCACCGTGACACTTGAGCCAGATACAAGTGACAGGAGTTGCAAGTATCCATACTTGAAGCAAGGCCCATTGTGTTTGTGGCACTGAGCCCCAAGTGCGCTGCAATCCTGTACATGCTTACCTGGCCTTGTGCCCCATTGGAGTTGGTAAGGCTTAATTTCTAAGTAGGCATACAGAGGATTGCACTATAAAAGCACATTTTGCCCCTCCATTAAAACACACAGTACAAGTAAGTGCGCAAAATGCAATGGTATACGTTAAATGGGCCGGCACCCATGGGAAGTGCATTGAAATGTGTATGAAACACTTGTCCGTGCACCACACTTCCTGTATATTTGCCTCCACGTTGCATTAGTAAAAAAGATTTTAGAAGTTGGGAACTTTGTTCTGGTTGACACTCCTAGCCCCAACTTCAATTGGTTTTTTTAATTAGTTACCCAGTACAAAAATAAAATAACTTCCCTCGAACCTTAAAGTAATAGCCAACCTAGTTTGTTTACGGAGACCTAGTTTGGCATCAAGAACTGTAAACATGTTAATCAGTGGTGGTCTTGCAGTCTAAAGATGCAAATAACATGGAAATCATTGATCTTGTCAGGAATGATGAGCTGTGACTCATGATCAATGTGGTACTTGTTGTTGAACATATATGAGATCAGCAAATATATATAATTTACAGCTTGGAACTTCTTTTCACCCTCCTTCAGATGATCTGTCTCGACACTTTACTACAGACGTGTCTCAAGCCACTTTAGCGAGTGTGGCTCCAGTGTTTTCAGTGGTAAGTACTTCCTCCAGTTGTTACTATGGGATGCAGGGCAAGTCTGAAGAAGAACATGAAAGATGCCCACAAAGCGCCACCTTTGGGGGTGCAGAGTTGGTTAATGGCAGCTAGAAACTAAGGGGAAGCTAAAGGAAGAAGAGGGACGCGGGTGGCGCTGTGGGTAAAACCTCAGTGCCTAGGACTTGCCGATCGTATGGTCGGCGGTTCGAATCCCTGCGGCGGGGTGAGCTCCCGTCGTTCGGTTCCAGCTCCTGCCCACCTAGCAGTTCGAAAGCACTCTTAAGTGCAAGTAGATAAATAGGTACCGCTTTATAGTGGGAAGGTAAACGTCATTTCCGTGTGCTGCGCTGGTGCTGGCTCGCCAGAGCAGCTTCATCACGCTGGCCACGTGACCCGGAAGTGTCTCCGGACAGCGCTGGCCCCCGGCCTCTTAAGTGAGATGGGCGCACAACCCTAGAGTCGGACACGACTGGCCCGTACGGGCAGGGGTACCTTTACCTTAAAGGAAGAAGACCCCGAGGAGAGACCTGAGAGAGGAACAAGAAAAAAAGCATAATGGTGCTGTGGGTTAAACCACAGAGCCTAGGACTTGCTGATCAGAAGGTCGGCGGTTCGAATCCATGCAAAGGGGGAAGCTCCCGTTGCTTGGTCCCTGCTCCTGCCAACCTAGCAGTTCGAAAGCACATCAAAGTGCAAGTAGATAAATAGGTACTGCTCCGGCGGGAGGGTAAACGGCGTTTCCGTGCGCTGGTCTGGTTCGCCAGAAGCGGCTTAGTCCTGCTGGCCACATGATCCGGAAGCTGTACGCCAGCTCCCTCGTCCAATAAAGCGAGATGAGCACCACAACCCCAGAGTCGGCCATGACTGGACCTAATGGTCAGGGTCCCTTTACTTTTACATTGTAAAGACATTGGAGAGAAAAGAAGTAGATGTATGGGTGGACTGGGGCTGCTGCCCCACACCCCCAAACACTTACTG
Organism: Podarcis tiliguerta; assembly: GCF_965153285.1. Classification (NCBI taxonomy): domain Eukaryota; kingdom Metazoa; phylum Chordata; class Lepidosauria; order Squamata; family Lacertidae; genus Podarcis; species Podarcis tiliguerta. Next base: position 56,588,539 of record NC_139540.1, on the reverse strand, counting down.
GGGACTAAACGTCAATGAACATAGTTCAGTTGGTTAGAGCATGGTGCTGATAATGCCAAGGTTGCAAGTTTGATCCCTGTATAGAACAGGCATCTGTCATGTATAATCCAGTTGAGATTCCTGCATTGCGGGGATTGAAGTAGATGATCCTCAGGGTCCCTTCCAACTCTGCAATTCTATTATTCTGTTATAAGCATGTGTGGGATTGCCATATGGAAAAAAAATCGTAATGGAAATGACTGTTCTTCCAACAAAGTTAATTGATGCCATTGCCCAGGAGTGACTTGGGCTTGGCTCATTTGTGCATTTTGCTGCTATTTCCAATTCACTCTTATACATTAATTTGTGAAGCATTTTTAACTTGTAAATATTGCCCATCTTCATTAGACTCCACAGTGGTCGCCAGTCTCCCCCTCTTTGTTCAAGGTTGAGAAAAGTGTGCTGCCTTCTAGAAGCACGTGTGCCTTGCACAAGTGAAAGATGTATTATCATCATTTCTCACCTTAGAACTACTTCACGAATGTTCAAAAGGTTGTGTCATGGGCTGGAAACACCACACCCAGGTCTGGTGAGCCTGTGGCCCTGCAGCTGATGAAAGGCTGCAACTCCCGTCCTTCCTGATAGTTGGCAATGCTGGCTGCTGAGGCTGATGAGAGCTGGAGCTCAGCAGCAGCTGCAAAGTCTCAGTTCTGCATACCTAGACTTCATACATCTTGAGATATACGTAACCAAGGTATGAATTAAGCTGGATATTTAATTCTTTAGAGCAGAAATGCTGCCTCTAGTAATAGCGTGGCCATCTAAATCATATGAATTCTGTACATTTTACCTAGTGTTTTTTTAAGAATGTGGCAATACTGATTTCTCTCTCTTTTTTTCTTTCCAGATGAAATTCGATAAAGAAGGTGGTATAAGCTTTTACGGTAGGTGGAATTCTAGTCTTCTCTTTACTTCTGAACTCAACAAAGCCTAGACGTTTTGAAGACATGTCGATGCAGCAGTGTTGATTGTTTTCTATTTGGTTGCTGGATGCTAATCCATAAATCATTTTATCTATTTAGAGGGCAGTCTTGTGGAAAGATCTGCCAGGTTGAGCAGCTTAAGATGCAACGGATCTTTGGCTCAGCCCAACCCTGGCTCAGCCAGAGATTCACTGTGGTAACTTGCTCATTCTGGCTCAGCCAGCTGAGGCCAATGTAAGTTCCCCAACAGAGGTTGGGGCTGGGCCGGGGTGGTGGTGGAGCTAGTCTGGATCCTGATCCCATTCAGCTTACTCAAATGTCCTGGCAACCAGGCACAGAACACTATTTTAAAGAGTTGATTTCCCTCTGCCAGGCTTAAGCAGAGCAACAGCAGCCCCACGGCTGAACATGGTTTGGATCTTACTGGAGTAACTTAACTTACCCTGGCTTGCTTTATGCCAGCTTCTTCAAGGATTGTTCCCTTAGCACATCTGTTTACCACCTTCTTCTATATAATCAACATGCCTGACCTGGGGTTTGCAAGCAGGATCCCATCCTACTTTTATTTCAACAAGGTGTCTGTGTCATGTGGACTCAGCCCATACTCTGGATCCGTTAATTTCACTGGGTCTTGTGCTTGCTGGAGTGATGCCTTTGAGAAGCTGCTGTGGTCTTTGTTATCATTTCACATCGTTGTGTTGTTGTTTTTTTAATAAACTCCTCCTTGGCAGAAAGAAAGAAAACAGAGCTATATCAGGAACTAAGTCTCCAAGCGCGAGATCTACGGTTTCAACATCAAGTCAGTGTATCCCCCAGGAACAACAGGATTATCATGAGAATGGAAGTAAGTGCACCTGAACAATTCTAATTTTTTTTAAAAGAAAAATTTTTATTAAAGATTTTCATGAAATACAAAAGAACGTGCAGTGTCTCTTTTTTGTTGTTCAGATTATAAAGTCTTTTGGTTATGTTCAGTGTAAGAAAATATGGTAAACTTGCACACTATTTTTCCAACCTGCTCTGTGTGTGACATTCTTATGTCAGCGTCATTTGGGCAGATTCTCTTTCTATACATTTGTCGGTTTACATGGGCAGTGAGAGAAGGTTGAGGGGGTGCAAGCAGTTCTGCTTTCAAAAATAATTTTCATAATTTAATTTCCCAGTTGCAAAAAGTGGTACTATATGTACAGCAGACTACAATATGAAATTCAGGGCTCATCTTCTTTTTTAACAGCATCTAAAATAGAACCAGAAATTATTTAAAAACAAACAGGTAAAAGCAACAAGGGATAGAAAACCTATAAAATTTAAACATACAGAACAGCAACAATAGGAGGAAACCAAACACTAACCAGATATTTAGCTCTGTATTTATCTGTTACTATCAGGAAATCAGCAAAAAACCAACAACACACTATGTAAAGCCTGCACAAAAATCCAGGTTTTAACCCTCGCCCCTCCGGTTTTAACTTAATGATGGAACAAGCGTGCATATGGGTTTAGATTGGTTCCCTGGAGTTCCACAGAGTTTGCGCCAGTCTTGTGGGGGGCAAAGTGTAGGAAATGTCCTCCCAATGGTGGTGCTCCACTTGGGATGGGGCAGCAACAACACCTGTGGAGCTGTCACTTCCAACCTGAAGCACCTCAGTCCTCACTCTGCCGCCTTCTGAAAAACTTGCCAGTGGTGGGAGGGTGCCACTGCCCTCTGCACCACCCGCTTTCACATGAGCCACTGCTGGTTGGCACCATGTAAAAGTCTGCAAATATACAAAAGCCCAACTGATTTTATCCTCTGCTTCTTTCAGTTTTTGAAGGCAGTGATTACACCAGAGTATCTCGTAATCCTAGACTATCGCAATTTGAACTTGGAAAAATGGCTCTTCCAGGAACTGGCACCTCAGCTAGCCGGCGACGGTCAACTTGTTACATATTCTTTGCCCTTTGAATTCAGAGCTATCGAAGCAATACTACAGTACTGGGTAAGCACCCGTGCATTTACTGTATTAAGAGTAATAAGTTGCTGTGATCTTGTGCTTGTCAGGAGTTCAGCCTACACTCAAGTAGGACCCTGGTAGAGACGCATGCCCAACTGGCATGTTCTCTTCCTCCTGGTCAATCATTCGGGAGCTTCAAAAGCTTTCTTCAGCCCGAACATCACAGCGACCGATGCTAACCGACACCAACACACTTAGGGATCAGCAGAGTTTGCGCATCATTCGTAACAGACCTCAGCAACTCAGCATTTTGGCTAATCTACTTTATTTACATATAAACACACACGGAGCGCTGCAACATGGCTCCCTCTCTCTCTCTAGCATCAGACAGCAAAGAGAAAAAGAACAAAGGACAACAGTCCCACTTCACAGAACACAGTAACACAAACATCCTGTCTCCGTCACTTCCCACTCTGTGGAGTCAAAACATATACCATCATGTGAAAGACAACAATCCCATGACTGCAGTCATGGAGCAGGAATTCTAACAGTGCTGAGGAAGGCTAACTAGGAACATGGTCTGCCTATAAGCTGGCCAGGTCCAGCCCTGATTGGCAGCTTTAAATCTGGCAGAGGTGAAGGAAAGAAGTCTCCACTCTATTCCATTACCCTTATGAGAAGGAGTTTTCACTTTCCTCCAGTTAGCTGTTAGGGCTCCCAGGGCACCCTAATGGTGGACACAGCATCTTAGCCAGTGAGTGGCTGACACATTACCTGACCACATGCCTCATCCGCAGCCAAGGGATAGAACTGGCTTATTTTATTAAATAATGAAAGTGGGTGCGTGTGTTCAAGCTGACTTCCATCATACACCATTTAAATATGTTGATACTTTGCGCCAGTATGGTTGGCTTAAAAAAATAAAATAATAACAAAATAAACAAATAATTACAAAATAAACAAGATGACTTCCCAGGCTTACCTCCTTGGTGTTTTTGTTCCCACCCATATTCTGCTGCGTTGTATGTCAAGACTATATCTAATACGTATTTCCTCTTGTTACATTTATTGTCATTCTGAATCCACTGCTTTTAATTCAAGTCCTGCCCACAATTTCATTTGACTCCGATTTCATTGGAGCCAGTGTGGTGTAGTGGTTAGGAGCAGTAGACTCGTAATCTGGGGAACCGGGTTCGCGTCCCCACACCTCCAAATGCAGCTGCTGGGTGACCTTGGGCCAGTCACACTTCTTTGAAGTCTCTCAGCCCCACTCACCTCACAGAGTGTTTGTTGTGGGGGAGGAAGGGAAAGGAGAATGTTAGCCGCTTTGAGACTCCTTCGGGTAGTGATAAAGCAGGATATCAAATGCAAACTCTTCTTCTTATAGTTCTTTCTCAAGTATTCCAAAAAGGGTTTCAATTCTTCAATAAAAGATTCATCATTTTGGTCTTGCACTCTTGCTGCCAGCTTTGCCAGTTCTGCAAAGTCCATTGGCTTTGAAACCCATTCCTATTTGTTTGGGACTTTTTATTCCTTTCAGTGCTGCTCATATAGGATTCTGGCAGCTGTTGTTACATACATAAATAGTTTAATCATTTTGGGGGGGGCACTTGTCCCCAATATCCCTAGAAATACTTTGCTACAGTATTTGTGTTTTTGGATTGCTGATTTTGCTGGGAAATGCCTGTCAGCTTCAGGGATTTCAGGAGTGTCTGTGACTGTGTTGCCTGCTTTTCTGAGCAAGAGGCTTCAATGACCCAAGACATTCTAAAAGGATTGTTTTGATTCTTATGAAGGATCCTGTTGTTATCTAGATCAGCTACCTGCACGGGAGACTTAACAACCTGCAGCCTCAGATTCTTGAGACCCTGGATGCTTTAGTGGACCCTAAGCTTTTATCTGTTGATAGGAGCAAAGTCCATGTCCTATTGCAAAATGGAAAGAGGTAAGAGAGACTTCCTTCCCATTTTTCAATTACCTACTTGGACATTTCTGTATGAAACCTGTGTTTTGAGCTATGCAATAGTTGAATCTTGCACAGGCACACTATTCACCTGGGATGGAGGCGCTCTAGGGTCAAGTCCCAAATCTGAAATGCTTAGCAGCTGTTACCTCACTTGTAAAAGAGGAACCCCAAACTTGTTCTTGCTGCAACAGACTAACATGGCAACCTGTCTGGAAATTACTCCACATGATGGTTGTGAAGATAAAAAAGATTGTATAATGTGGATGGAGAAGAGAGCATGTGCTATGCCTAGCTGTAGAAGCGAAACCTAATCTGCATGTAAATCCTTTGTAGAATTGAGGCACCATTTGTTTTTATAAATGAAAATGCTTACAAAATCCTCTTCCCCCTAAGCAAGTCCGCAAAGTTACCCATGAAAATGCAAAAGAAATACAAAAAAAACCCCAAATTAACCCAATCCTAAAATGAATAGAAAATAAAAAAGCAGCAAGCTGGTGTTATTAAAAAACAACACCAACCCACTAACATTATAAAATGGTCCTTTGTTAAAAGACCTGGGGAAGAGAACAGTTTGAACCTGGTGCATCACTGATGCTAATGTAGGTCCGCAACTCGGGGGCCACCACTGAAAAGACTATTCCTGGTAACCAACTGCTCCACCTCTGAAAGTAGGGTCTCTTAGAGAAGGGCCCTCCACACATTTTAATGAACTTGCAAGGTTCATATGGGGAAAGGTGTTCTTCAAAATACCCAGTTCCCAAGCCATATATAGCAGCAGATATAAGGAACCTCTAGCCTTATGGACATAGTTGGACACCTATCAGCCCCAGACATCATAGTCAAAGATTGGGGGTGATGGAAGTTGTATCCCAGCAAGAGCTAAAGGTCCACAGGTAGCTCTTCCTCTGTGCATGCAGATCTCCCACAAAACGACACTTGACTCTAGTGTCATCTTGGTGGTAGCGGTTGGTTTTTAATTCTTCCCCCTTTGCTTTTAGCTTGTCAGAGTTAGAAACAGATCTTAAAGTTTTCAAAGAGACACTCTTGGAAATCTTAGACGAGGAAGAAGTGCTGGAAGAACTGTGCCTGTCTAAATGGACAGACCCCCAAGTATTGTAAGTATACATTGGGATGTTTACGTTGGGCAAGGCTTTTGTATCCGAGGACTATGTATGGGATTAGCCAAATAAACATTGTGAAAGTTTGGGTATAGGAAGCGGCGTTTCCAGCATCTCTGTAAACCATTTAGATGTTTTTTCCCCCTAGCATTTCGTTTCGGGAGAGGATTAGCCTCACAGAATGCTGCTGCTTTTGTAAGAACACACATTCCAACAAGTGCTATGGTGGCACCAAGTTTCAAAAGAAATGTTTTGTCAGCAGCCTAGGTGGCATGGCAACTATTGCAATTGTGGGCTAGATATTTTATTTCTTAAAAGTAACTTTACATCCAGTTATAGGCTATCAGCTGCTTCAGATTGTTGAACAGATACTCTATATATTTTGAGTTTTTGTTTAAATTGCTTTGTATGGTGTGCCGACACCAAAGCCTAGGAATTATGGTGGGAGATGAATTTTGGTCTAGGTTTCCACTTGGGAGAGATGCAGCTTGTAGATTTTCAGTATGCTGGCAATTTAATTAGATCTGTTGTTGTTGTTGTTGTTGTTGTTGTTATTCACAGTGAGGAGAGTCTGTCTGGAATTGACCATGCGGAGGAGATGGAGCTGCTGTTGGAGAATTATTACAGGCAGGCAGATGATCTTCTCAATGATGCTCGTGAGCTTCGGGTATTGATTGATGATTCTGAAAGCATCATCTTTATCAACTTAGACAGGTTAGCTGCACGTAACATTTTGCTCACTGCAATTTTAGATGCACCTTCTGGAGGGCATTTGAAACTTGAGCTCGGTGGTGTTTGTTTATGAAGCTTCTCTTCTTCTCAAGCAGAACAGACGAGTTGAATTCTATGCCGATAAAATGTGTTTTGTTATTTCATTAAATCTGAAGTAACTCCATGTGTTCTAATCTGAATTCCCAGACCTGTCTGGGTTCTGGATGAAAAAGAGGTAGACTCTTCCAAGATACTCGGATCTGCGAAATATTAACTAGCCTTTCGCTCCTCTTTAGCCACCGCAATGTGATGATGAGGCTGAACTTGCAGCTGACTATGGGTACTTTCTCGCTCTCCCTCTTCGGATTGATAGGAGTAGCTTTCGGCATGAACTTGGAATCCTCATTCGAAGAGGTAAGGCACCGTTTTGTAAAAAAAGGCTTCATTTTTCTCTTATGAAACCACACACAGTTCCCAATTCTGATTGTAAATGAATCGCATGAGATATACCATTCATTCTGGACGTGCAACTTCTCATCTACATCCATATCAAATAGGAAGGTGAAGCCTTGTAGTCCATTGTGCCAAGTAGTCATTGTTTATCTATAGACTACTCACATCTTTAGGAAACAGTAGGTGATATTTCTCTTTAATTGGGCTTAAAAATTGCATTGTTTTATGAGTGTGCAGTATCCTTATGCATTTTTGCATCATAAAGTGTTTCAGCTTTACACGTGAGTGAACTAGATCAAATGCATAGCAGACTGAAGGGTTTGCCTGGGGTCTGAAAACACAGAAGTTCAATACAATCTACTGTGACTTACTTTGGGGGCGCTTGTCTAAAGAAAGGAACTTCCCAGCTCCTTTTTGGCACTTGACTATCTCCCCACCCCCCTTGTTGTTCAGCAAAATCTCTGGCTAGTTTGGGAGCTTCAGCATCGGGGAGAGGAGAGGAACCCGCCATTGGGGGGGGGGACCCCGCTGTGAATCAGGGGACTGTACCCATACCCCACATTAAGCCTTGAATGTAAATTTGCTGGTAAATCCGGTTGCTGGACTGTGCATTAAGGTCTCTTCCCAACTGCCCTCAGCTGGAAAAAGTGTAATCTTGGGGGATAGCTTGCTTTTTCAAAGTGGTGAAAATAAGATAACGTGATAAGGGTTTGAAGAGTTGTGATTTCTCTGAAAGAATGATTTGCATCGTTAACTATACATTTCAACTTTACCTAGGACCGCAGAATGTTTTGGCTGGTGACAGGAATTATGTTTCTGGGCAGCGGCCTAATTTGGCGGCGTCTGCTTTCATTTCTCGGGCGACATCTGCAACCTTCAATGCCTCCACCTGTGAGTAGGACCTCTCTGAAAGTTACACTGTGCCACCACCTTCGTCTCTCCCCAATTTGCCAGTTTCTCAGACTCTTCCCTGTGCATGTCTGCAAAGAAGCAGCCAGGGGCCGAAGTGTGCAACAATGTTCACCTTGAAGTGACTAGAATAGAGCCTGCAGTAAATAAGGGGTAATATTTCAAGTCTTGATGCCTGCTCTGCCTGGAGAGCCGTGGGAATTCCCTGTCACTTCACTTCTTGCAGTGAGGGAACTGGCAGAAGACCAGCGTCCAGACTGAATGACAGGGGTGGAGGCACTCCTTCAGGTATACAGGACCAAAGCCATTTAGGGCTTTAAAGGTCACTTTGAACTGTGCTCAGAAACGTACAGTGGTACCTCGGGTTACATATGCTTCAGGTTACAGACTCCGCTAACCCAGAAATAGTGCTTCAGGTTAAGAACTTTCCTTCAGGATGAGAACAGAAATCGTGCTCCAGTGGTGCGGTGGCAGCAGCAGGCCCCATTAGCTAAAGTGGTGCTTCAGGTTAAGAACAGTTTCAGGTAAAGAACGGACCTCCGGAACGAATTAAGTACTTAACCTGAGGTACCACTGTACTAGGAGCCAATGTAGGTGGTATTTCGGGACTGGTATTATATGGTCCCAACAGCTGCTCCCAGTCACCAGTCCAGCTGCCGCATTCTGAATTAGTTATAGTTTCCAAGTTACATTTCAAGATAACACCACTGAAGAGTTCCTTTAGTGGATTTCAGAGTTCCTTTGTGCTGACTACTGAATTGTTTTCCCATCCTACCTCCTCCTCTTCTTCTTCTTCTTCCACAGATCCCTGCTCTGCTGAAAAGAACTCAGCCAGCAAATGGGAAGGTGGAATATAAAAGCGATATTAAAACAGAACCCCTTGGGTCAAGTAGAAGCACACTGACTAACCACTGACCGGACCTCAGTACTGGTAGATCTGCAATAACTGAACTTTAGACTGTGTTCTCTTGTAATACTGTAGCAGGGATTTCTCCTTTGACTCTTAATGACATGCCAAAGATGTGCAGCTGAGACCACCAAAACCTGAAGCTTTGCCGAGAGAAGAGTACAGTCGACTTTTGTGCACCGCGGTAGGAAATCAGAATTCCACAAGTCAGCGGGATGAGCTGAAGGTGCTTTTCATCTGATGTCTCCCCTGTGGGAAATTCCGTTTGGTGTAATCTTTACGGAACACAAGAAAATGGGTAATAATAATTTCCTCCCTCCAAAGAATGCAAAATCCAATCCAGAAATCTTACTGTATGTTCTGTAAATGGTGGTTTTCACACTTTATCACTTCATGGGTAAAGTTTATAGATTAGGGGAAATGTGGCCATCCATACCGTCCTTAAACAGTGTGCTTCCTGTATGTAGAAAGTTGTGTTCTCATAAGAAGATTAGACGATTTCATGCGAGAGAGGGCTGCTAGCCATGATGGCTCTGCTCTGCCTCCATGCTTCCGAATGCCAGTTGCTGGAAACTACAGGAAGGGAGAGTTGTGCCTGTGCTCACGTTCTGCTTGCTGGTTTCCCACAGGCATCTGGTTGGCCACTGTGGGAATAGGATGCTGGACTAGATGGGCCATTAGCCTGATCCAGCAGGCTTTTCTTATACAGTGGTACCTCAGGTTACAGGCGCTTCAGGTTACAGACTCCACTAATCCAGAAATATTACCTCGGGTTAAGAACTTTGCTTCAGGATGAGAACAGAAATCGTGCAGCGGCGGCAGGAGGCCCCATTAGCTAAAGTGGTGCTTCAGGTTAAGAACAGTTTCAGGTTAAGAACAGACCTCCAGAACAAATTAAGTTCTTAACCTGAGGTACCAATGTATTCTTTAAGAGATTGTGAGGACAGCGTTAAGAAAACGCGTCCTGAAAAATCAAGCTTATCCTCTTGACTACAATGAAATACAGTGGGATGCACGTTCGCAACCCGTGTCTGCGCACGTTCGGGTTGCGATTCAGTGCTTCTGCGCATGCACAAAGCGCAATTTTGCAATTCAGCATATGCACAACCGCCAAAACCTAGAAGTAACCTGCTCCAGTATTTCTGGGTTTCGGCAGTCCGCAACCCGAAAAAACGCAACCTGAAGTGTCTGTAACCCGAGGTATGACTCTACCTTATTTTGGCAAGGACGACTTTAAGAACACTGGGTTTCCTTGTCCTCTTAGGTGTAACTTAAGTAGATGAAATTCTATTCCCTGGGTATCGTAAATTATCACTACTTGTAGGCTTTTAAGTTGGTGCTTTAACTCAAAATGGTCCCATTCAAGATGATACAACTTGCTGTATTTTAATTTGTTCAGTTGGCCAACTGTAGAGGGGAAATACACAGGGAAGCCAACAGGATTTATTGGGGTCAGTATACTGTATGCAGATTGGGTTTCCTGCATCTGCACAACCTGCAATCTATTGGCAAGAACTACTGCTTTTGTCCATATATTAATGTAGCCTAGCCTACCTCACAGGGCTGTTACTAATTATTTGATGATAAATCATGTCTTACCTACCTTTTTACCATAAGGTCCCAGGGTAGGTTACAACGATGTAAAATTCATTTTAAGAACAGTTTAGAAAACAAATCACGGTGGAATAGGGTGGGTCCTATTGCAGAGATTAAAGGCGGGAAGGGGAGGATAATGCACACAGCCTTGAACTCTAGCGTGGGAAAGCAAGGTCCAAATATATAATGTTGTTCACAGCAGCCCTCTTTAATGCCAGCATTTCATAGTTCTGCTATTTAAAGAATTATAATAATAAATTTTTATTTGTACTCCGCCCTCCCTGGCCGGAGCTGGGCTCAGAGCGGCTAACATCATATAAATAATACAATATGCAAAACCAAAATAAAGCGTTTTGCAACCCTGATAAAAAAGCAAGTAATAATAATACTTCTTAAGTTATGCACAGTTTCACAACTTTGGTGTCTGAACTACCAACTCTCAGCCTAGCCTGTCTCACAACAGGGCTGTTGTGAAGATAAAAGTGGGGGGGGGGGAACAGGCAACAAATGTGTGTAATTTCACAACTCTCAGAAAAACATACACATAACCTTAATAAACAAAAAAGTGTCCCTATTAAAAGTACAATCTATAGGAATTTTAACTTGCTGCAAGCTGTAAGGTATTTGCTGATTCATTTTGGTACTTTATATTTTTGGTTATGGTTGCTGTATATTAATAAATAACACTCCAGTGATGAAAAGCAAATCAATGGATGGGGCAACATGGAAAACCAGGGTGGGGGGAGATTGCAATAGCAATATTGTTTTCCAAAAAGAAAGCACCCTCGTTTATTTAAAGGGGGTTAGGTAAGGTAAAGGGACCCCTGACCATTAGGTCCAGTCGTAGCCGACTCTGGGGTTGTGGCGCTCATCTTGCTTTATTGGCCAAGGAAGCCGGCGTACAGCTTCCGGGTCATGTGGCCAGCATGACTAAGCCGCTTCTGGAGAACCAGAGCAGCGCACGGAAACGCCGTTTACCTTCCCGCCGGAGCGGTACCTATTTATCTACTTGCACTTTGATGTGCTTTCGAATTGCTAGGTTGGCAGGAGCTGGGACCGAGCAACGTCACGGGGATTCGAACCGCCAACCTTCTGATCGGCAAGTTCTAGGCTCTGTGGTTTAACCCACAGCGCCACCCACGTCCCCTTTAAAGAGGATTGTTGTTGTTATTGTTTAGTCGTTTAGTCGTGTCCGACTCTTCGTGACCCCATGGACCAGAGCACGCCAGGCACTCCTATCTTCCACTGCCTCCCGCAGTTTGGTCAGACTCATGTTTGTGGCTTCGAGAACACTGTCCAACCATCTCGTCCTCTGTCGTCCCCTTCTCCTTGAGCCCTCCATCTTTCCCAACATCAGGGTCTTTTCCAGGGAGTCTTCTCTTCCCATGAGGTGGCCAAAGTATTGGAGCCTCAGCTTCACAATCTGTCATTCCAGTGAGCACTCAGGGCTGATTTCCTTAAGAATGGATGCGTTTGATCTTCTTGCAGTCCATGGGACTCTCAAGAGTCTTCTCCAGCACCATAATTCAAAAGCATCTATTCTTCGGCGATCAGCCTTCTTTATGGTCCAGCTCTCACTTCCATACATCACTACTGGGAAAACCATGGCTTTAACTATACGGATCTTTGTTGGCAAGGTGATTACTTTTCAGCAAAATACACCCAAGCCAGCAGCTTGTGTTTTCCTCTGTAAAGGCAGCACACTTGGGAAGTGAATGAAATCATGTGGATGGGGAGGGTACTTGAACAAACATACACCTGAGTCCCAAGTGAGAGTGATCAGCATTTCTTCTTCAGATTGCTTACCAACAGTGAATAAGCATTCTTGGCAGTGGTGCAGCCTGCGAAGTACTGAAGCCTTAGAACTGCCTCTGCGCTTTGCCTTCTAACTTTCTTCAGACAAGGCCAATTGCCCTATGTTTCTTTTTATTTTTTTAATTAAAAAAAATGTAAGCGACGGAGGCCCTGTTGGCTCAGGGCCTGTTATGTGTGTACCCGCTGAACCTCACCAGAAGCCCCAATCCTACAAAACCAGGGAGAAGAGCCATCAATCCCAAGACTTCTATTGAACGCAAAGTAACAAAACCGGAAGAAACATCAATCTGTGGCACAATTAGTAGTTTACCTTCTAACTTTCTGATAACATCTAGAATGATGGCAAAGTTCAGAATGAATATGAAATACCACTCAAAGGGGAATATCTGTTTTTATTACATTGCACATGGGATAAGGTTTAAAAAAAAAAAAATCAAGACAGCACATTCATTAATCATTAGCCTAAATAGCACAGAGAGAATCTGGAGAAATAGTTTGTCATTAGATTACATTTGATTAAATAGGAAGCAGCCTTTGCACCAACCAGCTTGCACTATTCGTTCATCTAGCCCAGTATTGTCTGTGTTCTAACAGGGTCCTACTACAAGATCCTTTTAATGGGAGCTACCAAGAATCACACTTGAGACCTTTTGAGCTACAGAAGCTATTTAAATAGGTGTAGAAGCTGAGTGAATCTTCTACTGAATTTACCATGCAATTTTGTGCAATTCCATGCATGAAGGTTTTCTTAATATCAGAAAAAGTGTTACATGCTTGTTACTGGCTTTACCTAGGAAGTACCATGGCCTATAGTTTCAGTTGCAGTCCTACGCACCTATGAATTAAGTCCCATTGGACTTGACTAGAAGGAAGAGGCATCTTACTGGTTGGTGGACAGAATCCTAACAGGAGAGCACTTTAAATCATCACCCATTAGCCCATTAGACATCAGTGATATTCAAGGTTGAACAACTGCTCTTGCTGCCATGTAGATGTTAGTAACTCAGCATGGGCGATTTATGTTTTGGCATAAATCTTCTTTTCAGACAGATGTATCGGAGCCTGGCCTAATTTGAGAAGAAACGGTCCCACTTCCAAGTACAGGTTAAAGAAGTGGTTCATTTCAAATCAAGGTTGGAATCAATAGCGAGGCTTGGGGAAATGTGCTCTTGCCAAACTCTCTTCTGTGCAACTCCACATTTTCACTGGGGCTTCTTTCTTCAATCTACTCCATTGCAGTGTATATTGCAATAAATACTTTAAAAATAGGCCTCTGTGTACGCACAACGCATGTAAACAGTTGAAAGCAGCTAATGGTCTGAAGCAATGACATTTTGTTTTTAGAAGGATTTCCATTCATTATTACGCTTAGCAAGGAAATTTAAACACAGTAATAAGTAATTTTAGATCTCTGCTTCCATTCCTTAAAATGTTAATGCTGTTCAATTGCCAGTTAAATAGTACGCAAGTTATGCTTCTCCATTTTCAAAAGGGGCAGAATTTTACACAAGTGAAGAGTGATTTGCTGAAAAGAGGCTTGGTGGGGAAGCATGACAATTAAAAGGTGTAGAGAAAAAGTCTACCACTCAGCCGAGCTTCTAGGGAGCTTCTCTCAGCTGCTACTACAACTTCAGTCTGCAAAGACAGAAAATACCCATTAATACAGTAAAATTCAGTTCCTTACTCTTTTCTTTCTTTTTTTAGCGGGTCATTTTGCCAGGGCAAAACAGATCACCCGTGTACAACTGGGCACCATGCATAAGGAAGTCAGGTGATGATGCTTCCCACTTTCACCATAGTGGGGTGGTCTCCAGGAAGTTGTGGAACTGTCTTGGTTCTAAGCTACTTCCCTAGGGTTGTGTTGCAGGAAAAAAGCAGGCAAGGCATGGCCTCTTACCCAGCTGGCATAGGAGAAACACTCAAGTTATCACAAGTAGCCCATGATTCACCCTGCAGATGGGCTTGTGAAAACCAGCAGTGCTTGTTTGCCTACCTTTTCTCCAGATTTCACTGTGATCACAGCACTCCCAAATCTTGATTTTTCCTGCAGCAATAAAACTCCGGTTATGCACTGTTTGACAGGGTTAATGCTTTCTTTCTTCACTATAGTTATTTTCATTAACAGACCAAAGATCATCTTTAACACAACTCAACTCCCGTAAGCAGGGTCACCACCACCCACTTCTCTGGCAACAGATCACCAGTGCAATAATCCCAGCTAGTGTTTGCTACAACCAGAGAACAAGTGCAATGCTGTGAGCATGCTTGTTCAGGACGCAAAGATACCTACTGAACAAACCGCTCCATGTCATTTGTGTGAATGATGAAAACCATATGCTATATACAGCAAGAGGAAAAATAGCTTAGGTCAATTGCAGTCAATTGGAAACTTTACAGCTAATCTTATCATGCCCAGCCTAATCCTAACCGTGTTTGCTTAGATCCTTTGAAATTCAGTGGAATATAAATGTGCTTGGGAATGGAGCCTAAGTTTTCTCAAGTGAAATTTGGGGTGATGGTTCAGTTTCCAAACCATTTAGCATCCTGTCCCTAATTGTGACATTGTAATCTTCTTCAGATGAAGATCCTTCCTGACCCCATTGAGTCAGAAATAGAAATTGCAAGAGATCCTTCATGAATCAATTCAGCTGTGTTTTGAACCCACCAAGGAAGTTTGTTGTTCGCATGGTTTCAGTTTTAATGGTTAAAACTGGTTAAAATGCATTAAGGACCCAATTGTTAGCCACTAATTCTACCCACAATTTATTTAGCCCAAGCAGCAATTTATCCTTTCAGAGTTTGGTTGCTCACCTCAGGAGAAATGATGACATACTGTGCCTGGAACAGAAAAAAGGGAGACTCACTTTGGTTTTTAAAGGTGGATAAATCAATTAAATGTACGCTATCTAGTATTTGCTCCACTGAGAATTATTTCAATATAGAAACACAGAAGTCAACTACTATGATGCAGATATTCATAAACTGCTGAGCAGGAGAAACACAAAGAGTTTTCAAATGTAAACACTTATTACAGTGGTACCTCTGGTTACAAACACTTCTGGTTACGAATGCTGCAGGTTCTGAGTTCCACTAACCTGGAAGTAGCTGCTCCTGGTTGCAAACTTTGCACCAGGATGTGAACGGAAATCGTGTGCCTCCAGTGCGCACGCAGCGGGAGGCCCATTAGCGAAAGCGCGCCTCAGGACAAGAACGGTTTTAGCTTAAGAACCGACCTCCAGAACGAATTAAGTTTGTAACCAGAGGTACCTCTGTGCTTTCGTTTATCTACCAAAGCAGACAACACCACAAAGACCTATAGCATTTGCTGTAGCATTACCCAGTCTTCAGGACAAGGCGAAGTCCATGATTTGCAGTTGTCTGTCACATGTCCAGAGGTGGTCTGGTTTCCACTAAATATGTAAACACGTGCAGCCTCTCCTCCAAACAGCCCAGATAAGATGTCTTTTGCTCGAAGAGGTGAGGTCACAATGATCTCATCTGCAAAAATTCGCAGCAGGGGGAAATATATCACATTGTACGATGAGACAAAAACTAACTTGCACTGGATATCCCTGTGCAAAAGCTTTGACCTTTAAAGACTTCATTGGATGCAGGCATACACAAACTTGGGTACACAATTACCAGACATATACAAGCCTGCTTTGTGTCTTCTGCTTCCACTATGGCTCCGCTGGATCCAAACCCATGTTGCTCCATGACAAACACCATAGTGACACAAAAAATATGCCTGGTTTAAAATAGGCATACCTAGCACCAATGTGTTTTTGGATTTTCTCTATGTCCGGGCCTTTGTAAGTGGTATGGTGTCTGCCACAGACAAATGCAACGAATAATGAAAACTCGCTCCATATTGAATGTGAAGCAGGCCTTAGCCTACAGACAATAATACAGCCAACAAGCCACAAGCAGGTGAATATGTGTTTTATTTTCCTCTCTCTTAATTCCTACGCCCCCCCCCCCTTTACTGTAGGAGTGACTAATGTTTTTTGGCCCATGAGTCGTCTTAGTTTTTGGCCACTCAGCACTCCACATACATTTTTGTACACACATAGAGCTCACAGACACAGAACACAGCACCCACTCCCCGTCCCAGTTGATCCAAACAGATCAACTGAGAATTGAGGTTGCCACTTCGCTCACACTCATCCAATAGGATGAATACAGAGGAGGCAATTTGCATCCCCATCAGGATGCTGGTCCTGGCAGAGAAATTCAAACCCCACCATCATTCCAACTCACCACCCCACCCCAGCCATTTTGCTGCCACCACCAACATTTGTGGATTTGGGGGTAAAAAAAAAAATGCTTGGGGGACCAGGTCAGGCTCAAGGGCTGTGAGTTCACTACCCTTGCTAGACTTCTAATCTTTAGAATTTCTGTCTGAGATCACCCATTTAATGTTCCCCACTAGAGTGCATGGAGCATCTTTTGACCCTACAATTCTTGGTGCTGGCCCAGGCTTGCAGGTACACTTGTATTTTGGCTTCTTTGTTTGGATTTCTCTGCTTCTTTCACTTTTTCTTCACTTTTTTCTAAATCAAGCTCATTTGTTCGATCTAGCCTTTCCTTCCTTCTATATATGCTTAAGGCTTTTAAAATTCTTGGTTCAGAATTTATTGTTTCACACTTCCTCTTTGTCCCCTTATTTCACCCTTCCTGTTCTTTTGTGTGTGTGTGTGTGTGTGTGTGTGTATCTCACATCTCACAACACCTAGTAATTTTAGGTGCTTCACAAATGAAATATGATACTGATTATGAGGATTCCGTTTTTACCAAGTCCATCATTGTTTAGGTCACACAGGTCCACGTCTCCTCCGAAGCGTGAAAATCTCCTGTCCCCGCTGAAAGTGCTCAGCAGAAATGGCTTGGCAGGGTCCGTCAAATCATACATCAAAGCAGTTCCTGCTTGGTGCAGCACTGAGCTTATAAATGCAATCCTAGATGCGCTGTCTGAAAGAAGCCAAGCAAGATGACGGGGGTCACATTGCTGTTCCTGGGAGATGGCAACGATAATTGCCAACATCCAGTCCTTAAAGCTTTGAAAATAGGAGAGCAACCAGGATTTTCCCCACCCCCTGTCAAGAGCAGGATTCTCTTGGAGTAATCTTTCAGCAGCAGACTGGCCCAGAAATGGCAGTGGGTAGAATCAGAGGTCTCTTTCTCTCCTAGTCCTCTTTTCCCTGCTGGTTAAACCTTCCCTGCTCTGCAATTCCCATGATGATTGACTCCAAGCACCTATTTAACTTTTAAACAATTGATCAGTCTTGTTGGTGTATTGCAGAAGTAAAACCACTGCAAAGAAAAAACTGACTCAAGGACAGTACTGCATACCTTGTGATGGTGCACCAACTACCAGCACTTGCCTGGGGATTCCTTCTACAGAAAGGAAGCCGGTGGCCAAGGATGAACCAAGTCTCCCCATTTCCTGTGTGTCAAAGAAGAAGAAGAAGAAGTTGGCACCATGGCTGGAGTCTTCCTTGTATGTTTTTATATTTGTCATTTCAAGGGGTACCAAAAAGACCTACCTTATCTCCGGTTAAGGTAAACCAGCTCTGCATGCTTGGTGGGATATAGCCGTATACCTTTCCAACAGTCATCTTGGTATCTCGTAAGACATAGCAGCTTAGACTACTGCACACGATGGTCAAAATATGAGGAACATTAAAAAAGAAGAAGAAGTAATTGCAAGAGATAGCACCACCACGGCAAAATATTCTTGGTTCAGAATCTAAAGTATCTGGAACGTGACGTCTTAATTTAAATAACAAGTCTTAATTGCAAGAGTTTCTGCAGGATTGCATTCCCCTTAAATAGCAAATTAATAGTTTGGGGATTCTCCTGGACTCCATATTATCTATAGAGATTTAAGTGGCGTTGGTGGCAGTTTAGGCTGGTTTACGGTCTGCCACTGTAGCTAAAGAAGGGGTGTTGCTTGAGTTACATATGCCTTAGTTCTATCCAGACTAGATCGCTGTAATTTTCTCTGCTAAGGGCTGCCTTTAAAAACCACTTTGGAAACGCCAACAAGCAGACACTGCAGCTGCTAGAAGGCTTGTGGAGGCCAGGCATTCATAGCAAAGCTGTACCAGATGCATTAGCTGTCTATTTGTTTCAGGACCCAGTTTAGAATGCTGGTATTGACCTTTAATGCATTAATTGGAAGGAATGCCTGCACCTATATGGCCTTGATCAGGCCTTAAGACTGTCCTCTTCCCAAGATTTATCAGACAGGTGAGCATAAGATCAGGGCCTCTCCAGTAGTGGCCCCACATTTTTGGAACTCTCTCCCCAAAGTAGTAGTGCATATGACCCAACTTTGTTAGTCTTTAAATGGACCATAAACAAATATTTATTTCTGTGTTTTATTAAATGACACACTTTCCCAAAGAGATACTGGAGAGTTTCTTTATAGGAGGATTGTCCCAAACTAGCAGAATACACTGTATCTAGTCCCCAATTCTCTCTCTTCCCCCGCCCCCCGAATATCCAGCTTGCAAACAAATAATAACATGCCAACAAATGGAGGGCCATGCAGACTGGGGGAAAGCTATGGCAGACAGAATGCAAGCTTTATGTTGATTAATACTGCTTTACATATATAGGTTGCATCCAACTAAGTTATACTCAGAGTAGACTCACAATCAATGGACTAGACTTAGTCATTTCTATTAACTGAAATGGGTTTACTTTGAGTACGATTCTAACATTGGACACATAACCAATTATCTTTAATGGTTGGGATACATTGTTGTAAACTGCTGTGTGAAACCTGTGTTTGAAAAGTGGTCTATAACTCATCGCCAGGGAGCATTAGGAAAAGAGAGGTATTTGGCTTGTTTGAAACAACCTCTAATAAGCAGAACAAGTATTAAAACAGTACACATTTAGAAATAATCCTAACCTACTGCATAGGGTTAGTTTACATTTAAAAGTGCACAATGTAAGGCTGGGTATGATCACATACAAACTTCTAAAATTAAGTGCAATATACCTTCTACAGTTTTTCCAAGAAGGACTGCTGATAAGCAGCAAGGTTGTATTTTGAAGCTGGACACTGCTGAGTGATGATCCAAACCACGCGTAATCCTTTTCTCCTTTTACTATCCAGTCAGCATCTGATAGGAACAGCTGGTCTGATAGACCAAACAAGAAACAGAGGATAACATACTGCTGTTTCTGGTACATATCACTTTGTGAAAGGATCATGGTCTTCTGGTTTGTTCAGTCATACTGCACTACCTGGATCATAATTCTTGCTATTCTTTAATACATTAAAACTAATGTTGAAACTTGAGTCAGATCAAATTGTCTCTGCAAAGATGCCAACAGGGCAGGGTCAGTTCAGTTCATCAAGTGATGCAGCAGTCCTATACATGCTTACCAGGGGGTAAATATTCAGTAAGACCAGTGGCATAGCGTGGGGGGTGCAGGGGGGCCCGGCCGCACCGGGCGCAACACCTGGGGGTTAGGGTTAGGGGGCGCAAATCCACGGGTTAGGGGGTGCAAATTACTTGCCTTGCCCCGGGTGCTGACAACCCATGCTACGCCACTGAGTAAGACATACTTCTGAGTTGGAATACATAGGGTTGCACTGTAAAACTCCCTCTAGTCTGTTTTGACTCAGAAGATTATGGAATGGTATACAAAGCCTTCTGCATGAATTCATACTGGATCTTAGGCTGAGCGTCCTTTAGCATTAAAAGCATTGTCCGGCGTTTATTACCAGCAATATAACTTGGAGAAGGATTTAGACTATTACTGTGGTTTTGTCTTATGATGGATTTGAAAGGGAGCTAATAGAAGACGCAAGAAAAAATAGCATATGAAATAGCAGAAATAAATTCCAGCAAAAAAAACAAAGTCACCTTGGCTGCTTCTATTGAGAAAAGAATAAAACGAAGCCACAAATCCTCTTTGCTTCCCACCACCAGCTGCGTAAGGAGAACCAACTACGAGATCATTGTTTCCATCACCATCAAGGTCAGCTGCCAGCAGTGACCAGCCAAGGTTACAGTATATTTCCTGCAAAAGGAAACTGAGATTTTAGTAGGTCTTGCAATACTGGAGTAGGTGCAGGGCATTAAGTTGCACCTCACTATCCTTCAGTCTGTCTGGAAGCCTTGTATGCCTGAGCCCACCTAGTACAGTCTGTCGGGCCTAGTAGTTGCTTGTCCAACTCAAATCAGTTTTCAGAGTCTCTCTGAGCTTGTGCTGCAGCGGCTATAAACTGAGAGGAGGAAGACTGGAGAACAGAAGGACAAGGAACCTGCAAACTCCAGATAAATAGTTTCTCTAAACTGAGAGAAAACTAACAGTAAACCATCACTTAGCAGAACCATGGCTGAGCAAGAAGACAACTCAAGGGCAGAGCTGATATGTAGGAGATGGAGATAGTTTTGGGAGTTCCTTTCTGCCTAGGACAAGCACAAGTCAAGGCCTGTGTCTGACACTATACAGGAAGGTGTGTGTTTTTTTGTCAGGAACTGAGGGAAGAAAGTGATTTTCTTTCTCTTTCTTTCTTTCTTGTGTGAACTAACAGCAGTCAGTCTTGAAAGACTGTACTATAGACCCTATTGCCTGGAGTATAAAATGGGCCAATTGAGTTGTGTTTCACCAAGGTAATCTTGGTGAAAATTGGAGAAGAAAGGAAGACATCTTGTTTAGCACCTGAATCAATAATGAAATTTCAGTAAAGCAGCCCTACTACAAATCCTCTCACACCACCCGGTCCATGATGTAAGTAACACAAGATGACTCAAGGAAATGAGACAAACCACACAGGACAGTGTTTTTGCAACATTCTTTTGGATGGCTGAATGAAAAAGCTACAAATTTTGTATTATTTTATTGTTGTTAGCCGCCCTGAGCCCGGCTTCGGCTGGGGAGGGCGGGATATAAATAAAAAATTATTATTATTATTATTATTATTATTATTATTATTAATGTTCGGGTGGCAATATCTTGGCTTCAGACAAGATAGGAAGAAGTGTTATCATTGCATCAACAACCCCTTTGATTCTCCTTCCACATAAGCAAATGAGGAAGTATTCTGTTAACTACAGTTTCCTGTTTCATCTAAAGCAGATAAATATGATTAACAGCTTCAGAACACGCCAGGATATTGAGCCATAGTTTGAAGTTGGCTTGTTCTGAAACCATTAAGCATAGTTTCAATTTAGATGGATCAGTAAACTATAATTAACCAAGGAATTTCTTGTTTGTTTGCTCATACACCTGCACAAACTTCATTCGTGCAAGATTCATTCGTATCATGGTTTATTAAGTCCAAATGTGGCCCTAGTACACACAGAGGAAATACAGAATCCTTTTTCTTCAATCTTACATCATTGTACTTAACAGTGCTTCATAAAAGTACAGGAACAGTTATTGGCACACATTGATACACACAATGACATTGATTTAACATATTGTGTGCCAATGAAGCAATAATAAATCTATTATAATAGAATCCACATGTATGTTTATTCTGGATAGATCTAGAGAAACCCTAGATTTAATTTCTTATATGTTTGTATTGCATTTCATCAGCAAACTTACTTGACAAGCTATGGTGACATTTGGTAGGCTGTGGAAACCTTGTCCTCTATTGCCAAAAAATACATATACAGAGCCCTGGATCAACAGAAAATAAAATTTTAATAGGGTATGAATCAAATCCAGAATTTTTATTTAATTTTTTAAAAAATTCAATTTCACCTCATCCTTTCATCTTCACATGAACCTGTGTGTCCAGGTGTACAACTGCAATCTAGACTAGTCTAATCATTCAATTTGAGATTCACAGATATTGGCGTTCACAAAACAGGTTGGTCCTAAGATTGTCAGTCAGATGATGCATCTGCTATTCTGTCTGCTTTATTTCACTTGGGCCATGCTAACGTCCCCTCTTATGAATCACCCGTATTTACTAACCTGCACTAACATTTTACACTGTAAAAATGCCACACACACATATTCTTACCCTGTAACTGAGTTCCTGTGATCCTACAGACGGGGCTCCCACTGCTAGATCCAACACACCATCTTCGTTGAAATCTAGAACTGCTACTGCAGAACCAAACCTTGCGGAAGGCTTAAAAAGAAAGAAGCCTACATCATTATGGCAGTCCAACACCCATTTTAAAAGATTATCTGTCTTTTTAAGGAATACCTGCTCATATAACGTTCAGCACAATTGCTTAACATTTTTGGATTTTTTGTTTGTTATTTAGCTTTTTTTTTAATTGTGACAAAAGACTGTATTTTAAATATGTACTTTAAACCCAGCTCCTAGTTCAACACTCCATTCCACCATGCAAATATAATACTCAGGAGAATGGCCAAACCCTACTACTTTCATTTAGCTCATATAGATCCCCAGTAAAGAGTCCTTAATAGTTTTAAGCAGCAACGCTCTTTATTCACAGTGGACTTCTATCTTTAAGTGATATAGATTAGAAATGAAGTTGATGGCATTGCTAGTAGAAAAGAAGATGCCACCAGTCTTTCAGATGACTGGAAACACAAGCAAAATGTTTTCAATGACCAATGTGTGACTTGTTTTCCTACCTTATTCCCCTCCAGAATACAATCTGCTTCCTGGTCTAGGTCCAAGTTTGCATGAGGCAAACCTGATTCGTTGCCATAAACAATATATACACGGCCTATCTGAATGTGTCCCAGCCGGCTGTATCCGGGTGCTCCTGCTACCAGGTCATCGTAGCCATCCTGGTTTAGGTCAGCAGAAATCAATGCCCTGCATATCGAGTGAAATAATTCCAATTACTATTTTGGTTTACATTTGTTTAAAACCTCCACATTTTCATTTGCAGATTTTCAATTGTCTATATAAAAGTGTAATTGCCGTGGTGGCCCTGAAGAAAGGTGAGATCCAAAACAAAATCTGATTTAATTTTTTTATTATCCCAATCCTGTATCGACAGGATTACATGCCTTTAAATTGCAAATAAAATGGCTTGGGTCCCCCCCCCCCCAAACAAGATAATTTCCCTGCATAGTTATTACATGCAGGTAGGATAAGCATCCAGGAAATAGTATTGAGTCCATACAAGCTGATCTATAAGACAAAAACAGAATGGAGAAATCAGAACTCAGAACTCACCACCCAAGTCTAGCATATGGAGTTTTCAGAAAATATGAAGAACTGGGCTTGGTGACATGCTTTGGTGACCCTTGTGCCGTGACTGACAACACTCTCCTCAAACCTTTTGCAGTGGCACTATTGCTCAACTGAAGATAATTCTGGGGGGGGGGGGGAATGCATAAAGGAATATTCAAGCACATTCATAATTATATTTTGGTTGTTAAGCCAGCAAGGACCCAATTTATATTTAGTGCAATACACAAGACTCACTGCAATGAACAGGTGCCTCTACATTTGCAAACAGTTAGTGCTGTGCTGAGAATTTATCCTACTTTTTTGTTTTGTTTTTGCTTCATCATTGTCTGTGTCAATGAACGAAAAAAGAAATTGCATTAAAAAATTATCAAAAAGGAGAGAACGTTTTGGTGAAATTGTCACAGGGAGGGTGCAGGGTTTTATTGTCATGCTTTCCTCACCTTTGAAGTGGCCTAGGACATTTGTAATCATCCCGAGGATGAGGCAGATAAATGGAAGCCTCTTTCTCAGAGGAAGAATTTTTTTTGAAAAAATGGAGGCTAGATTTTGGCACATCACTACACAGCTACTGTCAATTTCATTAGATTTTTTAAATTATATGTACTACTACTACTATACACACACACACAGTGTTTTTTTCTTTAAAAATGTTTGGGGGTACTCTCAATTTCCTACTCATACTGAAATACTGCCCCTCAATGAGACCACACTTAGATTCACAAAATGTTCAGGGGTATGCTAAGGAGATAGTACAAGAATACTTGGCTAGTTTAGATGTATTCAAGTCTCCAGGGCCAGATGAACTGCATCCAAGAGTATTAAAAGAACTGGCAGATGTGATCTCAGAACCACTGGCAGTCATCTTTGAGAATTCCTGGAGAACAGGCGAAGTCCCGGCAGACTGGAGGAGGGCAAATGTTGTCCCTATTTTCAAAAAGGGGAAAAGAGAGGACCCAAATAATTACCGCCCAGTCAGTCTGACATCAATACCAGGGAAGATTCTGGAGCAGATCATTAAGCAAACAGTCTGTGAGCACCTAGAAAGGAATGCTGTGATCACCAATAGTCAGCATGGATTTCTGAAAAATAAGTCATGTCAGACGAACCTGATCTCATTTTTTGACAGAATTACAAGCCTGGTAGATGAAGGGAACGCAGTGGATGTAGCCTACCTTGATTTCAGCAAGGCATTTGACAAGGTGCCCCATGATATTCTTGTAAAGAAGCTGGTAAAATGCGGTCTTGACTATGCTACCACTCAGTGGATTTGTAACTGGCTGACTGACCGGACCCAAAGGGTGCTCATCAATGGTTCCTCTTCATCCTGGAGAAGAGTGACTAGTGGGGTGCCACAGGGTTCTGTCTTGGGCCCGGTCTTATTCAACATCTTTATCAACGACTTGGATGATGGACTCAAGGGCATCCTGATCAAATTTGCAGATGACACCTGTCAGGGGTTCAGGAGCAGAGGCACAGGGAAGGGAGGAAATGGAGAGCGAGGGGGAGGAGTCCGAAGGAAATGTCAGCGATGACAGCGGTCCGAGGTCTCTGAGTCTTTCCAGTGAATCGGATGATTCACAGAAGGGGGCTCCCATGGTAAGGGCAAGGGGGGTGCCTAGGGGGACACCCCAGGAAGAAGGGGCCAGAGGGGACTCAGAGAGCAGCAGTTGGAAATCCGGACCAGCGTCCACACCAGAGTGCAGTAGGGGGGAGGAGTCCCAGGCATCGGGATCAGGCGGCGCGCTGACAGCAGGAGAACATGAGGGAGGATTGACCACGCCTCCGTCGGGGAGCGAGGAAACGGTCAAGAGGAAGGTTGAAGGCTGCGCGCGCGCGCCAAGTTCAAATGTACAGGAGGGCGGCACTGTTGGCAGCCCGGATAGGGAGCCAGGTCCTAAAGCCCGCCGAAGAGAGAGGGAGGAGTCAGGGGGGTCAACGTCTGCGTCGGAAGAGTCCAGGAAGGAAGGAACCCCGGGGGGTAGCAGGACCCAGAGGAGAAAGGAGAGACGGAAGAGGTGGAGTAAGGCTAGAGTCTTAAACTGGTGTACAGGGGGCGGAGATTCAGATGGAGCCTCGCCGGTCTAAACCCTAGACGTAGAGCTGGGGCGCTGCGGCTTGAAAATGGAAACTGTACTTCAATAAAGACTTTTGTACATTACTACCGGCTAGCGTTGGTCCTCTGTGAGCTGGGACCAGGAGCCAGCTCTGACAACACCAAACTGGGAGGGGTGGCTAACACCCCAGAGAACAGGACCACACTTCAAAACGACCTTGACAGATTAGAGAACTGGGCCAAAACAAACAAGATGAATTTTAACAGGGAGAAATGTAAAGTATTGCACTTGGGCAAAAAAAATGAGAGGCACAAATACAAGATGGGTGACACCTGGCTTGAGAGCAGTACATGTGAAAAGGATCTAGGAGTCTTGGTTGACCACAAACTTGACATGAGCCAACAGTGCGACGCGGCAGCTAAAAAAGCCAATGAAATTCTGGGCTGCATCAATAGGAGTATAGCATCTAGATCAAGGGAAGTTATAGTGCCACTGTATTCTGCTCTGGTCAGACCTCACCTGGAGTACTGTGTCCAGTTCTGGGCACCACAGTTCAAGAAGGACACTGACAAACTGGAACGTGTCCAGAGGAGGGCAACCAAAATGGTCAAAGGCCTGGAAACGATGCCTTATGAGGAACGGCTAAGGGAGCTGGGCATGTTTAGCCTGGAGAAGAGGAGGTTAAGGGGTGATATGATAGCCATGTTCAAATATATAAAAGGATGTCACATAGAGGAGGGAGAAAGGTTGTTTTCTGCTGCTCCAGAGAAGCAGACACGGAGCAATGGATCCAAACTACAAGAAAGAAGATTCCACCTAAACATTAGGAAGAACTTCCTGACAGTAAGAGCTGTTCGACAGTGGAATTTGCTGCCAAGGAGTGTGGTGGAGTCTCCTTCTTTGGAGGTCTTTAAGCAGAGGCTTGACAACCATATGTCAGGAGTGCTCTGATGGTGTTTCGTGCTTGGCAGGGGGTTGGACTTGATGGCCCTTGTGGTCTCTTCCAACTCTATGATTCTATGATTCTATGATTCTATGCATCCCCCCAGGAAAAAAGCACTGTATATATGTACTATGTTATCAGACCCTCCTCTAGCTGTATCTCATGACCTCTTGAAAGAAAGGAGATCGTCTGTTGTCCAGTAGGTTAATTAAACTCCAACGCAGTGCTGCTAAAATATTGAGCCATTGTTACGATCTCTTGGCTGAGGCCAGTTTACATATTCTACTATACATTTTGACTTGAAGGTTTACTTGGAATCACATGACAGGCACCTACAGAGTTTCCCATAAGCTACAGTGAACAGAAATATCTCACTTCATACTGAGCGCTTTACATGAAATGCACAGAACAAAAAACTACTTCATATTACCTGAACATAATATATAGGTTTTTTGTGGGGTGGGGTGGCAAAGAATATGTAGAAGGCAACTTGCCAACAAACAAGGCACTGGGTGTCCAATGTATCTCCATATATATTTCTATCCCTTACCATTAATATCTAAATGCCAGAAAGACTTACTGCTGTCCAAGGTGGCACTTCAAAATAAACTCCTCGCTCTGTGTAGCTGATATTTTTTTCAACTGATTTGGCCATTGAAGAAGTCGTTTGTCTGTAGTGTTCAGTTTTGGACTGTTTGATTCTGTTGAAATAAGGCAATAACAATTAGACATTTGCTTCTGGGAACATAAAAATGGAATAAATGTCACTGATGGCCCTTTACAAGAGATTACAATGTAATAAGTGTTTTAGTTAAGTACAAAACTGGAAAAGTCCAAAGTTTAAAGCACAAAATGTACACAAAGGTTTTTTATGGACATTTTCTGGCAATACTCAATAGTTCTGTGCTTTAAGTATTTTTAAATTTTTATTAAACATTTGAATGATCCAATTTAGTATTTCACTCAAAACTTAGCCCATTGTGGTCTCTGGTGTATTTATGGTTGTAATTTTGGCAACACAAACTCTCCGTTTTGTGCTGACAAGTATATGCCAGCTTTTTACTAAAAAACTAACAAACCATTTCCATTTGTTCCATAAGAACAATCTTCTACAAGGCCAGAGGTAAACTTCTGTTTTTAATTAAGTTATTCTAACAATATTTTCAGGAGATCCAGCCAAATGGGTGGACCCCAACCAGGGATGCTATAGCAGTGGATTTCCTGCATCAGTAGTGAGCTGAACCAGCTACCATATTTTTCGCTCTATAAGACGCACCAGACCATAAGACGCAACTAGTTTTTGGAGGAGGAAAACAAGAAAAAAAATATTCTGAATCTCAGAAGCCAGAACAGCAAGAGGGATCGCTGCACAGCGAAAGCAGCAATCCCTCTTGCTGTTCTGGCTTCTGGGATAGCTGCGCAGCCTGCATTCGCTCCATAAGACGCACACACATTTCCCCTTACTTTTTAGGATGGAAAAAGTGAGTCTTATAGAGCAAAAAATACGGTACTTTTGGAGGTTTCTTCCAACTATACAGTATTCATCAAAGGAAAATCATAAATGAAAAGCTTCAAGTATTTGAAAGTTTGGTGATGCTGGCTGAGAACGTATCAGCGGGCAAGGTCCAAAGTTCTACAGTATGGCTTCCACTAATGCAGTGAGGCTGTTCCATCTTGCTTTTCCCACTTCCACTCCTACACCCCCCAAATCTGCTCTGGAGATTTCTCTGGAGATCTCCTATAGGAAATGCAAGAATATGGTTTTTTTTCTGATCTAGATGGTGGGCCAATTGCAACAGAAAGAGACATAGGATGTAGACGGCCTGAATTTTGTTTAATGGAATGAACATGAAAAAGACAAATATTGTTCAGACAACCAATCAAACTAGGCAGACATACGTTACGTCTTTACTTACATGACAGCATTTGTTTGTTCATCTTTACAGCGTATATACAAAGGATTCTCGGGAATAAAGCAGCCACTAAAGAAGAAATTTTCAAATAATTATACTAAATGCATAATTTTAAATACTGACTACTACTTCATAAGTACCCAGGGCGCACAGTACAATTCTATACCTCCCTGCTGCTCTCAGATACCAATCCTGCTACAACGTACAATGTTGCTAGATTCTGCACAGCAGCGCTCAAAATTTGTCGGAGGATGACCTGTGCCACAAACTAGATTTAATGAACGTATCAGAGCGCTCTGTAAATTAATAGTTAAAGTCTTTTATATATCAACCTTTTATGCTCTGACACACCCGCCCAATGATCCTATCCCTTCTTTTAGCTTCTTTTAAATTCTTATAGACTTTCATATTCACATTCTGTTTTAACACCTTTTAGCTTTCCAAAACATTTTTCAGATTTTAAATGACTGTATCCTACCCTTTTATGCTGGTTTATGCCCGTAATAAAGATCTGCATTGTATTGTATTAATTAAACCACACAACTATTCCTCTCTCAGAATTAACCAGATGTCCTTAAACTCGTTTTCTATAATTGCAAACATAATCAGCACTTCATATGAAATGTTAGAAGGCTAATGGGTGGCTATTACATGTGAATTATTATAGCGTCCACAGCTCAATTCACAACTTATCTGAACCATTTTTTTCAGATGAAAATATCTGCATAATTTTATTATTGGTTTAGAGTAGTATACCCTGGTCTAGAGAGGTTAAACCAGCACCTCACCTTGTTCCATTCTCTAACATTTGACTTGTTAGCTCAAAAATGTTATTTGATGAGAATGCCATATCATCCACACCACCGAGAAAATATTCATGGAATCTGTTCACCAAAAATGGGGACTTCCTGGCATAGATGGGGTAAAGCTATGAAAATGGAAATGCAAATTAATTAGATAGATGAGAATTTCAAGAGTAGCATTCAACAAAACTTTTTTCAACAAAAATACATTACCTTGGCGACAGTGATCATTTCGCCAAACCTGCAGGAGAAAGTACAGTATTCTCTATTTACCATCCGTGTAGAACTTTTCAGTGCACAAAACACTTTTTATATACACCTACGTGCTTACTTTGCTATTGTTGTTTTTTATATTGCCTTGAATACCTGTATATAAAGATAGCTGACAATTTAAATACAGACATAACACATACAGTTCTTAGCTGATTATTAAAATCACTGCTTAATAGCTCCACTGTTAATGGGGGGGGGGAATAATTAAAGCAATCCATATAAACAGTGCTTTTCTCTGGGGGGGACACAGGGGGACGCATACCCCTAAACATTTTGTGAATCTAAGTTTGGCCTCATTGAGGGGCAGTATTTCAATATGAGTAGGAAAATGAAAGTACCCCTAAACATTATTTTTTAGAAAAAAGCACTGCATATAAAAGTATTTAGCTGCAACAAACTACGGTTTAGCATTACAGCAGCAAGTCAAAGCGAGTCGCAGGCTTACATACTTCCCTCTAACCTCCAAGGTGATCAAAAGTTAATTTCCTTTTTTGATTAACTTCAGTTTAGCATTACGTCCAACCCCTAAACTGTGGTTAAGTTTAACTACCTAACGTTCGAAGCTGGCTTGTTTCAGTAAACCATTTTTAAGATTAACCTGTTTGCATGAGTTCTGACATAACAAAACACTTGAGTTAATCAAACTTGAAAATGGAAACTTCTGATTTTTCTCTTCATGGGCACACTGAGGAAGGAAAGGTTCCCTGCAGCTCATTCCCATAATGCTAAATAATAGTTTATGATTACGCCAAACACAGACTTTGTGGGCCACTACAATGTGGAAGCAGTATTCACTATGTAGAAAGATAACAAGGGCATCTGTCAGCTAAACGCATTTATTTCAGTAAAATTCATTAACAAATTGGTTATTCCAGATTTGTTATTCAGCTGAAATAGTGAACTGACCAAAACTATATTTATTAAACACACAACCTGATATGAGTCTGCAGTGCAAAGAAATGTTTAGAATAAGGGCAACAATTGCTGGCCCATCAGCAAATATTAAAATATGTCCACATCCCTCCGGCATCTCCTTCAACTCCACACCATGATTTCCTTTAAAATGTATATATTGAGACATCTCCTCCTTAATATTTATCTGTTTCCCATTTCAATATGTCAGTCCCTTCCAATCTTTCCTTTAGCACCAAAGCACAATTTTTTTAAAAACCAACCAATTGTCCTTCTATCTACTCTGGCCCATCCACTTATGGGAGATCCCTTCCACAAAAAATAAAACACGCATCACAACTTTAAACTTTCTTCTTTCGCACCTTTCTTCTCCAATTCTCATCATTTTACAGCATTTGCTCTATCCTTATTTGCATGTCTAACCCATCAACAACAAACTTCCTCTGTTTGGGCCCAGTGTCCTCCACACTGAGTTTTGCTTTCCCAAAATTATTTATTTTCTCATTCAATTACTATACTGAGAGGATTTTTAGTATGTTCTTCATTAAAAAAAGGGATCCAACATATAATAAATTTATAAAACCTGCACTGCTGTAGGAATAAAAATGGAAACATTTAGCTTGACTTACACTTCAAGAAACTGCAGATATGTGCAGTCAACAATCGTGTCTTCAGTTATTACTTTCAGCCCATAAAGTTCCTGGTAGATTGACAGTAAATCTTTGACTGGCACATACCTAAATATATTGAACAGCGGAGTTTCTTATTTAAACCAACAAAGTTCATTGGCATAAATCAAGTCCTCAACTAAAATTGTGGACCCATCTGCAGCGCCCCCCTCCCCAGCGGGTGAAGCCACAGGCAACAACAGGTGTGAACAAACTAGACAAGATAATTTCAACCCCATAGTCCCTGATGCAAGTAAAGGTAAAGGACCTCTGGACAGTTAAGTCCAGTAAAAGACGACTATGGGGTGTGGCGCTCATCTCGCTTTCAGGTTGAGGGAGCAGCATTGGTCCACAGACAGCTTTCCAGGTCATGTGGCCAGCATGACTAAACTGCTTCTGGCGCAATGGGACACCATGACGGAAGCCAGAGCGCACGGAAACGCCGTTTACCTTCCCGCCACAGCAATACCTATTTATCTACTTGCACTGGTGTGCTTTTGAACTGCTAGGTTGGCAGAAGCTGGGACAGAGCAGTGGGAGGAGCTCACCCCCTCACATGGATTCGAATTGCCGACCTTCCAGTTGGTAAGCCCAAGAGGCTTGCTCAGTGGTTTAGACCACAGTGCCACCTGCTCCCTGATGCAAGGATAACGTTCTAACATTGGTTGCTGTGGTTGTAATGTTTAACATTGGTTATAATGTTCTAACATTGGTTCCTCAACACCACATTGGTGGTGGTGGTTAAACCATGGATCTTTCGCCACTGTCTCTGTTTCTGAACCCTCTGCTCCCTGCTCTCTCTCTCTCTCTCTTGAAAATAGCACACTTACCAGCTTGGTTCCAAATAACTAAAATCAAGCTCAAACTGGCTCAGCACGTCTCCTCCTAAAATTAGAGGGTGAAAAGAGAGCAAGACATCAACTTACTGAAGCAAAAACCATACAAAGAATTTTGCCTGCCTTTTAAATTTGAACACCTCCACAGGCCCAACTAGTTTCTTTCTAGCTTGCTCAGTTCCATTAAGGGCATTTCTTCCTGTCTGCCACATACTTTTGGATTTGTCCTCTCCCTTATGCTCAGAACCTGAGCAAGTGTCTCACTGTCTGCTTAAGGGCCTTAAGTCAAGCATCTCGGCCAGCTGAAATGCCCCATGTGAAACTGAGCAAGCTATACAGAAAGAAACAAGTGCCATGGTTAAACAAATCACTTATTTCAGGGATAAAGTCATTGAAACCTTAGTGATATCAGTTTTTTTCTGTAAGAACCTTCAGGAATTTAATGGAAATCTAGGGAGAACATTCCAGGATCCATAAGGAAATAAATTACCAAAATCACCAGCAGCGTGAGCATCTGAATATGAGCCATCAAAATCAATCTAGGAAAAATAGAAACAAGTTATTTACATCAAAGAAACAGGAACATGAACAGAATCAAAATTTCTCATTTCTCCTCTTTGATACAAAGCAACATAGGAGATGATCCAGACCCTTTGAAGCTTCTTTTTCACCCTCGCCTTTGCATAAACTTCCACATACAGGATTCCTCCAGCAGGATTTCCTAGCCAATCAGTTGCAAAAACTCAAGACTTTTGTCTCCTTCTCTGGCTACCTCCAAAACTGCCAAGGTGTTTCTTTCATGTCTACCAAACCATGATGGCTACTAGTCAACAACCATCTTTACTCATCAGAATCTTAAGAGTTTGTTCTCTCCCTGTTCTCTTGTACTACAGAGAACATCCAACCAATGAATTTTTTTAAAGATGAACAGCAGTAAGGATCTTTCCTTCCTTCCTTCCTTCTCCCTCCCACCCCAGATATTATGTGATTGTCACTTAAGGGGAACAACAAAACCAAATGATAAAATATGCTTGTTTCATGCTTCAGTCACAAGGAAAAAATGACCCGAGCCTAATAATAAAATAAGGCACCACTTACAGCTGCCATGGCATGTAAAAATCCTTGTTCAATCCCCAAGCTATGCCAGCTCACATCTGCCACCATATGAGAAGCGATGCCAAAGAGGAAAGCCACCAGTTTCTCTGTGGCCTAAACAACAGAAACAAAAACAAGCAATTCTGCATTAAGTGCATTGAAACCAAACTCTCAAAAGGTATTTGGAGACATTTAGTTGACATGTTTGCTGATGAAACCTTGCCTATGCTTTCACCAACACAAGGGAGAAATCTATGTGGTATGTTATTTATTTATATAGCACCTTCAGTGGGCATGCACGCTGCCATTTTTACAGCTAGTCGTTACGAAACGTCAAATTTAATTTGACATTTTCTCTTTCAAATGCTTTTGGTACAAATGAGAAAGGGAAAGAACAATAAGATTTATGAAAAGAATGATACCAGGGCCTTCGGCCTGCGCAATTTATGGGGGATTTATTACCTCTCCCCAGGGCTGAGGATAGTTATTTCTGATGTAATGGACACTGGTACTGAGAAAAGGTGCCCAATGAGTGTCTTCAGATACTTGACGGAACAGCCCTGAAACACCAGACAAGAACAACATTATTTCATGATAATTTTTTAATTGATTTTTAATTTCAAGTAACAAAACATACCCATACAAGTAAAACAGAGATTAGTAGCTGTACAGAAAAGAAAGAAAAATAGCATTGGAGGGTTGCAGTTTTAGACGCTCCAAGAAAGCCATTCAAATGAACATGTCTCTCCATAAGGTTCCATGAGCCGATGGAGGGTGAAAACCAATTTCTATTGTCTTAACAAAGTCAATAAAAACATACCATGTCATTTAGAAGGTGTGAGCTCCCTCAACTTATATTCCTTTTGTGAAACGGTTAATTTGTCCAAAAGCATAATGTCCCATACTTGCGAAATCCAGGCTTCAAAAAGATTTGCAATTAAAGTTTTCCCATTTTCCACAATCACTAATCTAGCTGCAGTTAATAAATGAAGGATGAGGTCTTTATTGGTTATGATCTTAATCCGAGGAATAAAACATGGCAGTAGGGCTAATCTGGGGTCTGGTTTTCTGGTTGCAGCAATTGTCCCATCATTTGATTGTTTGAAAAAACTTTTTCCCAAAAAGGAAGAATTTTTCAGTAAAACCACCCCATGTGGATTGGAGAGCCAGTACTTCATTGCATTTCCACTAGCAAAAGTTGAGTGTGTTGTGCTTAATTCTATACAGTCGGGCTGGGTACATATACCAGCAATGTGCTACATTTAAAGAATTTTCTTGGAGTTCTAATTGAAATGGATCCAAATAGTAGTTTATTCCAAATTGATTGCCAGAGTTGTTCCTCTAATTCTTCTCCAAAATATTTTCCCCATTCACAAAAAGTTGGGCCAGTAACCCATAGTATAAATTATAAAACGTATCAACCCAAGATGCACTCATACCAAAGGAACGTGGAATTGTAAAAAGAGATTGCCGGTTTAAATGATCAAATGCCTTGACTGATCTCCTCTGCCTGCACCTTTTAAAGTAGGCTTCTTTAACCTTGGGTCCCCAGAAGTTGTTGGCCTGCAACTATAATTAATTCTCCTCATTCCTCCTGCAGTGTTCCTTGGCATTCGTTGTTTGAACAGTGGTTTCTTCTCTTCGGACTCTCCACTGGCACAGTTACAATTTATATACAGTGGTACCTCGGGTTACATACGCTTCAGGTTACAGACTCAGCTAACCCAGAAATAGTGCTTCAGGTTAAGAACTTTGCTTCAGGATGAGAACAGAAATCATGCTCCAGCGGCACGGCAGCAGCAGGAGGCCACTGTATATGGACCCCTAGCCAGCCAACTAGTAAATTAATCAGGCTACTTGTCAGTAGTATGGTTTTGGGGGGCAAGGGGAAAAAACCTAATTTCTCCAACCATTTATTACCATTCCTGCAGATACCAGAATAAAAGGCATCAGGATACAGGCTTCCAGCCTGATAGGCATCTTGGTGGGTTAGTATCAACTGGACAAGAGGATGGTGAAGAAACAGAAATAAAAGTAAGAGAGAAAAGGGGAGGGGGAAGAGAGAGGGGAAGAGAGAATATTACTAGTTGCATATTACCAATATTTCAAGTACTAAAACAATATAGTACTTAATACTCACATCTAGGTAATGTTAAAATCACTCAAATACTGTCTCTTAAATACTCATAAAAATATTAAAGGTAAATATAACAAGGTTTTACATAGTTTGGTAAAGGTGAACAAATGTCAATTCTTTTACAATGGGGTGGCCAACCCCTAGCCTATGGTCTGGACAATTTTTGTAAAAGTTACAAAAAGAAAAAGCATGGAAGGAGGCTCAGTGGTGGGGTAGGTGGAGAAGGTAGCAGAAAGAGGAAATATTTATTAAAATGCTTTTTAATGTTAGACTCATAAGCTTCCTACCTTGCGATAGTTAACATTTCCTTCTGGGCTGCTGAAAAATTCCAGAGCTCTGTGAGCTAGAAAAATAACATCACATTAGCTTCCTGATTGAAAAACAATTGAAAAACAGGGGGTCTGAAGTACTTAACTGGAGATCACTTACCATCCTCTGGGAAATATGCAATTCCCTACAGTGTCCAGATTTTGCTCCATGATAGTATTCCTTAATATCAGGAAATGTCAAACAACCTTCACCTACTGGTTCTCAAAGAATATCAGGAGATATCCTTAACTTACTTACCCACACACAATCTATTATTTTGCGATGACAAAATTTATGGAGAAACAGGTAATGGCAAATTTGTAAATAAATGTAATCCTAGTAGTGTGTTTATTTTTATCATGGTTATCCTACCCATTCAAGCAGTCTTTCAATTTGACCATATTGCTTAATCCTAATTTCACTTGTAGTATTAACAATGTATTGTTTTAAGATGCCTTGTGCAAAAGACTAGAACAAAAGCATGAATAAAAGAAGTTAAATGCCTGAATTGCCTCCTAGCCATAAACTTTGTAGCTGAAAATTCATTACAAAATGAATTGCAACTGAAAGCCTCCGCATTTAAGACACAAATTCCACAATGAAATATATTTCTAATTCTTAAGCTACCCTCTCCCCTTCTCAAATATCGGTCAGATAAATTATAAGGTAAGCATATAATTTTTTTAAGGCTTGAAAGCTCAGAAAACATTTAGCATCTAATTTCTGCATATAAAAATTAGTCCTGAAGGCTAAGATACTCAGATTTTTAATATGATTGAAGATAGCACACATATATGCTGTTTTCTGTTAATAAACTATGCCAAGCTTACATTATGCTGGTATCATTTCACCTTCTCTAGATACATGCAGCCCTAGCCTTGCTAGCAGTTTAAAATAACATGGCAACTGCAGTATTTTATTCAACAATTGCTGCATATCCCTCCCCCCCTTAAATAACACTTACCTGGTAACTATAATGGTCAGATTACAGAAATTATCTGTTATGATGCTTCACAACACTCATGCCTTTATTATCAAATCTTACCTATTTCAATATGTGTTGACAAGCCGCATGGTGTACCTTTACGGCAAAAACTGCAAAGTACAGCTAGAACAGACCAGATCTTGAAAGCTTCCATGTTGTGGATATTCTGGACTATAAACCATGGTTTTCAAGATGCTTTCAATAGGAGGACTGTGACCTTTGAAATATGGGCTACAGTGCATTTTGTAATCAAATATGTGACTGGCACATAAACGAAAGCCCTCACATGATTTGGCCAGTTTGCCCTGTATCAGCCAACAGATCTGAGACAAGAATCAGTCCCAACGAAACTTAATACGATGTCTCTTTTCCATTGATATCTGTGAAATGATGCCTAGAACAGAGAAAGGATATTATTGTATGATGTTTGGCAACTGCCTCCATCCGTCCTTCCTTCTCTCTCAACGCACCATTGTTCATTAAACCGTTCTCTGCTAATGCAGGTGATATCAGTAAAAATAATGTATTTCACTGAAAAACAACAACCTAAAATACTGGTGGTTGTGTCTCGTTCTGTTAATGTCCTTAATGCATTAATAGTTCATGAGAGGATTGCAATACTTATCAATTCTATCTAAAGAATAAGAACATTTAGTAGAAGTTAACCCCCTGGGGAGAGTTTTACTACATTCACAAGTGTTGCTGCTGATTCACACATTATATGGGAGCAAATACCAAAGTACCAGGACCAAAGACTGTACTCATACAGTCATTTTTTTTTTTGTATCGCCCATTAGCTCCTGTACTAGGGGAAAATTCTCCCAATCCTGGAACAGCTGCCTCTGATGACAGCTGAGGGGAGAGGAGGCCTGATGGAGCTAGCCCATGGGTAGGCAAACTAAGGCCCGGGGGCCGGGTCTGGCCCAATCGTCTTCTAAATCCAGCCCACGGACAGTCTGGGAACCAGCATGTTTTTACATGAGTAGAATGTGTCCTTTTATTTAAAATGCCTCTGGGTTATTTGTGGGGCATAGGAATTCGTTCTTTCCCCTAAAAAAATATAGTCCGGCCCCCGACAAGGTCTGAGGGACAGTGGACCAGCCCCCTGCTGAAAAAGTTTGCTGACCGCTGAGCTAGCCTGTCCCATATGATGCTGGGGCTGATGGGAGATGTAGTCTGAAACATCTGGAGGGCACCTGGTTGGCAAAGGCTGCTGTATGCACTGCCACAGCTGTGTTTGACCTCACCCATTCCATCAACTGGGAAACCCACCATGATTACACTGGCAACCACATTATTATCTGTGAGGAGGCAGGGCAAAATGTTTTGTAATGGTCAGGTCACAAATTTGGGGGAACAGATATGATACAGCTGTTGGCCAGCCCCAGGTTAAGAGACCCAAACTGAGGGCTGCCCCAAAGCAAAGGACAAGGCGGTGCCTTCCCATGCCTGGGCAGAAACCAGCTGGAAGGGCAGCTGAATCTGGCTTCCACAACTAAAAATCCCCCACTCTCCCTAAGGGGAGCAAGCTACCTTAAGGGCTGCAAGACACACACAGCTCGGCTCTCAAGCACTCTCAACTCTGGTCCAACACTGCTTACACTGATTGGCAGCGACTCTCCAGTTTCAGCCAGGGCATCTCCTAGCTATTGCCTACACTGGCTGGTGGCAGTGGCTCTGCAGTTCAAGGCAGAGGGCATTATTTCCCAGCCCTACTTGGAGAGGCTAGGGTTGATCCTAGGACTTGCTGCGTGCGAAGAGGATGCTCTGCCACCGAGCATCCTCCAAAGCAGCAGCACTCGCACGGAGACATGATAATGAAACAGACGACGCAAGGTTGGGCTAAAGGCGAATCTCTCCAGCAAGCAAGCACAGGAGAGTGGCTTAAAGACAGGGGTGCCACCTTGAACAATATATGCGCGGCACATGCTCACTATTCGAATGGCAATGCCATACAAATGTTTTAATGGAGGGGGGGAAGCAAAGTCACCTTGGTCGCTAGGAGTTGGCTCCTATGCTTAAAGACCACTAAATCCTTGGATGAGCACGGCCCCAAGTGCATTTGCACGGAGTTGCAGCGCTGTGCAGTTCTCTGCTTGGAAGCAAGTCCCACCGAGGCTTTGCTCCCGAGTAAGCGCGAGTGGCGCTGCAGCCTTCAGGGACTTCGTTCCCGGGAAACCCGCTTGCCGAGGAGCTCCACGCTCGGCGGGGCCTTCGCCCTCGCCCGCCCCCAGCTCCACCCTCTCCGCCCCCTTCCCAGGCGCCGAGGCCATGGCGACTCGCTGGGCGTCGCTGGGCCTCCGAGCCCCGCTCGGTCGCCCTCCTCCTCCTCGCCGCTCTCGCTTCTGGCTAGCGGCGCCCGGCGGTGTCCGCTTCGGCAGCAGCAGCGCCGGCCCGGGCGCAGGGGCGCTGGCCAGTTCCCTGGTGCGCACCGGAGGCTTCGTGGGAGGCCGCTGGGTGCAAGCGGCGGCCGCCTTCCCCGTCCGGGACCCGGCCAGCGGCGCGGAGCTGAGCCGGGTGGCGGACTGCGGGGCGGCGGAGGCGCAGGCCGCGGTGAGGGCCGCCTACGAGGCCGGCGCTGCTTGGAGCGGGGCGTCTGCCAAGGTGAGGAAGGGGGACGGTTTGCGGGACGCGCGGAGAGTTTCCAAGGCAGGGGGAGCCGAGCATGCAAGAGCCCCACTCCAGGCTCCCTCCTGCGGCTGTGCGCAAGAGGGATGGATGCCCGCCGGCGCCTTGTGCACAGCTGTTAAAAGAGAGGAGCCCGGCCTCCCTTGGCATGTGGCCACCCACCGGCATCAGCTGTAGGTCATGGGCAGCCCCACATAGGCGAGGAACGCTCGCGCACGCCCTTCGAGACGCGCCGTGGGGACACCGAGACAGGGTTATGCAGAAGGCGTCTGCCAGTTCTGGAGAAAGGGAATGCTCCTCCTTCAAAGAGACTTCCCCCCAGGGTTTAAACTCAACCGGAGTTTGCTCTGGAGAAGCAGCAGATAGAGGAATGGGTCGATGCTGCTTGTTATTATTTATATGAAGCAGTGCCGGATTTACGTACAGTATAAGCCAAGCAAGCTATAGCTTAGGGCCCCCCAAAAAAATTAAAGGGAAAAAAACCCTGGATGTACATTTCCAAAATATAAGATGAAAAACAAATATGATGTTAGTAATGGGCCCTGCCTGCTAGCCTGCTCCCTAAAATATCACTGGTTTGCTCATTTCTAT
The DNA here is from genome assembly GCF_965153285.1 of Podarcis tiliguerta. Classification (NCBI taxonomy): domain Eukaryota; kingdom Metazoa; phylum Chordata; class Lepidosauria; order Squamata; family Lacertidae; genus Podarcis; species Podarcis tiliguerta. Next base: position 56,548,860 of record NC_139540.1, on the reverse strand, counting down.
ATATAGGGTGCCTACATTCTGCATGTGCAAGTGACTTTAGATACCTATTAGGTTCATAAATTATCATACAGCATATATTTAACACACAAAAAACAGTGACAGTTTGTTGTTGACAAAGGAAGCTGGACATATAAAGGGCCCCATTACCTTCAGTAGCTTAGGGCCTCATCAAACCTAAATCCAGCCCTGATAGGAAGGGTGAGGGTTGTTGTTTTTCCCCCGTAAGTGTTATGTTAGGCGATCAATCAATTTCTTCCCTTTTGGTATTATGTATTTGCTGCAAGTTCATTGTAGACCTTCTGGTGACAAGCAACTAATCAGTTTAGTGTTTTGTTTTGTTTTTTTAAAAAAGGAGTGTCTCCTAAGTACAGAGCATAGGAACCTAATGAAATATTTGAGGTACAAAGTTGATGGCCATTGCCATTCAAAAGGTGTGTGTGTGCCAGGTCTTGTGATCGATTAGGTGGTGTGGGGCTTACCTGTCCCCATCCCAATATTTTATTCAAGTTGGCACCCCTGGTACAGAGTGCTTCCCCCTAACCACCTGGGCATCACTGACAGCTAATGATAGCTTTCCATAAAATATCAAGCATATTGGCACAGTACACATGTATGTTTTTCTTGCAATATAAGTGGTCCAGAGACATATTGCTTGAAGTCGTATAAGGCTATGCATATAGTAAGTTCCACTGCATTCAGAAGAGCTTTTTCTCTAGTAAATGTGGTTTGCAGGGTGGCCTTAAATATATAGGCTTTATTTTGCCTTTCTAAGCGCCAAATACCTGTTTTTGGGCAGATTTGGAAAAAAATTCTACTGGGGTAGATAACCAACTGTTGTATATACATTATTATGCCTTGGGGATGTCTCATAGGAAGCAACTCATAAATGAAGTAAATAATAAAAATATAACTTGCACCTTCAGAGTAAAGGAAATCCTTTATTTGTTCATTTGTTTCCCCATTAACTACATTCCCTGGGGTACTTTATGTGCAATATGTAAGAAACATGGGGAAATCATACATGTATTAATTATAATACTTAAGTTCAATCTTTGAGTGGAGATGCATGTTGTTGTTTAGTCGTTTAGTCGTGTCTGACTCTTTGTGACCCCACGAACCAGAGCACACCAAATTTAATTTTATCATCTTTTGTTAGTAGTCCTGTTAGAATTGAACCTGAATCTACTTGCAGGATTATTGGGAGACAAGCAAATTTAAATACTGTAAAGCATGCAAGTAATATTGGAGTAACAATAATTTTTGCACTTGGCAGTGATACTGCTAAAACACTATTTCTTTTTCAGGAAAGAGCTGCTTTACTTCGTAAATGGTTTGATTTGATGATAGAGAATAAAGATGACCTTGCAAGGATCATAACAGCAGAGAATGTAAGTATAAAAAGGGGGGGGGGACATATTCCTCAGGGATTTGGGGCTGAATTTCAGGAAGCTAGTTACAAGAATCTCACCTAGAAGGAGAAGCAGTCAATGGGTGCAGTTCAGACATCATTCCATGTTGCAATATGTCACGACAAATGCAGAAACTTTCATGTGTGACTTTTTGAAGTCCCCCCCCCAAAGTAACACAGAAGACCTGATTCCGAAGAATCTGCTTCTAAGCAAGTTTGTGTAGCGTTACAGGTGAAAGCTTGTTTATTTCTTTTAAAATGTTTTAACCTGCTTTTCCTGAGGTCAAAATGGCCACAGGACATTTAAACAACCATCTAGTGATCTTAAATTATGGGTGTGTTGCTTCTAAACATCTCAGAAACTAACTTCACATCTTCTAAAATAGTTAGGTTTTATGTACTTTATTGAAGGTTGATGAAGGAGAGCAGTTCCAAATCTCTACATGGATGTTATTCCACAGCCTCGGAGCACTCAGTTGTGAAGACCATGTTTATTGCTGCTGTTCTAACATTGTGAAGTGAAGGCTCTTGGAAGAAGGCCTGAGTAGCTGAACATAAACAGCATGGAAGGCTGAAATACAAAGTAGATGCTACAAGAGAAATAGGGAGGTCCAACCTCATATTTCCCTCATAAAAATAGTTCAGGGGTCAACAGGGAAACTTCTAAGGAGACCGGGTGAGGGGACTTTACCCTTTCACGCCAGGTAGTTTCTCCCCGGAAGACTCCATCCATCCTCCCATCTTCTGCTTAGCAGTGCTTAACTTTTTTCTCCAGGCAGGTAATAAAAGTAGGCAAGCCGAGCTGAAAAGGAAATTGCATAGTGGACAGGATTTTTTTGCAGAGGAGAACTAGCAGACGTAGGAGGGGTTAAGCACTGCCCACTAATTCTTGCTTGCATGCATCCTACGATGTACGTTATCTTAGCAAATATGAGTCTAAATCCACATTTCTAAGACATCTCTTTTATATATGCAGAGACTATCTAAGCCTTTGACTCTTAAGGTTTGTATCAGATAGAGGAGGACTTTAAAGGCAAGTGCCAGCACTTGGAAGGCAGTTTAGACATTTTAAAATCGCACTTTAGAATGAAAAACAAACGTGATCACACAAATCCTTCATTGTAATGATTTTGTTGGGGGAGAGACGTTTTGTAGTTCTCTGCATGTGAATGTCTGCATTCTGAATCATTCACAGGGGAAACCCCTAAAGGAAGCACAGGGTGAAATTCTTTATTCTGCTTCTTTCTTGGAATGGTTTGCTGAAGAAGCTCGGCGCATTTATGGTGACATCATCCCATCTTCTGCAAAGGACAGAAGAGTTCTAGTTCTTAAGCAGCCTGTGGGAGTTGCTGCCATCATTACTCCTGTGAGTTCAGCTGACTGTTTAAGTCAGACTTTTACTTTTAATATTCAAACGAGGCAGGATTAGTGAAGCCCTGAGGCCAATGAATTAAAATTCTTACAATGAAAACTCAAATTTTGCGCACAATATACAGGTTGTAAATGCGTTGTAATATTTGTGCTATACCTATGCTAGGTAAAGGTAAAGGACCCCTGACAGTTAATTCCAGTCGCAGACGACTCTGGGGTTGCGGCGCTCATCTCGCTTTACTGGCCGAGGGAGCCGACGTTTGTCCGCAGACAGTTTTTTCCAGGTCATGTGGCCACCATGACTAAGCTGCTTCCGGTGAAACCAGAGCAGTGCACGGAAACGCCGTTTACCTTCCCGCCGGAGCGGTACCTATTCATCTAGTTGCACTTTGACATGCTTTCAAACTGCTAGGTTGGCAGGAGCTGGGACCAAGCAACAGGAGCTCACTCTGTTGCGGGGATTTGAACCGCCCACCTTCCGACTGGCAAGTCCTAGGCTCTGTGGTTTAGACCACAGCGCCACCCGCGTCCCATACCTATGCTAGGACTTGGGGATAAAAGACAAAGAAAACCATACTAGCTACAGAAGCATCACTCGCTGGAAAACTCACCCAGTCCTCTTTTTGCTTTCTGAGCTTTCAGCAAGTACTGTAGCACTCTCAGGCTTACCCTGTCCCTTAGCATAAGTCTCTCAGGGTAAGTATACATATATGTTAATTAAAACAGCCCACAACTGGAAACAATTGTGCAGGAGCAACTAAAATTAATAACAGCATAAAATTAACAAAATTTAAAAGCTAGCTGAACAAAATAGAAGGCATTTTAAAGGTCACTTTAAAAGTCACCAGCAAAGGAGCTACATCTGCAATTCTATGCACTTCCCAGGGCAGTGAATTTGAGATCTGGGGCTATTGGTAGGCTTGCTGAGTCTTCTTTCTGGTATCTGCTAATCTGATGGTTCTTAGTGGCAAGTCAGAGAACAAGAGCTTGGTGTCCCCACACGGTAACTACACGGTTTCCTGCAGAGACAATGGGATTCCAAACCATTCAGTGGAAGTTAAGGTCCCATTTTGTTGGTGGAGAGTGGCTTTTATATATGGTTTGATAGTATCTAGAAGATGCCAGGATCTCGGGAGCAGATGGGTCAAACAACAGCCAAGGGTCTTAAAAGCTTTCTATCTTGCTAATTTCCCCCTCAAATTTCAGAACTTGCCGGTTGTTTTATTGTACCAATGTGCACACAGCATTTAAATGCACCTGTTTCTTCAATTTAGTGGAATTTTCCAAGTGCTATGATTACAAGGAAAGTCGGTGCTGCTTTGGCAGCTGGCTGCACAGTGGTGGTGAAACCAGCAGAAGATACACCCTTATCTGCTTTAGCACTTGCTGAGGTGAGATTTTTATGTTGATGAAGAGTGGATTAATTATTACTATTTATTGCACTTACTAGTCATTTTTTTTCTAAGTCACTCTGAGTTATTTGTAGAATAGTACAAAGACTGAAACCAGCATAAAGCTATAAGTGGAATAAAAATCTAAAAGCATTCATATACACTATATAAAAGGCAGATTAACTTTTTGGTTATTTTTAAAAATAAGATTATTGAAATCATGTGTGGTTTTTAAATGCTTGTGACACACTTGCAAGAAGACAAAGCTCAGCACCATCTTCAGCCTGTTATTTATCATTAGTATCTAATTCTAACCTTTTGTGCAAATGAACAGTTTCATGCCACTATTTTTTCGCTGCAGCTTGCAAATCGGGCTGGAATACCTGCAGGAGTGTATAATGTTGTTCCCTGTTCTAGACAACAGGCAGTAGCGGTTGGGGAAGTGATGTGCACTGATCCTTTGGTAGCCAAGATCTCTTTTACAGGCTCAACGGCTACAGGAAAGGTAAGCTTCTCAATGTTGCCTTGTAAACTGCTGCAAATTTGTGGCTAAAATACATAGCTAAAACGAAGTTGCTAATTGGGTAGATGTTATCTTGCCTAGTTTGTTTTGTTTTTTAAGAATATTTTTATTGATTTTCATTATGACAAACATCACATTAAATAAAATAAACATTTAAAAGAAAATAAAGAAATAAAAATTAAAAACATCCAAATGTGGGATTTCTTAAATCCCTTGACTTCCCTCTACCCCCTTCCCGTCGTTCCATTGTTTTATGATTAATTCATGCATGTCCATGTAATATTATTCATCTAATTGTATCCAGTTCTATCTTTTATCATAATAATGCAAATGTTTAAAATCCTGCTTATTGTATCAACTTGTATACAGTGCTTTGATATATATGCAATAAAGACTTCCCATTCCCATTTTTAAATTTGTTATTGTTTTGATTTCTAAGTTTCTCTGTTAATTTAGCCATTTCCGCATATTCCATTAACTTCATTTGCTAATCTTTTTTTGTTGGGATCTTTTCCTCTTTCCAGCATTGGGCTATCAATATTCATGCCGCTGTAGTCACATACATAAAAAGATATCTATATATCTATATCTTGTCTTGTCTAGTTTGACCCTTACTGCCATCCCTTGAAACTCAGTCTGAAACCAGTAGTTGTTTTCCATTCACTTACATAATTGGATCAACTCATCTCAGACCAGTGTCTTAATGCATGCATAGTGGTATTAAAAAGAATGGGACTGTTTCAAAGATTCACATCTATTGCTTTAGAGAACATCCCATGTCCAAGGCTGGGCACTGTGTATAATTAGGTAAATTATACTGTGGTTTTAAAATTTGTTGGAAGCTGCTCAGAGTGGCTGGGGCATACTACTACTATTACTACTACTTATTATCATCATCTAAAATAAGCACTGAAGACTTTGAGATCTACATTTACTCCTTAGATTAGAAAAATGAGTGGGTAGTTTAGTAAGGAACTCGTGATTTCAACTACAGAGTATTCTCTCGGCATTCAAAAAAAGCTAAGTTTGTGTAATTCATCTTTGTAGGTATACAGCTTTCTGTGTTTCCTGTGTACTTGCAGATATTGCTGCGCCATGCTGCTGGCACTGTGAAGAGGGTCTCCATGGAGCTCGGAGGACACGCTCCATTCATAGTGTTTGATAGTGCTGATGTAGACAAAGCGGTAGCGGGAGCTTTAGCTTCCAAATACAGAAATTCAGGCCAGGTGAGATTAATCTCCGCTCTTTGTTGAATCTGTTTTCCCTCCTACCACACTTGCAGATAATTTGAGCACTGCTCTTTTACAAATTTGGTTATGCCTTGTACTGGGGGGGGGGGGGCTGGACACACAAGCAAAGACGTTTCACCCCTCATTCTTGATCTATAAAAAGCAGGTCATAATAATAAGTCTGACAGTTCAGAATACAACCCAGCTATAACTAAGCAGAGTTCGGTTACAGTGGGACCATTACATTCTGATTTACTTAGAAGTGTTATTGATTTCAAGGGGAGTTTATTCATGCTTGGGTGGAAGTCCAATTCTGGGACACTTTGAGTCTAGACTAGCTGTACAGACTAAACCCTTGGCCTTAATCTGGAGGGCAATACTTAAAACCTTTTCCTTTTCCTTTGCTTTTAACCTCTCTTGTGGTTAGCTAGTGTTGCCCTCTGAAGACTTCTGCCCTCAGCACTCTTTGCACTGGAACCTAGTTTGAAACCTGACATTGTTGCTCATGAACCTCAGTTGTGTTGCTGATGAAGGTAGAAACCAAAGCATTTGCGTGTAAAACGGAATGTTTCCATGCCTCCCATGATACACAGCCGAGTACAAACAGGGCTCAGTAGGATATGTCCACAAATATTAATTGCACATTTCATAGTTTTATGTCAATCCTACTAATGATTTTAATAGTTTATAATAAATTTTTTAAATACATTATATATTTTCACCATTCCTTATTAAAATTTGATTCTTCCTGATTCTTAATTCTTCCAGTCAGTTTTGCCATTTCAGCATAGTCTGTCAATTTTATCTGCCAATCTTCCTTGGTAGGGACTATATTTTCTTTCCATCTCTGAGCTAGCAGAGTCCAGACAGCTGTAGTCACATACATGAATAATGTCTTCTGATCATTTGGAATCTCTGCACCTAAAATTCCTAAAAGAAAAGCTTCTGGTTTCTTAAGAGAAAGCTTTCTATAACATTTTTTTCAACTCATTATATATATCATCTCCCAGAATGCTTTTACCACTTTACACATCTGCCACATATGATAAAAGGTTCCCTCTTTCTCTTTACATTTCCAGCATACATTTGATCGTGATGTGTACATTTTGGCTTATTTCTTAAATTTCTACCCCACCCTTCCTCCCAAAGGAGCCCATGACATTAAACAACAAAGCACTGGTGTATGCCTAACTGAAAACAAACAGGATTTCTTTTGACTTTAGACCTGTGTGTGTACAAACCGCTTCTTGGTGCAAAAAGGGATCCACGATGCATTCGTAGAAAAGTTTGCACGAGCCATTAAGTCAGAGCTACATATTGGCAATGGGTTTGATGAAGGGACAACTCAGGGACCGCTAATTAATGAAAAAGCTGTAGAAAAGGTAAGTGTTTTGTTTTTAATTTTTTTGTGGTATGATGTAGGGAAATGGTTACCAAGGTATTGCCAAGTTACGTTTGTTGGCTATGCCTGTGGAATAATAACGAACTACAAAATTCTACTTGGGATATGAAAACCGCCCTTTTGTGGGAGAGCCTAACACTGCACTTGCTTTCTTTCTCTTAGGTTGAAAAACATATTCACGATGCTGTTTCCCAAGGAGCGTCCATAGTTACAGGAGGAAAAAGGCACAGTTACGGGAAGAATTTCTTTGAACCGACTCTTCTCAGCAATGTCACAACACGCATGTTGTGCACACAAGAGGAGACTTTTGGTCCTTTGGCCCCAGTTATGAAGTAAGAGTTTATTCTGCAGATCACCCATTAACAAACTTCGATTATTACATCAAAAATGTCACTTTCTGCCAGGGATACTCTTCTACATAATGACTCCTGTTAACCTTACCATATTACACACTTGGAGACAAGATGGATTGTGATAAGCATAGAAGTAGTTCACAACAGGAAACAGCTGACATTTCTCCCACTTATTACATGTGACCCTCCCAGACAATTCCTGGATTAAGGATCACGCTCCCAAGTATAATGTTTGAATTGGCAAGGAACTGTCCCTGCACAAATATACTCTGCGATGGCCACAATTGCAGCTGTGTTTTTTGGAACCATCGCAGTCATGGAAGTGCAATACAGTTTACTCATATAGTGATGGCTTCGCTGCCAATTCACATTTCTCAAAGTCAGCGGCAGTCAGGAGGGATTATGTGGAGCGAAAGTATCTGGCTGGCAGTGGGGAACTTTCCCTTATTTTAAATTGCCATGTATAAAGACAACAGCACCCCTTTCCGAACTTCGGGTAGAAAATTCCCACAGACTGTGTCAGTCATTTTGTGTTTCTTTATATATTTATGTATATAAAATATAAGCAGATACCACCTTAGATTTTCTTTTGAAAACTTTAGTAGTATGCATCCCAGGCATAATCTTGTTACAATTATTTATGTGGATAGCCTGAGAAGGGTAGGTATTTCAAAACCATGTCAAAATACAATAAAATGCTTATGCCTTTAATTTCCGATCTGTTAGCGCTTTTCACAGTCTTTTCATGATCATTTTTCATGTGTCCTGAAGTTTGCACAAGTGTGTAAGAATGAAGGCACTTGCCTCTTTCACAGTGATGCCCACATTCTAGCTTCTCTGGTGCCTCAATTTTATTTTTATTTCTTACATAGCTTGGGTATATAAGAATAGAGTTTCCCCAAGGGATTTCCTGAGGGAAACTATTCTGGATGTGCTAAAATGTTGCAAATGTTGACTTACTGGGAAGTCTTGCTCATAGTGTGGGAATATTGTTTGCATTATGTGTGGTGAGGCACACCACCAACCCTCTTCTAATATGTTTCAAACACTATGGCGTGATCTGGATGTCAAAATATATTTACATTACGTCTCGCATTTGCTTAGCTATATTCCAGCAAATGCTCACTGAAGAAATTACATGGTTGTTTTGGTAGCCATTCCCAACCTTTTTCTCTTAGGGCAAAATGTAATGTCACCAATGGACTTCACTTCCCCAGATTCTGGACTGCATGGGCAGAGACTGCATGCAGCAGAGAGATGTAAAAGTCTCTATTGTGCAAGCAAATAGCCATTGTTGGGTGTCACCTTTAGAAAATTCTTCCCCATTTCCCCACCCTGTTTTATTTTAACCTGATGAAACTGCATAGGAAACTGCATAATCTTCCCAAAATCGGTGTCGTTTTTAAACATGCAAATGTATTGCTGATGTTGGGAAACATCGTGTAACTTTTATACTAGCTTAATTCATGGGAAGGGACGCAGGTGGCGCTGTGGGTTAAACCACAGAGCCTAGGACTTGCCGATCAGAAGGTCGGCGGTTCGAATTCCCGCAACGGGGTGAGCTCACGTTGCTCGGTCCCTGCTCCTGCCAACTTAGCAGTTCGAAAGCACGTCAAAGTGCAAGTAGATAAATAGGTATCGCTCCGGCGGGAAGGTAAACGGCATTTCCGTGTGCTGCTTTGGTTCGCCAGAAGCGGCTTAGTCATGCTGGCCACATGACCCGGAAGCTGTACGGCAGCTCCCTCGGCCAATAAAGCGAGATGAGCGCCGCAACCCCAGTCAGCCACGACTGGACCTAATGGTCAGGGGTCCCTTTACCTTTACTTTAATTCATGGGAAGTTATGGAAATCTGTGTCAGTCGAGAGAGTGGGGATGTCATCACGAATTTCCCATGGAAGAGGCCTCTAATTGCACACCACTTGCAATAAAGCAGTTCTTCCATTATTATTTACATCTCCTATTAATACTTTTGCAGGTTTGATACAGAGGAAGAAGCTCTTGCCATAGCAAATTCAGCCAACGTGGGCCTAGCAGGTATGTGAGTTCTTAATACTGCAAATCTACAATGCTTAAGGAGGCAAGATGGGGTATGGTTCAAACTACCAGGCCACATCTTGACTTTACTATTTCAAGCTTAGAGAAATGACCTTTCTCCCCGCAAAACAGCAAACAAAAAACTCCAAACTGTTTTCTATTCAATGCTACAATTTGCAGGTTATTTCTACTCCCGAGACCCGGCCCAGATCTGGAGAGTTGCAGAGAAGCTTGAGGTTGGGATGGTGGGCGTTAATGAAGGCATCGTGTCTGCCGTGGAGTGCCCTTTCGGTGGCGTAAAACAATCTGGGCTGGGAAGAGAAGGTTCAAAATACGGTATTGATGAATATTTGGAAATAAAGTATGTCTGTTTTGGAGGTTTATAGTAGCCATTTGTTAGGAGTCTAACCTATTCAGAATGCCTAGAAAACAGCCTTTTGGGGCATTCATAAGCTTTAGCAGGATCATTTGTGATTTTTCATTCCCTCTTAAAATGGAAGTAATAATGTTTTTGTAGAAACGTCATTACTTGTAAACATGACGATACATATAGAACAACTCTGGTATTCTGTGTACACAGGTTGTAGGAATATAGGTTTATTTATATTACCTGTCTTTAACCATAATGCAGGGACAAATAATGTTTCAATTCCCGATTGTGTTTCAGAGGAAATTGGAAAACTTTACTAATTAAGATGTATGATTTACCTTGAGTGTCTGTATGGGGGAAAGGCTTGATTTTTGGAGAGTAGCAAAGTAGGAAAAAGATACTCATTTACCCTTTCTCATGCGCTGAGCCAGGTGTGAAATAACTGAATAATTGTGCCAAATGTTGACTGTTTCTTTTTCTAATGTTTATATTATTTTCTGGTTGCCTGTCTTAGGGCTTCTAGGAAATCTTTTCTAGGGAAATATGTATTGCACTTTTTCATATCGTTCTTCAGCTCTTGGCTGGGGCTGAAAATGGCCTTGAAGGTATATGCACAGTTCTGACAGAATCCTCCCTATTACTTACAATAGGACTAGAGCATCTCTAAGGAGATACTTGTGATTTGCTCCTAGCAGCTGAGCCTTGTGACCAAATTATCATGCATTAGTACAACAGCACAGAGATACGGACATAAACTGTTTCGTGGGGGGGCATTGCGTCTTGCAAAAGCTGTAATGCACTGAGACCAACTTGGACCAATAGCTCCACAAGGAAGTAATATTTATTTGAAACACCACAGCACACAAGCTCACACCCCCATAGCCCATTACACTGCTCTAGAGCTCTGTTTCCTATGTCTATTCTTGCCAAGTAATATTTCTTCTCTGAAAGACTTGTCTGATCCTCCATGGCCCTCCTGCTCATTCTGGAGATTACAGAAAGCAGTTAACTTGGTACAAGAGAAAAAGCTTAAGACCTGGGGAAAAGGGGGAGGGCTATGTGGGAGGACTTTAAAGCTTCCTCCATGAACGTATTTGAGCATACAGCTAGAATCCCAAAAGTTGTTTATTTTACCACCACAAGTTAAGACTTTTGATGGCACAAGAGAAAAGCACTTTTGTGCTCTTCCCGCTGAGCTTTAATGTTACCTGCACGTGCTCCATCAGGCCTTTTCTGTATGAGCTGCTGTTACGTTCGAAACATAAAAAGATTTAACAGTTCTGCTTTGCTACTGCTGCATTCAGTTGAACATGCACTTTATTTACATTGCAAAACTTCATTTGACATTTTGCAATATGTTTTCAAGTGGACTTAGCTATGCAATCCCCTTCCCTATCAAATCTGCTTGCGATGCAAAGGGCTGCTTCAGATGAACCAAAAGGGCTTGGAACAAACATTTGAGGTCTTCCTTAAGTGCGAAGCTTCTGCCATTTCACTGACAGTTCTAAGAGACACCACTTGGCTCGAGAAGTAGTTCACAGTGTAGCCACGAGCATCCAGCATTCAGGAGAAACATAAATCCAGATCTCATTCGGACACACACAACTAGTCGCTTGTTTCTCCCTATTTTCATATATGTTCATTAACCTCCAAAATTGATACAAGTCAGCTAAGCTTATTTTGGGTGACTTTGTACTACAAAACATTGGTTCTGCTGTATTATATTAGGGATAGGTTAAATAGTGGCACTATAGCGACTCCTGAAAAGCACATTATGCAGCTCTAATTGCTATTCCTAAAAAAAATAAATTACAACCAAGATGAAGCTTGGTCTGTAATGCCAGCAAACTGAGTAGTTCCTGAGGAAATCACTGTCAAATGGTACTGAGGAAGAATAATTAATCTATATAATCTTACATACTTTTTTTAAAAAACCCAGCAACAATAATTTTTACATTTGTGGGCATATAGGCTAGTACCACAGACGGATCTACAGTCTTACAGACAAGTCTAGAAATGCTTCCTGTTATATTATTTAAGGCAGTTGCTCTACATGTAATTCAAAATCTGAAACACACACAAATACAAAACTAAAACAATCTAGCGATTCAATACAGCCCAAGCTTGTCAACGCTCCTCTTTTGAGGAAAAAGAAGCAAAACATTTGAGAAGCACAAATTGTTCAAGTGTAACAAGATACTACTAGCCTTATTGGAGAAATTTTCTCTTGGGGCTGGATCAGCTAAGTGTTAATATGCATTTGTATGGTATGTTTACATAAAAAAATAACAAGCGTTATTATTTGTTTGTATACAGTAATTCACTAACAGAAGGTGATACTTGAATTCTTACATTTCACTTTTGTGTGTAGATTTGCTTTGGGTGTTGGGAAAACAGCTGTGTGTAATAAATGTTTAAAATTGGTGGACATTCACATCTACTGTCAGATCTGTGACATTTTGTAAGCGTATTAAAAAAATTAAAAAATCCTACATTGGTATGAGTATTCTTCAACACAGGGCTGGAGAAGTTGTGACCCTCCAGATATTGTTAAGCTCCAGCTCCCAGTGAACACAGGCAAGTGTCAGGTATGATGTGAGTTTGTAGTACCATCACCTGGAGGACCAGGCAGGTGCACTAGTTCTGCCTTGGAGACAAAATGGGAAAGCCACTTATTTCATTGGACCAACTTCTGATGGTGAAAGGATATGCAAGCCCCCTTATGAGGAACGGCTAAGGGAGCTGGGCATGTTTAGCCTGGAGAAGAGGAGGTTAAGGGGTGATATGATAGCCATGTTCAAATATATAAAAGGATGTCACATAGAGGAGGGAGAAAGGTTGTTTTCTGCTGCTCCAGAGAAGCGGACACGGAGCAATGGATCCAAACTACAAGAAAGAAGATTCCACCTAAACATTAGGAAGAACTTCCTGACAGTAAGAGCTGTTCGACAGTGGAATTTGCTGCCAAGGAGTGTGGTGGAGTCTCCTTCTTTGGAGGTCTTTAAGCAGAGGCTTGACAACCATATGTCAGGAGTGCTCTGATGGTGTTTCCTGCTTGGCAGGGGGTTGGACTCGATGGCCCTTGTGGTCTCTTCCAACTCTATGATTCTATGATTCTAAGTTGCACAGACAACTTCTAGAAGACACAAAACCAAGGTTCCTAAAGCTGAACTGTATATTGAGAAAAATTGGTTACACAGGTGTAATATATGTTTGCTTTGTGTGACTTCAGGTAAAGAACAGTTGAATCGCTAATTGTTCAATACTTGAGACACATGACACTTTACTCTCCAGGGGTAAAAATCATCGCAGTGCCTTAAAACTTCTGTTTAGCCCATTCTTCTTTGTTTACAGCAACATTTGGGTTAAGCCCCTAGCATGAAATTTAAACCTTTTTTTTACAAATTTGTGCTTATCTTCGTGTTTATCGTGAAGGGGGAGTGCTGATGCACACACAGAAACCCGATGACAATTAGTTCTTGTTCAGTAAACATGTTTTATGAGCATTGTTAGATATTAAGACTAGGTGATTTCTGGCCCACACTTTCACTACACAGAATGCCACAGTCAATGGAGTTGAGCACATCTGATTTACTCTCAGCACTTCACAAGGCAAATGAAGGAAAGGAGTTAAAACTTCCAGGACCGGTTATTAAATCAATGTACCCACAAAAGCTGCAGTTTTCAAAGAACGTGGAATGATTTTGCAAGCCTTTCTTCAGCAAAATAGACAGAAGAGGGTCAAATTGGTGGCATATGGCATGTGCCACCAATTTCTCCCAAGTATAGAACCTTCTCCCAAGTGTGGCATCCACTCACAAGAAGGAGGTAGCACCAGGCTTGAAATTTTACTGGGATCTTTTCTTTCTTCCAGCAACTTGGGCTTGCCAGACAGGAAGTCTGCTATCCAAATACTAACGTCCTTTACTGCAGTTAGGTTGCTTCAGATAATGCCTTGAGTCCTTTGAAAAAATGATTTCAACTCCACTGCTTTACCAAAGCAGATGTCACAAAACCCCCTTTTCATCAACCCTCTTATTTGTTAAACTAAAAGTGACCGGAAGGAGATGGAGGCTATAGCCGCACACTGCTTTTCTTTTTAATAACTCAAGGTACATTTGCATACTGGTGTGTCTTTGTACAGATGCATAGCCACTGTTTTCTAAAGGAAACCACAATATAAGGTAGCTTTCCTATGTGCTCCTTGCAATGTAACAGTCTTGAGCAATAACCTTTTATATGGAAACCATCTCCAACCATTTTTAGACTTGAAAACCCTTTCACCTAACCCATGTGGCGAGTTAAAATACGTTATTGGTTAAAGAAATGAAGGGGAAAGTCCACCGCGTCCATTTCCTTTTCTACTATGCTGGAAGTTTATCATCCCGTCTCCCACCAGTATAGTTTGGGAGGGGGTGGTGAAGGAGCAGCAGCATAGCTTTATCACGTGTCCTTCCACTGCAGCCTCTTCATTTATCTGTTCTTTGAGCTGTAGCTGAAGGAGACACCATTCTTCATGGAACCATTCATGGCATTCCTTGGGTTCTCTCTTTCAACCTTCTCTCTGCTGAAGATGGTGTCCTGGTCACTGTCAAACTCTGACTCTGAAACCATCAGGCTGGAATTGTGTTCTGTGCTTCTGTGCTTTATACCTGAGATAGGGAGGAGATGGGAAGCAGAAGATTCTTTGCAACGTCTGCTTACTATTTGATCTCCGTTATCCGCAATGTCAAATTGAGGAAGTAATGTTACGTCTTACTACCATAAACCATCACCCAGAGCCACACCACCACAAGCAATCCAACATGAACATGGAGTGCTAACTCTTTCTAAAGAAGAAGAAGAAGAGTTGGGATTAGATATCCCGCTTTATCACTACTCGAAGGAGTCTCAAAGCGGCTAACATTCTCCTTTCCCTTCCTCCCCCACAACAAACACTCTGTGAGGTGAGTGGGGCTGAGAGACTTCAGAGAAGCGTGACTGGCCTAAGGTCACCCAGCAGCTGCATGTGGAGGAGCGGAGACGCAAACCCGGTTCACCAGATTACGAGTCTACCGCTCTTAACCACTACAGCACACTGACTCTCCTTTCCATGCAATGTTCCAGGCGACATGTAAATAAGCTTATTGACATCACTGCTAGAGTCTGCTGCTCCTTCTGTTATGATCCAATAGAGGAGTGGGGATGCTACTCAACTAAATAATTGGACGAGCACAAGGGACTTCCTCTCACACGTGCCCTGTACCGTTCCCAAATCTACTCCAGAGGGTTGAGGAAACTCTCAGAGCAGTTTTAGAGAGGGGAGTGTTCTGTTGCACAGATAAATCCTTGCACTGATTTAATCAATGACTTAGTGCTACCCACACACATGCCCTGTGAGCCTATCATCAAGGAACACAACTGCCTCTCTTTGGGACGCAAGCAGTAGCTGCCATTCACCTCTGATGAGCATGTTGACGGCAATATTTATTGGCCTGAACTACAACCAGTTCAGACCAACTTCAGTTGCAGCAGAATCCAAACAAAAGGAAACAGCATGCTCTTGTTGCAGAAAGGTGGGGCAGAAATAATTGAAAAGAAATACATGGTGATTTTTTGGTTCCTTGGCAGGGAAATGCAAGTGCTATTGCAACTTGGGAGATTTAACACGGCCGGGACTTTTATTGGAGACAGCCCACTCCATTAGATGCTATCCTGCCTTAAAATGTGAAAGCGCCAGATGCATGCGAAAGAAAAGTCTGTATTAATAGCACAAGAAACAGAAAGCCACATACGAATTGTAGCAAAGGTTGGAAGACATGGAAATAAAAAGGGGGAAAGAAACATACCGTATTTAGGCCTGAGCTCCATTCTCTCCTGATCATCTATATTATCCAAAATTGTGTATTTTGTTTTCTTTCTTATTTTAGTCCTCTTTCTGCTAAAAGATGAAATATTCTACTTAAAGCTGGGAAACCAAGTACCCATCCCCCCCCCACAGGTGATATTTCCTTAGGAACCACCCCAACCACAAAGGATATACATTATGTACCACCCCAACCACAAAGGATATACATTATGTAAACCAAGGATGAAATACTAGGCCATACCCACTCCCCAGCCATACCCCACTCCAGGGCACACCCCTCACCATTTTATTTTATTTTACTGGTACCCTGCTTGAGTGTTTATGCCTGACTAGAATATTTCCTTGAACTCTGATCCTGCTTCTTGTTCACCTGGATGGAGAATAGAGAGGGATGAGTGAGTGTGTGGGAATAGAAAACATGGACTTTCGTTGCTCAACCCATTTCTGCCTCTTGCCTACCCGCCTCTGCCATGTTCCCGCCTTCCCTCAGAAGGTTGACTGGAAGGGAACGTGAAAGGGTTCCCCACTCCTGATGCGTGCCTCCTCATTTCAGCATCATTCATGCTGTCATACTTGGGGTCACTTCAACAGGCATGACCCCTTGGTGGAGCTCCACGTGGAGAAGCCCGTTTACAAGCAACCAAAACCAAAGGCATACAGGCATGGTTGAAAAACTGTTTTGGACCTGTACAGGTGGTTATTCACACAGATAGTTTATTACATGGGAGCTGCGTCTACACCGTTGTGCTATGGGCAGCCACATATCTCTTATGGTTGCCTCACCTTAGATGAATTGGACACCCCTTAATTCCCATTAGCCACTTGCCAAACTCCCAGGGTGGTCAAAGGGCAAATATTCTCCCAAACCTATCAGTAGATGCTTCTGAGTACAAACGAAGTTTCTACGCTATTTCGGTGACTATAGAACTAAGGGATGTTCGTATCGAGCTTCATTAGAAATCATTTACCTTTTGCAACAGCAGATGCAGAGCCAAACGAACCCCGCCATCAGCACAATCAAAATGAAAGCTGATGCCGTTACATAAAGTATACTCCACTCTAGAAGGTGGAAGTAGAATGTTCAAAGTTATTAGAGGAACCATTAATGCACTTATGCATTCAATATGGCAACATCACAGATCTACTCTATTCAGCGTCCCTGCCTGAAACACTTCGCCCGTTTCCTCTCAACTCACCGCAATTACTCTCTCCGCTGTTAAGATACCTCTGTATCAAATTTTCCATCCACAGCTGATAGCAAATGCAGCGCTTCGTGATAGGGTCGCAATGTCCATGTCCGGAGCACTTTAAGAGGCAACCTACAGCAGCAAAAACCATCAAAATTATTATTATTATTGCATTGGGCTTTGGTATTGTTCTGCAGCATAACGCGAATACTACATACCAGCCGTGTCAACGCGAAGCACTTTAAAAAGCAAGAAGTCCGGCTTCTCCTTCAAGAGCTGCAAGCGTAGCATCTGTGCAACATCTGCTGCCTTCATCACTTTAAAAGGATGGCCATTCTGAACATAGAACACAACAGCTGTGCTGAAGAGAGGATGTATATATTGTAAATAACCGGACTACAGCATTCAAATGGGCTGGCTTTTCAATTTAAGAAATATTGTCACAATCAGACTGTTTGATTTGGCCTTTGCACAACCCCTATTCCGGGATTCGGTTCACTCGTGCAATGGCAGTCACAAGGACAAATGGTGCTGCCAAGCCCTGCCCACTTCAACCCAGTGCCTTTCCCATTTTTACAGCCCTCTATGTGCTCAATGGCAAACTTCTGAAGCAAAGAGTCTCCTGCACACACACACAGAGAGAGAGAGAGGGGGGCTCCCCATGCAAGTCAGACCCTGATTGTGCGACAGAGAGAGATGGTGATTTTAATTTTATTTCTCAATTGGAAATGCAGACATTGGCTGCCGACTTAGCTGTTTGAAATTACACGTGATTGAACAGGCCGTAACACAGCATGCATCTGCTACAAAATGGGCAACCTTCTCAAGTTTTAGCCACAGAACAATGGTGTTTACATATCCCAAAGCATTCACGCATGTTAATTTTTTTAAAAAAATAATAACATAAAAATATCCCTGCTGGATGAGGCCAAAGACCATCTAGTCCAGCATTCTGTTTTCACCGTGACCTATCAACTTATTATCTTGACTTGGTAAACTTTAAGGGCAAATACGGTTTGCTCAGTGTTAGATTAAGGTCACTAGACGCGAGGGATGTCAGAGAATTGAAATGAGAAGAAGAACAAGAGTGGGAATTGCCAATGTTTGCTTAGTCCCATTTCTGGAATAGAAATCAATACAGCAAATCCAGTCAGTATTCACTGTTGTTACTTTCAGTGTGCAAACAATACATAATTGAGACATCCCCCCACCCTTTGCATTGTGTTTCCTGTGCACGGAAATGAATGGGGTGGAATAATTTTATTTCGTAAAATTTATACACCACTTGACTGGGGGCAGGGAGCCCTCAAAGCAGTTTATGAAAAGATAAAACAATAAAATCGAGAACAACTCGCAACCATACTTAAAAGCAAACAGAAGCTAAAATACTGAAACAGATTAAAATTACCTCGACTTTCTGGACATCCGAGGAGCCTTGTCTAAACAAGAATGTTTTTAGCAAGCGCCGAAAACAGTTCAGTGAAGGTGCCTGCTTTGTCTCAGTAGGCATGGAGAGCCAAAGTGCAGGTGCTGCCACACTAAAACAATCAAGTTCTTGCAACTTGATTGTTGCAAGTATTATGTACATCTGCAGTAGTGCATATTCCACCGATCGGAGTGGTCAAGTGGGCACATGTGGGGAAAGGCAGTCTTGTGGGCACACTGGTCCTAAGTTGTTAAGGGCTTTATATGCTAATAGTGGCACCTTGAACTTGGCCCATTAGCAAACCAGCAGCCAGTGCAGTTCTCTGAGCACTCCTGTCGGCAATTGTTCTGCAACATTCCTATGAAGTTATTTTCATAGCGTAACAACAATGTAACTTATGTAATTACAGTGAGTTGGATAGCGTTGTTTTTGGCAGAAGATGAACTGCAATGGGCCAGTGCTGCATGTGAAAAATACACAGCAGAATGGAAAATTATACCTTCTCGCATCCCTGCTAGTGGCTCATGTCAGTGAGTCAGCCCAAATTTTTTTATACCTGCTCTACATATTGCTTGCTATTGAAACAAAGCTTATTGAATCATAGAATCATAGAATCATAGAGTTGGAATAGACTACACGGGCCATTGAGTCCAACCCCCTGCCAAGCAGGAAACACCATCAGAGCACTCCTGACATATGGTTGTCAAGCCTCTGCTTAAAGACCTCCAAAGAAGGAGACTCCACCACACTCCTTGGCAGCAAATTCCACTGTTGAAGAGCTCTTACTGTCAGGAAGTTCTTCCTAATGTTTAGGGGGAATCTTCTTTCTTGTATTGTATTGGTCTGTAGTATTTTGGGTTACATCTATTTTTGGTATCTCTGTACCTGATATCAGAATAAGCGTGTATCTTCTGAACTTTAATATCAGAATCCAAGACGTTCAGCAGCATTGCTAGCTGCCGCACAAGCGTGTCTTTCTGTTGTTCAGTCAGCTGGCCAGCTCCAACTTGCAAGATCAGTTCCACAAGTCCATTTTTCTTAGGATCTGTGAATGCAAAAATAATGCTTTTCATTTGGAGCATGGCAAATGTTGCCTTGACATGTGGATGTCAGGTTTCAAAATTAGTGTTTACTACAAATTTCAGTCGGCAATAACAAACAGGGAACATGCAGGTTCCAAGCAGATATTTATCATGTGCTGAATACAAAGTTATATTCTCAAATGCAGCACAGGAATTTCAGAGGGAACTATGTTATTCCCCATCTCCCTCCGATTTGTCACCCATGCCATCAGAAAATGCAGGTGGATTAATTTATAAAGGTTAGCAAAATTTAGCAGCTAAGCAGAAGAGCAGAAAGGAAATGGAGTACCAAAAACCCAGAAAACAAGGGACCAGCAAGATAATAAAATGAAAGGCATCATGACTATCCAAATCAGTATTTGCAGGTATGTGAGAACACAGCATAAAAAGTAATCCATGTTATTGCTTATGGCATCGGGGGCCATTTTTTCATAGGTTTGCTGAGCAGGCAAAACAAGGCGAGTCTCCATGAGACCAGGCTTACATTTACCTTGTACTTCTCTTTTCTACCTGCACACTATTAGCCTGCCAGGATGCACCTTGATTAAAAGCAGCTAACCAACAAATAGAAGCTTTCATCTAGCCACAACATAGGGTAGAATTTGGCTCAAAACGATGGCCACCTCATCAGGGTCCTTTATTGCATTACCATACAGGCCATGTATGCTCTCATGAAGAAAACATGGTGGTAAGGGTCAGAGAGCCACCAAGGAAGTGTGCTGGCTATGGCAATGAGAGGAGGAAACAAAGTTTTGGCTGCAGAGTGGGACAGGTTTGAAGGCCTTGATTTGATCTATAAGCTGCCTATAGAGCTACCTCTTGCAAAGTGGGTTTCAAGCAGTATCGTCACTCCACCCATGACTGGAAATGAAATGAATCAAGACTTCTGAAAGGACTGTACTTCATATCCGCTTTAGGCCCCTGCTTTGAACTGCAATGGAATCAAACCACAACAACTTTTTAGCAGCAATGGGAAATCTGCCACTGAGCTACCGAGCCAAGGTTTCGCATGTGAATGGGTCACCTGGCCTGACAAGATCTTTGCTGTGCACTGCTTATAGGAGAAGAGGACAGATCTGGGAGGGACAACATGCTATAAACGTCCTCATACCAGGCCGCACTTCTACAGTAGCCATGTCGATGTCTGACTCTCCTTTGCCATCGGTGACTTTCAAGTG
This sequence comes from Podarcis tiliguerta, assembly GCF_965153285.1. Classification (NCBI taxonomy): domain Eukaryota; kingdom Metazoa; phylum Chordata; class Lepidosauria; order Squamata; family Lacertidae; genus Podarcis; species Podarcis tiliguerta. The sequence goes on along the minus strand of NC_139540.1, from coordinate 56,528,057 downwards.
AAAGGAATAACTCCCTTCTACGAGGTTGGTCAGCTGCAGGATGGCCTCATGATCTGAGCCGTGTATCACATCCTGCAAAAGGAGAAGTCAACACTGCTTCAGATTAATATTCACTCAAAGGCAAGAGAAAAATTGCCCAAGATTTTACAACTACCCACCACAAATTGGCCTAGAACAACCATGTTAATAAAGTAAGGTCAGGGGTTGGGAGCCTGTGGCTTTTCACATGTTGTTAGACTGCAGCTCCTACCATCTATGAGAATTGACTGCAATGGCTGGGGATGATGGGCGATGGAGTCTGCCAACATCTCTCCCACCCTTCCTACAGCCAAAGAGTGCATCTTCAAACCCATGGGTTTGGTTTCTTCTACTCCTATTTTAAGACTGCAAAGCTGAGACTCGGATCGGCTTGCCCAAGGCTGCTCCATGCAAGTCCAATTTGGATCCAGTGGGCCATACTGTTACATGGCAGCAATGCAAGCAAAGAGTACAGTGTTTGGATTTGGATTTTTTAAAACAATACATTCAATTTGGCTTCATTAAATTATTAAAATACTTACCCCAGCTGCTGGGCTCTGGCCATCCCGAATCCAGAGGTAAGACACAATCCCTTGGTCATCAGTAGATTGCGAACCATCCAAAGCAATGGAGTTATTGGGAAGAACGAGGATGTGCTTGCCCCCTGCATGAGCCTGGGGTGGGCGGTTGCTTTCTAAACAATAAAATTATAAGAGAGGAAGAGCTTTATTTTGAAGAGTTGAGCAGGAAATAAAAGAATAGGAATGGAAATAATAATAATAATAATAATAATAATAATAATAATAATATATTTATACCCCACCCACCCGACTGGGTTTCCCCAGGCACTCTGGGAGGCTCCCAACAGATTAAAAACACACACACACAAATCAAACATTAAAAACTTCCCCAAGCAGGGCTGCCTTCAGATGTCTTCTAAAAGTCAGATAGTTGTTTATTTCCTTGACATCTGATGGGAGGGCGTTCCACAGGGTGGGCGCCACCACCAAGAAGGCCCTCTGCCTGGTATAGTATCCCAAATGCCTTGCTCAGATGAAGAAGACTCTCAGAACTTGGCAGGGCTCAAAATCCACACTGAAATAATTCACTTACCAAAATACTTGGTGGCTTTTCTGATGCTTTAATATTTTTCATAGTACTATATTGTGATATTCACGGAACTGCTCTATGTTGCATTCAAATGCTCTATTTTTTGTTGTGAGCTGCTTTGCACTCAACTTCCTTGTTGGGAGAGGAGCCTATAAACCTCCAATCAAATGCGAATGGGGCAGTGGGCCTTACCCTCCTTGACAGTCACAGAGATTGTGGCTGTGCTGCTTAGTCCTTGGCTGTCTTTGACGGTCAGTCTGAAATGGTAGGTTCCAACGTGCAGGCCTGTGACGGTTGCAACTGCGCTATCAGTGTCTTCCATTTGCACAGAGGTTGGCCCACTGCAACGGAGCAAAAAGAAAAAGGATGAGGAAGGCATAACTCAGGAACCAGATTCAACTCAGTTTAAACAAAAAATGCTATTTTAGTAAATGGAGCAAGTTCAAGGGGTGGTGGCATGAACATTTTTGAAGCTTTAAGAGAATACTTCTTCGTGTTGAATAAAAGAGCCAATAGCAACTTTCCACACTAGCTACTGAAACTGGTGAGAAATGCAAATCATTTGGCTTCTTCAGGTTACCTCCTCAAACAGGTTTAAACAGTGTCAACATTCCATCTGTAGCAGGTAGAATTTGGCATTTTACTTATTTAAACTGATATTCACTTGAGGGCCTGAAATTTACTTGCAAGCCTCGTTGCAAACTTACATAATGGATGGCGGTTTTAAAAAGGCCAAGGCTTGCAGGTTTTTCAGATTCAGCCAGAAACTTTACCTAAGAGGCCTCAAAATTCAGTTCAGAAATCTGAGTGGCTTTGAGATATTTGTGATATGTACAGGGATGCCTCTGAGATCAAATGGTAATCCCTGAGAAAAGTACATTCATCTTCAACTGAATTATGAAAGTTCTCATTAAACTACCACATTCTTCCTCTGGAAGAATAATTGTCTAGTGGACAATTATTAGCATTTTACAAAAAAACAACAACAGTATTTGGCATGAACAATATTGATGCATATAAACTTGAGACTTTGTTTGGTTCATGCAGAAACTAGCAGTAAGCCTAAATGGCTCCAATCCACCCCAAGCTTTTAAGTTCCTTCTGTGTAACATGGTAGGAGACACTAGCTTGGCCCCACCAGATACGTTCCTCCACTCTTACAAAATACCTGATATTCTCCCAGTGATAGTAAACAATGCCTAAGTCATCAGTGCTCATGCTTCCATCAAGAACGGTGCTCTGGACAGGGAATGTCAACTCCTTATCTGGCCCAGCCACGGCTGTTGGGGGGCTATTCTTTTCTGTAGTGAAACAAAGCAAAAATTGCTCAAAATACAGCCTGTGTTTTGTAGTCTGTAACTGACAAGGGTTATTCTCTCTCCCAAGTATTAAAGGGCTATTGTATTAACGGTACCAGGAGTGACTTGGAATATCACTTAATCCACCTCTCGTCCTGTGTCCTGGATGAGAAAGCAATGCAAAGAGCATGCCTAAGTATCAAGCGTGCCCTCTCCTAGTAAACAGAGGAGTAAACACACATGGAGCGCTGCAACATGGCTCCCTCTCTCTCTAGCATCAGACAGCAAGGAGAAAGAACGAAGGACAATAGTCCCACTTCACAGAACACAGTAACACAAACAGCCTGTCTCCCTCACTTCCCACTCTGTGGAGTCAAAACATATACCGTCATGTGATAGACAAAAATCCCATGACTGCAATCACGGAGCAGGAATTCTAACATCCTCACAGTAATCTGCTGTGAACAGTAGTAGAGGGTTCAAGTTCTATTTCACACCAAGGACAGAAATTGGCCTGGCGGCCATGTGTTCCAGGAGGGACAAGCAACCTCCTCCTGGTGGCCCAGAAAAAGCAGTCGCAAGGCTTAATTCTTTCATCTGCCATGCCACTACTTGGAAGCAACCTTTGATGGCAAAGCTGCAGTCTTATGGGTTTTCCATGAGTTACTCAATGAGATATGAATCAGCAACAGCAATACTCGGGCAATGTATTGCAGATGTTGAATGCCAGTATGAACTAGGTTTAACCTAAAAAAAATCATGCTAACTGACAAAGCACTTCAGCCCTATAGAGTGGGTGGGGCATTTGTGAGTTCAGCTCCTATTATTGCCTGGCCTCTGTGCTCAGCACATTCCTAAATAATGGAGGCTGCCTGGCAGGCAAGCAGTCTTTCCTCCTCCTTCTCCTTCCACTTACTATTAAAGGTCAGATTTAGATTTGTTAGCTCGTGTACATAGAGGTTCAACAGCCAGCCAGCTGAAGGATGTTCTGTTAAGTCAAATATACTATAAATCTGCCTACCGGGCCGGACAATCACCGTGACTTCAGCTGTAGACTGCTGTTCAGCAGAATCAGTAACGGTCAGCTGAAACGTGTATTCGCCTTCTTGCATGGACGATAACTGGAGGTAGGGACTCCTCACCCCCTGGGTAATGAGGTGCGGGAGGAAAATCGGGAAATAATGAGGCAAATGTTAATAGTATAAAGCTTTCTGTTATCATAACAAATCATTATACCAGTGGTTTTCAACCAGTGGCACTCTGGGGTGGTCAGGGCATAGTTGTCAATGTTTCCCTTTTTTAAAGGGAAATTCCCTTATTCTGAATAGGATTCCTCACAAGAAAAACGTTGACAACTATGGGTCAGGGGTGCTGTGAGAACACTGGTCTCTGTCCCTCTTTCCTACCCTGCCTCCTCTGATGCCCTCTTGCATCTCTGCCTCCCAAAGGCTTCTGCGGCTGTTTGTTGCAGCAGACCTGGCTACAAGCTTCCCAGGCAAATGGTGTCTCTGGGGCTGGCCAGGGGGTGCTTCCCATGCCCCTGTGGGGCAGTGGAAGGAGGCACCTCTCTTTGAGGTGGGGGGGCAGCTCAAAGACCAGAGGGAGCAGCTGTGGCTGCCCGGAGGACTCCCAAGGAGAGGGGAGAGAAGGCTGAGGGAACACTCCACAAGGGAGGGTTCAAAAAGGGGTGAGGGGCTGCCAGCTCTGCAGGCAAGGGGTGACATAACTGGGCTCCTGAGCCCCACAGGGGTGCCACAGAAAGAAAACCACTGCATTATACAGAAATATTGTACCAATATTTCACAACCACCTGAATAGGCTTACAATATTCTGCAGAACTTCGAACGCAACAATTCAACATCTGTGACATTAAGTGTGGTCACCATATCCAAAACTCACTATTGCTCCTTTGCAATGGTTTGTCTAAACACAGATGGTCGGATCCAGACTTGGTCGCAGTAGACCCACTGAAATGACTAATTTTTAAAGTCCCATGCAATATTTTACAGGGTCCACTCTAAGTATGGTTTCCAGGTGTCTTCCTAGCCAGGGCAAAAATAGAAGAGACTAAGTGTTTCAAGGTAATGTTCACCATTTCCTGCACAATACGAAGTGCAACCAGGCTTTTTTTGCCTGTTTTCACCAAGCACCACAAAACTCCTGATCTGAAAGCTACTGGATTTGGGGGGCGGGGGGTTGTGGATATTATTAAATGAGGCAAGACGATCTCCATTTACCTGCATTGCCACCACTTTGCCTCGACTTTTCGGGCTCAGGGACCACTCATAGCTGACTATCTCATAATCATCACTGCTCTGATTTCCATTCACTGTGACGGAGTTGCAAGGCAAACTGATTTCCTGATTTGGCCCTGCATTGGCAACAGGAGGGAAATCCACTTTTTTATGGACTCTCAGTGAGGCTTCTGTAGAGTTAGCTGCTCCACTGGAGTCAATCACTGTTAACCTAAAAAGGAAGAGAAAAGATATGTGAATAATTAATGATATTGAATGTGTGCTTTCTCCCATTCTCAAAATTCAGATGCACTGATTTCTTCTACCTCAGGAGTGCAGAATCCAGAGACTATGGACCTAATTAGGTCCATCTAGGGTGGCCATACACCTGGAATTTCCCGGACATAGCTGGAATACATCAGTCAAAAGAAGTGTCCAGGAGGAAATTAGTGAAATATCCGGGAAAATACAGACGTATGACAACCCATGTAGAACGTCTAGATTTTGGTGAATTTCCTTAAAAATAGCTCAAGAACTTCTTCTTTTTTGGGGGCGGGGGGAGCTCAACAACTTTGCCAAATAAAGCCTAACAAGTATGTGTTCAGATTTTCACTTTTTGAAATATGGCAACCCTAGGTCCTTCAGGCCTTCGAGATTGGCCTGCCAGGCTGGAGGCAAACCACACCCACCTTTTCCATGTCTGAGGTAATATACGATGTCAGGCATAGGAAAGGTCCATTGGATCAGGCCAATGGCCCATCTAGTACAGCATCCTGTTCTCACAATGGCTGAACAGTTGCCTGTAGGAAACCAACAAGGAGGATTCGAGCACAACAAGAACAAGACTCTCCCTTCCTGTGGTTTCCAGCAACTGCTATTCAGAACCAGTCATAATAGCTATCAATAGCCCTCTCCTCCATGAATTTATCCAATCCTCTCGCTGCCTGCTGTGGAAGAAGGTTTCATAGTTTAAACACGGACTGTGCGACGAAGTACTTTCCTTCCATCTGCCCTGAAATCTTCCAATATTCAGCTTTGTTGGGTGTCCACAAATTTTAGGGTCATGAGAGGAGAAGTAACTTCTCTCTTTCCACTTTCTCTGTGTCATGTATAACCTTACCGACTTCTATCTTGTTACCTTTTATGTTTTCTCTAAACTAAAAAGTCTCAAATGCTGCAACCTTTCCTCATAGGGGGAATGTCACACCACCCCCTTGATCATTATGGCTCAGGACTGCAATACCTCAAGGACTGCCTCTCCCCATAGGAACCAACTCAGACCCTGTGTTCATCCTCTGAGGCCCTTCCTGATGTGCCTCCTCCATGAGAGGTCCAGAGGGTGGAAACCCGAGAACAGGCCTTTTCTGCGGTGGCTCCCCGTTTGTGGAATGCTCTCCCCAGGGAGACTCGCCTGGCACCTTCATTACATATATCTATGGGCCAGACCAAAACTTTTCTCTGTAACCACGCCTTTGGCTGATTAACGTTCTATGGCCTTTTAAATGTATTTGTGGGAGGGGGGTTATTGGTTTGTTCTTTACTATTACGCATTTTGTGTTCTCGTTTTCTATTTTTATGTTGTGAACCACGCTGTGGTCTTCGGGTGAAGGGCATTATACTAACTAACTTAAACAAAGAACTTTGGTTGCCTTTTCCTCTGACTCGTCCATCCCCGAGTTGTGGTCTGAGGAGCCAAACGCAAAAAGCAAAAATGTAGGCCTCTCACCTGAAAGTGTAATTGCCAGGCACGAGGTCAGACAGATGTAAAACTGGTGTATCAGCTGATGCCTTCTTTTCTCTAGGGGGGCCTTCAATTTCTTCCCAGTGGTAACTGGCTATTTCAGTATCATCAGTACTTTCTGTGTTGGAAAGGAAATGCCGCGGAATCATAAATTAATAAGCTGGTATCCCTGTGAGCAATTCTAATTACACTGCAAAGCCACAGTTGCTGCCTGGTACTTACGATTCCCATCAATGGAAGCAGAAGTTGTAGGGAAAGAAATTTCCTGGGCTTTTGGAGATACGATAGCAACAGGCGGCTGATTTATTCTGACAGCTGTGGGAAGGGGAGAAACAGAACCCCATGCTTAATTAAATAAGGCCATCCTGCACGACTCGATCAGCCTGAGATAGCTTTGTGCTTATTCCACAGCCAAAAAGCATTCACTAGTTGCTGAACAAGATTAAACAGTTAATGTAAAAGCAGTAGGTTAAAAAAAAAAGATTTAAAGTGATAACCAATAGAAAAACCGATCCTTGTAAATTATGATTTAGAAAAGCCACCTTCTGGTACAATCCCAAACTGGATAAATTGTGCCTGGCTTGCGGTTACAGGGAACAACAAAAAAACCCACCCAAATCCCAGGTTTCTTAAATTCTTAAGCTGGCAAAGACCAGAGTCAAATTCCCCCAATTCAGCCAGGAAGATGACTGGGTGGGCCTTGGGCCAGTCACAGTCCCCTAGCCTAACTCTACCTTGCAAGGTTGTTGTGACTAAAAATCAAATGAGGACAAGGATAACCAGGTATGCCACCACAAACTCCTTGGAGGAATAAACATGGAATAAGAAATATTTCAATATCCCATTCTGTTGGATATGTGAAGTACACCACAACAGAGGCTTACATACATCTGCACCTCATCATATTTTATAATAAATGGGTCCAAAATGAAGCGGGGGAGATGGCTGCAGAAACCTAAAGGCCCATGCAAGCGGGCAAGTCATACCCAGCACTCAATACAAAACTATTTACATGGGCAACTTGAGTCCCTTTTCCACCTTCTTGCCCCCAAATGCTGTACTGTAGATCCTGAACATGCAGCAAGAAGAGGGGAGGGGGAGACACTAACATGGAATGTGCAAATCAAGTGCTCATCTAGGGTAGCTGCCCCACAAATAAAATCAGAAGAGCAGGAAATTACAAGGCTGGATGCACTTGAATATTTACTATCCTGTGGTTCCCTCTAAAGGCAAAGCAGGAATGTTACACAAATGCAATATAAAAATGTAAAACTTTTACAGCTGTTCACTCTCTGATGAAATTCAGAACTGATTAAAAGTACCATTCATCAAACTGGCATGCAGGTATGGCGAGAGGAGGATATTAGTTTTAACTGTCTGAAAAACTGATTTACCTGGTTGGACAGTGACATTGACAAATCCTTCTCCAAATGCATTTTCAGCAGAAACAGTCACTTTGAAGACATAGGCACCTACTGGCAGCTGTAACAGAGGGTTTTTTAATGTCTCTCCCGTAACACATAGGACTTCACATGGCACAATATAACAAAAAATGCAAGAAGTCTGAGTGTGCATCAAACCCAGAGCTTAATTATCATCATGAAGAAGCATCTCTGCTACCACCCAGAATGACTTAGGGGTGCTGGGAAGCAACTAAGAACATTGCAGCTGTGCCTTCCAGAAGGCTGATGTCAGGGAACTGCCATCGGCTCAGGGGCGAGAGGGGAAAAGCCGGATGGATTACAGAGAGCCCCCACAGATTGTGGGAAGCAGCACTTCCTCAGCGGAGGAAGGAAGCCACGCCTCTAGTGGAGAGGAGCTTCAGGGCTCGGAGGAGGCGAGGCGGTGCCAGGACACCTTGCCTGAGCAAAGCGGGGAGGAGAGAGGTCCCCCGTTACCCATGCCTTCCTTGCGCAGTAGGCTTCCACGCAGAGAGGGGAGGCGCAGACTGGGCATCAAGAAACTACTCTGCTAGGGAAGGTTTAAGGACCGCCCACTCTCAGATTGTGCCAGTGAATGAGCAAGACACAGAATAGAGGCGCTCTGCATTCTAAGAGTTTTTATCACCAATAAGAAACCATTAAAACAGACTATTGAAGCATATTGCCTGATTGCTCTCGAGCAACCAACCGATACTTCTAACAGCTGAAATAAAGGAAAATGGTATATATATATATACAGGTAGCACCAGGTATGAGCTGAGTAGAAACAAGAAAATCTTGCAGAGACTGGAAGTGCATCCAGTAAGATAGTCTACCATATTCCTGAACTGCCTACGTATAAGAGTTGCTCAGGCGACAGGGTTTAGTGAGCAGGAAGAGGCTGGGGCAGAGAGCAATCTAGAATCAGAAGCAGGACAGGAGGAGGCAGGCCGGGAGACAGAGACCAGGCAGGCTGCTGAAGAAGCCAGGGAATCTCCCCCTTCTGCTGTGACCAGCTCCTCTCCCAGAACACGCAGAGAAATGAAGAGGGCAGAGAAAAGAGAGACAAGGGGAAGGAACCAGGGAAGGAGTCTTAGCAGTGTGAAGACCTTTGGTGCTTGCAACTGCCACATTGGTGCAAGACCTACTGGGCAGAGTTGACGGGATCACTAGGCCTGCACTGTTTTGGGTTCTTTGAATAAAGAGTTAACTTCACGGGCACCAGGTGTTTTATTACTGACCTACTCCTTACTCTGGCTCCTGACACCAGGACTAGAACAGTACCAAGTTTTTTAAGGTGCCAACAGGTATATTTTCAGGAATCTTACTTGTTGCCAGCCACCAGGAACACCACCCTAATCTGGAGAGAAATAGGCCCACTGACAACGGCAACTTGTAACTGACACGACTGCCTTACAGCAAAGCATCTCTAAAGCCATTACCCACCGTAGCTGAGTGTGCATTTTGCCACACCCTGCGGTAAACACGAGTCAAGTCTCCCTAAGGAGCAGCTCACTTACTTGAGAAAGTTTCAGCGTTGGCGTGTGCTTGCCCTCCATTTCACCACTGTAACCATCAGGGTTACTCATCGAGCTCCACTCATAACTATAGGCCGATTCTGAAAAGGAGGAAGCAGCACAGCAACTGGTTATGGTTCTTCTTTGGAAGAGAGACCTGATCCTGGCTCTGATATTTGCCGAGCTTTCATGGGGTGGAGAAACATAAGGCCCCACTGCCTTAAGGTATACCCTTCTACTTGGAAGGGTAGAAATTGCATGAGAAAGTCCTCCGCACAAATGAACATCAGCATGGGGTGCAGGGAAATGAAGAAATGAAATGGCAATCCTACATCATGTGAAGATTGCATTAGTATCTGAACTGGGGTCCAGTTATGGAAGAATTGTGGTGAATGCAATATCACTGGCAACTGTCCCTATTTCCTAAAAATTGAACTAGCCAAACTGATCAACAAGCGAAGTTTTTATACATAATCAGTATGAATGGCCACACCTCATAAGCCAGCTAATACGTGTGAATTACTGGTAGAATTTCTGACTTTCATACTGTGCAATAATCTAACTTTTCCCATCAGTTTAAAATGACTTTGTCTCTGAAAAAACTTCTATCCTTACTTCCCTCATTTGTTCTCCCTGAGCTTACATAAAGCTATTAAACCTTATTCACCTTTTTCGCAATGAAGAGTTGTTGCCAAACACAAAGTTGATACTCAACATTAGCTGTGCCAGCCAACAACGTTCATGTAGATCTCCCAATTTTGCATACATTTACCGTATTTTTCGCCCTATAGGACGCACCGTCCCATAAGGCGCACCTAGTTTTTCGGGGGGGGGAAATAAAGGAAAAAAATTATTTCCCCCCCAGGCGCGCAGGCTTCAGCATGCAGGCACCCCTCCGCCAGCAGTGGGAGCGCTCCCGCTGCTAGCGGAGAGGTCCGCGAAGCCTGGACGCGCTGAGCTCAGCGTGCGCAGGCTTCAGCATGCAGGCACCCCTCCGCCAGCAGCGGGAGCGCTCCCACTGCTAGCGGAGAGGTCCGCGAAGCCTGGACGCGCTGAGCTCAGCGCGCGCAGGCTTCAGCATGCAGGCACCCCTCCGCCAGCAGCGGGAGCGCTCCCGCTGCTGGCGGAGAGGTCCGCGAAGCCTGGACGCGCTGAGCTCAGCGCGCGCAGGCTTCAGCATGCAGGCACCCCTCCGCCAGCAGCGGGAGCGCTCCCGCTGCTAGCGGAGAGGTCCGCGAAGCCTGGACGCGCTGAGCTCAGCGCGCGCAGGCTTCAGCATGCAGGCACCCCTCCGCCAGCAGCGGGAGCGCTCCCGCTGCTGGCGGAGAGGTCCGCGAAGCCTGGACGCGCTGAGCTCAGCGCGCGCAGGCTTCAGCATGCAGGCACCCCTCCGCCAGCAGCGGGAGCGCTCCCACTGCTAGCGGAGAGGTCCGCGAAGCCTGGACGCGCTGAGCTCAGCGCGCGCAGGCTTCAGCATGCAGGCACCCCTCCGCCAGCAGCGGGAGCGCTCCCGCTGCTGGCGGAGAGGTCCGCGAAGCCTGGACGCGCTGAGCTCAGCGCGCGCAGGCTTCAGCATGCAGGCACCCCTCCGCCAGCAGCGGGAGCGCTCCCGCTGCTAGCGGAGAGGTCCGCGAAGCCTGGACGCGCTGAGCTCAGCGTGCGCAGGCTTCAGCATGCAGGCACCTCTCCGCAAGCAGCAGGAGCGCTCCTGCTGTTTGCGGAGAGGTCCGCGATGCCTGCATTCGCCCCATAGGACGCACCCAGATTTCCCCTTCATTTTTGGAGGGGAAAAAGTGCGTCCTATAGGGCGAAAAATACGGTACTGACTTTGCACATTTAATATCTGAATAATTTAGAATCTTACGAGAGAAAAATTGTCCCAGCTTAAACAAAGCAAGCGAACCATGCTTGAATTCACACGCATGTACCACCCCTTCATTTGCAAGAGGAAGAAATAAGGGGGTTTCACTTTGCAACAAACTATAGTTTTCCATTTCAAATGAATGTGGAAGGAAACTGGTTTGGGCAAACCATAGTTTATTCAGATTTTTGTCGATAGTCTCTACATGGTTTCTAGCATAAGACGAGCAACTTGGTGCTTTTCTCCTCCATCCCACTTGCATTAAGAACTCACCTGAAAGGAATGGCGTGACTACAGATGCATGCAATTCAACGTTGTTTTCTGGTAAAGTTACTTGTAGATTCTCTCCAGCCGACACCAGGAGTTCCTTTACTGCATATAAATTTTTTAAAAGGTTATTTTAAAACAATGTATTGAGGAAAGCATGGCAAGAATTTTCTATTGCTGAAACAGCTGGGATAGCTCAGTCGGTAAAGCATGCAATTGCAACTCTACAATTCTATGATTCTAAGTATATTAATAACATTGGTTTGGGACAGTTGTTTTCTCATCAAGACTTGATGAATCTTCCCTCTGAAGCTTAAACTTAATAATAAAATAATAATAATAATAATAATAATGCATTTTATTTGATGAAGCATTAAGCAGATAATTTATTCAGCACAAGGATTTCTCCCTGCTTTAAAAGATTCTTCTCTTCCTCACCACATGCAAGCAGCTAAGTAGCTTTTTACAAGCCTGATTCAAGCAACAGTTTGAGAAGTTAGCACCTCTAATTTCAGTGCAGTCCTAGATACATCCACTCAGAAGTACCGTATTTTTCCGTGTATAAGACTATGTTTTTTTCTTGAAAAATTAAGCATAAAAAGTGGGGTTATCTCCCCACTCCCTCCTTTGGCAATCTTTACAGAACTTAAGCTTATGGTTGCCATCAATTTGATTTTAATTAATTTTTATAATGAAATGTTTTTAGAATGTTGCACTATTTTATTGTTGTTAGCCGCCCTGAGCCCGGCTTCGGCTGGGGAGGGCGGGGTATATATAAAAATTTTTATTATTATTATTACATGGATAATGATGAGGTTGGACGGGCAATTGGTGGCTGCTATGAGCCGGAGACTGTAAGCGGTGTTTTGGCGGGTGATTGATTGTTGCGTCAAGTTCCGCAGGACATTGGCTGCTGCGGCAATTGGGTGGGCAATTGGTGTTTGCTTTCGGTGAGCGATCAGACGATTGGTCGCTTCATTGATGTGCATGTGATCGGCTGTGTTGGTCCCATGGGTGACCGATTTTTGGCACCCCCCCAAAAAAAAAGGTCAACAACAAGTTTGGGCAATTTCCCCCCATTTTCTCAATTTGGAGTCCCAAAAAAGAAGGGGCTTCTTATACATTGGGGCGTGTTACAACACAGAAAAGTACGGTAACTCCTATTGAATTCAGTGGGGTTTACTCCCAGATAAGCACAGTTAGGATTGCAGCCTTATTCTCAAAAGAATTTACATTACCATCTTTGGTGGCAGAAGTGGGAAACGATACTTGATCTGTGGCAGTGGCTTGGGTGAAAACAGCACCAGTGGGAAGGGATGTGGCATCATCCTGCATAAGATTTCGCAGGTCTGATGTCTGAGTTTGTGTTGCAGTGGTGGAGAGAAACCCCAGGGTGTCTGATGAAGAAGGATTATGGGAAGTTGTTAGAACCTACAAGATGAATTGCAGGAATATATAATTATTGTGTATATTTCCCCTCTCACATTATGACACACATTGTAAACACTGTATTGGAAGTAAAAGTGCAAAATTATGTTACAGCTAGAATCAATTGCATTTACCAGTGACATATGGGATGAGAAACATTGTACATTCCCAAGTCCCAGCATCAAATATTTAAGTACCTGGGCAAGCAGATGACTGGGATTTATCTAGCTCTGCTATGAAAAGTGAACAAAAACCCAGGATGGGACCGCTGGAGATAAAGAAACACACACCCATGCAAATTCTGCAAAATAATTCCCTCTACAAGCAGTGAAAGCAGTACATCACCTGGCACCCTCATAGCTATATAAGAGATCAACAGTAAAGTGAGATATGATAGCACACAAATCAAAATGCTTATTAAATCCAGGCGACAGAAATTTCCTGTCCTTCTGTACAACTAGCACAATGAAATCTTATTTATCTGAGTTGCCCAAAAGATATGCAATGCAAGTGGGGGGGAGTGTATTTAAATTAATCTAGGCTTTCCTAAATTAATCTAGGATTAATCAGCACTAATCTAGGCTTTTCAGCTTTCACAAACAACAAAACTACTGCTAATTTTCCGCATTAACTAAGGGCTGTTTCTTAAAATCAACTCCCGGTTACATGAGCAAGAATTTAACTGACCCAAACAAAGATTAGGCCAAAATTCTACCAGCAGCACAAGCCTTTTATCAATTTTATTCCATCTTAACAGGCACGGGTTCCCACCAAAAAATCCAGGGGGGGGAAACTAGTTTGGTGGCAAACCATACTGTATTTTATTTGCAGATTTCTATGTTACTCCAATGCTATTTCAAAAAATGAAATACTGGTAACATACCTCTTCCTGCCAGGGGCTGTTGGTTTCATCAGGCGGCTGAAAACCTAATTCATTTGCAGATTTCTCCATCATGCCCAACATGATCTCTGGCAACTCTCCGGGACGTTCGGTGACATGATTTCCCTCGGATTCATTTGCACCTGTAGGAGTCTCCAAAGGACCTCTCTCCTCTTCACTTCTGACCAGGTCAACATGTTTGTCTCCATCACTGAGCCCTGAAGAATTGAAGCCATTCTCAGTTGCCACCAACAAACTCCAGTCAGCATAGTTCACATCCTCCTTCTCTTCAGGCTTGAGGCTCAGCCGAAAGGGGTTCTGCTCCGTATCTCCATATTCATCCGGGTAGTCTGGACTCTCCTCCCGACTGAGGAAGGACAGCTCCTTCAGGCTGCTGACTTCGTCTGATGGGTCTCCCTGCAGCGCCATTGGGCGGAGGACCTGCCCGTACCCCAGCGGTGCAGAGGGCCTCTGGGGAGGCCTTAGCACAAAAGTCAAAGAGGACTTCACCTTCTCCATCTTCTTGGGCTCGCAGTTCCCTTTACGTTGGCAACTGACGATGTAGCAGTGCCGTTCAAACATCCAGGACAAGTCGCAGTCGGAAAGATCGCAACAGGCTGCCGTGCAGTCTGACACCGACACAGCATGGGGGACCCGCATAATCTTCATCGTTTCTAAATTAGGAGATATTATTGCGTCTGAATACTTGGCGCCTTCTCTGCACTGTTCGCAGAAACACCCTGAAATGATAGGTACTCATATCACAAGAGAGCAGGAGCAGTGAAAAGTCCTTCCCCTTACAATGCATTCTCATAAAAATAAAAAGCTTCATTAATTTATATTGATTTAATGTAGCCTAGAGAGTGGCACTGTGGGTTAAACCACAGAGCCTAGGACTTGCCAATCAGAAGGTCAGCGGTTCGAAACCCCGGCACGGGGTGAGCTCCCGTTGCTCGGTGCTCCTGCCAACCTAGCAGTTCGAAAGCATGCCTGTGCAAGTAGATCAATAGGTACCGCTCCGGCAGGAAGGTAAACGGTGTTTCCGTGTGCTGCTCTGGTTCGCCAGAAGCGGCTTAGTCGTGCTGGCCACATGACCCAGAAGCTGTACGCCAGCTCCCTCGGCCAATAAAGCGAGATGAGCGCCGCAACCCCAGAGTCGGTCACGACTGGACCTAATGGTCAGGGGTCCCTTTACCCTTTACCTAGAGAGTAGTCACTTTATCAACAAGGGATCACTTGAACTGTCACTCGAATTAAAAACTCAATTAAAAGTAACAAGAATCAGATCTCTTCTTTGACTGCACCTTCCTTCCAAACTAGCCTAAGAAAGGGGGGGGGGGAATAAATCACAGCTCTTGTCCAGCAGAGAGCAAAAGATGGTTTTCCAACTAGAGCCTGAAGACGGGGAATTCTGCTCCTCATATTTTTGACATATCACTGCATCCATCTCACTTATTTTGGAGAGAGGTAAAATGAAAGGTCTTTGGGGTTTTTTAAGCTGCCACTGAAATAGGGGTAGCACACTTACTTTGGCATTGCTTACTAGGCAACGCAGCCTGCTGAGTCACTAAAAAAGAGAGCATCTGGTTTGCAGGGAATCAGGCTTAGGCACTTCTACAAGGGAAAGAGCCATCCTCTGCTTTAAGCAAACTACTGTATTTCTGGGATCCTGCTGAAGAACCAATTCAGACAGTACACAAATGACTAATTAACAGTAAATGATGTGGCAATGGTGTTTTAAGACCTTGACCCCCCCCCCAGTCTGTTCCTCCCAATTATACTTTGTCAGTTGTTATTTTTGCTGCTGAGCTCTTCCTCAGAATCAAGTCGCATAAGGCATCTCAAGCCTTGCCAAAATGCGCCTACAGCATTTTATGTTGCAATCCCACGCCACAGGGGCATGAAGGAACTCAATGAAAAACCACACAGATGGGGCCCATTGGAAGGTCCTTTCCAGCCAATCACTGCTAACGTTCCCAGCCAAGTGAGGATTATGAGGGGATAAACTCTCACAGTTGGCCTTGCAGGTATGGCTTGCAGATGTGGTTGTTTTCATACTCACACACATAAACCCACCCCTGTCACAAGCAAGGAGGTGGATTTCACTCTGTTCATCATGGGCGTAGCCAAGGGGGTCAGTGAGGGGCAGCTGCCCCCCTTAGATCAAGTAAAACAATAGAAATACTTAACTAGCTGACCAGTCACATCGGTTCTGGCCCCCTTAACAAAAGTCCTGCCCCCTCCAATAAAAATCCTGGCTACGCCCATGCTGCTCATGCATGCATGCAGATGGGACAGTAGTTCAAACCAAAAACAGTGGAAGTCTGAAGTGAGTGGATGGATAATGCAAAGGATAAAGGTGCAAAACTGTATGAATAAGGACTATAAGGAAGCCGGGAGCTGAGCACTGCACAAGCCACTTCAGCATATCATCTCTGACTCTGCTGTATTCTTGGGAGGGACAGCGTAAGTTTAACTGTATGAACAACATGGTGTAAACTGGCTTGCAGAAGTGGTGGTGTAATCCATATACGACTTATATGTTTGCTGGTAATTTAGAAGCCAAAACTCATGCTGTCATATGCACTTATCCTATTTATATTATATTATATTATATTATTATTATTTATTTATATATTTTTTTAAATCTCCACCTAGCTAAGTTCATCCCATTAGTTTCTTAATGGTGAATGTAACAAGAGACCTGTCAAATCAGACTAAAGATCCATCAAGCCCATCATCCTGCCTCCAATAGCGGGTAGCCAAGCAAGAGGGGCATCTCTAATATCCCAGTCTTAAAATAAAAGCATAATGGCAAATGCCTTGATTTTTACACAGTCACTTTAATTTCATTGTCAGTGAGTCAGCAGAACATCTGACACAGCCTTCGCCCTTTTCAATACGTGTGCAGCAAGTGAACAGATATCTATTAAAAAGTGTCTTCCACCGAATCTTTTTGAGCCACATACAAGTGGCCTCTCTATCCAAAATACGCATTGGGCTTGGCTCTGTTACTATGAACTTAAATGCATCTATCTAGGTCTCAGCTGTAATTACCTTTAAATGGCAGTTTTCTAGGCCTTGTGGGGAGAGACAACTGGATGAAAGCAAGATGTCAGAAACAGGACACAGGCACCAGTTTATTCCCTTAACAACAATGTGAGTCAAATTGCAGCTAAAGCGAAGGCGTCAGAAAAATTCTCACAGTGTAATGACAGCATTCTGTAACTTGGCTGAAATTTTAAATCTATACCTTCCTGTGCCTTTACTTCAGTGGTCAAGGCTGAAATTCTATGTACACTTTATGGTGCAAGCCCCAATAAACTCAGCAGGGTTTACTTTTGACTAGGTGCGTATAGAATTGCATTGTCAAGCTACATTATTCGGTCCGTGAAGTTGCAGCAACTATATAAATGCGAAATGACAGCCTTTCTAACACAAGTGTAAGAAACAATTTTCATGGAGCCCAGGGAATGGTCGAGGACTAACTGATGGTGGAAAATTGCTGATGATCACTGACGTAGATGACAGAGTATTAGGAATAAGATACATAAATTTAAAATAAAATAAGTGGATTACTGAATGGAGGCAGAAAACTAAGGAACACTTTAACTGATCATTCACGACATCAACATTGCAAGTCTAGTTAGCAGCTCCCAGAGTATGAGAGGTGTTGGGATGGTTCACAGGCCCACAATCAGAAAGGAAAACGTCAGCAACATACTGAAGATTTCAGTGCACCTCCGGAGGTGAAGTTAACAGCACCAAAGTGATCTCCTGGGGGGGGGGAGCCTGGGCAGTGTGTGTAGAGGCCCTGGGCTGCCCAGGCGACAAGCCCTGCTGAAGTGGTAACCCATAAGAGGTGCTAAAAGGTAAAGGTACTCCTGACCAGTCGTGGACGACTCTGGGGTTGTGCGCTCATCTCGCTCTATAGGCCAAGGGAGCCGGCGTTTGTCCACAGACAGCTTCCGGATCATGTGGCCAGTATGACTAAGCTGCTTCTGGCGAACCAGAGCAGCGCACGGAAACGCCGTTTACCTTCCCACCGAACAATGAGAGCTCACCCCATTGCAGGGATTCGAACCGCCAACCTTCTGATCAGCAAGCCCTAGGCTCTGTGGTTTAGACCACAGCGCTACCCGCGTCCATCATAAGAGGTGCTACCCCTCCCCTAACACCCCATACTCCCAATGTATGAACAAACAAACTTTTAACCCTAAACCACTTACTCATAAAATCATACAATTGTAGATCAGTTTGAACTAGCCGTGATCATCACTCACAGATTTATACTTTTGGTGTGGGCGAGGGAAGAATTTTTTTAACCACACACTGAAAAAGGCTTAACTAACTCTGGCAACATTTGGCAGGGCTTATGAAAATCTTTCACCAAGCAAAACTCAGAAATTCATCCAAGGCTCCAGTGTTAAGCTATATGTGGTTTTAAGCTCCTGTACATAATAAATAGGATTTAATTCTATCTCTGGGTTACTTTCATGTTACTGATGTGCCCAGCTGCCACCTCTTCTCTGAAACACGGGAAGCCTCTGGAGGGGAGGGGGAAATCATTTGCTTCAGGAAGAGTAGAGCACTGTTTCTAGATGGAGATTTAGCAGTTGAGGGGAGGCAAAATGAGAGCAAGGAAAAAAACGAGTCAAATAAAAATAAAGCTCTGAAAAACGGAAAACCTCAAAAGCAATCTGCACAAATGGTCTGTAAAGGGTTTAAAAGAAATAGAAATTCAGGCCACTTAGTGCTTACAATGATAGCATGCACACATCATGGTAAACCAAAGTTAATGGTTTCCTGTGAATGCTTCACTCCTCTGCACAAGCGAGAGAGAGCAGAAAACCACAACTTTTGACTTAATGCTGTGTCTGAACCAAGAAGTCATGGGTTGTTTGGCCACAAACGAGCAATGAAGTGAAGCAAATATTTGTTCTTATTAATTTATTCATTTCATAAAATTTAAATAATGCTTGATTGTACAAAAAACCTCCAAGTGGTTTTCTTGGCTTACCAAATGTTTGTTGGGAGCAAAACAAGCAATGATCCTTGGTTCAGACCATGGTTTACTGTGAGGTATGGACTGAACTGCTCAAGCAACTGTGACCTGTCTATACTGTACGGTGCACATCCATTTAGACTCTCCAGCTGGTGCTAAGATACTTCTATTACTTCTATCACAATCTTCATAAGCCATTTGGGAGTCTTTGCAAGTCAGAAATTATTTTGAGGTTCTGTGCACAGTGGAGAACCTGGGTTGTGTGCAGACCTTTATTCTCTCTCCTGGCCTCAAAAGCAAAATAATGGTTTATTATATTTATACAGCATGAGTACGAAGAGTCTTGCCTTACCTGTTAGAATTCCCAAGAGTAAGCACAGGGCTCCTAGTTCTAGCGCAAGAGCCATTCTTCCTTCAACAGGCAAGATCAACCTCAGTTTCAGGGAGCAATTTAAAGACATTGCATTAAAAAAAACCCTTCGTTTCTGCCAGTTCTGTCCAATATCCAGCTGGGAGCCTGCAGGGGAGCAAAGGGGAGGGACACATGTTGTGATGAACATTAATTAGCAAGCAAATAATAGTGTGCAAACATTACCTCATTGCAGTGACAAAAAACCAGAAAAGGCTAGGAAAAAATACTGCCTAGCCATGGTTTACTGTGAAACTGACAACTCGTACTCTCTTCCTCCCCTGTTGGGAATGAGAGAAAGAAACCAGGGAGCCACAATTAACTTGGCTTGATGCAGCATCCAAATCTGGGATCTTACTTAGTTGTTCCCTACCCAGGGGAAGATGGACAATTTGGGCAAATGGAGCACTGCCACACCAACCTCATTCTGTTCTCAGCCAAACACACCACACACCCCCCACTTCCCTAGTTTCTTTATATTAGTTCAGGAGTGGAACTGTCTGCCACCTTCCTCCTCCTCCTTAGTGACACCATTGCCCTTGCAGAACGCAACGGGGAGGAGGTTGTGTAGAAGCTGAATATTAGGTGGCTGCAACTGTCATTTGCTCTGGCGCCACCTACTGCTGGGCTCCCTTCCTTCTGTCCTACCAGCCACCACTGTTCCTATCAAGCCAAGATTTGTAGGACTAACAGCAACAACAACAACAACTCCCTACCATGATTTAGGCTGGCTGACAATGCTGGTTGGTTAAAGAGAAACCCCATGATTTCAGGTTCAGAACCATGGGAATACAACTTGGTTTGTTTCTTTTGAAGAAGCTTGCTGCTCTTTCAGAATAAATCATGATAAAGCCAGCAACTCTGGCTTATCGTGATGTGCAAGCATGACGACGGAAAGCACAGCTAGCAAATAATCCTGATAGCTTTTATTTTGGGGAGGGGGTAATAACAGCCATCAAGCCACTCAGCTAAATGCTGATAAGATATGCACCAAATTCTCAGTTGCTAAATAACTGGGGGTGGGGAGATGCTTCATTTAAAAGGTCATTTTGAGACTGAATAATTAAGCAAATATGACAGCTGCCTAGTCAAATGCCTGCGTTAACAATTGCTGAAGTCGCCTTGAATAGCGAGGGAGCTCTAAAGACGAGAGGTTTTGAAAGGTTATACAGTTTCAAGAACCAATCATGCTAGGAGCCAATGAGCAGTGTAATTGCTCCGGCAAGATATTAAAATGCCATTATTAAAAGGAAATTTATGCTATATTGTGACACACAAGGCCAGTAGAAATAGACCTGCTTTGAAATAACCTACACTTCTGAAGCCATCCAGTTTTAAATGCCTTTCCAAGGGTATCTTAATCTGTGTAGTAACAGACAGCTGATCAAAGGTCAGACACCATTAATAGGAGCCCCAAGACACAAAAATTGCCAAAATCCATTGGTAGCACTTTTATTTATTTGAATGTTTATGTTATGCCCCATTTCGGAGGAGTTGACTCCAAATCTGATACACACTTAGCAAGAAGTTCCAAGTGTGGAGAAATAGTAAAATCCCATCTGAACTCATTATTTCTGAGGACAACAGGAACCAGTCTTTTCCATATTTACAAAAGCTACATTACAGTGAAAATCTACGCTGGTTGCTTATTTCCTGATAAAAGTCCATGTATGTTTCTTAAGGGGTGTGTGTGTGAAAGCAACTTGAAATTGCCAAGCCACAAAGATAATTCTATCTTAATGACCATGCTACGCATGTGTCTTCTTGAGAAAAGCACTTAACAGTTGTCGATATGAAATAGCCAGAGCTTATAAAGCTACTCCTGGGGTTTAAAGATCTCTGTATTCAGGGAAAGCTTAATTACCCCTTAATTCCATTGATCTAAAGGAGATTTATGCTTATTTCACCCTAAGCAATGCTGGACCACAACAAAATCTAGACCAAGGGTGTGGTTTGAAGGCATATTGATGCAACAATCTTTGCTGAAGCTAAGCAGGTTTGGGCCTAGTCACTGCCTGGATGAGAAGGAGCCTGGGAACCACGTCAGGAAGAACATTTGCTGTTCAACAGTGAAACAGACTGCCAAGGAAGGCGGCGAAGAACAATGAGGTGAAGAATGAAGGTCAGGTCAGCAGGACATCTTCCTTTTGCGTTCTGGCACACCTAGAAATAGTTCACCTCCAGCCTGGCCTGACACTGCTGCAGGGCCTGCGCAGGTACCAGCAATTGTGATCCTTATCATTATTAATATAGCCTTCATTAATACAAGTAAAACATTAATGTGTACATAAAAACAAACTGCCCCCCTACTTTTATGGTATGCTCCCGCCAAATTTGTAGGCTGGCTATTGGACCTAGATGGACCTAGTGATATTGGAAGGACATCAGCTACCAGATGTTATTACCTTATTTTTTAAAAAAAAAATATTTTTATTAAGTTTTTTACACAAAAAATAAAACAAAACAGAAACAACAGAAAAAGCAGAAAAATACAAAATTACAAAAACACAGAACAACAAAAAACATCAAAAAGAAAAAAGCAATAATAAAAACAATTCCATCTTTATAATATTTCTTGCATTTACTTATTTCCCCGACTTCCCCATACCTCCCTTCACTGTATTCCAGATCTTATTACCTTCTTAATTTTTAAGTGAAGAAGGAACTGCAAGGCGTTCCATGGTTCCTGCCAGTGCTTAGGGGGCATTGGGAGGCTAACAGAAAGATGTTCCCTGCTTTATAAACATGGCCACCTATATGTACAGACGGCAGGGATAGGAACTCCTGCTTCAGGCAAAACAGTGCTTTGTAGTCTCTGGGGGGCAACACTTGCAAGAGCTGTTGGGTGTGTTACGGACACCGGAGAAGATCCATTTTAAATTGAAAACATATTTTCACCAGGCGCATCTATTTTTGCCATTCCAATTTCAAACATGAGCAATACAAAACAAAATAAAAAATTTAAGTATTGCTTGTGGGAACCATGTAGTCCTAGCAGTCCATTAAGTGTCACCGGCGCACGCAGCTGTCCCAAGTAAACATGCACATTATGTTTCGCTATATTTGTCTCCCAATCCTATTCCGTTTCATCTTTAAATGGGATATTGCCAGTACTGAATTCTTATCACCCTGATCTGTGCTGCTCACAAACATTTTGAAGCATTTGGCTTATCCGGTGCAAAATTGGATGATTGCATCCCATACATACAAACAAACAAAAATCATTTGCCTCTGGCTTCTCTTAGCCAAAAGGTTGTAAGTAACTTGGAACATGCAAGTGATTGTTTTATAGAAGCCACTTTTATATGAGATATTTTTATGAGATGTCCCCCATCACTTGATGCAACCAGCCATTGCTGCTCTTTCCATCAACTTCGTCTAGTTGCTCAGCAGCAGGCGGGGGAGAGGTTCCCACACACAGCAATGTGAAAACATAGCCCGGCAGACATGCATCTGACTCCTTGTTGCAAGATGAATGCAAAAGGCAGACAATATCTACCTTCAGGGTTTTTCCCCCAGTGACGGATGCACAAGCGCTCTGTCACGGCTAGGAAGCTGCAGAGAAAGGCTCTTTGCAAAATTGCTAGGCACCAAAAGGAAGAAATGCATTTCCCCTGGAGACCACCACGGTTTTTTGTTTTTGTTGCAGCGGGGGAAGGGGGGGGGGAGGAAAGAGAGAGAGATGAAACATATTTGACTTTCCCCTTTGCGTTTGCAAAATCCTTACGCAGATCTCACCTTGCTGGGAGCAGAGGCTGGCTGTGTTCAAGACAAAAACCCAGGGCCAGAGCAAAATCGAGAAATTGAAGCAAATGCATCTTCCAGCGATTGCTGGACCTACCCCGCACCCCTTTCCCACCACACCCCACTTACTGAAAGCAGAAACGGCTTGCGAGGGCTTCCCTTTGCATGCGACACAAAGTCGCCAGCACCGACCTACGATGGAAGCGGGCGGGGAGCTCAGATTTTCTTACCTGGCGGTTAGAGACGAGGCGAGGAGGGGGTGGGGCTAGGAAAGAGAGAGAGAGATCGGGCGGCGCCAGGGACAGCAGCTGATGCTTCGGCAGGGTACGGCTGCATCCTTCAGTGCCCCATCTGCTCCTCCTCATGTCTTCCCGAAGATTTACAGGACGGAGCAGGAGCTGATGGAGGATTTATTAATTATTATTATTATTATTATTACTATTATTATTATTATTTTGTAATCAAGGGCAATAAACATTGGAAGTGGGTGTGCGTACTATTAGGCCAAGCTAGCAAAGCATAGGCGATCGATGCCTGCAAGTCTTTTTCATGCTCTCGTCCAAAGCAAAACAAAAACAGGGAACGGTCGGTCTCCCTTCCTCCTTCCCAGCCACTAAAGCGCATCCGCCATCCATGGTCTGGAGCTGGATCGCAACCCCGCCACCAGGGGGCGATGCTTGAGCTCCACCCAACTCGCCTCATGCATCCTTAGAAGAGGCTAAAATAATAATAATAATAATTTATTATTTATACCCCGCTCATCTGGGTGGGTTTCCCCAGTCACTCTGGGCGGCTCCCCATTAAATATTAAAAACACGATAAAACATCAAACATTAAAAACTTCCCTAAACAGGGCTGCGGCTGCCTTCAGAAGTTTTCTAAAAGTCATGTAGTTGTTTAATTTCTTGACATCGGGCCAGCTGCAGAAGAGCGAGGTGTTGCTTTTTAAAAAGCATACTTTAGAGAAAACACTGAAAAGTCTGACACAACTTTGAAATTTCGTTTTAAGTCAGGAAAATCACCACAAACCATGCAAGGTCAAGCAGGAAGCACTGGAGCAGAGCACTCCCACTGCTTGTGTTTGATGTTAGCCACAAGTCCTATCTATCCTGTAGTTCATTGGGAAATGTTCCTGTTTTGTGCATTTTCCCTCAAGCAAGCTTATGTCCAATTTTATATAAGCAACGATTAAGCTGAAGTGTGTTGGACAGCGCCTGAACTATGGAAGTCACTCCCATGGGGGAGGGGGGCAGCAATGGCTACCATCTTGGGTGGCTTTGAAAGAGGACAGAAGAAATTCATGGAGCAAATTCAATGACTACTTGCCACCATGGCTGTGCTCTGCCTTCATGGTCAGAGGCAGTAATACTAAAGGAGAGAGTGCTCCTGTGCTTGGGTCCTGCGTATTGGTTTCACACAATCCACTGGGTGGCCACTGTGAGAACAGGATGCTTGACTAGATGGGCCATTGGCTTGATCCAGCAGGCTAGATGATGATGATGATGATTATTATTATTATTATCATTACCATTATCATTTGAGACAGCCTTCACACTTGCACAGATGACAGCTTCAGGAATAGTTTGGGAAGGACTGCAGGCGTGGGGAAACCAAACAGGTAGCGCACATCAGGTGAAGACATACCCAGCAGCTACATCAGTGCTCAAATGCCACTTGAAGCAGAGTGGAGAGTGGGAACAAACTCACTGCGTTTTAAGCTGCAAATGTGTACATGAAATGCAACATCTTGGCAGCGACACTGCCTGAATGTAATAACCAAGTGAACGCATTATGCCAGGCATAGGCAAACTCGGCCCTCCAGATGTTTTGGGACTACAATTCCCATCATCCCTGACCACTGGCCCTGTTAGCTAGGGATGATGAGAGTTGTAGTCCCAGAACATCTGGAGAGCCGAGTTTGCCTATGCCTGAATTATGCCATCTGTAAAGAACAGAGATATTGTGGAAGAAGAAGAAGAGTTTGGATTTGATATCCCGCCTTTCACTCCCTTTAAGGAGTCTCAAAGCGGCTAACATTCTCCTTTCCCTTCCTCCCCCACAACAAACACTCTGTGAGGTGAGTGGGGCTGAGAGACTGTGACTGGCCCAAGGTCACCCAGCAGCTGCATGTGGAGGAGCGGAGACGCGAACCCGGTTCCCCAGATTACGAGACTACCGCTCTTAACCACTGCACCACACTGGCTCTCCTGGAAGCAAGCTTGGCTGCAGTGAACTCCCAGCTAAAAGTAAAAATAAACACTGTATTTATTTAGAACAATAGTTGATGCCCAAAGTCCTCTGGGCAGTTCACACCACTGGCTTAGCTGTCAGATAAATAGAATCCTAGAATGGTGTGTTGGAACTTTGGAGGTTCAGTGCTTTGCTCAGTGCAGGAATCTGCAACTATATCATCCTCAATGGAGGGCTGGCCAGCCTCTGTTTAAATACCCCCATCAAAGGAGGCTCCACCACAACCTCCTGAGATGGCCAGCGCCACTATCAAACAGCTCCCATAATTAAGAAGTTTCTCCTAGCTCAGTAGCAGAGCATTTGCTTTGCATGCAAATCTATAACACCTTGGAGAAACACTGCCAGTCTGAACTTACAGCTCCCATCAGCTCCAGCAAGCAAGGCTAATGGCCAGGAATTATGTGAGTTGTAGTTCAGCAATATCCAAAGGCTCAAAGGTTCTGCTGTAGATAATATCAAGCTAGACTGAACAATGGTCTGATTTAGTATAAGGTAGCTTCCAATGTAGTGTATAAGGTAGCTTCCCAGTAGTGATGTATAGAATTGAGAGCTGGACCATAAAGAAGGCTGATCGCCGAAGAATTGATGCTTTTGAATTATGGCGCTGGAGGAGACTCTTGAGAGTCCCATGGACTGCAAGAAGATCAAACCTATCCATTCTTAAGGAAATCAGCCCGGAGTGCTCACTGGAAGGACAGATCCTGAAGCTGAGGCTCCAATACTTTGGCCACCTCATGAGAAGAGAAGACTCCCTGGAAAAGACCCTGATGTTGGACAAGGAGAAGGGGACGACAGAGGACGAGATGGTTGGACAGTGTTCTCGAAGCTACAAACATGAGTTTGACTAAACTGCGGGAGGCAGTGGAAGACAGGAGTGCCTGGCGTGCTCTAGTCCATGGGGTCACGAAGAGTCGGACACAACTAAACAACAACAAGCTTCTGACGTTCCTATGAAATCTGCTTCCTTACCAGGTCCTGCTTCTGCCTCCTGGACAAACAGACAATAGTCTTCTGCATGACAGCCCTGCGGAGAGACTCATCCCTTTCTCATGCTGAGATAAGCAACTCTGCAGTCATCACATCCTGCCTACAGATCCAGTAGCAGGACTATTTTCGACATGCAGAAGTGGGAGGAATTCAGAATTCCCTGCAAGCACACAGTGACTTAGGGAAACTGCAAGCGCGTAGAGGGAATACTGCAAATTACCTACCTATGGGCAATCATACCTTGCCGTTGGGGCTTCAAAACAACGGAAGATCACTACCTTGTTTTGTGGGCTCCAGGAGAAAATACGTTGGTAAGGAGGCAATTCCTTTGTTACCTGATTTGATGACATGATCGGATCTATTTTAGGACTGCTGACTTTTAAGAGTCATTACCATCAGTGCCAGTCCTAGCTTTTTTGCCAGTATGTTTCCATTGGACTCCACCTTGTTCTCTTCACCTTGTTCTCTTCAGTGGTCTCTCTCTTTGGGCCTAAGCCATACTGCCTCCCAAAGGGAGAGGATGAGATATGTAGGGGAGATACCTCCTCTCATTGCCTGCTAATTTGGAAAGGTTGACAGGAATCAGCATCAGAAGGCTCCAAGGTTTGGGCACTCCAACTGGTGCATGGGAATCATCGAGTACCCATAATGCCGATCTCTAACTCAAGCCTTGCTCATCCTGAAAAAACACCCCCCTTCTTCACAGGCAGGAAATGATATGACACTTCAGCAATGTAACAATTGTCTTAGGATTACCAGCCCATAGATAAAGTTAGTTGCTCCCTGCTTCCCCCCCCCCTTAAAACAATTGGCTATTTTTCCAAATTGGCTACCTGAAAACAGTGGTTTAAATAAAAAAAAATCCTTCAAGCCTACCTTTATTGAGTTCAATATAAGATTATGGAAAGGTGTG
Organism: Podarcis tiliguerta; assembly: GCF_965153285.1. Classification (NCBI taxonomy): domain Eukaryota; kingdom Metazoa; phylum Chordata; class Lepidosauria; order Squamata; family Lacertidae; genus Podarcis; species Podarcis tiliguerta. The sequence continues at coordinate 56,500,974 of NC_139540.1, read as the reverse complement.
TTGAATTATTCTTTATTCAACTGAAGACTGAAACAGTATTATATGGCTAGCATTTTCATTTATCTATTTTGCACTGGAATTGAAACTTGGAAGGGAAATATATCCTGGAGTACCTATAAACTGGAATGAATTTAAGAGTATACATTTAAAAGTCTTCTCCCCGCCCTTTCACTGGGCAAGGATTCCAGTAACGCATGGATTACCGTATTACCACTGAAGCGTATAAATTTGAACCAATCCCAGAATTGGTTTAAAATACAGCAGGATGGGGCGGGGGGACGGGACAGGAAAGGTTATAAGAGTGTCTTTCATACACAGCGTGGAAGTCATCCCCCCCCCTATAGTACCACATCAAAATTGCAAAGCAGACCCCAGTGATCGCTAGGAAATCTGCCGCAATCCAGTTTTTCCAGCCCAATTAAATCCAAACTCTTAGGAACAATTTGTCCACCAGCAGAAGCAGCTCGGAGGAAGAGGCGATCAAACCGCAATCTGCACTTGTAACGTGCATCCAAGTTAGTGTTTTGGCTTGTATCCCACGTGTAGCGGCAATGTTCTGGCTTGCCCAAGAATTCCCAAACATCCAGAATGTTGTCAGGCAAACCACCAAGCTTAGCAACCTGATGGGGAGAAAAGTAGAAAGCGTTAATAGTGTATTATAAATATACTACCAATAATCAGCTTTCAAAAATGAGCCATGGATTGATTTTGTAACTTCTTATATGGTTTGTTGGGAGAGCCACCAATTTTGTTGTGAAGCACCATCACTGCTCCTTAGCAACATTGTTCTAATTCAGAAACATGTTATCTGAAATAAATAGCTATCCTGGCTTTGCTTAATCACTTGGTACAAGGGAACTAGGGACGCGGGTGGCGCTGTGGGTAAAAGCCTCAGTACCTAGGGCTTGCCGATCGAAAGGTCGGCAGTTCGAATCCCCGCGGCGGGGTGTGCTCCCGTTGCTCGGTCCCAGCGCCTGCCAACCTAGCAGTTCGAAAGCACCCCTGGGTGCAAGTAGATAAATAGGGACCGCTTACTGGCGGGAAGGTAAACGGCGTTTCCGTGTGCTGCGCTGGCTCGCCAGATACAGCTTTGTCACGCTGGCCACGTGACCCGGAAGTGTCTCCGGACAGCGCTGGCCCTCGGCCTCTTGAGTGAGATGGGCACACAACCCTAGAGTCTGTCAAGACTGGCCCGTACGGGCAGGGGTACCTTTACCTTACAAGGGAACTGCGATAACTTGTGTAGTTTTATGCTGTGTTAATTCATTGCTCTTTACTGCTAGTCGGGTCTACTTTGTTGTCAATATTTTGCAAGACAACTGCTGGTTATTGCTGAATGATTTGTTTTCTTCTTTTCTGTATGCATGTTCTTGAAAATCCTTAATAAAACCTGTGTTTAAAAATATATATAGGCAAAGGGGAATTGTGTCACCAGCGGTGGGGAAAGCCCATGTAAGTGATAGGAGTTACAAATAAACACAACACAACTAAGGGGTTTTGCTCCAGTTCACCTCTTTGTCTCTGAGATTTGTATCTCCTCCAAAAATCACAGTAGTGGACTCTGGGGCCTCTGTCATTTTGGCAAGCACCCGTTTCAGCTGATTCAAGCGTTCTTCGCTATGCCCCTTAGTGCTCTCCAGATGCGAAGTCATAAAGCAGAGGTCATTGCCAGATATGGTTGCCTATGAAGAAGAGCGAGAGACAAAGCATAAAGCGACATTTTCTGCATGTGACAGTCTGCTACAGCAGTAGGATTTCACCACTCTTTACAGCAATTTCTTGTGAAAGAACAAGATGCATAAAGCTACATTTTCTGCACAGGGCTAAGTGCAGCTAGACCTTTCTTTACAATAACAGTTAATTCTCCCGCATGTTGTCCTCCATCTTTGGACAACATAAAGGTGGAGCTTTTCCTAGATGACAAGGCCCCTTGTATAGATCTTGCCAATTCTGGTTTCTTCTGTACAGTGCCTAGCCTGGGTCACTGTTGTGACTAACATGATGACAAACAGGTAGGGCTGCGGCTATAACTGCTTTAATCAACAGTTAACAATCAACTAACCTTTTAGTTAATAGCTTTGTAGGGGCCAAATTTTAATCCACAATAGAGGCATTTTAAGATGATGGGCTGAGGGAAGAGTGCACTTCTTTGTTGACTTTAGGCTACTTTGCTTCTGGTGCATTTATGCAGTTGTTGGCATCCGTCTGTCTCAAGAGACAATGGACTGCACTTCCAGGAGTGAAGTCAAACCACTGGAGAATCACAGTGCCTGCTGCGGCTGCAGAGAACGGTAACTCGTAACTGCTGCCTCCCATGTTGTTTTTGCTGCATTAGCAGCACCAAAGTGACCTCGCCTAGGCAGTATGTATGGAGGTCCTTTAGAACAACAACAACAAAATGCCCATGAACTAGGTGTGCAAGAACTCACTTACATGTACTGCCAATAAATTTCTCATCATGGAGGTGGTAGGGAAAGGTGTTATTTCTTCTTTTAAAACTCTGACTCTTGATTTTTTTAACATTATGGCCGTAAAATAACCATCAGTATTACCTGAAGAGAGAAACACAGAAAAAGGAAAGGTCAACAACAATGATGTCTCCTTCAGAAATTCCATATAATAAAAGACAGTGGCCTTGTTTAGACTACTAAAGTATGGGTTGTACCCAACAAAGTCATCCTTAGTGCATGGATTATCACCTGTGCAACTGGACACCCTCTTCTACCTGCCCACCTTATCTATTCTCAGGGTTCCCCCAACCCTTCAGAGTAGATTTGATGGGGCATTATGGGGGGGGGGGGGTGGCGGACGAAATCCTGTTGCATAGGCAGACATCCTGGAAATGATGGAACAACTTTCAGATATACAACTCTGTGGTTTATGTTATGTAAATCTAAGGTTGCCATATGTCTGGACTTTCCAGGACATATCCAGAACAGTGCAGTCAGAAGCAGGGTCCAGGGGGAAATCGTGGAAAATGTCTGGGAAATTCTGGACATATGACAATCCATGTCAGCAGTGTTGTTTAGGTGATTTTCCTTAAAAATAGCTCAAAAACTACTTTCTTTTTTTCAAATTTGCCAAAAAAGCTCAACATCTTTGGGCAAAACTAAAAAAAGCTGTCTGGATTTTCACTGTTTGAAATATGACAAAAAACCACCGAGGTTTTTGCAATCAAGTGGTCCATGAAGGCTTATACCATAATAAATAGATCTTTAAGGTTCCACAAGACTCCTGATTGTTCTTGCTGCAGCAGACTAATACAGCTATCCCACTAAAAATGTATAGCAATTACTGTAACTTCATTTTACCTGGAATAATTGTGTAACTGACGGCTCTCTTCTGTAGATAGGATAAAACTGGAGGAATAACCTCCTGTAGAAATACCACATCTGGACTGTACCTAAATGAGAAAGCGGAATGTGTAATGGAACATAAAGCAACATACTGTAACAGATAAGCTGTTTAGTATACAATGATCCTACAGTGGTCTTCTTAACTTATCTAATTACCGTATTTTTCGCCCTATAGGACGCACTTTTTCCCCTCCAAAAATGAAGGGGAAATCTGGGTGCGTCCTATAGGGCAAATGCAGGCTTTCGCTGAAGCTTGGAGAGCAAGAGGGGTCGGTGCGCACCGACCCCTCTCACTCTCCAGGCTTCAGGAAGACATCCGCAGCCTAGGCAGCCCTGCGGGAGTTCCTGCAGGGCAGTCTAGGCTGCGGATAGCAGCCTGCTTCCCGGAGCGCTGGGCGCACTGAAAGCAGAGCGCCCGGCGCTTCGGGAACGCATCCGCAGCCTAGGCAACCCTGTGGGAGTTCCCGCAGGGCTGTCTAGGCTGCGGATAGCAGCCTGCCCCCCGGCGCGAGCAGCACCCTGAAGCAGAGCGCCCCTCGCGCCGGGCAGACATCCACAGCGTGGAGTTCCCCGCAGGGCTCCCCACGCTGCAGATAGCAGCCTGCCGCCTGCCGCAAGGGGCACCCTGAAGCAGAGCGCCCCGCGCGCCGGGCAAACATCAACCAGCCCCACAAGCTCGGGGGACAGCAGGGAGGCGCAGTGCCGCCATCCCGCTGTTCCTCGACCTGGTTCGGTTTCCCTGACCTGGTTTTGGCGGGGAAATAAAGGGAAAAATTTTTTTCCTTTATTTCCCCCCCAAAAAACTAGGTGCGTCCTATGGGACGAAAAATACGGTACTGTAAAATGCAACAACTGGCCTTGCTTCATAACATTATGGCTGCAATGCAATGCAAACACGCATAGGGTTGTGCAAAAATATAGTTATGGAATCAAATGCACAAGCAACACAAGGAAGTGTAATGAACCTGAGATTTGTCTCTTGAGATTTAACTGTTTGTATGCAAAAGGAGTAGCAGTGAAGATTCAGATCCTACTGGGGTTAAAATCAATTATGTATTTCTAGGATGCCGTGCTTCAATCAGCCTCCTCCAACCTGGTGCCCCTAGATGCTTTGGCCTACATATCCCACCATGCTGGCTGCATCCGATGGGATATGTAGTCCAAAAAATCGAGAGGCACAAGACTGGGCAAGGCTGGCTTACATATTCTTGGCAGCTCTACAATTCAGATAAGTGTAAAAGAAAAAAAATGGCATAGTAGAAATATTCTGATTTTTTAAAAAGTGCATACCAATCTTGCTTACTTTGAAATAAAGCCCAATGATTTTAATTAGGCTGACACTCTAATAAGGTACCATAGGACCACTGTGATAGATACTTACAAAGCAAGATAGGAGCAAACTCCTCGTGCCCTATCTTGCAGGTTTTTTAAATCCAGGCCATCTATATTCCAGGTAATTAAAGAAAATGTGCTGTCATCCTCTTTGGGGCTAAGACCCGCCTCTTTAACAGCAGCAGAAACTTTACCGGTGGTCGAATCATCTGTTAGGTCAATGCTAGAAAACACAGACACAAGTTACTTATTATACTGATAAGCCACCTTTAAAAGTAAAACTCTGAAGCTGGCTTCCATCATAAAATAATAAACACTGTATAATACAACTGTGTTATCCAAGCCCTAATGATAATAATAAGACAAACACCCAGCTCAAAAACTAAGATATCATGCATAACTCTTAAACACCGCACAGCAGCAAGAGAATGCATGCAATAGAAATAACAGCTATGAGTTATTGGACCAAAGGTGAAGAATGGCAAAGGGTGTAATCCTAACCCTAGATCCACCAGAATGAGAGAGTTAGGATGTGGCGGGTCCCCAGTTCAGCCAGTAGATTCCCAGCTCAGCTGGGCTAAACTGGCATGTCACCAACCCCAGCTCAGTCAGAGATATGCTGGTGTAACTGTCTCATCCCAGGTCAGCTGACGACAAGCCAAAACCAGCAGAACTTACAGCAGCCCTGAAAAATAGGTGTTCTGGGGTGGGAGGGGGGGCAGGACCTGGCAGGGGGCACATATGCTGGATCCTAACTTGGTTCAGCTCAGTCAAGCAACTTGGCAACCCAAAGGAATGACAGAGTGGCATAAATCAGACCTTATATTAAAGACTTATTTCCCTTCTTCCAGTCTTAAAGGTAAAGGTAAAGGGACCCCTGGCTATTAGGTCCAGTCGTGGCCGACTCTGGGGTTGCGGCGCTCATCTCACTTTATTGGCCAAAGGAGCCGGTTTACAGCTTCCGGGTCATGTGGCCAGCATGACTAAGCCGCTTCTGGCGAACCAGAGCAACGCACGGAAACACCGTTTACCTTCCCACCAGAGTGGTACCTATTTATCTACTTGCACTTTGATGTGCTTTCGAACTGCTAGGTTGGCAGGAGCAGGGACCGAGCAACGGACCGTTCTGATCGGCAAGACCTAGGCTCTATGGTTTAAACCACAGCACTACCCGCATCCCTCTGCCAGTCTTAGGCTTGCTTAAAGTCCTGAGCGGACTTTGGCTCTGGCATACTCTATGCTGGCTTCACTTAATTATGTAAATTACTTTGGCTTCCCATACTTGGGATTGCTTCCTCATTCATATTTTCAAGAAAGGTATTCTGAGATGCTGGCCAGCTGTGAAAATGGCTTTAGTTTCAGCCTGACATAGTGGAGCCGGTTTATGAAGGTACAAATCGATACCAGGCAGGTCAGATACAGGTTACTGCCATCTGGATTAGGACCTTAGCAGCAGAGGCTACTCCTGCAGCCTGCCCCTTTCTCCCACTCAGTTTCATTTTTTCCAAGGGCTCAGCAGCCATGTAAACACAGCACTCATATGCCCCAGGGCACCCTTGGTATGGCAGAACTCTGGGGCATGGGAGGGAATTTAAATGGCAGGTCTCAGTGGGAACCAACATGTAAGTTTTCCACAATGACCTGGAACAATGCTGCTTTATGGGCATTGTGGAAGCCTTAAAAACTGGAGAATTGCTGGAGCCAGCCCTTATTTAGAGACTTGACTACACTACCGACCATTCCCCTGGGCAGGGCCAGGCAAGCCAAGTGCAAGAGATATTAATGATTATACCACTAGGATATCTTACAGAGGCATATACAGGGTGAGTCTTTTAAGAGTCCCGGTGGAACATGTGTACAGTGGTACCTCAGGTTAAGAACTTAATTTGTTCCGGAGGTCCAGTCTTAACCTGAAAGTGTTCTTAACCTGAGGTACCACTATACTCTGTATCCACTGGGCCTCTTTTAAAGGACTCACCCTGTACTATTGTAGAGTAAAGGCAGCAGGCAGGTGATGCTCTTCCAAAGAGATTGAGGTGGGCTAGGCTAAGAGAATAGGGATTAGCCCATGGTCACCCCGGTGAACTCGTAGCTGGATCTTAACCCCTCTGACATAACTGCCCTGACAGCACCACCGTCCAATTGCACCAATATGGCCCCCATGCATCTGTACACAAGCGGGAATCGATTTTTTAATCCCGAGGTCTTCTTGAGAGGAATGAGTTACAGGCGCAAGAGACTTACAGGGTTCCCTCCACCGGGAGAGGGTCTGGCATCGCGTCCATAGGTTGCTCCTCAAGAGGCGGCTCAAAATAAGAATTCAGCGCTCTCTGCAAAAACAAACAATAGGCAGAGTGTGAGTGTGTGCTAGGATCACGCGCCGGGATCTATAAAGCGCGTGCTTAAAACGAGAAGCGAGGGCATACCTGCATATCCCAGTCATTCTCTGCCAGGTAGCACTGAGCAACGGCTAGATCGCTGCCGCTGATGGAGGCAAATTCCAAACATAGGAGCTTCCTGCGCTTCTCTTCTTCCTTCTCTTCCTCCTCCTTGGAAGGCTGCAGCTGCTGCTCCGGCGTCCTCTCCTCCGGGGTCGCCTGCTCCACCCCCTGAGTAACGCTGCCCACATCCATCTGCCTGTTTGTGAGTTCTTGTTGTTGGGGTTTTGTGTTTTTTTTCAAAGCTCGCGCTCCCTGTTTTCTTTCAGGACCACCACCGGTTTTTCAGCTTCTGCAAATCCACGCCCCTCGAAGCTCAAATGTCGCGCAGGCGCAGAACGGGCAAGACACTTGAAGCTTCGGCGCTCGCCCGACCCGATTGCTGGGAGGTGAAAGGGTAGGCGCCGTGGGCGGGGATTCGGCGAAGACAGCGAATGGAACGCGGAGTAGCAAGTTTTAGAACGCTGGGAGCGAGCGAGGGAGGCGGGGCTTGTCAAGAGACGTTCCTCCAGTTCTCCCGGGCCGGCGCTGAGCTCGGAAGGGCCAATTTGCTGCTAAGGGATCCAGCAGCTTTGCAATTGCCTCGTGTTGTCCGCAACTCCGAGATCTCCCAACTACTTGACTGCATTAGTGAGAAGACTGGCTATATAGCGCCTTACTCGAGAGAAGGTCGGAACTTTGAATCATGAGTCACCTTAAGATCCAGTCTCTCCGCGAGGTGGTGAAAATGCTTCTGGAGTCTCCCGGATTTGATCGGGTGCTGAATAAGGTAATAGCAGGAGGGGATTTGCTGAGGTTCCTTACCCTGTATGTGTAATGTGTTACTGACTTTCCAGGGTCACCTTGTATAGGGCAGCAAAGCTGTGCAGGGAGTGAACACTCTGGGCCTATTGGCGCTTGAAAAAACGTAGGTTTACAATTTTTGAATGTAAGAGTATTTATTTTATTTGTCGTTGTTACAAAAAAGCAATAAAAAGTATTTGGAAAAAAGAAAAAACGTAGGTTTACAGTGTTCCTGAGAGAGGTCCTCAGTAATACTGCTTTAGATTGCAAACTACCTTCTCTACCATTCACTTATATACTGGGGGGCGGGGGCGGGGTTATGTGGTGGCTGCCCAAAGATGTTACTTCACTCAGTTCAGAGAAGCTCTATGATTATTGGGTGTGTCCTAACTAGACTGTTTACATAGAAATTGCACTGGTTTAAAGGTCACCTGGTCCTAAACAGGGGTGTCTCAAGGGGGGTGCAAAGGGTGTGGTCCGCCCCGGGTGTCATGCCTAGGGGGGCTGACAAAATCCCCCTGGGCAGATCGGCGTGATGGCACTTGCACGCCCAGTGGGCAGGCAGATTTCAGCAATTGACGCGATCGTCATCATGAAAATCCGCCCACTGATTGCACAAATACACCCGACAATCAGCCTAGCACACCCCCCGGCGGGTGGCACTTGCATCCCTGGCAGTTTAATGCAATTGGCGGTTGGATTTTCACGGGGGTGCCAGTGCCGCCCACTGATCACGGAAATCTGACCACTGATCGCGCAAATACGCCCCGCGGCACTGACACGGTTTTATGTGATCATTGGTTGGATTTGCGCAACTCTGGGCAACCTTCCTAAAATTGCAATGTGGGGGGGGGGTGACAAAATTTTTCACACCAGGTACCACCTGACCTTCCTACGCCTCTGGTCCTAAATGCCCCAGCCGGTTTCAGCATATCAACCTGCTTATTGCGGAAATTAAAAATAAACGCTATTTGTAACGTATGCTTACTGAAACTTGAAACTTCCTTTTTGAAAAAGGGAAGAAATAATTGGAAGAGGTTTGAAAACACATTTAATGCATATGACCTCCCCACAGAATCCTGGGCAAAGTAATTTAAGGGAGTTGGGAAGCGTAGTGGTAAACTGCAGTTCCCATGATTCTTGGGGGCAGGTCATGTGCTTTAGGTTTCTGGTGTGTAGGAAGATTGAGCAAGTTCAGTGGGTCCAGAATGTTGGCTGACCTTTGGATTGGGTGAAAAACAGCAGAAAAACATTGAGGAGGGAAATAGAATGGAGTATGCTTGAAAAGGGCACCACTGAATGGTTGGTACCCTGAGGGGAAAAACGGCACACTTCAACCTTATTTTGTTGCTGGTTTCACTTGTTTTCTCCTACTGTTCGCTGTTTCGGAGACCAAAAGGCAACATATGTGCATTTTAGATTTTAAAAAGCAAGCATTTAATTTCAGTTTAGTATCCTGTAGAAAACCTACTGAAGCTTAATGGAATGGGACTTTTCTTCTCTCACCCACTCTGCTCCCAGATGACGCTTCTTTCTGCCAGTCCTGGAAAAGTTGTCTGTGAAATGAAAGTGGAAGAAGAGCACACAAACCGAGGCGGGACTCTTCATGGAGGATTGACAGCAACTCTGGTAGATGTTGTGTCAACCGCTGCTTTGCTGCACACTGAAAGAGCAGCACCTGGAGTCAGTGTGGATATGAATATTACGTACGTATGACAAAATCCGAGATTAATTTCAGTTCTCGCTTTCGTTTAATTGGGCCTTGACCCTACAACTTACGTGGCTTGTATTGGTGGCTTGTAGGGTTATCAGATAAGTTTTGAACCTCACAGGGTGGTTGTGAGGATAAAATGAGGGAAGCAAACCCAATATGCTGTCTTGAGCTCATTGAAGGAGAGATGAACCATAAATGTAAGGATTTTTTTTCTCTCTCCCCCCCCCCCTTTCCAAATTCAAGCTACATGTCAGCAGCTAAGATCGGAGACGAAATCCAGATCACTGCGGAGATTCTGAAGCAAGGAAGAACACTGGCCTTTGCCAATGTGGACTTAAGAAACAAGGCGACAGGGAAATTGATAGCCCAAGGGAGGCATACCAAATACCTGGGATAATCACAGAAGGAAGCTTTGGGCCTAGAAGAAAAAGAACGGGGTACTTATTGAAGTAAGTCAAACAAAGCAATACAGTAAAAACAATAGATGAGAATGGATTAACTTAACAAAACGCTTTCTTAGGTGCCCACTAGGGGTGAAATATCACTACCTGAATCCTCCTTAATGTTCATGTAAACTAAGGTGATGGTTCAAGTTCATGTTTATTATTCCATGTGTTTTTTATTGTAAGCCATCTCTTGGGGATTGGAAGGGATGCTGTGTGTGCATGCGCCAGGAAGCAGGAAACAAATGTAAATAGCAACAATTTGCCGTTGACAGAAAAAAAAAGTGTTGCTGTGATTAATACTGGTTTGATTTCTGAAGCCCTGAAGAGAAAGATACAAAGAAAAGATGGAACTCGAGTGTTCCAGCATCTGAAACCTGGGAACCATTTGTGGAAGAGGTTCTGATGCTGGTGCTTTTGGGTTGGGATGGGTTCAGAGTCCCCAGGGGTAGGCCTCTGCCTCCAGGATGTTTTCATTGAAAGAAGGAGTGGTGATGGGGGTGGATTCTGCTTTCAATGGCTGAGGAAGCCTCCAGAACAGCATGAGAGGTGGTGCCAAGGAGGAAAGGAGGAATTGGTGAAAATTGCCTCTTGTGTGCACATCTACACACATGGTTACTCCAGCAAGAAGTCTCTGTGAAATCTCAGTCCCTTCTGCAAATTGAAGGAGTCCTCCTCTTTGCAGACGGGTGGCTATATGTCCAGCTGAGAATGTTTGCAGATGACTTCTGTGTTGCTCTTTTCAGCCAAAGCCTTTGGACTGACCAGTGCATACTTTGAATCCAGTGGTGAATGATTGCCAAACTAAGCACAAACTACTACTTTTTCCTCTGTTAATTTGTAGATATTATTGAACAAAGTGAATTGATCTTAAAAGGGTACTTTTCCTCCCAAAATAATGAATTTAAAGCATGAACCCTGTGCTAAAAGGAAGTTCAGTTTTCAATAAACTTGGTTTTGTAAACTTTGCTTGTGTGTATTTCCCCTCCCCCCAAGTTGATTTAGGATACAGGGACGTGGGTGGCGCTGTGGCCTAAACCACTGAGCCTCTTGGGCTTGCTAATCTGAAGGTTGGCGGTAGGAATCCCCACAATGGGGTGAGCTCCCGTTGCTCTGTCCCAGCTCCTGTCAACCTAGCAGTTCGAAAGCATGCCAGTGCAAGTAGATAAATAGGTACTGCTGGGGCAGGAAGGTAAATGGCCTTTCCATGCGCTCTGGCACTCGTCATGGTCCTCCATTTACCAGTAGCAGTTTAGTCATGCTGGCCACGTGACCTGGAAAACTGTCTGGACAAACGCCCGCTCCCTCGGCCTGAAAGCAAGATGAGCACCGCACCCCATAGTTGCCTTTGACTAGACTTAACCATCCAGGGGTCCTTTACCTTTTTACCTTTCCTTTACAGTCCTATACACATTTACCTAGGATTTGGCCCCATTGAACTTAGTGGAACTTACTTTTAAGTAGATATATGTAGGATTGCACTATTGGCCTACAAAGGGGCTCTCACAACTAAAAAAGTTGTGGGTGTTTTCTAGTTCTGAAAACTTACTTTGGAGGAGTATCACAGAATGCCTTTATATTCTTATTTTGATGTATGTCAAAGCTATCATTTATGGGCCCTTATGTCTATTAGGATTTCTCTGGAGACCATCTGAGGTGGAAGTGGATGTATGCAGACACTGATCTTGCATGTTACCTTCATTATGGAACTAGTCAAAGGGAGGCCAGTCTGATTGTATCATTACAGATGTTCATAATGAGAGCCAATGTTCACCTTGTCCAATGAGGTTTAGCTAATTTGGATTTTGTGGTCTTTTATTAATGTTTAATCTTTTTTATGGAGTAGTTCTTCCTCTTGTGTTTTTGGGACAGTTATGTAAATGGAGAGTGTTTACTGCTAATTACAATCAGGATAGAACATAGGAGAGAAATTTGGTTTGAGGGTATAATGCACCCACTTATGTGCTGTCCAAAAATTGTATTGGATCTGCTATGTGACATTTCTCTGCAAAGTTCAAATTTATTGACAATGGGCCAGCTTGGAAAAAACGCTAAACAAAGATTTAGTATTCTTGCATGAGCCTCTGTGAGCCAAGCCTCAGGCTTCTGTTTGCCCCCTCCACCCATCCTTCTATGGGTCTGGAATAAGGAATAACCCGTGGTTCCATTTTGCTTATATTTAAGTATGAACTATGAATTCTTAACGACGAACTCTGGTTTAAACAAGCTAGCTTTATTACTGGAGGTTTGGCATTGCCTTGTTTTGCAGTTGACTAGTTTTTTTTATAAGAAAAACAACAACAACTCCTGGTTCACACTGATTGACAAGCCAGGAAGTTGGGCAGTTCTCCGACTATACAGTGGTACCTCAGGTTACATACGTTTCAGGTTACATACGCTTCAGGTTACACACTCCGCTAACCCAGAAATAGTACCTCAGGTTAAGAACTTTGCTTCAGGATGAGAACAGAAATCGTGCTCCGGCGCGGCGGCGGCAGCAGGAGGCCCCATTAGCTAAAGTGGTGCGTCAGGTTAAGAACAGTTTCAGGTTAAGTACGGACCTCTGGAACGAATTAAGTACTTAACCTGAGGTACCACTGTAGTTGCTGAATTAGCACAGCAGAACCAGATCATGTTATCACCAAATACCGCTATTGTAAATGATCATTCACTGCACATTTATTGGCCTGCTAACATTAAATTGTGATTTAGTGCTACATGGGCAAATTTGTGTGAATTTAAGTGCCCCCCCCAACAAGTAATGATTCAGGTTAACTTCCTCCATCTTGACTATGCCCATATTATACCTGCCAACTGTGTATACAGTAGTACATGCATCTGCTTGAAGTGGGCTGGAATCCAAAAAAAAGCTTATGTAATAACTAATCTGGTAGTCTTTAAGGTGCTACAAGACACCGTTGCTTTTGGTGTTAAAACCGGATCAGGAGCAGATTGTTAGCTTGGTTGGAAAACAGTAATTTGAAATCCCCAAGGGTCTAATGGTCGCCTTTCCTGGTGGCGCAAAGATTCATAAGGCAGTCCGTCTGGTTCTCGATCATTAGGCAACTTTACTATCATCCCTCACCACTGCTCCTGCTGGTTAGGGATTATGGGGTTTGAAGTCCAACAATATTTGGGGGGCCCAAGGTTGGGAAAGGCCTCATGCCCTCAAGGAGCTGTATTCCCAGGCTGTCTTCATTGCTGTGGGTTTGGTAGATTTGCACCACAGACTTGCAACCAAGTGGCTGCAGTCTATTACAACCATCAGAATTGCGCGCCCATAGAGTACTGATTCCATGCCAGTCCTAGTTGCTTCCTAACAAACCTAGACAGCATCTTAAAAAGCAGAGACATCACCTTGCCAACAAAGGTCCGTATAGTTAAAGCTATGGTTTTCCCAGTAGTGATGTATGGAAGTGAGAGCTGGACCATAAAGAAGGCTGATCGCCGAAGAATGGATGCTTTTGAATTATGGTGCTGGAGGAGACTCTTGAGAGTCCCATGGACTGCAAGAAGATCAAACCTATCCATTCTTAAGGAAATCAGCCCTGAGTGCTCACTGGAAGGACAGATCCTGAAGCTGAGGCTCCAATACTTTGGCCACCTCATGAGAAGACTCCCTGGAAAAGACCCTGATGTTGGGAAAGATTGAGGGCACAAGGAGAAGGGGACGACCGAGGACAAGATGGTTGGACAGTGTTCTCGAAGCTACCAGCATGAGTTTGACCAAACTACGGGAGGCAGTGGAAGACAGGAGTGCCTGGCGTGCTCTGGTCCATGGGGTCACAAAGAGTAAACAACAACAGCAGAGTACTGATTCCTTGCCGGTCCTATTTGCTTCCTAACACCAGCAACAACATTAAAACTTAAGAGAACTGATGCAAAACTGGGAGGTTGGGGTGAAGATGACAACAGCAGTGTTTGAATTATTCTAGCACCATGCCTGCTAGTCTTGCTTTGGAACAACCTGGCCCAGATTCTGTAAAGTGCTACTAATGTCCTGTGATAGGAGTGGCAGGGGGTGAAATAGCTCCTTCTCACTGGAGAGTTCTCATTCCTCTTAAAAGCTTTCTAGAAGCTGGACTGCCTGAGTGAAATTGTATTTCAATTCCTTGCAGCTTTGAGCTTGGCACTTATCTCATCCTTCCCTGCTTTCAAAGATCCCCGATCAGAGCAAGGGAATAAAAGTGGGGAGGGGCAGGGAGAGCAAAACTGTAGGGAAGCCAATCAAATAGTTAGCAACGGGGAATGGTTGTGGGTGTAATGAATGGGTGGTGGTAGTACAGATAGAAAATGCCTGCTACTTTCAGAAGTGTGGTTACGCGGCTGACATTTGTATTAATAAGACAGGAGCAGCTCTCATTGCTGGCTCACAAAATTTAGCTGTTTTGATCACTGTGGTTTGTTGATGGCAGAACCTATATTGCTGCATATTGATCTTGGTGTTGCGATTCCTCTTGCAGGATTCATTAGGGAGATATATACCAAGTCAGACCATCTAGCTCAGCACTGACTAGCTCCAAACTGGAGTCATACCTAATCCTTCCTGGAGATTTTGTGGACTGATCCTGGGATCCTTTGGATGCCAAGGTGTTTAGAGGGGCATTGGGGAACTTTTGGCCCTCCATATTGCTGAACTATGTCTCCCATCAGTCCCAGCCAACAAGATCAATAGTCAAGGCTTATGAGAGTTCAACAACATTTGGAGAGGCAAAGGTTCCCCCGCCCATAACGTTAATTTCTGAGGGTGTAGTGTTAGAACTCAAGCTTGTGCTGTAAGGAAATATACTCTGCTAATTCTCAGAACATTTTCCCCTTTAAAATGGGTTGGGAATAGAAAAAAAAATCCCTTTGGTACTTCGTAACATCAGCCTGGTTCCCAATAGCTATTTTAGGTGCACACCTCTGGCCTGGTGAAATGTGACATTCTCCATCCCATACAAATTGTAATCCTTCATGCATTATTATAACCTTATTATGAAGACCTCTCCCTTTAACTGGGTTTCAAAAGTGATTTGCCATGTTTTATATAGAAGTTTAATGTATTGGTTATAGAAACCTTATGAAAATCTACACTTATACAACGCCCATTTTATAAGCCAGGCTTTCTGTGAGCATAGTGGTAGGCTCAATATTCCATTTGTGCTATTGCTAGAGGAAACAAACCAGGAAGCTTTGCTTCCTGTTCTGTCTAAACCAGAGTGCAGAGCTTGGTTGTCCCTAACAAGCAACTACCCCTAGCCAACCTTATGCCATGGTTTTTTTCTTCCTGATAATCACTTGTTAAAGACCAGGTAATCCTTGGTTCTAATGTAACAGAAAGGCACAGCTTCCTGGTGTATCCCACTCATGGGAGGAATATGAATGTGTACTGCCACTCATCCATAACAAACCAGGAAATTTAATTTATTGTTACATGTGAACACTGCCAATAGATTTTGAATTGGTATCTCCAGCTTATTTTGCATACGATACGCTTTGATGTATCTAACTTGTTGTCATATGCAAAGACTGTATACCTAAAGTTAGCTATGACATGTTATAAGCTAGTGTCTACATGTTTTTAAAATAAATGAACGTAGAAGTCTTTGGTCACCTAATTTGTTTATTTTTAATTTTTTTCCAATTCCAAACAAAAGCTAAATACAGATTTTTTTAAACAGATAAGCACTAGTTTTACCCAAAGGGAGTAGGCTTATACAGATTTACTTCAGTCAAATTACTCAACCCTTTAAGCAAAGCTTTCTTTGCCAAAGCTATACAGTAGTCTTCCTTATGTTCATTGCACAATCTTAAACAAAATATGTTCTCTCAAAACCAACTTTGACACTCCAAACAATATTTTACAATTAAATCCACAACTGCTTTATTCCTCCCCTCCCCCCCAAAAAGAACCTCAGAGGGTTTTCCATAAGAAATGTTTTGGAAACCAGTATTTCCTACAGTTCACAAGTCAACTGTCAGGAAAAAAATAATAATCCTCTGCCAACGTGGTTTCTGCAGCTGCTATCTTAAATTTAGCTGCTTTAGGCTACTTCAGACTCCAGGTCTGTAAAAATGTATTCAACTCAACAGAACACTCTACATTTAGTTACACAGCAAACTGGGGAAAGAGATCCAAAAGTGAGAATGCCAGGAAACTCAAACAAGGCCAAGCAAAATAAAAGAGGCAATTAATGCCTACACCAAATGAGATGCTCTTTTTTCCTTAAAAGATTTCTTTCCCACATTTAGCCATCTACTGTAACAAGCCATAGACCTATTCATGAACCTGATACAATCGTGTTAACAGCAAAGCTTATGGCTTTCACACCATTACATTCATTCCTCACCCTATGAATACTGATATTAGGGGACATGACCAGCACAAATGGGAACACCACCATATATGATCACTTTGTGCTCTCAGATACATTTCTTTCAGTGTATAACAGTCCCTTCGTTTCACATTTTGGTAGGATGCTCATACAATGCAGAAATATGCAGAGCATTCTCTTTCACAAGGTCCATGCAGAAAACATCTAAAAAAAATTTAAAAGTTCTGAGATACAAATGATAAAAGAAAATAATCCAGGATGATCAAGTTCCACGATGGATAGTGTTCTGAACATGTGTCCATTTTCTTCTATTCCGAAAGAATAAATGGTGAGAAAAGTGAAAACTGCACTCCTGCATTCTGTGATCTTCCCCATTTTGCTGGCCAGTACCCTATTCTGGCATGTAAGGACGGAGGTGATCCTCTACGGTACCAACCGCCCAGTGGGTGAGCTGCTCTTGTGGCAGATATAGGCAGATGCTGCATAACTTGAAGATTGTAGCTTTGTTTTTTGGAGTCTGGAAAGAGATACATAAATTATTTCAGGACGGAGTATATTTTATAAACAGCACTGTGTGGAAAAACAAACTTCACATACTGCCTCAACTCATCCTTGCGGAAGCAACAGAAAATGAAACTAATGGTGGTGCAACATAAACGCGTAACAAAGAATTTATGGTGCTTGCTGAATATATAAATGGATTACCAGATTTCTAAAATCTGCCTTCTCCAGCAGGAGACCTGTACCATCTTTTCTCGCTTAAGTACATATACAAATCCTTATTGTGTTTCAAAAGCGGACGGGCAGAAACAGTCTCAATTAATGACAAATGATACTGATGCACACTTGCAAATCCCCACAACCTCAGTTCCTAAATCTAATAGAAATACACCCAATCAGATGGCTTCACTGCACTCAAGGTAGAGCAACTCAATCCTTATAAAGTATATCCCACAAACTTACTGTTTGGAACATATTGCACATTATGCCATAGAAAAGGCATGCTGATCATTTAGCATTCTGTCATGACAACTGCTTCTATCTGTACCTCTTGACTGTAGTGAAGCCAAGCCAAGCAGACAGCTGTTAAATAATAGAAAAGAGGCAAACAAGAGCATAAGGAAAAACAGGTATGCACTGAGAGATGGCTACCTGCAAGTGCTGTCGGTCAATGAAGAGAAACACTGACTGGTTAGGGTTGTTGATAACAATTCCAGTCTTGTCCTTTCGGCTCAGTACATGCAGAAACTGTTTTTCATAGTCACCATGATGAAATTCAAACCTGGCCTGTGGGGTGGGGTGGGGAATATGTAACAAAAAAGTTTAAATAAAATATGTTCAAGGAACACCAATCTAAAGTCAAGGTTCACGTATGCAATGCATCCAAGTGCAGAATAGAAAAATCTCAGGAACAACTTGAAATTACAGCTAATGGAGATATAGTTTAAAATAGACTGATTATTACGTCAGTATCTCCCCCTTTTCTAATGGCAGTACATTTGAAGAACCCTATATTTAACTTTATGTAAACAAAAATGACAACTATCACAGATGCAGTACTCCATACTTATTGGTAAATGCTTCTGGCAAGTTTACCAATCAAGAGACAAAATAAACTAAGTAACTTCAAAACATCTGCTTAGGTACATTCAGTGACAACATTCTGCCTTTGTAATCATACAAACACCTTAATGATTACAAAAATATACCACAATTCACTATAACCACCATAAAGAAAAAGTGGTATTCATTAGAAGTGCTAATGGCTTATTTGGGTTTTAGTAGCACTCTGCCTGGGACCTGTATCATACCTGAACAGGCCTAAAGGGCTCATCATCCGATCCCTTCCACCTAGAAAACAGAAGACAGACTATCTTCTCAATATCATTCCGAGGCCAAAGTATGAAGTCCATCTCTTGCGTACAGCCAATCACATCCTGTTAAGGACATGAATCAAATTAATAGTGTCCCAACAATCTAGTGGGAGAACACACACACACATATATATACACGTTTGAGAAGCAAATATAATTGTAATTCAAATGGTTTGTATACCTTTCATACATCTATAACAATAGGATTTTATTCTTAAGCACTACAACACAGCCTGCCTATCTGTTAACTTTACATTAACATTTATAATGTGGAAATCGGAACCCAGTCCTAGTAATTTAATTCTTATGGGAACAAACTTTATGGATTTGAAAAACTGCCCAAACTAAAATGATGTCCTCAAAATAGTTTTTTAGATTCCCATCAGGAAATACACCCACTTTTATCACATTTACATTTTTATGTTGTCTTGCTGTCTTCATCAAGAATATTTAAATTCAAAAACACAGCTTATAATAATTGTATTTTTAGCTTAAGAGTTTATTCCCTATTTTGTTTCAGTTCAACAGGTATGAATTGAATCCGGAGTTCCCTTCCCACTCATGGGACACTTCTGCCAGAAATGGGAGGAAGCTTTCTACAATTCTCACTTCCCTGTGCAATTCTTGTTCCCACCCTGCAAAAAAGGTTTGAGGGATAGGAAACCCTATAGAACAGTAGGGGAAGGGGCTTTGCAAAAGTTGCTTCCCCTTCCACCAGGATAAGCCTCTGCTGGATTGTGAACAGAAGCAGCCCCTCCTCTCTCAGAATAGAACTTAAGACACTATGTTGAATCTCTGCAAGAGATATAAAGCAATCATTCATCTAAGATGTCTCTGCCAATATTCCATTTCCACAATTCTAATTTTTTCTCCATGCCTCTTTTACCAAGAGACAAACTTGTTAAAATATTGAGGGCCAGGATAATGAAAACTCTTAAATAATTTATATTCCACTTAATAACAAAGTTTCTAAGTGATGTATACAATACAAGAGGGATAGAGCAAAACAGCAACAAAGCTATTATTATTTAGCAGTAGTATTAATATTACCCACCTGTCCTAGGGTGGGTTACAATTAAAAATACAACATTAAAATAACTTAAATGACAGTCAAGAGAATAGGGTGGATGGTGTCAAAGACCCAAGTAAATCAGTATGTCTTCTAGACAAAGCATACTAAATATTCAAATAGAGTGGACCCTCCGGGTACGATTCGTTCCGGGGGTCCGTACTTAACCTGAAAAGTCCTTAACTGGAGATGCCGCTTCTGCGCACACATGCGGTGCGCGAAGCACTTCTGCACATGTGCACATGGCAAAACCCAGAAGTATACACTTCCAGGTTTGCCGCGTTCGCAACCTGAAAGTTACGTATCCAGAGTGGTACATAATTCAAGGGTCCACTGTACAGATTTACCACCTGATAGGCAGCATCCAAAAAACCCTTATGCAGCGACACACTGAACTTCAAACCACATAGCCACACTTCAACCCCCTCTATGCTGCAAAAGTTCCATCAGCAGTTTTGTGCGTAGTCTGTTCAAAAAAAAGGGGGGGAGGAATCCCACTAAGACATGTAAGTCATTGGGTACATCTAAAGTAGTCCTTTTAATCCTGCTGATTATATCTAGCTCTTTGATATAGAAACACTACTAGCAGCATTAATAGCCTTTTAAAATGTTGTTCTCTGAAACAAAATGACAGAACATTAAATGTTTTACCCTGCGCATAGACTGATAGCGGGGTGCATGCAGCTGAACCACATCCTTTTGTAGAAGCTCTATGGAACTTTCCAAGGAATAGCTGGAATCCCGCACGCCTTTCAGGATATTTTCTTCATAATTATTGGTCATGACTGGTATCACTTCAGACACTTCAAAGAGCGCCGACTTTTTCCTCTAATGAGGGAAAACAAAGAACACGTTGCATTTCATTCATTTCTAAGCAGTCTGTCATTACAATGCTTTCAAAACTTAAGAAAAATAAACTTACTGCAAACCTAAGAACTGGGTAACACCCTAAACTTATGGCAAACCTAAATTTAGAGATAAATGGATGCTGAAGCACATGCTTAAGCAAAAATGCATTTCACATTAAAATCCAAAATGCTGAGTCTCTAAAATTCAGTTCTATGTATTCCCCAGATCTGTGTGCAACCATAGCCCATAATGCAGTATTAACTCTCACATGGCATTTTGAAAGCTGTGCAAGGTTTTGTTAAGATACCCAGCGCATAAGGAATGAACATGATTCAAAATTAAACATCAAAGCTACAGCCTAGGCATGATGAAAACACAGTTTAACAGATTTTTACAATGCTCTCCACATTCATTCTCAAGATTGTAATTTTGAGTGTGCTAACAAAAGTAGAACAACCAAAAAGGAAATTACCTTGTCTTTGAATACAAAGGCAATATACATCTTGAAATCAAACTGGTCAGCTAGAGATTCTTTTTTCTTTTTAAGCTGAGCACGAAGTCTGTTCAGAGCTTGTTTCTTCCGGGAGTTTGGGTCCCCCATTTTGTAATACAGATGGTACTAAAGCCTTTTGAAACCTTCACTAAACTATGGGCCCTTTTTCATAAGACTCGAGTACAACAGAAACAAGTCATTTTATTCCTGCTAATACCACTGAATCAATAGAACACAGGCGTAACCCAAAAATGCACCTTAGGCAAATGTTTTACAAGACTGTCTTATTAGAGGGGTCATAAAACAAAGTAACTATTAGTCCAACCATCATTGGACAAAAAGTTTGCGCAGTATTGTCAAAAGCCCAAAGAAATTTGAAGAAAATACACTGATATACACAGTTTAAACCACAGGAATAAGTGGGCAAGAATGGGAAAAAAATCTTATCACAATTTGTGTGTAGAATAAAAAGCAATAACGGGCATGGACCCAATCCATTTGGGCGGGTTGCTTGCCCCACGCTGCCACCCCCCCAAAAAAAACAAAAAACTGAAATTAAAGACAGTGTTCTATCCCGCCCAGATTCATGACTGCTGATTATTTTCAAGATCTCTGCTATTGCTATGCTGCCTGGCTTTTTCTTTTTTCAAGAATTATTCGACTTGGTAGAAAGCAAAGGAGGGAGTGCAGAACAGGAGTGGATGTCCTGGGAGGTAAGACGTTTCCCTACCAACAACAAAATAATCAACCACAGACAACAGTGTGCTGGTTTGCAGAGGAGCAAGGAGTTTGGAAAACAGCAGAGTCATTTCTAACTTCATCCTGCTCATCATCAGGCACATGGTTGCCCTGAGGCTGCGGCTGTGGGAGAGAAGAGGGATCATGGTGGCCATTGATAAAAAGGTGGAGGGAAGATTTAGGAGATTATCTGGCCTTTTGAATCCCAAGTCGATCTCTCGATCTAGCACTCCCCTAGGAGGGAGAGGCCTACAACCCACCCCACTAGCCTTCCTTCCCTCAGTCTAAGCCCCGGGTAGGACAAAAAAATCCTCCTCCCCTCTGCCGCTTTAATTGGGGCTGGGCATGGCTGATGCGATTGGCCTCCTTGCGGGGGTTGTTCTCTTCCTTGCTCAAGAGGAAGAGGCGGGCCTGTGCTCAGCGCAGCGGGGGCCACTCAAGTCTACGGCCCGGAATTCACTCTTGCATTCATGGTCAACAACCAACAACTCGGGTTCTTGGGAGGGGGGAAGAAAAAAGGGGGCGGGGGAAAAAGGGAGAGGAAGGGAAGTATCACGCCAAAAAAAAATTTCAATTGGAAAAAAAATGAGTTTGCAAAGAGGCTTTTGTCGCAGCGAACTTGAATAAATTTGGAAAGGGAAAAACGCGTTTTCCCGGAAACAAATAAAAAATAATTTAAAGGAAAAAAGGATTATTAACCCGTCCTTCCCCCTTTTTTATTAGCTGTTTAGTTGTTGTGCTTTTTAAAAACAAAAAAAGCACACACAAGCACACCCTCTTCGTAAAAAATAGTAGTAATTAAGCGGTTTCCCTCCCCCTCTCCTTGGAAGCCCCCGCGGCGGGAGGCTCAGGCGGCAAGAGACACCCAACCGGACCGGAGACTGTGGCGTGGCCTGGCTCGCTACCCGCAGCCGGCGGGCGCGGGTGGAGCAGTGGAGGCGGCGGCGGCGGCGGCGCTGCTAGCAGCACGGGCAGGAGCCATGTCAAGAGAAGGCCACCAAGAAGCCGCCCAGCTCCGCCATCCCCGCTGCGCTGTTCACGGTGACCGGGCCGCCCGCTCTGCCGCTGCTCAGTCCCAGCAGCCTGGTCCCCATAGCCTAAGCTCGGCGCCCCGGAGCCGCCGGGGGGTGGCAAATGGTGGCGGCGGAGGCGGCGGGAGGGAGGAAGGAAGGACGAGAGGAGGAGGAGGAGGAGGAGGAAGAGGCGGCGGCGGAGCGAGGCCGGGCCGGGGAAAGTCCCTGCGCTACAGGCTCCTACGGCGGGAAAGAGGCGAGAGAGCGAGAGAAGCCCCCGCTCCTGTCCCCTCTGAGGCGAAGGATGGCGCAGGCGAGTCTCTGGGTCCGGGCGGCGCGGAAGGCGGCGAAGCGGCAGCGGCAGCAGCCCGAGCGGAGAAGCCCTCAAAATGGCAACCGCCGCGTCTCCTCCTCGCCTGACTCACACACACACACGGGAAGGCTCCGCCCCGCGACCCGCTGCGCAGGCGCCCTGCGGTGGACTGTACCATCTCCGTCTCGGGAGAGGGGTGGGGAGGGGAAAAGCGAACGGGGCAAGTGGGGTAGGGTGGGCAGCTGGTACTCAATGCAGCCTGCGTGTTGAGTGTTGAGCCCGCTGTCTCCAGTGGGGGCGAAGTGTGTCTATGCCCCGGTCCTTTGCAGAGTTCCGACGTGTACCAGCCACTTGACATAAGTTAAAGTCGCAGTGGGCACGATGGGACTCGTCCCCGAGTAAACAAATGTGCACAGGACTGCGTGGTGTAAAAATCAAGAGGCTTGAGTCCGCCTGGCTCGGCAGAGGGTAGGGCTGATGGCCGCGTGGGGGCTGTTAGCCTGTGTCGGTGTCACCCGCAAGCAGGTACTCGAAAATGGAAGTCCGATTCATTTTACTGGATTTACCTCCGAGTAACAAAGAGCGCACACGGTGCATTAACTAGTAATGGGCTCTTAGGAGCAAACACGCAAGATCAAGATTAAAAGGCGTTTGGGGTAACTTTTACGTTCATCCGATTGCGGACTACTTGTTTATTTTAATACGGAGTCGGAGGTATTCGTGTACCCTCCCTCAGTGTTTTTCTTTTGGAGGCTTTGAAATCATCTGTCTGTTGCAGCATGTCTATGCCGCACAGCTTGCTCACCAGGAGTGTGTTTCTTCCAGTCATATGCCTCTTAAATTGTGATGATGAAATGCAGAGCAAGATCCCGCTCTTCAGCCGAACCCTGTCAGACTCGGGTCCTACACCCATTAGCATGGTGGCTGGGCTTCCGAATTAACAAAAAGCCCCATCGGAGATTACAAAACGGGCGCCTGCCCTAACGGAAGGCTACGTTCCAAAGAAGTCCCAGTGAATTGGCTGGGTTTTACTCTTATGTAAGTGGATTTGGGACTGCATCTTAAACGATGCTATGCAACTGAAAAGGTTTCCGACGGTTCGTTGCCCCCTACCTGTATTGTAGCTCGAATGCTACCCCTTGTTTTTCGCCTCCCCTTTTCCTGACAACAATAACAAAGAGTCCTGCGGCACTTCAAAGCCTGAACAATTTATTTCTGCCGTTATGATTGGACCGCAGCCCATTCCCTTGTTCTTCCTCTAGAAGCTGCACGGCGACACACCGCTGCACCTGTTGGATGCCTGCAGCGCAGCTGTTTAGATACACAAAGGGTGTCTGATCAGTGGACTTAGACGGCAGCGCGCTTTCTCCCTCGACGGTCATCATGCAAGCGGCGGCATGTTAAGTTGAGCCACTTCTTCAGCAAATGAAAAGCAGCTGCTAATAGTCTAGAGACCACCAAAAGCTAGAGTACTTGCCCCCCCCCACCTGAGCCCCCTCCCCTCCCTCTCCCCCTCCCCATCCAAGAGAACTGCTGCGTTTTCCATGACGCACAACGCGCATCTAGTCTCCAGGGGCTGCTCCGCCGTCACCAGGCTCCGCGGCTCTTTTCCGTTCTTCCTCTCCGCGGTCTCGGTCTGTCCCCACATAAAGAACCCACCATTGCAGAACCTGTTTTAAAGCGCGCTCGCGCTCCGCTATTGATTCGAGTGAGGCGGAGGGCGTATCCGCACCTTTTTGAAAAACTTAATGCGAGAACTACTTTCTGCCCAGAGACAGGCTCCAAGTTCCTTCGCCCCGCCTTCTCCCTCGAGTGAAGTGAACGGCTCCCCCGCCCGTCTCAGACGTCACTGCGCCACCTCCCGGGGGCGAAGCACGCGGGTAAAGCGTGTCATGTGTGTATGATGATCACAACAACAGAGGACACGGGGCTTGCGCTTGGTTGTGTAACAGCGCTAGGGGGCTTCCAGTTGGGGGCCGCTGTGTCGCCAACGGGGTGTTTTTAACTCATCCGATATTCCACGGAAAGGGTAAATCCCGGTTGGAGGCACAGGGACTGGGACCTGGCGTTTTAATGCTGACGACAGTGTGCGGACGCCGCAAAACAAGAACTTACACGCGTGGCGGCACCGATCCCGCATCGAAAGCCCACGCAGAGGCACCTTCCGGGACATGGGCGTAGGCAGGAGGGGGCAGCTACTCCCATCCCCAAATCAAAATAAATAATATTAATTAACTAACTGACCAGTCGCCTGACATATAGCTCAGTTCTGCCCCCCCCCCCGCCGCCGCAGTAAATCCTGGCTACGTCCGTGATCCAGGAAACCTGTTTATTGAGCACTTTCCCACTACTAACACGTTTGCACGAAGTTTGATGGGCATGTTCACTTTTGTTTTTAGTATTCTCTCATAATTTTACACGCATTTCCCCATCACTTTCTGATTTTCCTCCCAAAGCGGGTTTGTTGCACACTTTTAATTTGCCAATATGCAACTGAACCCGGTAGCAACAGTTTTGAAGTGGCCTTAGGCAGTGTAGCATAGGAAACTGCTTTCTACTGAGTTGGGCCATTGGGCCATATTGTTCAGTATTGTCTGCACTGACTAGGAGCTTCTTTCCAGGGTTTCAGGCAGGAGTCTCTCCCAGCCATACCTGAAGATGCCAGGGATTGAATTTTGGTCCTTCTGCCACTAGCCACAGCACCTTCCCCAACACATCCCCTTTGATCCCAAGTAAGTATGTGATTCAGGCATCCCCAAATTCGGCCCTCCAGATGTTCTGGGACTACAACTCCCATTATCCCTAGCTAACACGACCAGTGGTCAGGGATGATGGGAATTGTAGTCCGAAAACATCTGGAGGGCCGAGTTTGGGGATGCCTGCTTTAGCATCTTCATCCTTGACATCCATGAAGGCTTATGCCATAAAATCTATTAACAATCTACAGTATTCTAAATGTTCTCTAAACAGTGTGGATAATAAAACTAAATAAAGCCCATCTATAATAGACAATAGGTAAAGGTAAAGGGACCCCTGGCTGTTAGGTCCAGTCACAGATGACTCTGGGGTGGTGGCGCTCATCTCGCTTTACAGGCCGAGGGAGCTGGCATACAGCTTCCGGGTCATGTGGCCAGCATGACTAAGCCGCTTCTGGCGAACAAGAGCAGCGCATGGAAACACCATTTACCTTCCCGCTGGAAGCTATTTATCTACTTGCACTTTGATGTGCTTTCGAACTGCTAGGTTGGCAGGAGCAGGGACCGAGCAACGGGAACTCACTCTGTCGTGGGGATTTGAACCACCAACCTTCTGATCGGCAAGTCCTAGGCTCTGTGGTTTAGACCACAGAGCCGCCCGCGTTCCAAGAATAGACAATACGTTAAAACAAAACTCCAACATAATTATCATTGCAACATAAATGAAATCAGAAAAACATTTAAAACAAATATAGAGAGCTAATATTATCTAATGCATACTCAGCCCAGGAGGGGATAAAAGCCACTAGAAAATGTGAAATGACAGGAATACAACATACATACCCCCAGTGTCTCTGGACATACAGTGGTACCTCAGGTTACATACGCTTCAGGTTACACACTCTGCTAACCCAGAAATAGTACCTCGGGTTAAGAACTTTGCTTCAGGATGAGAACAGAAATCTTGCTCTGGCGGTGCAGCAGCAGCAGGAGGCCCCATTAGCTAAAGTGGTGCTTCAGGTTAAGAACAGTTTCAGGTAAAGAATGGACTTCCGGAACGAATTAAGTACTTAACCCGAGGTACCACTGTACTGCAACAACCCACTATTCAGGGACTATGCTGGTGACAATGCCCACAAGACACAAAGACACAGAGGGAGCCAATGAATTCATGATAAGACGCTCTTCCAGAGTATTTGGGCAGTTGCACCAGAATATCCCTCATGACAGCGGTATGTGGCATTCTGCCAGCATAGTGGGGCTTTAACCAATTCCTGTAGCTCCTTAGCTGATGGTTCTGCAGTCTAGGATTGTGCCTTTAACGTTCATGTTATACTGTATTGCCATCTAGTGGAAATTTAAAAGGTGCCAGCAGCTTGTATGTCTGTTACATACTGTACAACCTATTCAAATTTGGGGACAAACTAAACATTTCCCCTTTACATTGCCTCTTGATTTGAGAGCCATGAACCAGAGTGCATAAACAGAGATGGAACGTTTGTATTTCTGTTTTAAGCCTATAAACTGCTGCATCCCAAAAGTTCAGGCTAGACATCGACTGATAAAAACAAACAATTGAAATATATTTGAAATGAAATTCCTCATAATGGACCGTGTGTTTTCTAGTAAGTCAAATATTGTTGGTGTCCTTTCTTATCATTTCTTCACCCTGTTCTTGGAGTTAATCCCCTGGTGGTATTCCATGGACAGACCGACATGCTGTGTCATATATGCTTTTTAAAGTGTGACTTTTGTTCTGATCATGCTCTGGATCTCAACTTGGACCCTCTACCAGTTTCCTGCTGAAATCCCTTTATTGCAAACAGCACCTTTGGAAGCAACTAGCTATGGAAGGGGCAATTTTCAGGAGGTCCACCCAATTTCAAGCGGTTCCACCAGCCCTCTACATGTCACTCAGCATTGTTCAAAAGTATCCCCAGGCCCTCTAGATTGAGCAACTGTTGCACAGGGAAGGTAGGGGAGACAAGAAACATTATTTCTTTGAACTTCCTTCTGCTCCAAACCATTATACGACTGCAGTCACAGAAGCACATTTATTTGTAAGCATTCCTTATTTGTTTTAATGGGACATCTCTTCCAAGTAAACTGATTAAGGTGCTCACATGAAGAAGAAGAAGAAGAAGGAGGAGGAGGAGGAGGAGGAGGAGGAGGAGGAGGAGGAGAGTTTGGATTTGATATCCCGCTTTATCACTACCCTAAGGAGTCCCAAAGCGGCTAACATTCTCCTTTCCCTTCCTCCCCAACAACAAACACTCTGTGAGGTGAGTGGGGCTGAGAGACTTCAAGGAAGTGTGACTGGCCCAAGGTCACCCAGCAGCTGCATGTGGAGGAGCGGAGACGCAAACCTGGTTCCCCAGATTACGAGACTACCACTCTTAACCACTACACCACACTGGCTTTTAAACTAGCGTTTAAAACTAATTGATTTAGGCCACAAATATCAGAAACCTCCATACCTAAAAATATCAGAAACCTCCATACCTAAAAACCTTATTGCATTGTAAGATCTGCAGAGGGGCTGTATGATGGTAGTTCTGTCACCCTCATAAATGTGGAGAACAGCAGCATAAGATGTTGGAAGTGCAACAGCAGAGATCATTCAGCGTGTAACTTAAGGGTTAATTCTATTCTTCGTGTTCGTCAACTACCCAAGAGGGTAGGTGGCATTATCTTTACAGAAGTAAAGATGCTCAGTAAAGTATCACTTGCTTTGATAGGCTGTCTAGCCGTGAGGGAGTTTTCTTCTGGATATCTAGACAAATGTCTCCCTGCTCTCAAGAGGGCCTGTCAAAAAGAAAGCTTAAATTGTATACCATTTTGCTCAGTGTGTTCAATAAACATTTACCAGGATTTTCTTCTTGGTCTCTGCATGTTTCAAGTGCCTCTGCTAACACAGGAGAGGGCTTTCTCTGTGGCAGCCTCTAAACTGGAATTTCCCACAGAGGTGTGTCTAGTATCTTCATTGTACAACTTTTGTCGCATGCTGAAGACACACCAATTCATCCTGGCCTTTGACACTTAAGCTATATTTTGTGGGACTTGCCTCTTTTGCTGAATGTGTACTGTTTTGTTCCATTTGGAACAGCTTCACTACTGTAGTTTTTTTTTTTATCATTACAATGGTATTGTTTTTATAACTGTATATTTTTATATACTTGTAACCTGTCTTGGGACATGGTGAAGGCTGGGTAAGAAAGCTTACAAAGGGTTGGAGTACTAAGATGCTGAGGGCTAAATGCACACCATGCTCTGCTTGTGATGGCATGCTGCCCTGTGGCAAGTGGGCACTTTGCCCTGCAACCTAAAGCTGACAACTTTCCATATTATCACACTCAGCTACAGGTTTTGGAGGGTCGGGGCAAGGTGCCCCCCTCAGCACTCAGTGGACCTGGTTTCCCTGATTTGCTTTCAGAGGGGCTACATGCCTGCCCACCCATGGTGGTAGCAATGGCAATGCTGAACAGAACTCCGGGCTGTATTTTTATTTACAGCTACATCAGAGTTGGCATTATGTTGACAGTTACCACCAAGTTCAGGCATGCAACCTGGAGAGCCACTCAGTGAGGCTGCTGTGTCCCTCCAATTTTTGCTGCAGACAGTTTGCCTGGCAGCAGCACTGATCTGGGCCATATGCCCAGATTCACCAGCAGCACTGCCTTATTAATGCTAGATCTGCCCCTGACATACCCACATTGGGGGCAGGACCACCACAATTAGGAAGACAGCAACAGCGCTAGGGTGTTCAGGTGTGCTGCCCAAAGCGCCATTCAGGCTTGCTGCCATACCACTCCTAGTCTTCGCTCGCTGCTCCTGCAGCAACAGCAGTTACACTTGAGCCTCAGCAGTTGGCTGCGTGCTGGTGCCAGGCCTGCATATCACCCCCCCCCCAAAAAAAAACACTTATTGCCAGAAACCCCACGGTCAATGGCATATAGTCCATGGCAGTCATGGTACAAGCCGGAACTTGCTGGAACTCAGTACTAGCCCCTCTCAGGTGAGCACCATTGCCATTCTAAAAGAATGATGGAGATGTTCGTTGTGAGTTCCGGCACCTCTTTTTCTAGAAAAATAGCACTGACTTGTCTCCTAGGATCAAGCAATACTCTGCCCACTGGATAACATAAATTTTCAAACGATAAAGCCTGGTTGGAAATATTTTATTTCAACAGAACTTCCTATATTCAATTCTGAAACTTTGTCCTAGATATTGGCTATAATCCCAGGATGGCGGAACACTGTATGGTTATGGAAGTGTCACTTCTATCTATTACTCTAATCAAGTGATTCTGTTCTTATGTTCTGGTAAAAAAAAAAGAGAGAAGAGGGCATTTTGTTTTCCATAACTCTGCATTTTTTTTAATGTTGCCTTCTCATGCAAAACAAATTGGCTGACCTCAGTGGGAAACCTCACTGTTTGTTCAAGAGCCTATTGAAGTGCAAACGGTCATAACATCAGAAGTATTAATTTGTTTTGAAACAGATAAACTGAACCCATTCTGATACGCAGCAGTAGAGAAAAGAAATATTGAGATTGGCAAAATGTTTAAATGAATGCAGATGTCACAACATGTTTTTATATGTGCCAGACCTTTGTGCTCAGCAGGCTGAAATAAAGTGATGTAACCTGAAACCTTTCTTTTGGATATCTAGGATTAATTATATATGGCAGTTCCCACAAATGAGCCTCTCGTCTAAAATGATTGAAGGGAAATTCTTTCAGTTCTGTAATGAGGGATTCTTTACAAATCCCTCCAAGCTGAGGAAATTAAGAACACTGATTGAATCATAATGGTGCACAATAGGAAACCTTTTCATCAGGTAAAGAAGGAGTGGTTCCATTATTAGGAACACCTGGCCAGCACACATCCACAGCCAGAGGCAAAGTAAAGGGAAAATAAACAGAAATTCAGGCTTCTAACATTAAAGTTATCATATTGCTTATTTCCAATCTACAAATTTTAACTAAGTGATTGTGGAACTCACACAAGCAATACATCTGTGGTTTCCAAATATTTGTGAAAAGATCTCAGCTGACCTATTTATTGTTTGTCCTGTCCTGATTTGTTTGCAGGGAGGTTTCAGTCACATCGAAACAAGTGTAACCCCACACTTTCCAGTGCATTTCCCAGACACTTTCTTTACTGCTCTTTTTAACCCAAATTATCTACAATTTTTGTTTAACCCACAAGAAAGAAGGGCTTTTTCACTGGCTAGGTTCAATTCTAATCCTTCTAACCTTCTTTGGGGTAGGTTTGCGGGTGTGGCAAAAGGAGATAGGATCTGCCCATGTGATGCCCACCTGGTGTAAACTCTAGCTCACATGGCCCTTATATGTAAAATGTATGATGATCTCCGCCAACAATTTTTAGACCATCTATGTATCCCAATATGGAAACCAGGGAGAGAGGTCATACGCTTCCTATTACAGGGGAGAGATCAGGAGCTCACGAAGACAATAGCTAAGTTCCTCTATTTGATTTTTTGCCGCCAAAATACGCTACAGGACCCTGCCCTTGCTGGAGACCCATAGAGGTGAAATAAGAGTGCTTGCCACCTTTTCTTCCCTTTGGCAAATGACTTGTCTATCTGGCCATCAGTTCTTTCTCCCGGCTATGCCCTCTCCCCCCCCAAACTATTCTGCAATATTTAGTACATAACTGACTTCCTGTGGTAAGTGTGAGGTTGTGAGGGTGGTGGTGATGATTGTGCACTGATTTTGTGTTATGCCAGGCACCCCACAGCAGCCATGTGATGTTATGCCAAGATCTGCTATAACAGCCATTTTGTCAATGACGCCCACATGACTTTCTCAAATTCAGAATGGGCCCACTGGTCCAAAAAGGTTGGGCTTTTAGTTTGGTTTTCAACCTTTCGTTTTTATTTTATTTTTTACTCATCTTCCCTGATGAAATGCCTGTTCCCATAGAAAACAATTCAGGGATCTGGGATTTGTGTAGCTGTGATGGGGAAGCAGCGTGTCAACAAGAAAAGAAACCCAGCAAAGATATAGATATGCTCTTCCTCACTCGGTTCATACAAAAACGTGATTTTCTTCTGAGTTTGTAAACATTTAAAACAAAAGCTCTATTATTCTGATGCAGGTACTGAACCCATTTACTTGGGAGTAAGCCCTGCTGAAATGACTGAGGACTAACTGCAATCCACTGCCACTTACTTCTGAGCAATTATGCACAGGATTGCAGTCAGCTCAATGTGGCTTTCAGGTAAGCATGAAAACTCCTTTTACTCAGGAGTAAGCCCCACTGAACTCCGTTTCGGTTTGTGGCTATAAGCGACCGCTCTCCTTTGCTCCGCCTTAGACCGCCTCCAACTGCCCCCCCCTTTAAAAAAAAAACAACCCAACCCCAAAGCTCCTCCCAAAGCTTGTTATGCTGCTAACGCGCGCGGGTGGTAGGGCGGCTCAAAGGAAACGCCGGAAGCAACCATTGGCTGCAGCTTCACCCCCAAGCCCCCGAACGTGATTGGCTAGAAACTGTTCGCCGGAGGGCAGGGTACTGGCGGAGAGCCCGCCTGACGCAACGACGCTCGCCCGCCCACCCGACGCCGCGATATATTTTTACGGCTGCGCGCGCGCGAGAAAGAAAGGCTTTTCCTTGTTCAAGCGAGCGCGCGGGATTAACGTGCGAGGAAAAAAAAGGCGGGCAGCGGTGGCCGCCGGGAGTCTTGGTCGCGCGGGCAGCTGAGCGAGCATCGAGGCGGGTGAGTTCAGGGGCGAGAGGGTCGTTATCCTGAGGGGCCACACACACGCACCCCTCCACCGACGCTGGGAACTGTAGTTCGTGAAGGGTGGTGTGAGTTGTAGCTCGGAGGGGAGGGTGAACTACAGTTCCCAGGTTGTGGTGGCAATGTGGGGTGAAGGTGCTGTAAGTATATGGTGATGTCAGCCATTTCTAAAGCAGGGAAGGCTCCCCCCCCCTCCCGTTCTTCACAGAGGGGCTAGTGCTCGTGGTGCTCTGGCTTGTGCTTGGTTATTATCGTTTGAGAACCTCGCCTGCATCTTTGACCCGACTCGACACGTGAAGGAACTTCCCCACACACTTGTTTGAAACGAGAAGGGACCCCAAGCTCGGCAATGCAACTTTGGGGGCAGTTTGGAAGTCTGCGCCCTTCCACGTGGAAGACCTTTTCCTTGCTTTTGGTGAGGGAGCACAGCCAGAGGCCCTCAGTATTCATTGACATACACAGAGTGAACATGCACATTTCCTTTTTGGAGCTACCCTTCAGAACAGGCCGAGCTCCTGCCGAAAGGCATCTGGTGTGGCTGCGAGAGGCACGCAAGTTACCTTTTCATGGGTTTGGCAAGAACTACTTGACTGTTTTCAAAAAAGATATACAGCTGCATATGATATCGCAGGCTTGCCATGTCTGAAGGGAAAGCTACAGATGCTAAACTGTACGTGGGCTGCTTCAACTCTTTCCTGAGTTACTTCCTATTTATAAGAATAGTGGTCTTGGTACCAAATGCAGCACTTCCCTAGCCTGCACTTTAAAAACCCATATTCCAGCTGTTCAAGTGCTCTGGATATTATCATGAACTGACAGCCACATAAACTACTACTGATAAATGCTCAGATAGCAAAACAAAATTAATATATACAGTGGTACAGTACCTCGGTTTAAGAACAGTCCAGTTTACGAACGATTTGGTTTACGAACTCTGCAAAACTAGAAGTAGTGTTCTGATTAGCGAACCCTACCTCGGTCTACAAACGGAAACTGAAAGATGGAAGGGCACCTGTGGCGGGAGGCCTCATTAGGGAAAGCGCGCCTTGGTTAAGAACGGATTCGGTTTGTTAACGGACTTCAGGAACGGATTAAGTTCGTAAACCGAGGTACCACTATATTAGCTTCAGAAGGAAGGAATATATGCTGTTTGGGTGTGATTAGAAATTGCTTTCATTCTTGCATATAATGTAAAGGGTACCTTTTATAGCTTTCAAGGCTCTTCAGGGATTGAACTGCAATATTAAAAGTTGAATTAGGTTGTGGCCAGGTCAGAATTGTCTATTGCCTTGTCTCTCTTTTAGAGGATAAAATAACATTTAAGGTTCACATTTGAGAGCATTTATTGAAGATAAACTACTACTTGCTATGTTTTAACCATCCTTTACTGTTAGTTTGCCTTCTTATTCTTGCAGGTGCAGTGGAGATTGTGCATATGAAACCAGTAGTGGTAAATAAAGTGGAAGATGATAGCATAGGAATAAAACTATGTAATCACAATTGCAATTTGTCTTTAGTGCTTTGGAACATTGAAATGCCAAACGAAATGGAGACACGTAAAATCACTGTAGTTAGAACATAAGATCTATGAATAATGGACCAGCTTTGCTACTTCTGGAAGGTTTAGAGGTCCTTTCCATAGGACAGTTCTAGCACTTTGCCCATGTTTAACACATTACTTCCATATACAAGTTTGCTATTTTGACATTGTAAAAAAGATGGTTCCAGTTGGTGAAAATACAGGCTCAGGGTTATGCTGTAACACAAAAGGGTCTTAATACTCATTGCCTTCTGACTCAGAAATGTGGTCAGCTAAACTGTGAGATTTATGTATGTGCATTTTTTAAAATATAAGCAATAAAACCTTTGCCATGTAAAGCTGAGGCATCACAGGGCTATCATAAGGACACATTTCTTAGCTCAGATTAATCATTCTAGCATTACAACAATCAGCTGGAATGGAAATATGGTGTCCCTGCTTTCCTTTTCTCCCATGCCACAGTTTAGTCATATGGAGTGGCCGCTTGTGATATTGAAATTACTGGTCTTGGTATTATGACCAGAAGTTATAAGGTGTTAAAGTGAACTTCAAAGTTAGAAAAAGTATCTCTTCTGATATTCTCTTGGTAGATGAAAACTGCTGTTAGCGAACCGTAACTCTGAGGGCTATGCAGATGACTGTAAGATCAGTTTGCATTATGGCTTTTCAACCCAGAGTTAAACAGAGGTTTGAAACTGCTTTCAGGAATTGGGAGAGAACCATCCAAACCTAATGTATGAACTCTTTGATTTGTGGCTGCACTGGACATCCCTGCTTACTTTAATGTGCTGCTTGTACATTTTATGCCCATATAGGACTACTTGAAAGCAGACAATGAATTCTAGGATGAAACAGAAACTGGATGTTGAGAAGCCCCTTGCTACAAAGGTAATATTGATACTTGCCAAGGTGTGACGAGTGGTGATTGTGTATACAGCGCTATTTTCATAGAGTTCATAGATATTAAGCTTGTACTTCTTTTTATAAATAGACCAAGACTGAAGATCTGTTCAATAGGTTTAGTGCATAACCGGCTTCAAACTATTCACCTGATTCCTACAGCATAGGAGTCCTTATCATATGATACTTACAATATGTATTCAAAATTGTCTTCAGAACTGCATCGATTAAATATTGCCTAGAACAGGCTTCCTCAACCTTGGCCCTCCAGATATTTTGAAACTACAATTCCCATCATCCCTGACCACTGGTCCTGCTAGCTAGGGATCATGGGAATTGTAGGCCAAAAAAACATCTGGAGGGCTGAGGTTGAGGAAGCATGGCCTAGAACCAACCACAGATACCTCTGCAGCACTGCAGTCTATGCTAGTGCCTTGCTTATTGTCACCAGAATTTGTGTTTTACTTATGAGACTGGAACCTAATTGAGTTAAAACAAGGAAGTTTGATGTACAGTGTACCTCGGTTTATGAACTTAATCCGTTCTGGAAGTCCGTTCGTAAACAGAGGCGTGCTTTCCATAATGAGGCCTCCTGCCAGCAGTGCCGTTCCATCGTTCGGATTCTGTTCTTAGACCGAGGTAAAGTTCTTAAACCGGACTGTTCTTAAACTGATGTACCACTGTACAGTAATGGTGGTAGCCTTGCCAATGGATTTGAAGGATTCTATGGCAGAGGCTATAAAATGTTGCATTCATAATACTGTTTTTGTTTAATGGGAGGGTGAAAGGTATGAAAATATGGTAAGAGAGGAAGCATCTGTTAATAATAATTAGGTGCTATTAATTCAGATGTTTTGGGTAATATGTCTTGGCCAGTACTTAAATGTGTACAGACATTATGTGTGTCTTGCCCTAGAGCAGTGATTTTCAATCAATGTGCTGTGGCACCCTAGGTTGCCTTAAATGATGGTCAAGGGTGCCACGAGCAACACTGGCCTCTGTCCCTCTTTCCTTCCTCTCCTTCTCTGATGCCTTCACATCTCTGCCTCCTAAAGGCTTGCACAGCTGTTTGTTGCAGCAGCCCTGGCTACAAGCTTCCCATGCTAATGGTGCCTCTGGGGCTGGCTAGGAGCGGCAGCAGCAGCTGCCCAGAGGACTCCCAATGAGAGAGGAGAGGAGGCCGAGGGAGCATTCCACAAAGGGTGTTCAAGAAAGGGTGAGAGGCTGCCAGCTCTGCAGGCAAGGCTCCTGAGCCCCACAAGGGTGCCGCAGAAAGAATGTATTTGGTCAAGGGAGAAAGAATGTATTAGGTCAAGGGAGCCGTGGACTCAAAAAGATTGAAAACCTCTGTCCTAGTGTCTTAAAATGTGATCTGCTCATAGTTGTGTGCAAAGATCCTATACCCTCTGAGTGATGGATGTTCTGTGCTTTCAAGGCACATTGCTTGGCAGCCAAGCCAACAAAGAGGATCCATTCCCTATGTTCCTCCTTGTAACTGGTACAAAGTTGCAATACACAGGTGGTTGATTTGCTCATCATCAGCCTTACCCCTTCACGTGCTTGGAGGGGCTATAGCTATGTGGTAAATAGTAAGATTTGCATGCAGAAGGTCCCAGACTTGATTCCAGGTAGGGCTGGAAAATATTGCTGTTTGAAACTGTGTGGAGCTGCTCGTCAGTCTAGACACAGGGTGTAGCTTGTTACAAGACAGATTGGCATTTCAGAGATGAGACCCATTCTCTCATAGGGGGCTAAGGAGGTGCTTGTAGCATCTTTAAAGCACAATACAACTGTAGGTGTAAATCGCCTACCTTGCACCAGTCTTTTAGCTTGTCCTTGTCACCCTTCACTATAAAGGTGCTTGGATCATATTTTGGCCCAGGGAGGCATGTTCTGCTGCACTTCAGGTCATAATTGCTAAAGCGGGAGGAATACTCACCATGGTTTCCACAACAAGCTAATTTGTGGATTCTTACCGAAGAGTGATGCTGCTCATTTTGGTAGAATAAAGGAAACTGAAGAGGGAATCTAAACTGTGTAGCGATAAAGGGGGTTGTTGGGATGTTGGCTTCCCACCCATCTGTTCTTGACCCTGCTGCTCACTTCTCTCCCCCTCCCTCCACTTTGCCAACCTCCATAGTTAAATTTGTACTTGCTGCCTGGTTCTGCTGTTCAGAAGGCACTACCTCGTTAAACATAAAATATTAAAAGTAATAGGTTAATCCAAGCAAGTGATAGGCTGCAGTTGTCAGAAATATTCATTGGCTACTTCAACAGCAGTAAGTATTATTTGAAGTGTAGCACAGTGCTGGTTCCCAGAGTACCTGGCACTTGTCCTTTTAGTTCAATAGTAAAGCTAATTGGCAGTAGAAACTTTACCGTGGGAAAGGTGAGCTTTTGCCATGTGAAGTACAGTGTGAATCGCTAACTTTCTCACGCTAGTATGACATTATGTTCCTGCTATCCTTGTTTGATTATCTACCATTGTTTGCTATCTCATGGTGGCAGTGTAACTTTTTTTTTTTTAAAAAAAGAACTAATGCAGGAAATGGGTATTTACATATGACAAGGAAGGTGATAGACATTCTGTTCCTCCAAAACAATACCCTGGCTGGATCAGTGTGTTATGTCTCAGGCAAAGCAACTAGGCACTCAGCACAAATCAAAGGAAATGTGCACTCAAGTAATTTTTTTGTCATGTAAAAATGTGTGTCTCAGGTGCTCTCAATACTCCTTATTGGTGAAATGAGATTAAGCAGAAATTCAGGCCTGCAGTTAAGACAAAGTTCAAAAGCCAGTATTTAAGATGCAAAACTTGTGTTTAACATCATGTGAGATCCAGTTTCTGTATAAAGATGACCTGATTTACTGCATGTAACTGAAATGTATGTAACCCTTAAATGTCAATACAAGCTTTCTTGAAAATTTTGAATTGACAACCTTCAATCCTAGGTGAAGTAGATTCACTGAATGTGTTCTTTTCAAAGCAGGCTTCTACAAGCAATAAAAATTGCACATCACAAAGACAGACCCTTAAGATGATACAGCCATCTATTACAGGTTGTCTTGTTGGAAGGGCAAAGGAGGTATGTACTGCTGCTGGAATGCAGTCTTAGCAATATATTTTTGGAAGCTAGAAAGCTTAAGTGAGCTGACAGTTAAGCTGAAATTTGCCTGTTCTGTTAATTTTCATTGATAATATACAATTAGATTGCTAGTCTACACAGTATATAGGCTTGCATTTACCAATGGATTTGAATGCTATGTTGAATGCACCTGAAGATCCATCTTCAGTCATTGAATCCCTAAAACTTTGCACCAGATGACAAGTGGGAATATAGTTTTACGGTTAACTGAGTAGGTGGTAAGAATGGCTTGTTAAGACATGCCTGCTTGGAATTCTCA
The DNA here is from genome assembly GCF_965153285.1 of Podarcis tiliguerta. Lineage (NCBI taxonomy): Eukaryota > Metazoa > Chordata > Lepidosauria > Squamata > Lacertidae > Podarcis > Podarcis tiliguerta. The sequence continues at coordinate 56,462,936 of NC_139540.1, read as the reverse complement.
ACTAATAAAACTCTCAGCAGGCTAAATCTTCAATCAAGAGGAAACTTTGGAGTGATCAGCTTACCTCAAAGGCTTCCAAACCAGAAGTTGCTGTTGAAACAGAATACACAACTGTAAGAGGAGTTCAGGCTTCTGATCTTACAGTAAAAGGTATGTTGCTTCTTAAGAAAAAAAGCAATGACAATCTTCTAATAAGTGCTGAGCTGGAAGGTATATGTAAACATGAATTGCCTTGGTGAAAGCTCTGCTGGATATGACCCAAGATCGATCTAGTCTTGCATGAAGGCAATGGCTTTTCCAACTGGTATTTAGAAGTATTCTGTCTCTGAATCTGGAGGGTAACATATATGCAACTTGACCAGTAGCCATTGACAGGTTTTATCCTTTATGAATTTGTCTGGTTTCCTTTTATGTTGCTGTGCTGGAACTGTGTAACATATGGTAAATATGAACAAAATGGACTAGTTGGGTCAAATAGACTAAAAAGGGACTGAAAATAGGGCAAAACATTTTCTGCTTCTGTTCCTCTCCTCTGCTGCTTTCTTTCCCTCTCGATACTTTGCCAGTGATAAGCAAGTGTGAATCTACAGAAAATAGTATGGTACACACTTCTCAGTGTGGTTGCTCAAATGCACATTCTTGCATGCATAGGTTTTTGTTTCTGCTTTGACAAACTTGGGCGAGTTTGGCAGAATATGGAAAGCACTTAACTGCTGCACTGTATTGAAATGAAGATTCACTTAGTAATAGTGCCACACTACCTTTGCAGATGGCATTTGACTTGACACATCATGTATTGGGGCCCCCCAATACTCTTAGCTAGTTGAGCAGGCTTAGTCTAATCAAAAGGAAGCATGGAGATAAGCAGCTTGATCAGCAGCAATTCTTACATTTAAGTCTTACATTTCTTACATGTAAGACTTACATGCTGCTCCTGTCTCTGTTTTAATGCTGTATTTTTGTGTGTGTGGATGGTTTTAGTAACTGTAAGGTGCCCGAGTGTTTCTGCAGTGGAAAAGTTGGCTATATATTTTCTTAATACTGTAGTAATATGACTTGAGTGAAAAGTTTGGGAAGGGAGTCCCAGAAATCAAATTTTGAATACCATAGTTTGCAGCCCTAGAAACATAGGAAGCTGTCTGAGTCAGGCCATTGGTCCATCAGGTTCCATATTGTTCCATCAGGTTCCACTGACTGACAGCAGTTTCCCTGGGCTTCTGATGGGAGATTCCAAGCCCTACCTGGAGATTCCAAGGATTGAACCTTCAACTGTGTGCATGTAAAGCATGAGCCACAGTCTTTGTTGTTGCATTTGTATGCCACAGTAAGCTATAGCTAATGGCTTGTCATGAATGTACAATTGGAGCAATCAGTGATGCTCCTTGGCTTATAAGGCATTATGTCTGAACTGGGGATTGCATTTTTTCATTCTGAGCAAACTACATTGTAAAGCCAACATTTGCTCTGGCCATTTGTGGTTGATTTGAGCAAATAAAGCATAAACTGGTTCAGACAGAATGCAAAAACCAAGGATCATGGCTTATTGCTCACACTAGGAGGAGCAAGCAGAACCTGTCTGCATGTTCACTGTAAACCATTAACAGTGGTTTTCTCTGATGTGCACTTGGGGACTTTAAAATCCTTAATTTCTTTGCAGGCAATCCTTCATCTCGGTATTGGAAGGAATTGGCTGAGGAGAGGAGGAAAGCTCTGTATGAGGTGTTGCAAGAAAATGAAAAGGTAATTTTATGTAGTATCAGCAAAAGTATCAGCTTTTCACTACCATTGATGCTTAAACTCTGTCTGCTTTCCCCCCTAGCTCCATAAGGAAATTGAATTAAAAGATGGTGAAATTGCTCGTCTAAAAGAAGAAAATGAAGAGCTTGCAGAGCTAGCCAGCCATGTACAATATATGGCAAATATGATTGAGGTAAGCTACCATGATGGTAAACAGCAATATTCTCAAACTGTATTCTGCATCTTGTCTAATCTTGCACAAGGGATTGTTACCATCTATTATTGGGGCTACTTTGCAAAAACAGAGTAAATGGTGAACTAATGTGGGTGGCGGAACAGATGCTCAAGTGCCCTGCTGATAAACCCAGACAAAATGTGTTATTTTGATCGATCTCACAAAGATCTTGTGCAGGGGTCAGCAACCTTTTTCAGCTGTAGGCTGGTCCGCCATCCCTCAGACCATGTGGTGGGCCGGACTATATTTTTTGGGTGGAAATGAACAAATTCCTATGTCCCACAAAGAACCCAGAGATGCATTTTAAATAAAAACACACATTCTACTCATGTAAAAACACACTGATTCCCGGACCATCTGTGGGTCGGATTGAGCAGACAATTGGGCCGCATCCGGCCCCCAGGCCTTAGGTTGCCTACCCCTAATCTTGTGCATCCTGATTTAAAGTCTAAAAGCAGGATATCTTGGAACATGAATCCTTTTCTTGGTTTGTGCTTTTTTCACCGTTGTTATAACATTATGCTTATAAAATATCTCTTGGAGAAGATGCTTCTGATAAACAGTTAGTGGTTCAAAGTGCTTTGCCATCTTGTGTAAGAAGTCTAATCTGGTGTTGATATAAAAGCAAAATGTCAAATGTGAATTGTATTGTGTTCTACTTAGCTTTCCCCTTTTTAAATATAGGCACCAGTTTTTAGGTCATATATTTCAGCTGATAACCTAACAGCTGATGCTTGTAGCTTATACACAAGTAACATCAGTGTTGGGGTCTGTGCTTTGCAGAGATCTTGTCTAATCTGAAGTTTGGAGGTCATGTGCTAGGACTCTCCCAGCCTTGCCTCAAAATTATTTTCTGAGGTAGTCTCTAGAGAAAGTGACTATAAAGTCAAAATTGAATATACTGTACACTTCTCTGCAGGTTAAAGTTGTATATCCAAAAATAAAATGTAGGATTCTGTGACTGTTAGACCTGGTTGAGACAATGTGAACTTTTTTTACTTCATCTCAACCAGGTCTAACAGCACAGAATCCTGTATTTTATGTCAGTCATTCACATCTTGTCTCTGCAATATCTCCCTTCCCTCCCACCCCCGAAGATTTGCAGTAAGATGATAATTCTTACCACCATGTAAGATAATGTTATTAGGAGAATGTGCAAGGTGCTTTGCAAATTGTTGTATAAAGCATGTAGTTCTGGTGTAATATCTCTAAAAAAGTTAACTGCTGTATAATATATTACTTGGCTTCAAAAGCTAAATTCTACCACTGTTCTGACAGTATCACTAATGTCTCATCATACCTCTCTAGCGACTAACTGGACAGGCACCAGAAAGTCTAGAGACACTGAAAAATCTAGACCTGGAAGAACTTGCATATGAGGAAAGTGATTCTACTGAGGAGGATTTAGATGGAGAAACTGAAGGGGAACCTTCACAGCTCTCGAGGAATTCTACAGATCTGCTGACAAATGAAACAAGTAATCTCTGAAAGTACTGGGCCTCTGAAAGGGAAAATGAACTGCCCGTGTGTCATGTCTGGGGTGGGGAAGAGTAGAATCCTTTGAAATCTAAAGATTCACTTGAAATTTCAAAGGGTGGGTTTTGCAGCGGTGGAAGTATAATGGAAGTGTTAGACTTCATCTGGTTACTTGATTAAATGGGAATACTATGTATTTCAATTTGTAAATAGTTTTTTATTCATATATGTGGAACTGCCAAATAAACTTCTCTGCACAGATTACACAGTTGTAAAATGCTGTACTTTAGAACATATGTTGCAAGTCTAAGCCAGCTATTTAAGAGGTAATAGACATAGTTCCCACCCCCTTTAAACCTTTGAGAACAGAAGTGTAGTACATATGCTATATGTCAGCCCCAACCAATAATTTACTTAGTATTTCTGGATACTTCCCAAAACACCATTTACCACCTGGCACTTTTACTGTAAGCTGGATTTCTTAGTTCTACCTGTTAGTGATTCTTTTATCTGTTCTTGGTAGGCTAGAAGCGCTAGCATTAACTTGGCATAGTTTTGCGGCCAGCTAAACCATTCCAACTTAGACAGGGACTCCAGACTTTTACGTAGCTTTTGGCCACCCACTTCATTAAATAACCTGAGATAAGGGATGTTGTTACAGCAGACAACAGTCATAAGGTAGCAAACCCAGAGCTTCATAGTGATTATATCTAGAGGGTCATCATCTTCAGGGTCTTCATCTTCATCCAGATAAGCAAGGAGAATTTCCATAAGATGTCTGTCTTTGGCTTCATTTTGGTTTAAGTAGCTTAGGTAGCAGATGCCACACAACCCTTTTAATACATAGGTCCTCACTTCCCCAGAAGTGTCTGGCATAAGCAAAATATTAATCATATCCTGAATGTAATCTGATGCAAGCAAAGCAGCATTGACACCACCTGTAAAAGAAATGTTACTGATTATTTCACTAATATGCTGGAACACTGCTATGCCTGAATATTTGTCCGTTTTTAATGGCTAATGTAAATTGAGAGATTTCCTAGCCATGAGATGGAGTCCCTTGAATCCTGACACTTGAGCTATTAAACATACTTACAATTTTACTGCACATTTACTCAGTCATATCTAGTGTTGTTTCTACTTGGACTAGGACACAATTAACTTTGGTCTCTTCATTTTAATGGGCCTAACCCAACTATAACTTAGTTGGACAATACACTTTTCTCAAGCTGGCAGCTGTTGTCTATTTACATGCATACCTGTGTAAGTTAGAAGTCCAATATAGAGTGCAGCTGTGGCTCTGTCCTTCAGGGGCAGCTCTGGATCTCTCAGCTCAATGCCGTAGGTTTTGATTTTATGGTGGTGAAAGACAGGGTCTATGAGCTTGATTGCGGGTTCCCTCTCATGCTTGATATGCTTGTTATACCAGGCTGCTATTTTGCTAAACTTCTTTCCCATATTGCCTGAAGACTGGTTTCAGGAAAAATGTCTTTCTAAAGCTGTATTTCACTCTACCCACAGGGAAGTGTTGGGACACTGAAGTATTGATTCACATTTGACTCGCAAGCCCACACAGCTGGTAACTAGGCAATGAGTGCAGTAAATAGAATGGAAAACGGAGATAGTATGATGTCATACTTGCGTAGATTCTTAGCTATCCTATCCTGCGGTTGGTGGTTGGTTAAGCCAATAAGTTATATTTTCACATTTTTAAAAAGTGAGATTTATCCTTCTGCCCCATGGGTCTAAATTATCTCTGTAAAGAAACTTGTTTCCCTCCACAACCAGTACTTTATTGTTGATCATACCTTCTTACAGATAGAGCTATTTTCCCTTACCTGTCCAGCGGTGGAGGCTGGCAAATCCAAACACCACCTCTACTACCATCTTCCCAACAAACTTGCAGACGGACTAGTTGCTCTCCAAAGTTTCCTGGAGGTAATTGAGCAACTGTCTGCAGGCAGCCCACTCAGACTTCCAGGTGTACTTGCAGATATTTGCTGTAGCTTTAAAAACTCAAAAGAGAAGGGAGGCAGTTTTGCAGTGCTTCCTCCCTAGTGCTGAAACATGTTTTCTGCCAACTCTTCTGACATATTTATAGGCAAACAAAGCTGGGGTGACAGTGTACGGGATACCTGGACATATTGTCATTTGAGGTTACTTGCTGTTTTTCTCTCAGAACTACCATCTTGATAAAGGTGGAAGTCCAGGTCTAGCACTGGTGGAAGAAATAAGTTGACCAAAGTAAAAACAATGCTATTTAGTATTTCAAAAATAATCTTTAATATAACTTAAACAGGAGCCGTATATATGAGAAGTACAAATACCACAAACCTAGAAGGCAAATGTAAGCCAAAAATCAATACAAAAGACGACAATGAAAGACTGTAGGCTTGTGGCAGCAATGTGCTGTAAAAACCAGAGCACAATTACTTATTTCACATTTCATAAAAGAGACTTTCCCCCTTCAGTAAAACCTTTGAGTGACTGTACAGCTTTTAATCAGAATATTTATAATTTATAATATACAGGTATATACAGTGTTACAACATTAACAATTAAGAATACTGGCTTGCCAATGCATTTTGGCAAAAAAGGGGGGAAAGACTTCTGTTAAATTTATTTTTAAAAAACCAACAACCAGCACTTCACAATCTGTATGTCTCCAAGGAGGAGTGCCCAATGGTTGAAGTGCTATGAGCTCTTTATTGTCTGATGAGGGCTTCAATAAAACACCTTCAAGTTACAATCCATGCATACTAACTTGGGAGTAATCACCATTGCACACTGGGATTTACTTCTAAGAAAACTAGCATCATAGCATGCTTTCTGTCACTTTGATTGTTGCAGATAGTGTGTGTGTGAACAACTCAATTTGAAGTACCGTAGTCCCAGAGATCTCCACCACTTGTTCTCTTTTACATTGAAATCATTGTAGCTCCCAGCTATAAATGCACAAAACCTCATTCTTTTTTGAAATGTCAAGGAAGGGGAAAGGAAGATTAAATCTTGGTGTTTTCATGTAAAAGTATAATGTGGCCATATGCCCTTTCTGGAAAAAAGGAAAACACCTATTTGTTTTATACAACCTGCACGACTGCTTGAGAATGTTTGTTTGTTTTTATTTTAAAAAATCATTTGGGATTTATTAGAGGTCAGAAAAGAGCAAGAATGGAAATAAGAAATAAGGATGGAAATAAGAAATGAGTCAGAATTACTGAAACCTGGAGTTTGCATCCTGCTGTTTCCAGAGTCAGGCCCGTCATCTGAAGATTGTTCATACTAAATGGTGCTACTGATAACAAAAACAAGGCAGGAGATACTTGAAGGCAACTGAGGCACAGCACAGATGGGAGTCATAACTGCTGTTAAAAGTCCTACTCAGTTTGCTTTTTCCTTTCCACCAATTTAGAGGAAGCATCACAAAGTTTTAAACTGATGCAATTATATTCACAGAAAACCCACCATATACAATTTAAAATGCCTCATTTATGATTACAAAACATCTGTTGTATTTGCCGAGGCTGACTGTATGGCAGTGACCTAGTTTCACTCAAAAGCAAAGCAATGCAATCTTTGACAAATCACTGTTTTCATTATAAGTTACAGAGCAAAGCTAGTAAGAGCCCTCAAATTCATTCTTCTTCTTCTTTGAACACCTGTGAATCTTCTTGCAGTTCAGCTACAGCACCGTTGTGGTTAAAGAAGACCAGCCTCTGAAGCTGTTGTGTTAATATGCAGCTTAAACTCTTAAAAGGCTGTGGCTACCTCAGTCCCACGTCGTACACCAACCTTAACAAATTCACGAGGGAATTTATCTAGCTGCTCATATGCCAACCGTCCATCTTCTCCTGAGCAGAGAAAAATGAGAAGCAAGGCAAATGTCACATGAACTCAGAGGTTCTCCAGGCTACACTTTCAGAATAAAAATATGCTTGTGCCACACCAACTTTTTAAAAAGTGATAAATACATTGGAAAACAAAAAGAAACAACTAGCAGTGCTTAATTTATAACATAGAACACAACTACTTTATAACATGATCATGGGACATCCAGAAAATATAAAACAATGCAGCTACGTAAGAACATGAATTATTCCCAAAACAGTATACTGATTGTCCTTGAACCTCCTGCCATGCTTGCCATTCTTTCCTGCTACACCCTTTGAGAACCACTGCATTAAGGGAAGGTTAGGTGCTGTTCAGTGGCTGCAAATTTATGGATTTAAATATTTGTGAAGTTCCACTTTTGCAGACCCCAACAAAGAGGTATATACCATACAAAACAGCAGGAGCAACAAAAGCGTCTATTAAAAAAGCAATAAATGTTGGTTGGGAAAAAGAAATTTGCATTGCAAAGGCCTGTCTGAACAGCACTGCTTTTAGGAGATGCCTAAAGGAAGGGCAGGGATAATTCCTGCTGAACCTCTACCGCAGGGAGTTCTGCAGGGCAGAGCCTGCCACAATAAAAGCTCAATCCCTAATAAAGGCTGACCAAACCTCGGGTGTGGAAGAAGTGCCCCATCAAAGGATCTCTGTGATTAGATGGAGCATAAGGGATCTTAAGGTACTTTGAGCCCAAGGGTTTTTTGGGGGGCTTTGAGAATTAGCAAAAGAAGCTAGCTCAGAAGCAAATTGGCAACCAGCAAATTGACATCTCAGCAGAGGAGTAAACACATTGCCAGTAACTTGCTCCTGTGAGCTGTTTGGCTGCTGTGTTCTGCACCAGCTACAACTCCTGAACCAGATACAAGAGTGGCCCCACATAAAGTGTGCTACAGTAATCAAGTCTTGATGTTACAAATGTGTGGGTCACTGCGGTTAAGCTACTGTGGTCCAGGAACAGTAACAGCTGGCATAGTAGCCAGAGCTTGTAGAAAGCACCCCTAGCCACAGAGGACTGCAGACTTGCTCCTTCAGAGGGAGTGCAACGGCAATTAGAACAGGTGACAGATCTATCTCCCGCATGTAGGAGTCACCCACCCACCCCTGTCTTCCTAGGGTCCAAGCTGAGTTCATTGACCACAGTCCAGCCCACCATTGCATCCAGCCACTGACTGAGGGCTTGCACTGCCTTTCCTGATTCAGATGTTATGGAGAAATAAGAGTTTGGGACTCACCAGTGCTGTGCTAGTGCTTCCTAGTTTCTCTTTGTCATTGCTCTTCTACTACCCACACCCCACTCTCTGCTTTTGTCCCATTTTTTCATCAGTTTGCTTTTACTGTCTTATTTATTTATTTATTTAATAGTGGAATGGCATAAAGTTAGTCAACCTACCAAGAGAAAGAAGGGTTTCAGAGGCTATCTTCCTGATCTCTTCATTGTCAGACTGGCAAAGCGTGACTAGCATTTTAATACTTTCAGTTGCCTATACCAAAAACATAAACAAGTTAATTATTTTCTATTCTCGTTCCAAATGGTTTATGATAATCACTGATTCTCTGTCCAGTTGTTCAAATCTGTGTGAAACATTTTATGAACTCATCTGGAGTTTGCTATTTCTCTGCAGAAGCCCAGAGCTCAAATCCAGAATCCCACATGTGTTGTCTGTGATGCACCCACAGAGTGCAACAGAGGAGGGCTTTTATCCACATATGACTTTCCTCACTACGTAATTTCAGTGGGGACAGCAGAGCCACATGCAAAATGAAATATCGCGTGGATCTGCTCCCTCCATTGGGAGACACCTGATACATTTTGGTAGCGCTTGTGGCATGAAGCTGAAGATGCACAAAACAGTCAAGGAAAAGATAAACAGCTCACGTCAGCTGGATCCCTGCAGGAAATGCTGTTGCAGGTCCTAGGTTCTCTTTCACAAGCTTTGTTAACTTTTGTCTTACTGTCTTATGTACCTTATTGCATTATGAACAAAAGCTCTTAAAATGACTATTATTCACAACGATAGATTTATTACTACTAAACTACCACTATGCTACAAGAGCCACATTTGTCATAACTAAAAGGTTATTACTAAAAATCTTTAGTTAATTCTGTATTACAATGGCATTCTACAGCTGGTTTGGGTGTACACAGGCAAATTTCTATTTTTTTTTTGGTCATTTCATGACTTGCTCTTAATTCTGTCTTCCCTGAGATTAGGCAATGCACCCACAGGTTAAGCGAAGTTTAGGGTGCAATGCTATAGTCTCGGATATCCTGTAGGTAGTGCTCCAACACTAGTGAGGCCCAAAACGGGGAGTGTTTGGAGCACATGGGGGGGGGCTGAGGAACCTCAGAACAGGGGTGTAGGAAGGGGTGTGGGGTGTGTGTGGGTCACCCTAGGTGTCATCCTGAAGGGGGGTGACATTTGGCACTACTCCCCCAAGCCCAGCAAGTGGCAAGCGGCAAAGCAGCTGCTGTGGCTCTCCCCCTTCCCCCGGCTCGCTGTAGGCTTGGGGTGCATGGGGGGCGCTGAATGTCACCCCCTTCAGCCTGAAGGAGTTAATGTTCAGCGCACCCCCGTGCCGAGATCAGCCCCCGGGGAGGATTGTGCAGCTGCACCAATCGGCCCCGTGGGCAGATCGCCCTGCCCCTTGGGAGGATCGTCCTCGCCCCCGTGAGCCTCGCCCCCGGGTGCATGGGATGTGTGCTGCTCTGGGTGCCGGAGCACCCAGCTCCGCCACTGCCTCAGGATACTCAGCTTTTTCATTCTTCCAACAACCCCTTCCCAAACAGAGCTGGAAGCTAGGCCAGCAGTTATGTAGGCAGTGGAAGAGGAGGAAAAACAACTGGTTTCCCACCACCGCCATCACTTTCTGCCCTGGCTGCCATGACCCAGCAGGGCTTGGAAAATAGCAGTGGATCTGCCCCCCACCCCGCCCACCATCACTGGTGCAATTGCTCTGCCCCAGTACTTCTTGTGAACTGAAATGGTGCTACAATCTATGTGGTGGTTTTGTTTGGAAGTACAAAAACCACAACATGATAGCGATTTAAACAGATCCTAGTCCAAATATAGGTGCAACGGCAGATCTTGGTGGTACTGCACTGGCAAAGCCCCCCTTCCCCATTTTCCAGTGTTCTCCATATATAGTTGTTGTTGTTCTACTGCATAAGCATTAGTTTTCTGATTATAAGTTAAGTCTGTGCACCTCCTAAAGGGGCAAGAGCTCTCATGCACAGTTTACACTTCTCATCCTGGAGATACTTCAATATTCTAAATTACTTGTGCAAAAAAAATCCTCACTTTTGCAAAGTAATATCAGGATGGCTAATGCAGAAGAACAAGACTCTGATTGTTACTGTTTGCTCAAGAGGGGCTATTGAAACCCTTGCTGTTGCTTGACCTTTTGTTGTGCCTGGGAAAGAAAAGAAGGCAAACTTTACCTGGAGGCATTTCAGGGCCAGACAAGCTGCCTTCTGCAGGTGGAGGCTGGGCTGTGCAAGGGTTTCGCAGTAATAAATTAAAGCCTGGGAGGGGGAGAAAGAGGGAGGCAATGAGGAGGAAGCTGTAACTGCATGTCACAGAAAGACTTAAGGCAGCACTTAAGGCAAAGATTGAGAACCAGCAGTCCTCCCTATGTTGTTGGACGCCAACTCTGCCCCACCCAGTATGGGCAATGATGAAGTATGAAGGGCATTGCAGTTCAGCAACATGTGGTTCCCCACCCGAAGGAGAAACTAAAGCAGATTATGTGCTCCAGGGGCCATTCCAAATTATTGGTATATGTGAAGTGCATGCAGCTTACTTACTCCAATTCAAAACTATAAACCAAGATAAATTAGCATTAACAACAATTATAGCAAAACCACCACCTAACTAATGCAATCCAAAATCAAAAACAGAGGTAAAGAGTCTGAAAACCTTTACACCAGGGCCCTAATCCAAACTCACAATGAATCAATGCAATACCTGAAGCAGTGCTTCCCTGGGTGTAAAGGATCACAGAGTTGGAAGGGACCCTGCGGGACATCTAAGTCCAACTCCTTGCAATAAAGGTCTCTCTTGCCCAATGTGGGGCTTGACCCCACAACCCTGAGATTAAGAGTCTCATGCTCTACCAACTGAGCTATCCCAGCTGGGGTTATATAGGGAGAGATGATGTTTCTCTACATGCTGCTGCTTGGAACTGGGGCTAAACAGTCCTATAGTCCCAACCCCATTTCCTAACTCAGGGTGGTCCGGTCCTCAGCAACATTGGAGGCCCCTCCTCCAGCTGCCTTCTCAAAGCCAGTATACCTGAAGGATCGTCTCCACCCCCATCGTTCTACCTGGACACTGAGGTCCAGCACCGAGGGCCTTCTGGTGGTTCCCTCACTGCGAGAAGCCAAGTTACAGGGAACCAGGCAGAGGTCCTTCTCGGTAGTGGCGCCCTCCCACCAGATATCAAAGAGAACAACAACTACCAGACTTTTAGAAGACATCTGAAGGCAGCCCTGTTTAGGGAAGCTTTTAATGTTTGATGTATCACAGTATTTTAATATTCTTTTGGAAGCAGCCCAGAGTGGCTGGGGAAGCCCAGCCAGATGGGCGGGGTATAAATAATAAATTATTATTATTATTATTAAGCAAGGCATGGAGCTTTAGGAAGAAGGTGTGAGAGCTCTGACAGGGTCCTCGAGTCCTCCATCTTCCTTCCCAAAGCTAGGCTTTGGGAAGGAGGTGGGAGGCCTCTAGGACCTTGCCAGAGACTAACACCTCTTTCCCAGAGCCTGGTGCCTCACTTAGCTTTGGGAAGGCAGCATGAGGGCTGGGGGTGACACATCAAATTTTGGCCTTGCTCCTCCCACCATACAAGGCAGCATAGGGACCGTGGGTTCTGAGTCAAAGTACTCTTGAGGCCCACTTGATATGAAATGTTAGACCGCCCTGTCTAGCTAGAGAGTTCCTTCCCGCCATGAAGCCTTAATAGCCTCAGAGAAATGCCCTAGCTAAAATCTAACAGCTCTACCCCAGTACTCATAATTTTGTTACCGTTTCCCATCACACCTACCTTTTCCCTGAAGTCCTTGTCTTCTGCTGCAGCCGACAACAAGGATGCCACAGCCTCATGGGTCTCCCTTTTGTTTTCAGTCAGGAGGAGGAGAGCCAAGGATTTCAGTACTTCTTGCTGAGGTGGGAGGCTGAAGGAGGTTAAAGTGGCTTTATTCTGCAAGAACTTTTCATCTCTTAAGGACTGCAGAGTCTGCACCATTAAGGCTGAAATGGAACAAGAATGTCCCACTAAGTTAGGGCATGCTTAGGTTCACCACACAAAGACAGTGGCAACATACAAACGCAAGGTCATGTCACAAGCCCACCTGGTTCAGCATCCTGGTCTCATAGTCATAGCCAACCAGGTGGGGCTATTGAACACCTGCAAGCAGGACCTGAGTGCTTGTGATTCCCAGCAACAGGTGTCCAAGTTGTCGCATGTGTTTAAGTTACTCCATATGGTAAAGGCAAAGTCTAGAATCAGTTTGTGAATTGCCTTCATTGGAAGGCAGTGTCCACATCACTACCAGCTGCTACCAGGAAGTCTGGCAACTTCATCCACAAAATGAGGAAGAGGCACTCTAGGTGTCACTGCTACCACCTGGAGCGGCCAACATGTTGGGTCTTTAAAGCCCATAGCCAGAAATTCAGTGGTAAAAGGGACTGGCGGCAGAGGAGAATCAATACAGAGCATAAATATATCTTGCCAAATTTGTTTGCAACTGTTAATTCTATTGCATGTAGATTATTTAAAAAATCCCCAAACTTTTTTTTTTTAACTCAAGTGTCCAGTGCTTGTCCTTTAGCCCAATTCTTTTGCAGCTCATTGGACAGGGCACAGGAAACCTTGCTGCTTTTTACTGTGCTACTGGTTAGAAAGCCACTTTCATTCATCTCCGAAATTGCTCTTCTTTTTTTTAAAAAAACACCAAAAAACAAAACCTGAACACAGAAAATTTTAAGGAATATGTGAGGAACCGGATCAACCGTGAGTTTTTCCAGCAGCCTCCATAAGTCAAAATTAGTTTAACAGTCACCTTACTTTCTTCAACCATCCAGGTTGTTTTGCTGGCATCTTTGATATGGGACACCTTGTGGCAAACTGCAGAGTTTTAGTTGTTTAGCAGAGTTTAGAGTTTACACAGGAAGCTTGCCTAACTATTGGTCCATCTAACTCCCATCTAACTCAGTTTTGCATTGCACTCTTTCACTGACCTGTCTTGAAATGCTGAAATCAACCCTAGGACATTATGTGTTCTACCACCGAGCTATCACCCTTCAACTAAAACAGACTTTACATTACATCATTCGCAATGGCTTCAAGACTCTCGGCTAATAGAAGTTATGTGTTTGTGTGTAAATGTGTATGGTTTTTATGCGAATTAACACGTAGCAGATCCTGCTATTCAGGGAGAGCCCATGATTTGATCTTCAGATTTTCCCCAGCCATAGGTGTCGTTTTTGCCTTAGTTCAAAGCACACTGTTCATGTGTGCATTGTGAACCTTAACTTAAATCATACTCCTGGATTCTTTGGAGCAGCAAATGGAATTATTTCATGCTGTGCTTTTTTTTTTTTTTTAAAGATAACGTTCCCTAGGAAACAGTATGATCATCCTTACCTTCTCTTGCAAGCTGAAGCAAATAATTTGCCAGATCGTGGACATTTCTGTTGGCAAAATAGTTGTAATACTGGAAAACTGTTATGATTTCCAAGGGCAGACTGGAGGAGAGGACAGGCTCCGCTCGATCCAAGATATGTGATACCAAGGTTTTGAACACTGTGCGTGGGGAAAAAAAAAAAAGCAGATTAAAATTCTAGGAGGCATTGTGCTGATTTAATAAGTTTGCAAGTTTGTAAGTCATGGTACAGTGAATGCGGATGTTGCTTTTGATTCACATTCCTTCCCTAGTACAACAGAGCCTACCTTCACCCTGCTACTGGCACTCATGATAGGGCGGCCACATGTCCAGAATTTCCCAGACATGGCCGGGATTCAGTCATCGGAAGCAGTGTCTGGGCAGGAATCACTGAAATGCCTGGGAAAATCTGGATGTCAGGAGTATAGATTTTGGCAAATTTACTTAACTCAAAATTCATTATTATTTTTCAGGGTTTTTTGGTGGTGGTGGTGGGGTGAAGCTTAACTACTTTTGTGTCCGGATTTTCACTTTTTGAAACATGGCAACCCTAACCTATGACCAGCAGAAACAAAGAGTGCTTTATGCGCGCCTCTTCTGTGGACACGCCCCCAGCTCAGAGCTGCTCTCTACCAGCAGAGAGGCACCTCTGTCCCATCTTAATTACCTGCAGCCAGTGGATCAGGGCTTAGGATTGCTTTCTAAGTCAACAGTAGAGCACAAGGGCTAAGGAACTGAGGCAAACGTGTTACGTAAAAGTTGGGTTTTTATGAGGGATTTGAAGCAAATAAAAAGGTGGTAGCACACAGGCGGTGTGGGCAGCAGTTACAAGCATACAGAAAAAGGCCCGAGTGTTGTAAATGAGAGTAAAGCCTCAAGGAATAAACTTCAACGTAGAAAAACAGTGGACATGGGGTGGGTAGGTTTGGATTTGGAAAGGAAACCAACAGAACCACTTTGACCCTCAATTTGATCAACCTGTAGTAGTAGTACCAGTAGTAGTAGTAGTAGTAGTAGTAGTAGTTCAGTATTAAGTACCACATTCAACAGCTCAGTTATTGCTAAATGTGTGGCCATGCAATGAACCCAGCCTGGTGGTATCTGTCTCTTGGGAGACAATGGAGGACTGTGAAATTAAACCATTGGAGAGTTACAGTGCCTTCTGTGGCTGTAGAGACTGATACGGGGGAGACATGTTTTGTTGCAGCTTGTCAACAGGCAATTCGAGAGGATCTAAGGCCTTCTGGTAGGCCAAAACTCAGCTGTGAGCCAGCTAATGGGTTTTCGGGTTAATAGGAGCTGGCTACTTTTGTAAGGGAAACCTATTATTTCTCCAGAATCTGCTGGAAAATGCACACAAAGCATATCTATCTGCAAGTATTATAAAACAAAAGATGAGTAACTGGAAGACTGGAGCAGAGTAGCAATTTTTGCCTGACTGGATACGCTAGTTTATATAAATCATCAACTAAATCAATACTTGTGCTTCAAAAGCCCTTTGTTTGGGTTAAGTCATTTTGCATTTTGGAAAATATAACAAAATATTTCAGTGTGCTAATGTCAGCAAGCAACTTTGAAAGACTTAATATAGCTGTCAGTAGCCATGATTTCTGCTGCAGAGATTTCTTGCAGACATCATCAATGAGATCATCATCTTTGCTCCTACTATAGAAACACACTGGAAAACTGTACCTGTTTCTGCAAGTCCCGGGCACTCGTCATTCAGCGTTGTAGCGAACATGGCATCCAGTTGCTTGATCATCTTGTCAGCAGAGATGTGGTAGAACCCAGAAGGATTGGTACATTTACTCCAGAAGGAAAGCAGAGAGACCCTTTTCTGGAATTCCGGAATTGCTGAATAGAAAAAAGATCACAAAAGATCACTGCTTTCAGTATAAGGAAGATAAATATTCTAATCACAGCTGAATGTTTGCAAAGCTTAAGAGGCCCCACTGAAGGAACACGGACTGAAAATGCCAATTTCATTTGAAATTATAAGGGGTTGCACTGGCTTTTACGGAGTGAAAAATCTAAAAGGCAAAAGCAGATTTGTTCTGATTTGAAAAGGATAACCATAATTCAATTGCTAATCACCCTTTGTATACTTTGGACATGGGTCCAGGTCAATGTAAGCACCTTTATCCCATTGATTCCATGGTTAACCATGTACATTTCTATTGAAAATCAATGGCTCACAAGCTTGACTGGATTGTATGTGCTTACAAAAGAAACTGACTTTAACTTAGGGCTATTGCTTTTCTGCACATCCAGGCACTATGGTAAAGGGTTTGGTTTCTTAAGAATTTCAGATCTCGTTGTTTTAAAAAAAGAAAGAAGCAAACTTCAATCTAGCCCACATGGTGGCAGAGATATGCATTGATAATACACTAGGAAATGTTTGTGAAAATGCATTTCACTTCTGAAATGAATAATTTCTTTCAGTTTTCAACATTTCTGTTTCCTAACCTATGACTAAAGCCTATGATGCATGTTGTAGGGGAAACAGAAACTGCTAATCTGTTTTATAGTCCTTAGAAATATGGCTGTTTCAATGATCTGGTGGACATGAATAATCCAATTATCGTGAACACACTTTAAAAACAACACACCCTGAATAAATACTTGTGCATAAATGGATACAGAACTGTATTCCACGCCATGCTTAAGGAATATTTAAATAGGCACCCATCCTTTCAAAATGGAAACTGTCTATGCCAGGTCTTACCTTCGCTTACAGGTCTGATGTTCCCTGTATTCTCATTGCTGATCTCTGCAAGACTCTCAATCACTAGAACCTGCTGAGACAGCTTATCAAGGAGGTTTCTTGTCACAAAGGGAGTTTTACTGGAGAATACAATTTGCTAGTGAAACAACAAAAGAAGAGCAAAATTTTAGCACGTTAGGCATAATAAATTATCTGGATAGAACTTACATTAATTCTGCTGATGTGTGTAATGCGGAAGCATGTGTATTTTAGCAAGCAAAAATAGTATTTTATTCTACAGATGGGATCCGCAACGAAGTGTTGCAGTGTGAGGTTGTCCTGCTCAGGATTCCATCCAGTCATGCCACCTTTCAAGATATTCCACCCCATCATTCCAAGTTTTCAATCCCCTCCCAACAAAACACACACACACACATGTTGTTACAGAAGTTGGGTGCCTCCCCCTCTCTGCCAAGCAGTGGCAAGAGCCCATGGGGTTCTAGGCACTCACAGAGGTTCTGTGGGCCTTTGGAGAATTGAGACACAATGGCATTAAGAAATATGGTCTATTTCTATTTCTATTTATACCTTCAGTCTGCATGGAGGGAGTCTAGATCTCATAGCATGGTCATTTCAAGAGGGGTTTGTCTCCCACAGCAGTGCAGCTGAGAAGATCAAGGCATTTCCCCTGGCCAGCCTGCAGCCAGCCTGCTCAAGATGGATCCCAGCAACGCTTGCTCAAGACTCTTTTCCTGTCACCTCACATCCAGTTACCCTGGCAACCTTACAAACCCGCAGTCTGCTTACATTGCCAATGGCCCTACAGTGGTACCTCGGGTTACATACGCTTCAGGTTACATACGCTTCAGGTTACAGACTCCGCTAACCCATAAATATTGCTTCAGGTTAAGAACTTTGCTTCAGGATAAGATCAGAAATCGTGCTCCGGCGGCGCGGCAGCAGCAGGAGGCCCCATTAGCTAAAGTGGTGCTTCAGGTTAAGAACAGTTTCAGGTTAAGAACGGACCTCCGGAATGAATTAAGTACTTAACCCGAGGTACCACTGTATATTGTTTCTTAATGGCTTTAGCTTGCCCAGGTCGTTTTTTGCAAGGCCTAGCCCAGGAATTCCTCTGCAGCTTGTATTTCCCCCTTCACATCCCAAATAATCAAAATCCTAACATTTTTTAATTTCTAGGGTTTAGGGGGTCCCCCCCAAAAAACACCCCACTGTAGGTACCTGAATAAGCTGTGTGCAGTACTGTAAGTGCTTGACTATGGTGATATCAAGGCTTTCGTTCCCCGTGGTCAACGGAAGAGGGCTTCCAGCGACACTGGTACCAACTCCTGTGTCTTCTGTCAATGCTTCGCTGAGATGCCCCCTGGCTTCTGGGTGTTCTGACCTGTAACTGTTCATGCTGGGAGGTAAGTGAGTGGTTTGGATTTCTTTTTATGCAGGCTCAACATGACTAACACCATGCAAAAGAGGGATTGTTGAAAGCACCGACCTGTAACCAGAAAGCCCTCGCGAGGCCAAAAGGCTTTTAATGAAAGCATCATACCTCAAAACTGGCAGTGGCACAAGGTAGCCGGTGCCAAGTAAGTGTCCACATTTAAAGGATATATGGCTTCCACAGTGGCCTACTTGTTTCTCTCAAACAATGCCCCTTTTGTAAAGAGCTCTCGCTGTGAAGTCTTTGAAATCGGCCTTCATTAGAACTTGGCTTTCTTAAAAAAAAATAATTTAAATGCACCAGCCACCCTGATCTGTTGACAACATGGTTTGCCAAACTGTTTTGCAGATTTCACTGGGTTATAGATTAGTGGTTTTGAAAAGTTATACAATTAAGACTTAATCTGTCAGTGCTTTACTAGCACATGATTAATTGCCAGCCAAGAAATTAATAAACAACAACCCACAAGTCGTTGAAGCAGAAGACATGGTGATTTCGTCAGGTGTTTCAGGCACAGAACTCAGGTTTCCCATTTATTTATTTATTTACAGAATAATGCAAATCTCAATGTTTGTTTCACTCTTTAAACAATTGTATTTCTCAGTGGAAGGTGGATTATAGATCATTTAAGAAAAGCTAAAGGGTGTTACTAGTTGTGCTATTTCAAAGCTGCAGCAGGGAAGCTACCAGGCTTTTCAGCATCTTCATCCAAACAACATCAGGTTCCTTAACCACCTTAAACAAAGAGTTTATGGGTTTTATCAAACGAACTCTTACTCAAAGTAGATCCATTGAAACCAATGGTCTTAAGTTATTCATGCCTATTGATTTCAGTGGATCTACACCAGGGGTCAGCAACCTTTTTCAGCCATGGGCCGGTCCACCGTCCCTCAGACCGTGTGGTGGGGGACCCCTATATTTTGAGGGGGGGGGGAATAATCATTGAATTCCTATGCCCCACAAATAATCCAGAGACGCATTTTAAATAGAAGGACACATTCTACTCATGTAAAAACACCAGGCAGCACTCACAAATAACCCAGAGACGCATTTTAAATAGAAGGACACATTCTACTCATGTAAAAACACCAGGCAGGACTCACAAATAACCCAGAGATGCATTTTAAATAAAAGGACACATTCTACTCATATAAAAACAAGCTGATTCCTGACCGTCCGCGGGCCGCATCCGGCCCATGGGCCTTAGGTTGCCTATCCCTGATCTACACTGAGTAAGTGATAGTTGGAGACAAGCCAGGGCATTCTGCTAAGGTGCTGTTGTTAGGCTTGACCCTGCATTGATCAGAATAGATGGATTGCTGCAAGTTCACACTTATAATGGCCAACTCAGAAACAACTATTTTCTGTTCAGGTACTGTCAGAGCTGGCTCCGGGTCCCAGCTCACCAAGGACCAACGCTAGCTGGTAGTACAGTATCAAAGTCTTTATTGAAGAATAGTCTCCATTTACAAATCTCAGCGTCCCAGCTCTACGTCTGAGCTTTAGACCGGCGAAGCTCTATCTGGATCTCCGCCCCCTGTGCACCAGCTTAAAACTCTAATCTTACTCCACCTCCTCCTTCTCTCTCTCTTCCTCTGGGTCTTACTACCCCCCGGGGTCTCTTCCCTCCTGGACTCTTCTGACGCAGAGCTGGACCCCTCTGACTCCTCCCCCTCTCTTCGGCGTGCTTTAGGACCTGGCTCCCTACCCGGGCTGCCCACCTTGCCGCCCTCCTGTACATTTGAACTTGGCGCGCGCGCGCGTTTAACTTTCCTGATGACCGTTTCCTCGCTCCCTGACGAGGGTGTGGCCACTCCTGCTTCACGCTCTCCCTCTGCCTGCGCGCTCCCTGATCCCGATGCCTTGGACTCCTCCCCCCTACTGCACTCTGGGGGGGAAGCTGGTCCGGATTTCCAGCTGTTACTCTCTGAGTCCCCTCTGGCCCCTTCTTCCCGAGGTGTCCCCCTTGCCCTGACCATGGGGGCCCCTTTCTGTGAATCCTCCGAGTCACTGGAGAGACTCAGAGACCTCGGACTACTGTCGCCGCTGACATTTCCTTCCGACTCCTCCCCCTCGCTCTCCGTTTCTTCCCTCTCCTGTGACTCTGCTCCTGAACCCCTGACATCCATCCCCCCCTCGAAGCCCCCCCTTCCCCCCTCCCCTTCCTCCGGCGGGGGTGTTGGGTGCTCCGTCGTTGTGGGGGTGAATGGTGGATACAGTTCGTCCCCCGTGGCGTGCATCCAGTTAGAGAAATCCGGCTCGTCCTCCATGTCTTCGCCGACCTCGTTGTCCTCTGCTTCCATCTCCGTGCCGCCATGCTCGAACCCAACGTCCTCCCCCATCACGTCCATGTCCCTCTCACCCTCGTTCCCCTCTGGGTCCGTTCCCTGCCAAGGGCCCCTCAGCCACCTCTCCTCTCCTCGATTGTCCCACCAAAACGAGCGGTCTGAGGCAAACCCCGAGGGCGAGCCCTCCGGTGAACGTGTTTCTAATGCTGGTTCTTCGTCCGATGTGAATCCCTGGAACGTGCTGGTAGAAAGCGTGGGTGTGAAAAGCCAGTCGTCGAAATACTCGGCTGGCATGGGCCTGTGTGGGAACAAGGCATGAAACTCCTCTTTGAGGAGAGGCTCGTCCAGGGCATAGTCCGGCACCCAACTGTTGGCGCTGGCCGGGGTACCTTCCCTTGCGAGAAAATATTCTACTCCCTCCTCCCCCCATCTCGAGTCCAAAATCTCTGTGACCTGGTTGATGGGTTCTCTTCTTGGCGACTCCCTCCTTGGGGGGGCCTCCCTATACGGGTCTGGTGCCGTGCCCTGCGCCTGAAATCGGTGAGGTGCTTTGTAGGGCGTGAGCACCGACCTATGGAACACTGGGTGCATTCTGGATCCCTCCGGAAGTGTCAACCGGAAGGCCACCGGATTGATCTGTGCCTCAACTAGGTAAGGTCCTAGCTGCTTATGTCCGAGTTTCTTCTTAGCTAAAGATCTGGTCGGCACTGCGTGGGCCGCTAACCACACCCAGTCTCCCACCTGTATGTCTTCACCAACCCTCCTGTGCTTGTCAGCCTGCAGTTTGTATGCGTGCTTTGCAAGCTCTAATTGCCTCCTAAGCTGATCGTGGACTTCCTGCAATTCCGCCGCCAAGACTTCCGCTGCCTGTGGCTCCCCCTCCCCCAGTTTCTCTAATCCCGGGAAGGTTCTGGGATGCCTCCCGTTGTTGGCGAAGAACGGCGTCACCCCTGTGGACACGTGCTTCGTGTTGTTGTAAGCGAACTCAGCGAGTGGCAGGTAGTCCACCCATGTCGTCGGCTGTTGATTTGCATAGCATCTCAGGTACTGCTGCATGATGGCGTTGACGCGCTCCGCTTGTCCGTTGGTCTGCGGGTGTCTCGCCGACGCTAGGTTGATCTTGACGTTCAGGAAACCCATCAGCTTCTGCCAGAAGCTCGAAATGAACTGGCGCCCCCTGTCGGACAAGATAGACCGTGGCAGTCCGTGCACCCTGAAGACGTGGTCTATGAACAGTTTGGCGGTCTGTTCTGCCGTGGCCACCTTCGCGCACGGAATGAAGTGGGCCATTTTAGTGAACATGTCCACCACCACTAGCACTGCCGTTTTACCCCTCGAGCTGGGTAAATCCGTGACAAAGTCCAGTGCCACCCTCTCCCACGGTTCGCTCGGGGTCTGCAGCGGTTCGAGCAGTCCTGCCGGAGGTTTGTGCACTGACTTGGCCCTTTGGCAAGTGTCGCACCTCGAGACGTACTCCGCGACTTCCCCCCTCATCTTGGGCCACCAGAAATCTCTGGCAACGAGTTCCGCCGTCTTCTCCTTGCCGAAGTGCCCGGCGGTTGGCGCGTCGTGCAACTGCTGCAGTACTTTCGCGCGGAGCTCATCTCCCGGTACATAGAGTGCTCCTCTGCGGATGAGCAATCCGTCCCTTATTTGGAACTCGTCGTTGTTCACCGTGCCCTTGCGCACCTCCTCCATCTTGGCTAGAGCGAAGGAGTCCTCCTGCAGTGCTCGACGGACCGCTTCCAGGTCCACGGTTGCGGAAGCGCACGCCCACGCTTTCTGGGCGAAAATGTGCTTGGCCGCTGCTGGCGCCGCTTCTTCGAGGTATTGCGGCTTTCTGGACAGTGCATCTGCCATGATGTTGTTGTCGCCTGGGATGTATTCTATCCTGAAGTCGAAATCCGCAAAGAACTCCGCCCATCTGATGTGCCGCTGGTTCAGGAACCTTGCCGTGCGCCAGTACTCCAAGTTCTTATGATCCGTGCGAACCTGCACAGTGTGTTTGGCCCCGATGAGGAAGTGCCGCCACGCCTTGAATGCTGCATGAATGGCCAGCAACTCCCTGTCCCAGATGGTGTAGTTCTGCTCTGACTTGCTGAGCTTCCTAGAGTAGAAGGCACACGGTCTCCAGTCCCCATGCGGGTCCTCCTGCAACAGTACGGCGCCCACGGCTCTGTCTGAGGCGTCCGTCTCAACCCTCAGCGGTTTGCTGGGATTCACATGCAGTAGCTGCCCTTCGGACGAGAAGAGACGCTTGAGGTTCTGGAAGGACTGCTCCGCTTGCTCCGTCCAGATGAACTTCTTCTTCTTGGAGCTGAGCGTGTCGGTAATGGCCGCTGTCTGCATCGCGAACCCCTTGATGAATTTGCGGTAAAAGTTGGCGAACCCCACAAACCGCTGGACCTCCTTCCGATTGCGCGGGCGCTTCCAATCCAACACCGCGCGAACCTTGGCGCTGTCCATGGCGAGCCCCTTGTCCGACAGCTTGTAGCCCAGGAAATCCACCTCCTTCCTGTCGAACTGGCACTTCTCCAGCTTTGCGTACAGCCGATGCTCCTGCAGGCGCTGCAGAACCTCCTTGACGTCCCCCTCGTGGGTCTCCTCAGATTCTGAGAATATCAGGATGTCGTCCAAGAAGCAGACGCATTTCTTGTAGAGAAGACCCGCCAGGACGTGATGCATGAACGCTTGAAAACAGTGGGCGCCATTTTGTAAACCGAAGGGCATAACTCTATATTCATATGTGCCCAGGGGCGTGAACATGGCAGTCTTCCACTCGTCCCCCTCCCGTATGCGGATCAGGTTGTACGCCCCTCTCAGATCCAACTTTGTAAAAACGCGTCCTTTCCTCACCGTTGCAAGCAGGTCATCTATTTTGGGCATTGGAAAGGCTGTGGGCTTGGTCTTTGAATTTAAGAGCCTGAAATCCACTACAAGTCTTTTTTGGGGCGTGTCCTTTTTCTTCACAAAGAATACAGGACTGCCCCCTGCTGCTTTCGACTCCCGGATGAAACCGCGCTTTAAGTTGAGGTCTATGAACTCCTTGAGCTCCTGCAGCTCGTCTTCAGACATGGAATACAGTTTCCCGGCTGGCAGCGTCGCCCCTGGCAGGAGGTCAATCTGGCAGTCATAGGGCCTGTGGGGAGGCAGCTTGTCTGCTTCCTTCTCGCAGAAAACCTCCAAAAACGCTGCGTACTTGCGTGGCACTGCTTGCAGCGTGCTCAATTGTAGCTGCGTGTCTTCCCCTCCTTCTTCTTGGCTACGAAGAATGCAATGTTCCGCGCAATAGGAGGAACCGAAGGTCAATTGGCGTTGGTACCACGCCAATGCTGGACTGTGCCTGTGCAGCCAACTCATGCCCAAGACTACCGGCGTGCCTGACAGTTTGGTGACGTTGAAGCTGATGACCTCTTGGTGATTTCCAATCCGCATCACCATTGGTTGCGTTTGTTGTACCACTTGCCCCCCTAGCAAGTCCCTGCCATCCACTGTGACAACCTTCAGGGGCAGTGTGGCTGGCAGCAGTGGTATATTGTGCTGCTGAATAAAATCCAGTCCTATAAAGTCGGCGTTGCTGCCGGAGTCAATGGTGATCGGCACTTCCAGAGTGCTTCCGTTGGGCAGTTGGAGAGACGCTGTAAGCTGCACCACTGGTTTGGGTGGGAGGGGGTCTGTGGGCTGCAAAATCCCTGGGGATTGTTTCATTGATTTGTCTGGCTGGACCCCAGTACCTCTTCCTCCAGCCAGACTCTGTCGTTTCCCTGCTGCGTTGCTTCTGTCACTGTTGCTGATGCTGCAGTGTGCTTGTGGAGCCTCTGGGGACACTCTTTCGCCATGTGTTGAGCACTGTCGCAGATGTAGCACTTCCTGTTCCCTCTAGGAGGCTTCGTCTTGACTGCTCCCGGCGTCAGGGCTCTGGTAGCTGACTGAGCCCTGGCACCTCCGAGCTCCATCGGTTCCTCTCCCCCTCCCTGCGAGGGCGTGGACTGCGCACGCGCTGCTTCTTTGGGATAGAAGGGAGGTGCTCTGGCTGGTGCCCTTCCCCAACGTCCTTCTTCTCTGTTGCAAGGACGTTCCTCCAGATGCACCCCGATCTCCAGAGCCCTCTGGACCACTTCCTGGGTGCTCCTTGGCCTCTCCCCCCTTCCAATCTCGGCTTTTACTTCTGTATTCAAGCCCTCCCAAAAGAGATCTCTCACTGGCGCAGAAGCTTTGTCCCATCCCAGTGCATGAACCAGTGCGAAGAAACGCGTATGGTACTGACGCACGCTGGCTTTGCCTTGCTTAAGTCCATGTATGTCTCTCCTGGCAATATCAACGTCTATCTTTGATAAAAAACACGAGTCCATAGCTTTAATGAAAGCCTTCGCGTCTTGGAGCGCCGGATCATTGTCCCTCCATAAATTTCTCAGCCACGTTTTGGCTTCACCATGCAAATGGGATAGGATAAACCCCACTTTCTCTCTTTCATCTCTAAAGTCTTTGTCAAGCAGATCCAGCGCAAACAACAGGTCTGCTCTAAAGTTGGGGTACTGCTGTAAACTCCCGTCAAAATGGGATACAAGGCTGCCTCCCCTCTTTCCCAATCCAATGCCCTCTGCTTTGGATCCAGGTGGCCCCTGTTTGGAAATCACGTCCAATCTTACTTGGAGATCCCGGTAGGCGCTACTCATTTCCTCCTCTCTTTTTCTGGATGCAATTACCTCCGTGCTGAGTCGTGTCACAGCTTCTTGCAGGGCGGATATCTGCTCTTCCGTCGTCATCTTGCCTGAGTTCTGTGAGCTCTTGAAGCACCCCTCCTCTGCCCTCGCTGCGTCAACTCACGTGGCGAGGTTCTTGGTGCCAAAACTTTAAGAATGGAGATAGAGCTTACTGTCAGAGCTGGCTCCGGGTCCCAGCTCACCAAGGACCAACGCTAGCTGGTAGTACAGTATCAAAGTCTTTATTGAAGAATAGTCTCCATTTACAAATCTCAGCGTCCCAGCTCTACGTCTGAGCTTTAGACCGGCGAAGCTCTATCTGGATCTCCGCCCCCTGTGCACCAGCTTAAAACTCTAATCTTACTCCACCTCCTCCTTCTCTCTCTCTTCCTCTGGGTCTTACTACCCCCCGGGGTCTCTTCCCTCCTGGACTCTTCTGACGCAGAGCTGGACCCCTCTGACTCCTCCCCCTCTCTTCGGCGTGCTTTAGGACCTGGCTCCCTACCCGGGCTGCCCACCTTGCCGCCCTCCTGTACATTTGAACTTGGCGCGCGCGCGCGTTTAACTTTCCTGATGACCGTTTCCTCGCTCCCTGACGAGGGTGTGGCCACTCCTGCTTCACGCTCTCCCTCTGCCTGCGCGCTCCCTGATCCCGATGCCTTGGACTCCTCCCCCCTACTGCACTCTGGGGGGGAAGCTGGTCCGGATTTCCAGCTGTTACTCTCTGAGTCCCCTCTGGCCCCTTCTTCCCGAGGTGTCCCCCTTGCCCTGACCATGGGGGCCCCTTTCTGTGAATCCTCCGAGTCACTGGAGAGACTCAGAGACCTCGGACTACTGTCGCCGCTGACATTTCCTTCCGACTCCTCCCCCTCGCTCTCCGTTTCTTCCCTCTCCTGTGACTCTGCTCCTGAACCCCTGACAGGTACGAATTAGGAGAAGCTGGGGCATGGGTAGGCTTGTGATGGCATGACAAAATGGTGCTCTTTCCCCCCATTTGATGATGTTTTGATGATTTTAAAAAGTATCATAGAATCTTAGTTTCATAAAACTGTAGAGCTGGAAGGAACCACCAGGGTCATCTAGCCCAACCCCCTGCAATTCAGGAATCTTCTTGCCCAACATGGGGCTCAAACCTATAACCCTAAGATTAAGAGTCTCATGTTCTACCAGCTGTTGTTTTAAGCTGGAGTTGGGGACATTTCAGCCAAACGGTAAATAAAATATGAGCAACACTGTAAGCAGTTCTTCTAAACTAAATTATAATTGCTCTGTAGGGAAATCACTTATCTATAAACCCCAATATTTAGTTTAATCTTCCTTTAACAATGTCTGTGTGCCAGGACTGAAAGGACAAGTGCGAGAGTTTGGGCTTAAGTAAGAAAAGTACAAGATACTGGCTTCCGTACCTGTTTTTCTCAACTTCTGTATCTGAGAATACACAGTCAGTGCCTCGACCGCCATTGCAAAGCTCGTCAGTACCACCATCATCTTCAAAGTCAGAGGTGTTGAGGAAATCAAAACTTTCCAGTGCACTCTCAACTGTTAGGCTTAAGCTGGATGACCTGCTGTGACTGATTGCTGGTCTGCACTGCAACAGCAAAAGCAAAATGAATATGTGAGGATGAGGGAGCTGATGAATCCATACACTCTCACTCCCCCACCCGCAACAAAAAGGCATAGAAACATTTTTTTTTAATAACAAAGAAGAAATTCTCTGCATCTTCCTGAAACTACCAGATTCAACAATACAGTTTTTCACAATATGTGATGTAAATCTTCTCTTTCTAGATTCTTATACTGTCTGGAAGTTGTCTGCCAACCAATGAAATGACTTTTAGTTGACACTTGTTTTTAATTGTAACACCTTTTATAATATGTCAATATAGAAGATACAAATTTAGTATATTTGTGGGGTAATTCCTACCATTGGTGTAGTGTATACTTGTGTGAGCTGGGTGCTCGTTGATTTTAGTCACATAAATGTCTGGTATTCACTTTTAATTTATTTATTTATGAATAAAGCTACAGTGGTACCTCAGTTTTTGATCGTCTCCATTGATGAACATTTTGGAATGCTGAAAACCCGTAAGTAAATGCTTCCGATTTCAAACGCATCTCAGAAGTTGAACGGCTTCTGCTGAGGTACCACTGTATTTTTCTCAATTTTCTCTGTAAATTTGCAGACCGCCCTTTGTGCATCGGTTTTTGAACGTTTCGGAATGGTCTTCCGGAACAGATTACGTTCGAAAACCGAGGTTCCACTGCATTTCTATACCGCCGTATAGTATACAAGGCAGTGTACACTATAAAACAGAAAACATCATTTAAAAGAAAAAAATACAGATAATCATTCCGGTGACTAACTAATCAAAAATTAAACAGCTGCAAAGGCCTGTCAGAACAATAACAACAACAAAAGTATTCAAGAGATACAAGAAAGTTAAAAGCGAGGATGCCTGACAACTTACTTTTAGGATTTCGTCTAGGTGTGTTACTTCTTGGTCCAAATCCTGAAATTCTTTAAATTGTTCTTTATGAGGTTCAAGTGCTAGAATAAGTCCCTGAAATGCTTCTTCTAGGCTTCCGTCAACACAAGATTTATAGCCTTCCGATTCACCACTTATTGACCCCTCACAGTGCAGCTTTTCAGGTGTCATTGGGCATTCTCCTGAAGTGAGTCTTTTAACCAGCTGCTTTGTGATGTTGCCTTCAAAAGTATCCAGTTCCACAGGCTTGAGCTCTGACAACTCATCTGTGTCCTGCAGAAGTGATACCTGGGCACTATTATCTAAGAACAGGTTGCTGCTTCTTGAACCTAGAGACTTTTGGCAAACTTCAGAATCTATGCACGAAATCTTATTTTCCTCATTCACTAGCACATGCTCTTGTGGTTTTAAGTCTCTGGATTCAGGTGTAGAGTCTACAGATGAGCTTGTACTGATATTGTCCATGGTGCGAGTTTTTGATAACTTCTGCCCATTGTGTTCTGGGGGCGTGACAGTAATTTCAGGATTAGGGTTATCTATGGTGCAGGATGATTGAGTGCAATCTCCATTGGGAATATCACTGAAGCTGAACGACATTGGCCTTTTCTCATTTTCTGCCGTCCCATTTTCAAAGACGTCATCAGGTGAATTTGACTGCAAATGTAAACAAGAACAGTTAAAGATGGAAAGCGGAAAAACTTTTCACACAAAATTAATGCTAAGCCACTAGCAGAAAATGTAAAAGTGTTAAAGGTCTGTTGACTTATTTGAAGCCTAGTTGTAAAAAGAAACTTACCTTTTATTATACTGATTATTTTTTTTAATGAAATGATATGAACAGGAAGATATCAGTAGGCCAGAAAAAAACCACAGCAAACAGAAAAGATCAGAGTTGGTCTATAATGAGCATAGGAAGGTTCTAAACCAATCCTGAACTGATGTTCTGTGAGAGGTACTGCAAACTTACTTAACTTCATGCACAAAACAGAGGAACAACAAGATTTGTGTTTGCTGGCCATATGCAAAATATGTATATGGAATACTGTAATGCCATGTAGCATGACTTTGTTGATATTACTACGTGTTGACAGACAATAAGTTAAAGGGTTAGAGAATATCTTTCTCTTCTTGCTCAGCATTTCTCACACTAAACTGAGGCATACTTTTAAAGTTTGAGGTTGTTCCTCTTTGGTATTTTGTTTCAAAGAGAAACAGCCTCAAACCCCAATGGGGCATAAATATGAACAATTAATTTCTAGTCTGCATCAAATTTATTTTATTTTCATCCTGCTTTTCAGTAAAATTGGTCCCCATTTAAATTTTCTTTCTATCCTGCATATAGAATATTGCCGGAATATTGTTTACAAGATATGAGCCCCTTCAATGTACATAGAGCCATACTTTGGGTTACAGCCGCTTCAGGTTGCGTTTTTTCAGATTGCGGACTGCCAAAACCCAGAAGTACCGGAAAGGGTTTCAGCAGTTGCGCATGCGCAGAACGCTAAATCATGCTTTGCACATGCGCAGAAGTGTCGAATCGTAACCCGCGCATGCGCAGACATGCAGATGTGGGTTGCGAATGCTGCAGGTTGCAAACGTGCATCCCACATGGATCACGTTCACAACCCGAGCGTCCACTGTACATATATACATACATGTATATATGTATATATATATATATGTCTTCTTCCGATGGTCATGTGTTTTCTCTTGACCTCTTGTCTAAAAAGAGGTTACAAAACTAAGGTCAACCATGAACATCAGTTAATTCCAAGCATGAGTGTACAATAAATTCTTCAACACATGGTCAGCAAACTAGACAGATCTCACTGAGAGTATCAGAATCTGGGCAAGCATGAAAATAAGAGTAATTGCTTGAGCAATGCAGGGAGATAACTTATAAAGAGAGCTCCCACCATTCAAGACTCACATAATGTTCTAGCCCTGCTCTAGGTCTCAGCCTGAGAGACAGCAGATCACTAAAGGAACGACTGCGGCGAAGCTTGTCAAAGAAAGCATCCTGCAGAGGATCTAAAATGGAAAGCTGGAGCCTGTCTTGTGGAGGATGCATCCATTTCTTCAACCATTAAGCAAAAAGGAAGCAATTAGTTCAACTAAATCACTTTTATATGAGACTGTACGTTATAGGAATCTTTGGCTAAAGCAACTCTTGGAAATTAGAACATGTCAAAGGCCTCTATAGGGAGCTACAACAGCAATAAATGATTCATATATATATATATTTCTGAGTCTGTGGGTGCCAGATGCCTCTAATCCCTGCATCCAACAAGTGTTAAAATCTGATCAAGCCTTCTGATCTCTGGATCCAATAAGAGTTAAAAGCTAATCAAGCCAGGCTAGATTCCTGAACCCCTGGATCCAGTACTTGTTAAAATATAAGCCAGGCTGGCTTCCTGATGAGGTCATTGCCTGGGTGATAATCTATTTGGAAAGGGCAAATGAGGGTTCTCCCTCAACTTGCAGATAGTGGGAAGAACAAAATCCAGAGTTTAGAGTTGAGTTTGGCTATGATATGACCTAGAAGCAAAGCAACAAGCAGAGAGAGAGAGACAGCCATGCTGGACCTCTGCTTGAATCCAAGGCTGTGACTACTGTATGGGGGAAACAAGACCCGTTTGGGGTGTTCATGCTGCAAAGCCCTCCACTGCAGGCTCAGGTTGTATATATGTGAGCAAATAAACAATATATCATAAAGACACCACAGTCTCTGCAGTACCTCACTTCCAAAAGGAAACACAAACCCTGTGTAAGCACGCCTGGAAACCCTGGAATCTTGCACTGCTCGGGGATTGGGGTGGTGTCCAACTAATATATATGTTTAAAGTAGTCTTGAAGTTTAAATGACCAAATGTATGTTTATGCTGCTACTGCCTTCAGGCCCCCCCCCCCAACTTTAAAGCAAATTTATGGCCATCCAATAAAAGGGACTTCTCAGTAGTGGCACCCACCCTGTGGAATGCCCTCCCGTCAGATGTCAAAGAAATAAACAACTATCTGATGTTTAGAAGACATCTGAAGGCAGCCTTGTTTAGGGGAGTTTTTAATGACTGATGTTTTAATGTATTTTTAATCTTTTGTTGGAAGTCTCCCACAGTGGCTGGGGAAACCCAGCCAGATGGGCAGGGTATGAATGAATGAATGAATGAATGAATAAATAAATAAATAAATAACATCATCATCATCATCTCTGCAATGAAGCTTTTTGATGTGCAACGGTTTATGAATAAAACAGTAGATTGTTTACAAATAAAGAATACACATATTAAGGTAAAATGTTAAAAATATTACTGCAACTTGGGTAATGGCGAGGGATCTATTAACAGCCGCTATCATAGTTAAAGGGGACAGGTATTTTAATAGTGGTTATTAGGATTTAGAAATAAATTTGTTGTGCTTTAAAAAAGCTTAGAAGAAGATTGAGGAGCATCAGCATTGAACTTACGTAATCACAAAGTTGTGTGAAACTATGCATTGACTATAACTGTTATTTATCCACTGAGTCTGTATTAGAGAGGCACATTGAACTTACAAAGAATGAGTGATCCTTGAAGGTCGGGGTTTCTGGAGTGCCTTGGCTATACATGGACACTCTCCTTTGGAGAGCGGATGCTTTGTTTGTGTTGCCCGCGGATGGGGTCAAGTCCTCGACATCAAATGGGCTGTAAAAAAAGAAGAAAGAAAAAGCCTCTCATTAGATTGAATTACTGTTACAAGGAACCCTTGTTTTCTGTTCATTTTTAGGTCATCAGAGCAGGGACCTCCATCATCTCCCAGTGAGTCTCTGTAAACAACACATTCACAGGATAACCCTCTGGTACTCTGTGCTAATTAATCTGGAATAACTATGACCTACTGGTTTACATTTTACAGTCATGGAGGGCCAAAGTACATATTGAAATATGAAACCTTATGGTTTTTGTCTCGTATTACTAATCTTAGTTTACAGCAAGTCTTTTCTTCAGCCTCCTTATTAGAGAAGCAAAAGACTATGGGCAGGGAGGCAGGAACCCCCTTGATCTGAAGCACCATTCGCACAACCACCAAGTCAGCTTCACTTACTGCCAGGTGATCTCCAGGTTCAGCTTTATCGTGCCGAGGTCATTGATGTCCACAGCAACAACTTGAGGCTGAGCAGCAAACAACTCTTTTGTCTCGCAGGTAACACTTCCCACCAGGATGTGAGTAGCAAGGCCTTTAACTTCTGTGACCTTCAAAAGCAACACATGTTAATACTTAGAAACAGAATAACTATGTATTATGAATGGCACAGTAGGTCGGTAGCAGTGCTTAGAGTCAACTACAGTGGAATCTTGGTTTTCAAGCTTCTCGGAAGCCAAATGTTTCGGAACCTGAACTCCGAAAACCTGGAAGTAATTGCTTCAGTTTTTGAACACGCCTCAGAAGTCGAACGGCTTCTGCTGTGTGGTTTTCTATTTTCTCAGTGGAAATTGCTGACAACCCCTTGCGCCTCAGTTGTTGAATGTTTCAGAAGTCAAACGGAATGGATTACGTTCAACAACTGAGGTTCCACTGTATTCCGCATTTTTCTACAGTGGCCTTGCTACATAATATTGCATATTTTCTGAACCGGAAGATGGAACAATCAGCATTTGACTGTTATGCCCATGAGCAATGATATGAAAATCTGCCTTTTAAGGGACATTTGTTTTATCCACGACAAGAAAGGTAGGCTGCCCTAGCACACTTTTGTTAACATATGCCATTTGTGGGTTTTTTGGGTGCACCAAATTGCAGCTTTCATATTATTAACTAGGATTCAACCACCCTTCACCCTAAGGTTCCAGGATGGGTTACTGTATTGAAAACAATATTAAAAACACTTTTTGAAAAAAGAGTATGGTTGAGAAGGGTAGTGATGCACTGACAACCAAGTTCCTTACCTGACTCAATATATAAAATCACTGCAGGATACCTGGAGTCTCTCACAAAAATTAAAGGCATCCAGGATATGGTCTGAGGGCACCTGCACCTTGCTGAAGCTAAGCTCAGCAGGTCTGAGTTTGGCCAGTGACTGGGTGGGAGAACCACATGCACATTGTCTTTGATTCCAAGATGAAAAGAAGGTGGGATTATAAATGTATGAAGATAATACACATAAGTTCAATTAATAGCGGGAAGTCTGAATGGCACTGCTTACTACCTGCAGAGGAGCATTATAGTCCTACTTGGCTAACATGTGGCTAGTTAAATGAAAACCATGATACTTATACTGATACCTTAATGGAGATCAACCCAACGATAAGAGGGAGGAAGACCATTTCTTCTCCATCCCAGCTTTGCTTGCCATTGACTTCTATTTTGCCTTTCAGTTTCCATCTCTGACGGCCATACCTCATGAAAATCTGTGAAAAAAGGAAAAGTTGTAGTGTGTTCTCTCAACCCACATATTTGTACTATCTGTTTCTCTCACACTCTGTCTCTTTGAACAAACCATAGTGAGAAGGATAAGAGTTTTATCCAACCTAATACACTGTAGCTACAATGCATGCACAGTGACAGAATACCACTATGCATTTTACAGTTCGAGCTCTTTTTTAAAAACGACAATGGCAATGTAAACCATAGCTTTTGTAATCTTCCAGAGAGCATGCCGAATAGATTTGTACTTTGTAGTTCCAGAACATTAGGAAGAAGAGAAAGCTAAGGAATGGTCACTTTTGTTTAGGGGTGCTATGGAAGTTTGGAAACCTTGAATGTCAATGCAAACAATGTGTTTTCATGCAGCGTCACCAGCGCACCCCACTTGAGCACAGACTCACAAATTGTGGCCTGGCCAGAGACAAGTGATTACATTGTAGGTTCTACTTGTCGATGAACTTACATCTCTGTCCTTGAGGGGAAAAAGAAAAGCAATGAAAGGGAGAGAGAGGCTGGCTTGAACTTTTCTCATTGATCAGCTCAAGTCAGCCTGTCCTGGCTGGATATGGGAGCCACAAGAGGAAGAAAACCTATGCCAAGAACAAAATATTGAGAGGCATGCTGACACCCTTCCAAAACAAAGCTAAAGAAAGATCTGTTGTTATCTTGCTAGCCATCCATCAGCTCTCTGGGACCAATTTCATAGTCTTTACGTGGGAAAGGCTCAGAGTGCATTCATCCATAAATAGAGAATAGTGGGACCTTTCTTGCTGTGCAGGATATGAGAACAGGAAGAAATGCCATGTGGAAACCTTTGAACGTGATGGAAAATGCCATTTTTACAAAGTCACTCACCTCATACTGGTCTCCAGGGCAAAGTCGAGCAAAACCAGCCAGACCTAGGAGCCAACAACATTTGAGATCCGTTTCAGAAGAAATGCTTATGCCCTCTCTTTCTTACATCAGTGACTCTATACTTGGAACTTGATCACCAACACTCCACAATGCTGCCAAAGCTCTTATGCCATTGAGAGAGCAACTCTGAACTCTGAACTCCATCCTCCTCTCTCGCCA
Source organism: Podarcis tiliguerta (assembly GCF_965153285.1). NCBI lineage: Eukaryota > Metazoa > Chordata > Lepidosauria > Squamata > Lacertidae > Podarcis > Podarcis tiliguerta. The sequence goes on along the minus strand of NC_139540.1, from coordinate 56,428,825 downwards.
AAGGAGGAGGATCCAAGCTGCTCCATCCAACTCCTTCAACTACTGCTCCTCTGAAAATGGTAGTGATGGATGCCTGGTTTATTGTTTCTGTTACTAGGGTTTATTATGGGATGCATGGGGAGATTGTTGGGGTAGTTGGTAGGTTCATTTATTTGGGAGCCCTGAATGCCTAATTTATTCTCTGTTCCCTGGCAGGATTTGTCTGCTGACTTCTGACCAGGCTCTTTAAGTACAGCTCGCCAAGACAGATAAAGAATCAAGCTCATCTTCAAATAAGCAATGCACTGGGCAGCACTCGGCTACTGCAAAATCTTCCATCTTCCATTCTCCCTCCCCATATGCCAGGCTTTGCTAGATTATATTTCTTGAAATAGGCAGAATTATGAGGACAATCAGTTACCTTCCTTTCCATGTAGTAACAGCAGCTGCTACTATTACTACGAATAAAAAAAAGGTAAAGGACCCCTGACAGTTAAGTCCAGTCGCAGATGACTCTGGGGTTGCAGTGCTCATCTCGCTTTACAGGCTGAGGGAGCCAGCATTTGTCCGCAGACAGTTTTTCCGGGTCATGTGGCCAGCATGACTAAGCTGCTTCTGGTGCAACAGAACACGGGAACCAGAGCAGCGAACGGAAACGTCATTTACCTTCCCACTGGAGCGGTACCTATTTATCTACTTGCACTTTTTTGTCGTGCTTTCGAACTGCTAGGTTGGCAGGAGCAGGGACCGAGCAACAGGAGCTCACCCCGTCACGGGGATTCGAACCGCCGACCTTCTGATCGGCAAGCCCAAGAGGCTCAGTGGTTTAGACCACAGCGCCACCATGCGAATAGTAATTAATTAATGAAATAGGGAGCATTTTCCTGTTAACTTTTAAAATCCTCACAATTCTGAACCAGAGAGGGCCACTCCAAATATGCTCCCCCCCCCACATTCCACATACAAAACACACATGGTATTTTACTATCCAAAAATGTAAGATAAGGGGTGAGCTCCCTGTTGTGAAGGGTGAAAAACTGTTTACTAGGTGTGCTCTTTACTGGAGTGAAATGGTAACCCCACTCAGGAATATCAGAGCACACGTGGGCCTCTTGACTGGGGGCACAGATTTGGGACATTCATTCTACATGACAGGCAGAGCGTGAAGAAAGTAAAGATGAAGGTTAAATGAGTGACAATCAGTCTTATCATAAAGCTACAAGATCACACTGGCACCAAAGACACACTGCTGCATTATGAACAGCTCATCTTAACTACTAGTTTTGATTATGGAATCAGATGGCAGTGGCCTAAATACATAGGAACGGCAAGGGGAGTGTAGCTGCATGGCATTCCTATTTTCATCCCATTGGTGGCAGCAGCTCCTCACAAACTGTGCTGACTTTTCATGTATTTAAAAGGGGTTTTGGAGAAATTATTCATTTGCGGTCTACAAAATAATTATTCCGGAGCAACTTCACTTAAATAACATAATCAGGGAAAACCTCGTACTGGCACAACAGCCGGGAGGTTTTAATCAATGAAAACCTGCCACAGAAATCCTGTGTCAAACTCGGAAATAGGACACAGGACTCTCCTGAGTCCCAGTATCCTTAATTCATGGGAACTGGTTTCCTTTCTGCTGTCACATAGCATTTATTAAAACAACATTATTTGGGGCAAATGTCACTCTTGCACTAATGGCTGGTCTAACATATATTGATGCGGCTGTGCCCTGTAGCTTCATTCTCATAGCCAAGGGGATCTTTCCCTCTGCCTGTGAAAATAAAGACATTGTGTCTCCTGCCCTCCTCCCGCACTGCTCCAACTTCCAGAACAATGCAGCCCTCTTTCAGGTTCATATTACCTCCCACTTTCTAATTTATTTATTATTTATAAATAATTTAAATTTACTAGCACGCTGCCATTGGCTCCATCTCCCTTTTGATGCCTTAGTATAGGACAACTTGATCTCTGCAGCCCATCTCCCCTGTTAAACACATGGGGCAAACAGAAGCAGGTGAAAACAAATGAGAAATGGAAAACTCTTAAGGCATTCCCATAGTGCCTCTGCATCAGTTCGCTGTGCTCCTGCACACATTGGAACCTAATGAAAGTCTATTACATCCTGTCATATATGGTTAGGGTTTAAGCTCCAGCTTCCAGAAACATAGGCTCCAAAGTGTTTTTTCCTGGTTTAATCCCAGCACCTACATTCATTACTACTTTCTGGGGAAACCTTTCTTGTACAGATTTATTCGGGTTCACAGGCAAAGGAGGACCAGGCTTTTGCAACATCAGTATGCGGGATGACAAAATCGCAATTGCCCCGTTTGTGAAGGACCATAGCTCAGCGGCAGAGCTTGTGCTTTTAAGAATCAAAAGCTTGATTCTGGGAAATATATTACACTCCCATTATAATCTAGATAGGTATTAAAAAATACTCTCATTCTTTGTCTCAGAATCCCTGAGAGTGACAGCATTTCTTAGCTGTCCCCCAAACTTCACCCCAGCCATATCACTTTGAAGAAGAACGCATGCTGAAAATCTTAGAAAAATGTGCTGTAAATACTTGATATTTCACCATGTACAATTGCTGCTTGTTGCTTTGAATGTCGAGCAGAGTAGCGGGGTGCTTAAGCGTCCATAACCAATGTGATGGGAGGAGGAAAACAAACCTCTCATCTAAATTGGTTTGTGCTCTCAGTGTTTTCAGAAACACAAGCACAGAGAGAGGGAGAGAGACAGTGCTTTCCCTGTGCTATTTGTGCAGTGAAAGTAATGAAAAGTGAGCCAATTACCTTTCATCTTAATGCAGAACTCCCCCATTAGATTTTCCAACTCTCCTTCAATAGTACACATGTTCTGTGTGGGAAAAGAGGAGACTAGTATCAGTTCAACTATCCAAAATATAGAAGTGCCTTAAAATACACTATGTGGTGGATGGTTTTTTTTTTTTTTAAAAAAAAGTAACTATATGTAGAAAGTTCCAACGCAGTCCTGACTCTTGCTGAAGCCTGGAGACGGCGGAAAGGAACAGGGAATTAAAGAATGAGAATATGCTCCCAGAAACAGATATTTTTTTCCTTATTGTCCATGGAGTCAAGAGCTTAGCAAGTCTTCCCCAATGTCTAGACTCTAGCGAGCCAGGCTGACATCTTTACAAGTCATGAAATGCTGGCGCAAGCAATCCTTTGACTTTTGGCAGGGCTTAGAAGTCATTTCAGGACTTCTAGAAAGCCATGGCCAACCGTAGCTCTTCCAGGGCATGTACACACACTGAATGCACACTTGTGCAATTTTCACATGTGACAATTTATAGAGAAGCTTTACACCAATTTCCATATGGGAGTGCTTTCCAAGTAAGAATTTTGTAACAATAACTTTTTGTAACAGCCCACAACCCTCCAGCTCTTGGTCTCAGACAAGCACTTGGAAGTTTCTCCCAGTCCTTCTGCACCTGGGAATGAAGTCTAGCTCTGCCTTCAGTTCTCCAGCTCCGCCCCCCCTGCAATTCTCTCTAGCCTGCAAGCCTCATCTTCTGCCCCCCAAGTCCAGAACTCCCACACAAGTGTTTCTAAAGCTCATTCTCTTCCACGCAGAAATGGTCACTGGAAGAATTGAAGTGAAGCCCCTGGTAGACAATTTCCCAGTCTGTTAAACCTCTGTTCCCCCAGATACCTTTCAAAAATTCTGGAATTGAAATTATGACACCAGTCAGGATTTCCTTGGTGAAAGAATACTTCCTTGCCAATTACTTCCATGGTAAAGGAAGAAATCAGTTCCAATATCTGTTGGGCAGTTAACACTGAACAAGTGTTGGTCTTTTTGTAACTCTTGAGTTAACAAGATGAGGTCCATAGTATGAACCTCCGCTCTGGGCGGTAGGATCCACACGGCTGCACACGTATGAAGCTATATCAGTGGCAGCAGATTCCATGCTTTGATCAATCCATAATCTGTCTTCTCAGCACTATAACAACTCAATCAATGCTCCCACCACAAATTAGTGGTAAATTTAACCTGTGGAAGATTACGTGCAATGGGCCATCATGTACCTCTGTGTATTCTTTGTAGCTTTTGTTGATTTCTGTCAAACTCTCCCGAGCTGCCCTACTGGCAGGGGACAACCCAAATGCTTGTTTCATTTTGCTGGCACCATCGCGGAGCCGTCTTTGGATACAATAAGCTTCAAACAGTTCGTCAACCTGAGTGGAAAAACAATAGACCACTGAGTTTTGTTTTAAGGGAAAGAAAAAGGAAAGTTAACTGAAAGGAAGTTAAATGAAGCAATCCAGAATATTTTTCTATACACAGATTGGTGTGTAGACAACATCATTGCTGATGCCACCCCTACCTTCAAACTGAAAATAATTCCAGTGTGGAAAAGCACCTTCCTATTTACAATGACACGATGACAACAATGAATTCATCAGCAGCCTCTCGTTTCTCTGTCACTGCCTCATGCTTTTCTGTAATTTGTTCAAACCTTCCCTTCTCTCATTAAGCTTTCTTTAAAAACTTACAAAAGATCCCTGCTTATCAGCTTTCGTTGCTTGGATTAATTCTCAGAATAAGAAAAATGCACCAGCAATATGCCACTGTATTGCACTGAAGTAGCTCCTCCACAGAAAGTTCAAGCTTCTACATTAGTTGGCCCCTTCATGGATCACTGCTTTGTCATGGCAAAGGGGCTTGAATAACTCCAAAAAGCTGAGCTATGCCGTGCAGGGCCATCCAAGACGGACAGGTCATAACCGAGAGTTTGGACTAAATGTGGTCCACCTGGAGAAGGAACTGGCAGACCACTCCAGTATTTTGCCAAGAAAACTCCATGGACATAAAAAAGGAGAAGCTTTGAGAAGGAAGTGAGTTTCCAAGGCATGCTCTGGTTCATGGGGTCACGGAGAGTCGAACACGACTAAGATGACTAAACAACAACATGTTAGTTGGAGCAAGGCTCATCCATCATTGTCAAGTAACACTGACAATCCTTGCAATATAATACGCTTCACATATTGTCCATGCCTAAACTGGCCAGCTGGAGAAAAACCAGAAATTAAATCCGAACCCTCTTCATTCCTAATGGATAAAATGCGTTGCAGAATAATACTATGTGTGTATGGGGTGTTAAGGGAGGTGTGTTAGGGTAGTGCTTCTGGTGGGGAACACATCGTGCTCCTTCTGGGGTAGTCTCTCCACCTTTGGTCCCTACCCTGCATGCAACTCTCACCTGTGGCTCCTAGAAGCTGTCAGCATGCAGCAGTGGCCACACCCTGGGAAATGTCTTTGACTGGCTGGCTAAACCAGGTGAGGGTAACCAATGGGTCACATACCTTTGGTGAGTTAGGGACCTTGCATGTGAATACAGGCTCTGAGAGATTGAGCTGGCAAGACCAGTAGTGGGTCCAGCAGTCAAGAAGGTGGTTCTGCATGTGCTGTACAGGGAAGTGAGGGGCAGATGGGGCTCATCAACCTGGGAGGGGAGCCCATGTAGGAGAAGGAAAACTCTGATCCTAAATCTCTGCTGCTTTGAGGGATATCTTCAGGAGAATAAAAGGCAAAGGAGTAAACCCTACAGAAATCCAGAGTGGAGTCCCTAAGATAGTGCCTTGTTCCGGTAGCTCCTGCAGCCAAGCTGGTGTCACATGTATTGCTCTGCTTTTCTTTGGACTACATCAGTGAGGCCAAGAGAGGGGTCTTGTCGTATGGCAGCCCAGAACCTCCATACACACTGCCCAGGCTTGAGTCCCAGGGAGGTCACTTCAGTGCTGCTAATGCAGCTGTTTGACTTCACCCCCAGAAGTGCACCCCATTGTCTCTTGAGACAGACAGATGCCAACAGCAACAACTAGTTAGCCAAACCTGCTTCATTAAAAAATAAGATATAGATGCCTACAACACACATTACAGCTAGTATTATGTTATGCACCAATCCTCAAAGCTCAGTCCTAGTGGAGGCAGTAAATGGTATAGCACTTGTGGGTCAGGCTACTGTCTCCATCCTAGAAAATGTTTGCTTTGTTTACTTCTGTTAACAAGGGTGTTAACAAGGGTGTGGTATGACATTTGCACTCTCTTTCTCTTTCTGAGTGGAGTTATCACAGACCCATCTGCTGTGCTACAGAGCTACACATTAGTTACCACATTTCCTGTTTTCCTTGCTTTGTTTCCTGTTCAGAGTATAATTTTGAGTCACAGCTCTCACTGGAAGACCAGCATGCACTGGTCCTCAGTCAGTCAGCTTAAGTTTTGCTACTTTCCATTAAAAGGTTTCCATGAGTTAGTTGCTTACATTCTGGCCTCATAAAACCTTGCTTCACATGAAGTCCCTTTTATTTGTCACCATGGGCTACAGAACAGAAAGCTAATATGCTGAACAATTTAGTGTGGAATTAGCTCTGTAGCAACTCACTCTTCGCTAAAAACACCGAAATCACTTGGCTCTGAGTGGGAGGGACTTGAACAAAAAGTACTCTGCTGCATGACATTTTGCTGGCAGGGAACATATTATTCTAGGAACTATTTTCTTGATGAATATTTGATCCGTGAGTATGGGAATAATGGCTGTGTTCTGGATGCCCTAGCACAGAAGATTTTAGCTGAAAGCAGGCAAACAATCCATACTTGCTGCTATGCTCCTTGCTTTAAGCGAGGGCTGCCCTTGGGGACACAACTGCAGTGTAACGCTGGAATGGCACTGCTAGCACAGGGCCAAAATAACTATACCTAAGTATCTTTAGGTTGTGTGAATAATGGTAAAAATGCAAACAGCCGCTGCAGGGGGCCTAATCAGGCTTTGCAACTTAGGGGAGGGAGAAGAGAATTTAATTTATCCAATTATTTGGTCCACAGGATAGCCTGGCATTTACTGACACAGCCATCAAGTATAAAGGTAAAAGGTAAAAAATGTAAAGGACCCCTGACTATGGGGTTGTGGCGCTCATCTTGCTTTCAGGCCGAGGGAGCCGGCGTTTGTCCATAGACAGCTTTCCGGGTCATGTGGGCAGCATGACTAAACCACTTCTGGCGCAACAGAACACTGTGACAGAGCACTGGAAACCAGAGTGCACGGAAATGCCATTTACCTTCCCACCGCAGTGGTACCTATTTATCTACTTGCACTGCCGTGCTTTTGAACTGCTAGGTTGGCAGGAGCTAAGACAGAGCAATGGGAGCTCACCCCGTTTGCACTGACCTTCTGATCAGCAGGCCCAAGAGGCTCCGTGGTTTAGACCACAGCCCCACCTGTGTCAACTATAGGAACTTTGTGGTCCATGCAAGGTGTCTCTTCAATTAGAGTTGCAGTGCACCCTCGCCCTCAAGTATCAAAGCAATGCACAGGCACTCTCTCTAGGAACACTCTCATTAAAATGGCAATAATTTACTAGTATTATATGAATTAGTTACCTAGTCAAAATGGGAATGGATTAGCTAAATAGCATGCACATATGGATATATTTTGTTTAATATTTGCAGGTTCACTTGATGGCAGAGAAAAATGTCCCATCTCCCGCTGAAGTCCCCTTGGCAGGTTTTCTGCCTAGCAACTGGGCAGAAAACTGGACTGCCTGTATCAGACTTTGGAGCATGCACAGAACAGTGGTGCCTGTGTTGTGTTTGCTGGGCCTAGCTTCTCTTGCAACGTGCCTCAGGGCAGGGCTATGCTGAATTGTTGGATGGTGGCAACAACAACTGGGGGCACATTGTGAACTCCCTTGAATCCCCACACCCCACCTGCAGCTGACATAAGCAATACCACCTAACCCAAACCTTCTTGAAGAGGTGCTTTGTGAGGAGATCTCTGTGGAATAAAGGAGAATGCTAGACTGGCTTTTGATAAATAGGTTAAGAACAAAGTTAAAAGCAAGATGAAAGGACAGCTGATTACCTTGCTGATGTGGAACTCCAGCTTTCTCATATATCTTTCAATTGCTTTCATTTGCTGCAAAATAAATTAAAAATAATTAGAATGGGAAGAATGACAGGCAATTGAGATGAGCTGAACTGATTTGGCCTTTTTGCAGAACTGTCATATTCTCCTGTCAAACCAGTTTGGCATTCGGAAGGAACACTGCCTTTCCTTAAAGGTGAATACTTTTAATTTCATAGCAACCTTTTTGTAATTAATAATAGAATCATGTACTTGAAAGTAGATTATTTTCTAAAAGAAAATGTAAAAATCAGTGAGGGTTTAGACAAAGAGGGGCTTTTTCAGCCTTTTACCAGTTTCCTCAAAATATAGTAGTAGAACTATTACGAAGTCTGGGTCAAAAACTTGCTGAGAGCAATACTGAGTTCATACCGCAATCCTCAAACCACTTTCTCTGAAATAATTATTCTGGATTAAAAGTTGCAGTTGCAAAATGAATGAATAAGGACTGATTATGCCCATCCTTCTACTGTCTCCTTGCATAACTATAGCACAATCTGAAAGGTTCCCTTGCACAACTAATCTTATGGTCTGCTGCCACATAGACCGGGTTTAACATTTATTTTTGCAGATAAGTTGCAGATAGACATACCTTGTCTAGATCATACAGCACCCCCTGTAATGAATGAAATGAAAGGATTAATAGTTCAGTAGACATTCTCTCAAGTGCGATGCTGAATTGTTGTCTTGGGCCTTAAGCTAATTTAAGAAGGCAAGTTTTCCCTCCCCATGATGAAGCGACTTTTGTAGCTGGCCCTGAAATGTGTGGATAGATCATGAAGACTTCTAAAAGTATGCAACAACTTTTGGATTTTTTTTCATCACCGTATGCCTAGCAATGCTGGGTTTTCTGCAGCGCTGTTTGTGAGAGAACCACATGTGGCTTTGCACAAAACAGCAACTAGTAAAGAAAGAGTGAAACTGACCGAATGGATCTGCCTTGAGTGATGATGTGGATGGCAGCACGGAACAGTACCAAACAGTGTGGGTCAGGCACTACTTTGAGTCGGGGCCTTATTCAAATGTAGCACAGCTCCTAAAGTGTAATGCATTCCAGCGGTGAGATCATCTATCTGTGACAATTGCTACCGCATCATAAAATTACAATATCAGAGGGAAGGTTCTACCCAGACAGTACATTTTTAACATGTGGACACTTTAACACAAATGCCTCCTAGTCTGAAATCTTCGGTTGTGGAGACCTCATGGGGGGGCTGTACCACTTGCATTACGGCTACCTGAACCTCCTTACTGTTTTGAGTCCTACGACAAAGACATACCAGCCGTGAGTTTCTTTTCATGTCCTTTAGCTGAGCAGTCAACTTATCCAGCTCTGTTTGATGCACTTCCAGATACTCACTGCAAAGATAACAAAAAGCGAAACATCAGCCCTGTTACGTTTCAGTAATGAAGTGCCGATTGCTGATTTCTGTGGAAAGAAAAGCTGTTTTGCTAAGTTTTACTCTTGCCACGAACTGTTCAACCAAGTAAAGTTTGCTTAATTAACAGTGCAATCCTGTCTACTCAGAAGCATGTCCTACTGAATTCAGTCAGACTTGCTCACAGGAGTGTATAGGATTGCAGTCTTAGAGAGCAGTCTATCCCCCCTTCAATCTACTACACTGGCTGAACAGTTTTTGGATGCAGCTGAGGTTTCCCTCTGTACCAGATTTTCTGGGCTTCACTGGTGGGGATGTGGGCAGTGCCTTCACCACCATGGAAGTCCCTGTTGTATCTGCCAAAAATGTGGGCAAGTGAAAGCTAAAGTCGGCAGTATGCTCCCACCATGGTAGGCAGAGAAAGAGTGAAGCTGGTCTGGGTAAGGATCTGCACAATCTTCAATCAGAAGATGATGGGATGCTTTCATTCTTCTTACCTTTAAAAACATTTTATAGTCAGGGGGCAGCTGGCCAGACATGCATACGGCTTGTGATGCTCATTTTATTATTATTTTAACATTAAATTTATACTCTCCTTTTCAATAACAAAAGTATGCTCAGGTATTATGCTTTTTAATCAGCACTGGCAAGCTGTTTTGTGTTTGTTTGTTTCTCTCTCTTAATAATAAAGAAAATGTAAATGCAATTGTAAAGCACATGGTGAGTGTGTGCACAAAGAGAACTGTGAACTTCACAACTAAAGTAATACACACAGCTATCTAAAGTCACCCACCCCCTCACCCCAAGTAAGCCCATTAAGTCCAGCATCTAAAATCACCCAGCTGTACCACTGTGGCTAAACATCTAAAGGTTCTGCAGATCTGCCCTGAGCTGCTAAGAGGAGAAGCAGGAACTCCTTGCTTTTGGGGAGCTGATAAACCTATCTTTGACATCAGAAGTTAAAGTCTTATTCACTCCAGGGGGGCAACAAGTTGTTCTTCCACAGAGCAGTAAAGACAGTTTTAGTGCTGCTCCAGACTTATAAAAGCTCTTACTCCAGTCCATTCTTTAAGGCCCTGTAAACCTCCTCCATCCTTTCAGGCTGAGGCTCTTTAGCAGCGCTGTTACTCTTGTGTCCCAGATTGTGCATCTTCTTCACTTTTGCCTGGGGTTTCTTGAGCACAGAGGAATTTTCAATAAAGGAGTTACACCTGCAAAACGAACATTAAAGGGGAGCAAGGGGTGGAAGAAAAGGTATAAATCGTGATTATCTGGTTATCTCAAAGGAGCATCGCCTAAGGAGCTTTCCCTAACTTAATCTTTACTGACTCAAAGAAATCTGCTTACTGTGCTGCCTGCCAGAGGAGGAAAAGTTTATGGGTTAATAGGTCTGAGCAAACATGACATTCTATCAGCACCTGATATTCCACTTGCAGAAATGTGCATTGCCGCTGAATTTGATTTAATTCTTTTGATTTATTTAGACCTGCAGTGGGTCCCCTTGCAAAGGCTCAGTGTGAGTAACAATAGATTTAAAATGTACCATGCAATGAAACTAAATAGAAGAAGAGAAGGGCAGGTTATTGCACTGTGGATCTTTCAGGTCGTTAACCACTTTGATTCATATTTAGGCAGGATGTAATTAATATTAAACAAAGGCACAATCCAAACGAGCTAAGCAGCTTGCTCTCTGTCATTTTAATGGAGCTCTTGCAGGAGACTGCCCTGGTGGCTTAGGGCCTTAACTCAAGTCAACCTGCAATTTGCTCATGGTAGATGTTCTTTGCCTTTATGCTTTGTATGCATACGGAAAATGTTAATATCAAGTAAAGACTATAAATAAAAAAGCAACCTGCAACAAGTTTAACCCTGGCCACAGAAGCCACCTTAAATGGGGGGAGGGGAGTTCTGCAACATTGCTGAAAAAGTTAATGTGTAATAGCCATCTATCCCTAAGCATCATTAATACCAGAACATTACTATATGTCATGTAAACTGCAGATGATATTCAGCTATAGAGACAAAAGGGGCACAGAAACACAGGATGGAGACAGGGACAACTTCAAATTTGAGAGGGCCCTCAGCTAAGCACCCTCTGACGGGTTTCTGCCTCCATCAGTGGGGCCTGGTGGCCAGCATAGCTTTGGCAGCACCAATGTTTTGTTTATGTCCTCCATTTTCAGTTCCCACAATTTCCTCCATATAGTGCTGCCTTTGGCAGTGTGGACATTGTGGTGTTGTGGTAGCTAGACCCAGATGCTCAGCACTGCCCAACAATGCCAGGTTGCTGACTTTGATCCTAGGAAGAGGAGGAAAAACGGGCTGCTGCCTACGCTTGACTTCTTGCTCCAACCCTGGCCTACACTGCTACCTGTTTTAAAATATATGTGTTAATTTCCATATTCTGGCCTTGTGGTGCTGAGTGCGCACTGTCTTGAGAAATATTGCTGCAAACAGCATGTCTGAACCTACTAAGGCAGCAAAGAGAATTCATGAAGCAGTTAAGATTAAACTGGCTCTAAAGCAAATCAGACAATTTGACACATCTGTAAGGGAAAGAAAGGGCTAGACCCTGACTGCATTCCCTGTGGAATGGTTTCCTTTGTTTTCTTATGACTGTGTGCAACCGCTTCCCATCACCCACCCTCAATTGCGAAGCCGATGAAAAACCTTTCTGAAGTCTTAAAAGACATGATAGGTCAAGGAGATAACCTTTGGTAAAGCCAGAGCTGTTTTCTGTTTGCTTAATTTAAATTTCACCACAGTCAGGTCCATAACTGAGGCATCCTTTGCAATAGATAACAAAGGGATAACAACAACAGACCCCAACAAAGCTTCCCACCAACTATTTACAAGCTGAAAGCCTGGCTTTGGAGCTGCTACTTGCCTTGATCTTCTTTCCTGGAGACCGCTGAAGCCAGCAAAGGATTGACTTCTAATAATCCCATTAGGGCCTCCAGGGGAGAACGAGTGTGATCCTACTGACATGATTTCTGGGAATCTGGAAGATATTCCTGCAAGGTAAGAGTAAGGAGGTCAGGTGCAATGTCAAGTTACAGGCAGGTTTAAGATACAGCTTCCCAAACTACAGCTTCAGGAAAATAAAAGGTAAATTAACTACGCGACTCGTGAGATCATTAAAGATATTCAAGTCTCTAAATACTAAAGTTGCATTTTCTTTCAGCAACAAGAACTCCCATTTTAGGACCAGAGGTATCTCTGTAAATAGGAGTCTGAGAAATGTATCCCTTTATTTCATAGAATCATAGAATCATAGAATCATAGAATCATAGAGTTGGAAGAGACCACAAGGGTCATCGAGTCCAACCCCCTGCCAAGCAGGAAACACCATCAGAGCACTCCTGACATATGGTTGTCAAGCCTCTGCTTAAAGACCTCCAAAGAAGGAGACTCCACCACACTCCTTGGCAGCAAATTCCACTGTCGAACAGCTCTTACTGTCAGGAAGTTCTTCCTAATGTTTAGGTGGAATCTTCTTTCTTGTAGTTTGTATCCATTGCTCCGTGTCCGCTTCTCTGGAGCAGCAGAAAACAACCTTTCTCCCTCCTCTATGTGACATCCTTTTATATATTTGAACATGGCTATCATATCACCCCTTAACCTCCTCTTCTCCAGGCTAAACATGCCCAGCTCCCTTAGCCGATCCTCATAAGGCATTGTTTCCAGGCCTTTGACCATTTTGGTTGCCCTCCTCTGTACACGTTCTAGTTTGTCAGTGTCCTTCTTGAACTGTGGTGCCCAGAACTGGACACAGTACTCCAGGTGAGGTCTGACCAGAGCAGAATACAGTGGCACTATAACTTCCCTTGATCTAGATGCTATACTCCTATTGATGCAGCCCAGAATTGCATTGGCTTTTTTAGCTGCCGCGTCACACTGTTGGCTCATGTTAAGTTTGTGGTCAACCAAGACTCCTAGATCCTTTTCACATGTACTGCTCTCAAGCCAGGTGTCACCCATCTTGTATTTGTGCCTCTCATTTTTTTTGCCCAAGTGCAATACTTTACATTTCTCCCTGTTAAAATTCATCTTGTTTGTTTTGGCCCAGTTCTCTAATCTGTCAAGGTCGTTTTGAAGTGTGATCCTGTCTTCTGGGGTGTTAGCCACCCCTCCCAGTTTGGTGTCATCTGCAAATTTGATCAGGATGCCCTTGAGTCCATCATCCAAGTCGTTGATAAAGATGTTGAATAAGACCGGGCCCAAGACAGAACCCTGTGGCACCCCACTAGTCACTCTTCTCCAGGATGAAGAGGAACCATTGATGAGCACCCTTTGGGTCCGGTCAGTCAGCCAGTTACAAATCCACTGAGTGGTAGCATAGTCAAGACCGCATTTTACCAGCTTCTTTACAAGAATATCATGGGGCACCTTGTCAAATGCCTTGCTGAAATCAAGGTAGACTACATCCACTGCGTTCCCTTCATCTACCAGGCTTGTAATTCTGTCAAAAAAATGAGATCAGGTTCGTCTGACATGATCCATTTCCATGGATTTCCCCCCTTCTTTGACTCCTTTGCTCTCAGACACCCACGGAAAGTCTGCTGTGTCTCAGAGATCTTTGTGTTCCAAACAAAGCTGTGTGCATGCAAACAGAACTTTGTTTCTTGCTCCTGAAAAATGAATTGGGCAAATGAACATGGATTATAGTACAGTGGTACCTTGGGTTAAGAACTTAATTCGTTCTGGAGGTCCGTTCTTAACCTGACACTGTTCTTAACCTGAGGTACCACTTTAGCTAATGGGGCCTCCCTCTGCCGCCGTGCTGCCACCGCACGTTTTCTGTTCTCATCCTAAAGCAAAGTGCTTAACCCGAGGTACTATTTCTGGGTTAGCGGAATCTGTAACCTGAAGCGTCTGTAACCTGAAGCGTCTGTAACCTGAAGCATCTGTAACCCGAGGTACCACTGTACTAGGCTAGCACATGTGTACTACTGACTTGGTGTATGACTGGTCATGGGAATGTAAAGTCCAATGTGCTTTATTGTTCTAGCTTGTACAAAAGTCTACATCCATTTACTAATTATATTGCTTCCCCACCCCTGTCAAAAGTACAGTGGTACCTCGGGTTACATACACTTCAGGTTACAGACTCTGCTAACCCAGAAATAGTACTTCGGGTTAAGAACTTTGCTTCAGGATGAGAACAGAAATTGTGCTCCGGCGGTGTGGCGGCAGCGGGAGGCCCCATTAGCTAAAGTGGTGCTTCAGGTTAAGAACAGTTTCAGGTTAAGAATGGACCTCTGGAATGAATTAAGTACTTAACCCGAGGTACCACTGTAAATGTGATCGAATCAAATATGAGGAATATTTGGGGCAACTGTCTGCATGAGTAGAAAAATGATTATCTGTATCAGAAATGAAACTGGGAGATTACTGCCAGAGCCCTACAAGCATCTTCATTCAGAGGAGAAAGAAGCACCAAAAACGAAGAGAAGTGTGGGTGCATTTAGAGGCTGGAAAGGTAGAATATTATCAGTGTGGTAATTCAGGAACCATAAGTTAAAGTATGCAAACTGATTAACAAAAACTCTTTTTCAGTAATTAGGAAAGCAGACAATTTTTGCTCTTTAGTCAGAAGCTCTGAATTATGGCATTAATACAAAATTGTGTCTTACATCCAAATACTATGCATGCTTATTCAGAAGCCTCGTGTATTTCACCAAGTACTTATTGGTGCTGCTGAAAAACAACATCTTGAGCTTAAATGTTTAAAGAACTAAAAAGTACATGAAGAAAATTCTGTATCTGATTATTTTAAAGATCAAGGTACCTGAGCCATACCAGGAGGAAATTTATAAACTTTGGAATAAAATCAAAACTCTTTCCATGCCTTAGTACCTCAGAGCTTCCCTTATTATAATAATTCAACAAAACTGAATTATTGTGCCCTTGAGAAAAATTTCCACTGAAACACAACAGCGAACTTACTGACTGTTTTATTAAAGTTCCCTATTTTTATTTTTTTATTTTGAGGCTTTCCTCCTTCTCTCTCTCTCTCTCTCTCTCTCTCTCTCTTTCTCTCTCTCTCTCTGGTATGGGACTGTCCTCTTTCTCTCATTTATCTATATCAGCACAGCAGCAGAGTGTTGAACTTCTTCAGCTCCCATCTAAGTAAAACAAATGCTTAAAATCAGGACCAAATACAGGTTTCTGGGCCCTGCACAAAGTGAAACTATTGATTGCACCTGAGAGCAAAGGAATCTGAATTTCTCTCAGATCTAGGAAGCTAGAAATGAAACGACAGCTCCGTTATCTTAATGTGCATTGACATCATTTTGCAAAATGAGATATTCTACTTTTGTAATTGATTTAAAAATAAATAAATTAAAAAATAAAATACGATTTACGCAGTTATTAGCCCCATACTCCAAATGGGTTCAAAAGGCGAAGCAATGGGAAGGTGGGAATTACAGACTGATAACTGTTGACTTTGCCTAGGTTATGTTAGAGGAGTTACGAACCTTGAGGATGAACTTAAGAGATTGCTATTAAGGAAAGAGCTCAGAAACAGTGGCAGGCATATGGGGTTCAGTGGCAAAAACATTATACAGCACATCAGACAGCAGAAGGATAGCAAAGACTAGTGTTAATTATGAGGAGTTCATTTACATATGATGAGCTGCTTCTTAGTCAAAAGCCTCATCCTGTCAAAACAAAATAACACACTGCCAAGTTAATATATTCCATCAGGTCCTTGTTAATGCACACAGGAGTAAAAAAACCCCAAAACTCTGTCATTGTGGAATGCATATGTGTGCCAATCTCAAGCAAGATAAATCATGCTTCCAGCAAATTTAAAGAGATTTTTCACTAATCACAATTAGAAGAAGAAGGGAACTTAAAATTCTGGTGACCAGACTGATTAAACTATTAGGGTTACCCAAGAACAAACCTTGGCTACAGCTCATGCTCCCCCCCCCCCCGCCGCCAAAGCGGGGAAATCCATGGACCCTGGTTTGGATGGAATGCTAAGCCAAACCTTGGCTTGGCTCTAGGTAGCACAGCAGCAAGAGGGCTGTGGAGGAGTGAAGTGGTTGCAATTTCTGCTGTGAGCACCTGCATGCATTGCTCACACATTCACACTTAGCTCCCCCTGCATCACCCCTCCCCTCTCCATCAGTGCCAACAACCCTTTACAAAACATTGAATCCAGGAGACAAAGAAAAATATAACACCACAAGTATTTTCAAGACTGCACTGCACATTTTACACACTGACACTTATGCACTGGGTTTTCTACTCAGACTAATTTTGAATGTGTGTTAGAAGACACTGCATGCTAATACAGGACTTGTTTAAGCTAGGGTGTGTACTCTAGCACAAAGGTTGCACACCATTAAAAGCATCTGTAGCTCATGAAAAATACATTTGCTCCCTGACTTCCTTATGCAAAAGCAACTGCAGCTAGTTACAAATTCCCATTGACCTTAGTGGATGTAAAGTATCACCAATACTATAAATGCCATTTCCTTTGGAACCCTGCAACTCCTTATAAAGCTGAAATCACCAATGATGATATGAAAGAGAACACATTCAAGAAGGCTGCAAAAGATGCTAAATGGTTTAAGGAAGAATGATAGTTTTTAACATTGGGAAGAAATGCTGAATAATGTTGGGGTTTTTTTCATTCTGCATGATCCTCAGGATGGATTCACTATGAAGGGAAAGTAATTCTTCACCCAACACACAGCTGAATTATGCAATTTGCTACCACAAGATGTAGTAATGACTAACAGCCTGGATGGCTTTGCACAGGGGATTAGAAGAATTAATGGAAGATAAAGGTATCAAAGGCAAGTAGCCATGATGGTGGTATATCACCTTTAGCATGAGAGGCAGGGCACGTCTAAATGCAAGGTGTTGAGAATCAGAACTGGGGACGGTTCTGTTGCACTGTGGGTTAAACCACAGAGCCTAGGACTTGCCGATCAGAAGGTTGGCGGTTTGAATCCCTGTGACGGGATGAACTCCCATTGCTCGGTCCCTGCTCCTGCCAACCTAGCAGTTCAAAAGGACATCAAAGTGCAAGTAGATAAATAGGTACCGCTCTGGCGGAAAGGTAAATGGCGTTTTCGTGTGCTGCTCTGGTTCGCCTGAAGCGGCTTAGTCATGCTGGCCACATGACCCAGAAGCTGTACACCGGCTCCCTCGGCCAGTAAAGTGAGATGAGTGGCGCAACCCCAGAGTCGGTCACGACTGGACCTAATGGTCAGGGGTCCCTTTACCTTTACCTGTTGCACTTATGTCTCTTGGCAGGCTTCCACAGACATCTGGTCAGCCAAGGTGAGACAAGGATGCTACAATAGATGGGCCTTTGAGCTCTTGTTATGTTCTGATGAATGACTTTCTATAAAATAAATCCCAAAATTGCTGCCCTCCTGATATATTTAAGTATCATTTATGATGCATGTGAAACCCACAAAATAAAATTTTAAAAAATGTAGAGGGACAGCTTTCATTTGGATCAGTTACATCAGGATAGAAATAGGCAGGCTTTTGACTTACACAGAACTATTCGTTAGGCAAAAAGAAAGGGTTGTGGGTGACACAGTGTGACATGAAGAGCTAGGCCAGTCATGTATATATTTTTTATTTTGTCAGTAACTTCTGACAATAGTGGCCTAGTATCTTTTTCAGTTCAAATTGATGAGCAAGAAGTTGCATATTACTGTAACGGCTCGAGAACATGTTATCTGAGTTCAGCACGTTGTACTTTATATTAAGAGTGATGCAACATTTGAACTGGGAACCATGACACTGTAAAAGAGGTAGCAACTAAGTGCATTCATTCAAAGAGTCAGCATACAGCCCTGCACCTAACTCCCAGGGTTTCTGCAAAGATTAAAATAGAAATTGGCATTTGGTTGCTCTTTGACGTGATGTAAGGACAGAATGGACATTCAACCTTTACTTATATAAAGCAAATATATTTTTAGTATCAGGCAGATTTCAAAAATCCCTGTGTGTGTGGAGAAGGGCTTCCAAGTGGTTTTTAGGATATCTAAACTCACCATAAACAAAGGCACCAGGAACTAAGAGCACAAACAAGAATAAAAGAAAAAGACCAACATTTACATGCAAAGCTCATTCATAACAGAGGTCATGCTAGCAATGGGATAAAACCAACTATCCAATGAAGTAGTTCCATTTGTGCAGTGGGATTTTCTCTCCCACTGCATTATCTCTGCATTCAGCCTCCAACCTCCCCAAATCTGCTCTAGAGGGTTGAGGAAAGCCCCAGAACCCATTTAGGGGACATGTGGGTGCAAGTAACCCATAATTCTTGGATTCCTTAAAAATCAGAATTAATCCAGATTTGACTAAACTGTGCCAAACATGGGAATCTCTGGGCTCAGTTTATGCTAACAAGGAAGACTAGCCTGGCAGAGCTCGCTGAGTGTGGGTGGTGAAGAGGACAAAAGATGATGATGGCCAGCCATTAACCCATTGACGAAAGCTATCAACAGGACAAAAGATGCTGCTGGACACAGAGGGGGCAGACCCAGCCAGTTGGGAGGGAGTAGTTTCCAGGGATACAGTGGGTGATGAGGTAAGCAAACAGGAAAATGTGTCCTTTTTGCAAGCTGGAGAGGTGGGAGGCCAGAGCACAAGGCGGACAGTCTGTTTATGCTATTGCGAGGGCTAGACATGTTCTTTGGGGTCTCTTGGAATCCTTGGCAGGAACCGGATTTTTTGGGTTGTGAAAGCTCTGCACTCTCTCCATCTAGACAAGGGTTGTATGTATGTGTAAATAAACCACGTATCATAAACACCCCAGACTCTGTGGTGCCTCATTGTCCCCAAAGAGAACACAGACCCTGGTAAGTGCAACTGCAACCCCTGGAATCCCACACTGCTCATGGAGATTGGAGTGGAGTGTTAACACTATCTATTAAACCGCAATCCAAAACCAGAACAAGTCATGTTCCAAACACCTGGACAAACCAAAACATCTTGAGCCTTTGCTAAAAGGTGTCCACCTTTGTTAAAAGGTGTCCACTGTGGTGGGAAGACTGAATGCTACCTGAGAAGGAGTTCCATAGATGGAACATAATGAAACTGAGTCGGCAATTGCGCTTAGTTAGATCAGCATTTTAGAAATTAGGAATGAATTAGTTTAGATTTTGCCCTATTCAGGTTACCCTTCAATGCAGTCATGGGAAAATTTGGGCCTGCCAAATGTTGCTGAACTACAACTCCCCTCAGCTTCAGCAAGCATGGCCAATGATCAGGGATGATGGAAGCTGCAATTCAGCACACCTGCTCCAATGAAAGGTGCATGGTAAGTCTTTGCCTCTGGGACTTCAATTTGACCATTTTCTGCTGAATAAAGTTTGCTTCAAATCCATAATATGCCTCTGCTTCCTGGGGAAAATATTTTAATGCTTCATTTATATATATTTATCTTAAAGTGCTTGTGCATAAATTCTTGTTCTACAAAATATTTAACTTGAGGCTGAATGAACCACCCATAATGTGCCTTCTATATAGCAAAGTGTTGAATGAAGAAACCATTTTGTTTTGACAACAGAAAATGCTACAAAATTGTAACTAATGAATGATTGCAAATAGCAACTTGCCTAGTTGCCTATAATGAGTAAGGCATCATCTTAGATAGGATAATTTAAAATGTCTTGTGATGTGAACATGGGTCTTTTCTGCTAACCATAAGCTCTGCAGTTCGATAACTCTATGTATCTATACCTAGTACAACTGCTTACACAGAAAAACCAAAGCAGACTGTTGAATGATGCTGAACATGTTTAGATAGAAACTAAGAAACATTATGGGGGAAGGAATGTGCAGAGTGATTGTTCATGGGGAAAAATACACATACTGAGAAGACACTATTCTATGCATGCCTTTCTGTCTTTTGGTTTCTATGGCTGTATTTGAACTTGTGCTTTATTGTGACTGTGTTCAGCTGGTGAAGCTCTCTAAACTAGTTAAATATATTAATTCTGAGTTCTTTTTCCATCTCCACACGTCTGCTTTTAGTTAGCAGAGAGCCTGAGGACAGGATTTGTTTCGTGAATGGATTTGTATCCCCCTGCCCAAATGCTTTAATGTGATAAATTGAAGGGGCTCCACTGGTTCCATCACTTATGCAGATGTTTATGTTCTGTTGATTACAGACTAATTAGCAGAATTACAAATGTAAAACTCAGGGAAACAAAATCCTTCTGAGAGATTTGAAGAACTGAAAATGGTACACCCATTTACATTTACATACAATATAAACATCCTGAGCTGGTCAAATTCAGGTGTCTGCTACAGGTGAGGTATGTGCTCCTGGAGGTAATTCTAATAATAGTAATAATAATAGTAATAGTAATAAGTAATAGTAATAGTAGTAATAATAGTAATATAGTAATAAGTCAGGGACGCGGGTGGCGCTGTGGGTAAAACCTTAGTGCCTAGGACTTGCTGATCGCATGGTCGGTGGTTCGAATCCCCGCAGCGGGGTGAGCTCCCGTCTTTCGGTCCCAGCTCCTGCCCACCTAGCAGTTTGAAAGCACCCCTAAGTGCAAGTAGATAAATAGGTACCGCTTTATAGCGGGAAGGTAAACGGCATTTCCGTGCGCTGCGCTGGTGCTGGCTCACCAGAGCAGCTTCGCCACGCTGGCCACGTGACCCGGAAGTGTCTCCGGACAGCGCTGGCCCCCGGCCTCTTAAGTGAGATGGGCGCACACGACTGGCCCGTACGGGCAGGGGTACCTTTACCTTTACCTTTAATAAGTAAATAAAAATTTAAAAAATGTCCAGTAGCACCTTAGAGACCAACTAAGTTTGTTCTGGGTATAAGCTTTCGTGTGCATGCATCAGACCAACACGGCTACCTACCTGAATCTAGTAACAGTAATAGTAATACCCTGCCCATGTGGCTGGGTTGCCCCAGCCACTCTGGGCAGCTTCCAAACACATATAATTTTCTCATCTACATGAACAGATGGGCCAAAATTCCACATGTGGAAAGAATACCTATACAGGAGCTTCAAATGCACCCTGGTATAGCCTTAGGTCTCTGGTTTGAAGAGATCAGATCAAACTGATAATGTCGTTAAGGAGACAGATGTTGGACTAAGCTCTGAAGTGAGCACAGAAGACCTGAAGATTACCCAAGGAACAAAATCACAACACAAAGAATAACAACTGAGTGACATTCATTCTGCTCTTCTTCAGCAACAGCACATTTGTTGTCCAAAACAGTAGATGACACGTTCCTTCAGGAAAGATTTATCATATCATATTTGAAGAGGAACAAAAGATACCTTACCATTAGCCAGAAACCGTACCATCGCCTTCAAGGATCCCCAAAGCAAACCTACTTCCTTGAAGGAAAGGCCACAGAGCTGAGACACACTGGCTTATGCAAGTTACCAGCATCTGTGTCCTTTTCAGTAAATCTTTAATAAGAAGTAGAACAGGTTTGAGAGAAGATCTTTCATTCTTTTGAACTTTTCCACTGCTGCCATTTGTGTGTCAGGAATGCTGTCACTGCGATTGTAGAGGGGCCCTAAGCTTATAGAATGATAAATCTAAGTTTGCAACCTTCAAGGCGCCTTAACAGCTGCTGGAAAAATTAGAAACAATTTTGCAAAATCAAATGTGATATGCTGCTATGGGAGTCATCCACAGCTTTAGGGCTATTCCAGTCATGTATACCTTGCATTGAATTGTGCCTGTTCCTTTCAGGATTCCCCTGATGTTTTTTTCCTCCCCACAGCAACAAATACCATCCATGCAACAGATTTTGATTGCCAGGAGACATTTGCACATAGTGCAAAGCTGCAGTCCTGCACATACTCATCTGAGAATAAGCCTCATTGAATATAATGAAAGTTACTTCTGAGCAAACATGCATTGCAAGTTGTTTTACCTCTACTTTTTTACTTGGCTGAATTGACTAATCCATTTTGGTTGATTTTACAGCAGATGCTCCAGTCATGTGTTTCTGGCCAGTGTTAATTGGGAAGGGCCATGTCAATGGCAAAAATCAATAGTCCATGCAGGAGGACTCAGGTTCAGTTCTTGGGGTCTCCTATGAATTTCAGGCTTCTGTCTGAAATTCTGAAGACCCACTGCCAGTAAGTGTAGAGAACAAACAGGGGTCACCAACCTTTTTGAGCTGTGGGTACATTTGGGGACCTGTGGAAGAGTTGTGGGCACCACATTAAAACACACAAACAAACCAGTCATACATACATGCATGCACGCTCATTCTTTGCCATGGCCTTTGGTCTATGTGGGGCACTGCAAGACTCCATCTTGTCTCCCATGCTTTTTATTGTTTACATGAAGCTGAAGGATGAGGCCATCTGGAGATCTGGGCTGAATGTCATCACTATGCCAGTATCACTCAGATTTATTTCTCGTTTCCATCCTTCAATCTCAAAACATGGTAGACACCCTGGACTTCCACCTGAAGCTTGTACTGGAGTGCATGGCAATGAACAAAATGGAAGTACACTTTGTGAGATATCCAGTGGTTTTGGTGTAAATGTATAACAAATAAATAATGAAGCAAGAGCTTACACTGGGGTGCATTAATCATCCTTCTCTATAAGTGTTTTGTCCATGGGTACTCATGTACTTTTGGTCATCATAACATACTTTCTATGCAACTGTATCCACGATGAGGGCAAATGTCTGTGAGCCTGAGCCCAAAGGAGATTATGTGGAGACCACATTGAACCAGCGCTTGGTCTTGCTGTTTTAACTTCTACATACATAAACTAGAAATGCAAGTCAACCTAAATCTTACTGCAATAAATAAGAGCTCTAGACACTTCATGGCTCCTAGATGTCGCAAATGGCTTCAGAACTGGGTAATAATGAGTCTGGTCTTATTATTTAAATTTCTGCATTTACTTCAAGTTGACAGTTGGCCTTCAAATCTGTCCTTATTCATTGCATTATATGCGCTCGTGTGTGATGTACAGTCATGGTTTAAAAAAATAAGATTGCATTAATGGTGCCACCCAGTGGGCTATATGCCAACTTAACTACAGTGGTATGTGGAGCTGTGTCTGAGGCAAGTGGCATTGTGATGACTGAAATGGGTCT
The DNA here is from genome assembly GCF_965153285.1 of Podarcis tiliguerta. NCBI lineage: Eukaryota > Metazoa > Chordata > Lepidosauria > Squamata > Lacertidae > Podarcis > Podarcis tiliguerta. The sequence goes on along the minus strand of NC_139540.1, from coordinate 56,405,446 downwards.
AAGATAGTGTGTGTGAGGTGTCTTCAGTCCTACTATGACCCTGTGTGTTATCATCCATTATCATCCACTCAACAGCTTCCATAATACTTAAGCAACTTGAGCAGCAATGACTGTTGTTCCCAGTTTGATATATGATTCAGCCAAAGCATTTTCTGAAACTTTACCACAGAAGCAAAGTACTGGATCTGGATATAGAAAACAGTGGGTGTAGTAGAGGCAATTCACACAATCAATTTTTCCATATGAGAACAATTCCAACAAAATACGTTCATTTTGTGGAAGTACAATATTTGAAGTTACATATATGGCCAGTAGCTACTCCTATGACAGCTGCTTCTGGAACAGATGGTCCCAGAATCACAGGAGTTTCTGTCAAGAACATGTGTGACAGGAACACACAGATTACAAAAAGGTGGCCAGTTTTCTCGCTGCTTGTTCTGCATCAGTATTATAATGCCACAACTGATGGCATTGCCAATATACAAGTGTCTGGGGCTCTGAAGATTATTTCCTGATCACAGCTCTCACTCAACAGGTACAGAAAAAAAGTAAAATATGGAAACAATAGAGGAACATTAGCTGTGAAGACGGGGAAAGGAGGTGCAACCATGAAGGGAGCAAAATCTTTAGGCCATTTTTCCCAAGAGGAGAATTGCACTTTGGGTGTAAATGCTAATGCATGCGAATGTTAACAGATTTAGCAGCCAGTGCATGTGTAAAATAGAGCTGATTTGCATACAGATTGAGGAGGAAAAACCAGGGTGTGACTGGATCAGCAGCTGACAAGAGAAACCAAGATAAGGCATTCTTTGAAAAAGTGACTATCTCCTAGTTTTTACTGTCCTAGAAACTAAACAGATCAAACGATCAAATCTTGGGCCATACCCGAGACGAATAAAAGGATGAATGGGGGATATATTATCCCTTTCTTATGCTTTTGCCACATTTGCATAATTTGCTTGCTAATCAGGCATTAAAGAATTGAATTATGTGTGTGCTGGCTGCTTATTGTGTCACTGACATTTAGCCTGATTTAATGATATTGCTTCAGGTTGAAGATGATGAAGTTGGACTTCTTTGCTTGTGTCAGGAAAACGAAACCAACATTTTAAGCTCTGGCTTGCGCTGGCAAAGGAAGAATCAGTATTCCCAGGCTTACCAGTATACAACACACTCTCAAGCCCAAGACTTGTTAAAAATATGGGTGGGGTGTTTCTTTATCTCTTTTACTGTTCCTCATTTTGCAGGTCACAGTTCCTCTTTACAGAGTCTGGATCAGGGAGAAGCATAAAAAGAAACAATTAAATATATTGCTGCTATTACTGAATACTGTGGTAACAGCCTATGAAAGAAGCAAGACAGGAACCCTAAAACACCTAAGTTTCATTAAAAGCTAATGGGAATTAAGACACATAAACTGAATCACTATAGCCTTTTATAATGTAACTAGCTAGATTTTGGGTTTTAATTTTCAGTGGCAAGTGCCACTGAAGATAAGATTGGGTCCTTGATTCAGTAATTATGCTCAAGCCTGTTAATTTAAAAGCAACACACTCCATTTGAATTGCAGATTTACAAAAGCCTTCAAGTTTAAGAGGCTGGCACCATATTCTGCACATCACGGGATTAGTAATCACTTAAATCTTTTCAATATAGAGACATAAGGATAAACGAAGCTTGGATTAACCAGATCTGACAGCATTCGTTATCACTGAAAGACAAAAGTAATTATCATTTATCTCCTTTCCTTGCTTACATTAAATCTGTATGAATTAATAATAACCACTTCTCCCCCTTTCTCTCTCTGACCACATTCAAGCTTCGTTCTAAGCCATTTTGCTCCTCTCCTCTCCCTGCCCCACCCCCAATAGTGCACAGAGGAAACAAACCACAACCCTTGGCTTAGTGTTATATCTAAACCAGAAATCATGGTTTGTATGGCTCCAACAAGACACTATCCATCAGCAAGAACAAGCACTAAGGAAGGGATAATGGTTTGTTTCATTTGTGTACTAACAGGGTGGAATGAACAGAAGCAAAGTGGGCCCAGTTTGTTCATGCTTACAAGGTTGTGTGACTATAGCTACATATACACACCTAAAATGTATTTTTTGGATTATCAAAAGTAGGACAGATCTTGAAAGCTTCAGCAAAAGAGAAAAATTATATGGAAAATATTGTTGGATTATCTTGGGAGAGGTTTGGGGCCATTATATCACTGTTGTGGCCCCATAGCATGGTGGTCTGAAGGCACATTAGTGTTTGGATGAGAAAACATGAGGGAATCCTATGGATGTTTTCCTAAGTTCTGTAGAAGAAAGATGGAGTATATAAATTTAATGACAAATGAAGTGATAATAGTTTATTGCTCACTGCCTATATCTAACAGAGATCTTTTGAGTGGTTTAAACCTCGACCTATTTAGATTCCTGAAAAAAATATGACAGCATGACATCCTGGTCAAACAAAACAGCAAAAATACATCCTGCTCATTCCTGCACCACTTAAGGCTACAAACAAGGTGGTATATTTCACCCAAAAGATATTTCAGTTCCCTGAATATAGAAGGACTTCTGAACAAGTTGTTTAGATGAAAAAGCCTGATGCAAATCACAGGCTTGGTTGAGTGTGCTATATAATCTTCCAGGTACTTATTTTGCTATCTGGGACTAGTGTATCACACCAAGAGACAATTTTCTAGACAGACAGAGGATGGGGGGAGAGGCAACACTTAACTTTGCTGAAATTAAAATATCCTGTATTTGCCTCATTGCATCTCCCCCTGTGGGCTCACGATCTGCCTAAATCCAAGTTTATCGTGCTCTAACATATTGTAATCAGTTTGGATCAGGTTTCCCAATTTCTAATCTAGCCTACATGAATAATTGGGAGCATATAGCTCCCCAGAGGTATACGGGTGGCACTGTGGGTTAAACCACAGAGCCTAGGACTTGCCGATCAGAAGGTCGGCGGTTTGAATCCCCGCAACGGGGTGAGCTCCCGTTGCTCGGTCCCTGCCCCTGCCAACCTAGCAGTTCGAAAGCACGTCAAAGTGCAAGTAGATAAATAGGTACCGCTCTGGTGGGAAGGTAAATGGCGTTTCCGTGTGCTGCTCTGGTTCACCAGAAGCGGCTTAGTCATACTGGCCACATGAGCTGTACGCCGGCTCCCTTGGCCAATAAAACGAGATGAGCACTGCAACCCCAGAGTCTGTCACAACTAGACCTAATGGCCCAGGGGGTGGGACTCTTCAGGCATCCATCTCACCATGATAATGGATTTGTGCTATGAGACTTTCTATCACTGTGACTTCACTGATCTGTGAACCAGGATGCCAGAACAGAGTGTCTGGATCTTGAGCTGATCCCAGTTTACCATCTTTCATTGTCTGAGCCATCTGCTGGCCAATGAATAGAAATAGCAGGTGCCTACCTAATCAAACCTTATTAAGTTAGGTATGGAAAACTGAGCAATTATTACAGCCCATCTATAACATAAATTCAAAGGGACATATAACATGCAGGGGCAGACTTTGATAATCTTTCATAACATGGCACCCTGTGTAAGGCCAAAATTTAGTGCCCCCAAATGGATCTTCTCAATTATGGATCTTCTCAATATTGCACTCCCTCATCTTGTCGCCCTGTGCGGGGGAACAGCCCACACCATCCAAAATCTGGTGCTGATCACAAGGACTGTGTAGTTATTACTATATGGTTATGGAGTTGTAAGACGCTGATGATGCATAGTCTCATTATGCATAGTAACCACAAGCGGAAATGCATATGCATAATCTTAAGTCTTTAAATATTTTGATAAACTATTGGATGATTTCTTCAGCAAAACAGAAGAGGGTGGAAGAAAATCATTCTGTGAGTTTTGCACAAGAGAAGCTTTGCATCTCTTCCTGAACTGATCTCACCTCTTCAGGCGGTCAGGATAACATTATACCTTTTTGATAATGGTGAAAATAAACTTTAAACATTGGCTTCGTTCACACATAATAGCAAGTCGGTGTTCAGTCATTCATGCATGAGCCTCAGCTTGGATACACTCTTCCTTTCCTCCCTTCATGCACTGTGAAAAACTTCCTCACTTCCTTGCTTGGGCAAAACACAGTTACCATTAACTGAACAGTAATTTGCACAAATCATACTTGGCTACAAATCAGAATTGGACATGGTGCGGTGAGGCAGCTAAGCGACTCAGTTATGAACCAGGAAGTCTCTGGCTCTCTTATCACCTCTGCCATGACATCTCTGGTGTTGGACTTAAGCAACTCACTTTCTTATGGCCTAGCAACTGCCTCCCCCATCTGCAATATGGGATAATAATACTAATGCAACTTATAGAGGTTTCATAAGGATTGCAACAGGGTGATGTATGTGAATCTCTTTTAACATTTGGAAGATCTTTATAAATGTTAAGAGTATGCATCATGCTAAGGTGAAACTATGTTTTTCTATTCTGATTTGCGCAAAACACAGTTTGGCTGTTAAGTGCAGACTTTGGTTTGCATAAACAAGGGAAGTTGAGCAAACATGACAGAAAAACCTAGAGTTGGTTGACCTTTTTAAAATATGTATATTAAAAAAAAGGCTGGGCACCCAAAGCCCCCTACAGTTCACTAAGAGAACCATGCAGTGAACATACCTTGAGGCTGACATTATAGCTGCTTCAGCAGAGCTACTGCACTTCCCATCTACTTTGAGGAATGCCTTGCCTTGCCTGTGCACGCTTGGAGGGCACTGCTGCATTCAGGTCCTTCATTGTCTATTTTCAGCTGGTATTTTTCGCTGGTTCAATGCCCACAAACACAAGGGGTCTATCTTGCAAACAGAACAGCTTAGCATGGCAAATGAAAAATAACCGCAACACACAAGCAGTTCACAAGTGAATGGTATTCTTTGCTTTGGCAGTTTGCAAAGTGTTCTCTCTGTGTCTGTCTCTCTCTGGTTCCATGAAATTTAATTTAATTTTAAAGTAAAGTTAGAAGTACAGGCAACAGAAGAGAATACACAGCAAGATCACTGAAGAAATAACTCACTGATTACAATCCTTAGTATACAATGGATATGCTTGTGGGATGACTACAGCAAAAACAGCCTGAGGAAGAGCCTCCTTTTGGAAAGATTGGATAGGCAAGTTGTATAATGTGTGTGTGTGTGTGATAAGAATAATTGTCAGGAAACATATAGACATCTGGAGTTGATTAGAAACTAATCAAGAGTTTTGAGTTTCCACATAGAAAATAAACAGAAAACATGATGCCAAAATATCTGTTTTTAAATTAGGATTCCTTGTTTGCTGTGTTTGCTGAGAAAGTCTGTATATAATCATAGCCTTCCAGATTTTCTCTAATCCACAGTTTTGGAAGAAATGGCAGGCAAGTCCAATGCCCATCTTCTTTTTCAATTATTACAACTTCTCAGCTGCAAGTAGTCACTTGTGACAGTCATCCATTCTCCTTAACTCCTGTGGAAATGACACTGCTTCTTATCTAGAGTTCAGTGCAACAAGAAGCAATGAAGAAAAGGCTGCTGGTATAGGTACATGATCACAGTGTTAGCAGTTCCATTCAGCTTGATATAATATGAAGAGCTGTCAACATGTATGAATGATCATGTCCAAGGCTGTGCTTCTGATCTGTCACTCTGAGTGTTTTGTCCCCTGGGGCAGCAGACAGTGGAGCAATTGCAAAACAGGAACCACAATTTATGTAGATATAATAGCCAGGTTCAGGTTTACTTCAGGGCTTATTTTATTAATTATCATTATTATTGCCCACAGTCTCTTCAATGGGAGATCTTAAAGAGATCTTACTAGTATTACTGTTCCCAAGAATTATTGAGCAAGGACAGAAATGCCCAGGTTGGGACATCTGAATGCCAGTATAACGCTACAAGCTATTATTGCAATTTATGGTGTACTACTCTAGGTACTTAAATCCAGTGGTAGTAGAATAACCACCATTTCCCAGTGTTCAAAGTTATTAAGAGGAACAAACGTGTCTTCTTCTCACAGCAAGGGTGCTTTTCTGCCACTCAGAACAAAGTTCAGATTCCTTCATAGCCTGGTTATATTGGGAGAGGTTTTTGGAAGGAGATACTCAGAAAGCATGACCCTAGTTTTGCCATTAACTTTGTATGGATGCTGGTGCATGGTGCGCCAAACCTTCTCCAAAGTTACCACTCCCCTTATTGCCCTCCCCTCCATGCTACTGGGGGAATGTAGAGCAGGTGGTTCAAGGAAGAAGGAGGAGGAGGAGGAGGAGGTTCTTTCCTCTACCTGGCATGCACCCAGCTTCCTCTTGATCATGTTCATCAAGCTGTTTCAATTCAAGAGAAGGAAGAGGCAGGGGCATAAGAGTAAGAAGAGGAGGAGGAGGAGGAGGATGCTTTTGTGTTCCTGTTCCTGTCTCGCCTTCCTGGTGATTCTGCCAAGCCAATGCTCAGAATTGGTAGGAGCAAAAGAGGGCTGGCAAGTTACTTTGTGCCCACTAAAGGGGTTGGATTTGGCCCGTCGACCAACAGTTGCCAACCTCGAGCTGCATATAAAACAATGTGTCTTAGCCAGGTCTGGCAGTCAGCACAGAACAGTTACCCTAAGTGGAAAGGAACTTTCTCTCTTCCCATGCCACCCTCACTGAACACATCCCTGCCTTTGTTAACTCAGAAAGGAAGGTCTGGTTCTGAATCCCAATTAGCTGTGGGCAAATACAAGTAATCATGTTTCTAATTGGGACTGTTCTTTGCTGAGGTCTCCTGGTGTGTGGCAGGCAGCAGCGAAATGATGTGAAAGCAATGCTTTTGAATATGTAGCTTGGGGGGGGGGGGAAATGAAGACTGGCATTCTGAACGATGCATGACAATGGAGGCTATAACCACCACAAAAGTCATAGGAATCAAATATTGCACAATCAATTCCTTTAAAAAGTACAGACTATTGCAACTCTGTTTCAATGCAATGCATTTGCTTCAACTTTGCTCAGATGCTATCCCCACACCGAATTGGGGGTGTGTGCAAAAAGCTTTTATCCACATTGTAATCAATAATATCCTAAAGGTTTGTTTGGACAACACACATAAGGAAAGCCTGAAATGTTTCTGGAAGCATGATTTAAAAGTGCCACTCAGTGACATACATTTCTCTCTAGAAAAGCATCCTTGTTTTCAAAGAAAGCATAGTATATGGAAGGGACTTCTTCAAAGACAAGTCAGGGCACAATCCACGGAGATGTTCTGCTACTCAAACTGTGCTGAAATGAATGGGAGCTTGAGCAGGATCTTTTGGCAAACTGAGCTCAAGATGTGCAAAAGATTGCTTTAAGCTCCTTCAAACCCCATGAGAGTGCTCCTGAAAATGACAGGGTTGTCAAGGGGCACTGAAGTGCTATGATAAGTGCCAGCTCTACGGACTTGTAAAAAAACAAACAAACAAGCCAGGGTCTGTCAATAACATTTACAGGACTATAACACTCCAAAGTCAGGAAAAAGCCTTTCCACTCAGGAACCAAGGTGCATCTGGCAGCATTACAATGGGGTGAAACAACAACAACTGATTTTTATCAGTGTAGCCACAAACCTTACTGAAGCCACAAACTAAACTGAAAATACAATCTTGATTACTATACAACATAAAGATTTCAAATATTTGCTTTCCTTCTTATGATACCTGTGCTTCCAGGCTTTCGGAGGTAGGTTAGCACTCAGTGTGAAAAGGCAACTTTGCTAAACTCAGTAGAATCATTTCACATTACTAGCTTCAATGTTACACACCAGTTATATATTTCCATGTTTTACTCCCTTATTCAGAATACTAATCAGGCTCAAGATTCTGCTGTATTTAAAAGAGAAGCATCGGACTAAGGATTTTGAGACACAATTAATTCTATAATATTTCACTCTATAGTACAGAGCCTAGCCCTATACCAACACAACTGCACTGAAATGCCATGCCTTGCGAATTTAATGGGGACAATACTATTTAACAGTTTAGCAATAATTTCCTTAAGCAACTGACATCCAAATGTTGCAAAAAATCAGGGTTAAAAACAAACCATCCTGTAATAACTTTATGACCGGGGACAGATGACACAAAAAAGCACAGGACAATATAAAACACTACAATATTTGGAAAGAACATGCAACAATATTAGTCCTCATGAGTCGGAAAATTAAAAGGGGGGGGGGAGCACCCACCTAAATGCAGAGACTCACACTTATGGTAGGGAAGCTGAATACACTGGTTTGCAATCCCAAAGCTCCTCTTCCACAGTCAATCCTCATAACAGCAGCAAAAGGATCTGAGAAGCAGACTGTACTGCTCTCTACTATGCAGCCAGTAGTGGCTTAGTTAGTGTTTCTGATTTAAAGGGGGGGGGGGAGAGAAAGACTGAGAGGGGAGGTGGAGCAGGGAGAGAGAGCGAGAGCGCATCAGTTACCAGCTTGCTCTCAGTCATTAGCTGCTCTGACTCACTCTTCTGCCAGCAGAAGCATCTACAATTCTGTTACCCTGGTAAAGTTACAGTAGAGAAGAGAGGGAATGTGTGCGAGAGGGAGGGAAGGGGGGGGGTCGCAGCGTCTGACTCCAGCGTCATCCGTGCTGAGACTATAGGGATCAGTGAAACAGCTGCTTCTCCGACTTAACTAGCTGCTATAGGTGAGGAGAGCTTTCCCTTTTCCCTTCATTTGATCACTCTGGCATTCTTGTTTCCTCTGCAAATATTTATGTAATGCCGTCTCCCATGCCTCAGGGGAGACAGGAGTTTATTTTCTGCACCGTGGCGAGAGTGAATGCCGCAGCAGTTTGCCAGGTTCAATTTCTGACGCGCTGTTGTTCCACCAGGGTGGATAATTATCTAAAGCCTTCCTTATGCCCAGTTGTATGCAACCTGGGTTTTTTTTTTTGGGGGGGGGGGGGAGGACTGGTAGGTGAATGCAAAACCAGGGGCTGTATATTCATCAAAATGTGTTTATGTGCATGGATGTTTATAAGCACTATGTCACTCTCAGCAATGCAAGCAGAGAAGAGTTCTGTGGAACCTTAAAGACCAGCAGAGGTGTAGCGGCATAAGGATTTGAGGATGAGAAGCCCCTAAACCATATGATTCTGGAAGTTGCTGCTTTAGTTGTTAAGTGCATTCTGGTGCGCATGAGCCCATACCTAGTGCCACTAAAGTAAAGGTAAAGGTACCCCTGCCCGTACGGGCCAGTCTTGACAGACTCTAGGGTTGTGCGCCCATCTCACTCAAAGAGGCCAAGGGCCAGCGCTGTCCGAAGACACTTCCAGGTCACGTGGCCAGCGTGACATCGCTGCTCTGGCGAGCCAGAGCCGCACACGGAAACGCCGTTTACCTTCCCGCTAGTAAGCGGTCCCTATTTATCTACTTGCACCCAGGGGTGCTTTCGAACTGCTAGGTTGGCAGGCGCTGGGACCGAACAGCGGGAGTGCACCCCGCCGCGGGGATTTGAACCGCCGACCTTTCGATCGGCAAGCCCTAGGCACTGAGGCTTTAACCCACAGCGCCACCTGCGTCCTACCTAGTGCCACTAATCACACATAATTCACACTGCTAAGGCTGCATACAAACTATACCTTGAACACACATTTGAAGCACATCCCCACCCCAAAAAGGAATTCTGGGCACTGCAGTTTGATGCTGGGAATTGCAACTCTGCCCAGAATACTTTGATGGAAAGAATGCGCTTCAGTTGTGCCTAATGGTGTACACACAGACATAATCTGGATCAGAGCATATATGGGTAGTATTAGCGCTTCTGTTTTGTCACTAGGTGTCATTATATCGTTGATTAATCACTACCATCAACAGCGTTAGTGGTACACCTCGTAGATGAACACAGCATTAACCTTCAGCTGTGTGTTGAGCAGAGTCTCTAATGCAGGGGTGCTTAACCTCAGGGTTGGGGAGCAAACATGCCTCTCTGTGCCTTTCTAGTCCTCTAGCCTTCCCCGGTCACAACTGTCACTGCCTTTGCTTCACACCCTCCTCAAGAGTTTTTGGCTTCAATGGTTGGAATGTATGTTTGAACTTGCCTGGCTGAAATCAAGAGAGGTGTGCTCATGTAGAAACCACTGACTTCTTCATACCTGGGACGCACAACTGATGTAGCTCCCCTATTTGGATTTCCAGATCACTTGGAATCTCCAGATTTAGGGGGCAGAAAGTGTAGAGAACAGAAGTAGTTGGAGGAGACTTCTGCATGGACAAGGGGGAATTAAAGGAGGCACAAGGGGTTCACAATCCACATTAAGGCAAGCTATGGACAGGCCCATAGAAGTTTTGCTGTGGTGTAATATTATATTCCTGTCATTTTAGAAGCACCATTTCCACTTCCGCTTCATCTGGGGCACAAAACCCAGCTAGCCCCTCTCCCCCAGTAGTTATGGCACTGCTTCCACCAACACAACAATTTCAGTTTGAGTTGGCTTTTGTAGACCTGTTGGATAGCTGTGAAATGGGAATTCTGCTGATTTGACCTATAAAAGTATACTATATTTTTTATTGGTACTTGCACACCTGAAATGCCTCAGTTTGTTATTGGACTTTTAAAGTATGTATTCAACATGCACAAACTTTCACTGGGCTATATATATATTCTAGGAAGCTTTGGGGTGCTAATATCTGCTCACCTTCCTACTTTGTATCTATTCTACTTGTGCATATACAACTTACAAGCTATCTCTGGGGAAGTTTTCAATATAACTTTGCAGTAGCAAATGCAGAAAACCAATAGGTCCAGTTTCATCCTGTCTTCCTTTATTTCAGTCAAATCCCCCCAAAACCTCAATAGCTATATAACAAACATTTGAATACCACATAGGCTAGCCCAAACCTCCCTTTCCACATCATTCAGTGTCCCTGATGTTGCTGCATTTGAAAGAATCATTCATTTCACATGTATCTTGTTTTGCTAATTCAGTAGAAAATGCCAGAGAATGCTGCCTCTCTCCACAATTAGACAGGCATAAAAGCTTCTATTGTATTGCTACTGTGATAGTGCTACTATACCTATGAATTATTCACTCTGTTGAAGTGTAATCTGCCATTGCATTAAAAATAGGTCACCCAGGATGCAGCCAAGTACAAAACACATAATAAGAACCACAAAAGCAAGGTTTGCCTTGGGCAACCGAAGGAACACCAATCTGTGTTAGCTCTGGACTGTATTACATTTACATGAACACAAACGGATTCTTCTTCACTAACATTATAAAAATGTAATATTTCAATGCTTTGCATGTATTAACTTTTCAAATAATCACATGGGTGCTTAAAAGCATCCTACCTTTGCAATCTGTGCTGCTTAACTCTCAACTCTCTTGCAATTTTCGCACAGGGGTGAACATTTAGGACACATTTGCGGATGCATTTCCTTTGGGGGCACAATATGTGATAATTCTTATGAAAATCTGGGAGATGTGCAGTGGGAATAGTAATGGGAAAAGAACTCCTAACACTAACAATACAATCTATTTTTATTACTACTGACAATTTACTCATTTCTTTATAATGCACCCTATATCCACTCCTAATGGCAAGTCTCATGATATTAAAAAATGCATCTTGCATTCAAGTTACATAAATTACAGTGCAATAAAACACACACAAAGAAAGTGCAGACACACCAAACCAGGAGTGGAGAATTTTGTACCCTCCAGCTGTTCATCATCATCATTTTATTTGTATGCCCCTTTCCATAAAAAAGTTCCCACATAAATCATAAAATCTAAAACTAAGAAGACAGCATTAATATCAATCACAATTTAAAATGACATAGATAATAAATAAAAGCAACTCAAAAAGAAAACAAAAACAAAAACAGAGCCCTCTCTGCCCAGCAGCAGCAGCAGCACTCCTTTATGGAGCCTGTCAGGCCCCACCCCAAGCCAGGTGGAGAGAAGTAGGGCAGGACCCTTCAGGCTCCCAGCAGGTCAAAATGCACCCTTCTGCTCCAGCTAGCATGGACATGGGTCAGGGATGATAGAAATAGTCCAGCAACATTTGGAGGGCACCAGATTGAGGAAGTCTACTGTAGAACTGGGAGGTAGACTGAGGTGCGCTAGCGTATCTGGGAGAAAGAAGTCCTGTCGTTTATTTGCCGATTTTCTAGCTGCTGTAGGGAGTTCTGAACAACCTTTCACAAATATGCTTCCCACCTGTCCAGTGGCATAGCAAAGGGGGGCACAATGGTGGCTGCCCCAGGCACCAAAATTGTTAGGGGTTCAAAATTTCAACAGCCGGCGCTGCCTCAGTACAGCTGTGCGCTTCCATTGCTGGGCTCTGTTGAAAATGGCTTCTCCATGCAACCCGGGAAGTGACCTCTCTAGGCAGCAGAACACGGGCTGTACAGTGGAACCTCGTGTTATGTACCGTCCTCCTTGCAAACGCTTCGGGTTACGAGCTCCGCTAACCCGGAAGTAGATGCTCCCAGTTGCGAACTTTGCCCCGGGATGCAAGCGGAAGTCGCGCGGCAGCAGCAGGAGGCCCCATTAGCGAAAGTGCGCCTCATGTTACAAGCAGCTTCGGCTTAAGAACGGACCTCCGGAACGAATTAAGTTCGTAACCGGAGGTCCCACAGTACCTGTTATGCTACTGTACCTGTCCAGGGTTCTCCTTCTTTAGTCTATGCTTTTGCTCTTCTTAAAGGGCCTTGGCTCACCAATAGTAACGACTGTAAGAGGCAGGCATTGACCCATTTGGGAGGCTACAATCCCTGGCATGCAGATTTCTAGAAGCAGCTGCCAACTCTGCTTTGGGCACACTCCTGCCACGTTCGCCACCGAAATGTCACATTTGAAATACGTTTCCAGTTCTGACTTCTCTCACAAACTGTTAACCACACCAAGAGACATTTCTAGTCATTCTTGCATACTATTTCCCTCAACGCCACCCCCCTTTTCTATGGCAGAAGTAAAGAGCTCACAAGTGGGCTTGATGGAACTGTACATTCCAATTTCTCAAAATGCTTAGCAACCAGAACTGGCTGTGCAGCTTTTCTGCATGTTGTGTGTGTGAGAGAGAGTGCGTGAGAGAGTGAGTGAATTCTGTGTTCCCTAATTAATACGCCTAAAGAGCATCTGGAAACCTGTTATGTTTTATTGCAACAGTAAAAAGAGAGAACTGCAAAGATTAGCAATGCAAATGCAATAATGGGATCTAATGCTAGAGGTACTATAGGTGGCAGGTATATGACTCACTCAGCATAGCCACTGAAGCTGATGGACTTATCATTCTTTCTTCTTTCTTTGTAAGAAGTAGAGAATAGTAGAGACTTGTGGGCAGGACATAAATGTTTCTTATCTGAGTCAACCAGAGTTGTGTATATTACAACCACCTAGGTCAGTGGTGGCGGACCTTGGCACTCCAGATGTTTTGGAACTACAAGTCCCATCATCCCTAGCTAACAGGACCAGTGGTCAGGGATGATGGGAGTTGCAGTTCCAAAACATCTGGAGTGCCAAGGTTTGCCACCACTGACCTAGGTGAACATGATGCATAATATGTATATGAATTCAGACACAGAGATCTTGGTTTAAAATGAATTCTGGTTAGTTCAACAAGTGAGTTCCCTAACCCATAGTCTGAGGTTGTGTTGCTATGAAATTGACCATAGTTTGTTTAAAACCAGAGTGTCTGGTTAGGGCTGCATTTTTTCATGGCAAAATTCCAGGGACCACATCCACTGTTGAGAGGGGCTTGATACAATGGGTGTGACTCATTGGCTACTGTACAAAGGGAAATTTCAACCAGGCAAGTCAGAGGTTTCTACATACACTAGCCCTCTTCTCCACCCAGGCAAGCAGGAGACACATTACCACATTGAAGGGCACACTCCAGCCAGTCAAAAGCTGTGGTCCTTCCCATATGTGTTACAGACGCTGCACAAAAAAGTTTTGGGGATTAACCTCTTAATAATTTTAAAGAGACAAATTGCAATGTATAAAATTAACAAAGCTTTGCATACATCGGCATTCTTTAACCTACCTATCAGAAAACAGATTTTCTATTTATTATTTTTAAAATAGCCAATACAGAATGAGAAATAATCCATTTTATTTATCATCTTTGCATTGATGGATATATCCAGTTTTCTAACTTATGACCCACAAATGCTATTATCGGCATTTGAAGCAATTAGGGATAAGTAGTTGCTATGCAAATCATCAGCTTGTGCTTTTTTTTTTTTAAGCTTGCCTCTCCTGCTTTGTGATAAGTGCGAGGAATGGGAAGGGACAAAGAGAGAGAAGAGGGGAAGAAACACCATGGATACTGAGAAAAGAGGAAGAGATCTACGCCACTGGATGCAAGCTCAAAATTCTCAGTAATTTTAATTGGCCCAGACTGTGCCCATTACACTGACCATGTTCCACAAAAAGAGAGTTGTCTGTGTACAAATTAAGTACATGTCCAATCCGCACAATTCATTTCAGACAAAAATTCTAGACCCTTTTGAATCCAGCAGTCTATAATTCTGTACTAAAGCAGTGCAACCTTTGCAATTAGAAAAGGCAACACATGTCAAATAGCTTGTGCTGATTGGACAGGCACTATATTTGTGTACCGCGGGACGCGGGTGGCTCTGTGGGTTAAACCACAGAGCCTAGGACTTGCAGATCAGAAGGTCAGCGGTTCGAATCCCCACGATGGGGTGAGCTCCCATTCCTCGATCCTTGCTCCTGCCAACCTAGCAGTTCGAAAGCACCTCAAAGTGCAAGTAGATAAATAGGTACCACTCCAGTGGGAAGGTAAACTGTGTTTCCGTGCACTGCTCTGGTTCGCCAGAAGTGGCTTAGTCATGCTGGCCACATGACCTGGAAGCTGTATGCTGGCTCCCTCAGCCAATAAAGTGAGATGAGTGCTGCAACCCCAGAATCGGCCACAACTGGACCTAATGGTCAGGGGTCCCTTTACCTTTATATTTGTGTACCTTATTCAGTTCACTTTATTTTTTTTATTTTTTTGTGAAATATGTTTTTCTAATTTTAGGGTGGGAGGCCAGGATGAGATAATTGATGCTGGGCGTCTAGTACAGGGACTGCACCAAGGATTTGTAAAGAGGGACACAGAGAAGAGCTTAGCAGTGCCACCCCATACTTTGTGGAAGCTATATAAAACGAGGCCATGCCATTTTCCCCTGGGTAAACTGGTAGGCATGAAGGATATTTTTTCCCCTGCACATGTCTGGGAATGCTAGTGTGTGGGTGGATAAATCAGGGTTGGAGACAAAGAACAGTTTTTGCAGGCTGTTAAAGGTGGTATGAAATACGCTCATGGTGTGCACACTCATTCCAATGTCATGTCTGTTTAACAGGCTTTGCAGGGTTTTGTAGTGCTTCAAATATTTGCAGAGACTGTTTAATCAGAGTGTGCAATGGGATAAGTATGCACAAAAAGGCAATGACTGCCTCAATCATACTGTCCTCAGCAGTCTTAAAAGCAACTCCAGCCTGGATATCCCAAAGTCATAAATAAACTTGGTCCACCACTCAAAATAAATGTATTAATAAATCTTTCGCAAGTAATGATGAAAGGACGAGTTCTCTTGGCATTGCACGCATTGTCTTACCAATGCCAGGATGTCTGAGTTATCAGCAACTGTTCTGTGAAGAACCACTGTGAATTACATAATCATCAGTGTCTGGGCTTTTCTGAATTTCATTTTCTTCTGACCTCACAGTTTACAGTACCCCCTCCATGTGTAAACAGGAATGCCAGCAGGATTTCCCTGGGCCTAGCATGCTATACATATGTGCCTCGGTGCCTGGGCGCACCCACCCCCAGCAATCTATTCGCAAGAATTGCTACATTTATGGGTTAAACCACAGAGCCTAGGACTTGCCGATGAGAAGGTCGGCTGTTCGAATCCCCATGATGGGGTGAGCTCCCGTTGCTCGGTCCCTGCTCCTGCCAACCTAGCAGTTCGAAAGCACGTCAAGTGCAAGTAGATAAATAGGTACCGCTCCAGTGGGAAGGTAAACAGCATTTCTGTGCTCTGCTCTGGTTCGCCAGAAGCAGCTTAGTCATGGTGGCCACATGACCCGGAAGCTGTATGCCGGCTCCCTCGGCCAGTAAAGCGAGATGAGTGCCGCAACCCCATAGTCAGTCATGACTGGACCTAATGGTCAGGGGTCCCTTTACCTTTACCTAGCCAACCTCCCAGGGCTGTTACAAAGATAGAAAGGGTTATGAAGACAACCCTGGTAGCAAAAGCAAGGTACAAACATATAGTGTCATTCATCAGAAGAAAAGTCAACATTCACAAAAGCAGCACATCTTTGCTTTAACTGCAACATTTCATAGTCCTGATATTTTAAAGCAAAATGCCAAAACATAACAAAAAGCTTGCAAAGCACCAGAGATCTAAAAAATACTACAATGCCCCCCCCCATTCAATCCTTCTACCTGTGGTCTTGTGTGTGTAACTCAGGATAGCACTTTGTGGCTCTAATGAAGTGGATTGTAGTTTGCAACAGCTTATGCTGAAAGAAAGTGGTTAAGACTCTTTGCTTTGTGTTTTGTGTTTTGCTGCAAGAGATCAACGTTGTTACACTTCTCAGTCCTTGAACAGTTTCCCTCAACTGAGTCAACATTATAACTTATTGAGGCTTCTCACCAACAACACAACAATTTTGTTCAAGGAGACAAAAGAAAAAAGAAAAATCATGCTATGCTTTTTCACCATGCCATCTCAACCAATAACATCTCTATAATTTAGATTCCCTTATGTGGCAGAAAGGAATCTAATTAATATAAGAAAGCTTTTTTAGTTGTTGAGCTAATGCAGATACATATAACCATTTGCTTGTTAGTATATCCAACAGATAATACAATTATAATGTAGGATGATGGGTAAGATGATTATGGTAGGCTTTCTAGAAATTAAGTGCATCTTAATAAATAATGCAATTTCTTTAGATTTTCATTTTTGTAACTCCACTCAGGCCTGTTTTCATAGCCATGGGAAAAGGGGGGAGGTGCAAAAGTGGCTAAAGAGTAAAATTGGATTTATTCTGTGGCCGACTTATGCTAAATCCACTCCTTTCTTGGGATTTTAAAGCAAATACTGTTAAGTAAAAATATTATGGAGGAATGCGGTACAAAGAATTGAGACAAGCGAGGATCTTGAAACACACTTTAGCTGAAACCCTCAAAAAGTTGTCAACATGTGACAATATGATGGGCACACATGATGGGCATATGGCTCCACATGCAGGGTATTATAAGATGAGCAAGATTGGCATGCAATGATTTTGAAGCTGCCACAAGATCTGCATAAACCTAGAACCAATGAAAAGAAAATGGGTGTCCCCATTAAATATTTGGTAATCTTGTGGCAACCCCCTAATTGCTGCATCCGTATCTTAGCTTAAACTACCAGTCTATGCAGTTCCCATAGCAGAAGGGTGAGGAAATGTTTCTGTACTCCTATTGCCATCACTAATCCCATGTAACAAGACATTTGCACTGAATGTTCCTATTACGTGATGTCATGGAATCTAATGGTGAAGGAGGAAGGGCTGTGGTGGAGGAGAGAGTTGCAAAAGGACTTCGCTAGAATTCAACACAGAACTGAACTAGTTGCACAAGCAAGCAATGGTGCAACTATATATTGCTACAGTTTAGGTAAGTGTATGTTGTATTTTAAGTTTTCTCTAATAAGACTCCCCACTATGCTCAGATATTGGGAGATGATACTCCCTGGGTTCATTTTACCTTGTAAGTTACATGTGGTAGATGTTTTTTAATGAATGTGCTTCCATTTCTGACATTTACAATGCCAGGTGGAAGGCGCCAAGACCAACAGCTTCTCTTATGCGGCAAAGAGCAATTGTCAAACATATGGAGGAACATTTATAAGAACTATTTCCCGTGTGAAATTGAAGAGGTATGATAAGCTAGCAATGACTTTACCACGCTGAAAGTGAATATGTGGAATTTGGGACTCAGATACTCAGCAGGTGGTGGGTAAATGCTAGGAACGGAGAAATCAACTTTTTCATTTAGAGCATCTTCTTCTTGTTGTGCCTCTCCCTTTTTTCCTTTCCTCTCATGTTTCACTGGCACTGTCCCTTCCCTTTCCCTCCAACATTCATAATGCACCCAATAAACAACCTTGCAGAAATTCAACACCCTTTCTCATCCACAACAAATTCAGGCACTGAATAGTGTTGGGGGTGCAACATTAAGTGTTGGGCGCTCCCTGTAAATGGCTTGGGTCCAGGACACCTACAGGAATGCTGCTCCCGCATGAGCCCGTCTGTCCTTTTAAAGTATGCTCCAGAGCAGCGGTTCTCAGCCTGTGGGTCCCCAGATGTTGTTGGACCACAACTCCCATCATCCCTGAGCTCTGGCCTTGCTAGCTAGGGGTGATGGGAGTTGTAGTTCAACAACATCTGGGGACCCACAGGCTGAGAAAGGCTGCTCTAGAGGCTCTCCTTCAAACATCTCATCAGTGGCAGATGCAAGATGGATGAGGATTCAAGAGATGGCCTTTTCTGTGGCCATGTTTGCAGATCTAGGATTAGATCTGAGACTCCTCCAGGAAACATGCCACTTGTTTCCCTCCTGGCAGACCCCACCCAGTGTGCTTTCCCTGTGGTGCCACCTCTCAAAGCACCTCCTTAGTAGGGCCTCTAGATTGCAGGGGGCGGCGGCAGGCAGTAGCAGGAACAAGCAGAAGGGACATGCTGCTGCATGCACTGTGCCTGACACTTCTCCTTTCAGTGTCAGTTGCCTTGACAGGAAAAATGTCATGCTGGGCTGTACAGGCATTCATTAAGCTAGCCGGGAGAGCCCAGTATGGTTCCCCTCTGGGGAAATAGCTTCTAGGTTGTTGTTTTTGTTATGTCCCCATTATGTCCCCCTGCAATGCAGGAATCTGAGCTAGATCACACATGACAGATGGCCATCCAAGCTCTGCTTTAAAAACCTCCAAGGAAGGAGAGTCCAGCACCTCTCGTGGACATCTGTTCCACTGTTGAACAGCTCTTATCGTCAGAAAGTTCTTCCTGACATTTAGCTGGAATCTATCATTAATTACTGGTATTGTTATAGATTTGGAACTAAAAAACCCCAACAAATTTGTATCAGATGAGATGCTACTGATGAACAGTACCAAGGGCTGTGGCTTAAAGGATTAAACAAAATGAAAACACCCAAACAAACTTGGCATTATCAGCACCACACCGATAAATACAGACTTCATGCCTTAATTACTTTAAATGAAGTAATCAAAAGGCAATAATTAGTGCCTAAGATATGACTTGTTGGTGAATGGTTAGAATAGAATGTCCCAGCAATATCAGGCCAGTGCGAGCTGCTTGGAAGGAAAAAACCATTCCAAAGGTGTGTGGTGCCAGCATACAAAAAGCCACTGACATTATATATAAAAATGTCAAGCGCCTGGTTCATACACTCCCTAGGGCCTTTGTGAGGTGAAGGAACAATGCGGTCTAGCGCCTCTACCCAACCCAAACATTATGAGTCAGGGTCTCCATGTGAAGGTCTGATCACATGAAGGCTCAGTCCCTCCCCCTTTTTGTGGGAAATAAATTATGTGAGAGGCATTCAGCCCAGACAATCCATTAATCTCCATGATGGAAGGGAGGAGGTTTATCATTCTCCCCCCAATGCAAAGACATCAAGTATAACAATGCATGAACCAGGGCAACGTTTGGGAAGACATCTATTAAAGACTAAATACAATTGTGTTCGTGTAAGGCTTCTCTCAAGCGACAGTGCTGTTTTTCAGCAAGTGTTAAGCTAGGAGGCATAAAGGGCTTTGCACACTTCTTAACTCTGTGGGAAGGCTGTAGAAGAGGAGTTCTATCAAATCAATGGTGGGAGACACATATAAGAGAAACACCATCTTCCCCAGAGCTCCAGATTTCTCTCAAGGGGCTGGTGTGCAGCAGGAACTTAAAAAAAAAACCACAGCTATGAGAAGTAAATTCTATAGGAAATTTCAGTTGCCTTGGTGATGAACCAGAGAGAATTATCCTTTCTTTTCCACCAGGGCTCAGGGAGTTCCATGTGCATTCATGTTCCCTTGGAGTAGGAGATAAACCAAAGGGGATAGGCAAAATAAATGAGCTGTGAAAGCTTTCATGAGAAGTTGCTCTCAGTCTCCCAACAAGTAGAATACCTTGCAGACTGGGCAGCTACAGAATCATTACCAAAGAATACATAGTAACATTCCAGTGTTTTTTTGAGGAATGGGAGATGACTGACTGGCCTTTTTAAAATGAAAAAAGAAAAATATATATGAAGGCGTGTCTGTTAAAATAGAACAGCGCTTCCTAAAAAATGCGTAGAATTTGCAATATTTATTGCATATGTTTATTTTGAAACAGTATCATTATTAAAGGAAATCATTATGAAAGGAAAATACAAAATTTCAAAGAGGATATTTCCAAAAACTGCTTGTTGATGGCATTATTGTTGGGGTAGGGGAGAAGTTTAGGATCCAAATTTGAGGGTGGGTTGTGCTGAAGAAGTGATCTATTAATAATCAGGTTTGAGTACAAAATCAGAATCCTTTCCATGCTCAGCAAAATCAGAATAAAGTCTCCATTGCATAGTCTGTTCTGTCTTATGATACTAGTATGGATATCTGCCAAGCTTAAATATATTTAAACTATGGAAAGTTTCAGTATGAAAACTATAGCTTAAGCTGAAATTCTAAACACCCTTAAAAAGGTAAAGGTAAAGGGACCCCTGACCATTAGGTCCATTCCCTTACTAGGGAGTAAATCCTACTGAACATAGTGGGACTTACTTCTGAATATAGCAATCATAGGATTGTGTTTTAAGACAGAAAAAACATGGTCAAAGGCAGTGTGTTACAAAAACCAGTTGCTGGAAACCGCAGGAGGTGGGAGTGCTTTTGTGCTTAGATCTTGCTTGCAAGTGTCCCACGGGCATCTGGGTGGCCACTGTGAGAATAGGATGAGTAGCCTCTTTATGTTCTTAAAAAAGTCACCATAAACTTCAGCTGAAAGGTATTGTCAGTTTCTGACAGTAGGGTGTAGTGGTTAAGAGCGGTAGTCTCGTAATCTGGGAAACCGGGTTCGAGTCTCCGCTCCTCCACATGCAGCTGCTGGGTGACCTTGGGCTAGTCTCTCAGCCTCACTCACCTCACAGAGTGTTTGTTGTGGGGGAGGAAGGGAAAGGAGAATGTTAGCCGCTTTGAGACTCCTTAAAGGGAGTGAAAAGCGGGATATCAAATCCAAACTCTTCTTCTTCTTCTTCTTCTTTCTCAAGATTACTGATCAGCAACTAATTTTGCCAAAGGAAAACTTTTGAGAAAGGTTTGTGTGGTAATAACGTTGGCATTAGCCACCTACCGGCAACAGCCTCACAGGCATGGACATTTGGGTGGTATGAGGTTGGGGTGGTGGTGGCAAAAGCTGAGGTGCTCTCCAAAGGCAGTGTTGCTTGGCCTCCTTGCTAACCAGTATGGGTTTGAAAGGGACACGAAATGAAATGCGTATGAGATACAAACACAATCCCATTGCATTTTCTCCTTTGCAAAGGAAATCGTTTGCACATTTCCCCCCTCCTACTCTGCTTGCTTTAAAAATTGGTAGGGAAACTAGAGGCTAGATAAAGTTGCTCTGCGGGGAGAGAGCTGGCCTGTGAACTGCTAGCTGATCATTTCTGGTCTCGAGGATTAGAAGAGACAGGCAGCCATTACTGGGTCATGCAATGTGTCTGAGGAACCCTTAAGGGGGAAAAGTTGTATATATACACACACATTCATAAATTATGTATGGCTTTGTGGTTACTTATGAGGGGGAAGCCCATTTAATTTTCTCTCTCTCTCTAATCTATTTCTACATTTCAGTGTTTCTCTTTCAATCTACACGTTTGGAATTTTAAAGAAGTGTTTTGTAGATTTTAAAGAGGTCATCTCTGTTTTCTTAAACCCTTATGGAATGTTAATGGCCTTCCTGAACAACACTATATGTTCATGTTTTACCCCTCCAGTGCTCACATTATGTATTCCACCTGTCTGTCCTTTCACTTATTCAAAGCAAAAGGTACCCTTTCAATGTACTGTCTTGATAGCAGTGGTACTTGCACCTTTTCTATCTAAGAAAGAGTATTAACCTATATATATAAAATGCTTCCTGAGCTTCAAAGATGGAGTTTATAACATGCATTGGCAGCAGCTGTGGGAGGGGGAGGCAGAATGCAGCTTATAAATTTTTAAACCATACCATTCAAATTCTATGCAATTACAATTCTGGAAGGAACATCTCAATAGAAGGCAAAGCAAGATTGTGGCTGCATGACCCAATAAGCAAATCAGCTCTAGGCAATGAATTACCTGTGGGGATTAGAAACAGGGACCCAAGGCCTCTGGAACACTGCCCCACAGGGATGCACAGGTGCCCAACTTCTGGCATTCAGAAGTTGTTGAAACCTTCCCTGTTCAAAAGGCTTTTACAGCGCAATCCTAATCACGTCTATTCAGAAGAAAGCTACATTGAATTCAATGGGGCTTACTCCCAGGTGAGTGGGACATGATGGGTATTTTTACCTGGCTATGGATATTAACTGTTCACCAGAATTAAAGATTTAATTGCAGTAGTTCTTCAAATCAATATGTGATTCTCAGCATTTCTCAGTTCTGTAGTTCCTAGCCACACGTAATTCTTCTCTCTGTTCATTTTGGCCTTTTGCCTCTTTGCCTCAGGTCTTCTTCTCTTCCTGTCATTGCCCTGAACCTTCTTCCCAGCATTCCTTTCCTCGCTTCTTATTTCTTTTACTGTCTGCCTCACCCTGGCTATCTCTCCCAAGCAGCAAAACCAAAGGCAAACAATGTCACTCAGAATCAGAAGAGGTAAGTCCAATGCCACCAAAGGCTTTTCTATGGCAGGCAGGCCGTGCAGCAAGTTACTGTTGCTACCACAATATCCACCTTCTGTATAACATTTTTAAACAATAAATAAATAAAAGTGTTTAGGGGTTATATGCACGTACGTGGGGATTTGTAAGTCTTTACTGCAAAGGGTAAATGGAAAGATGATCTGAATTAATTTAAAGGAGAATGATGCAATTAATATTCAATAAAGTAAACACATAAATAAATGAGAAGGATCTCAGAGATTCTTGGTGGCAAGTTTCAGGCTCACTATTTGCTCAAACATCTTTGAAGTGAGATATCTCGAGTGCTGTGGAATGTTTGAGAAACTCTGTGTCATCTTAGCAGAAGCAGCTGAAATATGGGTCATGTAGCATAAGAGCATCCAAGCAAGTTACTCAGCTGGAAAATGGAAAGAATGGGAACAATTAAGGCCCTAAAGGCAGGCATAGGCATGGTGTTGGGTAGCTGTCTCATGGACATTGCAATAAATTAGGGGCTAATATTAATTCATCTCTTATGTCTTGAGAGAGATCTAATAACCCCCGTTTTACCTGGGTATAAGCCCTGTTGAATTCAATACAGCTTACTAGATATGATTAGCATGGCACTGTAAAGTATGTGCTTTGAAGAGCCATTCCATTTTTTAGGCTATGAGATTAACCCCACCCAATGGACCAGAATGTGGTCTAAACCTCCCTTTAAATCCATATCAGTGAAAATAAAAGAACGCACTCTTAAACTCACTTACAGGTGGTACCTAACACCATGGAAACTAACGCTAATTCGCCCAGGAACCTCACCAAAATGCTGGAGAAGATGCACCTCCACAGGCACATACCTCCACATGTGGTGGGAATGTCCTAAATTCCAACGCATCTGGACATCAATCATACAAAAAATACGCAAAAGAACTAAGCAAGTATTAGAAGTCATCCTAGAAGTGGCCCTACTAAACATCTTCAAAGATAATCTATGGTGCTTTTTAATCATAATTTATTTTCCTTTGTAATTGGCCAATGACTCTCCAAGTGTGGTGGTCAGGCTCACTGGAGGTTTTTAAGAAAGAGGTTGGATGGCCATTTGTCGTGATTCTTTAGCTGTGATTCCTGCATTGCAAGGGGTTGGAATAGACAACCCTTGTGATCCCTCTCAACTCTACAATCCTATGATTCATTGTGCCAGCACTGGTTCACATGACACAGTAAACCAAATTATGGCATACTGGGACTGCACAAATCTGCCGACTTCTGGGGAGGTCTTAACTGACTGTCTCCTCCCTGGTCCTTTTTAGTACCATATTGAGCTCAGCAAAGGTTTGGATTAGTGTGTCATCCAAACTTGGACTCATAGTTAAGTTCTCTCACCACCAACCATGAACAGTAGCAAAGAACAAACCTTGGCTACGGCTTGTGTCTAGTGAGGACAGACCTTAACCACAAATCCCAGTTTGGATGGCATGCTAAGCCAAACCTTATCTCAGCATGGCAGCAAAGGGACTGGGAGGAGCAAAGCAGCTATGAATTCCTCTCCACTTGCTGTGCAAACCAAGCCAGTGTGAAATCATGGGAAAAATCTTAGCCATAGCAGAACCTCCCATCAATATATAAAAAAGGGTAACAGGCTTATGCTTTCAAGAACTATATGGAAAGGTACATTGACTTTGCTAAATGCATTGGCACACATGTGGAGGTTTATCTACCTGGAGATATTTAAATTGTCTTCTAAAGAATGACAGCAGGTGGAGAAGTACAGAAGTGTTCACCATGTTTTGCTATAGAAATCAAACAGCGCCTCTTTCAATAGATGCTCTTTCTCTCCAGTGACTTCACTCTGCCAGAATGCTATGGTGATAAAGGCAATACAACAAAACAACCTTGGAGCAGTTTACCACCTGCAGCTTATTCAGGGCCTGCCCCAAATCATTTGGCTTGTGTAGGTGTTTTCACTTCTGATCTTACAATTACTCTGTTTGAAACCAGAAGTGAGTGGACACTGCTGACAGGCAAAGCAATTCAGAGTAGGCAAGAAACCTGTCCTACCCAGCTAGGTAAGGGGATTGTTTTAGTCAGCTACTTTGAGTATCTCTAGCTGTCATACATACAGACTTAAAGGGGGGATGGGGACGTGTGAAATCACCAGCTGTTCAAAAGGAAGGAGAACCAAGTTGTTTGTATAAACTGAATTCTTATGGATTATGCATACATGATTAATCAGGATAAAGATGTACAGAGATCCTTGGCAAGAATAAAATACGTAAGAACCAAGTAACTAAAGGCATATGCTCCCTTCTGCTACATTGCAAACAGATACACCTGTTGTGGTAGGGTAGCAGTAAGTGACTCAGTTTCACCACCTGTTGAGAGATGTTAATGTGCTGTTTGAAATATTTGGTGCACTGCAGAGTTCTATTCAGCCTCCACTTTTTATTGTGTCATGAAACTGTTGTTGTATCCACAGCCATGCTTGCCCATCATCAACAGCCATTCCAGTTGCCTCCAAGCTCCATCAGCTCAAGACTAGCTAACTTTCAAATTAGAAAGCATCATACAATGAAAAAGGAATTGGGTGGATTCTTGGATTCTCTTGTATCTACTGCCATGCTGAATGTAATGTAATGTCCACTAGTGAATGAATCAATACAAATCTACCACGCCAAAGATGTCATACCAAACAATGAAATATTTCAGAACAGCCGATGAGACTGACACTAAATTTGCTTCACTATCTCGGGCTCCAAAACGTATGACATTTCAGCAAGTTGTACACACGCACACAGAGGCCCCTGAGCCCCAATGTGGCATTCTGGAAAAATTAAGATGGCATTGGCCGAGCTTTTCTTACAAGTCGCAGGCAGCCCACTGCCATTATTTATTTAGTTGCTCAAAATATTTTTTACCCAAAGGTTCCAACAACAGAATGCACAATTATGAAAACAGATAAAACCATTGCAATGATAAAACAAGCAAAACTGTTCCAAATGTTCTAAACAGAATAAAATATAAATTCAGCAAGAGAGATGGGTCCCACAAAACATGTACCCCACCCATCCAACCTCCCTACCATGCTGTTATCAGGATATCATGGGTGGTGGGCCCAGAGGGTCTCTTACATTTAGGTAGCAAAATCCTGGTGTTCCAGGTACACTGTAAAATAGGTCAATTTTATTAGCTCCCTAATATAGACTGGAAACTGAAAGCTGAGGAAAGCTTTGTGGCCAAGCTGAGATTTCAACTGGGAACTGCAGCTGGTAGCACATGAGCTAAACCACCAAAAGGTTCATTGAACTTCGTGCAGATCCTAACATTATCCAACACAAGAAAAGCTGGGACAGGGCAGCATAAACAATGATAGACAGATAAATCATTCTCTGTTGCTTTCACAGTTTTATCCAGCTGAAAATGGCTGTCAGGCGGTTGCAATACTCTTTGCTTCTGGAGATGTGGAGACCTGATCTACAACTGCTTAAGCCAGCCAAGCCACACTGAAGTTGATTTTTACTTGCATACTAAAAATCACATCAGTAGGAGTTGCAAATGTTTATGCACATGTGTAAGGGCAACCACTTTAGTGACATGCAACCTGCAACTATAGATTTAGTGTTATAGTTTTCTATAGCTTTTCTATGCATATTTGGTAGAGTGTAAATCCCTAACTCTACGTGTGAGTAAGCGTGCATCAGACTAGGGCTGCAGGACTAGCTTAAAGCCTACTGCCCTCTTTTGCAGTAAGCTTTCTCTGTAACTAATATGAATCTCATTCATTATATCACACCCACAATGCCCTTTTATTTAAGAGGAGAAAGGCATCCCTTTGTGGTGTGTTTTCATCCCTGAAGCTTCCTGACTCTTCAAGAACACTTGATCCTTTAAGAAATATAATGTGGACACCCTATCTTCAACATGTGACGGCAAAAGCAGCAGCAGCTTTGTTAGAGATCATTTACCTTCACAGAAGATATCATCTGCTTCATCAGAGACAGCCAGATCCTCCTCTTCCACATGCATCTTGGGCATGAGCTTGCCAAACAACTACTGAATTGAATGATAAAGCTGCTTTTAGTACCACAGCAGGGCTGTTTCCGTTCACCGGTGACAGCGGCTTCCGCATCTGCACAACTCGAAACAGCCTCATTTACATGAACATGATAGCCTGTCTTGTTTCTCTCCCTGCCCCACCTTGGGTGTTGCTTTTGGAGATCTGAAGCAGGGTATTTCTTAATGGGTGCAGGAAGTTGAAAAAAGAGAGGCAAAGTGTAAGAAAAAACACGGTGAATTCACTTCACCACATCAATCTACTCTTAAAAGAGTTGACTTACGTGCATTGTTTAAAGGAAGGAAGTGTGGCTAGGTTAATTCTGTAAAGTTCTATAATGTTAAGAAGCTTGCACATACAAAGAGAAAATGACCAAGTGTATTCAGCGGCGGAGCAAGCCGATCCGGCACCTGGGGTGGTGTGCGTGCCCTGTGCCCAGGGGCGGGGCCAGCCACCTGTGGGGTGGGGCAAGCTGGAGCAGGATGCTTTGTGGGGCATCCAAGGAGTCTGCCTACCTCCTCCCACTCAGCTACCCTAAGCTGGGGGGGGAGGCAATGGGCGGACTGTTTGTGGCAGCGCGGAGCCTGCGGGCGCCCAAGCCACCACATCACTCCCAGGCATGGCTCGGGTGCACTGCAGGCCCCGCGGTGAGTAGTGCCTGGCATTTTGTCACCCCCCTCAGTGGCGACACCTGGGGCAGCTGCCCCCACCACACCCCCTTCATCCAGCCCCTGAGTGTATTACCTTATGTAAGGCCATTTCCATGCTATGGATTTCCCACATGGAAGGCATCCCATTGTATGAAATGGCATGCATTGTGTACCTGCCCTTTTTGTGGCGTGTAATTATGCTGGGAAACTACATGGACTTTTCATGGACTTGCCATGAAAAAAACTAAGCATGCCATTGTCAAGTGACAAGCTACATTTGACTTGCAACTTATTTACTACATTGTTACAGAGCCCAGTTCTCATCAAAGAAAATAAACACGCAAGCTCTAGCGAACAGAATATATTTATCATAATTGTCTGTTCTATTAGGCAGGATTTTTTTTGGTAAGAACTGCCTTGCAGAGTAAATCCAAATTCTAGCTTCTCCAACTAGATGCCTCTTTCCCCCCCAGAATAACCCGGAGCAAAATGTAAGCTACACCTCTGAGAGCCACAGTTACTTTCCATTTAGCTATCACAATCTGTTGCAATTTATTGCCTAGAGGCTGGATAGCAAAGTTGGCTGCAGCGCGGTGCTGACAATGTCAAGGTTGCAGGTTTGTTCCCTGTATGGGACAGCTGCATGGCCTAGACAATCTGCAGGGTCCCTTCCAACTCTACAGTTTTATATTGTATTATGATTTTTGTAAATTGCCCTGGAAGCGCTGCTGAACTGCAACCCTACTTCTGTTTCACCTACCAATTGTAAACCATGTAAACCAAAGTCCATCTAGACTTTACACTAAAGCACAGTTTAGCTTCCATAACCCTGGTTTAGTGTGTAATCTGAATTGGGTCAGCGAGTCATAGCTGTGGCAAAATTTGAATCAAGGTTTTCCAATACACTGTCCACTGGCCTTAACTTATGCCCTTGCATTTCTGTTTAATGCTACAGAAACTGTACTTTAAAATTGCCATGGTGACACAGAAGAGCAATGAAAGCATATTCCTTCTTTGTTCAGCACTGTGCAATGCACAGACAGTGCACATCATTTACAAATGTAGTATAAGAGATATATTGCGCTTAGCCATATAACACTGTTTCTGAAACATTAAAGAATGGCTAAACAGTGTTCTTGTTGGCTCTTTCCTTCTTATGCCACTCAGTTTTTCCCTTGGATTTAAATTTGTTTCCTTGCACACTGCTTTCAAAGCACTACATCCGGATGCCTTGACAGTCCTTGTTTCTTTTATTTTCAGGAATTAAAAAGCATCAAGAGGCTGTTTTCTTTCGAGAAAACAACTGTCACCTAAATGAGCACACAAACTAGCCTGGTGATGAATAATAATGACTCAACCTTCACTTCAAAGGCCCCTAAGAGAAGTTTCTCTGATTGCCACCCTTTCACCACTTAAATGGCATCCTACGAAGTATATTCCAAAAATATACGGGGAGGATGCGGGATGTCTTTATTTGAGATGAAACATGGTTTCCCATTTGAAAATTATAAATAGATTGGTTAATGCTGGCCCCTTTTTTATCCTTGGTCTGTTCATTTCATTAGCGACTATAATTTGAATCCTAGCAACTTTCTCTTTTGTCTGCAGCAACAAGTACTATGAGGTTGTAAAGTCAAAGTAAGGGGGGATCCCAGTTACAAGGCTCTTAGTGCTCTCTGACAGTGGCTTTTCCTCTTTTTTCTTGCATCAGGAATGGCAGCAGAACATTTTCACTTAGGTGTGTTTATGCATTCTGTTATAGCCCACCCATGCAACAGGCAGGGGTCTCTTCTCCTTTCTCCCAACCTCTTGCAAGTGCTTAGCCATTGCTACAAGGTGAGCCAGCAAAGGGGCTTACGCTCAGTGACTTTTCCTCTGGTTGCATGTTGTCCGCTCTGCCCTAGGAAAGTTCAGTCCCCTCCTCTTGCAGCCTGATTAATTGAACACACACACAATGGGAAACGATATGTCTCTAATTACAGGGGGAGGGGCAATTATATTAGTAGAAGTAAAAAAGAGGAAGTAATTAATCAGGCAGAAACCAGGGGGAGGAACCTTTTAAAAAGAAGAGAAAACAGTGAAAAGAAACTCCCAAAACCTGTGGAGTATTTGCTAATGTGTCATACTTTAAAAAAAAGAAAAGAAAGAGAAGTTGAGTTTTCTGTAGCAGAGGAAAAATATAGAACCATCACTGGGAAAACAGAGCCTGATTATACAAAGATGGTGGTTTCTTAGGTGAAAAGTACTTGGAGAAAGTGAGGGGAAGATGCCCCCTTGGCTCCTGTATCCTGTGCAAGGCAACCAGTCGTGCTGCCCTAAATCTACCTCTGACAGTACCCTAAACAAAGAGAAGTCATCACAAGGCTCTTAAGAACTAGGTTGCACATTAGATTTACTAACAGTCATAAGAACAACCCTGTTCTTCATGGATGCTCTTCAACCTATAAGCTGAGAAAGATGGAGGAGAATCACAATCACATGTGCAGAGAAAGAGGAGCTGCTGGCATGTATGCGCACCCCAGAACCTGTTCTTTAGCTCATCTTATTTATTTTTAATTGCTATTTTGCCCCCTAAAAGTTGGAAAGGGAAGGTCAAGAAAATTGGCCTCTAAAGGGAAAAACAGGGGGAGGTGAGGAATGGATGGAGAAAGATCAGTGGGTCTTCCTTCCTTGTGTATGTGGACATGGTCCCTTCTGGCTTTCTCTGCCTCTAGGGAAAATAGCTTCCAGAACAGGCGGAATGACATCATCACTTCATTCCTAACAGTAAGAAAATTCCCAAGACTCACGTCAATTTGCTTGGGTAGCTGGAACAAAATTTTCTATCTCAATGCACTCTGCATGTACACGTATGGTATACATTTAGAGAAATCTAAGGACAAATGCAATTATATTCCCAATGGCACATGACATAAATAAGCACGGTGCCTCCGGGGGGGAAAACTGATTGGTCATTAAAAAATATGCTTAGATGCTTCAAAATATGCTTCCATTTAAATGTTTTAAGACAACATCACTCCATTTTATACATATTCTGAATATTTTGCCCCAGTGTCTCCAGGACCTATACTTTGTTACTATGTATTATTTCTTTAGAAAATGTATACTTGCTATGTATTATTTATTTAAAAAATGTATACTCAGCTTTTCCATTTGCAAGGTTATATAAGGGGGTGAGAGAGAATGATTTAAAAGCAATAATAAAATATGACAGTTGCTGTATCTAAAGTTTATTCTCAGATCACAAAAAACAGATGCAGCTCAGGTAAACTCCCAGCCTGTAAAAAAAGGGACAAACAATGCAATCCTATACTGTACACACATACTCAGAAGTAACTCCCCTTATTTTCAGTGTAGCTTACTCCTGGGTAAGAGGGTATACAATAGAAGTCTAAATATTTATAAAAACAATTTTTAAAAGTTTCAAAAGCACACTTCTGAGAAGACCACATTCTTACCCAGATGGTAAGAAACTTTATAGATGTGAGACCACAACTGAAAATTCTCTATCAGCCTTACAGACAATTCAACTTCTGTTGAAGAGACTTGTGACTGGGCCTCAATGGTTGGAGAGGTTCATATTGGGGCAACACATACACTGGAGCTGTAAACGACTTCAAAAGTAAGAACCAGCAACATGACAGTCTAGAAACCAATATAATCCTTACAGTATTGCAGTTATTCCCAGCAGCGAATATCTGCCTCATGAGTTCTGCATCAACTGAAGCTTCTGAACTGGCTCCAAGGGCAGACACACATAAAGTTCAACGCAGTATTTCAGGGTCTCACATTTTCAGGAAGGTGGAAAGCTGGGGCAAAAAGCTGACAGATCATGTCCCCAACCACTTCTTCCACCTAAAAATCTAGATGTTGACTTGGCTCAAGGAGATGAATCTCGCCCAGAACAGGTAATTCCATTAATTGTCTAGTTTTAAGGCTACCCACCATGAACTACTCCATTTTGTCTGGATTAAGTTTCAAAGCTGCTAATTCCAGCCCTCATGTGTCATTCAAGGATGACACCACCACATCTGGTACAAAAGAAAAGTAGAAATAGAGATCCCACTCAAAAACTGCAAGTGGCCTCTCATGGTGGCTTATATAGATCTGATGTCCCACAAAAAAGTTAATACAAGATCTTTACTACAAGTACCAATACATTCTGGAATCTTCAGGAAAGGTAGGAACCATAGAGCCACAGCAAAACACTGCCAACCAAGGATGTCATATGAGTAAGTATCAAAAGCTGATAAGAAGTCCCAGATAGTCAACAGAATCACTCTTCCTATCTATCTCCTAGTGAAAATAAACAAGGACAACAGCTCAGTGGCAGAGCAGATTTGCTGCATGCAGAAGTTTCCAGGTCCAGCCCTCAGCATCTACAAGTAAGGTTGGTGTCCTAACCCTCACTGCTGGACAAAAAACTAAAACTCCCAGCTTTGTTTCTGCCAAAGGCTTTAATGCATAAATCAGACTGGTACACGGGCAAGATATAAGACAAGGTGCAGGAAATACTCAAGAGGTTTAGACTCATGGCTGAGCACATGTTAAGACAATGATGCAACAAGTGATGTTCCCCTGCACCTTCCTTTTGAAAAGCAGAGTTAGCACAACACTTAGTGCAAGCAGCTGGAGAAGTGAATGGGCACTCATTTGAGAGGGTTGGGTCTGCAAGGTTTGTCCACACCCATGTCTCCATGTCCTTGGAAATGGAGGAGGTATCAGTACAGGCTCAACACCTGATTTCCACTCATAGTCACCTCCTCAGAAGAAGGCTTCTCACTGACAAGAGGAGAGGTGGTCCTTGCAGTCCTTGCCCCATTCCCACATTTGTACTTGACTTCCAGGTAGTTCTTAGGCAAAATGTTATTTCCCTATACTTGCCAATCCTTGCTACACCCAATGTCAGCTTTGTACAGAAACTTCTGAACAATTTCAACAGCAAAGTTTCCTTCCTTTTTCTCAAACCGCAAGATAAAGAGGGCACATGGGAACGGAACCCGCGGGGAGGAAAAGCTGACCACAAGCAATGCCCACCCAGCTCAACTTCCACTCTGATAATATGGCCACGGTGCATCACATAAGCAGGAAACAGCTAACATCCAAGGTCACAGCAGAGTTACTAAAGCAGGATTGCTCCACTCTCAAGGGTATGAGCAGCAAAACCGCTTCTTAAATATATACTGCAAAATACTATTTTGAAATATTGTGAAGTAAAGGGAAATTCAGAAATGGCATGGTCATCCCCACAAACAGGGAAGTGTTCATATTGTGTTTTTTTTCACACCTAGCCCTTCTTTACCTCAAAGAGGTGAGATGTTTTACCTTTAACTAAGTACAATGATGCAGGAATGTGTTGGTTTGGTGCCCACAAAAGAGAAACTGGTACTGATTTATTGAAGGGAAATAAAGTTCATAGATTTCTGGACAATGAGCCCATTTCCCTTCACATTCTTTGATTTCCTTATTTGCAGTCTCCTCAACCTTGGCACTTTCAGCTCCACACTCCAACCAACTGAGTTACTGACATTTCTACAGCTTTAAGGGTGGTAATTCAAAAAACAACAACAAGAACACAGCGTCAACTTGGAATTACACCTTTTTAAGTCCATCAGGTCTTTTCTACTGTTTCAATCTTAGCATTAGCCACAAAGCATTAGAAATGAATACTATAGCCTGTTCAAAGAATGGCTGGTCATGCAATCTTCCTTTGAACTTGACCATAAAAACTCTCAAAATGGCTCTCAAGCTGCGGTTGGGGATAGGTGCAAGCTTTGCAAAGAAGGCAGGGGTCACAATTGCGGAGACTCTGACAGAGATCATTTGCTACAGAAGGGAAGCACCCACTGTTCCTCATATCTCTCCCCAAGTACTTACATAGTGGGCGCAAGTCCAGATAGACACTACAGGGCTTATCACTATTTATCTCCTGAATGCTTTTCCATTCAAACAAGTTGCCACTGCCTGGTTTCTGCCTCTGGCACTACTGCTACTATACTCCCTCAAGGCACAATGGAAGGAAGAAAAACTCTTGGGGACAGGGTTGTAGCCACCTGTGTTGGACA
This sequence comes from Podarcis tiliguerta, assembly GCF_965153285.1. Classification (NCBI taxonomy): domain Eukaryota; kingdom Metazoa; phylum Chordata; class Lepidosauria; order Squamata; family Lacertidae; genus Podarcis; species Podarcis tiliguerta. Next base: position 56,371,804 of record NC_139540.1, on the reverse strand, counting down.
CTGTTAGGAGTCATGGACAGCATCTCAAAATGGAACCCATGGGAAGAGCCATAGCTCAGTGACAGAGCATCTGCTTTGAACACAGAGTGTCTCAGGTTCATTGCTGGACATCTCCAGGTAGAGTTGGGAGAGTTCCCTGCCTGAAACCCTGGAGAGCCACTGCCAGTCCATGTAGACAGTATTGAGCTAGATGGACCTATGGTCTGATTCCATATAGGGCAGCTTCCTATGTTCCCAGCTCTATAAAGTCATTAACATTCTGTCTGTGGTGGCCATGTTTCAATGACATGATACTACTCTCTCATCCATTAGGACAGCTGCAAAAGAACCTGGCTTTGCATGACTGATATAATGCAGGGGTAGTAATAGTAACAACAGCAACAATCCCAAACATACCAACAATTGCTTTCTCCTCCTCTAAACAATATTTACTTAAGTGCTATTATTTCATACTCTTGAAAATTCTCAACCCAGTTCCCTCCAAGGCCTATTAGCAAAGGGATTATTCTCATATTACATGCCTATCAACAACATGTACAGTAAGAAAAATGTGAGCCAGAGATCTTACAGCCTGTTACTTCACAAATAATTAACAAGTTGTTATAGCTGCAGCGCCACAGGATTTCTAAATTGACATGTAACCAGAGCCTGGCTACATTGCAAGGATTTCACAGTGACAGCTAAACTGATTGAGAACATTTTTTCTTAATCATCCTCTCCCCCCTCCCCCCACTAAGAATCATGAATCCAACAGTTTGGGTAGCTGTCCAACATCAGCTGTCCGGTATAAGCTGTCAGTCTCATAATTAGGGATGGAGGAGATATACACACATACCAAACAAAATTTGGATGACCAGTCTTGGAGGCAGCTTACAAGGGATTTCACTGGATTTTGAAAATATTTGAAATAAATTAAATCCACCATCAAATTGTTTTACAGTAGTTAATAACCCTAACTTAAAAAGGAAGCCTGCAGTGGCAGAAGTAGACACAGTGTAAGAAATATGAGACAGATACAGTGTGAAAACAGTTGAAAATTGTGTACCCAACACATGAAATACATAGCATTTTTAAACCATGGAAATGCAGATGTGATTGCAAAGAAGAAATGAAGAAACAAAAAAGCTGAAGCAGACTTTATGAACAGGAAGTTACACTTTTCCATTTCAAAACAGCTGTCATGATGAGAGCAGAAATGAATTCAATGAAATGTTTCACAACAGCATCTCACAACAGGAAAGAGATATTGGGGTTGAGGCAGATACAGTCAATGAAAATGTCGGCTTGGACCAGCCAGTGAAAAAGGCAAACTCCAAAATGGGGATTAGGTAAGAGTCAAAATGGAACGTTCAAATGGAACGCTGCAATGCCCTCATCTATGGCGCAACCACATTTGAGTTTTTGCATACCATTCTAGTTGCCCCATCTCAAAAAAGATATTGTAGAGGCATATGGTACAGAAAAGGGCAAGAAAAATGAGCAGGAAGTTGGGGCACCTTCCCTATTAGAAGAGATTGCAGTTTATATCCCCAAAGAGGAACATAATAGTGGTTCATAAAAGTGGGCATCATGTGTGGAAATGGCAGACAAAATAAAATACACATAATCAACTTAGGGAAATGAGTTTATAATCCTAGACACACTTACCTGGAGAACGTCCCGATGGACAATGGAACTTACTACTGAACAGACAAGCATAGGATTGTGCTGTTTCTGCTGCAAGTTGTGGCAATGACCACTAGCTTAGATGGTTTTAAAGGGGATTAGACACATTCATAAAGAGCAAGTCTATCAACAGCTATTAGCCATGAGCATTTTCTTGGAGGCAGCTGGCTGGTCACAGGTGTGGGGAAACAAAATGCTAGACTTGTTGGATCTCTGGGACTCTTATGTTCTTATGCTCATAATTAAATTTTGGAATAATATTGGTTCACGGCATATGCGTGAATTCAAACACACATTTTATCCCTTAATAGTTGCAACAATAAGTGATAACTTCCAGATGTAAAACAGCTGCCTCAGACCAGAATACCCCAAACAAGTTTTCATATTATTTAAAGGAAAGAGTTTTGAATTAATGCAGTTTATATGTTCATATGTGAGCCATTGAGAAGGCAATCCTATACCCAGTTATCCAAGAGTTAAGTCTCATTGTGTTCACTACGACTTACTTCTGAGCAGAAGGATTGAACTTCATGTTAATTAATATCAGGTAGAACAAGTGAGGAACCTGTGGACCATCATTGTCAGTGGTCAGGGACAACAAGAATTGCAGTCCAGTAACATCTGGAGGGTCTGTTTCACCTACCAATTGTGAACCATGGTCTGTCCATCTAGACTTTACACTAAAGCACAGTTTAGCTTCTATAACCATGGTTTAATGTGTAATCTGAATTGGATCAGCGAGTCAAAACTGTGGCAAAATTTAATCAAGGTTTTCCAACACACTATCCACTGGCCTAAACTTACCCACTTAGGAAGCAGAGAATCATCAACAAATATACAAGCACATCTGAATCAATGTAACACTTTGTTCATTTTGATAGCTAATGGAAAGAGAGCACAGGCACTTATTTTAATTCTGCATGACCTGGAAACACCAAATATGGCTACACCACCAGAATTCTAAGTTTCGTTATGAAAATAGAAAAGGGCTGCTTGTAATCTTGCTGTAATGGATTTTTTAAAAAAAATAATAATAATACAGATCTTTAATTAGTCCTTTTAAACATGAAGCTCATTTAGAAACTTAAGAGCTACAATTCTCTATCAAACTTGACATGCATGCAATTATGTTCTCAGTGGATAAAAATGTGCCAGCAGGAAGATCCGTTCTCCTAACGTAATGCATCCCTACCACCCAGGAATCTGAAGCTCTCATCAGAATTCATAATCCCCAAATATGAAGCCCATGTTTTCATAGTTTCAGATTTGGAGCTCTTGCGAGGATTTGAATAAAAAAACAGCTACTTCCGAAACATGACATCAAGCTCAGACCATGAATATATGACATCTGCATTTTCTCTCAGTTGCTCATAGGTTTATATTTCTTATTAAGCCTGAGCTAAGATTAGAGAAAGCTGGCTCATATTTCTAACCTTACTAAATAATGTCCTAGTTGCAATAAGAACCACAGTTCCACATTTCTTTATTATTGTTCCATTGCCATCTTTTTTTGCTTTTTGAAGCCAGCGTGGCGTGCAAATCTATGGACTGCACCTTACAAAATGCTTCTTTCATCATAATTCTACAGCTGTTTGTAATAGCAGACAAAGGACCAAATTCTAAACATGAATGTAAGTGCCATCTATCTCAACACTATTCAGTGCAAACAACTGGTTGATGAAGTAATGGTTTATTAAATATTCAAACGATTTACTTCCATTCACCAGATTCAGATTGGTACAGCAAGGGTATGTGTGAAGCATAATTTAATTTCGGGGAGGAGACACTGTCTTATCCATATCCTTCATAGGTTTCAAACAAGAACTGGAATGCCTCTTACCCATGTTCTATATCCACAAATTATTCTGAAACTTGTTCAGAATTAATTTATCTTGAACCCTTTTGTATTTCACTAATCTTCCTTTCAGTAAAAGTTAAGACCTTGGTGAGAGCTCATTCATTCATATTTTACATTTCCCCTTTCCTGTCTGATAAATGAATGATACAATGTTGACCCCATTATGTATTTGATTCTGTTGGGGGCTGAGTTTGAATTGCAGGGGATAGAACTGTCGGTAATGTTATATTTATTCTTTTACAGAGCAATAAATGCTACCTAATTAAGGATCAGAGAATTCTCATGTTGTGGAACAGTTGTAGTTTTTGAAATGTTAACCATTGAAAGACTCCACACACCAGAAGTTGTGCTGATCTTCATGGCACTACACCCCTAACACAGCTCCACCATCCTCCAAATATAGGATTTTATTATTGGACAGACTAAATATTTAAGTCAGATAACTTTTTTTATAAAAAAAAAATCTCGTTTCAGAAATTTAAATTTTGCTATTTTTCAGAAATTGGAAAACTTCAGGCTAATGTGTACACATTAGTGGTTTAACACACAGTGTGGTTGTTTCCTTCCATTACGTTCCTAGTCACATTCTTACCTTGCTGTACACACCTGAGAGGGAGCAAGTGTGTCTTCAAGCAATGTGCACTACCTGATTTGTTTCATCACACCCACAACTTCCCCAACTCCTATTCAATGAAGCTGTGGCCGGCACATTTTCTGCCATGCGTGCCTGCACAATGGCTGTTTGAAGTGGCCCCCACCTCAGCTTAACTGTAGCTTACGTTTTCAAATCGCATGGAAGCTGGCTGGAGGGAAAATGCATCAAACAGGGGTATTGATCAAAAAATGGCAGGATCTGTACAGATTGTGCCTAACACCACGTGAACTCAGCTTCAAGTACCAGTGGTGGGAGCACACTGGAGACATTGTAGACAGTAATGTGTACACAGCTTAAAACAACGTTGTCAGTGTAAGGTGTTATTCTTCCCACAAACTATTCTTGTCATTGCATGGCTAGCCATAACTCATTGGATACTGCTTATGATGTCACCAACAATCAGTAGGCCAACATCCATGTCCAGGGTCTGCTGTTCTTTAAAGGAAGAAAAAATAAGATGATGAGCAGTAACAAGGCTATCTCCACTGATTGTGTGTCTTGATTTCACTTCTGGCTACACCTCTAATTATCCCCATAACCGGAACCATTTTAAAGCTACCTCCACAAACTCTAATTCACAGGAGGCTTAAGAACTGGCCACCTGCCAGTCTTGACATCTGAGCCAGTGGCGTAGCGTGGGGGGTGCAGGGGGGCCGGCCGCACCTGGCGCAACATCTGGGGGGGCGCTCGCACTCGCAGCTCTCTGCCCCTACCGGGTTAGGGGGTGCAAATTACTTGCCTTGCTCCAGGTGCTGACAACCCACTCTACGCCACTGATCTAAGCTGCCCATGACAACTCCTGGTTTGAGTTGCAGCCAACTGGCTTGATTTAACCCTGACCAGCTATTGTTCCCACAGAGATCCATTTGTACTGAGACATTTCTTCATTCAAATGGTGGGCATTAGAACATTTGCTGTACAACTTTCGTCTAACCACTCCTGGAGACAAAAGGTATACACATTATGAGAAGAGAAGTCACCTTATGATGTTCCGACAAAGAAGAATAGAATAGAATGTATGCCATTTGTGTTCCAATACTCCTGAAATGCACTTTACTGTAGAATAAAGCAAGGTTCTTTCTTTGTCTTCTTTTATAGTAAAAACAACCTTTTTCTCCATGATGTCAAGGCAATGTTTAGAGTGGGGTTGAGATTACTTTTAAAGGGGTGATTGAGGGTGGAGAAATGGCTTGGAAGATGGTCCTTAACACTTTCCCACCCACTGCTTCCCTGCTCAGGTTGCCTCCTAGCTTTCAACTGCATGCTTATGCATCACTTATAATGCTCCATTTTATTAGCTAAAAGTAACTAATGATATTTTTTATATTAAGGAGCAATAGCATGCCCATCATATAAATGATAAAAATACCTTTGATTTATTTTACATAGCCTTGTAAAACCTTTTTTTAAAACACACACACACACACCAAACCATTTCATTGTCTCCAAAATAAGACTTTTAGAGCTACAACAATATTTTCCCCCCAGATAGTTTGAATGGTGCCAGACCTGGATCTTGAACAAGCCCCCCTGGAATTTAGGTTTCAGTTCTACAAATGCAAAGCCATGACTTCATACTCCCGAAGGAGATAATCAGAATGTTGTGTTGCTCACTAGATGAAATGTTCCTGACCATGGCTACAGCTCTATGGAAACTTTCCTGGAAGTTAAGGCCCACTAAAATTATGAGACTTGCTTCTGAGCAGCTATGCACTGCACTGTGAGATCTAAATGCCTGGGTACTCTGCACTTTTGAAGCCCAAATATTTTCTTTTAGCAGACTATCCAGTTGTTGCTATTCTTCATTCCTGAAGCAGCTACATTTCAGCAAGGATATACCCTGAAATGTTCAGTATGTATTCCCGTTACTATATTAGAAGTGGGGCTCCACAACAAAATGTTGCAGTGCATCCCTGGTGTGCATGTGTTACCTGAGCCTGTGGCTGAGGGGGCTGTTGCCTCAGGATTGCAGAGGGGGTTCTCCCTCTGTACAGGAGCAGTGGCACCCAGCAGTTCCCTCCTATATGTGATAAGAGTTCTTTCTCAATGGGTTGCTCAACGTTTGGTTTCATTAAGAGAACTACAAGTCCCCTCACTGTCCACTTCACCAGCTCTCTTCCCATCTTCTCTGACACTCATCCAATCTTCTTTCTCCACTCTGCTCTTGCCTCCCACTTTCTAGCATGTCATCTAAATCGGGGCTAGTGGGCAAGCTCTTTCTTTGCTAGGCATGAATGGAAACAAATGCTTGTTCTTGGTTATAGTTCATCATCACAAAGCAGTGCCACCCACCCATAACTCAGATGGCTGCTCCAGAAGGACACAAAGGTTGATGGTAACAAAAGCTGCTGAGAGGTCAATGAGAATTAACAGGCATGCATTTCCCCTATCTCTCTCCCATCAGAGGTCATCATACAGGGTGACCAAAAAGTCTCCATGAAGAAGAAGAAGAGGAGGAGGAGGAGTTTGGATTTGATATCCCGCTTTATCACTACCCGAAGGAGTCTCAAAGCGGCTAACATTCTCCTTTCCCTTCCTCCCCCACAACAAACACTCTGTGAGGTGAGTGGGGCTGAGAGACTTCAAAGAAGTGTGACTATCACAAGCAGCTGCATGTGGAGGAGCGGAGACGTGAACCCAGTTCACCAGATTACGAGACTACCGCTCTTAACCACTACACCACACTGGCTCTCAGAAGAGAGAAAGGGTGCTAAGAGGTGATTGTGTCAATGGCCCAAGCCATTTGGATGTTCCAGAGGTTGGCCAGGGCTTTGACAAGAGTGCCAGTCATATTAGCTGGAAAATTCATGAAAGCCATCTGGAAACCCATTGGATCCCTTAGCCTCTGAGAGTAGACCATCCTAATAGATTCCCCACCTCTGCAGAGGGGGGAAATGTGCTGAAAGCTTTGGCTTAGCTCAGTGTGGTGTAGCAGCAAAAAGGATCTGGTAGGAGCAAGCTCTTATCTAGGAGCCTGCACATGGTTCTGCTAAGCCATAGTTTGGCACAATGTGAACATGCAAACCAGGGCTATGTAGCTACTTCCACTACAAAGGATCTCCACACACCTAGTTTAGCATTCCTTGTCCATGGAAGCAGTTGTGTGTGGTCTTATTCTCCTTTAACACCACACTATTCACATTAGCTAAAACAAAAACATCAAATGCATAAATTAGCTTCAAGAGTTTATTTTCCTCTCTGGCTGAAAGTGCAAAGGCCCACCTTAAATGGATTAGTAAATTCATAGCCTTGCACTCCCCCCTCCCAATATCTTAAGATAAAACAGTACATTGGGTAAGCATGTTGTATTATATATGTGCTTTATTCTATGTTTGATTTTATATTCTCTTCCATTTCCCTTCTTTCAGAATATTAATGAGATTTGCCTTAGGCTACTCAAAAGAAACAGCCTAAACCCCCATCAGTTTAAAAATGTTGGGTTCTGCACCTAAGAAAACTACTCACTAGGAAGGACAATGATAGAGTTGGAAAGGCGTTTTGTCACATAAGAAAGGGGACTATAGGCCAGACCAATTCTAGAAATTCCTATTGATCTGGATATAAATAAATGAGCTCCAAGAAGGTTGACAGCTATCTTAAGTGAAGTTTCACTGTGAAAGATAATTACTCAACTCCTTTTTTGTGTTAAAATTCATCTTTCAAATAACTGTGAGCGCAATAAATAGAGAAGTAAAACTACTGGAAATTTTGAAACTATGGGGGGGGGACAAGATTTATTTATTTTTTTACAAATTAAAAAAACCCAGAAATTTCAGGGGGATGCCTAGTTTTGTATAAACAAAATTATGAATATATCAAGTTCAATACATCTTTCTTCTGTGGGTATTTGTTAGACCTCAATTCTCACCCAACATTTCAAATTTTTCCTCTTAAGTTTGGCATACACAACAGTTCTTTTGCAGTTTGTGCTCTAACACCTTGTGGTATTTTTATTCTCCAGCAAGACTGGACAATAAGCTGCTTTTAAAAAAAACCAACAACAACCCACAGAAGGGTATCTGTGCCAATGAGGAATAGGTGATAGGTTTGACCAGAAGGGAGGACCAAAGGCAGCATGACAGCAGAAGCAGAATATTTGGCTTAACTGTCTCCAAATCAAACCAAAGGCCTTTGGAAGAAGACAAGCAGCAATTCATGCTCTTCTTACAAAGATGGCAGCATCATCTAGGTGGAGAAATCAATCTCCATTCTGACAGTTACATATGTCACAATTACCATTCTCTATTGTTTTGATTGATTAAAAAAAAAACTTTAACAGCATCTCAATCATTCTAAAAAAAGATTGCTTTTCATAGACACTTTTTCCAGTGTCCCCCAATATTTTTCCACTGGAAAACATGATATAAAGTAAAAGGTAAAGGTAAAGGTACCCCTGCCCGTATGGGTCAGTCTTGACAGACTCTAGGGTTGTGCGCCCATCTCACTCAAAGAGGCCAAGGGCCAGCGCTGTCCGAAGACACTTCCGGGTCACATGGCCAGCGTGACATCGCTGCTCTGGCGAGCCAGAGCCGCACACGGAAACGCCGTTTATCTTCCTGCTAGTAAGCGGTCCCTATTTATCTACTTGCACCCGGGGATGCTTTTGAACTGCTAGGTTGGCAGGCGCTGGGACCGAACGACGGGAGCGCACCCCGCCGCAGGGATTCGAACCACCGACCTTTCGATCGGCAAGCCCTAGGCGCTGAGGCTTTAACCCACAGCGCCACCCGCGTCGCGTATGATATAAAGTAGTTAGAAATAAACAAGGAGGGAAAGTTTACCTGTTTCTTTTTTTACCCTTCCCCTGTCCCGGCTACCACATGTCTACTGATAAGTATGCCGGCACATCTATAACAATCTGTTGGGCTATGACCTATGTAATAGCCAGTAAACATAAATAAGAAGCCAGACCACAAAGAATATAAAATCTTCAAATTAAATAGCAGACACGTGCTAGCTTTTTCTCCTCTCAATAAAACCTTCTGGAGATGAAAGAAGATGACATGTCCTAAATTATATCAGTGAAGAACAAAGGCAGCAGACACAGATGCTACACCACAGCAACTTTTGTTTCCTTCAGGCATTTGAAGCTCCTAGGCTTCCAAGCAGATGCTGTTTATAGCACAGCTGAAAATTGCTGAAAGTTTATATGAATGGAAGCTGAGATGCCAAACCACCAACTTGGAATGTGAAACATTTCCCACCACTGGGGAAAGCAGTCACCCTGTCAACCTCAGTTACTTATTGCACCATATATGTACTCTAGGAAAAAGCAAATGAATCCAAACTCAACAGGTTTCTTCAGAAATTTAGAAGAGCTATAGCAAACTCCCAATTGATACTACTAATACTACTATATGTACATACTACATCCACGATCACAGGCACCAGGTCTCCTAATACCATTTGCTGATGAGAAATAAAGGAAATGCCTATTGCCATCATGTACTGCCTGAGGGTTTCCCATAGGCAGCTGGTTGCCCATTGCGGAAAACACGATGCTCGATTACTGATAGACCTCTGATCTGATCCATCACAACATTCATGCAAGCCACTGAGCTGAAACTGTTCTTTCTGCATAGCCCAGCCACTTCACCAACATAACTTCACCCCGGGCTCTGTTTCTTGGTCACATTAAATTGTAACAGGACCTAGGAATTTTCATACAGTTGCCTCTGTTGCCATTTTGCTGTATATTTTTGGAACAAACACATAATGAGTGCAAATGAAACCTGACTCAACACTGGCCTTTCTCCCATTCACAAAGTTTTACTAACATTTCAAGAACAAAGCGCTGTCTTCAGTAGCTTGTAAACCCTATATATCTACAGATTCTTCAAGGCATATAGATGTTCAGCAATGAAACAACTGCTTTAGTGATCTTTATTCACATCCAAGGCTCATATTTTATTGGAATTCCTCTATTGCTTTCATCTGTCACAGCAAAAAAAGAGATCTTGCAGCAGAACGCAGGATTGCCTCAAACCAAGTGGGATGGCAGAGTAATTTTGCATAGCACTGTAGCCATTTTCTTTCAAGACAAAAGTTATGGAAAGTGTTCCAAAAACTATGGAAAGAGGTACTTAAGCGAACAGGTAGAAATGGCAGAATATTATTCTTTATTCGTTTTAGTTATACACCACCCTTCCTATCAATGGAGACAAGGGCAGTGAACAATGTAAATAACAGTACTTGTACACAATGATTAGAAAACTAAAATAAGAAAACATGATACAGCAGCACAACAAAACTGTTAAGACCCAGAGGAAAAAAATATGTCTCAAAACGAACAAAAATGTTTTCAGTTGACATCTAAAACATGACAACATAGGGGATGATCACACAGGAAATTCCACAGTTGAGGTGCTTGCTGCCAACAAGAAGCGCCCATCTCAAGTCATCACACACCACGGGTCATGTCCATTGCCAGGATCTTAAGCAGGATCTCCTTGGCTGATCTCAAAGTATTGGTATTGTAGGAGGCTGTCCATTAAGCTCATGGGTTCTGAACCAATTATAGGGCATTGTACACTTGTACCAATGGTTTGAACTGGACCCAGTAGCTCACAGACAGAGTGAAGTGTTTTAAGAATTGGGGTTATATGATCCCACTTAGCTGCCTGCAACAAGTAACCAATGGGGAAAGCTTGAGTCAAATCTTTCTCACCTAGGTCTCAGTAATACACACCAGTTTACAGGTAGCTCTTTCATCAGCAGTCATGCTGCAACAGAGTGTTGTTTTGTTGTAGACTGACCTGGTGTTCACTAACAGCACCATCAGGTGAGAAGGTAGGTTGGCCTAACTACCCAAGGCTTGCTGGTTGGGGAAAGATAGTTTCCAGTGTCTTATAGTGCTACTCCTGAGATGACTAAATAAATAATCCTTGGCCATTGGCCAAGCTGGCTAGGCCTGATGGAAATTGTACCCAAAACATCTGGGGGGCTACAGATTCCCTATCCCTGATCTAGAACTTCAGTGCTGCTTGAAGTGTGGTTACTGCTGGTGAAGTTCCTGTGTCATCCTTGACAAAGCAAGCAGGGAATGTCTTGCAGTACCATCTCTTAAACGAAAGCACATTGCAGTCCGATGCTATTGAATTTCAGGAGTATAGAGTTGCATTACTGTAGATCACTGGTGCAGTGGTGGCTGAAAGGCATTTACAGCAACATGAAACTGAGTCATTGCGAGTCCTGCCTTGGTCCACCTCTCCATGCATCTTCTCTGCCTACATTTCAAGGCTGCGTGTGGCGCGAACATTGTAGGGGGCCAGCTCAGTGCCACTAGCACCTCCAGCAGCAATGGGAAAAGGTTTCTGGATGCTACTGCAGCAATCATTGTGTTGGGATTTTTGCTATGCACTGAAAATTCTACCTCAGGACACCCTCATCAAACTGGGAGCCCTGCTGTAGTGCAATCATAGTCATTCTCTGTGCCGGACAGACTTATTTTCTTTTTTTGCTGGACTCAGGGCATAGCAAATGTTTTATCGCTGCATGACAGGGGAGCAGTGACTATGTTCCCACTATATTCCACTACATCAATCACCTTTTTCCTCCCATTGTGTAGCCCTTATTCCTTGCTTCTCACTTTTGGCATGCCATGTCAGATACAAAAGAACTCATTTCTGGAGCCTAGTCACACTGCCACTTAGTGGACAATATAGATTAAAAAAATATTAAAGCTTCCTTCTTCCTCTGCCCTAGTTTATTTTTCTTCATGACACTGACACACACACACACACACACACACTTTGTTGTATCTAACAAATAGAACCAACACATTATTACAAAAGCACCATCTAAATAGATGTCATCATCACAATAACACCCTGGTGTGCAAGTGCATTAGTAATGGGAAGGAACTCAACCTCCGTCTGCAGGGAGCTCTAAAGCATGTCCACTGCCCGGCTCATGAACCACAGTAGTGCTAACAGCAGTTTTCTTTGTTCAGTTAGTTTTGTGAGTGTGCTGGTGCACTCACTTCATGGGGCCGTTCTGCTATCACCATGTGTTCCTTGGTTCCACGTATGCATGTCTAATGTACAAACACTGTTAGTCTGCACCACCATGAATGATACCACATACGTTGTAGGGGTGTCTGCTGGTGTTGGTATCTTTTTTTCCTGCTTAAAATGCTATCGTTTTACTGATCCTTTTATTGCAGGAAGTACATAGGATCCTAACTACATTATGCTGCTTTTTGGCATAGCAGGGCCTCAGGAATGCCCCTTAAGCCTTTGGCATTAAACAGACCTCAATGGTTTTGGGTTTTAAATTGCCCTTGTTCTTTGCCTTCTGAAATATCTGAACTTAATACTTCGGAAGATTTGCTCCATGTATATATAGCCGTCCTTGAATATAGATGTTTTGGCATCTACTATATAGCGGAGGCACCACATCAAAGCTTGTGCCATCACTTTTTTCCTGTTCTGAATGTAATCTACTTAACTAGGTCAAATATATATGGCAGAAAAATATGTCACCCATTTTACAGAAGAGTGAGCTAGCCACTGGAGATTTCAGCAAAAGAGCAAATGTCACGCTATCCAGTTGACTGGGTGGAGAATGCACTGAGTCAATTTACATACTGCTGTTTTTGTTTGTTTCCAAAAGATATTAAAATAGATCAGCAATGCACTTTTTCACTGTGGGTGAACTAAATTAAAAGCACCAACCTAGAATTTAAGTGACAGCTGTGTAAACCCAGCAGTTCTCCATAATTAGATTCTTTAGTGATCTGAATTCTATATGATCTGAATATAGCACAGAGGCTGCCTGTGACATGCAAATGCTGTAAAAATATATCATAATGATATTTCCTGCACCATTTATAAAACTGAGCTTATGTGTAACATGATAAAACATAACAGAAGTGATTTAAAATGAAGAATGATTATCTGAATTTTAAATGCCAAAATTTATCACTACAGATGGTTCCTCTACAGTTTCACTCAACCTCATCTGCAGCTGAGCCATTCACTAATTTAAGCCCCCTAGACCCAACTTCAAACAATATTATATTTCTGGTTAATTTTCTTTTTGTTGGATACTGACATTTAATGTTCTATTTGGTTCTCTGGTACATTACCTTTCATTGTGTTAGAAGAGCATTTCAGTCATCATGTCTCTGCTGTGTACCACAATTTGTATAAAATCCTACAATTCTAATGAATTCATAAAAGAAAGAAAGAAAAAAGAAAAAACATTTTTTTCTAGCATAGGAAGCTGCACGATGCCAACTTAGACTGTGGTCTGATTTTGCACATAATGCTAAGCTAAGCTATGGATTCTTCAGACTAACTATGGTTTGTTTGAAAGTGAAAATCCAGCCCACCAGAGTAACAATACCAACAAACTATGATGTGGTTTGTTGCTGGCTTAGGAAACATGACTTGCTTTAACCATGGTTTGGCAGTATGTCTGAGCCCAACAGCTTTGCTTAACCATAGTTTGTTTGTCCACCCCACAACAGGCACCTATCAAGCTACAGAGACATACAGCAAGAGGATTGTGAAAACAAATCAAGCTTTGAATAAACAAGTCATGCTTGCTCATCTGTCAGATGACTCACGGTTTGTGAAGCAAACCATGGTTGCAACAAATCATGGATTAGCATAATATGTTAATATAAATTAACTTATCTCTAACATATATATGAAGTAAATAAATAAAGCATGGTGATCCAAGACCCATTCCAGCAGGATACCATGATCAGGGATACTGGAAGTCACAAAACATGTGGCAGAGCCAACAGAGACAAGCTCTTCCTGTCCACCTCCTGGTATAAGCATCTTTAACAGAGCAAACAATGCTATCTCTGTCCTGTTAAAAGACTTGTGCTGGCTCTGTACTAGCACATAAGTTCATTCAGGCACCTCCTCAGACTTGAAAGACCTGGGGAAAGCACAGCTCTTTTCCTAGTACAGTGGTACCTCGGGCTACATACACTTCAGGTTACATACGCTTCAGGTTACAGACTCCGCTAACTCAGAAATATTACCTCGGGTTAAGAACTTTGCCTCAGGATAAGAACAGAAATCGTACAGCGGTGGCGCAGCGGCAGCAGGAGGCCCCATTAGCTAAAGTGGTGCTTCAGGTTAAGAACAGTTTCAGGTTAAGAACGGACCTCCAGAATGAATTAAGCTCTTAACCCGAGGTACCACTGTACTTTAAGGCCATACAGTTGCAATAGATCTGCATTTGGACCCCATTACAGCTGGCTCTCCTTCCCCAGCCTATCAAGGCTGCAAGAGAGAGCAGAGATAATATGTTTCCTGAAAGAGACGGACAAGTATTCTAGCACAATCAAAGCCTTGCAGAGGGTTCTAGCCAATGTAGCACACAAGGATTTCTGCTTGTGCAATTAGCCCTCCTTTCTCTCTCCTTCCCCTAAACCTGATCTGGGGGTTCCCTCAACCCTCTAGTGAAGGTGTGCAGAAGGAGACCCAAAAAATGTTGTTGCACAAGAGGAAATCCCTGAACGGATGGAGCGTGGTAGTTGAATACTGCCCATACTTTCCAGTTTATTTTAAATAATGGAATCTCTCCCCACCACTACCCACCCTCCCTGCCTTACTGCTGCAACACTATAGCCTAAAAGCACGATGGGATGATTTGTTTGGAAGGTATTCGTATATCTTCATTCGCAACTGTAGCTGTGGAGTTGTATGAGTTGAAACAAAGTAAAGGCAATTTGGAAGAGAAGAACAAGAAAGCAGGAAGGCTAGCTGGTTTTCCGGTCATTTAAATGCACCAGGGAACAAAATGCAAGTACTGTACATGAGGAAAGTGAAGCTTGTAGTAAGACTCAAAAAGGAAATGACTGATAATTTAGGTGTGTTGCAACATTTAGCTACACACCAAGTTCTCCCCATATTGCATACTAAATATCACTTCAGGGAAGCCAACGCCATATTGCAGGAATATATGAGAACCTCTTATTGAGCTGCTATTCTTGTCAATGAGTTTCCCTTTAGCTACACGGCATATTCATCCTGTTAGCTGCCCAAAGGGTGGTAAAAGCTGTTAGTCTGTGTTGTCATAGCAACCACCCTATGCACTACTGTGGGTTCAAGAGAATCTAAAGTAACAAAGCCTATTCAAGGGAGGCTGAATGCAATGTGAGCAGCCTTGTCAGAGGAAGGAATGCTTCTAGGGAAAAAGAGAGTGATAATGGCAGAATCTGCTGCAAAGTCAAATGCACACTTTAAAAGGAGCCCAACAGAAATTGTGACTCGCCAAACTGACCACAGTCCATCCAGCCATGCAATTTGGCCTGCCATTTCATAGTCCTAGGCAGAAAGTCCATTGTGACTTGGCATACATTGCTAATGGGCTGCATTTGGCTTGATGGGGCAAAGGAAGATTATATACAGGACCATTTTAAAGTCTCCATTTTGTTTATTCGGAAATAGTTAAAAGGGGAGAGCCTGAACAACAATGAACAGTCAATGTGCATTATTTTAGAAGTTGATGACAACTCATATAGGTCTAAAGGATCTAAGTCATCAACAAAAACTGCGCCTGTCCAGGCTCTCACTGTAATATGAAAATTTGCAACTCCCAGCTCGAGTTCTGCTAAAGACGATAATGCTCAAATCAAATTGGTGCATAAAGCATAGTACAGGTTACAAGGTTCAGCAGGTACACAACAGGGAAGAATACATGCCTCAGCACTAGCAAATACATTGATCCAACAAGCAACATGCCCCCTGCAGCTTCATTTTAAAGTAGGGGGTAGACACAGCTATTTGCGCAGCAAGCATCCTGGGACTGGGCAATCATATGGTCACTCCTCTGAGCAGCTATGCAAGGCTTGTTCATGTTGCCACTGCTGGCATTGGAGATGGGGTGGATCAGACATCCCCCTGATGCCCAATTTCAGCTCCTCCATCATGCTAGGAACCTCCCCTGGGTCCTCTGGCTGCAATTCTCCAAGCTCCTCCCTTTCCTCCTTGGCATCTGACCATCCCCACAGGGCTCATGACAACGCAGATGAAATATGATGGTTGAAGAGTTCATCTGTGGGTTTGGTCCATCCAGTTCCTAAGTAGCTTCTATATTGAAATAAGTTTAAAAGGGCAAATAGGGAGAGCTGCTTTATACCAGGCCAGGTTTTTACTGTCTGCTCTGCTTGGCATCAGATTCTTCAAACTTTCAGGCTTGGACCTTTCGCCATCAACTGATACCTGACATTTTCAGCTGGAGGCACCAGGGACTGAACCTGCAACTTAACTGCATTCAAAACATGTGCTGTGGTCCCTCCCCAGCCTACATTTGTCACAAGAACACAAGAAAAACAAGCAATTACAGGGAACCCAAAGCACATTTGCATTCTTCTTAGAAGTCTTCTATTACAGGTTTGTCTGACGTTTCTGGGTTACATGTTTGGAAATCAATGAAATTGCAGCCAGCGCTGTGGTTCCAAACAATTGAGGCTTTCTTTATAAAGCAGCCAATCCACCCACCTCGCTGCCCTTCCATCTCAAGGTTTGCAAGACCCCAAAGTCTTTTCAGCATCACATTTAACCGTGGATAAGTAGGTTAATGCTGGTTCTTGCAATTATTGTATATTTCACAGTATCAACTCAAATGATTGCCTCAGGCTTAAGCCAGGCTGTCATGGCAAATAACCTGCTTTCGCCCATCAGCTACTGCCTCATTTACAGTTTTTCACTTGTTGTGTGCATTAACCAGCTTCTCAAATCAAAGGTGCTGATGTCCCTCTCCACAAATCTTGTTCCAATATTGAAGAAAACAACAAAACCAAAAACATTTGGCTTGTTCTCTTCATCAGGGTTGAAGACTGTCATGCAGCATACAAACTGATCTAAAGTAGCCATCCTTTGATATAAAAAACATTACAGCCTAACTCACTGTCCCCTTGCCAGAGGGGCAGGAAGGATGACAGGTTATCCACTTATTAAACATGCACATAGCTGCCTGTCTAAAGAGTTTGAAGAACCTGTGTATCTTCATCAAGTTAAGGCAAAAGGAGGGGGGGAATTGTGCCTTGAATAATAGTTTTGTGCTGAAGCACTGCTACTGACTTCACTGGGATGTGGGTCACTCATTTTCAGCTCATTCCTACCCAACTTGGTAATACATTTTACAGGGCTTTTGCCATGACTTGAGGCTTGATCCAGTCACCCTTCACAACCTCCCCATCACCTCTATGCATGAGAATTTTATGCCAGCAGCCCTAAGAGAAGGATAGCTGGCTGCACATACATACATATTATCCATTTGGATAAGCAATGATCTGCACCAGACCAGCACAGGCCACCTGTGTATTGTGGGTACCCACTGATAAAAGTGGGCCTGATGCAGAATGCCCTTTTGTCTAAAATTGGGCTGTGGAACCTGTTGCCCTGCAGGTGTTGTTGGACTATAACTCCTATCACCTCCCCATACAGTTGTCTATAAGGGTTGGGGCTGATGGGATTTAGAGTCCAGCAACATCTGAAGGGCCACACTTTCCTCTTCTACTTCACAGCTTCCCATTTCCTATTTTGCAAGGAAATAAGAAATAAGAAAATAAGGAAGCATGCATCTTCCAGCATCTTCTCATCTCTTGACAGCATCAACCATGATGTGGCATGTTTTACACTGCTGCTAAACTTGGTTAGCAAACTGAATTTGAAGCTAATTGTATTAGTTTTCCCCAGTGAAGGATGTGTGGGGGAGAGGAGAGGAGCCCTGGTTTAAGAGAGCTGTAGTGTGATGTGACATTTGCACCAGGCCTGGAAATATATTCTGTTAGCAAAGATAAAAAAACTCCACTGCATTGAAGTATCAGCACAGTGCTAAAAGCAGAGAGGTCTTCACCTTTTGGTGAAGTGTAGCAGTGCTGTTGCTACTGTCATTTTGCTGTCTGGTGGAAACTTCAAGCGCCATCAGCAGACTTTGGCAGTGCGTTTGGTGGAAAAAGGGCACTGCAAGCATTAGGAGTAAGCCAGAGGAACACCAAGGGGCTTACTTCTGAGTAAGCATGCATAGAATCAGCCTTGCTATGATCCAAGCAAGAACCACAGGTTTCCATTTCCTCCTACTTTTGATAGGAATATAGGAAACTGCCTTATATGGAGTGAGACCAATGGTCCATCTAGCTCAGTATTGATAACACTGACTCTCCAGGGTTTCAGGCAAGAGTATCTCCCAGCCCTATCTGCATGCAAAGCAGATGCTCTGTCAATGAGCTACAGTCTTCCCCAAACTTTTTTATCTGACCGCAAAAATCCAGGGGGGCTGTATTGTATGAGGGTTGCAATTAAGTTCTATGCAGAGTTAGCCAAACCTAATTCTCCATAGGACTAAGGTGGTGGCTTGTTTCCACTGGAATATAAATTATTGGACTCAGAGAGTCTGCAAAATGGGTACATGTTTCCACACTTGATTCCTTAATAATATGTAGCATATATTTGTGTTTGTGCATGTGACTTAACCTGCACACTACAGCTGTAGTCAGCTAGTTGTCATATGCCCCTTTCCTTGCGCTTGCGTCCCAATTGAAGTCTGAACTGTGTAAGGATTATCTGTGTTACCTAAGCATTATAGATGGATGGATTTGGTGGCAGGGACTTTCTAAGCACATCAAATGCCATACGCCTCAACATAGCTTTCTCTGTAAGCGCCACACACAGGCGCATGGGCTCTACCCCTTTACTGCTCACCTCTGTTTTGGGTGCACTGCTTTTAAATGGGTTCCGTGCTGTGGAACCTCAACCTGGATAAGTTCTTGACAAGCAGAAGAACACTCTGCTAGAGAATCCCAACTAGTCTTTAAAATATCACACAAGGCTTGCAAAAGCATGAATGCAGCAACTTATTCAGTAGAATTACAGCCTAGCAGTCCAGGCCTAATCATCAGGGGGCAGCCCGACCTGTTTCACTGCCTAAGGTGAAAGGGAAAGGTGTAGCTGGGGTCATGTGGCTTAGGTTTTTTGCATGGCTTCCAGGTTCAGGTGGCATCCATGAGGAGAAGTGGTAGCAGCAGCAGCAAGATTTCACAAGAGCTTGCCAGAACCTGCCGCTGCCCCTTCTCCTTGCTTCTCTAGAGCCAGATGGGGTGGCAGCAGGTGGGGGCACCCATGGTGGCACTGCCCCAGTGAGGTTCTGCCACCTCCGGCAGCTGCTTCAATGTGCCTCATGGGTGGGCCAGCCCTGCTAATCATTCATCGGTTTAGACTACTTAAGCACAATGGAATCATCTGAAAATGTTTCCCTGATTTGATTGTCTTCCTTGTAAAGTTAGTGAGGGGCAGGGCATGGGCATTTAATTAATAGATATCCAATTAATTGTGTGACTACTCAGCATGTTCTTCCATGCTGTAAAGAAGCTGAGCCACTTCATCAAGTTAGCTAATGGAATTAAATTCCATTGTGCAGACAAAAAGGCAGTCAGTAATGGGGGTTGATCAGGGAGGATGTGCTATGAAACTAATGAAGTTGAAGTTTCAGGGCCCATAATCCCGGAAGGGGCCCAGTCACAAGTGACTTCAGCCCACATTGCTTTAAAAAAAATGCTTTAAAAAGTGCATTGTGCATGTATATAACATTTCCCTAATTTTCATCCCCCCTTTCACGGAATCACAGAATAGTTCGAAGGGACCACAAGGATCATCCGGTTCAAATATTTCACCCCACATGGGATTTGAACCCATGATCATGATCCTGAGCTTAAGAGTCTCATGCTCTACCAACCGAGCTATAACTCAAAAACTATAAGGCGTTGGAAATTTTCGTTCACGCCAGTGACTTTGACATGTGAGATAATCCAGTACCGTATAGCAATTTAAAGATGTACAGTAGTAGCTATTTTAAATAAAATAAAATAAAAGTGGTGATCTTCCTGGAGCAAACCCACTGAAGAAGATAACAGTGGTTTACAGGTCTGTGGTAGAGAGGAAGGCAGAGGGAGGGAAGGCAGCAGAAGAGGAAGGAGAAAGTCAGGCCAAATCCAAAGCGCCCGCCTGGCAGGCGCACTTACTCCTGAAAGGCCCCCGCTTGGTCCTGCGCCTCCAAGGCCGGTTCCTCAGCAGGCAGCGGCAGTTCAGGCGCGGAGGGAGCTCCATGGTCACCAGAGGCTGCAGCTCGAAGCGGCGGCGGCGGCTTCCAAGGCGGCGCGCGAAGCGCTGCGTAAATCCACGCGCCCAGGGGACGCGGGCCCAGCGGGAAGCGAGGACACCCAGTTTCCTCTCTGGCCGGTGGGGCGTGGGGCCCACCAGCACCAGCAGCAGCTCTGGGGAAGCCCGGCGACGCGGGACAGGCGGCTCTACTGCTGGGCTCCGCGCGGTCGCCCGCCGCCTCCCCCTCCTCCCGCGCCATGTTTTATGCATGAGGGCGAGAGGCGCGTAATTTCATCCAGCCCGGAGGCTCGGCGTGTGGGCGCGAGGGCAGGTTCCAGGTTACCTGTCGTGGCGGGGAGAGGCGCGCGCCCGCCCCGCTCACCTGGCACGCGCCTCTCAGAAGCCAAGCTCCTGGGAATGGGGGCTCTTTTTCCTCAGAAAGGTCTCTCGATGAAGGGTGCGCAGCTCCACTGTGCATGCAGACTTTTTGCACCAGACAAGGGAAAGAAAGCCTCTCTCTCTCTCTCTCTCTCATTTGTGCCTTGTGATGTTATAAGTTACTGAGGGATGGACCGGGGGCAGATGGTTGTATTGCTGAAAACTTTCTTCAATAAATAAATATTTATTTTAAAACGAAGAAGAAATGGGAGGGCTGCTTCCACATGTGAAGCCAGATTATTGTAGGATTGGTGCTTCTCGTGGATGCCACTTCGCGCTTGTAATGTTTCTGGGCCCGATAACAAGCACCAAGAAACCTTTGGCCAACACCCGATTTGCAGTATCTCAACAACCTTTTTTTGTAAACTGATCCTCCTCGCCCCCTCTGCCTGGAAGCACCCTGAGTCTGTGGCAGCAAAAACAACCCAAGGTCCCTTGCAGACTGTTTTTTGGGTAGGATTAACATATAGCAAATGCAGGTTGTGCCATTAAAGTTGATTTAGCACTTCACCAAAATTAGAGCTTTTTGCAATAAGGAAAGTGATTGGAAATTACACTGGGAAGTATCATTTCGCTTGACAAACAATTGCTAATGGCTGTGTACACAGGACATTTTATTAAAATCAATGGAGACGATGTACTTGTTTTTTTGTACCTAGCAAAAGCAGCATATTGCAGACTAGCACAAATGATTCCCTGTTGAGAAGTACTATATTTTTGTACTATGATCAGGTTAATGTGTACTTAGCCAATGTTCTCTAACTTTCCTGCAACCCTTGTGAGAACAAATTCAGATGAATGCTCACCAAACAAATAATCTGGAAATGACCTAACATGGCTAGCCCACTGGGAATTGAAAAAACAACAACCTCTAACCAATGTAGGGTTTATCATAGACTTATCTGAGCACAAATCTGCTTAAGCGTTACATGTGAAAATGCTTCTAGCCAGTGTTGATTTTACATCCATTATACACCTAGTTAAATCTCACTGTTAAAATACTCCATGTGCATTAGCATCACCACTCACACCCATTAGCAGGCAAGTGCCGAAAGGAAGTGCCAAACAAGCAGACTGTGGCCTGGGAAGTTTCCATTTGGACATGTCTCAAGTAGTCTATTATTGCAGACTTAACTTTGGATGGACAGCAATACATGTCATCACAGGCATTAAGTGGACTGAAAGCATGTCAGGTATGCCTTGGATGTGAAGTGTAGTGAAGGGTGGACAAAAAAGAAATCCCACTACTCCCTCTATCCTCTCAGTGCCATTTGATTTGGAACTGTAAGCTCTTTGGGGCAAGGACCTTTTGCTTAGCTGATGTGAAGAGTGAAACTATAAAGCAATGAAAAGTGCTATATATTAGCTGTAAAGCAATGGGGCTATTTTAGGACTTTACTTACTGATGATGATGATGATGATCATTAGATTTATCACCTATCCACTTGTCCATTGAAATGCCATCTTGAGAGTATTATTATCGAAGTCCAACCTGGCCCTTGCAGAATTTGGGGTGAGTTGTTTGTGCAGAGTTGATCACATAGTGAAAGAGCAATAATAAAACAACACATTTCCAGTGGCACAAAATATGCACCTATGAATAAAAGATCCCATCATGTCTAAATCCAAGGCTCTTCCTAAACCTATCTGCAATAAAATATTCCTTCCTGTCCACATCCAAGCCTCTCTCTAAAACCATGTGCAATAATTTTACTTGTATATTTATCTGGAAATGTAATTGTCAAATCTCCTGCTCTAAAATGCAGCTAATTAAAAAAAAAAATTCTCTCCCCTTTTGCAAAACCTGACTTCTGTGCATACATAGGACAGAACTCAGACCATTTGCTCTAAAACGCTTTCCAACATCCTGTTTCTCGGTTTTTTAAAAATGCAGTATAAACTGTTGAGCTGAGCAGAATGTTCACAGTGAAACTTGAGAGCATCACAGACTTGATTGGCTTCAGTTTTCAATACTAGAAACTCACACCAGGTTCATTAAAAGGTCCATTGTCCAATGGTTGTTTCTCTATTAAAGTCAGGTACATTTTGCATTTTCAGCATTAAGCTATAAGCCATGCATTGATACACCTCCCAACAAGAACTGAGTGCAATCTTTAACACAGTAAGAACACACCAGCCTATTTAGTTATGTTGATTTAGACTTAAGCCAATTAATATCAATTACCGTATTTTTCTGTGTATAAGATTAGGCTTTCCCCCTTTAAAATGTTGTCAAAAATTAGGGGGTATCTTATACACGGGGCCATCTCCCTCCATTTTCTTAAATCTGAGTCCCCCAAAATAGGGGGCGTCTTATACATGGGGGCGTCTTATGGACGGAAAATACGGTAATATCTGCAGTGGCTCCCTGTTTATGGAATTCTCTCCCCAGGGAAGTTTGCATGGTGCCTTCATTATACACCTTTAGGCACCAGGCAAAAACGTTCCTTTTTAACCAGGCCTTTGGTTGATCTTATTGACATCCAACACCCTTTTAGAATGTGGCTTTTGGGGGGAGGGTTATTGGGTTACTGCTTTTGGTTTGATTTTGTATGTCGTGGTCTTGTTGCGAACTGCCCTGAGACGTCTGGGTATAAGGCAGTGTATAAGTTGAGATAATGATAAATAATAATAATAATAATAATAATAATAATAATAATATCCTAAACCTGCTATATGGAATCAGTTTAATATAAACAGTAGAATCTGCTTTGTCATTTCTGAATTTACCGTATGCATTAGATCACTTTAGAAGTCTACCATTCTCAGATGCCTCCAATTTGTCTGTTTTCTTAATCCGTCCTTGGAAATTGCTAGATTCATTGCTACAGCATTTTAGCTCAGCTTTCCTCAAGCTAAGTATAATGCATTCCCTCCAGAGGTATTGCGCCTTCTCATTTTGGGTAGAATTTACTGATCCAAAGCATCTCGGTGGAGATGACTTTGGCTTTTATATTTTGCACTTCTCACCCCCACATGCCTCTCAAAATATTTTTACCCATTTCCTGAATTCCCTGCTGCTTCCTTCACACCCAACCTGTAGCTTATTCCTACCCTCAAACCACCAGTTTCTTTCCTCCCTTCTCCTAGTTCCTTTTACATTCACTTCTTCCTCCTGTAACAGCTTTCCTGTCCTTCACCTTCTTAGTTTTTGCTGCTGCTGCTGCTGCTGTTATGAAAGCCTGTGTTGTGTAGTGGTTAGAGTGTCAGACTAGG
Organism: Podarcis tiliguerta; assembly: GCF_965153285.1. NCBI lineage: Eukaryota > Metazoa > Chordata > Lepidosauria > Squamata > Lacertidae > Podarcis > Podarcis tiliguerta. Next base: position 56,347,905 of record NC_139540.1, on the reverse strand, counting down.
CCCAGGGAGACCAGGATTCATATTCCTACTCAGCCATGAAGCTCACTGGGTGACCTTGGGCCAGCCAAGCCTAACCTACTTCATGGAAAGTGTTGCTGTGGAGATTGAAAGAGGAGGGAGATAATAACCATGAACGCAACCTTGAGCTCTTTGGAGAAATGTTGCGATATACATGCAATAAATAAAAGGTAGGTTAAAATATTAACCCTTTATCTTACTTTCTAATTTCCTTCCACACTTTTTTCTGGTCCTCTCCCCTCAGAGGAAGTAAACTTTTCCTCTGTAGAGCATAGAACTCTTAATCTCAGGGTTGTGGGTTCGAGTCCCGCATTGGACAAAGGATTCCTGCATTGCAGGGGGTTGGACTAGATGACCCTCATGCTGCTTTCCAATTATATGATTCCTTCCTTCCCTGCACTGGTATAGTCAGTCCTGAGCTAGATGGACTAGTGGTCTGGCTCAATATAAGGCAACTTTCCACATTCCCATCCCTCCCTTTCCAATACATCTGTCAAAAGTTAGATTTTAAGTGTGTCACCACAGGGGCCTGCCTTTTTGCTTTTGTTGTTGTTTAGTCGTTTAGTTGTGTCTGACTCTTTGTGACCCCATGGACCAGAGCACGCCAGGCACTCCTGTCTTCCACTGCCTCCTGCAGTTTGGTCAGACTCATGCTGGTAGCTTCGAGAACACTGTCCAACCATCTTATCCTCTGTTATCCCCTTCTCCTTGTGCCCTCCATCTTTCCCAACATCAGGGTCTTTTCCAGGGAGTCTTCTCTTCTCATGAGGTGGCCAAAGTATTGGAGCCTCAGCTTCACAATCTGTCCTTCCAGTGAGCACTCAGGGCTGATTTCCTTAAGAATGGATGCGTTTGATCTTCTTGCAGTCCATGGGACTCTCAAAAGTCTCCTCCAGAACCATAATTCAAAAGCATCAATTCTTCAGCAATCGGCCTTCTTTATGGTCCAGCTTTCACTTTCATACATCACTACTGGGAAAACCACAGCTTTAACTAGATGGACCTTTGTTGGCAAGGTGATGTCTCTGCTTTTTAAGATGCTGTCTAAGTTTGCCTTTTTGCTTATGTCGTCCTATAGCACCATGACCATTGACGATTCAGGATAAATAAACAGGCAATAATTTAACTGGTATGTGACAGACAGACCGTGTCCCTTTCTCTCTTCTCCCAGCTCGATATTATTATTTTACATCTCCCAACTTATATAAAGTGGGCTCAAAAGACCCCCACTGAAAGGCAAAGAGGAACTTTGCATGAATGAAGCTCTGCTTCTTTAATTAGAACAGGGGGGAAGCCACTTTCTCTTTTCATAATTCGCTCACGGTTGCTTTGAAAAATGAAATTTACATGAATAAGTGAGACATAGCAGCAGGCGTGGGGCTTGGGGCTGGGAACAAAAAACAGATCTGTAATTAGGATGGTTGACAGGTATCGTCCCTTTCTTTTGTTCGTGTTATGAACATTGTCGGCAATATTTTTAATAGGGTTGTCACAGGGAAGGAGGACGATGCAGATTAAGACAATGCTCAGGTTTGGCTTGTGTGTTTGTGTTACATATTTATCTGAAGGCCTCAGGTGCTCTGTGCCATGAACTGGAGATTTTTCTTGGTTTATTCTCATTTCCCCCCAGCCTAACTACTATAATTCTTCTCCTTCTAGTCTGTCTCTTCAGCAGCTCCAGTTGCTGAAGGAGTTACTGTTGAGTTCATGTCTTCCTCCTGGGCTCCCAAAAGGCCTCTGGTTGGCCACTGTGGGAGCTGAATTCTGGACAAGATAAACCACCCTGGAGGCTCTCCAAGGTTGTCACACAGAGTTCTTTGCCAGACCTACCTGGAGATGCAAGGATTGTTGAATTGTAGAGTTGCTGAGCATCATTCAAGTCCAACCTCCAGCAATGCAGGAATATGCAGCTATTCCATAGGGGGATCAAACCTGCAACCTTGGTGTTAACGTGAACCTTTTGCGTGCAAAGCTCATGATCTACCATTGAGATGTGGGCCCTTGTGAACACATGCACTGGGGGGGAGGGGGAATACCTGAATCCCTAGGTAGGGTTGTTGTCAGTTAGTTTAAGTACACGGTACTGAACAAGATGGGCCAATTGGTTGTTTTGGTATGAGGCAGATTCCAATGTTCATATGAATGCATTCTTAGATTTAAAAGGGAGCGGCTGGTTTTCTCAGAACTGACCCTCTGTAATTGGTGTGCATGTTAAACTTAATCACACTGATTTCAGTGCATTTACTCATGAGGGCAATGGCTGTGTATACACTATCCCTTTAAAGGATATTCAAAACACATTCTATCTCTCAAAGAATTCTGGGCACTGGAGTTTAGGCCTCACAGAGTTACAGTTCCCAGCAGCCCTTCACAAACTGCAGAGCCCATAATTCTTTGAGGGAAATAATGTGTTTTGAATGTGCTTTAAAGGGATGGTGTGTGCACAGCCTTACTTGATACCACGCAAAATCCATAGTTACTCTGACAACCTTAAAGAAACTACAGTATTCTGCTAAGCTTGGCAAAGGTTTTTTACAAGCAAGTGTGTGCCTATGAAGCTCTCTGTGATGGTCATGAGCCAGTAACAACTCTCCTCTTAACAAAGAGAATTATTTTGAAGTTGGAGTGACATTCAAACCCTCAGCAGGGAACAATCTTCCATCTCAAGTTCCCTCTAACTGTTGAGAAATTTACATAAATCTCCAGTGTTGAGGCTTTCGCTAGAAAAATAAATTGCACATTAAAGCTGCAAGCCTATGCTCACTTTCCGGAGGAAACAGGAATAAGATAACATTGTAAATAAACATATTAACAGTTACCAAGCAGGCAGCCCCAGTTGCCACAAGGTTTATAGATGATAACAGTGTTACAGTGCATATCTCCTGCTATGGATTCAAATGCCAAGAAAGGAGATTCTGATTAAACAATAGGAAAAACTTTTTGTTTACTATTATTATTTAACTTTCTGACAGTAAGAGCTGTTTGACTGTGGTATGAACCACCTCAGAAGGTGGTGGACTCTCCTTCAGTGGAGATTTTTAAACAAAGGTCAGACAGCCACGTGTCAATGATTCTTTAGCTGCAATTCCTGCATTGCTGCTGGAGGAGACTCTTGAGGGTCCCATGGACTGCAAGAAGATCAAACCTATCCATTCTTAAGGAAATCAGCCCTGAGTGCTCACTGGAAGGACAGATTGTGAAGCTGAGGCTCTAATACTTTGGCCACCTCATGAGAAGAGAAGACTCCCTGGAAAAGACCCTGATGTTGGGAAAGATGGAGGGCACAAGGAGAAGGGGACGACAGAGGATGAGATGGTTGGACAGTGTTCTCGAAGCTACAAACATGAATCTGACCAAACTGTGGGAGACAGTGGAAGACAGAAGTGCCTGGTGTGCTCTGGTTCATGGGGTCACGAAGAGTCGGACATGACTGAACGACTAAACAACAACAACAACCTGCATTGCAGAAGATAGAATTACAGTAGATGGACTTTGGGGACAACCCTTTCAGCTCTATGAGTCTATGATTCTGTTACCTGTCTCCACTCTGAGCCAATGGCAGCCTCCACATAAATAGCTTTCCTATTTTGTATAGACAGCTTTTCCAATGCCCAGGCAGGAACCAAGGTTAGAAGACTCTGACCAAACCCTTTCCCACGTGCGGATTTTACAATCAGGGTGAGTAAAAATGATAGAGAAGGCAGGTATTTTCATCCAGATATGACACAATGTGTAGGTAATGGCATTTTTTTCTAGATATTTGCTACCGGTTGGTGCCTTCGCTTTTTGTCTTCTTTAATACAAATTCCTCAAGCTGCAAAATAAAGCACTTCCAACACATTTTACCTTTGTGTAGGCAGATGTCAGTGATTCTACGCTCAACTGGCTCCAAGCTATATATTTTTAAACATGTAACACAAAGGATTTCAGTGGGCCATTTGCATTAAATAATCTGCATCCAGAGTGCGAAAGGAAATTTCAGAAAAGCTTAGCTGCGTGAGTCTACTTTCCCTTCCTATATTTCCACCAACTCGTTTTTCCATAAAAGAATGCAAAGTGTCAGCATCAAAAGAAAGAATAGCAGCATGTCCTCTCGCCACAGTTTTACTTTGAAATATCACTGGGGTGAGCCAGTCTTTCAATTGCACAGTGAAGAATGCAAACTGCTGAGCCAAGTCACACCCAGCCGTATTACTTTGAATCAGATACAGAAAACTTTGGATCATTAGGCAGCAAAGCTTTTAAAACCCCCGCAGGTGCTACTTCCCCTGCCCCTCTCCAGTTACTGTTAAAATGTTTATTGAAATGTCCATCAGAATGCAACAGCAAGTGAAATAATCCTTTGTATAAAATAATCACTGATGGACATAAAAGTGAACTGATACTTCAACCAGATGATAAGATAGAGATTGCATTGATTGTCACGGTAATGGTAATGGTTAATATCATTTCCCTTTGAGCATCACTTTTAGCCCTTTTCTATCTTTCAAATACTCTGCTATTGAGCTGTCTACTATTCCCTCCCCCCCCCCAAAAAAAATCTGTTTTCTCTTCCTTGAAATCTTATCTAATATTCCAGTCATTTCTTGAACATGACATGAGAGGGGAGTAAGTCTTGGCCCTTTCCAGATTATATCCATATAATCCGGTATAACGGTAGTCTTATCTGCATCCAGGACTCCTTGAATCAACTTTCCAGGCCCAAAGAGGAGTTTCAATTCAATTCAATTCAGAATCCTTTATTAGGCATAGCACACCGCAAATTAACATACAAATATCATATATAGACTGTATAAAATACAGGCTCAGTGAACACAATTTATCCCAGTCCTAATCTTAACTCCAAAAAATAAATCAATGTACATTGATAGTATAATACAACACAACAAGTTTCTTGCAAGAGATAAAAGCAGCACGGGAAACCAACAGAGATGCTTTGTTGCTATAGAAACAGCTTCCCAGCAGCTCCCTGCAATCTGAACTGCCAAGGCCTGGTCCTCTCTGCTGCCACATAGTGGCTCCTGCTGGTACACTCCTGAGTCTGCTCATGTGTTCTCCTGCTTGTTGCTGAGTCTTAGAATCATAGAATTAGAGTTGGAAGGGATCACATGAGTCATCTGGTCCAACCCCCTGCAATGTGGGAATCTTTCACCCAACATAGGGCTTGAACCCACAACCCTGGAATTGAAAGTCTCATGCTGCACCGACTGAGTGGCTAAATGGTGCCACCAGAAGAGTCCCAGGGAAAGACAGGACTCGGAGCTGAGGGAGTTGATGTGGTGTAGTGGTTAGAGTATTGGTCAAGCACCTGGGGTACCAGTTTCAGCCATGAAACACACTGGGTGAACTTAGGCCAGTCACAGTTTCTCAGCCCATCCTACCTCACAGGGTTGTTGTGAGGGAGAAATGGGGAGGGGGAGAATCATGTACGCCACAACTAGAGCAAACACACACACAAAAAACATGTGATATTATTCAACTACAAATTGTGTTGGTATTATTAAGCAAATGGGGCCCACATATCTAGACTTAGGGCATGGTGCTGAGGGGACAGGGTTTAACTTATGGCTCCCAATCTGGATCCCCTCACAGCTGATATTTGTGGTGGTAATAACATCTGATCAACCGTGGCTCTTAAACAGGAAGATTCCAAGAGTTTTGGTTGCGTTGCTTCACATTTCTGTGCACAGACACAAGTTATTGGCGTTGCAGGACAGAAGTCAATAAATCATTCCCTGGCTACTAACAGCTGAGAAGCAATCTCATGGAATTGCTCCTAGAATGACAAGGAATGGGCAAGAGTTTTGCAGCTCCCCCCCACCTTTTCATCTGGAGCTCAGACAAAAGATGTTAAGGGTAGGTGGTTCTATCATGTTCCCCATCCATCATGTTGAGTATCATCACCGAGAGTGCTTCCACACAAGGCTGCTTTCCCCAGCACTGACACCATTGTTCACTTATTTATTAAAATCCAGATGATGCTTTTCTCAAGCTATTCTCCTCCAGTGTTTTGTTTTCCCTGTTGTCATCTCAATGGTTTTGGAAAATGCTGCTCTGTGGCTGTTTCTAAGCTTTTGATCTAGTGCAATTGCAGCAAAATCTTTTCAGGCAACACTCCATAAATGCAGAATTTTCCATTCTGCTGTTCTCCAAGTCTGCTGCTTTACAAACCTCTGAGGCCAGTGGGAGTCAGTTCTAGAAGAGCCCCAACCCTTCTCCTGGCTTGGGGAAAGAGTAGTGGGACTCTCTGACCTCCATGAGACATCAGTCCCCATCCTTTTCCAGCTGGTAGGAGAGAGGAGGAGGTGGGGCCTTATTTCCACTGCACAACCTCCAAGTGTCCCTATTTTTCAGGGACAGTCCTCGATTTACAGAAGCCATCCCGGTTTCTGATTTGGTCCCCAAATGCTATGCTTTTCCTTAGGATGTCCCTATTTTCATCAGAGAAATGTTGGAAGGTATGGAGTTATGTGACCCCTGAGCCATCTGAATGCAGCCCTGTAGAAGGGAGCTTTTTAAATGTTTAATGCTTTATCATGTTTTTATATATGTTGGAAGCCACCCAAAGTGGCTGGAGCAACCCAGTCAGATGGGCGGGGTATAAATAATAAAATTATGATGCTGGTGGAATACGATATCCCTCTTTTCATCAGAGGAATATTGGAAGGTATGCCACTGTCATCATATTGTGTCTTGAGGGCAATGATGCTCAGTGTTTCTTTATTTAACAAAATTTATATACAAGGTGGAGGGAGAGAGAGAGAGAGAACAGAAAAGAGTTTGGTTCAGAATCAAGATTTCCTCCCTTTGCTCCATCTTTTCACCCCCCCCCCCCTTTCTCAGCCTTGGTTTGGAGAGAGCCCTTGAACTGTGCTAGCAGAATCTCTTTTATTTTTCTGTCTCCTTTCTCCGACGCATATTGTGTGCAATTGGTAGCGGCTGTGATTTTTAGCACTGAAACTCAGAATTGGAGGTCAGAAGAGCCAGAGGCTATTTGGGGGGGGCAGCGGGGGGCAGCTGTTCCCACATGTTGGATTTCTGGAAAAAATAATAATGTTATATTTCACATTTATGTTCCCATCCTAAATACATTTTCTTTGAAATGTTGAATTTGATGGAGCAACTTGCACACAAACATGCTTAGGAATTGGCAGCTTATTTTATTTTTCAACCAAGAGTCTTGTAACACCATCACAATTTCTTGGAGCAGACAGAAGTGTGTTTTCCCCTGACAGAGCAACTGAATATATGTCTACTAAGAAGCAAGTCCCATTGAGTTCTGTTGGGTATAGAATTGTAGTCTATGTTTCACACGCCCCTCATTTCCTGAGGGTGCATTTAGCACCCAGAGCACCTTGAGAGGCATGCTTAAGCCACAAATTCCATGACTTCTTGGCAGGTTTGTAAGGCCAAAATTTGCACCTCATAACACACACTTTTATTTATTTATTTGAATATTTCAACTCCACTTCCTCCCCAAAGATGGTTCAAGGAAGCTGACGACAACAACAGAAATCTTACCAAGCCAACCATCCTCCTATCCATCCTTTCCAGCATCTCAAAATGTAGTGGATTTTTCCTAAATTAAACCCTGAAGGAAGATTCCAATAAGTCTGAAATCAATAAAAATATGCCCCCTGTTCCCTTTGCCTGAATGTAAAAGATGCAAAAGAGGACATTGTTCCTGCACCTCTAATAGTTGTGTAGAAGGCTACACCTGCTGAAATCATCTCACTTCCCTCTTTTTCATTCAACCACCATGCCCTAATGCCTCTGTTTGCCATCATCTGAATGACCCCCATCTCCCTCAGATGCTCATGCACAGATTAAGTGCATAATAGAAGCGTGTAGGCCTTGGTGAGAGGCCTTCCAAAAAGGAAAAAGGAGGAGAGTTTGAGGAGGGAGTGCTACAGATCCTCACCCACAAAAACAGGGGGAGAAGGCTATGAGAGCTCACAGTTACTGGCTTGGAAGAAAGCTTAGGTTCTTTTCCCCATGCCAGGTCTATCAGCAGCTGAGCCCGTAGGGAACTGCCCTTCTTTGGTGACAATAAAGAAAGGCATTTTGAAAAATACCTTTCCTTCATGGGACCACAGGTGGGAGAGCTTGAGCTACCTGTAGGTTCTGGTGGCATCAACGGTTGTCAGGGGAACAGAAGATGGAGAACATGCGTTCCAGCAGAGCTTTGAACTCTTGAAATATCCTTGGAGTGATTAGCACTCAAATGGATGATTAGCAGTCAACAGAGCTAGTGCATTAGTTCAGTGCAAAAGGTGGACATGCTTGTTTTGTTGCTGCTACCATCAGAAAGCAGCCCGGGGTAGGTACGTAGTCAGGCCTAACAGAAGTCTCTTTTAGTCTCTTGTAGAATGGCAATAAATGTTATAATCCAGGCTCCTAGAGCTCTGGACCTGTCCAAGTATGGCTGCACAGTGCAATACACTAATTATTGTTATATACCAGGCTTCAAGCACACATTATTGGGCGGGGGGGAGCTATTCCATCTTGGCATGCAGAAACCCAGTTTTTGACATGTTTTTCTTATGGGGCTTCATACAACGCTGTTCTTGTGCCACCTTCTGGCTAATATCTGCACTGCTGTTTAATATATTTTTTCTGTGTCAACCTTAAAAATAAGTACCAGTAAGCTGTACCCTCTGAAGATAATGTGTTATTTTTCAGTGATCAGCGAGCATCGTAAATGGAAACGGCAAAATTCTGCACTCGGTTAAACTTTGAGATTTTTGCTGCCATTGGAGCAAGCACCACCAGCGTGGGAAAGTTTAGCCTGCACAAATCTAGCCCATTTCAGCCCCATAGGTAAATTAGAAATAGGTCACATGCTGAGTTTGTATATTGACATGTTGCAAGTAACCCCCTTGTAGGGTTTTGTGCTCTGATGTGTCTCAAAACTATATTCAGAATATGGAGACTGTTGCTCATGATTTGAAGCTGGTTCATCATGGACTTGAAGTCAGTATAGGATCCATTTTTCTTGGGGTTGCCCCCTGCTGAAATTGTTGGGTGAACAAACCTTCATTTTTGCCCCTCGCATCATTTTTTTCACAGGATAACTTGGATCAATCATGCCATGCTCAGGGAATGTGGGTGGTAGTGAATACTTCTCATAAAGCAGAAGAATGGCCTGAAATCCCCTATGCCTTTTGAAATACTATCCAGATGGCATCCTGGCATTTGCTTTCCAAAACAGCAATGTTGCTCTAGGATTGCTGTTAACTACTATAACAGCCAACAAAGGCTGAATACACATTAACATTTAAAGCAAACAAAAACACAAACACCCCTCCCCAAAAATCCTGGGAACTGTAGTTTAACCCTCCCGGAGCTACAATTTCCAACACCTCTAACAAGGTACAGTTCCCAGGATTCTTTTTCTGTAAGGGGCATGTGCTTTAAATGTGTGGTGAGTACACAGCTACGGTGTCCACTCATAACCAGTTCTCAAGAATGGGCATTTAATCCACACCCGCATTCAGCGGCCAATGCCAAACGCTCCCATTAAAGTTAATTACATAGTGTAGACTTCTCAGCTTAAAACAAGACCAATAATTAGTTATTTTGAAATGACTTCCATGTGGTTTAACATCAAACGAGGCAAGTAAGCTTAGTGAAGAGTCAGGGTTTTGGGGAATGGCAGAAAGGCCAGAAAGAGTTTGCGTCATTGTTGCATTATGTACAACAATGCACAATGACTCAAGTATTCTTACAAAATCTGAGGGGTGCCCATTACATGAATCACGCTTAGCTTGACTTCATAAAGAATGTAATCACATGTACCCTATCAAGCTGCACTTCTATATGCCTATATATCTGGAAACTAATGAATGAGCAGTCACTCTCAGCGCTTTATTTCAATTATCCCAGCAGCTGAGCAGTGGTGATTGGCGTGGTTGGATTCAGCCAGCCAGCTAGTGTGTGCATGGTGGGAGGGAGAGATAAATCAAATGTGACATGTAGGTGCTCTGTTATAATCTCCTGATTCATTGGAATGAAAACTATTATGATTTCAATGACTTTAGAGAACTTAGCAAACCCTGAGAACTTCCTTTCCAGAAGAATGTAATGTTCTGTTATTTTTCTGGCAGGAGAAGGAGTTATGCTTCATGTTTTCTGTATTATTGGTTATGAAAAATCAGTAAGATAGGAAAGTTGTATTAGCGCTAGTTTCCTTGGTGTTAGGTACCACCTGTAGGTGAGTTTCAGTGTGAGTTCTTTTCTTTTCGTTGATATGGATTTAAAGGGGGGTTTAGACCACATTCTGGTCCATTGAGTGGGGTTAATCTCATAGTCTATGTCATTCTCCCATTGTTTTTTGATTGCATCTAGGGGATTTGCGGGATTTTGGAGTAGTATTTTGTATATTGCAGATACCGTCCGTTTACCGTTTCCCGTTGTTGTTAGGAGGAGGTTTTCGAAGGTTGTCAGGGGCCTAGTTGCTGCTGATTTTACTGTTGGGTTGTTTAAGAGGGCATGTAGTTGGTGTTGTGTTAACCAGGGCATTTGTGTGTCTTCTAGTTTGTCTTGTATTTCTTGTGTTGACAAGGGTTTGTTATTTTTATAAAAGTCTATTAGGCGATATAAGCCTTTGGTTTGCCAGGTTTTTATCTGGAGGTTTTGTGCTGCATGGTGGAATAATGGGTGGTACGCCAGGGGGATTAGTGGGGATGGGGTTGGGGATAGTTTGCCTATTTGTGTTTTCCATGCTTTGAGCATGGTCTGTGTGTACCTGTTAAGTGTTGTGGGAATTTTCTTTAGTTTGTTTGGGAGGAGTGTGTATGTTGTGGTGCAGGTATTTTCAATTGTGTCCCTCTCTAGGTGTACCCATTGTTTTGTCTCATCTTCTAGTATATATGGGATTATATGGCGTATTTGGTTGGCATTGTAATATGCTTCTGTGTTGGGGATTCCCCATCCTCCTTCTGAGGTGGGGAGGTGCAGGTATTTGGGGCTTATTCTTGTTGTTGTTGTTTTTTTTGTGAGAAGATGAAAGAGTGTAGTTTTCTCTGCCAACTGCAGAGAAGTTGGGTTGAGGGGATCCAGATTGGGAGGGTTTGGAATAGGTAGGTTAGTTTTGGGAGTGTGATCATTTTGATCATGGCTATTTTGTCTGAGAGAGTGAAATCCATGTTATTCCATCTCTTTAGGTCTTTGTTAATTTGTCACCATAGGACTTGTAGTTGTGGAGGTACAATTTATTGAGGTTTCTGGTTATTTGTACCCCTAGGTATCTGAACTTGGTGTGGCAAAGTTTTATTTTGGTGACCTTCGTGAGTACTTTTTGGGTGTGAGGAAGGGTGTTGAAGCACATAGCTTCTGACTTTGTAAAGTTTACCTGTAGGCCTGACACCATTGCAAATGTGTTGAGTTCTCTGATTAGGGAAATCGTTTTTAAAACTAAAAGCTCGGCTTGATTTGGATATTTTAAAACATTGCTTTTATTAAAGATTTTAAAGTGAATCATGTCAATAAATTCTAACAAAAATCAAAATGGAAACAAGGGTATAAGATACCATGTATTCAACACATAACATGAACACAGCATTTAGAATTATCATTTATAGAAAAGGTAAGATGGAATTCTTGGTGTCCATTCTCAACTCCTCAAGGAATGAAACACAGGGAAATGTTTTAATTGCTCACGCCTGGGATTCACCAAGCATTGAATAAATCTATGATTCTCAAGTTGGAGTACAGCTGGCTTGTGGAAGAGGATGCAGAGAAGACTAAACGTTAGTAGGCAGGCACTTATCATCAACTTGGTTGGCTGCACAACAATTTTCTTTCAATTCAGATTTTGTTTGCATTTTGCCAAGAAAGACTGGTGGGGTCAGAGGAAGTTTTATTTGGAAATGATTCCAAAACCTTTAAAAATATAAGAAAACAAAAACAGTTACACAGAGAAGGACAATAGCTACCGGTACATTAAATTTGGATCAACTTGTTCACTATGTCCCAGTCCACAGGCTTGGGAACCCTTCATGGACTTGGGGAAAGGATTGTAACTCGGTGATAAAGCCCATGCATGCAAAACATCCTGGGTTCAATCCCCACCATCCATAGCAGGGCTGGGAAAGACTCCTGAGACCTTAGAGAATGACCAGTTACTGTACACAGCAGGGTTGGCCAGTGTGTTGGTCAATATGTTGGTCAATATGTTGTTGGACTACAACTCCCATAATCCATGCCCATTGTCCATGCTCTCTGGGGATTATGGGATTTGTAGTCCTACATCTGGATTCAACATGTTGGCCACTCCTGATGAGTACATCAGGAGACAATACAGAGCTCAATGAACCAATGGCCTCTAATCTATATGGCAGCTTCACATGCCTGGTTCCAGGGTGAAATAGCAACATACATGGTGATAAGACCACACAGCTTTTCAGTAGCAATTTGTGAACACTTGTTTGTTTGTTTTGTTTTTGCTTAATATTATTATCTTTATTTATATCCTGCATTTTTCCCTGAAAGGAACTCAAAGTGGTTGACAGATAAAATAGAAACAGCTAAGAAGATTGTGTGTGTGTGGAATCATTAAAAAAACAATTAAACATTAACAGAATTTAAAGCTTCTATATGATCTATTAAAGCATCCAGATAATTACAATCTTATCCTTGTGCATAGCACCACTAGGAAGCTGCATGGTTGTATCAGCTCATCTGCTGAAATCAGTTTTGTTTACAGTTGAAGATATTGTGGTAACTTTAGGCTGGCTGCTGTCAAGGTTGGGTTATGGATAGCAACCTCTGTCTGGCATGAGAGAAGACTCAAGGGTTGTAGGCCAAGCCAGTAGTCAGGACTGTAGAGCAAGTCAAAACCAAAGAATAAACTAGGATCAAGAAGACAGACAGGAGACAGGAGCAGAAGCCAAGCAGGACCAAGGAATACAGAATCATGACAAAGCTCAGGAAGCCCTTGTTGCCAAAGCAGACTTGACTAGACCAGGAAGCCCTCTAAAACTTTTCTTCCTGTCCAGAAGGATCCTATAGCCCACCTAGGTGAGTGCAGTCAGTCCAATGTCTGAGCACACTGAACTGAACTATACAGTGTCTCACCAAAAAGGGGCAGCTGGACACAAACCCCAAGGCTCTGAGTTCAAGACCCAGCAGCAGTGTACAAAATGAAGTAACATTTGGTAGAAAATGAATGATACATTGACAAACGGGATGTACAAACTAGTGTCTAATGACACCAAGAGTCCTTTGTATTTATGAAGGAAAAAAGAATGGAATTCTCAAGACTCACTCTTAACTTATGATTGCTATTAGGTATAGATCCGAGTGTGTTAATTAGAAGTAAATCTGATTAGATTGTTTTGCTATAGGGATTAAGTAATTATTGGTTTTGCAAAGAGACAGAATAGATAAATGCATGCTTAAGTAACATGCTTTCTGGACCACGTGATAATTGTTCAGCTGCAGTTCTTTTGAAAAAAATGCTTTGAACAGTTCTACCCCTCTCATTGCTTAAAAAAACGACCCACAAAAATCCATGGACTTTCAAACTTGTATAATAGTAGATGCAGTCACAGCTGCTTCTGTATCTTTCACCTTTGGAACTGTTATGAGGGATAAAGTGACTTGTTTCAAGACAGGCTTCTGTTCACAACAGAATCCATTTCTTACATTGTATTCAAGAAGCACAAGGAATGGGAAAACTATAATCAATGAGGCTATGCCAATTGACACCAGCTTAATGATTTACACCTAGACATATGCTTTCAAGGAACAATTTCAAAACAATTTTATATCAAATACTAGTGACTGGCATTAGCATGGCAACAACAGAAACAAATGGGCTTACTGGTGATGATATATGTCAGGGTCACGTTGTAGCCTGGTTTGGAATCCTATATACAGATCATCCCAGAGCAATCCATGTTTCACTGTGTGCCTCATTACACTAACTCGGGCTTTTATCTGCAGAGAAAGACAAAGTGCATGAAAATCTGGCATCAATTTTATTTGATACATTAATACAGCCAATAGGCAGAATCCAAAGACCACCTTCAGTTCTCATTTTCTTTCTTTCTGTCCTACTTAAAATTCTGAAAGTTCTGCTTCAATTTGAAAGGCAGCTTGCTGTGTGGCGGTGGTGTTGGGGACACTGCTGTTCGTGAAGCACAAGTCCAGAACTCCCTTTGGCACACAAAGCTGGTTGTGTGGCTGTTTGGATGCCAGGCGCTGCTTCTGTTCTGGAAGATGCCCATGATATCACCACATTGTCCTAGTTCATGCATATCACTAAGGGAGGCATGGCTTGCTTAGCTTAACTATGGTTTGTTTGAATGTGCAAATCCAGACCAGCAGACTTACCATGGTTTGTTTTCTGCCAACAAACCATGATGTGAAGCCATAGTTTATTGTTGGCTTATGAACCATGGCATACTTTAACTATGGTTTCATGTTATGTCTGAACCCAACAATGTTGCTTGTGAAGATGCTTCCAAGACTGCTAAGCACATGGTAACCATGGCCGGAAAACCAAGCTTTGAAAAAACAAGCCCTGGTTTGTTTGCTCAACTATGAGACAACTGATGGTTTGTTGAACAAGCCATGATTAAAGAAATCATGGTTTAGTGTTAATGTGTGAACACAATTAGTATCTAATTCTGCTGCTGTGTTCTGGTGTGAACACAAATAATATCTTCTCATATTAAAAATGATTAGGCATGACTGTTTTTTACTCTGAGTGGCATCCTGAAATAACACAACAAAGAGAGAATAAGCAGGTTTCTGTCCCTTTTCCTAACATGGCCCCCCTCAAAATACAATTGTTGCTGTCCATATGTTTGGCCAGCTAACCTTTCTAAGTGCTGGCTGTAACCAAATTGTAGTTCTTGTATGTTTCAAAATTACAAATTCATTTCCTAAATTAAAATGAGAAGCTGTCTTGTGACTCATCAGCGGACATTTTGTGTGGAGTCAGCTAGAGCTAGAAATAGGACACTTAATGGTCTGGGAGGACACTTTTTAATTGCCATATTGTATTTTCAGAAGGCCTAGTTTCATGCCCTCTGTTTTCCTGCCTTTCCCCGTATTCCCTTTCTGCATTTCACTCAGTGCCCTCTTCTCCACCCTGCTTTTTATCTTAGCCTTTGCTCAGGCCTTTTCCAGCAGCTAATGCCATATCCTTGGGGTGGTTCACATTAACCTTAAGATGACAGGAATTTCTCTGCTTGGGTCAAGAACTGAAGCCACAGCAAAACTGAAAGCAGATCCCAACACTGCTACAAAACTATTGAAAGAAGGCTGAGTGGTGGTATCATAAGCTGAACACTCTGAAACAACAAGGGCATGGAAGTGTTGCATAAATAAGCTCAAAGGGATTCACTTCACACAATGAGAACTATGACAATATTTTAACAAACTATATATAAAAAGCATAAGAATTGTGCATTCTAAGTGCTAGTATACTGAATTAAACACACACAGCTTTATAGTCCCCCCCCCCAATCCCTGTCACGAGAAATAAGTGAAAGTAAATTGTTGTCCTTGAAGGAAATGTTATATATATATATATATTTCTATACAGTATTTGAGAACATGAGAAGATATACATTTGTAATCCTTACTTCCTCAAATGGATGGTCCCGGTTTGGTCTTTTCATTGGAAAAGATAAGTCCAAAAAATCCACTAAGTAGTTGTACCCTCCAGGCAAAGGACGGAAATCATCATCAGTTTCTATTACCTAGTTATGGGATATAAACAACAAGAGGAGGTTGTCATTTCAAATAGATGTTGTGCAATCCCCCAAACTATTTGGTTTTTGCTTGATTCTCCCATTTACTCTTGGTGCTCAACCGTGAAGTTCTTCTGAATTCAGTTGTGCTTACTTAGTCACAGCTATGCAACTTTAGGATTGCCGCCTTATATTTAATATATTATGTTTCAATTTTCAAGATCTTTGTCCTCTCTGTGTAGTAGTTTATTTGTTTTGACTTTTTTAATCCAACTTTTTATGAGCTGAATTTGAGGTAGGAAGTCATAATTCTTTGAAGAGAAGGGCTCCTTTAAAATGAGAATAAAAGAAATTGTCTTGCTGTGTTAGAGAAAAACACACACAGAGAGAGATTTATAGTTCAAGAAGAAATATTGACTGTCACTTAAATATAATTGTCATCTTAATTGGTATATGTCCGAAAAGTTGAAATTTTTAAATTTTTGTATATCCAAAAATTAAATTTTAAATTGTTAACAGCAACTGTATGTCCCAAACTGTCACCATCCATTTCATGTTGTTCTTTAAAAGGTGTTTGCGTTTCTTTGCTAAAGCAGTTGAAAACAGATATTCTTTTAGAATTTGTCCCTGAAGTAAATAATATCTTGCATTTGATAAATGCTTGTATAGACCTACTCACCCTTATTACAAGGTTATAGCCTTTAAATCCAGCCCATAGATAATATTCTTTAATCCAGGAAGGATAGAGAAAAATATCATCATCAACTGCAGCTCTAAGAGTGTGTAAGTATGGCTTAAAATGCCATGAGTCCTTGAAAATTTTTGTCCCTTCTGGAGGATCAACAATTCCTAAACTAAGAGAGAGAAAATAATTTGAAGTACATTAGGATTACCTGTCTGCGAAGAAACCAGAGGCCTTTCTCCTGGGCATGGTCGGCCAACAGGTGCAAAAGAAGGATAGAACCTTTTTTATGTATGCCACAACAGCAGCAAGAATACTCATCGCACAGCATTGGAAGACACAAGAGCTACCCACGCTGGAAGAATGGCAGATGAAAGTGATGGACTATATGGAATTGGCTGAAATGACTGGCAGAATCAGAGACCAGGGAGAAGAGACGGTGGAAGAAGACTGGAAGAAATTCAAAGATTATCTACAGAAATATTATAAGATTAATGAATGTTAAAATGACATCAGATTGAATCTAAAAGGTTATTAGTATAAAAGTTGTAAAATTAAAAGATTTAATATTTTAAGATTTTAAGGAGATTAAGTTATATCAAGATATTAAAATTAAGACAAGGAGTAATTAAGATAGAGGGTAGGGATTTGCTGATTAAATATATGACTTGGAATACAGTGAAGGGAGGTTTGGGGAAGTCGGGAAATAAGTAAATGAAAGAAATATCATGAAGATGAAATTGCTTTTTATTAATGTTTTTCTTATCTGTTTTTTTTTTTTTTGCTTTTTGTTGTTGTTTTTGTGTTTTTGTAACTTGTATTTTTTAGTTTTGTTCTGTTTTATTTTTTGTGTAAAAACCTAATAAAATATTTATTTAAAAAAAAAAGGATTACCTGTCTGTTGGATCTCTGAGCATCCTTGCCAGGTCCAAAGTGGCTCCAGGTTTTGGTGTCCATGTTGAAACTTCTTCAGATTTTTTTTTAATTAGTCTGTTCAACTCCTCTGGGTCATTTTTGAGATTTGTTTCTTTGATGTAACTACGTTAAGGAAAAACACACAATTGGATGTTTCCATAGCACTGGAGACACAAAGTCATGAGTGGAAGGAAAATAGCCACCAGCATTGTTTACTTGTACAAGAGAACAAGATTAAGTGGAAGATAGTTGAAGATAGATGGTGCAGATCTGCACCATACACTTAAAGCACATGACTTTCCCCAAATAATCATGGGAAGTGTAGTTTCCCCCTTACAGAATCACAGTTTCCGGCATCCTTAACAAACTATTGCTTTATCTCCCACAGTACCTTACTGATGGTGTAGCGAGTTCAATAAGGCTATGGAACATATGAAGAGTCCCCCTCTTCAGGTCAGAATGCTTAAGAATCTGTAGTTATCCTCAACAAGAGGATGGAGTTAGGGAGAAGTAGTCTGGGATCCAAAACTTTAAAAGCTCAGCATAACCTTAACCCTACTCAGAGCAAGTTATTCATTCACTTGGAGCTGTCTGTGGTCCTGCCCTGCCTCACTGCTGTCAGACCAGGGCAAGACAACCTTGGATTTACTGTAATTTCACTGTTACTGGCAAGCCTCTCCTGCAATGATAAAACAGTTTTTCTACTAGTGGAAGATTTATTCCACATTTAGAAGGCCAATTAACAATCAATAATAAGTCAATGCATTCTGTGCCATGGTGGAAATTATGGGACTAGGTTGGAAAGGCACACAGCACTGATTCCAGCATTATTTGATAGTCTACCTCTTAGCCTTAAATGCTAATCACATCATTATTAGGTAGGAAAGGGCTAACCACACATTACACAGAAATGCCTATAATAACCCCCACCCCCATTAAAAATTCAAAGTAGGCTGCATTTTTATTTATTTATTTGCAAAGGGGAGGGAATAAGAATGGAAGGTTCTGTTAATTTCTATTCTTTCACTTTCTTATTTTTCGAGTCTGAAATTCAGTTCTCCACATTTTCCAGCAATTTGCAGTTTGTTTTTAAAATCACCCCGAAAAATCATCAGCATTTCAGTGCAAATTTCTCCTAATAGACATATTTTAATATGCAGTTTTGACTAACATGCACATTTTCGCAAGCAATTTCCCTTACTATAATGCATTTTTGTATGTTACTTTCAGTAATATCTTTATTTTTATGTACACCTTTCCCCAGTATATGAATTTTTGAAAACACTGTTTGGTTGGATGAGTGCAAATCTTGCAGGCTAGCTCCTTTTCAGTTCACACATTGCTTCACACATCTTCACTGATCACATTTGTGCAAAATTATTGTGATACAACTGGTGACTAAAGAGTGAACAGGAAGACAGTACCTGTCAGAAGGATGAGCTTCGACAAAATATCCCGCAAAAGGACAGTAGATTTTTGGCTTCAGATCAGTAACCAGCTGGGCCTTGTAATTCAACAGCTTCTTCCTTTCGATTTTAATAAACTGGGCTTTCTTCTCCTCTGAAAAACAAAAGTACTTATTGGACCTAGGTTGTGCAATCTGGGGGGGAAATCTTAATTGTCCCACAAAGACTTTAACAGTTATGTTCTTCTTTATTAATTATTGATCACCTCCATCAGCATCACCTTCACACTTGAAGCAGAGCAAGAGAAATCTGGAAGAGCCATCTGTCCAGTGAAAAGAGATTGGGGGAAGAGACTGCACAGAAGATCTCTCTCACTGCCACAGGCATCCTCCCCCCCCCCCCTGCCGGCACATGGTTGACTTGCATGCAGCTGTGTATATGCATGGCACCGGGAAATAAATAAGCAATTCAATTTTAACCTGAAATGTCAGGAGAGCTGGAAAGCCCTTGTGATTCACGAGGAAACCCTTCCCAGAGGGACATCAGTGAGCCAAAAGTCCAGAAAATAAGACTCCAATGGCTCAAAAATGGCACGCGGAAGCTTTTGCTACTGCTGTGCTACTCCACTCACTACAGCTGTTGGGCAGGAAGATGTATTTACTGCGGCAGGCCTCCCACTTATGTGCATTTTACTTAAGTGTGCAGGGTCTCAGAACGCCTGTACATGACAACAGACAAGGGGGTATTCCATAATTTTTTCAAGCTTTTAAATACCTTTCTGGCTTAATTGACATGGACCATTTGCTGTTTTTGGTTACCAAGTGTTTGTGGTATGAGTGCTTCATTGTGAGTCCAGGAACAGTGTGTGTGTGTACAAACAAACAAACAAACATATCCACACATGTACACACACATTTGATTGGGCAGATTTCAGTGGGACAGGGATAGATGTTGCCCAGGTATGCTTGGGTTTGGGGGTGAGCGTTTTTTTGTTTGTTGCCTGGGTGGGTTTTAGTTTTGATGGTTAATGTTGCCTGGGTATGCTTATGTCAGGCACGGGCAAACTCCAGCCCTCCAGATGTTTGAGACTACAATTCCCACCATCCCTAACCACTGGTCCTGTTGGCTAGGGATGATGGGAATTGTAGTCCCAAATATCTGGAGAGTCGGAGTTTGCCTGTGCCTGGTTTATGCTGTTGGGTTGGTATCTGACAACATAGAAAGAGCTCTTGCTTCTTCTCACGTTTCCTCCATGTTTTTTTTTGAGGGGGGGGGGCAAATTAAAAAAATTATGTTGCTGTGTGTGCTTACTAGTTTGTCTCTCAAGAGATAAGGGGAGTGTTGGCTTGAAATAAAAGTGTTGGCCAATGGAGGCTTCAAATATTCTGAAAAATGGACACCTTATCTAAAATATGCCATTGGTTCATTACCAGTGAAATTTCCTCCACTGTATACCATTGGGAATCCTGACGCTCCACCTGCAAAGTCACTCATCATGAGGTCAACCTTCTCAGGAAGCTTTCCACCATTGGGCCTGGTGCAGTCCACTGTATTCAGAATTTTGTGCCCTATGCAAAGATAAACTCTCAATTAAAATTGTGTCCCAACATCTTCTCAGCAAGACCAGGCCAGAACTGGCTGAGATTTCAGAGCAAGGGGAAAAGACCATATTTTAGGCACTAGGAGCTTTTCTTAGAAACCTGAAATGTAAAGGAGCAAGAATTGTTTTTCTTTACTTTTGTACAATAATCTGAAGTTACGAATAACCTCAAAGTAGGTCAAAGCTGGAAAATAGAAAAATTGCACTAATCATACAGAGTATCTGAATCATTCCACTTTTTTATTTGAAACACAGTACAAAAAAAGTATCAAATGCAACACAGTAATTATTGTTACATTCAGGTACCTTTATATTCAACAATGATGCAAGTATCCATTTCAGGATGAACACCATCCATCAGTATCATAAATCTAAGATTCCTGTCCACCTTAAAAGAAATCGAAGCATATGTTACTATGAATTTTGAAATGGACATTTTTATTTATAGAAAACAGTGTCTATGACTGGCTGTAATCCCTTTAAAAAGTTATTGGAATGCAATCTAGAATGGCATCTGTGTGCCATGGCTCCCTAAGGTGTATATTAGGGTAAATTGCATAGAAACATGTATATAATAGAATAAATTTGAATAAAATCCTAATCAACTTCCATGAACATGTTGTTGTTGTTGTTGGTTGGTTGGTTGGTTTTTTAAATGCAAGGTTATGTAGAACTGTTGAGAACTGTGTTTAAGATCAGGAGGGATAGAAACCAATAGAAATTGACATTGACAGATTTACCCATCCTTAATTTCATGCAACAGTCTGCTGCATAAGCATCTTGTTACTATTAAACTTATTGTTAGTAATGCACCCTCTGGTGTTATTGGTGTTAGTAATGCACCTCCTCCTCCTCAGAATACATTTTAGTGGCAACAAGGATAGGATATTTTTGAGGAACGCTGAGTAGTTCCTTGTGGATCAGATGATAGTGTGGTGATTAGGTCCCCCAGTTGTCTCTGAACTGGTTGGACATGTCCAAGTGGCATGAGGTGGCGAGCTAGTGGCTGCTGCAGAACCAGCAAAGAGCACTCATTTATGGCCCCCAACAAGAGTCAACATGAAGCAGAGTCAACTTGAGTCAGGAGTCCTGCTTCATCAGCTCACCTTATATGTTTACATTCCATCTTAGGAAATATATGTGGCAACCCGGAAACATATTTGGTTATTAAGTGATGAGTACTGGGAGCATTGGGACCTCAATTCCCTAATTCTGTAAATAATTTTGGGGTGTGTGTGTTAAATTATATGTCTGAGTCCCTTCTAATTCCTGGATCCAGCAAGTATTCAATTGTTGGAATAGCCAAGCCAGTTTCTTGGTAATGGCCCTAAGTGTGAGTTGTTAGGGTAACAAAGGAAGCAGCTACACACCAGAGGGCAAATGGGTGGGCTCCCCTCCCTCAACTAGCAAAAACAAGAGTTGAGATGTGAAAGAGAGGGAGGGAGGGAGGGAGGGAGGGAGAGACATTCTTGATTTCTGTTTGAATTCAAGGTTGTGGCTATGGGAGAAGCAAGACCTTCTGAGGTGTTAATGCCGTGAACCGCTCCATCGTAAACTCAGGTTGTATGCGTAAATAAGCCATATAGCCTAAAGATACCACAGTCTTCACTGTCTGTCCTTCCAAGGAAACTGAACCCTGCATAAGCATTTGGAAGCCCTGGAGTCTCAAGCCGCTTGGAAATTTGGGTGGCATGCAAGAATTGTGTGTTAGGGGATTTTATTTATTTATTTATTTAAAAAATATTGTTGCTTATTCATGGTCTGGTAGTGTTCTGATTAGAAACTTCTGGATTATTTCCAAACTTTAGAAAATATAAACTTCAGAAAATGTCAAGACATCAGACCTGTTGCCAAATTCCAAATGGGACAATGTTAATATTGGTCAGCTTTACACCACTCTGTTTGAGGTACCAGAATACAGGCCGTTCTGTCTTCCCAACATAAATGGGCACATCTGGCCTCCTCTCTGCAAGTTTCTTCAATGTAGGGTAACTGGAGAGTAAGAAAAGAGGAGAGTAGGAAACAAACAAACAAACAAACAAACAAACGACAATAATATATTTATACCCTACCCATCTGGTTGGGTTTCCCCAGCCACTCCCAACAGAATATTAAAAACAGGATATAACATCAAACATTAAAAACTTCCCTAAACAGGGTTGCCTTCAGATATCTTCTAAAAGCCAGATAGTTGTTTATTTCCTTGACATCTGATAGGATGGCGCCACTACCAAGAAGGCCCCCTGCCTGATTCCCTGTAGCTTTATTTCTCTCAGTGTGGGAACTGCCAGAAGGCCCTCGGAACTGGATATCAGTGTCTGGGCTGGACAATGGGGGTGGAGACACTCCTTCAGGTATACTGGGCAGAGGCCATTTAGGGCTTTAAAGGTCAGCACCAACACTTTGAATTGTGCTCGGAAACGTACTGGGAGCCAATGTAGGTCTTTCAGAACTGGTGTTATATGGTCTTGGTGGCCACTCTCAGTCAATCCTCAAGTCACTTTACTGGGGTGTGCGTCAGCTATATATAGTGAAAGGACCAGGATTCCAGGAGAGTGAGCAAGCCAAGTGAAGCTCACTTAATTATAGAAATTTATTTGTCATTGTCCGTATATACACAGTATACACAACAACGAAAATCAAACACCCACCCAAAGACCGGCTTCACATACACATTTGCACGTACCTCCAACACTCTCATCCCATTCAGACATAATCTATAAAACATACATAATCCAGAATATAACATGACCTATTAAAAGCATAACATGACCTAAACCCTATCTCATTCCTTCCTACTCCCTGCTTGCTATTTCTTACAACTGGCCCTGAGATCATTATTTAGTGCAATCAGAGCTCTTGGATAGAAACTATTCAGAAGGCGTGTGGTTCGTGTTTTCATTGTCCTATATCTTCTGCCCGAAGGCAACAGTTCAAAGAAGTTGTGAGCAGGATGGGTGGGATCTCTCAGGATATTGTGTGACTTCTTCAAAGTGTGAGACGTGAAGATCTCATCCAGGGTTGGTAGCTGGAGCCCTATAACATTCTGGGCGATTTTTGTTATTCTCAGTAAAGCTTTTTTATCCGTTTCAGAGCTGCTTCCATACCACGATAATATACTATAGGTTAAGACACTCTCGATGGTACTGTGATAATAGGACAGGAGTAGGTGCTGAGATAGATTCAGTCCCCTGAGCATTCTCAGGAAATACAACCTCCCCTGCACCTTCCTCACAACCATGTTAATATTTGCAGTCCATGAGAGGTCCTCAGAGATATAAATGCCCAGGTATTTAAAACTACCAACCCTCTCCACCTCCTCGCCATTTATGTGCAATGGTAAAAATACACTTTTCTTTCTCCTAAAATCAACTATGAGTTCTTTGGTTTTTTTGGTGTTAAGCATAAGATTGTTTTCTTTACACCATTGAATTAACCCCTGTACTTCTTTCCTATAAGCAGTCTCATCGTTCTCACTAATGAGCCCCACCACTGTTGTATCATCCGCAAATTTGATGATTGTGTTGGACTTATACAGTGGGGTACAATCAGATGTGTACAGGGAATAGAGAAAGGGACTTAGCACACATCCCTGAGGAGCTCCTGTGCCTAATACTAGAGTAGAAGAATAGTAAGGTCCCATTCTCACTGTCTGCGGCCTGTCAGTCAGGAAATTCCTTACCCACTGTCAGGGAACTGCCATCGGCAGGACAGGAGGTGCAAAGGCTCTCTGAGGTAGAGAGAGACGTAACAGCTGAAGAGGGAACCAGTAGGGGGCGAACAGGAACGTCAAGGGAAGGAGAGTCGGAGGAATGGCTCAGAGACGCTTCCAGCGAAAACAGTGGGGAGGTCTCAGGACCTCCTTTTTTTTTTTTTTTATAAATTTTTTTATTGCGTTTCTTTCCATAATTTTATAGGTTTATAAACAAATAAAGTAGTTACAAGAAACAAATTTTCTCTTTTTTAACAACAAAAACAAAATAAAACTTGGACTTCCCCACCCCTTCCGATTCTGCGTTCTTTGCATTAACAATGTCAGCATTTTGTTACCTTATTTCATACCTTGTTGTAACTTTCGAATGTTATGTATCCAAATACAATATATTATATCTCAATTTCAATACCTTTAAAATAAACATAACATATTCAATTTAAATTGTCTCCTTTTCTCTTTTGTCACTAATTTTACCATTTACTTAATCATATTCGCAGAAGCTTAACGTTTCCTAATCATGCACTTTCTTAGGATTCATACAGCTTATAATATTTTTTCAGATAATCTTTAAATTTTCCCCAGTCCTCCTCAATTGTTTCTTTATCCAAATCTCGGATTCTGCCGGTCAGTTCAGCTATCTCCATGTAGTCCATCAACTGCGTCTGCCAGTCCTCCAGCGTGGGCAAATCTTGTGTCTTCCAACTCTTTGCAATGAGTATTCTTGCTGCTGTGCTAGCGTACATAAACAAAGTTCTATCTTTCTTTGACATTTTCTGGTCCACCATGCCCAACAGGAAGGCCTCTGGTTTCTTAGGAAAGGTATACCTAAATACCTTTTTCAATTCATTATAAATCATTTCCCAGAAGGCCTTCACTTTTGGGCAGGTCCACCAGAGATGGAAGAAAGTCCCCTCTGCTTCCTTACACTTCCAACATTTGTTGTCAGACAGGTGATGCATCTTGGCTAGCCTGACTGGGGTCATGTACCACCGGTATATCATTTTCATAATGTTTTCCTTCAAGGCACTAGATGCCGTGAATTTCATTCCGGTGTTCCATAACCTTTCCCAGTCTTCAAACATAATATTATGTCCAACATCCTGTGCCCATTTTATCATAGCAGATTTAACTGTCTCATCCTGTGTGTTCCACATAAGCAGCAAGTTATACATTCTAGATAAAATCTTGGTCTTTGGTTCTAACAATTCTGTCTCTAGTTTCGATTTCCCCTCCTGGAAACCAACCTTTTTATCCAATTTAAAAACCTCTTGAATTTGAGCATAATGTAACCAATCTCGCACCTTGTTTTTTAATTTGTCCTGGCTCTGCAACTTCCAACCGTCTCCAATTTTTTCAATTAATTCCCAATATTTCGGCCAATAGGCCTCCATATTGGGTCTTTTTCGAGCTTTGGCCTCCACCGGTGATAGCCACCTCGGTGTTTTACTCTCTAATAAGTCTTTATATTTCATCCAGACTGCAAAAATCGCTTTTCTGACAATATGGCTTTTAAACAATTTGTGAACTTTAACCTTGTCATACCATAGATATGCATGCCAACCAAATGCATTATCAAAACCTTCCAGATCTAGGACGTCGGTGTTTTCTAGCAAAAACCAATCTTTCAGCCAGCAGAAGGCTGCAGCTTCATAGTACAACCTCAAATCCGGCAGGGCAAACCCCCCTCTTTCTTTTGAATCAGTTAATATTTTATACTTTATTCGGGGCTTTTTGCCCTGCCAGACAAACTTAGATATATCCTTCTGCCATTTTCCAAAACATTCCTCTCTGTCCACGATCTGCAGGGTTTGAAACAAGAATAACATTTTCGGCAATACATTCATTTTAATTGCTGCAATCCTTCCCAACAAGGAAAGTTTCAATCTTGACCAAATTTCTAAATCCTTCTTTACTTCCAACCAGCATTTTTCATAATTGTCCTTAAATAAATTCAAATTTTTGGAAGACAAATAGATTCCTAGGTATTTCACTTTCTTTACCACATTTAATTCTGTTTCTCTCTGAAACCCCTCTGTTTCTGTAAGTGTCAAATTCTTGGTCAAAACCTTGGTTTTTTGTTTGTTCAACTTAAACCCCGCCACCTGACCAAACTCAGATATAAGTTCAAGAACTCTTTTTGTACTGGATTCTGGCTCCTGCAATGTCAAAACTAGGTCATCTGCAAAAGCTTTAAGTTTATATTGTTTCACTCCGACCTCTATCCCTTGTACCAGCCGGTCCTCCCTTATCATGTTCAATAGCACCTCCAGGACTGAAATGAATAAAAGAGGGGATAGAGGGCACCCTTGTCGTGTCCCTTTTTCAATTTTGAACTCCTCCGTCACCACATTGTTCACTATTAATTTGGCCTTTTGCTCTGAATAAATTGCTCGTAACCCATTTTCAAACCCCCGCCCCACTCCCATCCCTTCCAAGTTTTTCTTCATGAACATCCAAGATATATTGTCAAATGCTTTCTCCGCATCAACAAAAATTAACACCGCCCTTGTGTTCCTGTTAGTTTGTAAAAGTTCCAAAATATCGATGATGTTTCTGGTATTCTCATATAAATGTCTACCAGGGAGAAAGCCTGCTTGGTCTTTGTGAATTACTTCAATTAAAACTTTTTTAAGTCTACTTGCCAAAATGTCTGCAAATATTTTGTAATCCACATTCAGGAGTGAGATGGGGCGGTAGTTCTTGAGTTGAGTCTTTTCAGATTCTATCTTAGGTATCAATGTGATGAACGCTTCTTTCCACGTTTCTGGTGCCCTCTTCCCATCCATGATCTGGTTGCATACCTCCAACAAGGGTTGTGTTAAATAGTCTTTCAAAGTCTTGTAGTATTTGGAGGTAAGCCCATCCGGGCCTGGAGATTTGCCTAGTTGCATGTTCTGAATGGCACTTTCAATTTCCTGGGTGGTTATTGTAGAGTTCAAGATTGATCTTTTATCTTGAGTTATTTTTGATAGTCCATTTGTCTTTAAAAAATGATCTATCTCTGATTCTTTCTGAGGCCCCTGTACATAAAGTTCTTTAAAATATCTGTGGAAGCACTTCCTAATTTCCTCTGGTTTCTGCACCGTTCTTCCTTCAATCTCTAGATTTGTAACTGTATTCAACTTTTGTCTTTTTTTCAGCTGCCAAGCTAGCAGCTTTCCACATTTATTTGCTGATTCAAAGGATCTTTGCTTCATCTGTTTTATTTTCCATTCAATCTCCTGATTAATCAATTTTGAATATTCTGCTTGATGGAATTTAATTTCTCTCAACAGATCCTTTGACTTTGGTTTAGTTCTCAATTTTTTCTCTCCTTGATGTATTTTCTCCAGTATTTTATCTTTCTTTCCATTCCAGAGCTTCTTCTTAATTGTATTCTGTTGTATCAGAAACCCCCTCATGACAGCTTTGCTTGCGTCCCAGATCGTTCTTTTTTCTACTGTAGTATTCAAATTTATCTCAAAATAGTCCTTTAATGTTTTTTGGGCCTTTTTCACAATCTCTTGATCTCTTAAAAGAGTGTCATTCATTCTCCATCTGAAGGAACCGGTTTGAGTAAGTCTGAGATCTAATTTCAGAGCGTTGTGGTCGGAGCATGTTTTTGGGCAGATTTCCACCTTTTTAGTCTTGGGTGCCAGCCCCCTGGAGGTCCAGATTTGGTCGATCCTTGACCAGGACAGGTGGGCCTCAGAGAAGAAAGTTCCTTCTTTACCTAGGGGGTTCTTTGTCCTCCATATATCAATCAAATCCAGATTGTCAGTCATTTCAAAAAAAGTTTTAGGCAGTCTGCCGTCTGATGTTAGATTTTGGTTATAAGACTTATCCATATGTGTAGACACCACTCCATTCATGTCTCCCATCATTATGATGTTAGCATAGTCCAGATAGTCCAGCAGCGTCTCATGCAGCTTCTTGAAAAATTCTGATTTCCCGTCGTTTGGAGCATAAATTCCTAGTATCAATATTTTTTCTCCTTGGGTCTGGATTTCAATTGCCAGAATTCTTCCATATTCATCTTTGAATAAAAGTTTAGGTATCAGGCTCTCCTTAGCATAAATCACCACTCCTCTTTTCTTTACCTTGTCTGAGGAAATAAACTCTTGGCCTAGTCTTTTGTTGACCAAAACTTTCCTGTGGAGCCTGGTCACATGGGTTTCTTGTAAACAAATAATATCCAATTGTTCTTTCTTCAATATATGAAACAGTTTCCTTCTTTTCTCCGGGGAATTTCCGCCATTTATATTCCAACTGAGTAGCTGCAGAGACATCCTGAACTATTCTGTTACACCTAGAGCGGTGTATCTTCTTTTTCCTCTAATTCCGAGGGTTTAGGCGTCCCTCCGCCTGCTGGCAGAGTGGGTCCTGGTTTAAGTATAGGCCAAAGGGCTGCTGCTTCTTTTTGGAGATCTTCTCCGTGGTCGTGCTGGAACTTTTGTAGATCCTCTGGTAATCTTATTTTAACCTTCTTCTGTTTGTAAGTAAATGATAGTCCTTGTGGGAACTCCCACCTATAAGGGATTGAGTTAAGTCTCAACAACTTAGCCAATTCTGAATAGGTGGCTCTCAGATCCAATAGCTGTTTAGGAATATCTCGGTAGATTTCCACCCTTTTCTCTTGTATCTCAATTGAGTTTTTGAAGTGTAGGCCTAATATTTTGTCTCTCTCCTCTCTTGATCTCAAAGCTATTAGACAGTCTCTAGATCTATCTTTTCTTACCAATCTTCCCAGTCGAAAAGCCGATACTATTTTAAAATCACTTTCTTCTTTTAAGCCCCAGAACTTTGAAAATTCTGTTGTCAAAAATCCAATCAAATCTTCTTGTTCGATTTCTGGGACCGCCCTAAGCCTAAGATTAGTCTCCCGGTTTTTCAGTTCCACCAAAGAGAGATAGGTTTGTTGGTCCCCTATCTGTTTATGCAGAGGCTTGACTTCTGCTTTAACTTCCTCAACCTCTTTTTTAGCTGATGTTGCAATTTCAACGGCTTCCCCTGCCAATTTACGGTTCTCTTCCGTTGCTCCTTGCAATTTTTCAATTGCTTGGGTGTGTTGGGAAACCTGGTCTGTCAATTTCTGGATCGAGGATGTAGCTTGGTCAATTTTTGTTGATTGGTTATCAATTTTTTGATTTAATGTTGACAATTGTTCCAAAACTTGTTTCAGTGCTGCCTCTGCTCCTCCTGATGCCATATCTTCCTCTTCAGATTTTTCAGGCTTTTCACTTTCTACTTTTTGTGTTGCAAGCACAGCAGGCACTGATAGTCTACGTCCCTGAGTTAAAGTTGTTTGCAAAAGCTGTGCCTGCTTTTTTGCTTTTTCTTTTTCCTTAGCTTCCTTAGCTTTGGCTGCTCTTGTCTTTCCTGTACCACTCATCAGTCAATGTTCAAGGTCAGATGTTGTAATCCCATGGGAAAGACAAGTCCAAATTTATAAACAGTCTGGAGAAAGAAAGTAAGCAAAAAAACTTTTCCCAGGCCTTTGTTATCCAATGTCCTCTAGGGGGAGTGCCACCAAAAGTTAGTAAGAAGAAGGTAACTTTTCCGCCATTAAAGTTTCCGTTTTCAAAAACAATTTTAAAAGCAAGTTAGTTCCAAAACACTAAGAAAAAAGTCCTGCAGAGCACTTTAAAACGTTTAACAATGTTCCAACAAGGTGCCTGCAATTGTATCCACTCAAACTAAGTAAGCCCAAAAGTTGCACTTCAGTTACAAAAGTATCTGGAAGTTTGTAACAATTCCGCAGTCAAGCAACTTCACCCGGCCACCCGAAGATTTGGAGTTAGAGTCTTCCCTCGCCCCATGGGGGACCGCTCCAAGTCCAATTTAAACTGTATTTTTTCTTCCTTTAAGAATAAAATTTCAAGTGTGCACGAAAGTCCCACTTTAAAGCCTTAAAGCTTCCCTGTTCACAGCGCTTTCCGCTCTTTAAACAGTCTGCTTTGATCTTATAAGCAGTGCCGGAAGACGGACTTCCTCTTTCTCGTCTCCCGGTTTCAGCCAAATTTCTTCAAGTTATTGTAACAAATCTTAAGTCCTTACTCACGGGTTTGCTGTTTCAGAGTAGTATTTTTTGGAAGAAAGGTCAGCGCTCATCCGTGACAGCCGCGCGGCTTCGCCTCCGCAGAAAGAGCGATGAACTCACAGCACCGCTCCCCCTCCTTCACTCCGGAGCCCCTTACGGGGTCCCTTCCGCGAATTTGGGGTCGCTCCAGGTGCCCGCCGAGTCCCACGGCCACGGACTCTCTCTGTCCGTGGTTTTTCTTGATGGGTTGCCGCTGCGCCGTAGCGAAACAACCCTTTTCTGCGGTGCCCCTCTTCAGAGCTCGAAGAGGTCCGCCATCACGGTTTCGCGCCGCCTCCGGAAGTCCGGAGGGCATTAAGAACGCCAAAGCTATGTACTGCCGGAGGATCGAAAAACATTTTGAGAGCTCCGACCCTCGTTGAGTATGGCAAGGCCTGCGACAAATTACAGGGCAAAATATTAAAAACGAACTGGCTAGCAGCAGTGCGCACTTAGCTGATCAACTGAATCAATTTTTTAGTCGCTTGGAGGTGGGAACTGGAACTACTGACACTACAGCATTGGCTACCAGCACATCATCAGAAGCTACTACTGATAGACAACCATTTTTACTACAGACCTCTGATGTACAACGTGCCTTTCGGTGCATTAACATTAGGAAGGCAGCTGGACCGGATGGAATCACGGGACGGGTAATTAGGGACTGCGCTGCAGAATTAGCTGGTGTATTTACGGACATTTTTAATCTATCCCTGTCGCAGGGTTCTGTCCCTACCTGTCTGAAGACATCGATTATAGTGCCAGTCCCCAAGCAGTCAGTGGTGGTATCTCTCAATGACTATAGACCAATAGCCCTAACATCTGTCGTTATGAAATGTTTCGAGAGATTGGTGCTAGATCATGTTAAGGCTGGTCTACCATCCACTCTAGACCCGTTCCAGTTTGCATACAGAAGAAATAGATCTACTGATGATGCTATTTCCATCGTTGTCCACACTGTACTGAGTCATTTAGAACGACAGGGAACCTACGCAAGGCTGTTGTTTGTGGACTACAGTTCTGCTTTCAGTACAATTTTGCCAGACAGGTTATTTCTTAAAATGATCAATTTGGGTATACATCAGAAGATCTGTCTGTGGGTGTCAGGGAACTGCCATCGGCAGGACAGGAGGTGCAAAGGCTCTCTGAGGTAGAGAGAGACGTAACAGCTGAAGAGGGAACCAGTAGGGGGCGAACAGGAACGTCAAGGGAAGGAGAGTCGGAGGAATGGCTCAGAGACGCTTCCAGCGAAAACAGTGGGGAGGTCTCAGGACCTCCTATAGGGACACCCGTTCCTCGCCGGAAACTGTCACGCAGAGAGTCCAGAAGACGTGTTTCCGTTAAGGAGCTTTTATGTTGGAAACGTTTCCGAAAGCAACCACTTTCGGATTCTGCTAGCGATTGACGCAGCCATGCTGGAGGGGCTCCGTCACAGGCAGAGGTTTGAGAACTTGTTCAAACTCTGAGGGACTTGCAGTTTACGCACAAGCAGCTCTTCATCCCATCACAGCAATCCGAAAGTCACCGAAAGCTAGCTTGTGCCAGGGAGAGGCATCATGAGCGAACCAGCTGGAACCGGAGTAGCTGGAGGAGGTCCAAGCCTGGAGGAAAGGTACAGGACGTTGGAGATCCAGCTTGCCTTGCAGACGGCGAGGCTGGAGGAGAGGAGGGCTCAGGATGCAGAAAGGGGGAAGGAGAAAGCCACCCCGCTCACCAGAAAGATGCCAGGATTGGTGCAGAAATTTGGGGGGGACCCCAGAAACTATCATGCCTTTAGGACAGAGATGCAATACGCTCTCAATCTGCAATTTGATGACTTCCCTGATGAGGAATCGCGAGTGGCTTTTGTAATTAGCCATCTCGAATCAGGGGCGAAGGACTGGGTTAGACCCTTGATGGCAGCAAATAATGAGATCCTAAAGGACACGATGAAGTTTTTTCGTGCCATGGACCTGATGTTTTCCAGCGACATTGAGCAGGGAGGGGTGCGAAGGCAGTTAATGGCTTGCAAACAGGGGAACCGGACTGTCCGTGAGTACTGGACTGAGTTCACTATGTTGATTCATAGATTGGGGTGGGACCTGTCTGCGGAGCCCATTCAGATGCTTTTCGAAGAAGGGCTCTCTTCGTCCTTAAAAGATGAACTTTCCCGGGCCCCCAGAGCGGAGTCTATGGACCAGCTGACTAAATCCGCGCTGGCCATAGGAGCGCGCCAGGAAGCGAGGGCTTTGGAGAAGAGGGAGGGGAAAGGAGAACGTTGGAGGGAGCTCCGCATTCCAGACATTCCAGAGCAGCCTTTCCCGCCGGCAGAGCCGATGGAAGTTGGAACAGCGCGGGCGCGCGCAGTTTCAAACCTCGGTGAAGGGCGGAAGAAGGAGGGAAAGAGCGCCAAGAAATGTTATCTCTGCCAACAGCCAGGACACTTTGCCAGAGTCTGTCCACAAAGAAAGGAATGGCAAGGCATGGCAGGAGCTGTTGGGGGAGAGGAGGAGGAAAGCAAGGAGCAAGTAAAAGCCAACGCCTGGCTGCCACCGTCGGGGCACAGCAGCCAGGCCCAAAAGCAGTGAAAGTGCCCTCACCGGAACCTCCCAGACCTGCTCTAGTGATAGAGGTGTTGCTAGAGCTGCCAAACGGACACCCCCTACAGATCAAGGCCCTTCTGGATTCAGGCAGCTCCTGTAATTTCATGAGTAAGGAGTTCGCAGCTGAGCACCAGATACAAACCCTCCCCTTAAGTAAACCCCTGCAGGTGACCACGATTGACGGCAGAGAGCTGTTGGGAGGAGAAGTGAACCAACAGACAGTCCCCATGATAATGAGGGTGGCAAGGCACACCGAGAGGATAGCGTTTAATGTGGCCACCTTGGGAGGAGCTCCCATCATTTTGGGGATGAGCTGGCTGGCACTACACGATCCTCTAGTGGGCTGGCATCAGAGGGTGGTCTCCTTTGGGTCAGCGCATTGCCTAGAACACTGCAAGCAGGGGAAGGATCCAGGGGGAGCCAGGCTCACCCTAGCTGGGATGGAGGTAATGAATAAAGGGGAGGTGCCTCCGCAATATGCAGATCTGAGCAACGTATTTAGCGAAAGGGAAGCGGACAAACTGCCGCCGCATAGACCCTTTGACTGTCAAATCTGTTGGTTAAAGCAGAGTTCCGTGCCCAGCGGAAGGATGAGGAGTACGTGCTGCATACTCTTGGTTGCTTTATTTACAGTTCAAAGCAGTTATATTACAGAAAGACATCTTGCCTCTGCCGGAGCAGAAAAGCATCCTCTCTCCTCGACAGCTTGGAGAGAAAACAACCCAGTGAAAAACAGGAAACCAGTGTACGTCACATCCAGTCTCCCTTTCCCGTGAGAAACTCCAACAGTACAGTACAGACTGTGGAATGTAAACACCTGTCTCGTGACAAGCCCTTTCGCTGCACAGTGAAGGAAAACAGAAACCAACATCCTCCCCCTTTCTGTGAACATCACTGGGCAGCGTGTTCGTACAATATCAGTACAAACCCAACTTCTGCACATAGGTACAGTGTTGATCCCTTGATACAATCTTGGATAATACATCAGCAGGAATTTTATTACCTGGCATATAGGACACCGTTACGAGTCCCTTCTGAATACATTCCCTAGCATGCTGCAATTTTAATTGCAAGTGCTTCGTGCTTTGCTTACAACCTTCAGACTTCAGCAAAGCCAAACATGCTTTGTTGTCCTGGTAAACCTGGATTGGACATTTGATAGGAATTTTCATATCTTTGCACAATTGTATCAACCATTCACAATCCTTAAGTGAATAAGACAGTGCATTCAGTTCAGCTTCACAAGTACTTAAGCTAACTGTTGTTTGCTTCTTGCATGACCAATCAAACAGACCCTGATTGTACATGTAGCAAACTCCAGACGTACTTTTCCTGTCTTCAGTGTCACTTCCAAAACTTGCATCTGCAAATATCTCAAGACCACCAGACTTCTGATTGTTAAATCTCAGTCTGTAATGCATAGTGCCTTTCAAATACCGCGCTATGCGTTTCAGAGCTTTCCAATCCTTGACACTAGGATTGTTGACTTGTCTGCTTAGCAAATTACAGCTAACAGCAATGTCTGGTCTTGAACATCTGGCAATGAAGTTTAGCTTGCCTAGCACACTTCTGTACAGTGTAGAGTCAGAAAATGCTTCTCCAGTGTCATCTACCTGATAACCTGTTGTCATCGGTGTGTCTACAGGGTTAGCATCCATCAGGTTTAGTTTGCTTAACACATCAGCAATTTTCCGTGACTGGTGTACTAGAATGTTACCATCTTGATCTCTTTCTATTTCCAGAGATAGGTAGTTGTTTACCTCACCAAGATCTTTCATGTCAAAGTGCTCTTTCAGTTGAGCTAGGGCGTTATTGTACATTGCGACATCTTTCCAAAAGAATAATAAATCATCAACATAAAACAAACAGTACAGTTTCTTTTGCCCCTCCTCTTTGACAAATACACATGGATCAGCTTTCCCTTGCTGAAAACCTAGAGAAAACAATACTTCAGTGAGTTTTGTGTGCCAACACCGTGCACTTTGTTTGAGACCATAAAGGGATTTCTTCAGAGCACAAACAAATCCCTGTTTTACCTGTACGCCATCAGGTGGAAGCATATAAAGTGATTCATCCAGAGATCCGTACAGAAAAGCTGTATTAATATCATGGTGACTAATGTGTAGATTTTCCTCTGCAGCTAGCTTGAGCATAAGCCTAATGCTTTCATACCTCACTGTGGGTGAGTAGGTCTCGTGATAGTCTTCACCTGGTACTTGTGCAAAACCTCTGGCTACCAATCTGGCTTTGTGTCTGACTATCTTGCCATTTTGATCAGTCTTCGCTTTGAAGACCCATTTGCTTCCAAGCAGTTTCATTCCTGGAACTACTGGAACTAGCTCCCATGTTTTGTTCCTTTCCAAGGAATCAAGCTCAGCCTTCATGGCATTTAACCATGGTTCAGCTTCCTTTGAATCCAAACCCTGGATTTCTTGGAAACTTGAAGGTTCAAATACCTTCTTGGAGCTTTTAACAGCTGTTACTGCTATCGTAGCAAATTCATCAGCAAATCTCTTTGGAGGTTTGCCTTTTGTGGCTCTCTGTGACCTACGAATTAGCCTTAAGTCTTCAACACTCTCCTCTTCCTTCTTAGGAGAAAAGCGACCTATTGTGAACAATGGTTCTTCCAATTCTTGATCAGAGCTTTCAGAGGGTCGCATAGAGGCTTTCGCACTCTTGAAATCCTCTGAATCACCCGATTCAGTTTCAGATTCAGACTCAGAACCTTCATCAGTGGGTGTGGGTTGTTGTGGTTGCTTCTGACTATCCTCAGTCTCATCACTGTCATCAGGATAACATTGGAAAATTCCCACATTCTCCCCCCACTTTGCATTGTATTCAACACTTCTCGTGAGCTTAATTGTCTTAGAGTCAGTCATCATTATTCTGTAAGACCCTTTCTGATAACCTAGAAAGATACCATGCAATCCACGCTTGTCTAACTTTGAATTTTGTGGTGAATGAACCCACATGTCAGAACCAAAAATTTTCATGTGTTTGATGTATGGCTTCTTGCCAAACATCTTCTCATAGGGGGTACAACCAATCGCTGAAGATAACCTGCGATTGTAACTGTAAACAAAACACGAGAGAGATTCGGCCCAATAACTCTCTGGAAGATTGGCATCATGCAGCAAGGTTTTTAACCCTTGAAGCAATGTCTGATTTGCCCGTTCCGCAAGCCCATTCTGCCATGGCGAGCGAGGACTAGACAAATCGTGTTGAATTCCTTTCTCAGTCAGAAAAGCTTCAAACTGCTGAGAAGTGAATTCTCCCCCGCGATCACTGAAAAGAGTCTTTATCTTCTTACCATGCACATTTTCCAACCAAGCACAGAATTCCTTGAACCTAGGAAAAGCCTCTGATTTCTGCTTGAGATTGTATACAAAAATATATCTAGAAAATGCGTCAATGAGAACCATGAAGTACCTATTTCCACCCAAAGAGGGCGCTAGTGGTCCAACCAAATCAGCATGAATAATCTGGTATGGTTCCGTAGCTTGCCTACTAGACACCTTACCTTTCGCAGCCATTTTCACCTTGTTTGCTGCGCATGCTTTGCACTTCATGTGGTACCTGCAGGGTCTAATAGTCATACCTTCAACCAAGGCAGGCATTTTAGATACTGCCTCAAAATGCAAATGACCAAATTTTCGATGAAAATCATGAATACATCCTGCATGCAAACTTTTGTTAGAACCTGCAATGCAACAAGTGTCATCCTGCACAACATCATCATAATACAAAACAAACAAACGATCAACATATTCAGCATGCAATTCATAGTCATTTTTCTTTGTGATGATGCACTTCTTGTTCTTGAAGGAAACGTCAATGTTCCGCTCATTCAGTTGTCCAACGCTGAGCAGATTATGTTTGGCGTCTGGCACGTAAAGGACATTCTGTATCGATAAGTCCAAACTGTGAAGAACAACAGTTCCGTAGCCTTTACTGGGAATAGTGTGGTCATCCGCCTGGTGAATCGCACCTTCCTGCGGTGTAAAAGACACAAAAAGTCTCTTATCGTTGCACATGTGGTGGGTCGCCGCCGAATCAACAACGAAGAAAGATCTAGACGTCTTCTGGACCTCTGCAACCTTTGGAGTGAAGCGTGAAACCATAGCCTTGTGCTGCGTTGTCCTAGACACCGGACCTTTGCCTTTGCCTCGGCCTTTTCCACGCGATGAGCTTTCGCTGCGCTGCTCTGTCTTGGCCCTGGGATATCTGCATTCCCTCTTCATATGGCCTAGACGTCCACACGAGTAGCATTTCACTGCCTTCAAAGCTTTGGCGCCATCTGGTGGTTCCACTGCACTATGGGATGACGTCTGTGAAGACTCCCCCTTGCCCATGCAGCTAGCACCCCGGCGATCTGCTTCATTTAACACCACGGCAGTAACAAAGTCCACTGTTAGCTGAGCTGTTGGCTGCACAGCAATCTGGGTTGCAACAGACTCCCAACCTGAACCCAAAGATTGTAGTATCATGAAAGAATACACAGCCTCTGGAAAGTTGAGTCCTCTCTGTTGCAGCTCATGTCTCAGATTTTGCATCTCCATCAGATGTAAACGCACATCTCCACCTTCAGCAAGAGCCATATTATGCAGCTTGTTAAAGTAAAACATAGTAGATCCAGCTTCTGTCCTTAAGTGAGCCTCTCTCAAAGAATCCCAAATTTCTCTGGCTGAGGTCTTATCACGCAATAGACAGAGCTCTTCTGGGGATACTATCAATGTAAGTGTTCCCCGTGCTTTGGAATCCTTAACTTTCCATGCATCTGTAACTGGAGCTGGGGGGGTTTCTGTAATGACCTCAAACAAACCCTCTTTCCGCAGAATTGCCTCTGCATACAAAACCCAGTCGGCATAATTTTTCTTGTTGAGCTTAGGAATCCCACAAGCATCCTGAAGGGCCATCATGACTCTGGCATTAGCCTTCAGCGTCATATATGCTGCTTTAAATCTTGCTGCGTCACTTCTGCACCTGCTTTATTCCAAAAGCGCACTTAAAAGTTACTTTCGATTTCCCCAGCATAGTAACTTGAGCCTGGGAGCCATTTTCCTATTCCCGGCAAAACGGCTTTAAAAGTTCAAAGTCCAGCCATAAAGCCATTAACTAGAAGCTGGCAGGCTGCCCGGAGCAGTAGCAACATACCTCATCAATCATGTTTATGCGCAGAGCAGATTCCAATCCGATCTGTCCCTCTGCATTCCGATCCTTTGCCGGCACTCCGATTCGACTTCTGGAGCCCATAACCACGTGTTGGTTAAAGCAGAGTTCCGTGCCCAGCGGAAGGATGAGGAGTACGTGCTGCATACTCTTGGTTGCTTTATTTACAGTTCAAAGCAGTTATATTACAGAAAGACATCTTGCCTCTGCCGGAGCAGAAAAGCATCCTCTCTCCTCGACAGCTTGGAGAGAAAACAACCCAGTGAAAAACAGGAAACCAGTGTACGTCACATCCAGTCTCCCTTTCCCGTGAGAAACTCCAACAGTACAGTACAGACTGTGGAATGTAAACACCTGTCTCGTGACAAGCCCTTTCGCTGCACAGTGAAGGAAAACAGAAACCTACTCCCTGGGGCTCAACTCCCAGTGGGCAAGCTGTACGCCATGTCAGACAGGGAGATGCAGGAGCTGAGGGAGTTCATTGACAAAAACCTGAAGCGAGGTTTCATCAGAGAGTCCCGAGCAGTGGGGGGCAGCCCAGTGTTTTTTGTGGACAAAAAAAACACAGATAAGCCGAGACTTGTAGTGGACTTCAGGGCCCTAAATGCCGTGTCGGAACCCCTGGCTTTTCCTATGCCCCGAATTGATGACATTCTGACCAGGGTGAGGAAGGGGAAGATTTTTACAAAACTGGACCTGCGGGGGGCGTACAATCTGATACGCATAAGGAAGGGGGATGAATGGAAGACCACCATGTTCACCCCTTTGGGAGCATTTGAATACCTCGTAATGCCCTTCGGTCTCCAAGCCGGCTCCGCATGTTTTCAAAGTTTTATCAACCACGTCTTGGGACCTTTGCTCTACAAGAATTGTGTGGCCTTTTTAGATGACGTGTTGGTGTATTCGGAAGATGAAGAGCAGCATGTGAGGGACGTGAGAGAAGTGTTGGGCCGGCTGCAAGCCAATCAGCTGTGGGTGAAACTGGAGAAGTGCCAGTTTCATGCCAAGGAGGTGGAATTCCTGGGGTACCGCTTGTCAGACAAAGGATTGGCCATGGATCCAGGCAAGGTCCAGGCGGTGCTGGAATGGAAGACACCGAAGACCAAGAAGGATGTGCAAAGATTCCTGGGGTTTGGGAACTTTTATCGGAAGTTCATCAAGAACTTTGCACACTTGACGGCGCCCATCACCGACTGCCTCAGTAGCAAGAAGAAATTTGTTTGGACGGCGGAGGCGGAGCGAGCTTTTGAAGAACTGAAAAGGGCTTTCGCCTCGGAAGAACAACTTCTGCATGTGGACCTACAGAAGCCCATGAGAGTGGAAACAGACGCGTCAGACCGAGCGGTAGGGGCGGTACTTCTTCAGCCGGGAAGGAATACGTCGGAGTGGAGACCGTGTGCCTTCTTCTCGAGGAAGCTGAATAAGTCCGAGCGGAACTACACGGTGTATGACAGGGAACTACTCGCCATTCACGAAGCGTTCCGGAGGTGGAGACATTTATTGATTGGGACACAACACAAGGTGCAAGTGTGCACCGACCACAAGAATTTGGAGTATTGGAGAACAGCTCGAGTACTCAACCAACGACAAGTGAGATGGGCACAGGAATTTTCCAAATTCCACTTCGAGATTTGTTATGTACCAGGCCCAGAGAACGTCAGGGCGGACGCTCTCTCACGCAAACCAGAGTATTTGGAGGGGGAGGGGGCAATCGAAGAAAGACATGTCATTCCTGAGGACCGCTGGGTGTGTGGGGCGGCGCTGGTGGGGAGACGAGAACTGGTAGAGGAAACGGAAAATGACGAATATGCCCAAAATAAGCTCAGAGGTCTCAGGGGAGAGGGTGAGAGCCCGGAGGGTTTTGAGGAAAGAAAAGGGGCATTGTATTACAAAGGGGCACTGTATATACCAGAAGGTGAATTGAGAGGGAGGGTACTCAAGCAGTTGCATGATAGTCCCACGGCGGGACATTTTGGACAACACAAGACCATGTGGATGGTCACCAGGGAATTTTGGTGGCCCAAGGTGAGGGAAGATGTAAAGGAGTATGTAAGAGGGTGTGACCAATGTCAGAGGGCCAAGGGGGAAAGAAGGGCGCCGGCAGGGTTATTAGAACCATTACCCACGCCAGAACGGCCTTGGGAGGCGGTATCAATAGATTTTATGACGGATCTGCCCAAATCCAAGGGGAAAACGGCCATTATGGTAGTAGTGGACCTGTTAACTAAGATGTGCCACTTTGTAGATTGTTCACATGCAGTCACAGCGGAAGAAACAGCGAAGTTGTTTGTAGAACACATCTTCCGGCTGCACGGCGCCCCCTTGAGGGTGATCTCAGACCGCGGCAAACAATTTACTTCCAGGTTCTGGAGGAAGCTCATGAGCTTGCTGCACGTGGAAGTCAATTTTTCGACTGCCCGGCACCCTGAAACCAACGGGCAGGCGGAAAGAGCAAATGGCATCCTCCAACAATATCTGAGATGTTATGTCAATGACAGAGAGAATGATTGGGTCGAAAAGCTGGCGCTGGCAGAATTTGCCTACAACAATGCGGAGAATGTGTCCACAGGGATGAGCCCCTTTTTGGCCAATTACGGGTGTCACCCCAGGGCATTCCCAGGGGAGGGAGGCGAGAGATGGAGCGTCCCAGCGGCCGAACATTTTGTAGAAGAGATGGAAGCGATCCATCGTCAGCTTCAGCTCAACTTAGAAAGGGCCAAGGCACAATATAAGAAGCAGGCAGACAAGAACAGAAGGGAAGGTGAAACAATAAGGGTGGGGGATCAGGTGTGGCTGTCCACCCAAGGGTTGCCGTTCAAAGGGGGTTGTAAAAAATTAAGACCCAAGAGATTGGGACCCTTTGAGGTCATTCAGCAGGTCAACCCAGTGGCTTTCAAACTCCGGTTACCCAGCCACATGAAATTGCACCCAGTGTTCCACAGGTCGTTACTGTCACCGTACAAGGGGGGAGGTGAAGGGGAGTACACCAGGGGACCAGTCTTGGAAGAGAGGGAAAGCAGTAACCATGTAGCGGAAATCCTCGATTCCAGGTGGAAGGGCAATCAGGTGGAGTATTTGGTGGCGTGGGAAGGGGAACCGGAGTCAGAAAACACCTGGGTGACTGCAGAGGAGGTCAATGACGAGGTTTTAACAGAAACGTTCCACCAAAGATTCCCGAGGAAACCACAGCCGGTAGCAAGGTTTAGGAGGGAGTATTTTGGCACCACCGACGAGGAAGAGGAACTGGAAGGATTCGCGGAGTCGGAGTTGGAAGAAGGAACGGACTCAGATGACGAGGAGTACCGAGAGACTAGGAACAACAACAAGTGGAGAAAGGTGTTCAAAACTTCGGACGATGAGGAAGGTTCTTTCCGGGGTTTTACCTCCTCCCAACCCGTAGGGGAGGAGACGGGAGGGGGTGAAGGGGGCCCTGGAGGGGAGGTGGATGTCAGGGAACTGCCATCGGCAGGACAGGAGGTGCAAAGGCTCTCTGAGGTAGAGAGAGACGTAACAGCTGAAGAGGGAACCAGTAGGGGGCGAACAGGAACGTCAAGGGAAGGAGAGTCGGAGGAATGGCTCAGAGACGCTTCCAGCGAAAACAGTGGGGAGGTCTCAGGACCTCCTATAGGGACACCCGTTCCTCGCCGGAAACTGTCACGCAGAGAGTCCAGAAGACGTGTTTCCGTTAAGGAGCTTTTATGTTGGAAACGTTTCCGAAAGCAACCACTTTCGGATTGCTGTGATGGGATGAAGAGCTGCTTCTGCGTAAACTGCAAGTCCCTCAGAGTTTGAACAAGTTCTCAAACCTCTGCCTGTGACGGAGCCCCTCCAGCATGGCTGCGTCAATCGCTAGCAGAATCCGAAAGTGGTTGCTTTCG
This sequence comes from Podarcis tiliguerta, assembly GCF_965153285.1. Lineage (NCBI taxonomy): Eukaryota > Metazoa > Chordata > Lepidosauria > Squamata > Lacertidae > Podarcis > Podarcis tiliguerta. The sequence continues at coordinate 56,306,178 of NC_139540.1, read as the reverse complement.
GAAACGTTTCCAACATAAAAGCTCCTTAACGGAAACACGTCTTCTGGACTCTCTGCGTGACAGTTTCCGGCGAGGAACGGGTGTCCCTATAGGAGGTCCTGAGACCTCCCCACTGTTTTCGCTGGAAGCGTCTCTGAGCCATTCCTCCGACTCTCCTTCCCTTGACGTTCCTGTTCGCCCCCTACTGGTTCCCTCTTCAGCTGTTACGTCTCTCTCTACCTCAGAGAGCCTTTGCACCTCCTGTCCTGCCGATGGCAGTTCCCTGACACCCACAGACAGATCTTCTGATGTATACCCAAATTGATCATTTTAAGAAATAACCTGTCTGGCAAAATTGTACTGAAAGCAGAACTGTAGTCCACAAACAACAGCCTTGCGTAGGTTCCCTGTCGTTCTAAATGACTCAGTACAGTGTGGACAACGATGGAAATAGCATCATCAGTAGATCTATTTCTTCTGTATGCAAACTGGAACGGGTCTAGAGTGGATGGTAGACCAGCCTTAACATGATCTAGCACCAATCTCTCGAAACATTTCATAACGACAGATGTTAGGGCTATTGGTCTATAGTCATTGAGAGATACCACCACTGACTGCTTGGGGACTGGCACTATAATCGATGTCTTCAGACAGGTAGGGACAGAACCCTGCGACAGGGATAGATTAAAAATGTCCGTAAATACACCAGCTAATTCTGCAGCGCAGTCCCTAATTACCCGTCCCGTGATTCCATCCGGTCCAGCTGCCTTCCTAATGTTAATGCACCGAAAGGCACGTTGTACATCAGAGGTCTGTAGTAAAAATGGTTGTCTATCAGTAGTAGCTTCTGATGATGTGCTGGTAGCCAATGCTGTAGTGTCAGTAGTTCCAGTTCCCACCTCCAAGCGACTAAAAAATTGATTCAGTTGATCAGCTAAGTGCGCACTGCTGCTAGCCAGTTCGTTTTTAATATTTTGCCCTGTAATTTGTCGCAGGCCTTGCCATACTCAACGAGGGTCGGAGCTCTCAAAATGTTTTTCGATCCTCCGGCAGTACATAGCTTTGGCGTTCTTAATGCCCTTTTTCAATTTGGCTCTGGCTTCTCTATACTGTTGCGCATCACCAGAGTGAAAAGCAGCATTTCTTGCCTTTAACAGCAAATACACATCCCTGTTTAGCCAGGGCTTGTTGTTAGGGAACACCCGTATTTGTTTGGTGGTAGTGACGACATCGATGCAGGTTTTAACGTAGAACAGTACTGTTGAAGCGTATGTGTCCACATTATTCCCCACAAAAAGCGACCACTCGGTGCTCCGAAAACAATCTTGAAGTTGTTCAGATGCACCTACTGGCCACACTCGTATCTCTCTAATTGATGGTCTAATTCTACGTACAAGAGGTCTATATGATGGTATCATAAGTAGGGATATGTGGTCTGACTGCCCCAAATTGGGCAAGGGCTTGGTCTTGTATCCATGCATGATGTTACTATATACTCGGTCCAGGTTATTTCCCCCCCTGGTGGGACAATCAACATACTGGTGGAACTTAGGAAGCACAGTCCTTAAATCGGCTCGGTTAAAATCACCAGCAACCACAAATGCTCCATCCGGGTGGGCCCGCTGCTGTTTGCTAATAGCAGTTAGCAGGTGGCCCATAGCTGTAGTAGTGTTTGCATCGGGAGGTATATACACCGCTGTTATTATAACAACATTAAACTCACGTGGCAAATAGAAAGGGCCACTTCAAGGCCACCCATAGGCATATTGGATTCTGCTTGAATCCAATGCTGTGGCTATGGGAAAAGCAAGGCCTCTTGGGCCATTAATGTTGCAAGCTCCTCCATCACAGGCTCAGGTTGTATATATGTGTAAATAAACCATATATTCTACAGACACCACAGTCTCCACTGCCCCTCATTCCGAAGGAAACTGAACCCTGAGTAAGCGCCTGGAATCCCTGGAATCTCAACCCGCTTGGAGACTGGGGTGGCAGGCATCAATAACTATGCACAAGAATGGCACGGCTAATGATGTTCTTCCTTCCCTCATAAATGCCATCCAGGAGGCAGAACTTTGGCTTGTCCTACTTATATGCTTCCTTATATGCCTGTGTCACCAGAGCAGCATAGGACAAAGCCATACAGCATGCACACCACCAGCCCCAGGTGCTTAAGATGCTTAAGATGACAGCATAAGTAATTTCCCCTCTCTTTTTTATCATATGCACAGATACCTGAGATGATCAGAATGCATGTGGCTGATGTAAATTAGATCTGCACGACACAGTCTTTCCAACCAGTCACCAGGAGGCTCATGAAGCAACCACCAGCCACGTGCAAAAGCAGGGCCAACGAGCCACGGATCGAAGATCATTCTTCTGTCTCCAAGTTTGAGGTCCATACATGCATGAGTTACGTAAGTTACCTAAGAGCAGACAGAAACCCAAGACTGAGATGGATCGGTGTTGTCATGTTCCGTGTGCCTGAAAAGAAAAGAACTGTTTCCTAGTGTGGCTAGCTCAGTAGGTTAGAGCGTGGTGCTGATGATGCCAAGGTTGCAGGTTTGATCCCTGTATGGGGCAGTTCCATATTCCTGCATTGCAGGGGGTTGGACTAAGATGATCCTCAGGATCCCTTCCTTCTCTACAGTTCTATGATTCTATGATGTCCCCATGGTGCTATTTTGAGAGCGGATGTTAGAGAAGATTTCCGCTTCCTTTCTGCAGAAGAAAATACAGCTTTGCTCTTTGGCTGCTACACCCCAAAACATGCAGCTGGGCAGAGAGTGCCTCTTCCTTTGGCCACCCCCAGAGGAAAAAAAGAGACCAGGTGACCTTGCCCACTGCCAAAAATATTTCCTCTGCTTTGTCTGCTTCCACTGTGCCCCCTCCCCAAAGGTCCACACATACTGCCACTTCTGTTTCACACATTCTGTACCTTTATGTTTACACAGGCACATCCGCTCCTGTTTCCCCACCTCCCCACTTCTGGCTAACACTGAGTAGGGAGGGTGCCCAGTCAGATGGGTAGCTAGCATATCTAAACTTTGTGCAGAGGCCAGAGGCCAAATAGGAACTGCTAAGAGCATTCAGAATTGGTGTGGGTGGGAGACTTGCATTGGGTTGAGATCCTCTTGGAGACACATGAGAAGGCCATGATGAGAATATGTTCCCTTCTTGGGAGGCACACTAAACATAGAGATACTTCCCCAACCTAGTAATAACAATAATAATGTTATTATTTCTACTCCACCCATTTGTCTGGGTTTCCCCAGCCGCTCTGGGCGGCTTACAACACATAAAACTTTGTAAAACATTAGACATTAAAAATTTCCCGATACAGGGCTGCCTTCAGATGTCTTCTAAAAGTCAGATAGTTGTTTATTTCCTTGACATCTGATGGGAGAGAATTCCACAGGGCGGGCACCACTACCGAGAAGGCCCTCTGCCTGGTTCCCTGTAACCTCACTTCCCACAGTGAGGGAACGGCCAGAAGGCCCTCGGAGGTGGACCTCAGTGTCCGGGCTGAATGGTAGGGGTGGAGACGTTCCTTCAGGTATACTAGGCTGAGGCTGAGTTCCCTTCAGATGTTTTAGACTATAACTCCTATCATCCCTGATCATCAGAATGAATGCTTAATAAAGGCTGGGCATTATCTAACAACATGTAAGATTTGTGCAAGCCAATCTGAAAGAATGTTGAGTAAACAGGCCACAAACTTAAGGTGTATCCAGAACTTCAGGATTGCTTGAGGAGGATAGGAAGATTACAGAGTGGCTGAATGAATTGTGACAATTTTCACTGTAAAAGATGTTGAGAATGAGAAACTGGGGGTCTCTGGGCTTGTCCTTGCTGAGCATTATTTAGCTGCTAATTCACTTTCCACCCATTCAGATTAGACCAGACTAGTCTAAACCTGCATGTGTTTGTGTTTGAATTTGTCTCTGGGGAGGAACTTCAATCTTTCCCATTCATACCAGTGAGCATTTCCTTTTTGTTTGTCCCTACATTCTGATTTCGATTATGCCAATTAGGTGCTGACAGGGCATGCACACAACTTGTTTAACAACAGCAAAAACTTCCCCACCGAAGAAATGTGCAAAAGTACACAATCTGGAAATAGTAAATTTGCTTGTGTAAATTTACTTGTGCAATTTCCTGATTTTGTTGCAGTCTGAGGGATCAAAACACACACACACACACACACACATTTTACTGCATTTTTAATTTATTTTTTTTTAAAGGTAAAAAAGAAAAAATTCACAATGTAATAATAGCTTGGAAATGAACTAGACTTGGGAGAAAGAAGCTGTATTTTGTTGTAATTGTCTGTGGGAAAACTCATGAGTTACTCATAGTTTGTTAAACAAACAGTAGTTCAGCACCATGAGCACACTAGGCCATAGAGGCAGGCCCCAGTACATAAAAAGTTTGTGATTTTTATTTACCTGCACCTCCCCAAAAGCCAGGTCTTCAGGCCCTCTGGGTTCTGTATCCCATGGATTTGGAGGATTCAGTTCAACTAGCACCAATCCATTATCTGGACCTGTTTCAACAACTAGGAGAAAAGGAAATAAACCACTGCTTTGCTGTTGCTTCATTCATAACCCCTAAACCTAGCCAACACATAGGCACTGATTTTTGGTTTCGTTGCCTGATTCTCAATGAACTGTCTGGTAGGAGGAAAGAGAGAACTCTCTTCCTGTTTACCTGTCTCCCAGATATTCCCTTGGTCTGGTCAAGAGCAAAGCACCTGCCTACATAACAAAATGAGCAAAGTTCCAAGATCTTCTTTGATTGGAGGCTGAAGCTGTTGCTCATCTACCCCTCTGAACATAAAATTCCATGATATATAGCTCTGTCTTTGCTGCACCAGAAGAACCCTGTTCTCTTCCGCTGATGGAATCTGGGCTCAGCCTGTGAGCCATTCTGGATATCATGCGATGGAAATTTTTAGCAGCTATCTGAGTTCTATTAATCAAGCACTAGTCAGTAAATGCTGTGTTTCATTGTCTTTTACAGCAACTGTCATTGCTTTATTTCTCTCTGTTGTACTGCTGAATATATAATTGGAGTTCCAACATACACAGTTATATAATTGAGACTGTTGAAAGGCTTGTTTGCCTCCTCTACCGTTGGACTATATTGTCTAATTTTGTTTGATGCTACGCTTTGAGCTTCTATTATCGCATGATTGCAGGATTGGGACTATTGAAAGGCTTGTTTGCCTCAGTGATATTGATTGATTACCTTCTCTCATTTTGTTCATACAATATTGACCTGTTTTATTAGTTGTATCTCCACCACATGTTCTCTATTCAAGAACTGTGAAATAATACAGGTTATGAAGATGTTGTTAGAACATTATTAGCCACGTGTTGCCTGTTACTACTTAAGTTTATCTAGGCTATAAAGGCAGGGAAAGGGTGGGGCAGCTCCGAGAAAAGGGTGTGACAATGGGGTTGGGGAGAGAAGCCAGCAAGGGCAGGTTAATATGACCGTTTTAGTCCTCTGGTGGCAGGCAGAAGGGAAAGAGAAGGAATTGGAGGGGGACAGATGAAAGTATCTGGGAGCAAAGGGGGCATTTGCAGTAGTTATTAGTTGGCTGGGGTGGAAAGAAGGTCTAAGGTGTTACCATGAGGGGAGTGATACGTAGTTGGCAAACTGGGGGCAGAACCTCCCTAGTTAGAATTATCCAGAGTTAGGGTTAATAATAATAAAAAATTATTATTTATACCCCGCCCATCTGGCTGAGTTTCCCTGGCCACTCTGGGCGGCTCCCAAACAATACAGCATTAAATATTAAAAACTTCCCTAAACAGGGCTGCCTTCAGATGTCTTTTAAAGATAGGATAGCTGCTTAGTTCCTCCACATCTGAAGGGAGAGCGTTCCACAGGGCGAGCGCCACTCTGTCTGGTTCCCTGTAACCTCACTTCTCGCAATGAGGGAACCGCCAGAATGCCAGCTGTTACCAGTTTTGTTCCATATTCCTGGTTCTTGTTGAACACTTATGAGCCTGTCTTGCTCTATATTTCCAAACTCAGTGGTTGAATTTGTGAATGCCCATGATGGCCTTTTCAGAGGAGTCCTGACAATATTGTAAAATTCCTTCCCCGTGGAAATCCTGCAGATCTCTTCTTTTCAACATATTAGATGTTTACTCAAAAATGTTTTACTGTAGGAAAAAAAGTTGTTGTTGTTTTGTTTTTAAAAAAATAGCTTTTACCATTTGCCATGCTTGGCTTTTAGAAAACCAATCCAATATCTTACTGTTTTTGACTTGTATGCACGACAGCGAACAAAGTAAGCAATATAAATCAAATCAAACTCTTTAACTTGAGCAAATTGGATTTGTATTTCTATTAAGCCACAGAGCAAGAAAATAACAAACGTGGCACTGCTATAAAAAGCTGCAGCAGACATTACATTTTACCTAGTTCATCTTGGCAGAAGCTGTCTGGGGGGTTAACGTATTTCATTGTGCTCACATCCAGCTTCCAGTTATGCTTAGTGCAACGTACACATCTAGGTTAAAAAGTCAACAACAGAAATAACAACAATGGGGGTTTTAAAGTGTAAATTCTTAGAGCAATATTATAAATATTTAGCAATGCGAAGCTAGCCAATGAACTTGAATACCATGTTGTTGGGAAAGATGCATTGCACGAAGAGAAGGAAGCAGTTTTGGGATAGAATAATAGTCAGAGTCTGGGTACCCACTACCTTTAAAGCACATTTGAAACACAACCTTTCCCTTTGAAGGATTATGGGCTCTAACATTTACCCCCCACAAAAATTACAGTGCCCAGAATTCTTTGAGGGGAACAATGTGTTTTGAATGTGCTTTGAATATCTCACACAGCCAGAATGCTGGGCTGATTTTATTTATTTATTTCATTTAGGAAATGCTTCTTATGGAGCATCTTCAAGTGATTTTTCAATACAGTAATAACATCTATTAAACTTACAAAAATGCAGAGCTGAGAATAAAGCACAGTATTGGATTATCCTGGGTCAAGTATGAGAGGTATCAGGCTAGAGAACTAGAGAACTTTGGGGTGGAGGCATCAGTTACCAATCACCATTTATTTCTCTGCTCTACATTCTGACCAAACTCTAGGAATTGTAGGGAAGATGTAAAATATTACACAAGACAAGATAATCTGTACATATAAAGTATATGCTACATCTAATATATGATTACATTTTTAAAAAAAACTGTGGGGAAAGGACCAGCAAGACAGGACAAGGTAGAAAAGGGGGAAGGGACTAAGGAAGAAATGGCAGAAAAATTGCAAAAATATTTTTATTAACTAGCCACAGAGGCAGATTTAGGAGAGTGCAACCAGTTCAGTCGCACTGGGTGCGTAGCCACAGGACCTCCACAGGGGACGCAGCAATTATGCTTTAGAATGGAATGCCAGAGGCGGGAAGGGGAGGCGGTTGCCAATTTTTGGCATCACACAGGGTGCCACTGATATTTGAGACCCCCAGGTCCACTGCTGCCAGCCATATACATCTGAATATGCTGGTCTCCTTGACAGAGCTTTTAAATGCTTTAACAAGCATGTGTCTCTCTTTGAGCCATCTCTGAACAGGCTCATTGGTGGTGCAGTTCTGTGGAGCTAGGGGGTGACCTTAGAGGACTTGAGGGGAAAGGGGGGTGCCCTCTATGGCAACTTGCCTGCTCTGGAACTTCAGTCATCATCATGAAGATCCTTAGCTACACTATTTTTTGTTGTTGCTGCAGAAAATACATTCCTTGTTCTCATGGGAAACCCAGCCAGATGGGTGGGGTATAAATAGTAAATAATAATAATAATACTTATCATGGACTTGAGGGCAAGTTGCCGCCAATGTCAATCTTTAAGATGGACTCATTCTCACTGGGGCAAATCTTGAGCCCCATCATCACGAAGGAATAGTGTTTCAAGTTTAACCAATCAGCTTTCCAAAAACCCCAACAACCAGCATGCTACATAGTTGTCTATCTGAATTCTTAGTACAGTACTTCCCATGCTTATCAGTTTACAGGAGTATATTTATTGCAAACAGAAAGAGAGAGCTCAAATGGGGCAAAGTCTGGCCTTACTTTTGTGTCAGATCTTCAATATCTTTAATAAACAATCCGCCTTGGTGTTTGCACAAGTTCTTGCATGCACGGAGCGTATCCTTCTCCTTGTACAAGATGTAATTCTTCCCATCCGGTTTGTTCTTTAGGAAATTTATCCCTTCCTTGAGTGCAGCCGCCTCAGAAGGTGTAAGTGACAGCAGCGTTCTGCTGGCTTGCTCCACACTATTTGAAACCGAATAATGAACAGTAAGAGAACAAAACAAGCGTGGGTTTCTCATATCAGAAAACATCTTCAGAATTCATTTTGCTTAACAAATTAGAAGCCAATATTTTTTATTGTCTTTCAAAGACATGCCCAAACCCTGGACTGGAATGTTTCAGCTGGACCAATGACAAGGAAACAACAGCATTTTTCTTCTCCTGTTTATTTTCGGGTTTAAAGCGTGTGACTCTTTAAAGGACATCAGGGGTGGGTTTTGGTTTTTTTTTGCTTATTTCAGCCATCTCCCTAGTATCTAGAACATGGGTAGGCAAACTAAGGCCCGGGGTCCAGATCTGGCCCAATCGCCTTCTGAATGCGGCCCGCGGACGGTCCGGGAATCAGCATGTTTTTACATGAGTAGAATGTGTCCTTTTATTTAAAATGCATCTCTGGGTTATTTGTGGGGCATAGGAATTCATTCCTTTTTTTTTTTCCCTTTCAAAATATAGTCCGGCCCCCAACAAGGTCTGAGGGACAGCAGACTGGCCCCCTACTGAAAAAGTTTGCTGACCCTTGATCTAGAAGTAATGCACTCCTGCCCTTTCCATTTTATTTATTCATTTATTATTTGTGAAATTTATAACCAACCTTTCCACCAAATGTTCAAGGTGGCTGATAGAAACACATATACTAACCATATACAATAAGCATAACAAAACAAACTGTTGTCCCCTCTCCAGATTTGGCGCTTCTAAATTTATTCGCTGAAGTCAATAAAGACCTTAAAAATATTGAGTTCATCTCTCATATTTTGACGGCCACAAGGATGTCTACAGCAAGGTTTTGGCAAATGCTTGAGCTAGTAAACTTGGACTATTAGGTTTGGCAGGTAGCCTTGTTAGGAAAAAATCCCATAAACTGAAAGTTTACAAGAGGTCCAATAAAAAATACAGCTTTTTTGCAGTCTGGTTTGATTTCACATATTTTAAGAATAAGGAAATGTATGGATCGATAGTTCCTCCAATTTACACTAATGTATGGATTACATGATAAAAAATCAAGAAGATACAACACACTCATACTTGGTTTCTTCTTTTATTCATATTATTCATATTCGCTCTACGCTGGGCTGCCCTTGAAGCAGTCCCAGAAACTCCAGCGGATGCAGAATGCTGCAGCGAGGCTCCTCACAGGGTCTCTGCCATGGCAGCATATTCACCCAGTGCTTTTCAAGCTGCACTGGCTCCCGGTGGAGTACAGGGTCAGATTTAAGGTGCTGCTTTTGACCTTTAAAGCCCTTCACGGCCTAGGACCCTCGTACCTACTGGACCGCCTCTCCTGGTGTGCCCCACAGAGAGCCTCAAGGTCCATAAATAGCAACACCCTAGTGGTCCCAGGCCCTAAGGAAGTTAGATTGGCTTCAACCAGAGCCAGGGCCTTTTCAACTCTGGCTCCGGCTTGGTGGAACGCTCTGCCTCACGAGACCAGGGCCCTATTTCCGCAGGGCCTGTAAGACAGAGTTGTTCCGCCTGGCCTTTGGCCTGGAGCCAATTTGATTCCCTCCCTCTCCTTCTTTTTTCTTTTCCTTCTCCTCCTGCGATGAGGCATTTTAATATTTTAATGTTTCAATGTTTCAATATTTTAATGTTGTATTTTAATTTTGTTTTAAGTTGTAATCATTCAACTTGTTTTTATTATTGCTTGTTAGCCGCCCTGAGCCCGGCCTTGGCTGGGGAGGGCGGGGTATAAATAAAATATTGTTGTTGTTGCTGTTGTTGTTGTTACTGTTGTTATTGTTATTATTGTTATTATTGTTATATCACATGATAACAAAGCAAGGGAATTAAAACCAACATTTTTCCTGGATCTACCTCACATTCAACATATCAGCAATTATTGTGGTATTTTCCTTTCTATTTTTAAACTTCAAAAATACTCTGCTGTACTTGTGTTCCATGTCTGCATCGATGCTGCCTAATTTTCTCCCCCACCTCAGCTTCTTCTCTCTCTCTCTTTTTCTTTCTTATTTTCTTTCTGTAAATTTCCCCTGATTTTAGAATTTCCATAAAAATTACATGGGGGGGGGAAAGCAACACATTAACAATAAGAAATATAGCAATAAGGAAAGCATTACAGGTAAAATGACAACAAATTCAACTATCGAAACCCATTTGTCAACTGAGAGATTTTTCCAGAAGCTGCCACTGTGACGCCCCAGTAAGTGAGACTTTGGTGAGGGCAACATCTTCCTGTTTCACCTCAAGTGGTGAAACAGAATGGGATTCCCCTCTGATGGCAAGAGATCTTTAAATTAAATATTTTTGTATGTACTTGTACAGAAGTAATAAGAGATAGTGGTAAGAGGGTGCAAAAAAGGAGGTGCCCTCTGCCATTAAAAATTCCCGCCTCAAACGGTGAAGGAGGGCTAGAGAACAATTGCAAGTTATTTTACCATCTGCAAAAAGATGTTCTATTCATACATTGGAAGGATAAAAATGTGCTCTCCTTCAATTAATGGATATATGACGTGACAACTCTTGCAACCTATGAACAGATCACTTTCAGACAATGATTATGCGTGAACAAATTAAATGATTTTTGGAATGTATTTGTTGAAACCATAGTGACACATGAATCAATGTATACTTGAGGGAAACAATTCATTTTTTCATCTACATATATATACTATATAGTTTTGTGACTTTAATTATAATTTATGGTTATTTTGTTATTGCTATTTTCCTCTGCTTTTAAATATGTTTTTTTTTCCTGTTTCAGCTTTCTTTTTCTATTTTTTCTTTCCCCCCCCTTTTAAATGTATTTTAACTTACTATAATATCCTCAATTTTATATATAAAAACAGGATGATGTGTACATAAACCTGTATTTTTAGAAGGTATGCAGATGGATTGAGGATAAAACAAAATGTGCTTTGATCTTATCTGATCATTCAATTGGCCGCCAGTTTGGGATTGTGCCTGTCTCCTAAGTCATCAGTATCCAGGTCTACCTGTAATCCTGTTCCCATTAAGTAGGTTCAACACGCCAACAAAGCATTTACAGTAACTTACGGTAATTGTTGCAACTGTTGCAGGATACCCAGGCAGCCAAGCCAAAATTAATGGACTTTGTTATGTGCAGTCAGCTGGGAATACACAGGCCGCAAAATGAGAGGTTCCTGACTGGGGCCAGGTTTGTTCCCACACCTCCCCCCCCCCCCCACTTGTGGGACTTTCCTTGTGCTTGATCAATTCAGTAAAGAATGAGGAAGATCATTAATTTTTGCCGCTGCTGCAACCACACCTGCAATGTTCACATAGGAGTGATGTCCTTCAAGGACATTCTGTGGTCATCAATTAAAACTTCAAAGCTCAAAGGAAATGTCTTTCTCGAAAATTAATGTGGCTCAACTAATCATTGTATTTAGCATGTGTGGTTTAAAATATTTTAGGCACTGGGGGAGGGGATATGGGAAAGCTTTACTGCTGCCTAATGAAGCTGTATTTCAGTATCCTATAGTCTAATGAATGGGGATCTACTTCCATGTTGCTTTAAATATAGTAAATTGGATATATCAAGTCCATTCCGTTTGCAATCCATGATTTTCTAAAAATGTTTCCTGACTGCTTCTACTCCATCTGGAGCCTACATAGAAGCGTATCCATGGTAGAACATTTCAATACGTAGCTAAAATTCCACACACCATATGCTAAATACAAGAGCATTTATCATCTCTCTGCATGTGGAAATGGTGCAGGTGGTTTAGGTCAGCCTTGAAAAACTTAAGTCGTACGGTATCTAGATCCTTAACAAGTTAAACAGTCTATATATCTCAACACCCTACAAACTTAATCTAAATTTTTATTTGCTGGAATTATCAAATTACATTCTCCTCCACACAACACATGAATCTTAACACATTTCATGTTATGTGTTCAGCTTTCAGCTTTGAAAACATAACAATGTTTGCTCCACTTGTTACAGGGTGAAAACGAAAGCTCCAGCTATTTAAATTATTTTAACTTGTTCAATATATTTTCCTCAGCTGACCAGCTGTGAGAGATGAATTGTTGCTAAGAATTATTGGGAGATACCCAACTTAATTACTTAAGTCCATTAATTTCAATGATTCTATTCTGCACAAGGCTGAGTTGGATATCACCTGTTATCTTTGTTCTTGGAATTAACTTTCAAATACCAACATGTACATTAAGAAATTCCATTCCACCGCAAACACACATATCCACTGAGAATATAGAGCTATATGCAAAGAAAAGAAATGTATGAATGTGCTGCCTTAAAGTAGTTCATTAGGTGATGCCAATGTCTACAATCAAAATGACTGCTATTTCTCAAGTCAGCCTCTGATAAATTACAGAGCCTTTTTGCCCAGCAAGAAATGCATGCCGTTTGTGATTTGTAAGATAGTTTTTGAGGGGAACTTCCTAGATATAATATATACAAAGGTTTAGAATATAATATATGTTGAATATGTACTATTAAACTATATAGGATCATGACTCAGGTTCAAGACGATTTAAATGTACATATCACCTCTTCCCGTAATTGCATGCTTCTTTATTCGTACACAGCTGTTATTTTAATGGAAGAAGCAACCACATGTCTCATGTCATGTAAATGAACTTATGGGGGGGGATAACATATAGAATGGATGAGATCCACTCACACATAAGACATAGCAGAGGAACTTTTTTTACATAACATTAAATATGTGCTATAGTCTACAGAAACTCTACATCTCACATGGCACTCACTGCACAGCATATGTGTTATGCAAATAGTATAATATATATTTGAATAGTTAATACAATATGCTCTTAATTTAATGGTATACAATTGCTACAGTGCTGCTGTTATGCCCTGATGTTAAGATAAATTGTGGAAAACTAAATAAAAAGCGGCAGTTTATTCCAAATATGTCAGCTTTCTCAATCAGTTTCCTTATATATTAAACTTTTTGTACTACTCGTTATTCTGCATATCTCTTGCATTATTTAAAAATAATACATGTTGAAGAATAATTAAGATAGAAATCTTACCTTTTCTCCATAATGGATCAACAGGTTAGAGGAGAGAAATGATGCTGAATCCCTGGCGGCAACAACAACGAAGTCATAAATTTTTATTCGGCTTCACGAACATCATAGGCTGGTTCTGGAAGAAGGACCTGTAAACTCCAGTGGGGCTGACACCGTGGAAACTACAAGTTTTGAGAGTTTTACAGCAGCTATAGCAAGGTGGAAAGAAACCTGAGAATTGATTGCTAGAAAATCATTTACTTTTAATAAGGTCGCCAGCAGTTTATATACACAATGGTGTACATCTAGAAATGAAAGTTATGTACTGGCATATACTGAAAAAAACCTTGCATATGCTTGTGAGGTTCACAGGTGTTGATGGCAGCTGAAAAGGGAATGGCTGATATCCATGGCAAATATTAGTAAGAGTGACGGTGGAGGTCCGCCCACTATGGAATAAAGAACTGAGAAGATACCGTGTCACACAAGGTTCATATGGCAACAAGCTATGTTTGTCTTATTTGAATCTAGTACTGTTAGAGAGTTGGAAACAGCAATGTTTCTTTGTATCCTTTTTCTTTGTATTTTTAGCGTACAATTCCCATCATCCCTGACCACTGGTCCTGTTAGCTAGGGGTGATGGGAGTTATAGTCCCAAAAGAGCTGGAGGACCTAGTTGTGTGTTCAAGGTATTCAAGTGAGCTAGGATTAAATTGACAATCCACTTGTTAGCCTCCTTTTGCTTGGGTGTACCTTCTTTCCTAGCAGTGGTCTGCTGAGGGAGCAGAGCACGAGGCTGAGGGAGCCAGAGAAGATCTTTTGAGGGGGGTAGACAGGGGAGCTGAAATGGCCAATCCATGAATCCATGAGCCTTTTCTTCTTCATCTTAGGAAACAGAAAACAGGGTGTTTAGGATCAAGAGGAGCCTTTACAATTTTTTTGCCCTAGGGCCCCCTTTCATTTATAGGGAGCCATGGCTAATCAAACCTAGAGCTGGACCTCATTATAGAGATACACTAAACAGAAAGCCTGGGACTAAAATGGCCAATGAGGCCCGATAAGAAAGATAAACTGTATAGCAAGGCTGGGTCTTGAGAGAGATGAAAGAAAAGGCCAAAAAAGGCAACTCCAGCCTTAAACTGTCATTTCTACCGTTAAGCAGTAGACCGATTTGTTCCTTTTAATTTATATTTTTATTGATTTTATCTGCCGGAACAAAGAACATAACTTACAACCTAAATAAAAATCTGAACATAACTTGTAACTTATAACTTATGTGGAAATTGTTCGGTTTGGTTGTGTACTTTTTGATGTGTTTTATTTACTGTTTATGACTTTTGTTATGTTTCTAATTATGTAAATCTTTTTATGTGGTAAGCTGCCTTGAGCATACTTTCAACTATGGGAAGGCAGCATACAACTATGATGATGATGATGATGATGATGATGATGATGATGATGAAAATCAGCAGAGGCTGGCAGGACAGCATTGCACAATTGGCTTTCCAAAGCTAAGCATTGCTGCTACTGAGGGAAAGAGAGGGAGCTATGGTTAAGGTGTGGTTTAGGAGGTCAGAATATAGAAAGCTTCGCTTTTGAGACTTCCTGATTTCTTTCACTTGCCTTTTACTCTGTTAAATTTCAGGTCCGTTTACAAATAAGTCCAAGGTCCTTTATTAATTGTTCCGTGTGTGGTGTAGTTAGGGGTAATAATCCTAGGTACAATGATTGCCTGTACAATCACTTGCCTGTATAATCACTTGACTTTTACTTTGTTAAATTTCAGGTCCGTTTACAAATAAGTCCAAGGTCCTTTATTAATTGTTCCGTGTGTGATGTAGTTAGGGGTAATAATCCTAGGTACAATGATTGCCTGTACAATCACTTGCCTGTATAATCACTTGACTTTTACTCTGTTAAATTTCAGGTCCGTTTACAAATAAGTCCAAGGTCCTTTGTTAATTGTTCCGTGTGTGGTGTAGTTAGGGGTAATAATCCTAGGCACAATGACTGGTCAACAACAAATTTGTTGTCTGCGTTTTTTCAGTTGATTTAGGATGAATCTGATGTGCTGAATCCAAAAATCACATTGGTTTTGCTCAATCAGGTCAAGTTTTTGAGCTATGGCCACTTGTTTTTTTTTTTTACGTTTTTGTTCACATGTGCGCTTGTGTGGAGCATTTTAGAAGAAGTTGGTGGGGGTAAAATGCCATGTCAAATAATTGTTTTGATTGTAAATGATTATTTTAATGACAAGAAGTATTCAGGTCCAATAGTTCTGGGTAATTATATCGAAAAGGGATCAGTTTGAAGTCATAAAACCTCGAAATCTTCCATAAATTGGTGCGGCAAAGCATAAAGTTGCTTACCATGCTTATTTTGGTATTAAACTTGGTGACCAGGATAAAGCTTGGGCCCCACACATGGTGTGCAAGGCATGCACCGAGACTCTACGTGGGTGGACCAATGGCAAGTTTATTCCAAATATGTCAGCTTTCTCAATCAGTTTCCTTATACAATGGTACTTCGCAAGACGAATGCCTTGGAAGACGAAAAACTCGCAAGACGAAAAGAGTTTTTTGTTTTTTGAGGTGCTTCGCAAGACGGATTTCCCTATGGGCTTGCTTCGCAAGACGAAACGGCCCTGCCTCTCGTGTCATGGCGGCTCGCGGAGGAGCGGTTTGTTCCCCTCCCTGCTTCCCCGCTCCTCCGGCTCCCTCTGACCTTCCCGCTGACGGTTGGTGCCTCGCGCCGCTGCGCGCTCCCCTCAGAGAGCCGTTGCCGCCAGCGCCTCTCTCTCCCTCAGGTGAAGAGGATGGTGGCGGTTCCGCCGTGTCGGGATCCTGAGCCCCGCTGCCCTCCAGCAGCCGCGTCGCACGGTGGCCACAACGCGGGTGAGTCTGAGGTACCGGCTTCGGCAGCAGAGACCTCCTCCCCACCTCAGGAAAGCGCCTTTTGGTGCAGACGCCAGGCCCGCTCCCAGGGCGCCGATTGAATGGGGGAGCCGCGTCGGCCCCTCTCGCCTTTCTCCTACCCCCGCCAGCAGCATTCCTCCTCCGGAGTCTCCTCTTCCGTGCCACGCTCGCTGCAAAGTCAGTCAGCACGTCAATTAACGTCCTGCTTCTCCCCGCCCCTCCCTGCCGTTGTTAGTGTTTAAATGCAGTGGTGCTTCGCAAGACGAAAAACTCATGGAACGAAAAAACTCGCGGAACGAATTAATTTCGTCTTGCGGGGCACCACTGTATATTAAACTTTTTGTACTACTCGTTATTCTGCATATCTCTTGCATTATTTAAAAATAATATATGTTGAAGAATAATTAAGATAGAAATCTTACTTTTTCTCCATAATGGATCAACAGGTTAGAGGAGAGAAATGATGCTGAATCCCTGGCGGCAACAACAACGAACAAGCCACAAGCCACATGTAGCATGAACCATTTCCTTCTTGTGGAACTCAGCAAGTTTCTGCATATCAAAACAATGTGGATGTACTGCAAACTAAGATACTGGCTTATCCGTTTCTTTGGCTTTCCCCCAGATTCTTAGAATGACAACGGAAATAGTACTTCAAAATGTAGAGGAGGGGATGAGATAAAAGCCAGCAGAGTGCTGCACTCCAGTGAAAACATCTCATGTATTCTCAGATGTGTTTCAGCAGCATTTTTGTTTGAAAAGAAAATTCTAGGTGAAAAACTGGTTATTCATAAAGATGGGCTAAGATTTAAATATAAAAGGTTCTTAAGGCATTGATACATATCATGCATTGGTGTTCCAAGTCATAAATTTTTATTCGGCTTCATGAACATCATAGGCTGGTTCTGGAAGAAGGACCTGTAAACTCCATTGGGGCTGACACCGTGGAAACTACAAGTTTTGAGAGTTTTACAGCAGCTATAGCAAGGTGGAAAGAAACCTGAGAATTGATTGCTAGAAAATCATTTACTTTTAATAAGGTCGCCAGCAGTTTAAAGACACAATGGTGTGCATCTAGAAATGAAAGTCATGTACTGGCATATACTGAGAAAAAACTTGCATATGCAGCCTAGGGGGCGGGGCCTGCACTCACCGCCACAGCTTAAGAGGCCTGAGAGAGGCTTCCGGGCATTGCTGCTTCTGCTCTGTTGAGTGCTGGGAAGACCGCTCCCTCTCCTGCCAACTCCATCT
The DNA here is from genome assembly GCF_965153285.1 of Podarcis tiliguerta. Taxonomy (NCBI): domain Eukaryota; kingdom Metazoa; phylum Chordata; class Lepidosauria; order Squamata; family Lacertidae; genus Podarcis; species Podarcis tiliguerta. Next base: position 56,288,717 of record NC_139540.1, on the reverse strand, counting down.
GGCCTAGGGGGCGGGGCCTGCACTCACCGCCACAGCTTAGAGGCCTGAGCAGCTACCTGCAGCAAGGGGCAAAATGGTTTAAAATGTTTTAAGCGCTTTTAATCTGCAACACCTTAAATGGTGGTGGTTGTTTTTTATAATATTATATTATTTTATTATTTTATTTTTGCTTGGGGTGGGATAAGCATTTAGTCAGTGTGGGGAGTAGTTTAATTTCAGCACTATTGTTTCTTGCTTTGTTTTTATTTTTATTATTCTGCTAAGTTATTATATAGTTTGTATTTTGCATTTAAGGGGAAGGGTCTGGGAGTGGGCCTCAGCCAATAGAATGGCTGGGGCAGGTTCCACAGGGGGGAATGTATTGGGACACCCGATCTCAGTGAACACGGGCAAGAGGAAGAGTTATGCTAAGACCAGACCATGTCATTACCAAGGAGGCAGGGTTAGTCGTTGTTTGAGGACTATCCCTGCCTCCAGGTCTGGTCCTGACCGGAAGGATACAGGAATCAGCAAGGGAAACCACATGACCTGAAGGTGTTGCTGTGTAATGCAAGGTCAATGATGAATAAAACCGCTGCCATCCATGACCTGATTGTGGATGGAGGATTTGACCTGGCATGTGTGACAAAGACCTGGTTGGATGAAGCAGATGGGCCTGTCCTTGCCGCTGCTTGCCCACCAGGTTTCTCTTATGCACAGCAACCCAGGTCATGTGGGCGGGAGGGGGGGTGCAGTGATTTTTAGGAAGTTATTAGTCTGCACCAGGCGTCCTATTGGGAAGACCCAGTTTTCTGAGTGCATGTTCTGGAAGTTGGGCAATAGGGGCAGTACAGGATTCCTACTGGTGTACCGACCTCCCTGCTGCACCAAGGATTCCCTGCCTGAGCTGCTTCAGGTCGTGGCGGATATGCTCCTGGAGACACCTAGCTTTGTTGTCCTGGGGGATTTTAACATCCATGCCGACACGACCTTACAAGGGGCCGCTCGGGACTTCGTGGAAAGCATGGCCTCCATGGGGCTGTCCCTGAATACGTTTGGCCCAACTCATAGCCGCGGACATGCCTTAGACTTGGTGTTTACCTCTACGGATGTTGGTGATCTGACACTAACTAAAAGTGAAACAAAAGAAGTGCCATGGTCAGATCACTTCCTGGTGCAGCTGGACTTCTCCGCAACCTTTCCCCTCTGCAGGGAGGTGGGACCGATTCGGATGGTCCGCCCCTGCCACTTAATGGATCCAGTTGGCTTCCAGAGAGTGGTAGGGGATGTTTTATCCCAAGTTGATGGCCTTTCAGCTGATTCCCTGGTGGCACGCTGGAATGCGGAGTTAACCAGGGCTATTGACTGCCTGGCTCTGAAGTGCCCTCTCCGATTGCATGGAGCCCGGACAGCCCCGTGGTTTTCCCTGGAGCTGAGGGCGATGAAACAATCGTTGAGACGGCTAGAGCGCCGGTGGCGGAAAACTCATTCTGAATCAGACCGGACATGGGCTAGAGCTCAATGTCGAGCCTACCAAGTGGCAATGGTGACAGCAAAGAGGGCCTTCTTCGCTGCCTCCATTGCATCTTCAGAAAAGAGCAGCAGGAGACTTTTTCAGGTGGTTCACAATCTATTGGAACCACCTGTACCACCGGGGCCTGGTAGGGACCCCAAGATCTCCTGCAATGCTTTTGCAAAGTTTTTTTGCAGATAAAGTCACTCAGAATCAGAGGGAGGTAGACTCCACCATGGGAGCAGGGCCAGGGCAGGAGAGTGCTAGAGTTCTGTCTGCTCCTGTTACATGTGATCAATTCCAATCTGTTACCTCCGAGGATGTGGACAGGCTGCTTGGACAAGTGAAACCGACCACCTTGCCCATCCTGGCTGATAAAAGTGAGCCGGGAAGGGCTGGGTGGTGGGCTCTGCGGGGTGATGAATGCTTCCCTCTGTGAGGGAGCCTTCCCAGACCCGCTGAAGGAGGCGGTCATTAAACCGCTTCTTAAAAAAACATCTTTAGACCCGGCCAATTTGGCCAACTATCACCCAGTCTCAAATCTACCATTCTCGGGCAAGGTGATTGAGCGAGTGGTTGCTGAACAACTCCAGGCACGCCTGGAGGATGCGGACCATTTGGATCCCTTCCAATCGGGATTCAGGCTTCACCATGGGACTGAAACTGCCTTGGTCGCACTGGTTGATGATCTCCGGCAGGCTAGGGACAAAGGTGAGAGCTGTTTCCTAGTTCTGCTGGATCTCTCAGCGGCCTTTGACACCATCGACCATAACATCCTTCTGGACCGTCTAGAGGGGCTGGGAGCTGGGGGCACTGTTGTACAGTGGTTCCGCTCCTTTCTCCTAGGCCGTGTCCAGAAAGTGGGGGGGGGGTGAGTGTTCAGACCCCTGGACTCTCACTTGTGGGGTGCCTCAGGGTTCCGTCCTCTCCCCCATGCTTTTTAATATCTATATGAAGCCGCTGGAAGAGATAATCAGGGGGGTTGGTCCTGAATGGGGTAACTGTGCCCCTGAAGGACCAGGTGCGCAGCCTGGGAGTCATTTTGGACTCACAGCTGTCCATGGAGGTGCAGGTTAACTCTGTGTCCAGGGCAGCTGTCTACCAGCTCCACCTGGTACGCAGGCTAAGACCCTACCTGCCCGCAGACTGTCTCGCCAGAGTGGTGCATGCTCTAGTTATCTCCCGCTTGGACTACTGCAACGCGCTCTACGTGGGGCTACCTTTGAAGGTGACCCGGAAACTGCAATTAATCCAGAATGCAGCAGCTAGACTGGTGACTGGGAGTGGCCGCTGGGACCACATAACACCGGTTCTGAGAGATCTGCATTGGCTCCCAGTACGTTTCTGAGCACGATTCAAAGTATTGGTGCTGACCTTTAAAGCCCTAAATGGCCTTGGTCCTGTATACCTGAAGGAGCGTTTTCACCCCCATCGTTCAGCCCGGACACTGAGATCCAGCGCTGAGGGCCTTCTGGTGGTTCCCTCATTGCGAGAAGTGAGGCTACAGGGAACCAGACAGAGGGCCTTCTAGGTAGTGGCCCGCCCTGTGGAACGCCCTCCCATCAGATGTCAAAGAGATAAACAACTACCTGACATTCAGAAGACATCTTAAAGCAGCCCTGTTCAGGGAAGTTTTTAATATGTAACACTGTACTGTTTTAAACACTTGTTTAGGAGCCGCCCAGAGTGGCTGGGGAAACTCAGCCAGATGGGCGGGGTATAAATAATAAATTATTATTATTATTGTTGTTGTTGTTGTTGTTGTTGTTGTTGTTGTTGTTGTTATTGACCAACCCCCTGAAATGCAGGAATCTTTCACCCAATGTGGGGCTCGAACCCCCAACCCTGGAATCAGTTTTAAATAAATAAATAAATAAATAAATAGGAATTTATGTCCATTTAGTGATCTTGAGTATACTCCAGGAGTGGGCGATCTTTAGCCTTCCAGATGTTGTTGGACAAAAAATTCCACCAGCTCCAGCCAGCATGCACAATAGTTAGGAATGATGGCAGTTCATCTGGAGGAAGACAATTTGCCATTCCAGGCACACATCTCTTTAGAGGTGCATAAGCACAAGGAAGTACTGTGTTAGTCAATATTAAAAGGGAAAAGGTTATGCTAGGCCAGATTATTTAATACTGAATAATCTATATGTGCACGAATATATTTTACGTCTACATCATGACCATACAGAAGTTCAGAATACTGGGGGAATCACATGTTCAGTTTTTCTTTCTTTTGACAGCATTAGGCCACTAGGTGTCAATCCTCCCTCACATGAAGAACTGTTTCACGGTTACCGTAGTTTCATTTTTCTCATCAGAAAGAAGGGCGTGGTGAAAAATCAGACAGTTCCCTGCTGTTACTTGCTATTAGGAAGAGAGGAACCCAGAATCTCAAGGGAAGAAGAATTTGTCCTGAGGTAACTGGGGACATAGTTTTTGGCTGTGTGTGTATTACTGTCTTAAAACGCAGCTAAATTGTTCTTTGTCTCAATTTGGATTGAGGCTGGTTTGGAAAGAAAGGCACCAAACCACAGGTTTTCATAAGAAATGACAGGATAGATATGGATTGTTGATAATGTTGTGTGTAAACTGCTTCCCAAACTGGAAGCTGGCAGCGCCTGGAGTAAACAGGAGTAAGTACCACACCCTTAGACTCCACAGGGCACCTTCTATAATGCAAAATCTAAGTCAGCCTTTTGTGGAGTGGGAACAAGCTCAGTTCTGGGTCTGTGGGGTCCCCTTTTTCTCAACAGCTGAATTGTGGTGACCCATCTGTGGAATGGGGCTTAGAATTTCCAGTGTCACAGGAGGGACAGGGTAAATAAGGCATGTGGTTACCAAGTGCCTCATATTTATTTATTTGATTCTGACTTTTCAGCGTCGGCAGACATTTTTATCTTGTTACATCCCACTGAAGCCAAGGTGGCATTCCACAAATGCGCATTCATTTCAGCAATCCCACCCCAAAAGTAGGTGAATATGTTCACATGAATCTATGATGCTGCTTTACAATGAATCATGTGTTTCTCTCACATAGCAAACCCTAATCTTACGCTCTACACTTTTCTGACTCCTCAGCTGGGTCTTTTACACCCCTACTGCTTAAAACCCTTTTAACTGAGGAGGCCGGGGAATGGTACCTTCTCCATTCAAAGCATATGTTGTACTACTGGTGCATGCAGTGGCGTAGCATGGGGGGTGCAGGGGGGGCCAGCCGCACCGGGCGCAACATCGGGGGGGGGGGCGCGCTCGCACTCGCAGCTCTCTGCCCCTACCTGGCTCACTCACTCTCTCTCACTGCAGTGCTGGCAGTGCGAATCCGATCCGAGCCGCTGGGTCGCCGCCCACTGTGGAGGGGAGGGTGCCAGGCGTGCGGTGCGGTGCAGAGAGAGAGCGAGGGACTATCTGGGGGAGGGACAGTGCAGCGGGGGGGGGGGCGCAAATTACTTGCCTTGCCCACGCTACGCCACTGGGTGTATGATCTTTCCAAGTATCCAGAGTGCTATGCCACACCTTTATAAATGAAACCTGAAATATCAATAGGGCAGCCCCATTTTTTCGCATAGACATCTATCCTTTTTTAAAAAAAAATTTAAAAACTGTACCTTCATCCAAAAATGGATTTCAAGGTGGTATACATAAGAATGAAAACAACGCAAAGCCACAATATAAAAGCATTGAGAGGAATAAAAGTATTCTGCCCTCCCCCAAAGCAATATTGCTACAAAAAAAAACCTGAACAACTTGGGTCCAAGGTAACTTAAGGACTACCTGAGCCCGTAAAGCCCTTATAACATTTTTGCTCCATGACTAAGGAATTCTTCTTTAAGAGTCTTCACCTGTAGTTACTAACACCTTTTTCCAAATTGTCATATTTTATTATTCTTCCATTGTCTCACAGCATTGCAGCCAAGGGTGATTTTCAGGCAGTGCAAAATGCTTTCATATCCCCCTTGCTGTAACATATGATAACATTTGCTTTGTGAGAAAGAAAGTATCAGTTGAGCCTCACCTGTCTAGAATTACTCTTTCACATTTAGTTATTTTAATACATTTAGGACTAGGAGAGATGAAAAATAAAGAGCAGTAATTGCTCCCTACCCCCATCCCTTTCTCTCTCTCTCTCTCTTCTTTTGTAATCATAGCTAGGAAATTTGTGAGAACAACCTTCCCCCCATTGAATAATCCCATCAGCGCTGCAGATAAAATACTAATGAGCTTTGTCAAGAGTCTAATTGTATTCATGTTCATCCTGAGCTGCTGAGCTGACAGCCTATATTTTGCTGTTGGCGGGGGGGGGGGGGGAATCACGTTTTCCCAATACAAAATTAATTATGGCAAAATCACACACCAATACTAGCAAAGCAATATGCTACAAGTTCTTCCTTGGTCTCCAGGGAATGTCCCTGCCCACCTTCCTGTTATTTTAGGATGTCTCCGCAGGTTTTGCTTTCTCATTAGGTTTTCAGCCATTTCTGCATCATGTGAGGCCAAGTTCTGATTTTGAAACACATTCAGGTTGTGAATGGGTTTTAAAAATAAATAAATTATCAAAAAAATCAAAGGAAATTCATGCTTTGGGGATTTATTGAATCCTTTGTGAAACACAATGGAAGGACCACTAATTATTTTTAGCTGAGCAGGATTCATGGTTGACAAATCCAAAACATGTTTTCATACATTCATACGCTACCCAATATTCTGTGAAGTTACAACAAGGAGAGAGACAAGACAAACCTGTGTGACCCTTTTGTTTCTCAGCTACTTTGGATACCACTAGTCATGGTGTTTTTCTGGAATGGCTCAAGGAAGTAGGAGTTGGAAGTTCTGTATTACAGTGGTACCTCAGGTTAAGAAATCAATTCATTCTGAAGGTCCGTTCTTAACCTGAAACCTGAGGTACCACTTTAGCTAATGGGGCCTCCCGCTGCCGCCGCGTGATTTCTGTTCTCATCCTGAGCTAAAGTCCTTAACCCGAGGTACTATTTCTGGGTTAGTGGAGTCTATAACCTGAAGCGTATGTAACCCAAGGTACCACTGTATAGACGTTCTGATGATACCTGCAGAAGCTAGGAGATCATTACTCAGCTCCATGGCTTGGGTTCTGTGGAGTCCCACAAAAGTCCATTCAGTCCTGTGCTACTTTATGTCTATATGAAACAATTGAGAGCTGTCATCTGGGCCACAGTGTCATCTATATGTTTATGACACAAAATTTCACCTCTCTATTCCATTGGAATCAGAAAGGTGTTGATAAACAGCTAACTCCAACTTTGAGCTCTGTGATTTACTGGCTGGCATGCCCTGTGAGATCGGCAGGTGGGGCCTTTTTAGTGGTGTTGCCACTGAAGGCTTTCTGGCTGGGCCTTTTCAGTGGTGGTTTCCTTCTTGTCTGTCTCCTTCATCATGTAATCTTTGGATGAAGGGTGGTATACAAATCTAATAAATAATTACTATTATTGACTTTCATGACAATTCTCTTTTTTAAAAAAATTAAAATCCCGTTTACCCAGGAATTTGACAATTGAAAACCCTTGCAACCCTAAAATTGAGAGAATGTTCTTAGAATGCTTCCGTAGTTTATTTTATTTTATGTGCTGGCCTCTTTCAGAAGAAAGGGCAGGATATAAATTGGGGAGGGGGGGAAGACGCAGCTACATATCCTCCTAAATGTATGTATGAGGCTTAAATTGGCTCTTGACAGATATATAAAACTATATAAAATTGTTCAAGTGCACATTTATTTTTTCATCTCGGGTTCTCTTCCACATTGACAGCATTCATGCATGACACAGAAAGTACAACAGAGGCTCAAATACACTTTTTACAGCTCAAATATATGCATAGAATCATGTAGTTAGTGACACTTATGCAAACACTTTGAGATAACAACAGGCTGTTGATAGCTTTCAAGTAGGCAAAGAAGGGTGATGTGCCTCTAGGTATATCTCCTTTTCAAAAGCAAAGCCCACCTGAGACTTTTCTGACATTGGTGTTATGACTGGAAGATGTGAGGTAAGTAGTACAACAACACAGACTTTGAATTTATTTTTTTTAAACGTGTCCAACCCTGTAATGCTAAAACAATTTTGAGGGGGGGGGGGGATTGGTTGACACCTCCTAAGGAAAAAAGCTCCTGAGAAAAGGTGAAGGCGTACCCTTCAATGTGCAAAATGTTCTTAAATCAATCCTGGCAGAGGTTTTTCTTGGCAGCCTTAAAGATAATCCAAATAATTTTAGCTGTGTCACAAACGCCAGACCCTGTTATCTGGAGAAAAGGCTGATATGTTTATAAAAATTTGTATCTCACACTCTGTTAAAAGCATTTTTCTTCTGTGCTAATTTTGCTGGCAGTCCAGATAGCTGAAACCAGGAACTAACAGAATTTCCCAGGGTAGAAAATTCAACAGGACATCCCAGAATGCAAGCTCATTTTGACCTCCCGGGAAGAATGTGCAGGCAGTGAATGTCTCCTATCAATAAGCAAGTGATAATGCATTGAAAGCTTGATGATGCTTTCCTGATGGCAGCACAAATGAATTAGTGCCAGAGAAAGAGAATTATCATTGTGTGTTGAGCACCCTATAATTTTTCCTGTCAGTGGAACAGTTAAGATTACTGCCAGCAGTGGTTTATGCATGGGGGAAGGATAAAGATTAATAATAAAGTTGCAAAGCAAAGGCAAGCTGTGACTGCAGTTAGCAGGAATAAAAGAACAGACAACTGACAGCCAGTTTTGATCCAGTGAATAACCGCTCATTTACTGACCAGAATAGTGAAGAAGACGTGATTTGGGAAATCCTGGTCTAAGGCAAGCTGAGTCCCTTCCAGTACATTGGTAAAGGTAAAGGGGTAAAGGGACCCATGACCATTAGGTCCAGTCGTGACCGACTCTGGGGTTACGACGCTCATCTCGCTTTATTGGCCGAGGGAGCCGACGTTTGTCTGCAGACAGTTTTTTCAGGTCATGTGGCCAGCATGACAAAGCCGCTTCTGGTGAACCAGAGCAGCGCACGGAAACGCCGTTTACCTTCCCGCCAGAGTGGTACCTATTTATCTACTTGCACTTTGACGTGCTTTCGAACTGCCAGGTTGGCAGGAGCAGGGACCGAGCAACGGGAGCTCACCCCGTCACGGGGATTCGAATCGCCGACCTTCTGATAGGCAAGTCCTAGGCTCTGTGGTTTAACCCACAGTGCCACCCACGTCCCTAGTACAGTAGTACCTTGGGTTAAGTACTTAATTTGTTCTGGAGGTCTGTTTTTAACCTGAAACTGTTCTTAACCTGAATCACCACTTTAGCTAATGGGGCCTCCCACTGCCGCCACGCCACCGGAGCACAATTTCTGTTCTCATCCTGAAGCAAAGTTTTTAACCTGAAGCACTATTTCTGGGTTAGCGGAGTCTGTAACTTGAAGTGTATGTAACCTGAAGTGTATGTAACCTGAGGTACCACTGTACTCAGCTTAGTCACATGAAAACAGCAGCAGCAATACAATTAAAATGGGCAGGTAAATCAGGAAAAAGACAGTAGTAAAGGGAGAAAAAAATGCAAGAGCCTTGCTGCTGTTTCGGTTCTGCTGCAGCTTGCTTTTAATAGCATAAAAAGTAGTTATGTCTACAGATTTATAGATCAGTAGATAATGTAGATACTTTTCCTCCCTTTCTTTGAGAGGGAGGGCAAGTGAGTTCCACAAAGGCGACCGAGGAGGGCAGTAGTGCAGTCTTGTGTCCCAATGACAAAATCTGTCGATCCGGCACTGTGGCAAACTCAGAAATAAAAACTAGAATTCCAAACATATTTATACCAAAGCAGAGACCTAATGTTTATACAGAATGTGCCTTGTGGGTAACCATAACTCTTTCTGTTTAAATGAATAACTCTACCACCTCAGTAAAAGCAGGGGGGTTACTGCCAGAAACCCCACCGTGTTGCAGTCAGTTTTGTGAGTAGTTCACAATTAACGGAAGTGTTACATACATAGTCATTGTAACACATTGATAACAAACACATTTATCTTTGAGATACAGACCAGTCCCTACTGCCTTTCATGAAAACCACTTTTTCTGAGTCTTCATTGGGGTCCAGTAGCTTCTAGGACTGACTCACATATTCCAACGACCAGCCAGAGAAGGTTTTGGTGTTACTTCTGCCGGAAAACTGGAAGACCGGCCATAGCTGAAGGTGCATGAAGTTTGAATGCCATTGAGCAAGTTTCCCCTACTTTTTTGGCAATCATCTGCTGTTGTGGTTAGTAGCTTTCTGAGCATAGTATTGTGATAAAGAGCTTCTGGGACAAATTTATTGAACTTGTAGTATTGTTAAATAACATGGATTGTTTTATTTCCCTTATGTGGTTTGGATTTCTGGCCCTAATTAACTGGTATCTTTAATCCTTACACTGACTTATGTTGGTGCCTTCACATTTAATGTGCATAGTCCACATGACGTTACCCACAGACATCAGCCTTGATGTTTTCCCCTGTTATTTTTGGTTTACCCAGGAAGGGAATGTTCCAATAAGTTGGGGGAAATCTGGTTCTGAACAGTGCCATTTGGGCCCTCTGATAATTTGTTTTAGTGTTTGAGGGGGGAGGGGGATCAATGGTCACTTTCTGCTGCCCCCACTATTTCCTCAGTGCTTCCATTTAATTTCTCTTCTGGCTGTGCTCCTATTTCCAGTGTGCTCCTGAATGGACTCTCTCTCTCTCTCTCTCTCTCTCCCTCACTCCCTCCCTCCCTCCCTCTCTCAGATTTGCACAAAACTACGAAACTGCACAAGCAGGCCACATTTTTAAAAAAATCTACACCAGAAATATTGAGCAGCATTCTGAAATTTATGTGCTTAGAATTTCCATTGTTTTCATTTCTTTTCCAGCCTAGTAAGGCTAGTAAGGGTGTGTGAGGCGCTTAGCCCCCCCCCCCTTGATCCTTCATATTAGCACAAAAGCAGAAAACTGTGCAAACAATTTTTCAATTGCCTGTGTGCTTTTGTATACCTCCTGTGTGGGGAGATTTTCATAAAACAAGGTGGGCATGGCTATCTGGGCGTATGTGTCCTGTCAATACATAATTGGGATAACAGAATCAACAAATTGGAAGGTAAGGACAAGCACAAAACGGAATGGCTACTTCTATAAATGGAAAAGATTGAAGTTCCTCCTCCGATCCAAATATATGCAATTGGTGATGACTCTTGTCTAATTCAAATGGGGCGGACAGCATTAACAGCTAAACAATGCTCAAATGTGGACAAGCCCTGAGTTTTAACTTACAGCGGTACCTCGGTTTACGAACTTAATCCGTTCCGGAAATCAGTTCTTAAACCGAAACAGTTCTTAAACCAAGGCGCGCTTTCCCTGGTGAGGGCTCCCACCGCCGGTGCCCTTCTACCATCCGGCTTCCGTTCTTAGACCGAGGTAAAGTTCTCAAACCAGGACACTACTTCCAGCTTTGCGGAGTTCATAAACCGAATAGTTCGTAAACAGGACTGTTCTTAAACCGAGGTACCACTGTATTCAAGACTGATTGCAGATTTGGAATCAGGGGTACCAAGTTGAATAAAATACTGGGTAAGCCCCGCCCCCATCACATGATGAGGCACATGCACACCATTTGAATGGCAATACACATCAACTTTTGGGGGGGGCTGTCCCCCCCTCAAATATTTTATTGAGAAGGGGCAAAGGGACCTCGGCACTGAGGAGTTGGCTCCTATGTCTGGGATGTAACGCCCTTTGAAGCTTTATCAACCACATACAACACAAGCACAAAAAATAGCAGTTTTAACTGAGAAATAATCTCTGTTTTCAAGACTGGGGAAGAGAGTGCACTCTTCTTCTGTTTTATTGTTTTCAGGCTGCAACATTTGTACTATGAACGCAACCCTGAGGGGGCAAGGACTGAGGGGAGAGAGTGTACGGAGGCTGCAAGGTTTGGTAGAAAAGAAGGAAGGGGCAGACAAATCCATTTAATGTTCACAAAGTGGTAAGCAAGAAGTCATCTTCAGACTAGATATTAAGGAAATAGTGTGAGGGGTGGGAGAAAAAGATGCTCCTAGGCAAGGTAAAAAACACCCATTCTTCAGTTAATAAGGTGGAGCAGAGGAGGTATTGCACATCGATAATTGGGTTACAGTGTGACAATGGCTGCAGCTCTCCTTTGAAAATACAAACATCAGCAGTTATTCTTTTCTGCTTAGCTCTAATTAGAACACACAGGGCTCTTGCAAGAGAATGGCAAGCAGATAAAAATGTAATGGTCCTTATAGTAACAAAGCTGGAGATTAATTTTAACGGTCCACATTAGTAAGAAGTTAATAAAACGTTTGCAATAGATATTAGTGATGTAACTTGTGAAATTATTTTCTCTAACAGTCCGGCTTTATTGCCTTGTAGTAGCATAAGGTAGAACTATTTTGAGAAATTGATATGAGATCTCGAGGAACTGCTGGAAGTCCAGTGAGTCTTAAGTTTGGAGGAGAGAGTTAACCAATTCAAAACTGGTCAAACCTGCTGGACTGCTTTGCTTACTGGAATGGTCAAGCTAGGCTCTTCTCCCTCCCCCTTAAGGAATGTTGATCTTGCGAGGAAGCCTGCAGTTCTGCAGATGCAAAAGACAAGACTGAGGCTAAAATATACAAAGATCACTGAGCTGCTCTCTGCAAGGATCTAAAGGTGATGACTGCACCCCACCAACCCACAAACAAAATCTGATGGGCGGGCATGGAATATTCAGCTGTGAATCAACCTGTATATATGTAAATAAATTCAAATCTTACAAAATGTCATAAACATCCTGTGACCTCCAATTCAAGGCCAGGCATGCACAGGAGAACCCCATAAAATTCCTACTGCCATGTACATGGCATCCTTATAAGTTGGTGTTCGATTTCTCCATGTCTAGCAACCCCCACCTGTTAACAATTCTCTGCTCAGGGATCATGAAAGTGATAAAGGATGGGGTATAAACCTAAATAATGAATGAATGAATGAATGAATGAATGAAACGTCTGCTGTTAATGTGTGGAAAGTGGAGCAAATTATATCCATACTTGCTGGAAATGAGAAAAAGTGGGTAAATTTGGGAACGATATCGTAAGTCGTAAAAGTGGCATGAATGGATATTCTATGAACTGAATCTCCTGTGCTTTCTGTTGGTTTTTTTAAAAACAAAAACAAACTGAGGGGGGGGGGCCCTGGAATTTGAATTTAGTATGGAATTTACCGTAATTACATCAACAGAAAGAAAAAGAAAAAGCCACCAATGCTTTTCACACAACACAGCCACAGAAGAAGACTGGTTCAACTAGACTTGGTACCTGACCTCTGAGACTAAACTCAATAAATTGCCATGAGTGCATGAAGGAAGACAGAGAAAAGGAAGTTGTTAAAGACTTTAGACTCATTTAGATCATTATTTATATGAACCAGAAATGCCATATGGTCATTGATGCTTATGAAGGCTTTTTGCTGCCAGCATAAATTATCTCGTGTTGTATGAACTGGGTGCTGGGACAAGTATGTTCCCTACCTCCCCCTTTTAAATTATTTCTACTTAGCAAATACATACCCTGAGTGTCAATACATTTTTGATAAATTATTAAAGATTTGTGTGTTTATAGTGAACAGGTGGTATGCAACTAAGCCATACTCAAAGCAGGCCCACTGAAATCAATTGACTAATTTAAGTCCATATTGATTTCAATAGTAGCATGACTCCCATTGAAGTTACTAAACAGTTATAAAGTCTGGTAAACTTTCACCTTAAAAATGTGGTGACGCCATTCCTCCTTTCCACTCCCGTTTCACTCCCCCGCCCCATAAGGTTGAAATTTCCTTATTTGACAGCAGGTGGCAAACCCATTGATTTCCTCAGAATGTCCTTCCCACAGTTAATAACATGGTTTTAATTGTTACACCTTCTTGTTACATTGTTACAACTTCTGCATTTCATTTCCCCAATGACACTTTTTACAACCACCACACCCTTTCCAATCATGTCTATCCAGAGGAGCATCTCTGGAACACAATGCGTTTGGCTAAGTGGACTCTGTCTACAAAAGCCTGTGGAAATATATTTTGTGAAGTCTTTAAGGGGCCACAAGATTCTTTGTTGTTTTCCCCGGAGTAAATTTCTGAGAGCTGGTAATTTTTTAAACTATTTAAAGTAGCTTCCCATAGGAACTTTTTTGGGGCAGAAATGGGAGGGGGTGGAAGAGACTCAGGAATGCCAAAAGTTAACAGGAAACTAACCCCTAGCTCATATTTTTTTGAAAAAATGCTGCGACCATATATTTCATATGCTGCATAGCAGTGATGGTGCTCCTGGCAGGAACTTTCCCCACCTCAACCCCTGGAGGCAGCGGCGAAGCATATGCCCATGCTGCCCAGGGTGGGCATGCTCCCAAAGGGGGGAGGGGATGAAGGGTGCCCTCCCAGGCGCGGTATAGCAGCTTGGGTGCACAGAGCGCCGTGTGCGCCCGCCACCCATGGGGGCGGAGCAAGCCGCTGATGGCGGACATTCAGCGCGCCCCCCGCCCATGACTCCAAAGCCTCCCCCAGCTGTCAAAACGAAGGGGAAAGGGAGGAATGCTGCCGACAAAGCGATGAAGCTCCTTCCCTTCCCCCGATGGCTTGGGGTAGGCTTGGGAGTCGTGGGCGGGCGGCACGCCAAATGTCACCCCCCTCAGCGAAGACACCTGGGGCAGTCCACCCACACCGCAGCCCCCTTCCTCTGCCCCTGCCAGGAGGCCCCAGGGCAGGAAAGGAAAAATGTGAAGCACAGTGAGAACACCCATTCCTATCCTCAATCCATTGGCCCATCCAGTTCAGTGTTGTTTTCTACACATGGAAGAACAGCTGGGAGCAGTTTGCCAAGATTTCTGAGAGGGGACTTAACCTGGGACCTTCTACATGCAGAGCCTGTCCTCTACATATGTTTTTAATGTACACGAAAAAAGCAAATATTATATTTGAAATATGTATTAGGCTAGAACTGTCCTTTAATACATGGCAGGCTGGACAGATGCAGTCTCCCTATTACTGTGCTTCCATGCAAGAAAGAGGAGGTTCACCAGGAGAACCGATGCCGAACAACCAGTTCTTGAAAAGCACAGAGTCTTTGCCAAGGGTTTTTTAAAAAAGGCAAGAGCCCTTTGATGCTGAATTAAAACCAAATCCTTAAATTGCTGTTACCCAATTCAAATGAGTGGTGATTATATGATAGTACAAGTTTTCGTTTGGACATGCAATTTTGAGCAAAGCCTGACAAAACCAACTGGAGAAGAAAAGTTAATTAAAACATAATTGATGCAAAAATAATTTCATTTAATACAATCAAAATAAGATGAAACGTATATGCTAGGAACTCCCATCTTGCAGTCAGGCCACAAAGTAGAAGGCACTGTTTGTGCATTGCATTCTTATATGATGGAAAGGAATTTCTTGCTTCAAAGGAATTGCAGAAAAGCTTATCTTGGGCAAAAGATAATAAAGGGATTGTTGAAGCAGGACAGAAGAGGATAGGAGAGCAATAGAAGCAAAAAAAAAGTAAGTAATGATAATGTTGACTGTCCTGAATTTCTCTGGACAATGAAGATGTCTCTACTGCTTTTTGACATGAAAAAAACCCTCTTTTGTAACAATAGTATATCCATAATTTTACCATTTCAGCCCATAGCCCTGTTGCTGTCCATTTAAAAATTGTTATTTAATTT
Source organism: Podarcis tiliguerta (assembly GCF_965153285.1). Taxonomy (NCBI): domain Eukaryota; kingdom Metazoa; phylum Chordata; class Lepidosauria; order Squamata; family Lacertidae; genus Podarcis; species Podarcis tiliguerta. Next base: position 56,273,501 of record NC_139540.1, on the reverse strand, counting down.
TGTGACTCCTAGAGATGCTGCTCTAGAACACCCTGTATGTGCCACTGGGTACGCAGAAAGCATTAATTAACAATCAATGTGACTTAACGAATTCATTTGTTCTTCTTACCAGTTCAAACCACGTGGGACTAAAAAGAAACTCTAAAAAGAAACTGGCCAGCTGGCCAGTCTGTCTTCTTCTTAGACAAATGGCACAAGCCCTCAGGGGATCTTGAACCATCCATTAATATGCCCGTGGCAGGCCTCCCTCCCAGGTAAAGCTCCTGAAGTTAAACATGCTTGTAGTGGTAACAGGAGGTTTTATCTACCAAGCAGATAACAGCACTTGTGGTGATGGTGTAGAGACAGAGTGACCACACTAAATGCATCTCTGGAAGTCTCCAGCCCCATCGTTCAGCCCGGACACTGAGGTCCAGATCCCAGAGCCTTCTGGCAGTTTCCTCACTGAGTGAAGTTACAGGGAACCAGGCAAAGGGCCGTCTTGGTTGTCACGCCCTCCCATCAGATGAAAAGGAGATAAAGAACTATCCAACTTTTAGAAGACCTCTGAAGGCAGCCCTGCATTGGGAACTTTTTAAAGTTTGATGTTTTGTTATGCTTTTATATTTGTTGGAAGCTGTGCAGAGTGGCTGGGGCAACCCCGTCAGATGGGCAGGGTACAAGTAATAAAAATTCTTATTCTTATTAGTAGTAGTAAAACAGGAATGTGGAACCAGCGGTCCTCCAGGTGTAGTTCCAACTCACCTCACCTCCAGCTAGTATTAACAATGGGCTGTCTAGTCTAACAGTACCTGGAGGATTATAGGTTCCACAAGCATTCATAAGGTGCATTTCCCCCTTGTTCCATATCCATTTTTACCCTTGCAGCAGAAGGCGGGCCACACAGTCAAACCCTATTAAGTGCCTGAGGCTGGCACTACTTGATTACTGGTCCCCAATACCTCTTTTTAGACACGAACCCCTACACTGCCATGCCATGTAATCTTTTTGGGCTTCCCATAGGCATCTTGTTGGCCACTGTCAAAACAAAATGTAGGTCTAGACCGGCCTTTGGCCTTATTCAATGGTCCCATACATTCCAGTGTTGAATAGGAACATCAGCGTTCATAAGAGAGTCCTTTATTTTCCCCAGAAGATCACACCTCCAGTACAGAACTGGGTAGGAAGGAGTAAACAGCTAAGCAAAGCTTCCCCACTATTTGTTTATTAAAAGGTGTCTCTCCCTTTTCACCACTGCAGGTCTCAAAGCAGCTTACAACAATAAAATATGCAATATACTTTTTTTAAAAAAAAAACAACCAACCCCAAAATTTAAAACCTAGACACTTTTAAGATCTAAAAAAAATTGTAAAGCATCTGATGAGAATTCCGAGTGCAAAGGAGCTGGAATCTTTGGATGTTACTCAGAGGAAGTTCAATAGGAGGCCTCACTGCCAGGTAAGCGTGCATTCCAGCCCAGTCCTATGTGTGTCTACTCGGAATCAAAACCCATTTAGTTCGATGCGGCTCACTCCAAAGCAGCTTTTCAAAACAACCGCTTGCTTGGGGATTCATGGTGGGGTGGGGGTGGGGGCAGGAGTAGTGGGTGGGGCTGAGGGAAGGGATCCCTTTTTTTGCCCAGGTTTAGACCGCCTCAAACCAGCAGATGGCCCCCCTGATCTCTCTCCGGCGCTCTCTTTGCTGCTGGATCCTGTGATTTGAGAGGGGAGGGAGGAGGGACCAAGGGGATTGCTACAAATGTCCTTAATTCTTCTTCCACCCCCTTCCCTCCCTCCCTCCTCCCTCCCTGGCTGCGCGCATGGAATCTGTTGCAAATGTAGGGCTGGCAGGAAACGCGGCTGAGTAGAAAGTCTTTCTGCTGCTTTAGCGAGAGAGAGAGAGCGCGCGCAACGCTCTCCACGGCGGCGGCGGCGGCGGCTCTCGCGAGGTGAAGAGGCCGCCTCTCGGCTGGAGACGCCGGGCGCGCGTGTGGGCGCGTACGAAGCGAAGCCCTTCGCCGGGGCTGGGCTTTTCTCTGCGGGAGTAAGGAATGCCGCCACCGCCACTACGACGTCCTCCTCCGCCTGCTCCTCCTCCACCCACGCTTTCCGCTTGCACCTCAAGCCAGGAGGCGGCTGCGTGAGGCAGGAGGGGAAAGCGGGAAGGAGGAAGGAGGAAAGGCGAGCCTGACGAGCGCAGACGCGGCGGCGGCGAAGAAGGGGATTAGCGCCGCGGTCTCTGCCTCGGGGAGACCATTCCGCCCTTGGACCTCTCTCGCCCCCTTCTCCCTTCAGCCGAAATGGAGAGGCGTCATGTAGCAATAATCTCCTAAGTAACCCTCCGCTTTTTGGTCTTTTTTTATAAAACGTACCGAGATTTTTTTAAGGCTAGAAAGGAGGGAGAGAGAGACACCAGCAGCAGCAGCAGCAGCAGCAGGCTCGTTGCCCCTCCCTCTCCTGTTTTCCCTACCCCAAAATAATTGCGTTTTGGGCAGTTCTTTCGTGGCGAGCAGGCGCGAGTTGTCCCCGGCAACCAGCGCGCACACACGCGCACACACCTCGCTGTGGAGAGACGACGGGGGGCGACGATGACTGAAGAGAGCTCCGACGTGCCCAAAGAGTTGCTAGGTAAGCATGTCCCTCGCCTCCCCATTTCTCTTCCTGGGTTCATAATGGGCACTTAACTGGGAGAGGTTAGGAGGGGGAGGGGGTTGCTTCCTGTCAGGGGTATTAAGGTGAGGGCTAAAGTCTATGCCTGCCTGCCTCCTCTCCCCCCCCCCCCCGACGCCTTCCTCGCCCATATCCTGTTGTCTTCTGCATTAAATGCTCCTTTGGGAATGGGGAGGCGTGGTGGGAAGCTGCAGTTACTTGTTTTCTCTGGGAGACGGGTGGAAAGGTGGGGGTGGGGGGTCGTCTGTAAGCTGAAGCAGCTCTCGCTTCCTCCGCCCGCCCCCCCCCCTGTTTTTTGGCATCGATGTTGCTGGAGGAGATTTGCTTACGGGGCGGAGGGGAAGATTAGGCAGCCTTTTAACTAGGCAAACGGAGCGGAGCTTTCGGCATCTGTGAGCCAACTAAGTGAAAGCAATATTTAACCCTCTCGAGGGGCGGCTTGTTTCTCAACGCCAGCATTTCCTCGCCACCCTTGCCCTGCTGGCTCTCCCCATCTGGCCCCATAGGAGCCTCCAACCCTAGCGATGATCTCTCCCCTCCTGTGCTCTTCCACAGACGTATGTCGAGTCTCTTGCGCGCGAAGAATGGGAAAGGGTTCTTGGATTATTCTATCGCTTGGTGGTCTTGGAAGGTTGCGTGTGAAAAGTGATGCTTAAAAAGCAGGCAGAACCTCCTAGCCTTTCCTTCTCCGGTGCAAATGCGCTCCAGAGTGTTTTGCTTATGGACCTTGCTTTGCTGTGCAAGCCAAGCTGCTAGGCGGATGGGCTTAAGATGCTCAGGTGCATAAGGAGAGGACTGCCAAAGCATCTGTTGCTGTTCAGACTGTGGCTAGGGAGATTTCAAAAAGCCCCTTCCCTGTGTCTCGATTTGCAATGGACTGGGAGCCAATATGGCTGGCAGTTCAGCCCTTGTTAATTAAAAATATATCTCTGTGAAAATTATTATTTACTGGGGTAAGTAGTCTCTTTAGGCATTTATGGGCTGCCCTATAGCCAAGTTCCCAGGACAGTTTACAACAAGATTTAGTTACCTATTATAATATTGAGTGTGTCATATCAGGAAGATTCATGGGGTGTGCAACAATATTTCCTTTGCCTGGTCCACTTCAAACATGCCATGAAATTTCATGGGGTTTCCATTTTACAGAGAAGGAACTGAAACTCATCCTTGGTATATTACTTGTGACTATGTCTCCCTGAGTTCAGTGAAGCTTATTCCTACATTAAGTGTGCCCAGGATTGTAGCCTGAGGCATAGTGGTTTTCCAGCAAGTCTTATCCTTCCAGATACAGCACATCTTTTTATCTTGACTATCCACCATTCACTGCTCCTCTTCCTCTAATCTCGTTACTGCTAATGCAAGTACATATATGATGGCTGCTTCTTGAAACAGCTGGGCATAAGTTGAGGGCAATCCTTTTAGGTTTACCTGCATATGTTATTTAATCTTCTATAAATGCACTTGAAAAGAAATGGTTTGAAAAAAATTATACTGTGTGGAGGAGCACGAAAAGGAAATGAAGGAGCTATTGCATATAATCCTGATTAATAACTTTAGACCATCCACTAATATTACCCTGGTGAAATCAGATAGCCAGATCCTAGCAGCAGTATTTGGTGCCAAGCGTGTACCAGATTGCAACCCATTTGTTTTGTTGACCCATATTACTCAATGGAGTCTATTAAGAATCCTCACCTGTACAGCTCTGCTCTGGATTTTGTTTAGCTGTGCTAGAATGTGACACACAAATGGATCCCTCAAACTGTTTACCTATATATACATATAATGTTTCTCAACTGCCTTATCACCTCCTTTGGATAAATTACTCACTGTGCAAATAATGCATACTTCAACAATGTCTTGACACCTCTGGCAGTGCATAGATAGCTAAACTCATCATGTATGTAATGATTCTGAATCTTTGGATAGGAACAGAGTTATTGTGCATGGGTAAATAGTGCAGAAGCATCTTGGTTCGGTTACTGTAGGATGCCAGAAGAGAAATCTGCTTGGGTTTTTTAATGTACATAATGGCAGTGGGGGCTCTTTAAAGAAAACTTACCCATTGATAGAGGGGCGGGGAAGAGTTGGTTATAAAAATAACAATATTTTGAACTATCAGGTATATTTCAATCATTTGTTGCCAACTTCTAGATGGATATAATGTCTAAAAAGGCAGACACTTGCATAGATTCATATATAATGAGTTATTAAGCTGCATTGCTCATCCAGGAAAACAAAGGTGAGCTGTCTTCTATTGTAAACATAAATTAGATGTTACGTTTAATATAATATGACTTACCCTAACATCTCTCAGCTTTCAGAATTAAAGCTTGATCATACACATTTGTGTGTTCTTGAAGATATTCCTATGCCTTCAGGGTGGATCAACATTTCCTCCAGTTTCAGTTAGTGCAGGTGCCTTAGTACTTTGGGTGGATCATCTTGCAGCAGTGATACCTTGCTGTTCTGCACTGTAGGTTAATGTGTTATAAGAGACATGATACCAAGACGCATTAGTTAAGTTGTTTGAAGATAGTCATGAAAACCTAATAGCATATATTTAAATGTATAAAACCTAATGCGGACTGTCTCGCCAGAGTGGTGCATGCTCTAGTTATCTCTCTCTTGGACTACTGCAATGCGCTCTATGTGGGGCTACCTTTGAAGGTGACCCAGAAACTACAACTAATCCAGAATGCGGCACCTAGACTTGTGGGCTGCCGCCGAGACCACTTACCACTGGTCTTGAAAGACCTACACTGGCTCCCAGTACATTTCCAAGCACAATTGAAAGTGTTGGTGCTGACCTTTAAAGCCCTAAACAGCCTCGGTCCAGTATACCTGAAGGAGCGTCTCCACCCCCATCATTCAGCCACGACACTGAGGTCCAGTGCCGAGGGCCTTCTGGCGGTTCCCTTGCCGCAAGAAGCCAAGTTACAGGGAACCAGGCAGAGGGCCTTCTCGGTAGTGGCACCCGCCCTGTGGAACACCCTCCCACCAGATGTCAAAGAGAAAAACAACTACCAGACTTTTAGAAGACGTCTGAAGGCAGCCCTGTTTAGGGAAGGTTTTAATGTTTAATAGACTATTGTATTTTAATATTCTGTTGGGAGCCACCCAGAGTGGCTGGGAAAACCCAGCCAGATGGGCGAGGTATAAATAATAAATTATTATTATTATTATTATTATTATTATTATTATTATTATTATTATGCCAAAAAGCATAAATAGTACTGTGGATGTACTCCCCTAAGCATTTTAACACATTGAGCAATATTTATTACATTAATTGTATTCTATGGGCTTTGTTGAAGACCCTGCAGTATCTTTGGCAGCATGTTACTGTATTTTGATGGGTATTGATGCAAAGTCTTTCCTAGGAGATGAATTTTTAGTTAACCCCACATTGAACTATAGTTGCTGCTATCTTGTTTACTGATGGGTGTGCAAAATGGCGGCATCTTTGTGTTCTAAAGGCGTTTTCATCTTGGATTGTGTGTTGAGCATGTGCAACAACAATGATGGTGGTATCCATGTTGTCTGCAGGCCAGCTTCAGACCAAATGAGGACCTTTTGATGCCCCCCTTCAATTTTTGAATATACCTAGCTTTGTAGTTTATTCCATGACTTCAGTACTTGATTTGCATGAGTTACTTATCCCTGTTAATATTAAGACGATCAACTTGTACACATGGATCTGACCACAACTGCTTGCACATTGTTTGAATGGCCACAAATGCTAAAAATTATCCTATAATGGAAAAAAGGAAGATTAACACAACACTAGCCATGCTGTGAGAGCTTTATAAGTGAAGATGAACTGTTTGTAGTACTTGCTTTGGCTGTTGAGTAGATAGCTTGTGACAAATTCTTTCCCCTTCCCACCCCCAAATCTGGTGTCTTGAGGCAGTCACATGCTCCTAAATCCAGCCCTGGATGACTGGTTCTGGTCTGGTTCTTGCAGAGAGTGATAAAAATGTGTGAAATTGAGAATGAGGTTGGTTGAGACCAGTGACAAATGGTATGAGAAGTGAGCTCAGCATAGATTTTTTAAGGGTGTATCAGCGTGGCAGCTTTCCTTGCATTTGGTTTTGTACTTCAGTGCTAAACCAGGAATGTTCCTCTAAGAGGATTCCATACTTACACTTTAAGTACCAGTACTGTACTGTAGTCTGCCTGCAACCTGCATACTTTCATGAGTACTTCAGGGGATGGAGATGCATCCTGTTTGTGAGACTCCTTTTCAAGGTATTAAAAATCGACACAGGCCCTAGGAGACTGAACTCCTAGACTGAGATCCATTCTGGAGAGGCCATTCTACAGCTCTCAGATAAGAACACATAGAACTGTTTTGATGTTGCAATCTAGGGGGTGACACAGCTTGCATTTACAAGGCACTGGATCTAACCTGCATTATTCGACTTCCTAAATGTGAGAGCCTGCTGTGAATATGAATGAGATCAAACATTTGAGTCCCTCAGTATCTGATTACTTTAGTTCATAGATGTCTTTCTCTGGTAAGAGGAGGAAGTAAACCTATGCTTTCCTCTTTAGACTTTTCTTTGTTTACAATGTATTATTTACCTAATGCTCAATGACAAAGGAGTACAGATTTCCAAAGTGCAGTAGAGAATGTATAGGCATGTGTGGTTTGACTGTTTACTAAAACAGTGGAAACATTTAGTTTAGTCATTTAAGTTTATTTGGAAACAAGAGCATTGCTTGGCAGTATAATAGTAGCATAATTTCATATTTCCCTTACTTCTTAACAGTGAAAGCAATTTTATATTCTTCACTATTTCAGAAAGTGTCAAGGATGTGATTGGGAGGAAGATAAAAATTTCAGTGAAGAAGAAAGTTAAGCTAGAAGTCAAGAGCGACAAAGTGGATAACAAAATATTGGTAAGTACGCTCCTTTGCCCTGAAACAATGTTCTTCATGCTGAACAAGTTCATGTTGAACAACATTCCAAGCCCTCAGAAATGATGTTCTCTTAATTTAAATGAAGGGGGCCACCAACTGGGTTTGCTAGATTCTTGCTCCTCTTCTTGAAAAAGTTGTCTGGCTTTTAAAATTTCTCATTTCCTCTGTATTGTAGTTGTAGGGGGAGGGGGGGCAGAAAGAGAAGAGTTTGGTTGTACAGCTCAGGTGAAAAAAAACTGGCATGTAACCTCCCCCCAACTTCATGCCTGTTGCAGGTTCTCAGTGTGTGTACCTGAGAAGTAAGGGGAAAGAAAGAGAGTTCTGTAATCATGGTGGCAGGAGGACAGAAGAGGTGGGTTTCCCTCCTTTCCTGTTTCAAAGCTCTGTCTTGTTAGAAACTTCTCCCACTTGGGAGAGGGGACAGTCATGTTGATCATGGTCTCTTGCTAGAAGATATTTGGAGGCCTGACAATCTAGATTTGTGCCTAGTACTATCAAGTTAAGAGTACAGCAGATAAAGACAGATATTTACAGTATGTTCAAATTAATGTTCATGCAGGCATGCTTGCGTGGGAAGTTGCCAATATGGTGCTTGAGCTCTGTAGCAAGAGTACAAAACAGAGGGAATGCTTCCCAAATATTTCCCCTTCCTTTGCCAAAGTCTGCACAGAGGAACTCTCTAAATAATTCAAATAATTTAAAATTATGTGTACTAGATGGGGTTTTGGAGGCTCTGGGAGCAACTTGTTCTGCTTGTGTAACATGTTAGGGAGGGAACACTGAAGTTCTACCCCTTAACTACCAGAAATAATGCTTAACCTACTGCTTCAGAACTCTCATCAGGCTTTGTCCACATTTTGAAGTTCTTTTCTTAATATTCTTAATGTCTTAAAACTTACTTTTTAAAAAGGCAAAAAGAGAGCCCATATTATTGGTTTAATTTTGTGTCCGGTGCTAATTTATGTGGACATGAATTAGGATTGTGAAATTTACATAATCCTACCTGTAGGTTTGTGCAGGAAAAATTACTCTTTCATTTCTTCAGGTTAATTACTTTGATTATTTTTTTTTAAAGGATCAAGCAGATGTACAGTTGATTTTGATATTCAGTTGTTCACAACAGCAAAATTGATTCCTCCAGAACAACAGTTTTGAAATTTTGTTCCACAATGTGTATATGTGTTTACATAGGTGTGAAGGAGAACAGGCTGTCAGCAGAAAGCAGTTTGTATTATGACTATCAGATTCACGGAATATTTTTGAGCCTGATGTATTGTAACACAACAGCTGTCATAGACTTGAAAGATTTCCTGCCAGCTTATGCATATCAGATGCAGGCAAGAAGCAGTAAGCTTGTGTTCAAAAAGTGTTAAATGCTCACTCCCCTATGAACAATTTGATTGCTTTCTTCATTTGACGCATACTTACTGAGCATTAGTGATATTAATAAATGCCATACCTCTTTCTCGGATCAGCTACTTAAAGAATTTGAAGTATCTTATATGCAGTGTCTCTGCAAGGATCTCTCCCTCTCCCTCTTTCCTTCCTTCCCTCTCTCCAAAAAAATCATGGCCCTAAATTCTACACCTTGCATTCTCCTTACTTTAGGTCTGGAATATGCATGTTGACTGATGGAGAATTTTTTGTCTTAAAAAAATTATTCATTTAACTGATCAGTTCATTCACATAATAGAATGTGAGTGACTTTTTGACTTGCACAAAATTATTGCTGTTATTGGTGCTAGATGATATAGTTGATACATTGCATTTCTATTGGACACTGGAAAACAAGCTAAAGTTTAGTGTTTTCACATTTCCTTATCACCCTTTTGCACTTCTCACTGCTAATTCTGCTATGGGTGTCCAAGTACAAAATATGGGCACTGTTCCTTAGACCATAAACCATGTGTATAATTAAAGTGCTGCTTTTATTTATCAAGAAGTGTCAACTAGGAAAGTTCTGTTTCTTTGTATTTTGCATAGAAAGGCAGCAGTTTAAAGGTGTGCACTGTTATTGACTGACGTGTACATATTTTGTAAATGAATATATTGGAGAATTCCTGACTTTCCATATGCAAGTTGATTTGTGTTAAACAAAATGGTATGCGATGTTAACCATAGTTCTTCAGTTTGCACAAAGTGTAGTTATGGTAAGTAGAAGCAAAAGCTTCTAAACTCTTCCAGAGTGTGTGACCTTGAGGCTTACTTATACTCTTTTATGTCACACTAAACTGTGTTTTTAGCATGGCGTGGGCATCTTCCCTGTGGGCTAGCCTTCATAAAAGTAGCTACCTATAGGGATCCTAAGTTACATTAAGGCTACTGTTGAGGGTTGAATACAAGTGCCAGTTTAAGAGTGTTTTCTTAGTACCCCAGAATGTCTACATTCTGGCATTATGAGCAATGAGTAAATGAAACTCAGAGTAACATAATGCTTTCAGGTTATTTCTGAGGTTTTTAAACATTTTTAAACATCTTGGACAAAAAAGTAAGGATCACCCTCATGCTAATGGCAATTCACTGCCTTCTGCTTGCTGTTTTCTTATTTTGAGGTCAAAAATAGCTTGGAGTTATTCATTAACTTGGACTGCTTCATTAAGTAGATTCCGAACAGGAATCTACTTGGTTGAATGGCCCTAGGTGTCTCACATTGCAGGAGGAAAGGTGCTACATAAATGTAACAAATAAATTATTTTCACTGATCTATTTACAAAATGGCAACTTCTGTGCAGCTTGAATATAGGACATGGTGATGGGGGCAAGTATTTGTAGGATTGCAGCTTGAATTCTTAATAGTTGATTTTTAGGGTTACTTTTTTGTAGATTTTGACTTTCTAAACATTCACATAAATTTGGGAGAAGAGGAAAATGAATATTGGGTTGTTTCTAAGTTCTGTAGCTAATCTACTTCACAGTGTCCCCAATGAAAGATTTTATCCTCATGTACTATTTGCAATCATTTGGTTTATTTAGACATTCAGCACTTCCTCTTCTTATTCTTCTTCTTCTTCTTCTTCTTGTTTTCATACTCTGCTAGGTCTTGCTTTCACCCCCACTTTGTTTAATCTCAACAGTTAGCTTCTGACATGGCTTTGGTAAAGACCAGTGTGCTGTTTTTTACTCCTTAGGGAAAGCACTCTTGGTAACTAATTTTCAAAGTCACGATCTATTTAACTCAGGGAAATAAAAATAACCTTAAGTAGAAGTGGGGATTTGGTTATGGAACAAAACCAACATGAATATATTATAAGACAGCTGTGTTGGAGTCGAGCCACGCAAAGGTTGCTAATGCTAAATGACTTAAATGTTACAGCGAGGCCCCAAATGGAGATTGTGAAAAAGCACTTCCATGCGGCAGTGCTCAATGTTGTTTGAAAGTGTCTTCTAGTTGGTATTATAAGTGCAATTGTATTCAGTGTTTCCATGTCATCCCTGATGACTTGAATGACTGTAATGTCACATGTGTGAATGCAGGATTTTCGTGCTAGCACCAGCCACCAAGGACAGTAGACGTTACTGGACTTAATTTGGCTAAATCGCATATGGACCTTAACATCACGATTCTGATAGAAAGTACTTCTCTGTGGCACTGTTCAAGCTAATGGCCTCCACAACAAGAATGTACCATGTTTCAGTCAGCACTCTGATACATATCTTCATCAAAATCTGTAAATGCGCCTGTCTTTAAATTAAGGGAAGGATAAGGGACGCGGGTGGCACTGTGGGTTAAACCACAGAGCCTAGGACTTGCCGATCAGAAGGTCGGCGGTTTGAATCCCCATGACGGGGTGAGCTCCCATTGCTCGGTCCCTGCTCCTGCCAACCTAGCAGTTTGAAAGCACATCAAAGTGCAAGTAAATAAATAGGTACCGCTCCGGTGGGAAGGTAAACGGCGTTTCTGTGCGCTGCTCTGGTTCACCAGAAGCGGCTTTGTCATGCTGGCCACATGACCCAGAAGCTGTACACCGGCTCCCTCGGCCAATGAAGCGAGATGAGCACCTCAACCCCAGAGTCGACCACGATTGGACCTAATGGTCAGGGGTCCCTTTACCCCTTTACCTTTTAAGGGAATGCTTAGAAATTAAAGCACAAGGATTCAGACCACTAGATGTTTGTAGAAAGTTTGGTTGGCAGACTATTTGGTGACTAGTAAATTCATATGGAGCAAGATTCTTCAGGAAGTATTGTTAACCATTTGGGACATTTGGAAGAACCTTTGAGCTGAAAAAAGTAGAAGCGCAAAGTGAGAAGAAAATCAACAGTGAAGGTTGTCAAAGTCCTTAAAATGCCTTATGAACTTACTGACAATTATGGTCTCTGGCTTAGTGTCTTGTGCACGCTGTCTAGGGAGGCCTGTATCAGTTTGATAAATGTTCATTCTGATTTGATATGCTCTGTGAGAGTGATGGATGAATTTAAATGTGGGTGAATAGGTGGGAAATACAGCTAAATACTGCCTTGAAGTGGTGCACTCCTCTTTTCAACTACAGTTGGCAGCCTTTTTGATGATCAATGATGTTTAGAGAATACTTTCTCTGCTATTCCACAGCAGAGGACATTCTGTCCAAGTGTTTTAGCATTAGCAACTTGTTTTCTCCCTTTCTTATTTCTGGAAGTTATTTTCAGTTCCTTGCTGTTTTTGTTTGGCCTTGGGTAAATTCTCGAAGTTGACATATCTGTTAGGATTGTGCTGGTCAGCTCAAACTTGAATTGTAACACCACAATCTAGCTTTTATTTTAATCATTTGGCTTACTTCTTTTTAATTTGAAGAATGTATATACTGCTTAATCAAAGAACCCTTAAGTTATATAACAAATAAAATCAGCAAGATTTAAAGCAGATATACATAACTTCTTACATGTCCAGATAGGCTTGCTGAAACAAGTTTTTTGCAGGCTTATAAAACAACATAATGAAGGGGTCTGACTAAGGTTGATAGGCAGGGGATTCCCAGAGCATAGGTGATGTCACATTGAAAGCTCAACTTCCTGTAGATTTAGAGCAAACATTCCTACAAGAGTGCAAGTTCAGCAGATTGAAGGGATCAAGTAGACACAGGGGGCAAGGCAGTCCCTCAGGTAAACTGGTCCCAAGCTGTTAAGGACTTTATACACTAATACTAAGATCTGGAACTTGGTTTGCGGGCGAAATGGCAGTCAGTGCAGAACTTGCGAAGGTGTAATACACTGGAGCTTTCTTGGCTGTTTGGCCATTAACTCAATGCTGCTATTCACTTCATAATTATAATGTGCTTAAAGGTAAAGGGACCCCTGACCATTAGGTCCAGTCATGGCCGACTCTGGGGTTGCGGCGCTCATCTCACTTTATTGGCGAAGGGAGCCGGCGTACAGCTTCCGGGTCATGTGGCCAGCATGACTAAGCCGCTTCTGGCGAACCAGAGCAGCACACGGGAATGCCGTTTACCTTCCCGCCAGAACAGTACCTATTTATCTACTTGCACTTTGACGTGCTTACGAACTGCTAGGTTGGCAAGGAGCTGGGACCGAGCAACGGAAGCTCACCCCGTGGTGGGGATTCGAACCACAACCTTCTGATCGGCAAGTCCTAGGCTCTGTGGTTTAAACCACAGTGCCACCCGCATCCCTCCTATAATGTGCTTACTTGCTGTTTATTTGTTTATATAATAGCTTTTTTAAAAAAATGCAGTACTCACCCTGGGCTGCTTCCCTCACCGTCATCAGTTTCCTCTCAGTGCCATGAGTAACTTCTTGCTCTGTGCTCGGCAGGGCTAAGGAAAACTGTCATGCTCTTTCAGGATTCCTTCCTGGCATGATAACTAATTTTAACATGGTAAAAGGAAATAGAAGCATGCAGATAAGTCAGGAGCAGGACAGAAAACTTCTACAAACTTTGTGTGTGTGGAAAAGCACCCAGCGTATCCATATTTTAAAAGATACTTCTTGTGTATAAAGTCCTGTGGCTTTGGCTTGTTTCAAAACAAGCAAGATCTTGCAATACTTGTTGGAAGTCACACATCATTCCTCTCTTTCGTCCTCTTCAATTCCATATTTATCCCACTCGCACTTAAAACTGCACCTCTTCTTAGTTATGATCTCCATCTATTCTATAAGTGAATGACAAGGGAAAAATGTATTTGATTATAGAAATGTAAGAAAATTAAAACAATGGATGCAAACAAAATTCTTCTGTGCCTCTCCCTGGCCACAAGTCCTACTTAAATAAATACTTAAGTGTGTTTCAGAAAGTGCCTAACCTTGACCTTTAGCAGACTGTCAGCATGGCAGTCTTCCAGAACTGGGGTGAAGCCATGCTGTTATAACTTTGTCAGGAAACTACCCTGCATGACCTGTCATTATCATGATGAGATGCTGAGGAGGAGGAGGCGGGCTTTTAGGTATGAGGGAGAACTGTGGACTGCTTTGTTTTACAAGTGCCATTGAACTTTGCACTTCACTCTTACTTCCCTCCTCCCATATTAAGAATGAGATGGGTTAGTAGTAGTTCTTCTCAAATTCCAGGAGAAGCATCTTTAACTTATTGTCTTTCCTTCTGTCCCCCCCCCCCCCCAAGTTTGTGATGCCACGTTCTTTTGGATAGTTCCCCTCATCTTTTTCCTTTGGTTATTCAGAAATTGAGACAGTTGTGGTTACTTGACATTTATCACTTACTACAGAGAAGTCTCTAAGCGACTTACAGGGTTAAGAGTAAAAAAAAAAAAGGCATAGCATGAAATGAAATACATTCCAATAAAAACTCATTTCATTTATCCACAAAAAGAACACACACACTAAAAAGAACAACAGGACTTTATTACCAAGAACATTTCAATTCAGGAGGCCATCAGCCCTCTTATCATACTCCATCAAATGCCTGGGAGGACAATCTGTGAACATTCTTTGTACCTAGTTGCATCACACCTGTCTTTTATGTAGCAGAAATGGCTAAGAGACTGAGCAATAAACCGAGAAATCTCTGTTTCAAATCCTTACTCTGCGATGAACTCATGGCCTTAGGCAAGTTGCTCTTTCTTAGCTTTTAGGCACCAGCAGAAATAAAATAATAATAGTAGTAGTGCTTGTGGTGTTTGTGTGTTTCTTAATTTTTAATTTTAGTAAAACTAGATTTGCCGCCATAAGATAGTGTTAACAGATAAAAGAAGGGATTGTCTTCTGTCCGTGGCAGTATGAAGCAAATTAATCGTTTTATTATTAAAATCTGTATTCTGCATTATCTTTCAACAAATGCAAAGCCGCAAACAGTACACAGAATCGCCATAGCAAGAGCGGAAACATCAAAAAGCAATTTGTTAAAAAGTGAAAGCAAACCCTAGTGCACCAGGAGGAACCAAGCACAAAGGGCAACTAATCCCAAAAGGTCCTCTTGATGAGCCAGGGTTTTGTTTGTTTTTTAACCTGGCATTCGAAACACACAGTATCTGGGGAGGGCATTCCATACAGTTGGCACAGTAATTGAGAAGGCCATGATCTCATCAGATGTTAGTTGAAGCACTTGGCCTAAGACCTCAGATGTTGAAAAAGGTGTGGAACAATGTACAGGTGGGCTCTTTACATATTTGGGTCCTAAGGCATTTGCAACTTTAATGCAAGAAAGAAACAAAAACACAGTAAATTGAGTCCAGATAATCTGTGCAAATTAAACAGTACTTTCTAGTTTTTGGTAGTGACACTTTGTACCATTTGAAGTTTCCAGATAACATTGAAGGTCTTACTTGATTTTCTAGTACAGTACATGTGGGGCATTGATTTAAAAAGACATCTTGCAAAGTCTGTATCACTGCATGAAAGAGATTCATTTTGTAATTTTCCAGTGGATATAGGAGTCTGTGTTACATTGTAATTTGGCCAAGGTTATGTTTGAGGTGCGGTTTGGATTTAATTAATAGGTCTAGAGGGGGAAATCGTGCCTTTGTGAGATATTGCAACTGCTGCAACAACTATCTTCTACTCGTAATCCCAAGTCAGCAAGCGGATTTTAAACATGATCCTGGGGCATGCATCTGATGTTGTATCTAAACCGAATTGTCAGCCTGTGTGTGTTAGTATGCTGCTGCAGCACTTGCTCTGGATCCTTGAAATGGTGTTTGCATTAGGTGACTCTCTTTAGACATGATGTCAGGCATATGTGACTTTGCATGGCTAGTTAGAGCTTTAATTTCCAGCATTTTCCAAGTAAAGAGCCCAGTTAAGGGAAAAACAAGACGATGCATTGTTTCAGCATCGCATCCCCAAAGCAGTAGAGAGAGCCTTGGTAAAATCATTATTCTGATTAGAAGCTAGATCAGTCATTTACAGAAGAGTTCTCCCCCCCACCCTTTTCCCTCACCTTGCTAATTTCCTTAAATGGCAAGCTTTGACTTGAATAATCTCTGATTCAAAATGCAAATAGTTGAAGTATGATGGCTGACCAAGCTGTTTCGGATATATAGTAGTCCTTAAACCTGTTTCATTTCCTCCAGTGTAGTTGCCCCATAGAAATCTGTATGGTGAAAGCATATCAAACAAAGACCTTGTGAATATGACCTTGAGCTCCTTGGAGGAAGGGCAAGATACAAATGCAACAATAAATAAATAATTGCATATAGGGCATTTAATGACAATTCTAAAGACCTCACCCTAACATCCTCTTTCAGTATGCCTTCACTTTCTTTCTATTGAATATTCTGTCTCTCCCACAACTGTTCTGTATCATTCTGTATCAGTTTGGTGTAGCAACTTTTGAGGTTTGTAGATAAATATGGGGCATATTCCTCCCAACCTCCATTTCCCAGATTTTTTCAGCCCTTACATGATTGCATAACTTTCATTTTATAGATACCTCAGGTTTTTATGTTATAAAGGGAAGACTGAAAACTCGGGGGTGAGGAAAGGAAGTGAGGGTTTTTGGTTTACAGTGGCCAGAAAATACTTTGTCAATACAAATGTATTGACAATACACAATACAAAAATGTTATTGACCTCTTTGCATGTCAGAATTGATGGGCTTTTAAAAGCATGTGTGTTTTCTTTTTTTGCCATTTATGCTGGTGATTGCTTGGGCTCTGGTTAAAGCTTCATTGACAGTATTTTGTTTCTGGGTCATGCCCTTGATTTTTAAATTAACATAATAGGAATAGATCATCTAAGGGCGTGTATTTCCTCCAGATATCTGTTTTGAATAACTGATGTTGAGGGATGGCTTCCCACTTGAAATATTTGCTCATAGTATATATGTATGTTGCCATGTATATATTGCTTCAATGGTTTTGTTGAGTGTTGTGGATTACTAAAAAGGTAAAGAACCCCTGACAGTTAAGTCTAGTCATGAACGACTCTGGGGTTGTGGTGCTCATCTCGCTTTACTGGCCAAGGGAGCTGACGATTTGTCTGCAGAGTTTTTCTGGGTCATGTGGCCAGCATGACTAGGCCGCTTCTGGCAAAACCAGAGCAGTGCATGGAAATACCGTTTACCTTCCCGCCGGAGCGGTACCTATTTATCTAGTTGCACTTTGACATGCTTTCGAGCTGCTAGGTTGGCAGGAGCAGGGACTGAGCAACGGGCGCTCACCCTGGGGCGGGGATTCAAATTGCCCACCTTCTGATTGGCAAGCCCTAGGCTCAGTGGTTTAGACCACAGTGCCACCTGCATCTGTGGATATATTACTAATATCCTCTTATATAATAATAATGATGATGATGATATATAATAGTAATATATAGTAATATATATATTACTAATATCCTCTTAATAGGAAGGAGATACTTGATGGTCTCTATAACCTTCTGATGTGTTCTTCCCTTTTTGTATTAACAACTGAGGGGGCGGCGACTGACTGCTTACCTAATGCGGTATAGTAAAATAGGAGCTTGATTCTCTTTTGATAGAAATATGTACTGGCTTTGAGGAAAAGAGGGGAGAAATGCTGTCCCTAAGTAAGAATTTCTGACATTTTCGTTCAGAAACTTGGCTCTTTTTCTAAAGTACACTTTTGCAGAAACTGATGAAATACAACATGGGCTTGCCAGAGGGATGAGTGTACACTCACAGCATTCTTCACCTCCCTGCATTTCTGAAGGGCTACACTGTTAGAACTGACTTTTTCCTAGGGCATAAACAGGAAGGACTGGCTCATGTTTTGTCAGATGTTTGGCAGGAATGAAACAAATGGACTCAATAGTGGTTGTTGTTGTGTGTTTTTTAAATGGCCAAGCCAGAAAAGAGCAGCCTTTGAAAACTAGGTATCTCATAAGTGCCAAGTAGATGAAACCTATAAAAACTAAACAATGAGCTTTAAAGAAATAAAACTTGCTTTATCTTGATTACCTAGTGTTAACAGTGTGTGCCGAGCATTCGGCACAAATTCTGCTTCTGGAATGTTGGTTGGCAACATTAACATTTCAAATGGTAGGCAGTCGTAGAGGATTTATATCTGGATTATAAAAGTGCCAGCAAAAGGTATTCAGGAAGAAAGGATAAAAGGAGTTAAATGATAAATGACTTGTGTATCACTTGTACCAGCAGGTCTTGAATCACTATGAAATTAGACGTGAAAAAGGCACTTGTAGGTTTTTAAGCTGTTCCACAAAACCAATTCAAACAAGTCAGTTTCCTGGGGTAAATGCAGTACCGGTTCCTGCTATATGTGGCAAGGAGAGCTTTACCCCACACGAAATGCAGATAGTGTGGCTGAAATTGTTGCCTGTATGTGGTCTGCCATGCTAGTTATCGCTTAATGCTGCAGTCACTTCATGTGTTTATTCACCTTTAATGACTTCAGCTTTAGTCCACATTAAGCTAACCTTGGTTGGTAGGAAATTGCCCCGAGGAACACAACAAGGCATTTGCAAGCAGAGTTGTTAATTTATTTCTTTACCCTAACATCCCAGGGTGGGTTACAGCATTAAAAACAATTTAAATCAACTTTAAAACTTTTATAATTGCCTTCTCTTTGCTCATCTGTTAGACAGGCTTTCCCAACCTGGTGCCTTAGCTCAGGGTGGTGTGGAAGTTTAGAAGACCAGGGAGGAACTTGCCATAGTTGGGCTTACCATGTTGTGTAATCCAGGCCAATGTGCCTTTCCGAGTTAGGTTGCTGTACTAATCTTGGGTTCTCCACATTTCCTTTTTCCTATAGAGTAAATTCCCCTGCTTCATCACTTCATACTGTCCAAACTACTGACAGCAGGATGTGCCTTAAATTAAATGTGGTTTCTTTTAAAATTCCTTTTGGCAACCTGACTTCACCTGAGGACTTCATTATGTGGTGATCTAGGCTGCTTATTTGCTGTGGCATTCTCCAGAGGAGCTGCTGACTCAGCTGTGAGTGGGGATGATCTAAGCCCTGGAATAGAGTTCTTGAACTCTGTGTAGATTTCTTTTTGACATTGCTACTTTTTGAAAGAGAAAGTTGACTTAAGAATAGGGTAGAGATGGTGACATAAACCACAGAACTGACTTGCTTTGAGGGGTTCCTGGGCAAGTTGTCCTCAGACCTGGCTGTTCAGCCATCCTCCCAGTTTTGAGGCAACAGTGGGAAAGCCCAAATGGATCCCTTTTTCTTTTTTGAATTATGAAGACATCTGTTGTGCAGTGAAGGAATGACTGAGGAACTGGGGACACCTCTGATATTCATTTCCCCACTCTAACTGGAGTTTTGGCTTTGGCTGCTCATCTAAATCTTAAAAACAAAACAAACTGGTATCAGCCCTGATTGCTTCGCCATTCTGGGCTTCTGTCTTCAGCAGTTGTTTTGGACCTCCCTGTGTCTAGGCCTGTAAGTCAAATTCTACTGGCACCAGTAATGGCAAAGTATATGTGTATAAATATGAATGAAAACATTGTAGGAAATACATTTCAGGGATATAGTGGTGTATTTCAGAAACACAGGCAGTATTTGCTACGAGTAGTGTGCATAAACATGTTTGAAATTGAGTGGGTAACATTCTTAAAAATAATCTAAAGCTACATTTTAATATATGTTTTTAATCTTTTGCAACCTTACTATTTTCTCAATTGCTGTTGTTTGTAAAGAAAGGACAGGAAATTTTTGACTTCTGAGGTCAACAGTAATAAATATGGCCCAGTGGATCGTTCAGGTTAAAATTTTCCTTGGCACCACCATTAAATTAACATACATGCACAGCAGAGCCATATTTCAAGTTCTGGTTAAAAGCAGACCTTGGTTAGCAGCAGCTGTGATGAACTGGGGTGCCAGAACAACCCCAAACAGCGGGGGAATGTAGAACAGATTTTCTACTGAGAGAAACAGCCATTGCCCTAACAATTAAACATTGTTAAGGAGCATGGAGTGTTGTGTCTGCATGGGCTCCTAATCTCTGTGTTTTGAAGAATTCTACTGACTTGGTGAAGGACACGTTTGGAGATAGAGGGCCTTTCTTTTTTGAACATACTGTGTGTTGTACCTGAAGAGAAACTGGAAGCAGTGTGGCAGCTGTGAATATTGCCTTTAGTGAAAGGAACATGGGCCATTGCTGCTGCTGCTTTTCCTTCTTCTTTGTGAAATTTATTGTCGCTGCAGATTATTGATACATTTCTGTGATATGTGCTTGAGATATCTTTTTAAATTTTATTTTAATATTTACTTATAAATACATAAACTCCCAGCTCATAATAAAATATTGTGGTGATGCACCTCAAATTAAAAATTCATTGAAACATCATAAAATGGTTAAGTACAGGATCAAATTTATTTATTTATTCCATTTATATACTGCTGTTTAACAAATGTGCTGATACAGAGCTGGCCAAAAGTCGGGCTGCAGCATACTACACCAGCTGCAATTTCTGAACCAACATCAAGGGTTGAAGGATAGAGCACATTGCAATATTCCAGTCTAGAGATTGCCACTGCACCACTGTTGCCAGGCTATTCCTGTCCAGGAACAGCCATCATTGGTGTACCAGCAGGAGCAGAAAAAAGCACTCTAGGCTACTATGCCTCCAGTGACTACTGATGGACACTCCCAACAGTTTCAAGTAGATGTACCTGACAAGGCAGTTTCCCAATGCTACCCTCCTCTGTGAACCTGTGATTCTACAGGACCATAGTACAGTGCCACCAATTCTTATCCCACAAAGCTGGTCCAAGAGGATGCCAGGACCAATGGTATGAAAAGCCCCTGAAAAATGGGAGTAAGAGCAACAGGTTTGCTCGCCTGATAAAGGACTTCTGTCAGGGCAACCAAGGCTGATTTGGTTCTGAAACCAGACCTGAAGCCATAATGGAATGCATCAATGCATTGGTACCTCTACTTACAGACGCAATCCGTTCCGGATTGCCATTCGCACCCCAAAAAGTCAGTAAGTAGAGGGCTGCTTCTGTGCATGCGAGTGACACGATAGAATGCTCCTGCACATGTGTGAAGCACGCAGATCAGTCCTGCGCATGCGCGAAGCGGTGAACCCAGAAGTAAACACTTCCAGTTTTGCCGTGTTCATAACATGAAAAAACGCAACGTGAAGCAAACGCAACTCGAGGGATGACTGTATTGTCAGTATCTTCCAAGAATTTCTACACTCGTCTCTTGATCTTCTTGCCCAGAAAATCATAACTGTTTGTTTGTACTAATAAGCTCTGCATATTTAATCATTTGATGATCATGCTGTAAAATGTAGAAATAATGTACCATATAGTAAGTATGCTTGCAATATTTGTTTAAATTCATAATCTACTTCTGCATATATTTGGGCATTAATGTCATCCATTTAGATTAATTTAAATTATTTACATTTTTAATAGTTGCTTCCCACAACAACTAGACATCATTAAAGGCTGACCTAATTGAATAACTAAAGCTACACGAAAACAAAATTTTTGCTAACCAGTCGGGAAAACGCTGAAAGCTTGGTAACAATGTTGCTGGTATTAAAGTGTCATTTCAAAGGCTATTACTTGGCCAGTCAGCACATTCCATTCTGTGGTTTTTGTTCTTTCAGGAACTTCTATTTACACTGCAGCTTCTTGCTTCTTGCAAATAGCCTTGAAAAGAGTGAAGAATTTCACTGTTGTTTTACTGCACTGACCCTTAGTTTAAAAACAGACTTTTAAGATATGTATCTTTTTAAGATCTCTTCGCAAGGAGTCCTTATCTAAGCTTATTATGGATAATGCCCACTTGTTTTACCAGTTGTTGGGGCTTGTGTATGTTAGCCACTGTATGAGAGGGATAAATACACCAGACAAGCTTTTCCTGTTTCGTAGGTGCTGTCACAGGGGAAAGAGCCACTGGCTGCATTTCTTCCTGCCATACTACTGTTCTTTGAGGTGCATGGTTGTACCCAGAAGAGGTTAATAACACTCTACTCTGTGCTCCCATATGCAAGTTCATTGGCCTTAGATGTTTACAGCAGAGTGGTCACATGGAGAGAGAGAGAGAGAGAGAGAGAGAGAGATGGCCCCAGGCTACAAATTTAGGAAGTTATTGCACTGATGAATTGGCAAACTTGTTCACATGACTGCTCAGGATTCATGTTTATTAGACAGTTTATGATGGCGTTCATGGTGTACCAAGGTGCAGTGAAGTTCATGATGTGCCCAAATTTTCCATTTTAGTTCTGGGTTGAACAAGCAAAAAACCCATGATGGACGTTGTGCCAGTATAGTAGTGGCTGCTCTCTTCTGGAGTATAGGATTTGTTCTGCTAATGAAACTGAATTTTACTTGAAAACTGAGAAGGAAATAGAGAAAAAGCAGCAGAATGTGTTGGTTCTCAGCTAACCAATACTTGGTGCATTATTTTTTTCCTTTTTGTACAGTACTCCGTATCATGTAGGCTAGCCACCCAAACATATTAGTCATCCATTCCTAGTTGTTTAATAATCCAGATCATCACTGAAGCCCAAGGTGTAAATATTCATAAACATAAAGCTAGGGGGATTTCGTTACATTTTCACAACGTTTGCCCACACACACCATTGTTGGAAGAATATGAACCTATTCCAAGTATAACCACTTATAATATAAATTTATTTTGTAGCACATATTCTGTAATAACGTCTCTGGGTTCCTCCCCCCCCCAAAATATTTCCTCAAACCTTAATAACCTTTCTGGCTCACAGACATGGCCATAAAAAATTATTTAAAAGCACTACTTTCCTTTCACTTCCCTATTCCACCTCTACCCTCTATTGAAACCTTCATCTTGCTCTGCTAGGCTTTTATTAGAGGGCTGAGCTGTCTTTGGGTGGATGCAAACCATCATTGAGCTGAAAGCAGCTTGGGAGGCTTTGCTTTCTTTTC
This sequence comes from Podarcis tiliguerta, assembly GCF_965153285.1. Taxonomy (NCBI): domain Eukaryota; kingdom Metazoa; phylum Chordata; class Lepidosauria; order Squamata; family Lacertidae; genus Podarcis; species Podarcis tiliguerta. The sequence goes on along the minus strand of NC_139540.1, from coordinate 56,250,688 downwards.
ATTTATTTTCTCCAAATTTTTACCTCTTGACTGCACACACACACACACACTTGTACCTTGGATCTTGAACGGCTTAGTTGCTGAACGTTTTGGCTCCCAAATGATCAAAACCGGGAAGTGAGTGTTCTAACGTCCGACAGGGCTTCTGCAGCTTCTGATTGGCTGCATGAGCTTCCTGCAGCCAATCAGAAGCTGTGCTTTGGTTGTGGAACATTTTGGAAGTCGAACGGACTTCCGGAACAGATTCTATTCGACTTCCAGGGTACGACTGTACACACACACACATACACACACAATAAAATGTAGCATTTGAAACAACAAAACCATTTATAAATAAAATAAGCTGCAAAATAAAGTAAAAACCAGCATAAGTATAGCTGCTAAAAAAAACCTTAATCACCAGCAGAATAATTTGGGAATAAGGGAATATGATGACCTCTGTTGGGAACATGTCCCTGCTAATTCGCCTTGATCTCTCTGCAGCCTTTGATCCCATGACATCCTTCTGGAGTAGCTGTTGGAGCTGGGTGGCACTGCTTTGTGGTGGTTCCAGTCCTACTTTGATGGTCATTTTCAGAGGGTGTTGCTTGGGGAGTGTCCCTCAGCCCCATGGAACCTTCTGGATTCACTTGCTGTCCCTTGAGTCTCAGGTGGCTTCAGCGGCACAGAGTGCCTTCCATCGGCTTCTGCTGTTGGCCCTCCCTCCCATATCAGATCCACAAGCAGAACAAAACGTGCCAAAATATGCCTAGTTTGCAGGCACAAGTTATAATGGACTTGCGACCGAATCCAGGTTTACTGAGTTAGCACCTGGTCTCACTGCTGTCAGAGAGACTTATTTTCAAGTCAGGATGCCAAGGATAGCAGCCTCAAAATTATGTTTCTAAAATGTGCATTTCTACAACAGCTGAGATTCGGTAATATATTCCAGCAACAACAAAAAACATAAAATAAGTGTTACAGTCCATATGTTGGTGGAATACAAACACTGAGTATTGCCTGCATATTTTAACAAAACATTTATCTGCCAGCTACTTGCCCGCATTCTGTCACAGAACTTAAGATGGGGTTCTGCTGATAGGAGCATGTTTGATTCTCCTTGGCCCAGGGGTTCTTAGCAGTAGGAAGTGGGTTTAGCTTCTAGCCCAATGGTGACATTGAGCGCATCTCTTTACTTTCTCCTGTGTAAAGAATGAATGCAACCATTCATGAATGGGGAAATGCAAAGGGCTGTCCTTGGAGCAATGTTTCCAGCGAGTAGCCTGAGCCTGCTAGATGTTCATGAGCAAACTGGATGTGATCTCAGGAATCACATCAGATAAAATAATAACAATAGTGGCTGGGGAGCTTGTCAGGATTGTGGCTGGGAAGGGAGGATTAAACCTGGTCTCCCTGTGTGTTGTGGTCTTTAATTAAAGTACCACGGTGGCTTTCTGATGAATGCATTTTTTGTCACATCTAGTTTGTCCTGTGCGGAAACAGATTCATATTGTGGTCAGCGACATACCTCATTGGCACAGTCTATGCAATAATTTTTTTAAAAGCTTTGGGTTGTAGCCAACAAAGTTTTACCCAGGTCAGTTAATTTTAATGTATCTATTCTATGTTGGCCATGGCCATTAATTTTAATGAGTCTACTCTGAGTAGGCCTAACATTGGGTGCATACTTGCTTCCTGCCACCTCGATGGATAGTTTTTTGCTATATAACATTTGAAAGACTAAAAAATAATAGAAACTCAAGGTACAGTAAACTTGAGTGCTTTGCTGTGGGATGTTGTGACTGGCAACTACTGCTTCTGCCCATTAGAAGAGGATTATAGGCCTGTTAATTGTAAGCCAGTTAAAAGAGTAATGAAATTCCCAGTCTAATTACTCTAAAGCAACTCCAGGGGCATTAGGAATAGGATTGCAGCCTGTATTTATGATGATTTAATCATTCCTAGTTATGTTGCTTGCTTTACATTTTTCTTTTTAGAATTTATTATTTTTCATTGTGCAGAGGTTCAAATTATAATTTGTCATGAAAACATGTAGCATGTATTCTCTCTCCCTCTCTGCAAGGTACATGTGCACATTACTTCAGAAAATAATATATTTGAAGTATATACTGTACTTTGAGCTTGTTCACAAAGGCAATCAAGCAAAAGATGAGAGAATATTTGTCTTTTTACTTAAGTGGAAAGTAAACAAGTTTAAGAGTTATATCCAATTATTGCAATAAGTTTCCTCTGTGTATGGTTTAATTTAGGCATGGCCACATGCTATTGAGTTAAATTTTGTAAATAAAATTGATTTATCTAGGCTGATAGTAAAGGATTTTTAAAAGCAGAACAAACGTCTATTTCATGTCTGTTCTTACTTTAACATTTCAAGACTTGTTATAATTTTCAGCATTCCTACTGTCATCACACACACATTTTTGTGTGTGTGGGAATTCGTGGTGAGCTGACATTTGCTTAACAAAGCTTGAAGGAATAATATATTTTGGGTAGCCATTTAATTTGGTGATTCCATGGGCATTGTATTTCCAATAACCCAAATGTCAGTTCCTCTGTGTGCAGGTTGTATTCTTCAGTCACCAACCCTGAGGTAACCCTATATGCTTAGATTGAGATACTCCAGATAAAATGGCTTAGGCCAGACTGGCGCTTATAAGAGCCTGTGAATGAAGGTATTAAGTTTGCAGGCCTGGCCACTGCTGGTCATTGGAGCTCCCATGCCACTTTTAAAAATGAGTAATGGTATACTTTTGCTCACTTAGTGACATTATGTTTATAACTAGTTTCTTCAAGCAGCGGTAACTACATTTACTTCCACTTTGAAAGTGATCAAAGCAACTTTTTATGTAGATAGGTTGCATTCCTTTTATTTAATATTTGAAATTAAAAGGAGCACTTTTTCCATGCAGTTTATTCTAAGCCTCCTTAGAAAACCTGTAAACCCTGACTCTTTTTCCTCTCCCTCTCTCTCTCTAACAAAAATGTATGGAACTTGACCCATCAGCCCAGGTAACACACTGGCATATACTCTGTGAGCAATAAAACATCCTGCATTGTAGGTTTCTTCCTAGCTCAGTTAGTAGAGCATGAGACTCTTTATACAAGGTTTTGGGCCCCACATTGTGCAAAAGATTCCTGCATTGCAGGGGGTTGGACTAGATGACCCCCGTGGTCCCTTCCAACTCTACAGTTCTATGATTCTATAATCTTAAGGGGTACCAGAGCCAAAATAAGGGCATTGACTAATTCTGTTTTACAGCAGATATAGTTAATTTTCGGTTACACTATAACCCCTCCTATAAACATTGTGGGTAACTTTGAAAGGACTCTTTTAGTTTTAAGAAAGGAGATCCTTAGATTAGGCTTATGATAGTTAAACTACAAAAGAGTTACAGATATATTTAGAAAATAATAGCATGAGCTGAGTACTGCTCATACATTAACATGCAAAAGCTTTCTTGGAAGCCTGCATGTCTCAGCTGAGTGCCTGGGAAGCAGAACCAGGCAAGACGCTCTCTCATATTTTCTGTCAACCGTACTGTTGCAGTTGAGACTAAGCCATAAGGAGGAATCCTTTTTAAATGAGTAAGTGTGAGATGTAGTAATACAGATGCATTAACCATTATGAATACTTACAAAGTCATGTAGAAAACAAAGCCTGGTGCGTGCAACTCATAGTCATTGGAAGTTATGCAAAAGAATAAAGGCTTTTATTATTTTTATCACTCTATCTGTTACTGAGACTGTGCCTGGCATAGCAGGAAACACATTTTCAGATTTTCCTACTAGTCACTCTTAAATTATATTAACATTTTTTAAAAACTGCTATTTTGGAATGGACACATTTTCAACTTCATTTTATTTGGAGACTTGATATAGAAAACAGATTTGCTTCATTCAGTGGTGTGTGTGGTCCCCCCCCCAAAAAAAACCTATGATTTGTCAAAAACAAATGTTCACTTGCACCCCCTGACAATTAAAGAAAGTCCATAAACAGTTATAAGGAAGACCCTAGTGTGCATGTGTAGGCACAGCCAGCCCACCCATGAGGTGGGGTGAAGTAGCTGCTTCAGGTGGTGGAAGACAAAGAGATGGCTTCCCCAAAGGCACCCCTTCCAGCGAGATATCGCATGTCATTCCTCTCCTGCCCCCATTATGGTGAGTATTCCAAAATCTTGTAAAAGCCTCATCATTTTATTCCAGGCTGTATGATTTTTAGCTGTTGGTTCAACAGTTGCTGGGCTGGGGGAGGGGACAGAATATTGGTTTTATTTGGAAGTAATCCCCTGCGTCTGCAGGGAAAAATGTTTGAGAAAGTGACTTAATGTACGCTGTTAATTCAGAAACCAGATGGTCAATTCTTAAATAAGAATACAAATGTGAGTGCTGGAAAACACCATTTCTAAATGTGTGCATGAATCTGTGCTTGATGAACTGTTAACTAAGTTGTTGTAAATGTCAGGCTAAGACATGTTCATTATTACTGTCATAATTGCCTGGTGTAGCTCTATTAAGAACTGGGTCTTGCATTAAAGAGCAGTAGCTAACTGATTGGATAGTATTAAAAGAGGAGGTTTTAGGCCTAGTCTGGGTCTTTGTGAGAGGTTTTTGGCTCTTGAGAAGGTGACCTCTTATTCATTCCCAAGACCCATGACCAACTAATGTGAAAGGGAAGAAGGAGCGCTCTCTGGGCATGGGAGCTTAAAGTTTCTGCCATTACAAAGAAGAAGAAGAAGAAGAAGAAGAAGAAGGAGGAGGAGGAGGAGGAGGAGGAGGAGGAGGAGGAGGAGGAGGAGGAGGAGGAGAAGGAGAAAACAACCCAAAATTGCACAGAAAGTTAGGGGTTGCCAACCTTTTTGGAGCAGGGGCACATTTTGAATTTTGAGAGAGTGCTGTGGGCGCCTGTCACAAAAGACTGCCATGTCAGGTGTAGTGTAACACAACATGGCTACCAGGTATAGTAATTGCTGCCCCCCCCCGCCCCCGGTTCAGTGGTGTTCTTTTCATGGGAAGTAAGCTGTATCCTACTTGTAGAGATCACACAAAATAGATTTCTCTCTCTCTCTCTCACACACACACACACACAAACAAACACACACACACACACAGCAAACAGGAACCTTACATTATGAATTGCCACTGCAGATATATGGGAGGTTATAACCATGCTTGGTTCTGATATGTGCAGAATGGCGGGAGGCTGCCCACTTCCGCATGACTTAATGCTTCTTATAGGATGATTGTGAAGATAAGTGAATTCCATAGTGTTTTGTGTATACTTTTTCCTTCTTATTGCCTGTTAGATTTAGATTATATAACTGCTCACATACATTAATTTTGGGGCGAGGCCGCAGTTTGCTTCTGGTAAAAGGCATAACTGAATCCTGTTCTGAACTGGTTACAGGGGCTGAATTGTCGTCCCCCCCCCCCCCCCGACAATTTGTTTGCTTGCTTTGCCAAAGTAGTTAGGTCTCCGGTGCAAGTAAGAGAGTTATATTTCAAGTGTGTGGTCCTTCTACAGATACCTTCCTGCCCGGAGTGGCTGGGGCAACCCAGTCAGATGGGCGGGGTACAAATAAAATTATTAATTCATTAAGCTTATAGCACCACAGCAGTGGAAAGCAGGTAGAATGGACCTCAGTGCAGGGGAGGGAGCAACCAGGTTCATATGCTGCTTAAATTTTGCAAGTTTAAGTTTTGAGGTGCAGCATGACTGCCAGATCTGTTTGCTGGGGGCAGCCCACTTTCCCAGTTTCTTTCAAACTGGCAACTTCAGGTTAAAGGAGGTGAAAGATGCTTGCCTGGGATCCTGGAGTCAGAGTAGACAATATGGGGTAAAGGCACAAATAATCTGATCTGGCATAAGACATCTTTGCTCTGCCTCCCAAGCTCTTTTTGAATTTGATGGGCATTCAGATTCCAGGCCTGTGTGGCTAGTGTTGCAGTGGAATAGGATACGAAGTAGAGAAAGGGAGCAGGCCTCTTATTTTGTTTTTGAAATAAACCTTAGTAGTTTATTTTCAAATAGTTTATTTTCAAACAAGATATTTCCCAAAGTGGTGTACAAAATGTACACAAATAAAACATAATGCACTTTTAAAAACAGACATTTTATTACATTCTATCTAGTACAAAATATTGTTAAAGCCAGTATAAACTAACATGGCCATGCTAAAAGCCTAGGCACACCCACAGACTATTAAAAGCAGCAATGAAAGGATGCATCTTTAAGACCTGTTTAAGGTTGTTGATGGTTGGGGCCTACTTAACCTTATCAAGTTTTACATCTGAAGGGCATCTGAAGCAGATGGGCAAATTGATATGAATACAAGCAGTTCTTTATCAAGTAACTTAGTCTCCAAAAATTAGGGGCTTAAAACGTCACCACAAGCACTTCAAATTCAGTACTGAAGTATACTGGTAATCGGTGGAACTGGTAAAGGTGTAATATGCTCAGACCACCTGGCTCCAACCAGCAGCCAGGTGGCTGCATTTTGTTCCAGTTGAAGTTTCTGAGCTGTCTTTAAATGCAGCCCTGGGCAAGAGCACATTCCAACTGGATGCTGCTAGTACAAGGTCCATTCTCTCCAGACAGAATTGCAGCTGGCAAGCTGGCAAACTAGCCAAATCTGGTAAGAAACACCCGAAGCCACTGCCTGAGCATCTCCACTTGGCATTGAGAGGAACTGACAGTTTTTCCACCTACAACTTATCTGAATTAAGCTTGTTGCCTTATCCAGCCCAAACCTTCAGCCACAGGCTCTTGGCATTTTCTGTAGCTGCATTTTGGTTGAATAAAATCACAACGATCACTGCAGGGATCCCCGTATGTTCGTTACTGCTCTTGGTGCAGCCCATTTCGCAGGCCAGCATGCGAAGAGCATTTTGTGTAGAAACTCTGCAGACTGTTCTGTCACTGTCAGGCTGCTGATTTAGCATGTCCAATGATTTATTTTTCAGCAGTGAAAATTCCGCTGTAATTCTCTGGCAGGTTGGCAAGGGGTAATAGATCACTTTCTCATTCTTTTTATTGTTTTCATCCAAATGCAGAAAACATCACTGCTCTGTTCATGTCTTTCCTACTTGGACACTGCAGGCAAAAGAGGCAAGCCCAATTTACAGAATGAAGGACCATTCATAAGCAACCGTATGGTATTTTTCATACTGTGAGAAAGGTTTGAGGCATGCACAAATAAATGACGTTATTTGGTAGCATGGCTTTGTCATTTGTGCAAGTGAGTTTGTGCTTTCTCTTCTGAGTATGTTGTAGCTTTCAGTGCTTTTGAAAGCTAATGAGCTCCACCGCCCACTACAGTGCTGTGTGTTATGCATGGAATTTTGAGCTAGCGTGTGTTGGAGACAGGCCAGGTCTAAGCAGCCTTTGCTGCAAGATCAAGCCCAGTTCTCATAATCAACAGTCACCAGAGGTGGTTCTGAACTCAAAACCAAATATTGCTAGAATTGGCACAGGCAGGCTGAGAAGACTTGCCCGTTGCATCAGGATATAGGAGCCAAAGGTCACATTTGGTAATCTGTTGGTAGAAAAAGCCAGTAGGTCAATTAGTGGCAGTGAAAGGGCTTAGGCCCAAGCCTGTAACTGCAGATTGTGCTTTTACTTCCCAGTCATGGGAAACAGCTACACTGAGGATAATCAGTATGATATTACAGTATAATCTGTGGTACTAGGTAATTTCTCAGTGGGTAAATTAAACATCTACTCGGATTTCTTCTGTTTGAAATTAATTTTAGAAGAGCTAAACAGTGGCTGCCCTACTTTACAAATGTTGCATTCCTACACACTTGAGCTTACTTCTGAGTAAGCACATATAATATCATCAAACTTTCGCAGCACAATTCTAAGGAAGATATACAGCTCAGTCCTATACTTCAGCGACTTGGAAGTAAGTCCCATTGACTTTGATGGGGAGCTTATTGGTAAGTGTATAGGATTTAAGCCGTAGTTGATTAAAACACCAGGCACTGTTCGAGCAAGCTGAAATGTTTAATAAAATGTTTGGTGTCTTTTAATTTCCAGGCTTCAATCGTTATTGATTAATGTGCCATTTCAGAAATATTTCTCAATGGTAATAATAGTAGTTAACAAAATTGAGGATTTTCTGTGGGCTAACACACTGCCAGTACATTTTTAAGTCAGCTTGCAATCAGCAAGGTGGAAAGCGAGCCTTTTAGAAACAATGCAGAGCTGAAAATTTTATGGTATTAATAATTCTTTTTGCATAAGATGTTTTTGGAAAGTGTCTTGGCAAGTTCTTCCGTGCTCTAATTACATAGCAATGCTTTCATTTTAATCAGTCTGAATAGACAAATCTGCATCTGGTTTCATGGCAGGTTTGTAGCAGCATGTCAGTTAGTTCATTTTGTAAATGTTTTGTCTCCATGAGCCTGTGGGATAGCTCAGCTGGTAGAGCATGAGACTTTAAATCTCAGGGTTGTGGGTTTGAGCCCCATGTTGGGCAGAAAGATTCCTACATTGCAGGGGGCTGGACTACAGGACTCCTGTGGTCCCTTCCAAATCAACAATTCTATGATTCAGCATTGAACTCCTGTTATTGATGAAGACTGTTTGCTGATGTTGTATTTGCATGAAAAAATTCCAAGAGTTTTACTCCCTTTTCCACACTGTAGCAAGCTCTGTATCCCACCATTCTCAAATAATATACAATTCCCCCCAGTTCAAAGGCTTCTATCCTCTTTGGTTTCCCCCAGTGCTTCAGAGGGGTTGTCTTATACCCGAAGTCCTATAACCTAGATATAGATTATCACCAAAGGGAGAACTAGACCAGTGATTTTGTTTTCTTAGGAACGAGAGAGCTAGCATCCTCTTCGAAAGCAGGTGTGGCAGAAAAGCTGTTGCTCCATTATAAGAAACTGTAGATTGTTCTGTCTCCAGCATTATCTGTGTGCTGTATAATCGACATCATGTGACGCAGCAAGGCAGCAGGGCTTAATCTCATAAGTTTTTGATTAGTTAAGCCTTTGTGTGAGCCAGCCTGGATAAAGAGTGTTTGGATCACTGAGTCTCATTGGACACAATGGAAGAACAAACATGTGTTTCCACACAGAGGCTGGATTTGAAAGCATAATAAATTTGTGAGGGCTACATTTTAGAAATATACATCCCCGCCCCCCGGATCTACATTAGTAGTGTACATACTGACTCATCTCTGGCAGTTAAGATCCTGGACTTTGGCCAGACAAAGGAGTGCCTATATCCCTGAATACATCACTCTAACTCTAGGAAGAATTTCCCGTTGTAGTTAATATTTTCCCCCTGATACTGAAATGCAAATTGTTGAAAGATCTATTTACATGTACATTTGAATAGGGTTTCAGAATTCAGCAGTGAAAGCATCGCCTGAAAGTTGCATTTGGCAGTGTTCTTGTTTCAAGACTACATATAGCAAAGAATGGAATTTTCTCTGTTTTGCATTGCACACTCAGGACCCTGTAATTATCTTTGCCAAGAGAGTTGAGTTCAATGTGCACCTTTAATTTAAATAAAGCAGAATTAATGAGAAGGGTTTTCTAATCATAGATGGTTACTTGCAACCAGTTTGCTGTATATTTTGCAACATTTCACTGAAGGAACTCCATCTCCCATGTGTACCTCCCACTATTTATTGAGATCTTTGGTCAAATCCCTTCTGCAAAAATTCATCTTGTGGCAGGCGGGGGCGGGGGGGGGGGGCTTCTCTGTGGTACCCAGTTTATGGAACAACCCCTCCTCTGAAATGCAACAAGCATCCACTCTGTGTCCTTTGACACTTGCTAAAAACTATTAGATACATTCCATTTTGTTGTAGTTTAATGCATTTATTTTATTGGTAATATGTTTATTTTGCTGTGAAGCACCTTGGAATCTCTGATGAAAGGCAGTATAGAACTGTTTTAAATAAAACAAATGAGCATTAAAATATAATGTTCTATGGCTGGAATTCTGGTCTCAGAATATTTGAATGCAGCCTGTGGTCATTTGCTCTAGGAATTAGCATTTGGAACTGCTTCTGTCAGTTTTGTGAGAAAACCCCAAAACGGACATAACATTTTGTGATTTGAAATACTGATGTTGCTCCCACAGCATTTAGAATTAAGATGAAGTTTGGCCATTGTACGTTTTAGGAATGGAAAAATTGGAGGTTGATTTGTAAAAGTAACTATTTCAAGTTTTCAACTGTAACTGACAGCTGCTGGTGGTATTATATTTTTAGCACCTGCCAAGTGCTGGCATCTTGATGTTCTTCTTCCCAGTTAGTACCATTGACTGACTTGAGTCACTTGGCTCTATTTATATCATATAGATTGAAGCCCCATAGACATCTTTGACATTTTCCCATTCTGCTTTTGATATTTTATTAAATAAATGCCCCTGCATAAAATAGTGACAGCACTGCCATTTCCTTTAAATGTATTTCTTCAACTGTTCAATAATCTCCTGGACAGGGCTATTTTTGAAACAAGTTGTGCAGTAATATTATATTTCTCTTATTTGAATAATTATGTAAGCCAAGTGAAGTGGCCTATGAGAGAAATGAAATCAACCTAAAGGGTTTGAGTGCCTTAGGGAGTCCAGAGTTGTACTTGTTCATGTAAATAAAGAAAGCAATACTAGTTGGATGCAAGAGAGTCCTTGTAGTTTTGTTTGGAACACCAATGCATGATATGTATCAATGCCTTAAGAACCTTTCATATTTAAATCTTAGCCCATCTTTATGAATAACCAGTTTTTCTTTTCAAACGAAAATGCTGCTGAAACACATCTGAGAATACTGTGAGATGTTTTCACTAGAGTGCAGTGCTCTGCTGGCTTTTATCTCATCCCCTCCTCTACATTTCGAAGTATTATTTCCGGTGTCATTCCAAGAATCCAGGGGAAAGCCAAAGAAACGGATAAGCCAGTATCTTAGTTTGCAGTACATCCACATTGTTTTGATATGCAGAAACTTGCTGAGTTCCACAAGAAGGAAATGGTTCATGCTACAGTTGTGGCTTGTTTAGTTTGTGGTGAGGTGCTGAGGCTCTGCACATTAATTCTTTACCCCATAGGTCCCCCTTCTCTCTTCCACCTTAAATCCCCTCTTCTGGCTTCATATATGATCCCTCTTTGAATTCTGACACTCAAAACCAGTGCCATAACCAGTTTCTAGAAAAAGAGGTGCTGGAACTCACCACAAAAACACCTCCCTCCTTCTCTTAGAATGGCAATGGTGCTCACCTGAAAGGAGCCGGAATTGAGTTCCGGTAAGTTCCAGCTGGAAAAAAAGCCCTGCTCATAACCTTTCCTGGAGCTTGATGTTCAACTCCTGCTTTCTCATCTCCCTGTGAAGAATTTCAGCAGGAAGGAAGCCATCCCAAGAAATCATTTTAATTATGATTCATGACTGAAAGAATGTGTTTTTTGGTTAGGTTTAAGAATCTCATGGGAACCTCATTAAATTTGATACTGCTTGTTTAAAATTTGTGTCAACCAGGCAGCCTTTGTGGAAGAGAATAAGAATGTAAATAACATTCTGACTTAGCCAAAACTGGGTGTAGACAAATGCTTTTTTTTTTTTAGTTTCCTGTCCTTTTGGATAAATATTTTCATATTACTCACCAAATTAAGATAGCTAGAAATCACAGCTTCCAATCCATAGTCCTGTGGGAAAACTTACTTAGCATTTTCTCCTCATAGCCAGAATATCTTAATGGTAAACTCCAGTACAGCCGTACCTTGGAAGTCGAACGGAATCCATTCCGGAAGTCCGTTTGACTTCCAAAATGTTTGAAGCACCGTCGGACATTCGGCTTCCAAAAGAACGTTCGAAAACTGGAACACTCACAGGCAGTGAAGGTCCTGTGTGAGTGTCTGGAGGTGGTTGGAGGATGGATGGTGGCTAACGGATTGAGGTTGAATCCTGACAAGACAGAAGTGCTGTTCTTGGGGGACAGGGGGCAGGCTGGTGTGGAGGACTCCCTGGTCCTGAATGGGGTAACTGTGCCCCTGAAGGACCAGGTACGCAGCCTGGGAGACATTTTGGATTCACAGCTGTCCATGGAGACGCAGGTCAATTCTGTGTCCAGGGCAGCTGTCTACCAGCTCCATCTGGTACGCAGGCTGAGACCTTACCTGCCTGTGGACTGTCTTGCCAGAGTGGTGCATGCTTTAGTTATCTCCTGCTTGGACTACTGCAATGCGCTCTATGTGGGGCTACCTTTGAAGGTGACTCGGAAACTTCAATTAATCTAGAATGCGGCAGCTAGACTGATGACTGGGAGTGGCCGCCAAGACCATATAACACCGGTCCTGAAAGATCTTCATTGGCTCCCAATACGTTTCCGGGCACAATTCAGAGTGTTGGTGCTGACCTTTAAAGCCCTAAAAGGCCTCGGTCCTGTATACTTGAAGGGGTGTCTCTACCCCCATTGTCCAGCCCGGACACTGAGGTCCAGCACCAAGGGCCTTCTGGTGGTTCCCTTGCTGCGAGAAGTGATGTTACAGGGAACCAGGCAGAGGGCCTTCTTGGTGGTGGCGCCTGCGCTGTGGAACACCCTCCCAGCAGATGTCAAAGCAATAAGCAACTATTTTATTTTTTAAAGACAAACTGTTTAGGAAGTTTTTTCTGTTTGATGCTGTACTGTTTTTAATATTCTGTTGGAAGCCGCCCAGAGTGGCTGGGGAAACCCAGCCAGATAGGTGGGGTATAAATGTTGTTGTTGTTTTGTTGTTGTTGTTGTTGTTGTTGTTATATCCATATAATAGTTCCTGTGTGACTTTTCTGCATACACTGCATAATGGGGAGAATGCCCTTAGTAAGGATCCCAAAAAGCAAAGCAAAATAAATATGTTGTTCCTCTTCCCCTTTCCCCAATGCATATTACCTAATTTGGCAGTTGTGCTGCTTTTACCTCATTCTAAATCTAGCCACGTTCTCTGTCCTTTGCCAGTGAATGGAATCTATGCTTTTGTAGTTATCTTAAAAACGTTGACCTGTCTCCAGAAACTTCTTTTTTGTGGGGGTTAGAAACTGTCAATTTTATTTATATATCTTACAAACAAGTTACAGACTTTAAAGGGCCTCTTTTTGTTTAGCACTGTTTATGGTTAACAAACTTAAAATATTTTTATTACAAATGTACCGCTATGTAAGAGGAAATCAACAAAAATCATTTTGAAAACAACAACAGGAAAAGAAAGTGTCATTCTGCTTTCGGCAAAGTCTTTGAAACCTGTAGTTGCCTCAAGCTGTGGCTTCGCTATAGAAGAGTGTCTGATAGGAAAAGATGAAAGCTTTCCCTGGTTTTTGCTTTTCTAAATGTGATTGATGTTCAGAGGGTCAGGCTGGTTGCTTTTATGCATTCCCATTAAAACATTTCCTGACAGTTTTAAAAGGTCTTTTAACTGAAATGGTAATTTTCTGCCATCAGCCACTGGTTGTCTAAATCTCTTTAAAAGAACTTTTGTAGAGCAGAGCTAATGGTATTAGTTTGTATTCAGACTAAGAGAGTTGAACTTGTCCCATTGATTTCAATGGGACACCAGCTAGTCATGGCTTGACTTAAATTCATCTGCCTGCTTCTGTGCATTCAGTTATGTCTCGTATTACTTGTTGGTGTCGAGGACAGACTTTCTATAATCTCCTCCCTTTCATGGGCAATTTGTGATCAGCACAATCTCTGCTGACAGAGCCATACATTTGTATTGCCTGCAGTTGCATGGGGTAGTGGGTTAATAATGTTTGTTTAGGAGGGCTGTCCTGCAGCTCCTACAAAGACAACCTTTTCTATAAAAACATTGGTTTAACCTCAAGAAAACATATTTAACACTTCTTATATAGGAGCAAATATTTTACACTTCACTCTTTGGCAGTGTAGTCAATTTTTTCAAACTCGTGCAATTGGGATTTGGTAAATCTTGTGGTTTTTTAAAGGATAAGCGAGAATTTGATTGACACATTTTTAGCAACGGTTTTTATTTGACACAGAAGCTTTTGTACTCTGACACAGTCAACTTTCACAAGCTAAGAAGATGGTTTGAAATTTGGAACACTAAAGAGACAGTGGTTTGGGTGGGGTGATAGGTTGTTGGGAATTTTTGTAGTTTTGTTTTTATTTTGATGAATCACATGATGATGATGATGATGATGATGATGGAGGAACAACTCATTGTACTATTTAAAGAAGCCTATAGATTTATCAGGGTTTTATTTTTATTTTTTGTTTCATGTTTCTTTGCATTTCAGTTTCTGTGCATCTGGTGAGCTCTAGTCCACAAAAGCTTATGCCAAGATACATTTATTAGCCTTTAAGGTGTTTCAGAAAACTCTTTAAAAAAAAACACCAGCAACAGACTACCTCAGTTACCATTCTGGTAATTAAACCATGTTTATTAAGCTAGCTAGAAACATTAGCCGTCCTTTAGTCTCAGTGCTAATTTTCAGTTGTATGATTGGTGTTATCTACTTCCCAAGTTGAAATTTAATTAACAGATTTCCAAAAAGCAAGTCAGACCGGTAACAAAAATTGTAATATTGGGCAGCCTTACCAAGATACAAACTTGTACCAGGTAGATGACTGCTTTTGTATTATATCATCAGGTATGTTTCACTAGTCACTTCACCCTGTGTTTACAGGCCAGAGAGAAATTGAACACTTCAATAACTAGATGGATTTTCCTTCACGAAGTGATTCCCAATAATGATGTAATCCTGATACCCGCCAAGTTCGTTTGTCCTTTTATTCTGCATCTGAGTTAATAGGATTTTTAGTGTATGCCAAGACAAGTTGGCACGTCTTCAGAAAGTGATACGACTGCTCTTCCAATTACCTTTTAAGCTCGTTGATTAAACTTTGGTTATGTCTTCCAAGTGTCATGAATGTGTGATTTGTCTTTTATTAAAAAGTCTTCCCAGTCTGTACCTTGAATGACGAAGCATGAATATGGTAAATGGTGAGCTCAAAGTTCACTCTTTAGATGTAGTGCATAGTTCAGAAATAGGAGTCATGTGAACAATTACCTGATAAAGTATAGTGAGCTAGTCGGTAGAACACACGATGCATTGTGGATGCCACCTGCTGTGTAGAAACTCAATATTTCTTACTGGAACTGACTATAAAACAGTGCTTTCAAATAAGAGATTTCTTGGAGCATACCTGACATTGATTCACTCAGAAAAATAAAGAGCAAACAAAGAGCCACAACTCACAACTACACTTAAAACCCTAGATTTCTCAATTATTATTTTTCTGGGCAACAATCACACTTGTACCAAGGAAGGCTCCCCCATCCCTCAAAAAAAGAGGATCAGAATAAACCTAATATCACTTTTCCATTGCCTGAATTAAGAGACACCAAAAGAAGACACACAAAAGGCTTGCAAATAACCCCAGAAGTCCTTTTTTCATGTTCAGGCCATTTTGGGCTCTTGTGTCTGGTTTGTATGATTCTAATTTAGATCTGACTTCACTCATTGGCTTAAAACACTGAAAGGCAGAAGCAGGCTCATCTCTCACAAAGCCTTCCTCTCCTCCCAAATAGTACCTGTGCCTTTAGTTTCATATCTTTCATTCTAATGGGCTAGCAACTTTTTTAAAAAAGAGAGAGAGCTCAGAATCTTGCACCTATACTGGCTCTGGACCCAGTACAGATATACCTGCTAAACCTACCTTTCTGCAGCTATTACTGGAATCTAAAGTTATGATAGTACTGTGGTAGCTGCATGCTCTAGATCAGGCATCCCCAAACTCGGGCCTCCAGGTGTTTTGGGACTACAACTTCCATCACCCCTAGCTAACAGGACCAGTGGTCAGGGATGATGGGGATTGTAGTCCCAAAGCATCTGGAGGGCCGAGTTTGGGGATGCCTGTTCTAGATACTGACTCCCATTTTAATTAAAAGAACTACAACCCACCTTTAGTAGATGTTCCATACACTGCCAGCCCTGGCTCTCCCTGTTACTTTTGGAGGGCAAACAGAAGCATGTTAAACTTTTACATAACTCTTTTCAGCTTTAACTGGCTGGGAGAGACATCTGGAAAGCTGTGGTGGTGAGAGCATTTGCATACCCACAGAGACATTAGACCTTTAGTCTTCAACCAGTGGGTTGGGACAAACGGGTGGGTTGTGAGGCTATTCCAGGTAGGTCATGGCAGAGGTGTTGCTGCCATGTTGGACTCCAGTTAAGGCTGACCAAACCAAAGGAGCGCTATATGTGGCATCTGAGCTAGAACACATTCTTCTGATGAGACACTCATTCTATCAATTTCCGTGAGAGTTGCAAGAACAATTTTTAATAAGAGAGATTTCTGTGGAGTGTAAAGACTCTGTTCATTTTCTTGATACAGTGGTACCTTGGGTTACAGACGCTTCAGGTTACAGATTCCACTAACCCAGAAAAAGTATCTCATGTTAAGAACTTTGCTTCAGGATGAGAACAGAAATCATGTGGCGGTGGCAGTGGGAGGCCCCATTAGCTAAAGTGGTACCTCAGGTTAAGAACAGCTTCAGGTTAAGAACGGACCTCCAGAATGAATTAAGTTCTTAACCCGATATACCACTGTACTCTCTATGGCTTTCTAGACTTCTCAAAAAAATGGAATTATGCTGAGAACTAGAGTTCAGAAGTTTCTACTGCAGTAGGTAGCTTGGTTGCTCAGTGGTTGCCATCATGAGAGTAGCTGGGGGCCTAGAAAGTGATGACAGAAGTCTGGCTGCAGGACGTGAGAGTTATAAGGAGCAGGGGTGCCACATCATCCTCATTCCCATGTGGCACAGACCGAATTGGCCTGATCCTGGGAGCCATAGATTGGGGCCACTGGTCAGATCCAGGAATCTGGGCAAGAGAGAACAGCATATGATAGTGCAAGAAGGTAGGAAGGCAGAAAGGCATGAGCAGGTGACACAGAAAGACAGGAAAGTGATGAAAGTAGAAGGACGTGAGAGAAGAGAAAGAGGATGAGTGACAGTTGAATCCTTCTGGAAGTAATGGATACTTATTTTTTGGTAAGAAAACGCAAGCATAATGGTTGCGTAAGCATAATAACTTGTCCTCTTTCTCAACATCAAAGACAGTGAAAACAATGCTGAAACTCTGGTTTGAGCTGTGGTTCAGAAAATTCTATTCATGTTTCCAACTGTTGCCCAGTTTTCTGAGAAAGATAAAACAGTAAAGTTTTGCTTTTATCGAAGCAGATATTCTGCAACATGTACAACAGTTTATTGAAAGATTCGGTGCCCATCTTCTTCAGAATCTGTGTGAGGAAATACAGTGGATACAATCATCATTCACTATGGACACAGAGTCACTGGAATTAAGATACAAATTGCAGTAACACTTCCTTGAGCTGTCTTGTAACACAGCCTTAAAAGTGCAATTTCAGCAACTAACATTACCAAAGTTTTGGATTTCATTCAGTAGTAAAGAATATCCAGAGTTGGCAAGTGTAGCAATCATCACCTGCTACCATTTGGTACCACCTATCATTGTTAGTTGCTATAGAGGACCAGGACTTTGTTGTGTTTTACTTGTGAACAAGTAAAGTGCCAGTGCCCTGTTTGGCTGCAAAGTGAGTCATTATATTTGTGGATTAATTGAGTGAAAAGAAAGGGAGCCTTTGTTGCTGTCATTATATTGTGGGAACTGGAGAAACCAAGCAAACCATAATTGGATATTTGCTTTTTCCTAATGTCAGCCATCTTCAGCATGGTGCCTCCCAGATGTTTTAGACTAAAACTCTCCCGATTCCTAGCCATTGGCACTGCTGGCTGGGGCTGATTGGAGTTGTAAGCTGATGGATGGCTGCCTTATGTTTTCTCTTGGAAGTCTGTCTTGAAAGGCATCAAATTTAAAACTTTGGTGCATTTGCACTAACTTACCGTAAATAGAAATTTCTTGACATGGAAAATGTGTAAACCTCATATTTACATCCTTTTCAGCCATGTATCCAGTGCAGCAGTGAAGAATGTGATGAGCATTATCTTTGTCTTGGCCATTTTTTATTTTTTATTGTTCTGGGAAAGACCTTAACTGTGATCTTGCAGACTGTCTGAAAGTACACCATTGATCTACTGTTAGTTAACCAGATATCTGGTTCATGTCATGTAAGAGCGGGAGAGTTTATTCTGATCGAAACAAGTTGCAGTGGTGAAGGCAGCCAAAAATATTTTGTTGTGCCTCTTTGCCGTTGATCACACGATGTTCTAGTAAAAAAAAAAAATGTTGTTTACAGTCAGACTTTTGTGCTGTTTAATCACTAGATTTAAGTTTGCTTAATCAATAGCAGCTGGTTTTCAAATGTGTACTCAGATTGTTGTGCGTAAACAGTGCTTGAGTCTATGATATGATGACTTCAAGAACTGGAAGGAATTGTGCTGCAGAAACTACTGTAAAACATATTTATGAAAGAAATGAAAAATCTTCATGAAAACTTTAAATGCTACTGGGATTCTAGCCTATAGACAGATAATTGCCCTTTACCATTATTTATTTATTGGCCATCTATACTGCCTTTCTGCCAAGGCAGTATAAAATGAAGGGGGACCTCCTCTCAGGCCAACTGGGAGCTGTTGGCATGTGCCCTCCCTGGCTCTTGGGTACCTTCTTGCAGGGCACACAGTGCCAAAATGTTAGCCACTGAAAACAGAAAAAGGACCAGGAATGCTAGAAGACTTTGTGTTGAACCTGCAGATGTCTTCTCCTCTACTTTTTAATGATTTCTAAATTTATTATGTAGAAGAGTGAATTGGTGGACTTTCTATGGATTATTTCTAGGAAAATACCAAACTTCATTTGTTTTGTTAGTCCTGTAACACTGGAAGAATAAGATAGGTTCTTTGGCTCGAGTACTGACTATTTTATAGACTTAACAACAAAAGGGTGCTTGGAATAATTACTGTATTCTTCACTTACTGAACATTCAGTTTCCACTTAAATTCTCATATGCTGACTTCATGCCTCCTCCACAATATTTTAAGCTCAGCAAGTCTGTCATTCAGCAACCTGGTATGGTTTGTAAAATACTGACACTGACATCTACAATCGGAGAAAAACAAGGAATTGGGTGAGGAAAACTACTGAATAAGCAAAATATATTGCTGGACTCCTTTTTGTATAGAACCAAAACTGCATACTGTGTGCACGAGAGTATTTTTCACTCTTATCTGCTAGTGAAACTGTCAGTTGTTTACGGATCTAGATAGAAAGTTAGCAAAGTAGGCAAGGAACTAAATATAAACCCATCATTAATATCTGCCTGGTCCTCAGTAAAATGTATACTTGACTCGTCTTATGGAAAACAACTGTGATTTTGGTTCTGTATGCACACACTTCAAATACAGATTCACAACTACATACAAATCTTAAA
Source organism: Podarcis tiliguerta (assembly GCF_965153285.1). Lineage (NCBI taxonomy): Eukaryota > Metazoa > Chordata > Lepidosauria > Squamata > Lacertidae > Podarcis > Podarcis tiliguerta. The sequence continues at coordinate 56,231,329 of NC_139540.1, read as the reverse complement.
AGTAGTCAATAATAAAGCAACAATGCAGTCATTTATGGTGGTCTCCCATTTTTTAAGAAAAAAGAAAAAAGATAAAATTGGGACCCGAAAAAGTACGAGTATGACATGTATGAGGCTACAGCCCATGTTGCTGCTTCACTTACTTGTTTTTACCTCTCTTTTTAGGTCAAGTGCTCACAAGGAAGTTTATATTTAAAATGTTGTAAGCAATGTCGCACTTGTTATAATTGTGTATTAGTTCTCTGGTTACCTTCAAGGACTGGAATGCAACTTTTAGCCAGCATAATAATATTATGTGTGCCTGGAATAAGTTTTAAGAAATAGCAATCTGAATGTCTCATATCTATGTACAGAAAGAAACAGATGTATCTGAAAAGACAGAGGAAAAAGTTTTCTGTTACTAGTTCTGTGATTTGTAGAGGGATCATGTTTTTGCATGCAGGAAGCTCCCATGGTCAGTTTCTGAAATATTCAGTTAAAGGATCACATGGGGCTGGGAATAGCATCTGTCTGAGAGTTGCTTCTTACACAATTGTATGCTGGGTAGACCAGAGATCTCACTTGATTTAACAAAATCAGGAAAAAAATACATAAAGTTAAATATTCAGGTGATCTTAAGAGCCAACTCCTAGCAAGGTCCCTCCCCCTCCCAAAAAAAATTTATTTGAGGGGCCTGGACATTGCCATTCAAATTGATCGACATTGTCATTTAAATGGTGTATGTTATCAATAATTGTGATCAATTATGTGGGGTGGGGCTTACCTGAGGGCCCCCCCATTTTATTCAAGTTGGCACCCCTGCAGGTGATTACAGACTCTGGAAGGCCACCTTAGTCTAATCTTTCTTAAAGATGGATCTTCTCTCTAACAATCTCTTCACAGAATAATCTAGGCAATTCATGTGGAGCATGTATTTTAAAATGATGTTGGGGCTCAAACCTGTATTTTGTGATGCAGAACTGTTGCTTCAACCACAGATGCTGGGGCTTACTCACAGTGGCTTGGATGCACGGTATAAGTCAAAAGCATAGTCATTTCCACATTTGCCTGGTGGAAATTTGCTGCGGCTGTATCCAGATTAACAGTCAGCGGAAGTTCTCCTTTGAATAAAAAGTACACCCAGCTGGATGTGGGAATGACTGCCCATTTGGCTGAAAGCGTTGCTTCACAGTGGAGAGAGAAGCTTGCTATGTAAATACTCTAAAGCAGTATTCATTCTGACTGCTCCCATTCATGGGTTGAAGCCTGTGCACCAATTGCATTGGTACTTGTGCTACTTGCATGTCAAGTTATTTAGGCTGAAATCCTGATCTCGGAGACGTTTGACAAAGTTCCACTCCATTTTAAATGGCATAGGATCACAGTCTCTTTTTAAATTTGCACAGGCAGCCTACATTAGATTGGCACCAATGCCAGCAGCAGCCAAGTGCTTTTGTACTAAAGGTGCAAACCAATACAATCACTCTGGTAAGCAGATATGAAAGGCAAATCCTTAGTCTAGACAAAGCCTTAGTGTGTTTTCACCTTGGATTTGTGCCAAGGGGAAATGGGCAGGCATAAGCTAATTTATTTGAAAGATAGACATGGGTGATGAGAACTTTTTCTATCCCATTTAGGGGGGTGTTGAATAGGAGCAGTAGAATGAAATGTGATGTCTTTGGGTGATAGAGGAGGGTTAGCACAGACGTTCTTGTCACCTTCTGGAATTTTTAAAACTAGAATGACAACATGGGGTGAGGAGACAGTTTTCCACAAGCTGTAAACATACTTGATTGAAATAGGTGGAGAAGCAGTCGTGTTGCTCCAAGGACAAATTGAGTTTCAAGCTGCCACTCCAATCTTGATGCATAGATAATAAGAAATCAATTAGAAATTATCCAGTGCTAAGGACGCAAGTGAAAATGGCAAATGTGTCTCATCTAAAACAGACATGATGATAAAAACTAAAATAGTTCTGAAGCAAGTAAAATAAGATAGATATAGATTCAGGTAGGTAGCCGTGTTGGTCTGATGCACTCAAAATAAATAAAAGAATTAAATTGTCCAGTAGCACCTTAGAGACTGGCTAAATTTGTTCTGGGTATAAGCTTTTGTCCCAGCAGGCAGAAGTGTGTTCTGAAGAAGTGTGCATGCACATGAAAGCTTATACCCAGAACAAATTTAGTTGGTCTCTAAGGTGCTACTGGACAATTTGTTAATTTATTAAGATAGATATAGGTAATACTCCAATGCAATTTCAGTGAACCTTGAGTTTCAAGATTAGCAATGTAATCTAGGCATGTCCACTCAGAAGTAAAACTTATTATTGGGAAATCATGTATAGAAGTCCTATTATAAGCCTCCAGTTGAAAACAGCACCTTTGTGACTTACTCAGGAATAAAGAACCTCCTGGCACATAGCAAATGGTTCAAAGAGAACTTGCTGCAAGACAGACCCAAAAAAGAAAATAACAGAACACCACTAGTAATCACATACAGCTCCCAAGTTAAAACAGTTCAATGCATCATCAGAGATCTACAACCTCTCCTAGACAATGACAGTTCTCTTCCTCCAGCTCTGGGAGGAAGACCTTTCATTGCCTACAGACAGCCACCCAATCTTAAAGAATTTCTCACCCACAATAATACAACAACCAGGCTTAACATGGACAGCAGTACCAGAGCCTGCAATAAACCCAGATGCCAACTTTGCTGCGACATACACCCGGACAACACCATTCCTGGCCCCAACAACATCAAACATACCATCTCAGGACTGTTTAATTGCTTATCTTCTAACATTGTATATGCCAACAGTGCCCTTCAGCTCTCTATATTGGGCAAACAGGCCAAACCCTACGCCAAACAATAAATGGACATAAATCTGACATCAGAAATCACAAGACAGAGAAACCAGTAGGAGAACACTTCAATCTCCCAGGACATTCTGTACAAGATCTCAAAGTAGCTGTCTTATTACAAAAGAATTTCAGAAATACACTGGAAAGAGAAGTTGCTGAATTGCAACTTATTACCAAACTTAAAACCATGGAGAGACCTGATCTGAATAGAGACATTGGATTCTTATCTCATTATACAAGATAAATCTATTTTTTGCCATCTCACCCTTTGCTTTTTCCTGTAAGACCAATTGCAGTCGTTAACAGTCGTCAACAGGTTTACCACACCTATCAGCCAATCACCCATTCCCACCACCCTTCTGAGTAATACCCCTCCCCACCCTCTCACTATATATAAGGGTCTGGTGATTTCTGTTTTAGTGTATCTGAAGAAGTGTGCATGCACACAGAAGCTCATACCAATAACAAACTTAATTGGTCTCTAAGGTGCTACTGGAAGGATTTTTAAAATTTTGGTTCAAAGATTGTACTGCTTCTGTGCAGGAGAAAAACACGTGATTAAGAAAAGCATGTAGTATTCAAAAGTCAAAAGGAAAGGTAGTAAATTTGGAATTGAGGGGGGAGCTGAGTAATGTAATGTAAGGAAGCTATGGTGCTACAGTGAAATGTATTGTTCTGACCATTACAGTTTTTATAGCATTACCAAAAGTGATAAGCGCATCGATAAATTTTATATGCATATGCTTTTTATTATGGCTTATTCAATGCATTGGGTTGTGTTGAAATGACATATGCATTGCCTTTAGTAAAACATTTGCAGGATTTTTTCACAACAGGAATGAAACGAATAATTAAGTTTTTTATTTTCTAGAAAATTGAAAAATGTAAGCATGCAATATATTTTTAAGATCTAAACTGAGAGTTCATGAAATGCAGGGGGAAGGGGTGGTAGTGCAAAACACAGCATAAGCCCTTTTCCAATTTCCCAGTGATTTTACTGGTTCTGAATTGCACTATAAACTCTTATTCATGCTGCCTGTGATATCCCTATAGGCAATGAATTTTTAATTAATTAAACAATTTATATACTACGATTGTGAGCGGTGTATGGAGATTACAATACAGAAAAGGTAAAAAAATCAGTTATTGCTATAAAACCAGACCAGTTAAAATGCCTGCTAGAATAAAAAAAAAGTCTTCATTGCGTGTCAGGAGTTCAACAGGGAAAAGGTCTGTCTGACCTCGACCAGAAGGGATTTCCATAAAATTGGGCCCACAGTACTGATCACTGGTGGATCGTGCATCTGAACCAGAAAGGACCACTAACAGTGACTCCCCCACAGACTTCACTGATCGGGCAGGGATATGAGAGATTAGGCAGTGCTTGAGGAATCCTGGACTCTACTTAAGAGCCTTGCAAATTAATACAAGGACCTTGAACTTGGACCAGTGCAACAATAGGCAGCCAGTGCAAGTTTTTAAGCACTGGGGTTCTTGCAATTATCTGTTCCCATCAACAGTCAGTTGCCATCCTCCAGACGTCTTCTGGAGGAGGCACACGAAGAATGGCCTCAGATTATGATCACAGGGTCCGGTTCAGTTCATATGAGGAGAGGCAGTACTTGAGGTATTGAGGTCCTGAGCTGTTAAAGGCTTTATAGGTCAAAACCAGCACTGGGTCCGGAAACTAATTGGCAGCCAGTGCATTCGGGCCAGGATTGGCGCTATATGCTCAAACTGTCTCTCCCCCCTTCCTCTGTTTTCTCTCCATGCATAACAACTGTGTGAAGGAGAGAGATAAGTTTGAAAGACTGTAAGTGGCCCAAGGTCAGCCATCAAGTTTCATGATTGAGTAGAGACTTGAACCCTGGTCACCCAAGTCCTAGTCCAACACACTAACCACTGCACCATACTGGTTCTACATGCAAATGCACCCGAAAGCCATAATATATTTTAAAAATGAACAAGTGATGGCTCATGAATAAAGGAACAATACATTAAAATTATTAACACACCACAGTTATTCAGAGGCTGGAAGACAGACAGTTTAGAGTTGATGTTGTTTAGAAAAATACACATCTAATTCACCAATGCAATTTTTTAATGGTTACCATTGGTCTTGTACCTCAAGGGCAGTTTGAAGTTTCATTGTGTGATGTTAAGCAGCTGCCTGACTGACATTTGTTGCCTCATATAAGGTTGGCATCAATAAAATATGCCATTGTGCATGCAGGTCACAGCTTGTTGGTACCTATCCAAGTCACCTTTCTAATACTCCTGGGAGCATCTAAGGACGTTACTGCATTAATTTCTCCCTATTCTGTTGTTTGAATACACACATGAACAAAATATTTAAAATTAGTTAAAAGACCTATCAGTTCAAATTATTGCAGAACATTGTATACATTGATAGACACTTGGCCATGATGCATTTATACAGTAAACCGTTTTTGTTGCGTTTCAGTTAGGTTTAATCTCAGGTGCTCAAATATTGCACATCATGATAGAAGTCACGTGTTATCCTTGTTAAGCAGTAGCAGATCCTTGTTTAGCTATGAAACAAATTTACAGCTGTGCACAGAATAATGTTGATAACTTTTGTGAAAAACAGTTACTGCAATAGTAAATTGCTTGTCCTACATTGAAGGAGATACAAAGATGCTGCTGGGAATTAGATGGGGAATCTGGTGGTTTGCCTCTGCTAAAGCAGTTGACTAATTGCTTCAGATGTGTCTGAAGCTAGGAGTCCTTAGTGTCTGTGGAGATCCTAATATTTTAACCACAGTTAAGGAATCACAAGCAAGATCATATGCTTGCCCCCTTTCTTGCAGGAAATCATACCTACACCTATCCACTGTTAAAAGTTACATTGCTGCTTATCTTAATCATGGGTGGATAAAGCTACAGTAGCTAGGGTATGCTTTTAATTTGGGGATTTGAGACAGGCTTCAAAACATTGGTGAATACAGACAACAAAAATCATAGCATCTAGGAAAAAGGTAGTGTGTGTAATACAAGAGATGAACAATCAATTATTTTTTACGTTATGATCATAGATCGTAGAAATGCAGAGTTGGAAGAGGCCACAAGGGTCATCTAGTCCTACTCCCTGCAATTTAGGGATCTTTTGCCAAAGGTGGGGCTTGAACCCACAGCCCTGAGATTAAGAGTCTCATGCTCCACCAACTGAGCTATTCCTGGCCTTTAATGATGAGTAGACTCTCTGTGCCTCTGTTGACATATATCTATATCTAGATCTATCATCTATCTATCATCTATCTATCTATCTATCTATCTATCCCCTCTTCTCTTAGTTGACCACAGGTGGTCTGAATTTTATGTGAGTAGGTATGATTGATTACAAGAAATACTTGATAATGTATGACTTATAAAGTGCAAGATAGGCCCCTTGATGCTGTTTCCTGTGTGATCCCTTAATAGTTGGCTAAAATTAACATATTTAAATGGCTCTGAAAGTGACCAAGCCAAATTTTGTAATAGAACAGAATGAAGATTCTTTAGCATTAAAGGTTCTGCAATGGTTTTCCATGAATCAATAAAAAAAACCAACCACATACTGTCCATCCCTTCATGACAACCTAAAATGGTTGTTTTCATAGTGCTCTCAGACTCACTTAATTCTGTGGAAGGCAGTGTGTTGCTGTTAATAGAGCCATCTGGGAACAGGTCCAGTGTCAGCAGTTTATGCAACCTTGTGACAATGGAATAATCCTGAGGCTCATCCCATGAATGTAAAGCATGTGTGTTAAATCACTCCATAATCAGTTTTCCAATAGCTTCTCTGCAGAACTATATTTTTCATTGAAAGTTAATTAAAGTAGTTTAGAGGTATGGTATAACAACCTTCTGTCACTGAGCTCCACATATGCACCTTGTGGATTTCATAGTGGATAAATTATCCATCCCTGCTTGGAAAGGGGGGATGGCCTGGGCCACTGTGATTCTTCCTTGTTTATGTCTGATGGGTTTGTTCCCCCTGCTGGAGAGAGCATGACATTGTCAGAGTGGAGCAGAATGTTCCCTCCTCAGTTTTAGCTATTGTAGCGTTGAATTCTTGCAGAGTGGGAACTTTATAGCAGCTATTAAGGGATTTATCTTGCAGCAAGAAGAGTTGGTGCTGGGACTGGGTCTAAATTGGGTAAGTCTTCTCATGTATGAGCACAGAGGATTGTGGGAGAGTTACTTTGTACAGCAGAGGATGCTGTGTCTAAAACTCCTTTCAATTGTTACTCACCTGAAGGTGGAGACTTGTGTTGGAGAGGCAAGGCTATGCAACTGACTACCCCCTGATATGTTTGGCACCCTAAGATGCATTCATGGCTGCCTTATTGCGGACATCAATGTGCACATGACTAAGGGCAAGTTCAGTGGTCTTGCTCTGATCCCTTTCAATGCATGGAACTTTCCTTCTCATAAGTAACATGTGACAGAGTCTTTGTACCATCCTCAGTTCCTTGTGGATGACATGAATTCTTCTCTTTAAAAAAAATAGTTAATCTATTTTTAATACGTTACCATAATGAATAGCACTTACTGCTGGGATTGTAGTTAATCTTTTCATCTTGGAAATGTTGATACTACAATCCTGTTGTTCACTTTGAAGATTCTGCAAATGTTTTGATAATCCTGGGGTCTCATGGAAACCTAATTCTTCTTAGAGATTAATAGGAAAAAAGTATTTCAAGTTGTTGGTAAATGTGGAGGGACTTTTTTTTTTTTTGCAGTTTGAAAACAAAATGCACTAGTAGCTTTCAACATGTTATGGGAGCATGTCGCTGTGGCAAACTTTAATGTACCTGCTGAATATTCCCAGTAGCATCTAAGAAACTTGTCATACCACATCAAAATGATGCCCAGAGCACAGTGAAGTCATCATATCTTTCAGGGAAGATGTGGGTCATTTGCAACCACTTGCTCCCAGTAATTTCCAGTTAGACTCAAAGAAGGGCTGGTGGTGGGGTCGGTTATCATTCCAAGCATGTATAAGATTTAGTCAATTGAAAAGATCAGTGATGGAAGTATATTTTTTACGGTACTTACAAACCGTCAGATAAACGGCTGCATGTTCATCTGGATGCAAATACCAACGAATTCACTGAGACTTGCATCCTGAGCAAAGATTGGTTTATAAAATTACCTGTTGGTAACAAGAGTTTATATCATGCTGTAGACATTTATTTTAAAACAGCTAAACAATGACTTCAACTTTTGCTCTTTCCTTTGTAGGTGCTAACATCATGTCGGGCCTTTCTGTTAACTTCTCGTATTCCTACCAAGGTAAGGCATTTTTCAGTCCAGTAGCATGGTAAATTTCACTTTTTAAGTTAATGTTGTTCATGTGGGAGCTTCAGTGTTTTTCAATTCAACGGAACACAACTGCCTGCACAACTTCAGACTTTTAAGGACTTGCTTCAAGGATTTTTTTACAGAGTCCTTTTGCCCAGCAACAAAGCCAGGGTACCTTTGTACCGAAACTGCTAGATTTGCGCTGTTCCTCCCACTTCTGAATCTCCAGTGGTGCTTCGCCAGCCCCCACAGACCCACTCTCAGGATCTACCACTTTACCTACTTTTTCTCTTTCTCTCCCTGCTTCCCCTCCTTTCCCCAGAAACTCAGCCCTCCACCCTAGAGGTCAGAGAATACAGAGTAGCAGAGGCTGTTGGGAAATGGAGTCCTAAGAGATCACAGCCCTATTACATCTCATTTAGCAGGAAAAGCTTTGTATTGCTGTGCTTTTTGATGGGTTCTTTTAATTTTACATAGGGCCTAGTTTACCAAACTTTTTTAAAGGATGGATTTCCTTATTTGTTTATTTTTGTCTGTCCTTGTTGAACTTGTGAAATAGCTGTCTGAGTATCCTGGAAGCCACTTTAGCATGCCGTTACAATATTTTTGAACTCTTTGTATTAACACTCTAAACTATTGGCAAAGCAGATCTCTTAAAGGATCATCAGTAGTAGTAGTAGTAATAGTAGTAGTAGTAGTTATTAAATTTGTATACAGATACCCTGGTAGTTGAACACCTTAGTTGTTGAACAAATCGGCTCCCAAACCCGGAAGTGAGTGTTCCAGTTTGCAAACATTTTTGGAAGCCAAACATCCTACTCACCTTCCGCAGCTTCTGATTGGATGCAGGAAGCTCTTGTAGCCAATCGGAAACCGAACTCCTGGAACAGATTAAATTCGAGAACCAAGGTACGACCAAACTGCCCTTCATCTGAAGATCACAGGATGGTTCACAGCGTAAAAGTACAAAATGAGAACACAAAAATGCATAATAAAACAAAAGCAATCCAATAACCGCCATTTTACAAACACATATTGTTATTTTAAATCCAGATACATGAAAAACTAGCCTCTACAATGGTTGTATATATTAGTTTTCTAAACTTGATTACCATGAATCGAAATGTGAATATTTGTATTAAATACTCTTTGGATTCGCATTTTTCAACTGGATGTGGCATGGGGTTGTGTCTCGAACAAGAGTTGAAGTTCCTCCACAGCTCATCTACATATATTTATGCAATTTATGAACAGGCCCATTGTCTAGTGCTATGTCTGCAGGTGAGTACTATAATGAATACCACTTATAGCTGGTTAAACTACTCTGCAAGTATTAAGATAATACCATCAAACAGTCCTCTTTTGGGGTACATTTTTCAATAAAATTTGTGAGGCGACAACTTCTGAAAACTTGATGCTTTTGAGACCTTGGTACACACGTCTGATGTCATTAGTGCAATGCCCGGGCTTGTTGCTGCTGCCATCTTCACCGTGAGTGCTGGGACATCCCCATCCTGCACCATCTTGACACAGCAGCGGAGAACTATATAGAGACTCACCAAATAATTTGGTGGGTATCCCTTTCTCAACAGTACCATGGGTTTTATCTGTTTGGGCCAAAACCTGCTGCTGGGTTGAATTCCACCCCCCAGAATTCATTGGCAATCTTAGTTGTATCTGCAGCTTAAAAACATGAATGTTATACAGCCTGCTGTGCCACATTATTTATTATCAGTGGAATCGTGTCTGCTGTTCTCTAGAGACCGAAATTGCATCTTATGACTTGTCTAACAGCATATTCCATGAAATGCTTTGATTCTCCTGACAATTGGAACTGATTGTCTTGGCAGAGGAAAGACTCCAGTGCTCTTTGCAGATGATGAATTTGTATCTGGAGATAATCGTTCATTCCATATGGACTTTGGCTAACATGATGTTGGCAGATGTCCTTGTTTCTGCTTTTATACAAAACAAATTCAGAAAGACTCACAAAATAAAACATGAGTGAAGCTTGATTTTCTCTTTCCTGAGAATGAATATATATATAAATATATATGCATGCACATTTTAGTCACGGTTTAATTGTAGTATAGAAATATTAGTATAGTAATATTAATATTATAGTAATAGTATAGTAATTTTAACCAAATTTGAATTCTCGTAAACATGCCAAATAAAATGTGTTACATTAGGAAGTATAAGAATATAGTCAAATACATTTAGCACTGTTGAAAAAATACCAGATCTCTTTTCCCCAAAAAAGAAAAGCTGAGCCAGACAGAAACATATGATCAATGCAAATTTGTTCTTTCAATCTGCAAATTAATATACTTGCAGTAAGTTTTCTGCTGAGGCATGGAGGAGAGATGCTGTTTCCCCTCCCCTCTTTGCTGTAAGATAGAAACTGTATTCCTTTTTAAAAGAATAAACACTCAACGCTGTTCATAAATAAACTTAGAACTTGCTTAACCAGTGCTTGCAATGAACAAATCTGGTTTCACATATTAGTTCAAAAATCTTAGAACCATGCATGAAAGTAGTTTCCATAATTTCAAAGTGAACTAATTGTGAATTAAATTCATTTGGGGTAGAACTCCGAATGATTCATTATCAAGTTCATCTTCAGGCTCATTATCTTGCATGTGTTTTGCTCCCTAGACTAGTGGTTCCTAACTGGGGGTTTGTGTAGCCCACCCAGGGGCTCCATGGAACCATTCACCTAACAAAAACTACAAGAGAGATATCAAAAATTTTCAAAAGTAGGGGGTCCATGGCTTGGTTCTTGGAAAATAGAGGATCCACCATACTTAGCTAACTAGAAACCTCCTTAGATGAGTTGAGCCTTTAAGCTTAAAGTTCATAACTACCTTATTACTGTGCTGGCTGGGGCTGATGGGAGTTGTAGTCCAAAACAATGGGAGGGCACTAGCTAAGGACATGTGCTTTATTAATGGATACTTGGCTGGGTGCTCATTCTGTGTAGAATAGTTTAATCTTTGCTTGTTGTGCTTTTACTGCTGTGTTTCTATATAAAGCGAAGTAATTTTCTGTTTGAATTACAGCTAGAACTAACTTTCAGCTACTTGGAAATCCAAGGAATCACCTGCAATAAACCAGGCCAGGTGAATATTTCAGTTATGAATGTATTTAACGATGCAGTAATCCTATATAGCAGATTAGAAATGTTCTAATTAGGCAGCTGTGCTCCCCCACCCCCGCTTTCCAATACTGATTTAGGTGAAACCAATGGAGAAAGAAATGTGCATGGAATACCAGCCTTGTCTGAATTATGTTGGTAATAGCTTATTACCGATTGGTGTTCCTCTGCTGACATAAGTGGAGGTTTCCAGCAGAGCCTTTTGCTGATGGAATAGGAATTGAAGCAATCTTGGGCTGTTCACTTCCCCTACCATATGTTCCAAAAATCTGCTCCAAAGGGTTCTGGGATCTTTTGGAGAACAGCATGAGGAAGGGAAGGGATGATTATGGTGGGCAGGCAGGGGGTAGGGAATTTCCAAAGATTGCCTTGATTGCTATTATACTAGAAGGACTCGTGGGACTAAAGTGTCTTCTGTTAGCAAAGGGACACCAACTGGATACAGTTCTTTATTTGCAAGCAGGTGTAGATACTGAATTGGGGGCAGGGGATGAGTTTGTAACTTGGAGTACAATAAATCAGATTGACTTGGCTTTGTACTGAACGTATGTTTGCTTTCATAAAAGATTTTTTTTGGGGGGGGAATCTAATGTCACTTCATTCCTTCTTGGCAAAAATAAAATATGAAAAAAATGTTTGTGAATGCAGAGTCTGAAAATATCGCAAGAGTATTCCAGAAGGAGGTGGCAGGAATTTATTTATTTATTTATTTATTTAAATTTATATACCACCCTATACATGGAGGTCACAACTTAGTCTGCAACTTGCAAAGCTTTCATGTAAAAATCCATGTGTTTGCATTCCCTTACATCCTTTTTCCGTATGTGTTACCCTCTCAAAGAAAAGCATTGAGTCAGTTCAGATGTAATATATCTAAATGTGGTTTGACTGATGAGCCTAAGCCTCAGACACCCACACTTCCTTCATCACACACACACACACACACACACACACACACAATTCCCTCCCTGGCTTCTTGGTTCATAGCAAATCATAGTTTGCTATGACATTTTTGGGCAAACCCAAGATTTTCACAAACCATAAACAGGATACCAAATTATGGTTTCTATTTGTGGTGGTCTGCCATGTTCAGAGACGTAACAACAGACTAGGTTTGTCTCAAACCAGGAAGTCGGGAAGGGATCCATAGTGTACAAAGGAAGCAGGGAATATTCAAGTTTCAGACCCTACACACAACCATTACTTGTCAGTATGTTTAAAGTGGGGCATAGGATTAATTAGAAGAGAAGATGGAGTGTATCACTCTTCGAATATCTCTCTTGAAAGTGCTAGGACCATATTTCACTTGATATATTGGAGTGCCTACAGCCACACATACAAAAGTCAAAATTAGATCACATATGCGCCAAACAATTCGATTCTAAAGTGGCCTATATAAACCCAATTGTTTACTTTTTTTTAGTAGTCTCTTTTTTAAAGTAAAGGTTGTCACCAGTTTTTTCTGTGCCTATACATCACATTGGCATAGTTAAGCACTGTTTTGTCCTGGATGTTGAACAAAGACTTTCTTACATACACACGTTTCACATGTGATCCCATCACCACAAGTGGAAAGATATCAGTTGCGGTGGTCTCTGCACATTCTTTCCTCCCAAGAGAATGGTGCAGTGATGTGCTAATACAGTCCCATTCCCAAAACCTCTGTGATGTCTTATCACTTAGAAAAAGATGCGGGAGACTGACAAAGTAGTTTGGTTGTGCCCAAGTCCTGCTTGTGGGTGTCCAATGGGCATCTGGTTGGCCACTGTGAGAACAGGATTCTAGACTGAATAGACTTGAATGGGCTTTGGTCTGATGTACCAGGGCCGTTCTTGTGTTAGTTCCTTGCTAGGTTTGTAAGGAACTAACACAAGAACGGCCCTGGTACATCAGACCAAAGCCCATTCAAGTCTATTCAGTCTACCATCCTGTGTTAGTTCCTTGCTAGATTTGTAAGATGGGTTAAACCACAGAGCCTAGGGCTTGCCGATCAGAAGGTTGGTGGTTCGAATCCCTGCAACAGGGTGAGCTCCCGTTGCTCAGTCCCTTCTCCTGCCAACGTAGCAGTTTGAAAGCACACCAACAATCTGCAAGTAGATTAATAGGTACCGCTTTGGCAGGAAGGTAAACGGCGTTTCTGTGTGCTGCTCTGGTTCACCAGAAGTGGCTTAGTCATGCTGGCCACATGACCCGGAAGCTTTACACCGGCTCCCTTGGCCAATAAAGCGAGATGAGCACTGCAACCCCAGAGTTGTCCACGACTGGACCTAATGGTCAGGGGTCCCTTTACCTTTAGGTTTGTAAGATGGCCAGGTGGTAACCACCACAATCAAGACTTTTTGATCTGATAACGCCAACAGTATTGTTACAGCGCTGTTTTGACATGAATATGCAGCTTTATTGGTTGATGAAGCAAACACATTTCTAGGAACATAGATTATTACTTGGATTGGTTGTTTTTTACAGTAGTGTTATTAGATTTTCGTCATAATATTTATTATTGAAACGGTATGCAGAAGAAACCTTATTTTTCCTACTTCGTTATGCAGCTGATTGTAGAAACTGAAAAATGCAACATTTCTATGAAGTTGACTTCATCTGAAGATGTGCATGAAGTTTTGGCACATGTTGGAACATGCCTTAGGAGGATATTCCCTGGTCTGTCTCCTGTGTAGGTACTCATTGGGGAAACTGTAGCATATATTTGATATTCAATTAGTCAGCCAGATTCTCTTTATATTTGTATATGTGTATGTGTATGTGTATGTGTGACCCCATCAGGGTTCAGACATCCATGGCTTGAAGTGGGTTTCAGCTTACAATTTGGAGACAAAAAAAAAAAGTGCAGTTGAACCAGCCCTTTGACCTAGCAGAGAGGTGTTCAACAACCACTTCACTCCAGGAAAGCTCTGATTGTTGCAAGTACCAATGTAATAAATCTGAAGTGTGATTAATGGGGGCGGGGGAAGAAACCGAAAGCTTAACTTCTCCTTCAATTTACCCTTCTCTGCACTTAATGTAGATAAGTATAATAAATAAAGTAGCTGAAGGAGCACCTCTTTCCATCCCTCCTGTGTTTTAACTTTCCCATGAGGCCATATTCCAACTGCTTTCCTTATGTAATCACAATGGGGAAATGCTTTCTCTGTGATGGTGCCCTGGCAGTGGAATGCCGTCACATAAACGAGTATGCCTGCTGTCTATTTTGCAATCTTTTCAGTACCAAGTTAAGATGTTTTTATGCACCCAAGTGTTTGAATCCCTCAGTCTGCTTTGTCATCTGTTGTATTTTATTATGGTTATTTGTTTTATTTACCCACCCTTCCTCCCAACGGAGACAGGGCATTTACACATCTCTGTGTGAGTGTCTCTGTGTGTGTGACGTTTAAAAACTGTTAAAAAATATAAAAACAATGAAACACATTAAAATGTGTGATCAATCATGTGCCTCAGTAATTGTGGTTTATTGTATCAGGTTTTAATTAACTTATTATTTATATAGTTGTAATTGTTATGGAGGATGGCGTAGAAATGTTTTAAATTTATAAAGGGCTGAATTCAGCTACTTGGTTATGTTAGCAGAATCCAGAGCAACACATGGAAATGCTTGCACTGGCAGAACAATCTCCTTAGCACTACATACATTGAATTCCACCCAAATATGGGTAGGCTACATTTTCACCTGTGTTCTAATTCAGATGTGCATTTTCCTCTTGCATGCAGAAGGATAATGAAAAAAGTAATTATGGAGCCGCCAGAAAGACTGGCTAATCTCCAGACATTGTGGGACAGCCAAACCGTGGCAGAGTTAGGACCATGTGGTGAGTGTGCATGTTTTTTTTAGACTGAAATGTACAAAAGTATAATCGCCAGTGCTGGGAAACAGTATTCTATTTATGGTAGGCTTAATTCTATTTCTAGGAGAGGCTTGGCTTTTTGGTAAAGGTATAATTAGCTCTAAGGTATAGTTAGAGTAGAGTGCCGTTGCGACTGGCTTGGGAAGGTGCTATTTTTGTACGTCATTGTGCCCTGCTGTACATTACAGGCAACGTGGTCTAGATTCAGCTAGCTTCATACTGTGCCTGCAGCATGTTTGTGCTCAGAGGAGAGGAAAATATACCAAGTCTTTAATATATGTGCATCAGCTTGAAGTACCAATTCCCAAAGGAGACAAATGGTTTGTGTTGCTTCTTTTGTTTCTAGGAGGTTTTTCTCAAATGTATGCGTGTGTTTGTGACTGGCTTGGTTTTCCGTATAGGGAAGAAGTTCAGTGGGTAAGTACAGAAATCTCATGGGCAGAGTTTTATTTTCACCTAGCTGTGCAAAGACAGAGGGGTTTTATTTATTTTATTTTATAAAAGCCCTAACTGAACCCAAACACTATCTTTCTACCATCCCGGCTGTAAAATATATTTTGTTGTGTTTTTCCCCCTACCAGGATGTTGATACAATCTATCTGACTCAAGATACCAGGGAGCTGAATTTACAAGATTTTAGTCATCTCGACCACAGGTAAGCACCCGAGACATTCCAAAAACTGTTCATGATCGAAAGCAATATGCCATGCTACTTTCACAGCACTCAGTATTGCATGCATCTGTAAACCTTACTTTTTCAGCATACCGTTGAAATGTAGAGCAATGCTTGGGTCTAGTGGTGACATTGTGAGCTTGCTGTGATGCCTCTATAAAGTTACCAGACCTCCCCGTTTCCCGGGGACAGTCCCCGGATTACAAATCAGCCCCCTGACCAAATCCATCTATTTAGTAGTAAGTTGAAAAGTGTCCCCGGATTCATTGAAAAAAATCTGGTAACCTTACTATAATCATCTGCAGTGTTTGAGATGATGCAACTGCTGCTATGCTCCCACCCAAAACACTTACTTGCTTGTACTTAAAGGGTGAAATTCACTACCACAGAAAACACACCCACATGGTGCTCCCTGTAGCTCAGTGGCTATGCCCTGCCTCCCTGGCTGGAGGCAGCTCACTTCTGAATACCAGTTGATGGAAACCACAGAAGGAATTGTCAGGTCTTGTGTGCAGGCTTCCCTTAGGCAGCGAGTTGGCTGCTGGTCTAAATAGCCCATTGGCCTGCTCCAGAAAGCTGTTCTTATGTCCAGACTGCAGGCTACTGTTTATTTGTTCTTGG
Source organism: Podarcis tiliguerta (assembly GCF_965153285.1). NCBI lineage: Eukaryota > Metazoa > Chordata > Lepidosauria > Squamata > Lacertidae > Podarcis > Podarcis tiliguerta. The sequence goes on along the minus strand of NC_139540.1, from coordinate 56,214,874 downwards.
GACAGTTAATATGTCTGTATCTGTGGCACAGTTAGGATACTGGCATTAGATTATGATAAAAAAAATATATATGGTGTTTGATGTTGTATGTCTGGTCAGCATTTCAGTGCCTAGGAAATAATTGCAAACTGGAAGAATATCATGCAATTCAGGACTGTGGTACACAAATCTTTTCATAAGTTAGCCATGCGTGCAAAGTTAGCTTTGTGGGGGTTTAAAACTGTATGTCAGCCTGTTGTCAGCACGCGGCACACTCAAGGAAGTCACACCGGGAAAATCTTTAGGCATACCTAAGGCAGCTCTTTGGATTCTAGTCACAGTGGCCATGATCAGACACCAGTTCATACTGGCTGAGGGCACTCATGACCCTTTGTCATCTCATTATGCACAAACCATAATTTGCCTGATTGGGGTGGCGGGAAACACAGCAAAGCTACAATTTGTTCAAACCAGGGAGGGGAGGTATTGAAGGCAAGGAGAGACTGCATGAACCCAAATCCTGTTCACAATGGCCAATCACTGTCACATCTGAAGTGAGCTAATGTATACCTTTCTCACATGTTTAGTTTTAGCTTTTAGTGTAAGCCAATACAAAATAAACCTTATTTCCTATTTGAAACTTATTTATTTATAAATAAGTTTATAGTTTGATATCCTGCCCTCCCTCCCGAAGGAGCCAGGAACCCTATACATTCTGTATTTTATAGCACATAATGTTGTTAATAGGCACAACACTGAACAGTTGTTTTACGTAGGGCATAGACCAAAACAACAACGAAACCTCCTACATGTGTTCAATCTGAAGTAACCATAGGATTACAGCCAAAACATATGCAGACTTACATGGGAGTAAGCGCCACTGGACACACTGGACACTTACTTCTGAGTAGACATGTACAGGTTGTATACATAAAAACATCTGTATCAGATAAAAAGATTGAAAGTAAAATATCAGGAAGAAAATAGATGAAAATTTACTCTTAAAACAGGCCAGTTTTAGTACAAATCGTTTTCTTTCAGAGTAATTGCTTTATAGAGAACTAGAACTTTAAGGTCCTATTGTATGGATCAGGAATGTTAAATATCTATTTTGAGCTATCATACTAAAAGCTGCGGTAACACTTAATACGATTTTGCCGTAGTTCGTATGGAAGCATCTAACAGCATGCCTTTGTTGGTATTAATTTAATGGAGAAGCTGACAGAGGGACAGCATATCAAATTAAGGAGTCTAGGATTAAAGGAATGAATTTCATCTTAGGGTTTTACTTTTAAAATCCTTTACAATTAGAGGAGAGGCCGTGTGGAAAGTTTTATTATCTTTTCACAAGGCAGCAGTATCTTTAGAGTAAAAGGTGACTGGAAGAGATGCTTGTTGGATTCATTCAGTCATAGGATTATGTTAAATCATCTAGCTGCCTAAAAGCCTTTAGCACTCAATTATGATTACTACACTGATTAAATGTGACACAAGCTGATAAAAAACCAAATGCAATTCAGTAGCTGAAACCGCATTCTAAACAGGTGCTCACTTTTTAATGAATATAAAATGCCCAATCTAATATGCCCAGTCTGAAAAACCAGACTAAACAGAATTGTTTGCATTCCCTCTTACCACCTACTTTTTATTACAGATCTACACATTTACAAAGCGCTCTAAAATTGTAATTATTGCACGTTTCAGGTACTTTGGCTTGAAATACTAAAACATCACACACACACACAAACAAAACAAAAGAGCAGGTATGATGCATATTCCAAAAACAAGCTTACATAATCAGTAAGTATTGCTAAAAAGAGAAAATATAATATTTACTAAAATAGAATGTTTGCAATGCATATTCTGGTACTGGACAAAGACTTCCAACCTTTTTACTAGCCTATCAAGGGTCAATCCTTTCTGCATGTGAACGTAGCCTGTAAACCTGACAATTGCAGCTTCTCATAAAGATAAAACATTTTACCACGTTGATTGCTCTCATGCATTGCTTATAATTTTCATTTTTCTCAATATGTGGTACTTTCCCCCCTAGGGATTTAATACCAATAGTTGCTGCCCTGGAATACAACCAGTGGTTTACAAAGCTTTCCTCCAAGGATCTAAAGTTAGTAAGTATTAGGGTGAAGGGTGACTATCTGGTTCATATAAAATAACTAGTGTTGTGGAATGTATGAAGGTGTGGTTATCCAAATGAAAAGAGAGATTTGCAGCTATAAATGTTTTGCTTTAATTCTGCATGCAGTAGAATGTAGTGAAATTAAATATGCAAAATTCACTTTCAAACATTGATGGAAGGAGAAATCCTATACACAAGAAGCTGGCATAAAGTAAGCAGTGTAAGGCAGACCAGTGTATAGTTATTCTGTTTAGCATCTGGCTGAGCAAAGGGAAAATGCCCTTTTTCAGGGCTTAACATCCAACAGGCTCAGATCAGCCAGCTGGGTCCTTGCTGAGCCAAGGATTGAAGGAGTTAAGCCACCATAACCTGGTTATGCCAGGAATCTCCTGGTTTATCCTGAAACATCTTAGATGCCTCAAGTTATTCCAGGTGATGAAGAGGGACATGGGTTTTCCCCCTAAACAATCTATAAGTTAAGCAACCCTTTTGAGTGAAAGTTACCTTTATTATTTGAAATTTGCAAAGTCAATGCACTAAAAATATATATAATCTAATTTGAAATCATTTGTGAGAGCTTAGCAATGGACGAATCTGCCAATTTTGGTTTCTCATTTTTCCAGTCTTCAGTTCACTTTCACATTAGTTTTAAAAGTCTGCATGGCTAATCATGAAAGCAGGTCCAGTGTTGATGTGGCAGAATGGATAAAGGCCCACTGAATTCACCAATCACACCCAACTCAGAAATTTCCTTTTAAATCTGTCACTTCATGATTCTAGGGCTTAGCTAACACATATTTATGTTTTTAAGAGGAGGTTTCCTTGAACCTTGGAGACCCCTTTAGTATTTTCCTTGAAGGGACAAAAAAATCTAGTAAAGAACAGTTGGCAAAAAATATTGTCATATCTCTTAGAGTTGCAATGACAGTTAAGTTTCCAGCTTCCAGTTGTTAACCATAGGCGCAGTAGAATTATTTCTATTTTCTACAATTATTTTCTACATGGTATGCGTATTCACACCTGAAATGTCCACTAATCCATGCCTTTCTGTGGGCTTCTGGCTTTGATGTGGACATTTTGTATGTGGTGATTCACTTAAGAGAACATTAGAGCCCCTCTATGGAGCCCAACCACATTAAAATAGTTTCAGGCACTTGCTTTGGGTATGAAGGCAGGTTGTTATTTGCTGCATTCTCATACTGACTTGTTTTCATTGATATATAATATTACACCATTGTTGTCTTTGACAGTCTGCTGATGTTTGTGAGCAGATCCTAAGAGTGGTGAGCAGATCTAACAGACTGGAAGAGCTAGTACTGGAGAATGCAGGTCTTAGAACGTAAGTCCATTCTTTCTTTAAATAGCATGTGTTTAGCAAATCCCGATATTGCTAGAAAGAGCTTTGAGTTTGAAATTGCAGTCCGATACACACTTACCTGAGAATAAGTCCTACTGAACTCCGTGAGGACTGCTTCTGAGTAGGCATACCTAGAACTGCTAAAATGTACAAAATTGCCGCCTCTTATCTACCTAACATGATAGGAGTGTAAATAAGATATGTGATGCTTCAAAATAAATATTTAGGGTTTGCAGGAGAAACCACCCAGACCTAGAAAATTGTTGCTTTGTGAGAATAGGTGTGACTTAGAGTAACTTTGCACAAATTCTCTTACTGTATTACGTAATTTTTCTCTCATAGAGGCAGATATGCAAAAAGAAAATACCACATCTTTTTTTTTTAGTAAGCCCACTAATGTGTATTACATCGTCCAATAAATATGGCATCTTTCCTTCCCTTGCATGCTTGTGCCTTTGCATGGCTAGTTAAGCGCTACACGCAGAAGCTAAGCCTAATGCATAACCCAATGTATAGGCAAAGCCACCCTTAATGTAAAAGAGAATTGGTACATAATGGCAGTGTTGTACACAGCTTCCCTAATTCTATGCTCATTCTTTTTAAGTAGTCGTTTCATATTAAGCTTTTAAATATGGTGTGATGCAACTTTGCAAGCCTTAATATAATCCTCTGTTTTGTGGTTGTTGTTTTTCTTAAAGAGATTTTGCACAGAAACTGGCCAATGCCCTATCCCATAATCCCAACTCAGGACTTCATACAATTAACCTTGCTGGCAACCCCCTGGAGGACAGAGGTACTGTAGCACTTAAATTTTCTCCATTCCTAATACACACCCAATAAGAGGATTAGTGTGGTTTCATTCAGCTTTTGTCTGAACAATACAACATTTTGTCGGATGTCATTGCTTCGTAAATACCCTTTGTTCACAAATGTCTGAGGATCTAGTCACTGTCCCTTTAAACTGCAAGTCATGTTTAGTAGTTATAGTGGCCATAAATTTAATTAAGCCTAGCTTTGTTCTGATTTCACAAAAATTGCTGGCATTTAAGTAAAAAAACAATAGCGGGTAATTAGTTTGGAACTGAGGTAGGAATTAATAGGCCACAAATGTTGTATTTTTCAAAGTCTTGAGAATTACCATAATATTCACCCTAGGGAGAAGTCTTACTCTTTTGAGTAAATAATACATTTGTGTCTGGTAATATGAGCTTAAATATTAGCATATCATACAATTTGGGCAAAAGAGGAGGTCCTTTCTGTCATTGGTATAGTAAGCATCTAGAGCAGCCAGTCAGGACAGAAATAATGAGTGATAAGCTTATCACTGTTCCGCATAACACTGAATCATGTTTCAATCCCAGGGATTCAGTTTCAGTTCTAGGAAGTGTCAGTTAAGTAATTTGGTGGGCTTGGATACTTGCCCATCATCTGGTTTCCTGTTCCTTCCTTAAATCTAAATATTTAAAACCTCGTTTGCACATTATCAAAGGGTAGGAATTCTCATTAACTTTCTCACATATTCCACATACATATTAGCGTGCACTCTTTTTGTTAAAAATACTCATTTCATATAGGAAATTGCTCTGATCTTCTCCTCTGGGATAAAAGAGACGCCGAAATGTATTTTATTTTTACCATTAATGTTTAACTTTACTAGAATGTATTCCCAGTAAGTGTACTTAGGGTCATTTCTTGATGGCATATCTGCAGTACAAATCCATCATATTTGTATCAGTTTAACTTTTTTTAACGGTCAGGGGTACCTTTACCTTTACCTAACTTTTTTACGGTTTCACCCCAAATAATTTTGAATATTCTAGTCAGTGTGCAGAACCTTTTGTTGCAAACCTTTAGCCCATCCCAAACTACAGCTCCCCGGGTAGCCTAAGGGGAGGAAAGTGATTATTCTGATAATTACAGTGAAGCGTAGGTGTATCGTAATTAATGGCTAAGGCATCATTATATACCTTTTGTCTGTGGATGTGCAAGGCACTTCCCTTCTTTCTCCACTTAGCCTTATAGTAGCCATGCAAAATAGAAGTCTGTTCCATTTTGTAAAAACAACTTGCCAGAAGCCAAACTATGCATCTCTGTATGTGCAGTGCTTTGAACCTGGCTTTTGAGGTCCAGACATACTGTTGTGTCAACTGGACCACACTGTACGTCAATATTGAAACATGAATATTTACGATGTAAGCACCTCCCCATTTCTAGTGTGAGTCTTTTTTGTCTTTCGTTCTTCTGCAGGTGTGTCCTCACTAAGTATTCAGTTTGCCAAACTACCAAAGGGGCTGACACAATTAAATCTATCAAAAACCTCATTATCGCCTAAAGGTATGTTCAGTTAAATGTACAAGTCATTATGAAACATTAGCTTTTGTTTTCCCTTCTGTTATCTGAGTGCTTTCCCCAGTTCAGAACTTTTCTTTCATGATCAGGCAGGCAAAATAGAGCCGGAAATGTTTTGCAACACACTATGAGCTGTTGCCCCACTGGATGTTGTAATCTAGACCATCAGGATTAATTCAGCTCCAGTTCAGTAGCAGTTGCCATCACAAGCACTGCAGAAATACACAGGTAGAGTTGCAGTGAGTTTGCTCAGCACAGTGCATTATTTGCATGGCAAGTAGAATAATAGAACTGTAGAGTTGGAAGGGACCTCAAGGGTCCGCTAGTCCAGCCCCCTGCAATGCAGGAATCCCAGCTAAAGCATCCATGGCAGATGGCAACCCAACCTCTGCTTAAAAAGGTGGTGCAGGTGGAGAAAAGTGGAGGATGTGTCTGAATGGCAGGTCAAGGCAGATGAAGGAACTGCAGTTGCACAGGAAACCTTAGTCAATGTTGTGTTTGCCATTTTCAAGGATTTCTTTCTGCACGTTCTGTTTAGAATCAGGTACAGGAAGCTTCCAAGCACCACACCTTAAACTATAATCACTATACTAGGTCAGCCCTTCAGTGTTCTTACAAAGATGCAAGCAAACTCAAATAGCACTCCTAACAAAAACAAATTCTTTTGAGCTCTTATGTCTGTCTCTGTATGTGAGATCCTCTTCGTACAAAAACCTGTGATTTCCCCTCTCTCTGTGTGTGTCTCTAAAAAGCCCCTTCAATCTTGTCTCTTAAAGCTTTGTGGCTTTCTGCCTAGCTTATCTTCTAAAACATTCGCTTGGCTTAAGGACAACACTTCATTGCTTTAGCCATGGTTGGGAAATTTAATCGGAAGCCTAAAGGCTGAATTTTATTACAATTAAAGATTAGGTGCAGAAACTGGTTGTGCTTATCACCTGTAAATTCATCCCAGGAGTATACAGAAGTGGGTCTCTTCTCCCCTAGCCTGGCCCTCCACGCACTTTTCAAGCACATGCATGCTTACTCTTGAGTTCCTTATTTGTGCTCCTTTTCATGGTTAATTGCAATGCATGTTTGGTTTAAACCTTGCAGCTTCATTGTTGGTTGTCCTAGATCTGCTTTTTGGAGCACAGCAATTAAGAGGGTTGTTTTTTTATGCTTTTCTTAATAAATTATAGCATTGCATGCTGTGATGTTTCATTTTTATTCCAATCATCCTAATGCCCCCCCACCCCCGCTGCCTTTAATGTGAAGCAGCCTTAATCTCTTATCAGATTCTGAAAACTTAATTCTTCTGCAGCATCTTCCCTGGATCACTGAAGCTTGACTTCCTCTGTACTGCCAGTTCATTCCCATCCAACTCTTTCCCACGCTACCCTTTTAAAAAATTTCATTTAGCCTGTAAGCCTGTTGAATACAGACTGGAGACCTTTGGTAGCTGCACAGTACCTATCGCTCTTTTCTTTCTTTGTGAAATGGTTGATCCTGTTTCAACAGGACTGTAACAATTCCATATAGCTGCCACATTTATGACCTTAAGAAAGGAAATGTTTATTTTCTGAGATCAGCCTCCCACAGACTTTTGCATGACTTGTTTTTTTTTTCATCTTCTATATGTACCAAGCTTCCACTGAATATGATCAGCATGTGGGAAGCACAGTCTCTCCAGCAGTGCTGTTATCTTAAATATTCATTGCTGTTCATGTTCTTTTGATGAGGTGCAGAACAGGAAATCATTAAATGTTTTATAGAAACTGTATATTTGCAGAGTGCATGTTAATACTTTACTGAGCACGACAAAGGCAAATGTTGACCATTTTGTTGCAGGGGTAAACAGCCTTTCTCAATCACTGAGTGCCAACCAGCTCTTAGCTACCACACTGACCCACCTTGATCTCTCAGGGAACGTTCTTCGGGGTGATGATCTTTCAGTAGGTGCTACTTTTTTCTACTTCCTAAACAAATCTGTTGTGTTAAAGCAATCAATGAAGTAAATACCAGTGAAGGCAGCATCGCAAGAGCATTGGGAATAGTAGAAAGCACATTCGTTTTCCCAAGTTGCCTAATTTTAGACAGTTTGCCAATTGGATGTGTCATGTGAATCACCTGTTAGTTCCGATCCTAGATGTGCATAACAATCTATAGGGACCAAAGGAATAATCCCCTGAGGTTGTCAGCCATCTTCCATTATTTTCCTTAACCTGTGAAGAAAGCAACATAGCAAGCACCTAACCTATGGCTCAGGTTGTTGTGGAAGATAATATGGGCTGGTTCACCTATCATAGTAAACCATAGTAAATGGCTTACCATGAATGAGCAGATCACTTTGGCTTTGTTCTTCCATGAGCAAGAGAACCCTTGGTTTAGCATCACGTCTGAACCAAATATCATGCTTTATTTCACCCGTGGTGGATCTTGCGTTCTCAAATTTTAGTGGCACCTCCAACGAAAGAAGAAGAATGGATACAAAAACGTATGTACCATGAAGAAATGGCTAAACTTGCCAGAAAAGTAAGAAATCAAGATAATGAACTTTTTATAAAAGCATGGAAATTGTAAACAGATAAGGACATTGGCATGGTTATTGTAATAAACTGCAGTTTCGTAAGAGTATTTAATTAAAGTAGATGAATAAAATAATAAGTGAAGTTAGAATTTGCAGGAGGAAGGAAGTCGAGTTTTGAAATGTTAAAATGACTGTAAAACTATTGAAATGTATGAAATCATTTAAAAAATAATCAGCGGCACCCTGTGCAGGTTCAAAATTCGGCACCCCCTTGTTCTCTCTAAATTGTGACGCAGTTTGAATTTGGTTTGCTTTGCCCCTAGTGGCTGCCCTGTGGGTACACCAGTGGGTGGGGCGAATGTGATGTTGCTTTCTTCCACCCCAATCATAGGTTCTATGCAGGGAGTAGCCAATGTGGTGTCCTTATAGGGATTTGCAGGCCCTCAGCAAAAGAAGAAAGTGGCTCTTCTCTTAATTTAGCTGCTTGTTTCTGTGAACTGCCGCACCTTGACTTATAACATGGCCCATGTCAGCCCCCCCCCCCTTTTTATGAGAATGTTTATTCATGTATACATGTATATATAAAGCTCTCAGATTTTCAGTCTATGAAATTATTTCTGAAATGCCTTGCGGGAATTAATTCTGGGTGGAGGATGCACCTGAATTACTAGATCCAGTTGCAATTTAATAGCTGTCTTTGTGTGAGAGTTTCACTAAAATTGTTTTGCATTATTTGGCTGAAAGGTGGCTGGTATTCTAATCTACTTTGTAATTAAAAATAATGGTTCCTTGAAACTGAGTAGTTAATTGATTATTTAAAACCGAGGCATGCACGTGTCAAGGCTACTATTTGATCTTATGTAGGCAATAATTTTTTCTTAGTACTTATGAGGTATTTGGTATTTAAGGACTAGAATGTTATGGTATCATAAGGGTGAAATATGAATATTTGTCAGGGCAGCAGTTACCTTCAAGATCAGAGAAGTGGATATGAATACCAGAGGAAAACTGAAGCTTATTTTTTAAAAATTTCTCTTTCTGTCTCTCCCTTACAGTTCCTGTATAATTTTTTGGCCCAGCCAAACGCGATTGTTCATCTGGATTTATCCAACACAGAGTGTGCATTAGACATGGTAATAATTTACTAAAGAGAAGTCCAGTTTTTCTGTTTCATATTGGCTTATGTGTAAAATTACTATCTTCTTATTCACGATTTAGATGTGTGGAGCACTTCTCCATGGCTGCCTTCAGCATCTTGCCATCCTCAACTTATCCAGAACAGTTTTTTCTCACAGGTCAGCATTTATCGTTATTTGTGTGAATTAGATACTGTATCATGAAACTCTCCCCCACCCCCCACCCCAAATCTTAGAGCTGTAAAAACACTCTATCTGGTGAAATGATATTACCAGCACTTGTAAACTAAAGCATTTAGGTTGTATGCACTGCGAAACTCGATTAAATGGCAGTGTAGGTAAATAAGGCTGGAAACTAGAGGATGAAAAAGGAATAAAAAAGGTGGAGAATCTTGCTGATGGTGTGGCTCTGTGGTGATTTGGGGAGGTGTATGCCACGTGCAATGATTTCTGTATATCATGTGATAACTGTGTATGAAAAGTCATTTGTAAAATACCTCTTGTACATGTTACGGTTGTCTCTTACCTCTGCCACGCTAACTATACTTGAAAAGGGATCATTTACTGTAAGTGTCATATGGTAGGGCTGGGCAAAGAAAAAGTGAAACAGCTGGGTGTTGGTTCTTTCCTAGCCCTCTTATGAGATCCAAGACCAAAGCAGTTTTCTTACTTCATCTCTGTTTTGCTGCTAGCTTCTCAACTTCCCATTTATGTGGGGGTTACGTTCTAAGCCACTGCATGTTTAAGTGAAGTTGCGTATTTTTGAAATGCCGTTGAAGAAGTCTGCAAATACTCTATTCCACCCTCCCTGTTCTGCCCCTTTCTGTGACATTCATGGGTCACTTCTGGGTTCGGCGTGATACACAGTTGCGCACATATTGAATGTGTGTAAATGGGGGGGGGGGTGCCTGTATCAGTAAAACATGTGCACTACTATAAGTTTATTTTTAGAGGGTCATATCCAATGCTGCAGCTCTGCTTGTGCAAGGCAGTTTTGTGAGCAGAGTTCTCTCTTCCTCTCCTGTCCCCTCCAGCCCCAACATGCACTCAAATTCATCTCCATAGGGTTCCATAGGGTTGTGGGACCCTTCAGAGCAGATATTGGTGGTAGAGGGGAGAAAACTGAAGTTCTGTAGCACCAGCCCACACTGGATACTACCCAGTGGTTCCTGTTTGTTTTCTGCCGGTTGATGCTTGTTGATCTAGACATTTGAGGCTGATGAATTAATGGTAGTATTGCATTCTGATAAGTGTTAGCAATTGTATCTCTTTGGATTGCAAACATACATAACAATGATCACAAGCCTTATGTGGGAAACAGCAGATTTATCAGCATATCTTAAAGGTTTGGGGATGTTGACTTCTATCTGCTTATTGCTTTACAGAAAGGGCAAGGAAGTACCCCCATCATTCAAGCAATTTTTCAGCAGTTCCCTTGCTTTGATGCAAATCAACCTTTCAGGGACTAAACTTCCTCCTGAGCCGCTAAAGTACGTGTGCTGTGAATTTTGTCATAAGATTTTAAATTGCATTGTGACGCTCCCTTATGTAAATTTATGAGTAGGCAGGAAAGCTGATAGTAGGGTGTGTTGATTTCATATGAATAAAATAGACCGAAAAAATGTTCTGCAGATTTTGGCTTATAAATAGTCATGTATTTGATTCCCTGCAGTGTTATGTGTTTTCTTTACAGTTCCTGTTTTATGAATAGTAAAATCACTCACTTCTTTCATGTTCAGTTTAATTTGCTTGATTTTTGATGTTTGAGTATTTAATTAATAAATGTTCTACTTTAATTCTGTTTAGCTGAAAGGTATTAGAACTTATTGACTTGGCTTAGAGCATTCAGGACACTACAGACTCATGTGGTCCCTCTTCCCTTTTGCTAACTATCATTTTATAATAGGTCCTAGATAAACCTTATCCAGTAGGCACCATTTTCTAACTATAGAGGAGCAACCTGTATCCAGGAGGGAGCAGAAGAAGTGTGCCAGGCTATGGAGACACTTCCAAACCATGTTTTAATTATACAGTGTATTCTAAATAGGGTGCAGCACATTTAGTTACGTTGCCAATGCCTTTCAGTAAATATTTTGTTTGCTTGTTTTAAAATGTATCCTGCTTTCTACCATGTAGTTCTCAAAGAAGCATCCAACAATAACACATGCAGTATACAAAAAAATATATATAACAGGAATTTCTCTTGTGACTTGATTGCCATTCTAGTATTCCATAATAATTCTGATTCATTTTTCAGAGCACTCTTACTGGGTCTCGCTTGTAACCAAAATGTGAAGGAGGTGTTTTTAGATCTGAGCAGCTGTGAGGTAGGAAATGCTTACAATCTATAATGTCAAGATTATATTGTTTTCCTTAAACATAATGGTTTCTGTATATTTTGTGTTGGCCATGCTGAAGAAGCAATAAGCCAATTTTAAAACCTGTTGCACGTTTACAGAATATGCCTGGCCTTGTGCACAAGTGCACCTATTGTACAGACATGCATCTGTTATGCTGTGATTTTCTGAACAGCCGCAGCAAAAATGGCAATCTGTTTTGAAACTGAGGAAATTCAGATGAAGGTCTATTATTATTAATTATTATTATTATTATTATTACTATTACTATTATTATTATTAGTGGTAGTAGTACTACTATGGCCTTGCTGTTGAAAGAAAGAGTCAGTGTAAGCAAAACTGAAAAAGGTTATTGTCAGGGAACTGCCATCAGTGCCGGAGAGAGCGAGCAAAATCCAGAGGGATTCCAGAGAGCGTCCCGGGATTGGGAGAGGCAGCCCATCTTCTGGGGAAGAGAATCAGCATAGCACCAGTGGAGAAGGGGGGCAGATGGGGGAAGCGGCGAGGCGGTCCCATGACTCCTTGCCGGGGACCAGCGGGGAGAGTAGAGGTCCTCCGCTGCCTACGCCCTCCTTGCGCAGAAGGCTTTTGCGCAGAGAGAGTAGGAGGAGACTAGGCGTCAAAGAGCTTCTTTGCTGGAAGAAGTTTAAGAAACGCCCACTGACGGATTCTGCCAGCGATTGAGACAGCCACAGGTGAGTGGCTGTCTGGACAGAAAAGGTTCACTCAGGCAACCCAGCCAGGTGTTTGCACCAGCTTACGTACGAGCAACCCCTAGAACCACTACAGTTATCTTAGTCCAGGGTTTCCGAAACTTGTGTCGCCAGCTGCCTTTAGACTACAACTCCCATCATCCCTAGCTAGCAAGACCCCAGTGCTTAGGCCCTCTGTGCATGACAGTAGACTTGTTGATGCTGTTGAAAACTTGTGAATGTTTCGTTTTTATCAGTAGTACAATTAGTTTTCAGCTGCCCACTTTAAATACCCCAGTGCCAGCCCAGCTTCTAGCAAATAATCAGCCAGAGTACCTGCTGGGTGACCTTGGGCCAGTCACACTTATTTGAAGTCTCTCAGCCCCACTCACCTCACAGAGTGTTTGTTGTGGGGGAGGAAGGGAAAGGAGAATGTTAGCCGCTTTGAGACTCCTGAAGGGGAGTGAAAGGCGGGATATCAAATCCAAACTCTTCTTTCCTAGTTTTATCTGAATCTGAGAGGAATGAATTAATATCAAGCGGGATATCTGCTTTGCCTTTCCTTATAGGCTGCTTGGTCCTTTCAGTCTACACAACAGAGCCAAGGCTTCATCATGCCTAGAAAAAAAACAAATATTTCCTTTCCTCACCGCTTCAGTTTTATCTTGTGACTTGCTAACTGCTGACTTACTAACTCTGATCCAAAACTTTGTTGCTATGTACTGCTGATTTTATTGCAGAAACTACTTCTATTTTAGTTGCTCAGCTCTGATGTATTTTAACTTTCCCCCCTCCTGCTTCCATTAGCTTGGTCACTGTGTAAGTACACATCATTTATTACTTGCAGCCTCTCAACTATTAACCTCAAAGCAGCTCACTTCCTGCCTATCCACTACACATGTTCCCTTTGCAGAGCATCTTTTTAATTGCTGATACTTGGATGCAGGAGAGGTTTGGTTGTTTTATAGCAGAATGTGTCATACTTTCATAGAATAGAGGTTAGGCAGATGTGAAATTGATCACTGCCTAGATCAGGGAGAATTGGGAAGCTATTTTGAACTTAATGAAAGGAGCAGCAGGATATTGCATATAGTTTGTGTTATCTTCATCCTCATCATCCTTTATAGCATATACTTTGTCATGAGATATTATTCCTGTTCGATAGGGTAGCAATTAAACAAAACGCTAACAGCTACTTTAAGAAAAAATGATGTACTTCAGCTTTATTTGTACTATAGTTTGCATTATTTGCAAACCTCTGCTTTCCACATTCTCAGCACTCCCTCAGTGAAAAGGTATCTAATGCTTTCTTTCCCCCCTCTAGCTAAGATCAGGAGGTGCGCAGGTTTTAGAAGGATGCATAGCAGAAATACATAACATCGCCAGCCTTGATATTTCAGACAATGGTAAGGGCTCATATAAGTCTGCAGAGAGGATTAAGGAATGTGGGTGATTTATGGTGTGATCCTATGCATATTTACTTGCAAGTAGACTGCATACCTGATGGGACTTGCTTTATTTGGACAAAACTCCGATTGAAAGCGATCTGACTTGCTGAGCAAACATAGTTAGCATTGAGTAGTAAGTCTGCTTTCGTTATATAATAGGCTGGGGGGGGGGAATTGAAGAACAGGATAATTAAGTATGCAATCAACCTCATTTTTCCACAAAACCCTTAAAAGCCTAATGCTGAAATATACTTCTATCAGATGTTCTTTTCTAGTCTAGACACAGAGCAAAACACTTGTTGCATCATTTTATTCTCATGCTATTAATCTTCTTGGGCAGCAGTTATTGAACCCATTCAAAATAGGATCAAATTGTTGGAGAATTATATTGCTTTTCAAAGCAATTAAAATTAGCTAAACAATATATTGTGCCCATAACTCTCAAAAGAATGAGAGTGTCTTCCTTTGCTTGAACACATAGCTGTCTGCATACAGCCATTATGCTGAGAGCCCAAGTACCTATTGTGCATGTAACCAATGCTCAATGTTTGCTTTCCTGGGGAAAAGCATCTTCAGGAAATTGCCAATTTGAAGTAAAGAAGCCACTTAACCCTTTCTCCACCTACTGGTTTCCTTTTTAAAATTGTCTTCTCAAAACTGCTTTTTCATAGGAAAATAAGGGACTAGATCACATTTTTCATCCACCAAAGCATGTGCTCTTGCTAATTAAGGAAATTGGTGTGAACGTACTCTCTAACTGTAGATTGAAACGACTGTGACAAAATGCATTTGTGGGGATCTATTTTAACTGTGCATTTCATCTGGTTCCTCGCAGGCCTGGAATCTGACCTTTCAACCCTTATAGTCTGGCTTAGTAAAAACCGATCAATAAGACACTTGGCATTAGGAAAAAACTTTAACAACATGAAATCCAAGTAAGATTTTTATTTATTTGTGGGAGGGTTTTTTAAAATGGAATAATCAATAAAAACTGCTGGTTTCACCTTTTCTCTTGCTTGTTGCCTCTTTTAGAAATCTGTCCCCTGTACTTGATAATTTAGTACAAATGATTCAAGATGAAGATTCGGTGAGTATCATTGCCCTACTACTTTAATGTTGTCTTAAACACCACCATCTCTCACCTGTAGCTATTAGTCAACAATATATACTAGGCGAAAGCATTAGTCAGGTTTTTTTTTAACCAGTTCAAATTTATATCGCAAACAATGAGCTATGCACTGGAAAAAACACAACCTTTTTTTGAAAGTGTTGAAACATTTTAAGATTCTATGCAGGGTCTGATTGATTTTTGGGCTACACTTGTGCTTTATAGATAGTAACAAATATTCAAAGGTCCATTTCCCTGCCTTTTTAACAACAGTTTCCCTTATTCCTGAGATCCAAATCTCGTTCTACAATTGTTTGGGGTTGTTGTCATGAGGTCATACGAAGTTTACCTGCTCACCATAAAAAGCTTGTTTTTTTGTTTTTAGCTCCAAAGAATATGGAAATCAACAGAGTGCTTTGGAATTGAGTGCAGAATGAATGTATGTGTGTGTCTATCTATATCTATCATCTATCTATCATCATCTATCTGTTATCTATCTATCTATCATCTATCTATCTATCTATCTATCTATATTTACTGGTTCTCCTCCCACATTGGCCAAGCAGATGGTTGGCATTGTTGTCTATAACAATGCCAGTCACCTGCTGGTGGGAAAGCAAAGCCTGGGTTGTCCTCCTTTGGTCTCTCCTACATTAACTACCAGCAGGACCAAACAGTTCCAGGTAGTACATAGCAACTAGCCGTTGGCATGGGAGTGTAGGTTCCACCCAGGGCTAAGTGAGACCATATAACTGCCAGGCTTCTTGCCAAAAATGAATTCTTCCTACTAACAGCAAGATCATATGTATTCCATTTAGTCCAGGTGACCAGTCATGTCCCCCATCTCTCGTGGCTGAAACTTCAAAAGATGTTGCTTCTGGGAAGGGGCAGTGGCACCAAAAGACAGTATCAAAAGACATCAAACTTTGGGGTGGCACTTTGGCAGAGTTAGAGTTTGCTCAGGTCTTTAAGGGGATTTATGTTTGTTACAGTTTGCTTTTATATTTTTTCATTATTGCATGCCACACGTAGCTAGGTATACCCATTAACTGATGCAGGGCTATTTTAAGAGTTGACAGAGAGTGGCAAGAGAGGGAAGCTCATTTGGTTTTGCTCCATGAAAGTTTTGTCCATGTTGTCTCCTAACCTTCTCCTTTCATTAATCAGAGTGGAAGGAGTCAGTAGACTTACAAGTTTTTCATCTGTTCATTTAAAGGTTTTTTATTATATTTTTAGAACTGTCATTGATAACACTGAGGTTATGTTAAGTATTAAGTATTCATGCAAACACAAGTATGAAAACCTGTGTGTTTAACTTCTGAGAGACTTTTTAGAACTCCTGGAAACTCTATTAGCGATTTAAATTTTGCAGGATCAGAAATTCCTCTGTTACATTGACTTAATCAGGGCTGTTTCCTCTTTTATTGTTTGTATATACATTTTTATTTTTATTTTATATTTTACAGGCTAATTTTAATACTAACTAGGTATCGCCTTAGGTCCCCTAAGCTGCTTCAAAAATCTAATCTGATTTCATGTGACCACTTGGACAGAATGAGCATTTAAAAAACAAAGATTCCTCGCAGTTCCCCCAAATGAGTAATTAGTTATTATAGCCTATTGCTTGAATCCAGAAACTGGATTTGTAGATGTTTTCCAGGGGATTTTGAACAACCTGGCTAATGGTGTCAATGATACCCTATTTCTAGAAGTGAGATTTAATTTGATGCTGAAATCTTAACAGTATATTACTAAATCATTGGAGCATCCTAATCAATAAATGCCAGTTCATGTCTCTCTTCCAGGGATAATTGATCTCCAGACCCTCATAGGATATGGTTCAGGGTTCTGTGATCTCTTGCTTTCAGAACTCAGAGCAAAGAATTGCCCTCTAAATTATTGTTATATTAAGCTTAATGTATCAAAGTATTTCAGGCTAGTAATAATAAAAGCACAGATTATTTGTCTTTGATTTTATTAGGCAACCAATGTCTCTGGACTGGACAACTGAGAAGACCGGCTATATGGAGAAATATTCCAAACAAAATGACCACTAAACAGCTTTGAGCTATTTTTAACAACCATTTGTCCACTAATGCAGATTGATTTTTCTTTTATCCCTGTCTCTCCTTCAAATTTTCCCCAGGGGCATTATGATGATGAGGGCAATTGTGATATATTAAGCTCTGAATATGGAACGCGGGTGGCGCTGTGGGTTAAACCACAGACCCTAGGACTTGCCGATCAGAAGGTCAGCGGTTCAAATCCCCGTGACGGGGTGAGCTCCTGTTGCTCGGTCCCTGCTCCTGCCAACCTAGCAGTTCGAAAGCACATCAAAGTGCAAGTAGATAAATAGGTACCGCTCCGGCGGAAAGGTAAACAGTGTTTCCATGCGCTGCTCTGGTTTGCCAGAAGCAGTTTAGTCATGCTGGCCACATGACCCGGAAGCTGTATGCCGGCTCCCTCAGCCAATAAAGCAAGATGAGCGCCGCAACCCCAGAGTCGGCCACGACTGGACCTAATGGTCAGGGGTCCCCTTTACCTTTAAGCTCTGAATAGAGCCGCATTCCCAATTTTAGAGGAGTAAGTCAAATTTTGGTGTCAGAAAGAAAGATCTTTTGGGAACTGGAGAAATCTCCTTCTAGGGATGAGTCAAATAGTAATTAGGAGGGTGCAATTTCACAGCCTTATATAGGTAAAATCGTTTTGTAATCATTTATCTCTTAGGGATTTATTGGAATAGGGAAGGCAAAAAGTTGAGTATCAGAGACGCATAGAAACAATCCTGAGAAAGAAAAGGGGAACAAATATCCACACCTGGACAATTGAAAAAGGGGAGGACAGTTATCTCCCCTCCATAGATAAATGACTTCAGTCTGCAGACAAACCTCTAATTTTCCTGGTGTTACATGATGGAAGCATGAAGTGTTGGAATGGGTTCCCGAAGAATAAAATAACTCTAATTTTGGAATTACAGTACTTGATGATACTTGGCACAGCACCTGGTTTCAAGTGCAGGAGTCAATTCAGGGTATAATTATGATAACACAGAAACTCATGCTATTTTCACACACTACTCTGCATATTGGCATAGATGCTTTCATGCAGAGTAGTGTGTAAGAAAGTAGTCATATGAAATGGTATTTAAAGCCTTCATTTTATTGGATTTGACAGACTGGTGCAATGTCTGCCTTAGGTTGACATAAGAATGTTTGGGAGTATTGGATCCATTCATTCTAAAAACTGATTTTTCATTTAATATCATTAAGTCTTGTGGTTTTATTACCTGGGTGTGTTTAATACCAATGACTATCCAGTGTTGAAATACCAAAATATTAAAATAGTGTGATCATTTGGCAAACCCTATTCAAGGTTTTTGAATTTACCTCACAGCCAGGCTAGGCAGAAACTTTGTGCCTCTACCAGTCCCCTCATAGGGCCTATGATTGATAAACACAGAGGCTTTCTTTTCAAGGATGTTTGGGGTGAATAGTTCTTAATTTTTCCATGGGCCTAACTACCACTATGACCAGGATAATTAGCTAATTGAGAGTCAATTGGATGCAGGAATAAGTTGTGCTCTTCCTGAGACTGCGAATGAAGACCAGGTGTCCCACTTTTAGTATGAAAGCAGAGAAAGCAGGTTTACAGAACATGAAGGCCTTAGTGTGGAAGGAGGAATGCACCCACAGGAGAGATGTGGCGCTCTCAATGTTACTGGACTACAGCGTTCATCATCCTCAAGCATTAGCCATCCTGGCTGAGCTAGTAGGAACTGTTGTCCAACAATATCTGGAGAGCCACAGATTTCCCATCCCTTATGGTACATATTATTGAAGAGATAAGCTGATCCCTTGCTCACTCTCAGTAATGATGGTGAACTCCTGCATTCTGTTCCGATTAACTTTTTAAAAAATTCCTCTGCTGTGCACGCTGTAAACAAGCATTGCTGAGCTGATTATTATTTCAGAAGGATGAGCTGTACTGTTACGGTTTTGTGCTAGAACCTACGACAGAAGCACGAAGCACCTCAATTAAACTTTTGCTACCGTTCCCAAGCACCAGGCTAATGTGAAGCTAATGCTCTCTAAATTATGTGGCGAATAAAGTAAGGGCGCACTTGGAGATTAGGAGAATTAATACAGTAATTTGATAGCTGTCATTAAAACTAAAACGGTTACATTTCTTTGTCAAGGACAGGCTTTTCAATTATGTAGTCACAGCGCATTGCCTTCCTAGTTTGCATAATGGCAAGCTCCAACTTAGCGCCATCCCTCTGGGTTCTTAATCTTACTGTATAGCGGTGGCAAGAAAAAAATAATCTTTTTCAAGCCATCTAGAGATCTCCTGCAGCATGTGTGTGTGTGTGTGTGTGTTTGTGTGTTGACAGTGAGCTGCAGGTTCGGTTGCAGAGGGTATTTTATATTTCTAGATGCTGTAAAAAAAAAGAAGAAGCAAAGTTATAGCAAGAGGCCTCCTGGATCAGGCCAGTAGCCCATCCAGTCCGGCATTGTTTTTTTAACAGTGGTCAACTGGGTGCCCAGGAGAAGCCCACAAGCAGGACAGCACTCTTCCTGTCTATAATGTCTAGCAACTGATGTATTGAGGGTTAGGTTTTGTTAGTTGTGTGTTTTTCCTTTTAAAAGGTTAAAGCTTTTTACTCTTTATCTCATGTGCACAAAAAACGAGGAGCAGGGAAGGGGACCTCACGTGTCCAGAACTTGTTGCAGCTCATTTGCAGCCATCTGCACCATGGTCTGGACCCAGGAGTGGGGAATACGTGGCTTCCAGATGCTGCTGAACTAATAATAATAATAATTTTATTTATACCCCGCCTCCCCAGCCAAGACCGGGCTCAGGGCGGCTAACAACCAATAATAAAAACAAGTTGATTAAAATACAATTTAAAAGATTAAGATACAACATTAAAACATTAGGGTGCAATCTCTTCATAGGTGGAGAAAGGAAAAAGAAAGAGGGGGAGGGAATCAAACTGATTCCAAGCCAAAGGCCAGGTGGAACAACTCTGTCTTACAGGCCCTGCGGAAACAAATCAGATCCCGCAGGGCCCTGGTCTCATGAGACAGAGCATTCCACCAGGCCGGAGCCAGTGTTGAGAAGGCCCTGGCTCTGGTTGAGGCTAATCTAACTTCCTTAGGGAACTAGACCTTTCATTTGGCCCAACCAACATGGTCAATGGTCAGGAATGATGGGAGTTGCAGTTCAGCCACATCTGAAGGGCCACATGTTCTCCACCCCTGATTTAGATGATCATATGAACCAGGCCTGCGCCTTGTGGTAGCTTCCTGTGTGAAGGCATATTGCGCAGAACTGCTCTGCCGGCTGATCTAATGACGCTCGAAAGGGGGCATTTGGCCTAGCATAAGGGGTAGTGCAGTGACATTGCCTGTTCTTTATTTACCCTGCAGCCCTTGCAGTCGCTGTCTCTAGCAGATTCCAAGCTGAAGACGGAGGTCACTATTATCATCAATGCTTTGGGCAGCAATACATCTCTTACAAAAGTGGATATTAGTGGGAACGGCATGGGAGACATGGGAGCAAAAATGCTAGCAAAGGCTCTTCAAATAAACACCAAACTCAGGTATTATGTGCATATTTAAACATAACATCTTCCTTAACTTGAACGATGTCTGCCTTGCATGCCATAACCTATGCTTTGTTCATGAGTTTCTTGTATATTGTCTAATCTCCCAGACCAAACATACAGATCTACTCTGTTCTAAATACTGGAAATGCACTACTACTGATAGTTTTTAATATGTTTGTTTTTAAAAAACAACTTCATCCATGCACCTGTGCAATTTCTATTTTCTCAACAGAACTGTTATATGGGACAAGAATAATATCTCTGCCCAGGGTTTCCAAGATATAGCAGTGGCTCTAGAAAAGTAAGTTCCACCCAGTTGTGTATTATAATTGTCACAAAGATGGACCCAATTTTTGGTTGCTAATGTCACAATACTGCTTTGCAAAAATAGACAACGAATCATTTTTATCTCCACGGTCTGAATGGCAGAGGAATCCCTAATATTTACATTCTCTCATCTGTCCTGATGGATGTACTCTGTTACTAAAACATTTGTTGGCTGATTACCAATTTTCAAATTCATTATCACTTTCTATCCTAATGTGTGGAATTAAAAAATAGTCAAGTGGCACTTAATGCTTAAACGGTGCCATCTTGTTGAAGTTGGAGTTAATGAAAAGTTAACTGGCAGTACTGAGATCAATGGCAAACTTGGGGTGAGGAAATCCCTTCACAGACTGACAACATGCATTCTGTTGACAGGAAAATACTCTCTGGCATCCTGTTTATAATATGTGCCTTCTCTTCCATCTGCCAAGATAAATGAAAAGGGGGGGAGCTGCTCTTAAGATTGAGAATGAAATTATCTGACAGAAAGTGGAAATGTTGGTGCTAATACACCAGCTATGATTTTCTAAAGGTGACATCTTATTTACTGAGCATAGAAGTTCAGGTCACCTTCTGTCTCCTTCATGGGGCCCCAGATGTGATCAGCAAAGTTCTTAACGGGGAAGACAGCCTTTTATGTCAACATTGGTAAAGAGGGTGTGTGTGTGTGTGTGTGTGTGTGTGTGTGACATCTTTATTAGAAAACATTCTCTTCCATATGCTTCTTAGCAGATCAAGTAATGTAACTAATTCTTCTGTTCTCAGGATAGTTGTTTTTTGCATTATAAAATTAACCTTAAACTATTTCTTTCTTCCAAAGTATCCCTTTTTTGGCAACAACAGAGTAAAAGAAGTACAGTGTTTTCCTTTTTAACAGCATCAAAATGATTGGTTTGGGAATTTTTCAAACTGTAACAGTGAAGTTATATATTTGCTACAGAAATATGAAAAACATTATGAAGAACAGCAAACAGTGTTGCATTCTCTCATCTTAATTACTTTGGTTCAATAGGGAGTGATTTATTGATGGTTGCACTGCAGGACTGAAAATGCAAAGTCTAGAATCAGGTTGAGATAATTATGATTAAATCAATAGGAGTATAGCATCTAGATCAAGGGAAGTTATAGTGCCACTGTATTCTGCTCTGGTCAGACCTCATCTGGAGTACTGTGTCCAGTTCTGGGCACCACAGTTCAAGAAGGACACTGACAAACTAGAACGTGTACAGAGGAGGGCAACCAAAATGGTCAAAGGCCTGGAAACAATGCCTTATGAAGATCGGCTAAGGGAGCTGGGCATGTTTAGCCTGGAGAAGAGGAGGTTAAGGGGTGATATGATAGCCATGTTCAAATATATAAAAGGATGTCACATAGAGGAGGGAGAAAGGTTGTTTTCTGCTGCTCCAGAGAAGCGGACACGGAGCAATGGATACAAACTACAAGAAAGAAGATTCCACCTAAACATTAGGAAGAACTTCCTGACAGTAAGAGCTGTTCGACAGTGGAATTTGCTGCCAAGGAGTGTGGTGGAGTCTCCTTCTTTGGAGGTCTTTAAGCAGAGGCTTGACAACCATATGTCAGGAGTGCTCTGATGGTGTTTCCTGCTTGGCAGGGGGTTGGACTCGATGACCCTTGTGGTCTCTTCCAACTCTATGATTCTATGATTCTATGAAAAAACCCACTTGTTGTGCATTATGATGATTGGAATTTTCAGAACAGTATCAGGGCTGCAGGGTGGGAAATAACTCTTTAGAAATGTGTTATAATCCAAGAGACAAAAACTCCAAACATAGATTAGGATCACAGCAGTGAAAAATAAGTCAATATATAACACAGGAAGAGGTCGAGACTCCCACAGTTACTGACATTTTGGTGGATAACGTCATGTATTCATTAAACAAAGGGCTATAGTTTTGCAAGCTAATTCTGCAGAAGCCTATGGATTATTTAGTCATATTTTTAAAGTAGGTTGTTATCCCTCATTCCAAATTTTTATACTGGAAAACTCAACAGTTTATATTTGCATGGAAAATCTAGTTGCTACATCTGTTGTCAGAAAACTTAAATAGGCTAGCTGTACACCTATTGGGCATGCAAGTAACATTGATAGACTGCTTAAATTTCTTTTTTCCTATTGCTTGTTCTCTTTAAATAATATATATCCTGCATTACTTTATAAAACACATATACAGTGGTACCTCGGGTTAAGTACTTAATTCGTTCCGGAGGTCCGTTCTTAACCTGAAACTGTTCTTAACCTGAAGCACCACTTTAGCTAATGGGGCCTCCTGCTGCCGCTGCACCGCGGCTGCACGATTTCTGTTCTCATCCAGAAGCAAAGTTCTTAACCCAAGGTACTATTTCTGGGTTAGCGGAGTCTGTAACCTGAAGTGTATATAACCTGAAGCTTATGTAACCCGAGGTACCACTGTAATTTATTGTATTTTGCTGTTCCTCCAAGGAGCTCATGTATTTTGCACTCAGTATGAAACAGTAAATATAGGGGTAAAAATACATGCTGGTTATTCTTTCAGATGTTGAATTTTAAATTTCCTGAATTGTCTTTAGAAATGAGAACTTTCCCCTTGGAAATATATTGTTAGGATTTGGGGAGGGAGTCAGACTCTGCTAGATCTCTGAATTCAGTAAAAGGTTAGAATTTAAGCAAACTCCTAAATTCTTGGATATAGCAAGGGCTGGAAATAACACAAGCCAGTTTCCTAATGCGGCAGTTATTTAATAATGGCCGAGTCATTAACCAAGCAAAAGCCAGGAAGGTAGGCTGTTAAGTCAGACAGCTGTGGGAAGGGCCCCTGCCTCAACTAAGAGGGAGAAAGTTTGCAGAGACAAGGAGAGATTAGTTTTAGGGTTGCGGTTTGCCTAATGTGAGCTGCAGGATCTGTAAAATGGGGTCTTGTTTGCAGTGGGGTCTGCAAAATGCAATAACCTGTTGAAGGGGATCACAGGACGATGTGGGCTGATCAAACATTGCAGACATGAGAAAGATGGAACCCACTTGGCATGTAATGTTTTGAACCAGATTCAAGCTGTGCGCTAACCACTATACAGTGGTACCTTGGGTTATATACGCTTCAGGTTACATACGCTTCAGGTTACACACTCTGCTAACCCAGAAATAGTGCTTCAGGTTAAGAACTTTGCTTCAGGATAAGAACAGAAATCGGGCTCTGGCGGCACGGCAGCAGCAGGAGGCCCCATTAGCTAAAGTGGTGCTTCAGGTTAAGAACAGTTTCAGGTTAAGAACAGACCTCCGGAACGAATTAAGTACTGAACCCGAGGTACCACTGTACCTTACTGGCTTGGCTCGGATGCTTCTTGAGCCACCTCTGCAGCTCACCTGCTTGTGGTCTGAATAACTGTCAGGGATTGGTGAGGGATGAATTTGGCCCGAAAGGGCACATCAAATTTGGATTCTGTAGTGCTGCTGATTCTTAAGTAGTCATAGCAGAACTTTAACTGTCATCCTCAACAAACCAAAAGCATGACTGAGAGATGCCAAGCACGAAGCAGTTTTGGTTACTTGAAATATGCTCTTTATGTGGTAAGGGTGAAAGCAAGTCATATTTCACATTAGATATGGTTTAAAAGAAACATGTCAACTAAGAAAACTGTGAAGCAGCTTTGTGTTTGTGCCAAATGTAAGATTATATAGGGCAGTCACATTTTATTTTGCAGGTGTTTATTTATTTATTTATTTAGTTGGTTGGTTAGTTAGTTATATGCCACCCATCTGGCTGGGTTGCCCCACCAACTCTGGTAGGCTTCCAACAAATTAAAGCGAAGTAAGACATTGACCATTAAAAACTTCCCTATACAGTCATTTTTTTCCACTTGGTGGTTATTATTCATACTCGTATATGCCGTGAAACACATCTGTTGTGCAGCCTCTGTTATTTTCACTGGACATCCTTGTTCAAAAAGCTTGATTTCAAGAAAATACTTAGATGGGTAAAGTTATCTTCCTATATCTATACGAAAGACTGAGATCTATTTTCTAAGAAGGGGTGTAAGAATCACCCCTTATTTGTGTCTACTTGCAAACTGATGCAGAACACCATCTATATCTCAGCTATGTATCAAAGCCATTTTGAAATGTAATCCTGGAAACCATATATTGATACAGCGTTTCAACTTGTGTGTAACAAAATGTGTGCATTTGATAAAGGGACTAGGAAGTTTACAGAAATGTTAGAAATAATTGTTTTTTCTATGTGCCCGTCTAACCTGATTTTTTTCTACATCTTTTTTTAAAAAAGAAATTATACATTAAGATTCATGCCTATACCTGTGAATGATGCGTCTCAAGCACTTAAAACAAGCCCTGAAAAAACCGAAGAGGCACTTCAAAAGGTATTGCCTACAGTTACTTATAGATTGGGATGGACAGGGAGACGCAAAGAAACTAATATTATTAAATGCTTGTCATTTCATGGTTGAATGAACAAAATTCTTGAGGGGTGTGTGTGTGTGTGTTAACCCTAGGGGCTCATACAAGTATGTTTGCAAAGGTTATGATATCCAAAAGTGCATGAAAATAACTCTCCCTCCAAATGAAGTGTGGGAAGTGAAAATAACAAATAATAGCATAATAGTAAACAGTCCCACGTAGTGCTAATTAAGCAGAATGTTTTGGTACGTAACACAAATAAAATGGATGTGTATGTTTGCATGTGTATTCCTGGGCACCTAGGTAACAGACTAATTTTTGGAACAGTTATAAACATCACAATTATAACAAATAAAGGGTTGACATATCTCGCTTGGCATGTCATGAGTCTATCTCATATATTACTTTCACCTTTTAAGTTGCATTACTGAAATAAATGAACTTTTCCACAATATTCTAATTTTCTGAGTTTCACCTGTATTCCTAACTTACTTTTTACTTCTGTTCTTAGATAGAAAATTATTTGCTTCGCAATCATGAGACCCGAAAATATCTACAGGAACAAGCATACAGACTGCAGCAGGGCATAGTTACTAGCACAACACAGCAGGTGAATGCATTTCATTTAAACAAGCAAGCAAACAAACAAACAAAAAACTACAGTAATTTTCAGTGGGTTGGATTTAAATTGGTCTCCATAAAATTCCACTCACAGAAAAGGGTTTCAGAAATGTAAGTGGAGGAGAGATAACTTTCACCAATTTCTCCACAAAACCTCCTGCCCCACCTTCTATTCTGAAGGGTTCCCAACCTTGTGGAGCATATTTTCAGTGGGGAGGGAGATTTTGAACCTAAGAGTATGATTTGAACTAACTATGTGTAGAACTCTGGATCCCAACACGTATTCCTGAACATCAGATTCTTTCCATCCCTTCTAAACCACCATTCTAAGTCTGAAGTAAGATTTGATCCAGGAGCCAAATGTGACCTTCCTAGGATCACTGCCAGACCCATGGGGCTCTCCCAAGGCCACAACTCTCACTACCTCTACCTTACACCCTTCTTGACTGTTTTTGCATGGTTGGGTTGTGTCCTTGAATTCTGATGATGCCTCTTGCTTGCCTGGATGGAGAGTAGAGAAGGGTCTATGAGTACATGTAGAAATTGAACTGCTGTATAATAATAATAATAATAATAATAATATTTATTACTTATACCCCAGCCATCTGGCTGGGCCTCCCCAGCCACTCTGGGAGGCTTCCAACAGAATATTAAAAACACAATAACACACCAAACATTAAAAACTTCCCTAAACAGAGCTGCCTTCAGATGCCTTCTAAAAGTCAGATAGTTGTTTATTCCCTTCACATCTGATGGGAGGGCATTCCACAGGGCGGGCACCACTTCCGCCTGGTTCCCTGTAACCTCACGTCTCACAGTGAGGGAACCGCCAGAAGGCCCTTGGCGCTGGACCTCAGTGCCCAGGCTGAACAATAGGGGTGGAGACGCTCCTTCAGGTATACTGGGCAGAGGCCGTTTAGGACTTTAAAGGTCAGCACCAACACTTTAAATTGTGCTTGGAAACGTGTTGGGAGCCAATGTAGGTCTTTCAGGACTGGTGTTATGTGGTCTCAGCGGCCACTCCCAGTCACTAGTCTAGCTGCTGCATTCTGAATTAATCTTGCTCTGCCCATTTTTGCCTCTAGCCGTCATGTGGCTCCCATAAGGTTACCTAGAATACTGGGAATGAAAATGTTTTACAGCTTTTCTGGCGGTTGCTAATACTATCTTTTCTTCCCGCTCTATTTCTGTATAGATGATCGACAGAATATGTGTCAAAGTGCAAGACCATATCAACTCTTTAAGAAACTGTGGTGTTGATACAATACAGGAAGATCTGAAATCGGCAGAAAGACTTATGAAAGATGCGAAGAACTCCAAAACTGTAAGTGGTGCCAGGCTTTTATGTTACTGGCGTACTAATTCCAATAGAATAAATCACTATTAAAATATTAATGTAGATTAAGTATTTTAAAATATATATTATTTACGTTTACCTGCTTAACAGGGTTCTGTAGATAATGATTAATTTGAGTTAATTTGTTGCAATAATTTTTACAGTTACTGCCCAATCTGTATCATCTTGGTGGACCTTCATGGGCAGGAGCAAATGGTTCCTTATCCAACCCAATCCACGAGACACTAGAATCGATGGCTGGGGAGGTTACCAGAGTCGTTGATGATCAACTCAAGGTATTATTATTATTTTTCAGTTCAGTTCTATACCGCTTTATATTTTAAAGGGGGGCAAAGCAAAGCGGTTTGCAACACGTTAAAACTTTCAAATACAATTATCCAGGGTAAAACTTTACTGAAGGAAGTCAGATATAAAGTATACCTTCAAAGCAACATAATTAACCGGAAATGAAAATGTTACTTTAAAGAAATAAAATAAGAAAACAGTACAAAGTATGTCAGCTAACAGAAAGCAAAAAAGTTTCAGAAGAAAACATTACTGAAGGAAGTAAAATATAAAATGCATATTTAAAACAGCATAATTAACAAGGGAATAAAAAGTCATCTTAAGCATAGAACATATCTGCTGCTGTTGCTGCAAATGGTGGTTCATGGCAGGCTGAAAGCCACCCACCTGTCAATCACCTGACGTCAGAGTGACATCAGGTGATGCTGCGCTTTGATGCCCCGATTTTCAGGATTTTTCAAATTTCAGCACAGGGCTGCTTGAAAGCCCTTTTGCAAACAGTCCTGTGTGGCTCCTTAAACTTCAGAAAATATGAAGTTTGAAGAGCAGTTCCAAACTGTTTTGGAAAGGGAACCTCTAGTTTTTGGAGGTTCAAAGAGTAGTGAAAGGAAGGAGAAGCAGTTTCCATTGCAAGTGGGAGTGTGCTGTTCTCCAGCAAAGGAACAATCAGGACTTCACTTCAAGTTCTCAATTGTTCCTTTGAAGTCTTGCCCATACCTACCTGCCGTCTTGTATGTAGAGCAGGTTGCCGTGACTTTCCAAAAATGACCCAGCGTGCACACAGTCCAAAGTTCCCCCACCCCTGCTGTCATTTATTTCACTGCCTAAAAGAAAATCCAACAAGAGTAGTAATACTTGGAATAAAACTAAGTTAAGGAGAATATATCATGCCATATTAAAAGGGAATCATAATGCCCAGCGGTGTTAGTGGTTGTAATCAGCCCTGGGAAGTATTTTTAGGAGAAGGTAAGCAGCATCTAAGGGACGCAGGTGGCGCTGTGGGTTAAACCACAGAGCCTAGGACTTGCTGATCAGAAGGTCAGCGGTTCGAATCCCTGCAACGGGGTGAGCTCCCGTTGTTCGGTCCCTGCTCCTGCCAACCTAGCAGTTTGAAAGCACGTCAAAGTACAAGTAGATAAATAGGTACTGCTCAATACCAATAGGTAATGGTATAGAGGTCTATACTTACGCTACTATCCCTTTAATACTGAAGCAACTGAATTAGCATTCATATGTCTACTGGGTAGCAGATCAGTGTTGATTAAATATCATTTCCTCTTCTGTATTTTACATTCAATTACAAACATTGCTGCTGCTCCTTTTTGTTCATTTTTGTAATCAATTCTTGCTAATATTTGTGTAGATCTTATTCAGCTGCTGCCAACACACAAACTTGAAATTATCTAGAGCTGATACCACAATTCATGCTGAAAATATGTTGGGTAATTTCAAAAGACGTTCTCATATGAATCTGCCTAGGGATAAACTGCATGGTAGAAGAAAGTGTCTGTAGGAACTGCCACTTAATTTGATGACTCTTCATAATTTGCAAGTTGCACATCACCAGGCCTTAGCATTAAAGCAGCACATGCAGAATTTCAGATGGTTTCTTGAAAAAGTTTGCCTTCCTTCACTTTGTGCTACAGACACTGCTTGAGTCTATGGTTGATGCAGCAGAAAATCTCTGTCCAAGTGCAATGAAGAAAGCACACATAAGGCAAGATCTGATTGAGTCAGGCACTGAAAAGATTTCCATTCCACGGACATTTGTTAAAAATGTTCTCTTGGAGCAGTCTGGCATTGACATTCGTAATAAAATTAGGTAAGTCGGTATGATTTCTCGGTTCGTCTATGGATTCAGGGCACATATTTAAATTGTACGTTGTTAAAAACAGACATCTACCTGTCCCTGCAACAGCAAATGGGGAGTACCAGCAGTTCTAGACTTAGTTTGTTTCTACCTCCCTTAAGTAAAACACTTATGCCCTGGATGTCCATGTGTTTGATTCTTGGCTCATCTCATGGTCCAGAAAGTCCTAACAGACATACTAGGTTTCTTGCATGTCCAACTTTGTTTTCTGATTAGAATGTTTTGTTGACACAGAAGTAAGGTCTTATAAAACACATATAGAAACTGAAGTTCAGGCTATGGTGCCACAGTAATGTAGAATACAATTAATTTCATTATTTGATTTTTAAATATGGTTCATTAGTTTGATCTCTTGAGAATTGTTGGCTATCACCATTGAGGCAGGGGGATGGGTAGAACCATCTATTTATGGTCTGTGTCAATTTTACACATGGTCATTTATATGTCCCTTTCATTCTGAGTCCACTTCAGTCTTGAGATTTGAAAAAAAAACCTGCAAAAAACAACAACAATTCCACATTATTTTTGAAGGCATTTTTCTTTATTTTTTTAGCTGAGAGCTATATCACAAACTTCAGAGAAGTGTGAAAACCAAAAGATAATGCATTCCAATCTGTATATTGGCAAATGCAACTCAGACTGGTACCTTAAATGCAGACTGAATGAAATCCCCTAGAATCTCTACTCCAGATACACCTTTTCACAAATAAAAATGATGATGAACACAGTTTGGAAAGGAAATGTTTCCTATGAAACCTCTACACAGTACAAATCAGCAAAAGAAATATTGATTTATTGTCCATGTACTCTATGTAACCTGGTTTATTTACTGCACCAATTAGCCTCTGTTTTATATCTTCTTGTTCAATACAAATGCAAAAGCCCTGAGATAAGTTTTAACAAAATTGCAAATTCATCAGCTTTTTTTTAAAAAAAGGTTACAATCTAATTCTATTGATACAATGGTCAGGACCACTGCAGATGTCATAGCAACCTTGCAAGGAAACCAGGGCAGCCTAACTGTGCTCCCCTAAATACTATAAGGCTTGCACATAGCTGTTAAGCATCCATGGCTCAGAAGTGCCATATGATGCTCTGGGGCATATGTCCCTACTTTGTTCTCACATTTTGCAACTTGGTACAAACCAATGGCACACATGCATTTGAACTGATGTCACATTCTGTAGTGGCACAATTGCATGAACTATGTCATGTATCAACACTGGCTGTTGTGTGGTTTATTTAAGGCACTCCATCTGTATAGAGTGCCAGATCTTTGAAATGGACCCTGAGACAACATCAACATAACACTTCCAGAAGTTCCAGCCTTGTAGTGCAAATACTTCTGTTGTTGTCACACTGCACTGTAATAAGTGCAATTTACAACCACATAATGGTGCTGATTGGTATCGCAGAAGGAAGGGATAAATTATATTTAATTTTTTGCAAATGGAAGGATAGGAACAAGGTAGAAATACATCGGGTTCTTTGTGTTAGAAATAATTCATCATATTTGCTGAAAGAGTGTGTGGCATTTTGTGTATTTTCATAATATTAATAATTATTAAATGTCCTCTGTTCCTACATACACATTCATACATTTCTCCTTGGAGAAATTTTGAGATCTTTGTAACTTTTAAATCATACAGCCAGTATTGTAAAGAATAATGGAAACTCTTGTGTGAATTAAGCTTTCATTTTCTTATTCTCAACTTTCACACAGTGAAGTGAAGTTGACAGTGGCCTCATTTCTCTCAGACCGAATTGTAGATGAGATCCTTGACGCATTGTCACATTGCCATCATAAACTGGTGAGTGCTGACACAGATCTGAGTATTTCAAGATATTTATAACAGCTCAGCATGATTTGCCTGTTACGTTGCACTCACCTGCACTGTAGCTTCCAAATATATACCCATCTGTTTTGTTTCAAACTGTTCTTTAATATTATATTTTTTAATTATAATCTACCCAACAACGTTAGGGTGAAGGACAGGTAAGAAATCAAATTATAATTGCAATTAGGATTGTGTAACAATTAGGATTGTGTAACAATTAGGATTGTGTAATTGCAATTAGGATTGTGTAACACATTGTAGTTACACAAATGGCGACCACAGTGTCCCTAACACCCATAATGGACAAAATATCTGTATAATACTGTGTAAATTGATACTAGTAAGGTAGCAATGTGAATGAGGACGAAGGGGACAAAGACTCAACTGGATATGCATTTAAAAACAGGCTTGTCATGTGGCATACATCCTCAACCCTCTGTAATCTCTGTTATATAGTCAGAGAATTGTTGCTCAAGAGTTCCCATCTTTGACTAGAATGTAGGAAAACCAGATACTTGAAGGATGTCGTACGGAAGAGGACAAAGTCTTCTTCTCTCCTGTTGCAGAGAGAGTGAGCAGGACGAAATATAATGGGCTTTAGTTGCAGGAGGGTAGATTCTGTTGAACATAAGGAAAAACATCCTTAAGAGCTGTTTGGCAAGGAACCAATTACCTGGAGGGATAATGGGCTCTTCTAGCAGAGGCCAGACAATCATCTCTGAGAGATGCTCTAGTTCTGGATTTCCTGCATGGAGGTGGGTGTGAACTAGATTTTCTACAAGGCCCTGTCCAATTCTGGGAGGAGTTGCTCTGTGAAGGGCTCTTGAGTTGACTCTTGCTTTTTGGCACCATTTGCATCAAACTTTTTTTTTTTGGCCAGTGTTTCATTTTTACTAAGAGTACTTTCTCTTGTTTCAACCTTTCCTCTAGGCTGATCATCTGACCCGGCGAGGCAAGCCCCTTCCCAGTCAGGAATCATTAGATATTGAACTAGCAGAGGAAAAACCTGCGAAACGTTCCATCATCACAGTTGAGGAGCTAACTGAAATCGAACGTTTGGAAGACCTAGATACATGCATGGTAAGACACCTTTTGCCCTTGTCTAGATCTCGGCATTCTGGTTCATTTAAACTTCTGCTTGTTCTTATTGAAAAAATTGAGCTAGTAAATATGGATGATGTGGGAAACATTTGTCCAAGAAACATATTGAGAGACAAAAGGAAAGGTAGCACTTTCCTTTTCTTTTCACTTATATTCCTTGTAGTTATCTTTTTATGGTATCTTTTATGCTGCTACCTCTCTATAAGTGACTGGCAGTACACAGGGAATGATTACCTCAATAAATCAAGCCATTCTGCAGCAGCAAACTGTTGCTTCTATCAGCACAAAACTTTCCACCCAGGTAGCCATTGAGCTATCTTTATCTATGGTTGCATTTTTTATTATATGCTCATTTTAGTGGCGTGGGACGCGGGTGGCGCTGTGGGTAAAACCTCAGCGCCTAGGACTTGCCGATCGCATGGTCGGCGGTTCGAATCCCTGCGGCGGGGTGCGCTCCCGTCGTTCGGTCCCAGCGCCTGCCAACCTAGCAGTTCGAAAGCACCCCCGGGTGCAAGTAGATAAATAGGGGCCGCTTACCAGCGGGAAGGTAAAAGGCGTTCCGTGTGCTGTGCTGGCTCACCAGATGCAGCTTGTCACGCTGGCCATGTGACCCGGAAGTGTCTGCGGACAGCGCTGGCTCCCGGCCTCTAGAGTGAGATGAGCGCACAACCCTAGAGTCTGTCAAGACTGGCCCGTATGGGCAGGATACCTTTTACATTTTAGTGGCAGATGTTTGGCGGGTTTTGGTTGCTGCTGCTGTCGTTCCAAGACTTACTATGAATCTCATGAATGTATTGGAAATCTGTTCTTACAAATAGAATAGATCCTTCTTGCCCCTGGCTCAAACTTTTTTGTTTATATGGATTTCTTTTGTTCATGACTTTAAGGAAACTGAAAATTGTGTGTGTGAATCTTTCTTCTGCTCAGTAGATAGCTCAAGTAAGGCAGCTGAGTCTTGACACTTAAGTGTCCTTTCTCAAGGGAGTTGTGATGTACACATTTTTCATTTCTGTCCAGTGTTTGTGCACATGCACACACATGCCTTTCAACTGAGAATAACATTTCGTTTGATGAAGTGGACTTTACTATATGAAAGCTTATGGCACAATAAATATCTCAGTCTTCAAGGTACCGCAAGACTCTTGATTATTTATTATGTACAATAGAGACTGATCTTTTATACAGAGCTAAACTGGGTCAAAATAATCAAATAACTCATTCAGCAAGCAGCATGAATTCTGCATGCTGCATTATTGATGGTACATGTTATCTAACTAGCTCTTGTAGGCGGTTTTGTAAATAAGGGGCATAACTGCCTATCATTGCTTTATTTCATGGCTCTTATTTTTCCAGATGTCCTACCTATATATGTCTTGGCAATTGTATCACAGGTCAGAATCAAATAAGTGCAGCTGGCAGTGGTTTGTTGACCATAATTACAAATTTAAGGATATATTTTAAAAAATGCATTGGCTACAGAACAATATCGGCTATACTTTCTAAAACAGTCTTCTACTGATTCACACTGTCGGACCATTGAGCTTTGTTTGACAAAAGATCAAGTCATTAGGTTATTTGGGTCAAGGTACACTGATGATGCCCAACTCTACTTCTCTGTAACATCTGAATCAGGAGAGGCCATTCAAGCCCTGGACTCAGTGGTGGGCTGGATGCGGGGAATAAACACTGAATTCTGACAAGACGGAGGTGCTGTGGGTGGGTGGTTCCTGAGCCCAGATAATTGGTTAATTGCCTTCTGTGGATGGGGCCGTGCTCCCCTTGAAATAGCATGTTCATCGTCTAGAGCGGCTCCTGGATTCATCATCGTTGCCAGCAGCTCAGCTGACCTCATTGACTAGGAGTGCCTTCTACCAACTTTGGTACGTAAGTCAGTTATGGCCCTGTGTGGACCTGAATAGCCTGAGCAGCATTGTCCAAGTTTTGGTAACCTCCTGACTGTATTGTTGCAATTCTCTCCATGTGAGGCTGCCCTTTAGGCTGGTCTGGAAGCTGCAGCTAATGCAAAATGCAGTGGTTCTACCACTTATAGGGACAGGATATCACTAACACATTACTCTACTGTTGAAAGAATTGCAGTGGCTGCCAATTGGCTACTGGGCCAAGCTCAAGACGATGGTTTTAGTGTGTATAGATCCAGTGGCGTAGCGTGGGGGGTGCAGGGGGGGCCGGCCGCACCGGGCGCAACATCTGGGGGGGGGGCGCTCGCACTCGCAGCTCTCTGCCCCTACCTGGCTCACTCACTCTCTCTCACTGCAGTGCTGGCTATCCGATCCGAGCCGCCGGGTCGCCGCCCACTGTGGAGGGGAGGGTGCCAGGCGTGCGGTGCGGTGCGGAGAGAGAGCAAGGGACTATCTGGGGGAGGGACAGTGCAGCGGGGGGGGTGCAAATTACTTGCCTTGCCCCGGGTTAGGGGGCGCAAATTACTTGCCTTACCCCGGGTGCTGACAACCCACACTACGCCACTGTATAGCTCTGTATACATCAGGATCAGGACACCTACAAGATCATTTCCCTCCTTGTATGCTCAATTGATCATTGGTCTGTACAGGTGAGGACTGCCTGCACATTCCATCTTATCAGGAAATCTGTTCAGCACATGTAGGAATCAGTCCTTTAGTGTTGCGGCACCTACCTTTTGGAATTCCCTCCCCTTGGGTATTTAGACAGGCACCATCTCTGTTGTCTTTCCAGCACCTACTGAAGGCTGTCCTCTTTCAACAAGTATTTTAAGTTAGTATGTTTCCCAGTTTGCATCTGTATCAGATTTGTTTTCATAATGATTTGGAAGCTAATGAGAGTGGATGATTTAGCCCTGGGTTTTGCTAGAGAAGGGCTTCAAATCTGCTTCAGTTCTTGTTCCCTCTTAAAAGCTCAGTGATACACATAAGAGAAAGATGGGGACATTTCCCTTCATATACTTCTCAGTATTATCTTTCCATAGCCAGGAGATCAAATCTCCCTCTCGAGGGTAGACATTTCTCTCCCCAACATCAGAGAGGGGGATCTGAAAATCCCATGACCCCTGGAATACCTTCCCGGGGGACCATAGGATTGTGCCCCAACAGTTTTTGAAATAATAGCCATAAGAGAACTATTGCAAATAGCTATATGTTGTTTGGTCTGATCTATGGTTGTTGTGTCTTTAACGTTAATGCAGTAACAATATCAGCGTTGTATTTTTACTTCAAAGATTTCTCTGTGTGACGGTGGGAGTGTTCAAATGGGTAGAAGTCATTCTGAGAAGCAAATAACAGTTCAAGCTTAAACAGATGATCTCCTACTTAAAATTTAAAAACTACTGCTTGTGTTTCCAGTAAGGAGCTTTTGCTTCTGGTGCAAGCTTGAGAAATCTGGCTCTTGTTTGAGTCCAAGAATTCAAGAAAAGCATTTGAAGTCATTTCCAGGAGAAGCTCCCACCCTGAGCACAGCAGCAAAAGGACTGAGAGAAAATCTAAAATTAGTCTGTGATGAAAGGCACCCAGTCTCATCCCATCAGTAGGGGAAAGAGTTACCTTCTGAAACATCTTATGAATCTAGCCGTAATCAAATTTGTTCCTGGGATTTGCACTGCAGATCTTGGTGTGTTCAAATATGCGTTAAAGGATATTTGACTTCCTATCGTAAGAGCATCCCTGCTTAATATACCACAGAGTTTCAAATGCTAATTAAGACTCTTTGATTGCTCTAATGTTGAGCAAGCTTACTTACACTTTGTTCTGATGTTTTATGTACTGGGTTTTGTTTTTTTTTGTTTTTAGTATTGCTCTCAAAATGCTCTTTTTAATGTCTTTCATGATTAGTTTAACCCATGGTCAGGTTTCCTAGGCTGTTCAGACCACTCCAATTTGCCTGGAGACTTCACACTTATGTGCTAAATATAGATCACTCTCCATTATTCTTTCTCAGTATTTCATGGTTCATTCACTTCGATTTCAGCACTAAATCATAACCTGCCTGAAGAGAAGAGGCAAGTGTGTGTTTTTTCATCTTCTTTATGACTGTGCAATCTTCACACGGCACTGGCACAGAATTAATGTCCAGACTTAAGGAAAGGAAGAAGATTCTCTCTAAAAGCTACTTTATAAATTAAGACTTTGTCTTTTACTGTTGGATACAGGCTTGGTGCTGTTAGTGTTGTAGTTGAAGTGGCCTTGTGAGGT
This sequence comes from Podarcis tiliguerta, assembly GCF_965153285.1. Lineage (NCBI taxonomy): Eukaryota > Metazoa > Chordata > Lepidosauria > Squamata > Lacertidae > Podarcis > Podarcis tiliguerta. The sequence continues at coordinate 56,178,209 of NC_139540.1, read as the reverse complement.
TGAACAGGATATTTAAGTATTTTTGTTTTTGCTCTGTGGAGTTGACTTGCAGGTGAACTCTTAAACTGACAATGGTCAGACTCAGTCGTGGATTATTGTATGGGAAGCTGAGCTATTGCATGATGCTCTGGCATAATTTAGTTCTTGTCATACTTCTCTTGCAGCTCATCCATACTTCCTTTTGCTTCCGCACTTTTCAGACACAGGTCCCCCGCTGTAAAGCTCCGTGTTCGAGCAGGTGTCTGCTGTTTTTTGTCTCAGAACTTTCCCCAGAAAACCCTTGTTTTACTGCTGAATTGGAGTAAATGGCTATCCGCAGAAAACCCAGTTTCCATTTGCTGTGATTCAATGGTAAAACATGGGTTTTCCTGGGGAAAGCTCTGGGACCAAAAAAAACCCCCTCAGCAATGCTCAGACACAGAGTTTTAAAGCCAGGATGTATGCCTAGGAACATTGTACAATCTGGATGCAACCCTTAGTTGTGTGATAGCTAAACCTGCCAAAAAACAAAATCCAGGCTCTTCAGACATTACATTGCTAATGACAGCAACTTTCATAGTGGTAGACTTCAGATGTTCTGTGACTGGTATTGGAGCAACTGTTGGATCTAGCAGCAAGTAAGCTAGTAAAATGATATCTGAAGAGGAATGTTTTTCCATGCATCTCGCTGCCATGGTGTTTAACACACAAGTATTTAGCTGTTCAGTCTAACAAAAGTAAGGAAAGGTTTTGCCTTCCACTTCCCTTCTGGGCAGCCTTCTTTGGCTCTTCCTGCCCAAGCAGGAACACGTATTTCAGTGTGGGTGAGACAAGAATGGCACATTCCATTTTCATCTAAAATTAAAGGGAAATCCTCTGCTTACAGCTACTAGCTGGAACAAAACTGTGTCAATTTAGAACCATAGGCATAGAATGGTCCAAGAGACAAATGGCAACCTTCTCTCCTCTTCTGAAGTATACAAAGTTTCTGTATATGTAATTAAGACTGTTCCACCTGCGCTAAGGCTTCAGCAAAGGCACCAACCATACCTATGTTAGCTTGCCCAGCCTTAAGATTGACTTCAAAGATGAGATCTCTGGCTTACTGGAAAGTTCCACCAGTCCAGTGGATGATACCAGCAAGAGGAGCTTTTGGGTGGTGGCCCCCACACCTATGGCATTCTTTCATTACAGGGATATGTACGATCCCATCTTTATTTGCCTTTAAATGGATTCTGAAGACATATTTGTTTCAATCTCTCTTCGGCTGAAGTGTTGTGTGCCAGGAGTTTTAACCGCTGCTGATTTTTTATTTGGGCGGATAAGGTATAATGTATTTAATTGTTTAAGTTGTTTTAATTTTGAGAGCCTCCTTGGGAGGGCTATGGCATGAAGGACAGTGTAAAAATCCATTCATGAATTTTAAAATAGGATGATGTCAGCTCCCAACACTTGCAGCAGCATTCAGAGCTGTGTATTGTGTCCTGCCTGCTCAGCAGAGGATAGAAATGGACTCAAAATGATTCTGTTCTAATCTAGATGTCAGGCGTGTGTCGAAACAAAAAGGTGAAATATTATTTCCTAAACCATTTCACTTTGTCTTAGTTGTAGGAAGAGGGACTATATACAGTGAACCAGATGATAAATTATATGTGTATAGCATTCCATGAAATTGCAGGTGTTTGACACAAATATGGAGATAATATAATTTTACTCTGTCTCAAGCTGGTTCTTGGAGGGTTTGTTGTTTGTTTGAGAATAAGGGAATAAGGTGTGTTTCAATTTTAAGAACTTGTAAGCTTTTCAATCTCCCCAAAGAGGAGTGTTTTACTCTGAAATGTTTTGAACTACAGTGAAGTATGTTGTACTACATACAGTGAACCAATTGCTATATTAGCATTAAAATGGAATTATTTAGGATAATCCTTTTGCGACTGAGATTGTTAAGGAAGTTACGTAAAATTCCTCTGCAAATGCTGAAGGAACTTGCTTTTCCTCTCCACCCCTACTTGTATGCTCTGTTAGATAGCTGTTTTAAAATAAATATCCTTGTGTTAAAACTAAAATGCAACATACATGTAATTTGGTGGAAACCCTAGCATTCATACCACATGCATTATTTACAAATAAGGAGGAACATGGTTTGTTTGTTTTCTGTTACTGCGATTAAAACCATTGTATAGCTGTATTCATTTACCTGGGAATAATCTCCATTGAACTCTCTTCTGGATAACGCACATAGGTTTGGGAGGTTTCTCTGTTTGTTTGCTCATTTATGTTAACTCTGTTAATGGCATTTGGACATAGACCAGAAGAGGATGTCTTCTACCAAGCGTCTATTTCTCCCAGGTGTTTGAAATGTAACACTGAACTGTGCTGCAGTATAAAGAATAATAACTTCAGGTTCAAGGAGCTACTGGCCCTTCAGTCATCTGAGCCAGGAACTTACATTATTTCAATTAAAAATCAAGATCCTCAAATGTTTTGAAAGTGCATGAGGTTCTACACTGGAGGTCTTCATGCTCCCCTGCCCCTTTTAGTCATCTTCACCTCTTCAGGGAATAGTAATAAAGCATAAATGAAAGCACAGAGAGAGCTTCCCTGTTTCACATCTATATGCACCTGATATAAATCTGTTCCCATTTTGCCTTAATGTGAAAGGTTTGTATCTTCTGCTTATCTTTGCTTCAGTATTTCTGCTTCAAATTTTTTTTTATTTGCCAAATTTCAGCACTGCTTGCTTCTCCCTACTCTTCTCCCTTGAAACTGCTCTTGCTTTATCTTCTGCCCATTCATATTCTTTTATCTTTCTCTTCTGGCTGCATGGAGACTCTCTGCTGTACAAGTGTAAGTATTTTTGTTTTAAGCTTTGCTGTTTCTTACCTACTTCGTTTTTCTTGCTCCATTTGCTTCTGTAGTGCCTTACTAATCTGTTGGGGGAAATGCCGTACCGTCAGTGTGCAGCTATTAACAGAAACAGGCGACAATTTGGATTTTACAAGACGTTCCAGCCAGCATAATGTGTGGCGAATTTGAAATATCCCTCAGAAGACATGCGAACAATACCAAGCAGAATGTTCACATAGCACTAGTTAATGGCTAAGAAAATCTCTGGATTCACGTGTGCATTAATCCTAAGATCAGTTTATTGAAAACAAAGCTTTAAAGGAACAGAAGGTAGGGTTTTCCCAGGGGCAAAACTAGGCTTTATTTCACCTGAGTCAAAGATCCAGTTTGGCACACCCCCATCCCCACACATACAGGTGCCCCTCTGTAGACTTCACCCAGGGCAAAAAAAACCCGGCTAGCCCCACTGTAGCTGTGGCACTGGTTTTCCTGTCATAGATTTTAAGGTGACATATTTTCTGTTGCACTGCATTGTCTCTGCTTGGCAAATGCCATCAAGCATGCAATATTCCTACCTTTGACGGGGAGAGGGAGAAAAGGAAAAGAGACTGGATCTGATCTGAATGAAAATGCATTCAGCAAGTTTATGTAACAGGAATAGAGCAGAGGCAGCGGAAACAGGGAAACTTTTGTATATAACCTCTTCTGGAGTCATTTCAAGTCTAATTAAGCTAAGCAATGGCGTGTAAAGTTTTCCCCTAATACCAAGATTGAAGCTCTCCGTACATGTTAAAATGTAATTTCCACTTCCAGTTATAAGAGGATATAATAGAAATCCCTACTTTTCCCCTTGGGCAGTGGAAGAATCAATACATTAGGTTTCTTGCCAGTTTTTCCTCAGATGCCCACACCCTCTGGCAATTCTACACTTCCATTTCTGTTCTTGAGCATTTGCCAGCCAGGCTTTGGTTTAAGGAGGAGCAACAAACACAAGTACTGCAGGTGACATGAGCTATTATAGAGTGGCATACAACAGGTGATACTTTTTGTTAAAACAAAGCAACCAGGAATCTGGAGTGGCGTGCACCACCATTTTGCTTTAGAGTTGGAGTGTAACTTGGGTACTTGGAAGAACATGTTTTCTCTCCTTCTGCGCTGCAGGACTTTTTTCCTTTTCAATTTGTGAAGGTTTGGTTTGCATCACTTTCAGCATACTGTTTCTGCTTTTCGTGGTCTCTATGAAAAGAGTTACGGTCACATCACAGATGCAAATATTTTATCAAAAGTGGTTATGCAGGTGTGGGTAAACCCATATGCATTGCCACCTGTGAAAATCATATATATGTTCTACAATTCCTACATTTGATGGAATATTTGCTATTCATACTGCATCCCGAAAACTGAGCAGACATGTGCATTCTCATGCAACCTACATTACACTAGACTAATGTACAGTAGACTAATAATGAAAATATCTTTTAAAATCATACTAATTGGGTTGCCTTTAGGTATGTATGAATGGTGTCTGCTTATCTGTCAATCTTTCTGCGGAACCAAATGCCACTTCAATTCAGCTGTATGGGCAGAACTTTTAAGAAGAATGTCTTAACACAGCTTTCCCTATCCTGGCAGCCTTCAGGCGTTTTGGGTTACAATTCTCAACATCAATGAACATTGGCTAGAGAAGACAGGGGCCGATAGGAGTTATAGTTCAAAACACTGAAGGGCATCAAGTTGGAGAAGGCTGTCTTAACATATGTAGGTAAAAAATGGATTGAACATGAGCTTCTGCAGGTACCAAAATGGTAATTAGGTAGAAAATAGATTATCTTGTATACACTGCATTACCATATTCACTCAAAACATAATAGTTGCCATGGATAGGTAAACACAAGTCCCCCCCCCCCCAATCCCATTTTGCTGAAAATGGAAGAGTTGCCGTTTTCAGCAATCTTCAATTATGGCAGCATTGAGCATGTCTTAAAAGATTACTTGCATTCAATTTAACCAACTAAAACTGTCCTATCGATTCAAAGTCACTAAGAAAATGTGTAGATGATCTTGTGCCAGAAATTATTAATGAAATAAGTTAGATAAACTGTGCTTTCTTTGTACGGTTGGGACAAATTTATCAGTGTACCAGTGTAACAGTTATTAATTGCTCCACCCTGGTGGCTGTAGGACACAATCACTGTCTCTGCCTTGCCACTACTCTTAGGTTTAGTCAGTTAGAATAATAATATTGTTTCATGATCCCCACTTCCATAAGCAGTAGAAAGCTCTAGGGGAAGTCTTTTACACTGTCTGGCTTATTGTTACAAGGCAGTACTGAAGACCTTCGGCATGCTTGGAATGTCTGCTTCTTTATAAATGTGCAAGCTGTGCACAAGGGAACATGCACCCAGATATGGTGCTAATAATTAAGGCAGCATTCAGTCCTGCAAAAGCAAACAGTGTGTTTATCAAGCCCTCCTTTTCTTTTTCCTTCATTGACCACAGTCCAGCTATCTAACAACGTTCTTCAATCCTACTCAAAGCAGATGGAGCGTGTCCAATAGCCACCATCCGCCTGCTATCAAAAGCTCAGTTAACTAAGCAGGAATGTTCCTCTCAGTGCCCATTAAAGAAATTGCTTCAATCTAGGCTTTTGTTTAATTATCTGTTTACTTTGCATGGCTTTAACAATATATTGGACATTGTCGTAAATGTAGCGTCATAAGAGCCAGGAAGCTGTAGATCCTGGTGACTAGCTGAGACCAGAAGGGGGAATTATCAGAGGCAAGATTCAAGGAGGGTACATGGAGTGAGTGTGTGTGTGTTGGGGGTGGGGTTGACATGGGAAGTATCAGGGAAACAACTGTAAACATAAAATAGCATGTTGTGTTGCATGAACGGAAGGCAGTACAAAAGAGATTCATGTGGAGCAAGGAGGAAAATTTGGGCAGGGGGACTGAGGGCTCTCTGTGTGCATTTAATCAGACCCTGTTCTCCTTCCTAATTGTTGCACACCAAAGTACCTCAGATTCTAATTAACTGGTTAGCATCATTTAGTTTCTTTTCACTTGTACTTTTTGGTTCAGGAACCGGTTACCCAGACAACAACAAGATAATAGGAATAGGCTCATCAAGCTTACAGAAGATGTACCCCCACCCCCCACCCTAAATCTGTATCCTTTCCTATTTTGATTCTGTGGCTTTTTTGTCTTTGCCACAGTAGTATGAACTAGATTATTTTAGGGGTTTCACCTGAAGCTCTTCCCTGTTGAGTACTACTGTTGTTTATAATGAGATTATTCTGATGATGGTGCATACCTGACGTTCTCAGCACGGTGCTGATGGGCACAACAATTTCCTTTGATACCCTATTTGTGGTCCTCCACCTGCCCCTCCCTATTTTATGGTGTTTGCTCTTTCTTTGTTTTTTACTTGAGGGAGTTGGATTCCTTCCTTTGGCTTTTGTTTGTTTAGGGTGTTTTGCCTTCTTTATTTGTCTGTGCTTTATTTATATTTGGGGGGGGGTTGGGGGAGGGGGTGTAGATAGGCCAAGAACAAACTTAAGTGCTTAAGTCCTAGCACTAAGCCAAACTAGGTCACACCACAACAGGAGGACCAGGGGAGGAACAAAGCAACCACAGTTCCTGTTGTGAGTATGCACACCCTCAGATGTTCATGCTTAGGTGTGAACTGGCCAGATAAACTTTGTATGAAGCGAAGTGAAGTGAAATTTGTTCAACAACTTCTTTCTGTGCTGGCTTTCTCCACTATGACTTACATTTGATTAAAACAAAGAATGCATAGTTCTACCTAGCAATACTTTCATCGTTGGGCAGTAGTAGCATTTATTTATTTATTCAGCCATTTGGAATTTCAGTTCATTATCCCTTCTAATGGCACTGACAGCTGAAAAAGCTCTAGCTAGGCTTGAGATTCACCAGTCTGATCTGCAAGAAAAACTTAAGAGAGGTCATCCCCTAGGGCTTCATTTCTCTTTTCAGCTGGTGTGAACAGGTAGATCAACCAAACTGGAGGCTAGATTGTCATATCAAAGAGGAAACTCCCACTCAGAGTTCATTGGGTTCTAGAATGAGTAACAAGTATATTTGTAGGTCCATCGTTTCATTAATTTCTTCTTGGTCTTTACATTCAGGCTTTGATTTATCACTGTGAACTCTACTCTTATTTTTAAAGTAAATAATGTATTGTTTTCAAGTACAGTGATTCCAAAAGCACAGGTTTAAGTAATGGTGTACACAGTGAACTACTAACCAGTTACAGTTGAAACCCTTTGTGCTGAGCCTGCCTAATAAAATGAGTATTTCATATATTGTTATAATTCATAAAAGATGGGAAGAAAAGTTGTGAATATTGTGGCAAGGGTCAGCTTTGAGTATAAATCATTAGGTTTATTTTATTGTAGCATTTTAAAACTACAATAAGTCAATCCCCAAAGCGTTGTATAACGTTATCCCCAAAATTGGATAAATTCACAAAAATAACTCTCTGCACAATTTATAGTAAGGAATTTATCTGTTCTCTCTCTCTCTCTCTCTCTCTCTCTCTCTCTGTGTGTGTGTGTGTGTGTGTGTGTGTCTTTGTGTGTGTGTTCTCTCTCTTTCTTTCTTTCTTTGTCGGTATAATGCCTAAAAATAGAAAACACCATTCAAAGGTAGCTTTGACTAAAAATAATGCTTAGGATAATGCTTCCATTGTTCAATAATAATACTTTTTTGTGAAATCTCAGTAACTTCTTAAAAATCAGATGGCACGATGTGACATTGCTCCTTTTCCAACCACATTTCATCAAATGTGATGAATTTGCAGACTCATTATAAAGTCTGAACACCAGGTTTGAATGCTTTCCAGCACAATAAATGATCATTATGAATGATTCTGAAGACAGAAAGCTTAATTAACTGTTACTTGATTAACAGATCACTTGATTTCTGATCCAGAATTAAACGAGCTTTGCTTTTGCTCCATCTTTCACAGCTGTGTTGACTTCATAATAGGAAGAATATATTCCAGTCTTACTCAGAGCTAACAGCTGCACTGGTACAGCTATCTTTTCTTTCCACACTTATGGCATTAAGTTCTGCCATCTTTTCGTTCTGCAGATGACTCCTAAGTCTAAAAGGAAGAGTATCCACAGCAGAATGCTGAGGCCTGTATCCAGAGCTTTTGGTAAGTGGTTGTTTCTTTTCACAATTTATTAAGCTACTTCCTTAAGATTTATAAGATTTACCTAAACTGATCTTTTTATAAGATTTACCTAAATAGACCAGGGATGGGGAATCTGCGACTCTCCATATGATGATGGACTACAATGAAGGACCCATCCTTGTTCTAGAATATAAGCATTATTTGGTCTGATGCTCTCATCTAACCTTATAGAAAATAACAATTCAAAATAGATACTGATGCTCAAGCTTCTTTAAGGGTGTTAGTTGTGCTGGAACCTGTGTCTACAAAAAAAGATGAAATACTTTGATAACTGCAATTCTATATTTAAAGACATTATGAGTGAAGATACTGTAGGCCTGGTTATTGTCAAGCCTCAGGCACTCACATGCTTCTCCCTCCCTTCTTCCTTCCCTTATGGGCTCCGATTCCCTCATACCCATTCTGGTTTAAGACATCCTATAGTTCACCATTATATCCAAATCAGAATTGGAAACTATGTGCAAACCATAGTTCTGGATTGCCACAAACCGGGGAGTGCAGAAAGGGTGGGGTGAAAAAGCGATCCAGTGGCTCGGATCCAATCATCAAAGCATGATTTGTCGTTATTCCAAACTATTTCATACGTGTCTGTTTACAAATGCCATTTCCCACTGAGGGGGCTTATTGACAGGGTTATGCCTATGTTAACAATCCTGACCAGAGAAGCAGAGGTTCAAAGATAATAAACTTCAACTATTTCTCTTAGAGATGGAGTTTGACTTGGACAAAGCATTGGAAGAAGTTCCCATCCACATAGAAGACCCCCCATTCCTTTCCGGAAGAGTGGACAAACGGACTTCTGGGCTTATGTCAGAGCTGCCCTCTGAGGAAGGGAAAAAATTGGAGCACTTTACAAAACTAAGGCCTAAGAGGAATAAAAAACAACAGCCCACGCAAGCTGCGGTGAGTGAAAATCATGGTTGTGATATTTTACCTCATATGAGAGATAGCTGAGTCGGCAGAGCAAGAGACTCTTAATCTCAGGGTTGTAGGTTCAAGCCCCACATTGGGCAAAAGAGTCCTGCATTTCAGGGGGTTGGTCTAGATGACCCTCATAGTCCCATCCAACTCTACAATTCTAGGATTCTTATTATTTTATTATTTAAATAATGTGCAGGCTTAAAGCCATGCTTTAAGATTTCTGATAGCCATGTTCAGTCTTGTTTGGCTACTTATTTTTCTGTCCTCTTGTCAGCACTCTTCATAAGAAAAACTGCTGCTTCTAAAACCCATACGCAGTTATGGCTTTTGACACCCATAACTGGCAATATAGAACCTCCAGAGGCTTCTATATTAAGTAAAACTATGTGTCTTATCAGGTGAGTACGACAGCACCTCAAGATGGCGAACAGAATGGTCTTATGGGAAGAGTGGATGAAGGCGTTGACGAATTTTTCACTAAGAAGGTGACAAAAATGGATTCAAAGTAAGTCTTATTCTTCAGCAAGGTACAGTAGCTGAAGCTGCTGTAGATATTTGGGGGTGTTTTCTGTCTTTAAAAATTCAAAATAGCAAGTACAGCACGCTGCTAGCACTAATGTAATAAACGTAATTATACCAATAGTAAGTTAAAGTGACTTATATATGCTAAACACATCAATATACATATATTTGGGTTTATGTCACCATAGCGCCACTTAAGTTCATTAGAATTCTTTATGATTGCAATTTAAGCAGAAGAGCCATTCTTTTAGGAAGCTGCCTTATACTGAGACCATTGATGCTCAGCATCTTCCATATTTACTGGCAATGGCTCTCCAGAGTTTGAGGCAAGGAGTCTTTTCTAAGCCGCATCTGGAGACACCAGGGATTGAACCTGGGAACTTCTGCATGCGAAACCTATGCTTCACCATATCTTGGTGACGTTCCAGTGCTACATGTCATGGCACGGCACTGCAGGGCATCGTGTAGGATTAAAGAGTGGCATAAGCAAGGGAGGCCAAGGAGGAAGGCAGTGGTGAGGAAAAGCAGACAGTGAAACAAGTGTGCCAAGCAGTACTTAAATGCTGCATTTCCTTTTCAAAGTGGTTTAGGGCAGGAGGGATGATTTTTGTTCAGCTGAAGCAAATGTGGGTATTTTGAGGTAGGTATCAAAATTTGGTACCACACAAAACCCTTGTTTGCTTGGACAAACAGAATGTGTTCTGACTTGATTATGCGATTTTATTCACTTTCTTTTTATTTATTCATTAAATTTTCGTAACGCCCTTTGTCATAGGATCTCAGGGTGGTTCACAAAATAAAAATACAAGATAAAAACACAAGTATTAAAGCAAAACAACAAACCACCCCCTTCCCACAGACACATTTTAAAGGCTGTAGAATATTTAGCAGCCAAAGGCCTGGTTGAAGAGGAATGTTTTTGCCTAAAAGTATATAATGAAGGCACCAGGTGAACTTCCCCAGGGAGAGGTATGATAACTCCACATAACTGTGTCTCTGGTAGACATAATCTACCAGAGAAGATTGACTTCTCTGGTAATATAAAGTGCATTCTTTATTTAGAACCAGCATGACGATGGAATTTAAACAAGGAGAATTTAATATAGTACTGCACCAGACTCTCTCGGGAGGTTGTGGACTCTCCTTCCTTGGAGGGCTTTAAGCAGAGGTTGGGTACCCATCTATCATGAATGCTTTATCTGAGATTCCTGCATTGCAGTGGCGTTGGACTAGTTGACCCTTGAAGACCCTTCCAACTCTACAGTTCTATGATGGCTCAAAACTGTGGTTAGTCAAAATACAACTGAAAGCTTTCAATCTCCTTGTGATCTCACCAGATATGGAGAGCAGAAGCACAAGAGTCTATGCAACACTAAACCGTAGTTTAGCGTTATGTCCAATTGAGGCCATTATAGCTTATGCGCCTTTTTCATCTATTAGGAGATCCTCAACAAAAGGCGGGGACACGAATGATTCCGGTGAAGCCACTGATGAAAAGAAGAAAAGAGATTCTCGGAAAAGTGGCTTTCTCAATTTAATCAAATCTAGATCAAAATCTGAACGTCCTCCAACTGTTCTGGTGTCGGAGGACCCCTCAGCACCCAAAGGGACTGCCAAAGGCCCCACAGCGGACACTGCAAAGAAGGAGGTTAAATTGACTGAACAGAATGGCAACACTGAAAAAAACGAGGAACTGAAAACGCCAGACTCAATAGAGGAAGGGTCCTCAGAGGATGCCTCAAAGCTTGAGAAGAGTGACAGCAAAGGCAGTCCTCAAGGAGGACGTCGGTATGGGGTGCAAGTGATGGGCAGCGGACTTTTAGCCGAAATGAAAGCCAAGCAGGAGCGCAGAGCGGCATCTGCACAAAAGGTGAGTGACATTTTCATTTTAATGGTTCATTTGAGGGCTTACATGGAACAACGTAGCTAAATATTGGCGGCCAGCTTGAGGCATTTGATTCTGACCAAGATATATACTCAAAATTGCCATTAGGACTTACGGTTTCTATATTTTTGTATTTGTTGTTAAAAAATTAGCACGTTTGTATAAGTGTTGAGGTGACAGCTGGCTGCTTAAACGTACCTGAGGTAGGAACAAAAACTATAAGGAATTTACTACTTGATGTGCGACCTAGTACAATCCTACTACAATTGCTGGTGAGGAGCAGATGTGTGCTAGATGAAAAGATGGCAAATGTTGGGCGGGGTGGGGGTGTTTTTTGTGTGAATTTGCAGGAACAGTGAAAGATCAGTGAATAGGGGATTAGTCTTCTCTCCGAGCAAATATTCGGCAGTGGTCTTGCTCCACCTAGTGTTTGAAGAGATTTTAATATTAGCTCTAGGAACAAATGCAGTGCAAATAAGACCAAGTAGCATGGCTTAGTTAGCACTTGAGATGGTTTAAAACAGAACTCTCCAGCAAGCAACGGTAAGACTAATGAGATTTGGGAGATGGTATTGTTTGCAGTTGCTATGAAGTGCAGTTAGATATCAAATAGGTTCAAAAAATACATGCGACTTCCCACTTACGTGGGGATTACGTTCCCGGGTACCACACGTATATGTGAAATTGGAATAGATATTATTGGCCTAATCCAACAAGTTACAAAATCCGGTGTTGGCTAGAAAGAGTGAAGAAACTCCAACCAAAAAGCTTTTATGGTGGAGCCTTACCCTCCAGGATTTTTTGATGCAGTGGATATAAGTTATTTACTGTTTTATTCCTGTGTGATGTATGTTCCTACTTTGTAATGTATGTGCATTACCTTATTTATGTGTAGAAATGGTTTTAGCTATAAGATATGGGTACAGGATAGTAAATCTATTTTATTTGTGGCCTAGTTTACTAAGATGAAATCCTATTATCTAGAAATTTCATCTCCAAAGATTAAAAAAGGGGATGCCAGGAAGTTGATTTACAGCACAGGCAGGTCTCCCTAATGGGCTTAATAGTGGGTGGGATTGGGGGGAGAACAAATTTCCCAGATCCTTGCCCCATTTTTATTTATTTTCATTTTGCCAAGCATGTAAAGCTAAACGTGCACACGTTGAAGATGTGTTCAACTTTTAGAAAATACAGGGATAAGAATGCTTTCAAAGCAGCAGTTGGGATCCTGTGGCTGCCCGGATGTTATTGGACTCCCAACTCCCATCAGCCTCAGCCAGCATGGCCAATGATGAAGGATTCTGGGAGTTGTAGTTCAGCAACGTGTGGGTTGTCACAGGCTAGCCATCTTCCCAAAGTGTAGATTTTGCTTATGGTAAATGTCAACGCAGGGTGTTCAATAACAGCTAATTTAGACTACACATCCTATAATGCAGAGATGTACTTGTAAACCAAGGACTGCTGAAATGTGATAATTATTTACTGTTGTTCAGATGTGATGTAGCACAGTGTCAAGAAAAGCTTTCAATGCCATATAAAAACTGATCAAGTCTGGGCACACAGGTGGTAGTAAATCTAAAGTAGGACAGGGGAGTTCACACGACTTCATAAAGGCATCCTGGGTGCCACCTGTTTGAGTGCAGAAGTAGCAGAGCCATTGCTCAGGGGTAAGGCATCTGGTGTGCTTACGGAAGGTCTCAGATTCAGCTCTGGCACCTCCCGGTAGGGTAGGGGGTGCCCCCCCATATAGAACCCAGGAGAGCCACCGCAGTTCAGCATAAATACTGAGCTGGATGTGCTACAACAGCCTGATTCCGTATAAGGCAGCTGCTTATGTTCCTAAATGGGATTTAAACTGCTTGAATGGGATTACAATGAAGTTTGCGCACAATGCTACTTTGATATCATCATGGGGAAATGATGTTCTGTTAATAGATTCATTTTTTTTAATGAAACCGTAAGTACATGGAGGCCAAAAGGAAGGCAGTTCAGAATTCCCACCCCCACCCCTTGCAGAGTGAAGAAAGTGCAAGGGAAATGCGGGTATGCAACAAGATTGGAATAAATATTTATCCAGCCTTGTTGAATTAATTCCTAACACCTTTATGAATAAAGTTAAAAACAAAAATGTGAGCCTGCAGTGAAAATAATAAAGCTAGATGTAAAAAAGAAAGAAAGAAACACATCTGATAGACCAGCAAAGGGCAGCTACAAGGATCTCAGGCCTTAATAAAGGCCACTAAAGGCAGAGGTGAACGGGATGGAGTTTACCAGGGACCAAAAAAGATTGTTGAGTAGGCACCAGGTCCACATGTCTAGGAAGGGAGCTCCACCATTCGAATGAATTTTCCCCCCAGTGGTCCTTAAGACTCCTGGGCCCCAAGCCATTCATGGCATCAAAAGCTAAGACGCCCATCTCACCACTTGAAGCCAAGAAACATACTGGCAGCCAGTATAGATATTTTTATACCACCAAAATATATTCTCTTTGGACAGTCCTTGTTAGCAATCTGGTTGTCCTGTTTTGTACCAATTGGAGTTGTCAAACATTCTTCAAAGGCTGCCCAATATAAAATGGGCAGAGAGATGTTTTAATTACATGTTTGTTACCCTGGAGTCCTTTGCAAGAAAGAACAGGATATAAAATGAAATAAGAATATGAATAATGATTGAATTAATGATGATGGGGATGTTGATGATGATAGTAATCATAGCCCAGAGCCTTGGAAAATGGTGGTCTATCAACCAAGTTCAGAGAATTCTGTTGATTTTCAAGGATTCCTTATCACACTTTTCTTTCTTTCTGTTTTAAAGAAACTAGGGAATGATTCAAGAGACTCAACAGATCTATCGTTGAATTCAGAACGGCTGGATGGAGGTGCTACAGGTGTGTTGCTATTAGTAAAATGCTACTTCATTAACTAGTGTCCACAAGCCTGCTGTTGCCGATCAGTTAGTACAAATGATTGATTTGAAGTAATATAGTTTTTGTGAATGTACTTGATTGTTAGAGTGATTACAGCCATGCAGACCAAGCCTTATCTGCACAATACCATGGAAATTAGTTTCCATTTCCCTCATATCCACACCTTGCCGTGCAAACTACACCTTCTCAAATTCCCTCTGCACAACTGCCCTCTTTTACATCTGGCCTCCTTGACACAACCCCCTTTTGAAATCTTGATATATTTTTTTTAAAAAAGGGCAATTATATTATTTATATCCTGTCCAATTTTTACATAGTAGAGACATGTTATGTATATTTGTGAAAGCTGACCTACTTTGCTATATTCCTTGACTCCCTCTGTAGGGCAGAATTCTGATCTGTCTTACGTGTAGCTGGTATCAGTTGCTTAGCAGATTGCTTCATTTTCATTCAGTACACTGTGGGGAAGCTAACCTAGAACGCTTCCAACAGGGAATAATCAACTAGTAGCATCCTCTATACCAGGCCTGGAAATCAAGTTCCAGTCAGCAGTGATGGGAACACAGAAGAAAGTGGTTCTAAGAGTGTGCTGTGGATTTGCCCTCCAGCCTTTATAGATCTGCCTTATGAATGCAAATGGAGACAGAAGAAATGCATTTCAGTTTTTAAGGAATTTTAGAGTGGAAGGCACCTACTAAGAAGTAGAATATAACCTATTAGTGCCAGAAATAATGTTCATTTGTCTGTGTTTGAAAAAAGGCATTTTTTGCATGGTTCCTCACAAAATGTATGTAACTCCTTTCAGGAACTTCAAGGATATAAAATGGCTGCCTGACTTTAACCAATATGTAAAATGTAGCCACTGTCGCTGCTACTTTGGCTTCCCATCTGCTCTTAACTTCTGAAACATCCTAACTCTTTATTTTCTCTTTTTATTAAATGCAAACAGCCCCATCTGTGTGAAGCACAGCTGGGCAAAGTGTGGCCCTAGTGAACTTCATATCTGTGTCAAGAAGAGGGGAAATTGGGGAAAGCATTTAGCAGAAAGAGTAGAAGTGGTCTTGTTTGTTTTTGACTGTGGCTGGTATACCAACTATATGATCCCTGACAGATTGGGTTGTATCCAACTAAAACAGGTTGGTCCAACATGTGGCCCCATTTGACACACCACCCCCCTAGCTCACATCGCCTTCCTAAAGCTGGGTAAGGGAGGCACTGGGCTTTGAGAAGGAGCTATCAGGGGTCTGACAGGGTCCTAGTGTCCTCCCACCTCATTCCCAAGCCTAGTTAGTGCTTTCCCAGCTTTGGGGAGAAGATGGGAGAGCTTTGGGACCCTCCCAGAGCCCTCACTCCTTCTTCCCAAAGCCAACACCTCACTTACCCAGCTTTGGAAAGGCAGCACAAAGGCTGGGGTGTATCAAATTTTGAACGCCCCACACACAGCAAGGCAGTGTGTGGCCTGTGGGTTCCATGTTGAAGTACTCTTGTGGCCTACTTGGCATGGAAAGTTGGACCACCTAGAAACAGTTCTGCTAGTGTGGGTGCAGGGGACCTTTGACCCTCCAGATGTTGTTGAACTGCAGTCACCATCATGGTCAATAGCTATGCTTGCTGGGGTTGATGGGAGTTGTAGTTCGGCAACATCTGAAGGGCCAAAAGTTCCTCCTTTGCTAATGCAAGGAGTTTAAGCTGTGCAGTGGAAGTTACGTGGCTTGTCACCTCTGTGTGTGACCTTAAAATCTGTACTAAGGATTCCTCCACAGCAGATTTATGCAGTGCTCAGGGGGCAGAGAAGTTCTGTTGAATGCTTCCAGGGAGAAAATGGTGTCTAAATGACACATAGCCAGCTGCACAAACATTTTCTTTGCTCCCCATATATACAATGTGCATGTGCTAAGATCCTTTTTGGTTTTGACCACATAAGCCCTCTCTTTGAAACGAGCTTAGCTGATGGATGGGGGAGAGGGTTTTGAAGGCAACAGAATATATATTGGAAAGAAAAATGTTACTGGTGGGAAAAGGTGGTCCATATATTTAAATAATTCTGGGAGAGAGAACATTTAGTTCTCACAGATCTTACAAGAATGTCTGAACATATACCAGTATTTCTCAAACACTCTCCCAAAAATGTGAATTAAAAATTGGAAGAACATCTTGTTCGCATAGATAATACACTTCTAGCCACAGAATGCATGCACACATGTACAAGTCAAAGTACAAAAACATCTATGTAAGCTAGAAGAATGTCTTGGAAAGTGGCCTGCATCCTGAATCACCTAGAAATTAGAAGTAAAATAGCAGGTACCTGGGCCAAGTTATAAGTTTGGGATATAATGTTCTGCATTATGTGCAGTTATAAAATGCGTAAGTAGAAAAACTGCTTTCTCCATTTGACACAAAAAACCTACATGTTATATACATACATGTGTATGTATATAAGCCTAGCACATATAAGCTATATATATTTGAGAATAAAAAAAGAAAGCATCACCCAGGCAGACTTAAGCATCTTTATGTTCCATAGAATTCAGTAAGTGAATTAACATGTTTAAGAAATTCCAGGGTGGTAATTCACAGGCCATTGTATTTTATAGAAGTGTGAAATGCATCCACCCCAAAACAACCTTCAAGATATTTGTGTGATTAGCCATCCTAGGCTGAATGGTGGGTGAATCAAGATCCCTTGACTTTACTGAGGAATTTTGGCTCTTTCTCTGTTGGCCTGTCTGGACACCAGTCTTCAGGGCAGCTCCTCAGCCATTGTCACAGACATAAGGGCTGACTTAAGGGCTGGATCTACATTGTCACAGACATATTGTCAGTGACATAAGGGCTGGATCTACATTGATCTTCTGAACGCTATTCAGTATAACACTCTAGAAAGCTTAATGGCAGCTTTCCATTGCCGGTGGCTCGCTGCTCTGTTGGTCACATTTTAATAACACCTTTTTAACGTTATAAATGACGAGAGTGGATCTGCCCAAGGTCCATTGAGATATTTTGGGGCTTTCTAAGCCTCAGCCCAGTTTCTCTCTGCCTCATAAAGCTTTCTGTTGGAGCACACAGCTAATGCCAGACCTCAGAGAATAATAGGGTGGTGGTGATATTTTCTGACAGTAAAGGAGTGAGTATTCTGCACTCACACACTCTCCATATCATCAGGCTTGTGTCTAATGCTCAGGTGTTCCTCTATGGAAACTGACTATATCAGATTATCCCACTCATTCCCTCATGGGTTACAGTCATCAACCTTGGCCCCATTGAGGAGCCAATCATGTACCATAACTCTTGATTAAAGTGCTAATGACCAGGGGAATCAAGCCTGTTTCTAAAGCCAGAGTAGTGATATATCGGCCCAAACCATTCCAGAAATCTGGGCACATTCTCCTTCTAAAGCTCCCACAGAGATGGACAATCTGTTGGATGTCTCACTGATATTGCTTGTCAGTGACTATATTCACATTGGTCAGAAAAGAGGACACTTGGGGAAAGTAGCAGCTTTTATTTTTCCTGAGTAACTGTCAGTCCACACACATCCCTCTGCACCTACGGAGGCTAGAAACTTCTGAATACGCTGCACTCTTGGTCTCAATGTTCGCTGGGTCCTTTTGTTTCAGTTACCAAGCTCCACCAGTCTTCTCCAGAGAACCGGTTTGCCCTGAGTAAAGGTGACTCTATTGTAACCTCATCAGAGAAAATCACAAAGGCTGAACCAAAGACAGAAGTTGGGGCGAGGACACGAAGTTCTTCCAGCACACCTACCAGCCCAAAGCCTCCACTCCAAGCAGTAAAGCCCAGCCTAGCAGGACGGCCAACAGTTCCTCAGAAGCCACGATCTGCCTCTCGGACTGGTGAGAAGCCTCTGTACACTACGCTAGCATTAGCACAATGGCTTATGTGTGGAAAAATCAATAGTTAAATACCGAAGAGCAAATTCAGAAAATAAGATAATGGTTATTATTTTGTTCGGCGGCGTTTTTCAGTTGTTCTCTGCTAATCCTGACTAATCTTTTAAATGCTAGAAATGGGATTGCAATGGTAAATTATAAGAGAGAATGAGATATTCCCTTAAACACTGAGGTACTAATTTGTAGCCTTTGCATTATAGTACTGCCCTAGAGGTCTCAAAGATTACTACATTCTTCTTGTTAGGCAAATTGTTTCCCCTCATTTCTGAATATTGAAATACAGGTTTTAAAAAACTTTTTTGAGGCTTCATTGGAACATATTTAAACAACTTCTTAGGCCCCTCTATTGTGCTTTATTGCCACGTAGCCCTTCAGCACTTTCATTTCTTCCAGCTTAGCCACTTTGGAGAGGAGATACTTAGCTTTGAGACTGTTCCTCCTCTATCATGCTTTCAAAAACTAAATCAGTACATTTGGGTGGGTTGGTTGGTTGTGTGTGTGTGTGAGGGTTTATGTGAACGAATTTCCTAGATGCTGTGCAGCTGGTGACTGAATTTTTCTGTGTGTGTGCTGTGTTTCCACAGAGGATATTCCAGAGTCTCCATCTGGTCCAGGTTCCCCTAAAACTGCTCTTCTTCCCCCAATTCTGAAGAGAGTTCCTTCTGATAAAGAAAAAGATGGACAGAGCAGTCCCCAACCAGCTGTCAGATCTCTTTCACACGAAGGTGAGAATGCTAGTATATTTCTCCAGCCCCCCTCCCTTTTGTATAATTCAGGGGTCAGAAAACCTTTTCAGCAGGGGGCCGGTCCACTGTCCCTCAAACCTTGTGGGGGGCTGGACTATATTTTTTTGAGGGGGGGGGGATGAATGAATTCCTATGCCCCACAAATAACTCAGAGATTTATTTTAAATAAAAGCACACATTCTACTCATGTAAAAACACCAGGCAGGCCCCACAAATAACCCAGAGATGCATTTTAAATAAAAGGGCACACTCTACTCATGTAAAAAGACACTGATTACCGGACCACCCACAGGCCGGATTTAGAAGGCGATTGGGCCGGATCCGGCCCCCGGGCCTTGGTTTGCCTACCCATGGTATAATTGTTCATGTCCTCAGCTATTGGAAGTCAATTTGCAAAGTTCCTGATTCTGAATATGACCTTAATGTCTGGTCATAATAATGTGTTAATTTACCTATATTATGTGTTCTAATTGCATGCATGCACACGCCTCGCCCTTCTGCAGGGGTTGTTTCCATTCTAGCCCATGGTGCTAATTATATCTCCCATTATCTTTTGTGTTATCTGCAGCCTCCATCATTTCCTTCTCGGTCACAGGGCCAAGCTAGGCAGGAGGCTAATGTTAAATGCATCTTTACATTTAACATGCAGGGTTTTCAAAACAATTCAGCTAGCATGCTCAGGAGGGGCTGGTAGTTACTGTGACAGCAGGAGGCCATGAAGACAGAATTTAACCCTGCTGCAGCCCTGCAGAAAATGCTGCCTCTGAAGCTGATATTTCCCTGGGCATCAAATGCAGATTTCCTCCCAGTGCACATACCAATTTGTGGGGAAGGATTTTCCTCAGGACCTCAGCATGCAAGGGCAAAGTTAAATTGCCCCTCCTCATCTGTTGTTATCCCGATAAATATCACTCTCACTCCCTAAGCTGGTGCAGTATTCGCATTTCTAAAAACCTGCGCATTTGATACAAAAAATCCTTCTGTGTACCATCTGCTTTGACCCAGAGAACTCCTGTCATTGGCTGGCAGAAGTCGAATCTCATTACAGATTGCACTTAGGTCCTGCTTCTGGTTGGCCATTGTGAGAAGAGGGAGGTGGTCTTGATGGTCCATTCACCTATTCTAGCAGACTCATCATATGTTCTTTCATTAAAAAAGCTCTACAGTGCTCCATCTGCTGAGTAAGGGAGGTATGGTGATGCTCACAGACATTTCACACATTACAAAGAGGGGAAACTGAATTTTTCATTCATTCATTTTATTTGTATCCCGCTTACACACACACACACGCACACAAACACCCATGCTCAAAGCAGCTTACAACAAAGAAAACAGGAGTGCATTTCAAACAAACACTGCAAAACAACTCCAAAATAATAGCAAACATAACAACATAAAAAACCTACATTTCAATACTATAAATGCAATAAGATTACTGAAACAACATGCGGCATCTAATAGCAAAAATAACAAGGGAGCTCCAAGGTTTTGCCTTAGTCCTAGAAACACACCTCCTATGATGTTGCTCATAGGCCGTCTCCTGAAGCAGCAGCTGCTTATAAGCTTCTTATAAGACTTCCAAGAACGAGGGGTGGGGTAACTGAAAACACCCCTCCCATGAATTTTGACCACATGTTCAGCCCCTATAGAAACCTGCAGTCCATCCCAGCTCCCTGGCAAGTATGAAGTCTACAATTAGAACATTTCAGGTGTATTGCTATTGTTACCTCTTGGTATATGTTAGGACTGGTTAAAAGCTATATCCTCCTGCTCCATCTTTTTAAGTTACAGTTCTGTTTGTGCAACCTATACGTCTGTGTTATGTCTGGCTCCCATTTCACGCTCGCCCCCCGTAACTTTATTATTATTCATTTTATTTATTCCCCACTCTTCACCGTAACACCCTCAGATTTTTAAAAAGCAGCATTGGAAACAGTTCAGAACAAATGTACGTGGACCAACACACTCAGTTAATTGGTTCCTTTACCAGTAAATCATTGACACGATTTGCTTGGCAAAAATGATGAAATAATGCCATCTTATTTTCTCTCTCTCTCTTTTGTGTATTGTTGTGTTACTAAGCATGCAAAATATCATGATATGTAAAGCATGACATTTTCATTATTAGGGCTGCTAAATTGTATAATATAAACAAATGAGGCTAAGAATGCTGCTGATTGAGCTAATCAGGCTTCAAAATCTGAAATAATTTGCCTCGGCCATTTACTGCTGTGAGTGATACATGTGCCTTGCGGGGACTGCAGATTAAAGGGGCAGGAAATGTTTGCAACTCTGCAATGGATACAACAGTCACATCCTTTATATGGGTTCAGGCAGTAGTACATAGGTCTTTGTCCTATGCAGTTTGGCATCAGTTGTTGCCTGCTGTACAAATATCCCAAGTGTAATATTAATCCAATTCATTTCTGACCCAGTAGCGTATCTCTAGAAAAGGAATGTCCTTATGAGAGGCTCTTGCCTGGTTTGCATGTCACACTACAGTGGTACCTCGGGTTACAGACGCTTCAGGTTACAGACTCCGCTAACCCAGAAATAGTACCTCGGGTTAAGAACTTTACCTCAGGATGAGAACAGAAATCGTGTGGTGGCAGCGGGAGGCCCCATTAGCTAAAGTGGTATCTCAGGTTAAGAACAGTTTCAGGTTAAGAACGGACCTCCAGAACGAATTCAGTTCTTAACCTGAGGCACCACTGTAAGCGCGAACACATGAGTGTGTAGACTCCTGGGGAGGAGATCGCCGTCCCTTTGCTATCCCCAGTTCTTTTGCTGCTGCACAACACTGAGCAAAGCCATGGCTTGGCTTAGCATGTAGTCCAAACTTCTGCTTATTGGTTTAGCTGGCCAGCTAGATTCAATTCTCCATCGCTGCACTAAGTCAAGCTCAGCAAAACAACAAGGGAAGAACAAAGAGGCCACAATCTCCTCACCTGCCCTAAGCCATGGTTTGGCTTAGTATGACATGCCAACCAGCCCATTGGCTTAACATTTGGTCACATTCTCAAGACTCAACAGCACTCTCAATTCTCCATGCTAAGCTCCAAATGTAAACAGTCCTCAGTGTAACTGCTCAGCAGTTTGATTACGCCTAGTGATTAAGTACCTGTCTCTTTGAAGAGCTGTACTTAGAAAATTAAATACAGTATTTACAAGTTGAGCTTGAAGTTCATTAGTGTCAGTTACAATACATCCCTCCTGAAACCTTTAGTCAACTTAATAGGCATTTTTGTTCAGTGCTTTCCTTTCTCGGGTTTATGCTGAAGGAACAGCACAGCAATTCTGGTAACTCTCCTCTGTATAAAGCATACTAAGTGCTTTAATATTTAATTCCATATATGTGTATATATATTTGTAAAACCTTATTAAGTGGTTTGATTCTCAAAATCTGAGGCTGGAATCCTATTACCTAGAAGTAAGCCCCACTGAGCATAGTAGGGTGTATTTATGTGTAAACATGCTAAAGGTTTGCCACATGCTAGACGTAGGAATGTCGTAGGGCCAGAGGCATTCCAGGGTCTCTCCTTTCCCTATCCCCCCTGGGGCCAGAAAACAGGGCTGTATGGGCATTTATTTACCTGAAGCAACTCCTGGCAAAGTTGAAATTATGAAATCCATTGTGCCATCCATCAAGGAGCAGTATTTCCTAGCATCATTAGATCTACTGGAGACTTATCTACACATCCTAATAAAGCTCTCACGCCTGAAGTACCTGTGTTTTCATTCATTTTATTCATTTGTATTTATTTAAATATTTATATTTAATAATAATAAATATTTATTTATTAACTGCGCTTTCACATACAAAGGTATACAGACTGAAAACATAGTATTGCAATAAAAACAGTTATCACGGGCACTTCCGTATAGATCAGTGCCAAAGATGACCTCTGCTGGATCAAGCCAAAAGGCTCATCTAGACCAGCATCCTGTTCCCACCATGACTAATCAATGCCTGAGCACAACAGCACCCTCCCCATTTGTGATTCCCAGCCAGCTGGTGTTCAGAATCATGCTTCTTTTAATCCTACCTTAATGATGAGCTGATCCAATCTAGTTCTTGAGTTAAGAGCCATCAGGACAGCCCAGCTCAGTTTGGACAGCTCTCCAGAACCACAGCTTTGTAGTGAATCTAGAAAAGAGCTAACTGGAATTAGTGTTCTTGGAACTTGGGGAAATTGTCCATTTATTCCCACTCTCTGCTTCTTGTTCCTTAACCACCTTCTGATCCACAAGAGGATGTTTCCTCTTATTCCATGACTGATAAACTTACTTGGGAATCTTTGGTGAGGTACTTTATGAAAGCATTTTCAAAGTACACAGTGTCAACTGGATCTCCTCTGTGTGCTCATTGACACTCTCAGAGATCTCTAATAGGTTAGTGAGACAGGACCTACTCTTGCAGAAGCCTTGCTGGTTCTGCTTCAGCAAGACTTGTTCTTCTGTATGCATGGTAATTCTGCATTTAAACCTCCCACCAGCTCCCCTTTAGTTCCCTTCTTAAAACTGTTGTTCTCCTGGCCACCTTCCAGCCCTCGGGTATAAGAGCTGATCTTAAGGGCATGTGATGTTTTTGTTAGAAGATCTGCAAATTCACATTTGAATTCCTTAAGATCTCTTCTGTGGGTGCCATCCAGACCTAGTGATGTTTCAGTTTTTAATTTGACTCTTATCACCACTATGTGCCTCAGTTCCTCAGACTTCCTGAGAAAGTTAGTTTCTGAAAATGAACTCTTAATGTGCAGTATCAATTTTAGAGACAATTACGTGTTCCTCACAGGGTAGCAGTCTTAATGAATAGCAAATATATATATATATATATATATATATATATATATATATATATATATCTGAGGTGAAAATATTTCTTTTCCAACTACATTATTCATTTTTGTATGTTAGGAAGTACTTCTCATCCCTGCAGGTTTTTAAATGCTGTGCTGAACAAAAGCACTGCAGCAAAAAAGTTCGATCTTTTACCTATTCAGTGCTGAAATAAATGGGCCTTATATCACCAAATTACCATGTGTTGCAGCTCAGCAATCAAACATTTAAATCTGATTTTTAGTTTTTTTAAAAAAACGGGTTTTCACCCATTCTCTTCTTTTCTCTCAGAATTCTTAGTTTTACATTTAGTTTTCCAGTGAGTATGTTTTCACATTGATAATGAATACAGTGGAATTGTCTTTTTGGTGAATTCTGAATAATAGGAAACAAGCAGATGTGCTCACTTGCCAAACATGGAGGAATTTCTTCTATGTTGAAAATAGGCCTCATTGCATATGTGACTCATCAGAGCTTTAAAGAGAATGAGAGCAATTTCAGCTATTATCTTAGGGAAGGATTATTGGTATAATTGTTGACCTGTGCATAGTCAAGCACATTGTTCTTTATAATGCATTCCACATAACATGCATTCTGCTGTGGGCAAAAAAAAAAGGAGGGAACAATTTGTTCCTAATCTCCTGCATTATACTTACCCACTTTTTGCATATGATGAAATGAGTTTGACAATGTGTGCAGTATAAAAAGATTGCAGTGGAAGTCAAAAGCAAACCATTTCTTTCCTTGGGAGATAAATTGTCTGTATAGCAACAACAACTTGGCTGCTTGGTAAGGCTAGTTGTAGATTTTATATATGATTAAAAACTACCAATACAGTGGTACCTCGGGTTAAGTACTTAATTCGTTCCGGAGGTCTGTTCTTAACCTGAAACTGTTCTTAACCTGAAGCACCACTTTAGCTAATGGGGTCTCCTGCTGCTGCCGTGCCGCCAAAGCACGATTTCTGTTCTTATCCTGAAGCAAAGTTCTTAACCTGAAGCACTATTTCTGGGTTAGAGGAGTGTGTAACCTGAAGCGTATGTAACCCGAGGTACCACTGTCTCTTGCCTTTTTAAACAGATGTAAGTATTGCTGTGTTCATTTATTATAAAAGCTGCTGCTACATTTACAATGTAAACAAGTTCTCATATGTTTTGGTTTGGTTTAAATTAATGTATTTCTGCCACCTTCTGTTGGTTTCAAGTTAGTGTTTCCACTTGCACGCTAATGAGGTAATTTCTGCTTTCCAATCATGGAAAAGTTACACATGGATCCCTTTCTGGGTCAAGAAGTACCAAACTATCGAAAAGCACTACTGCCATGGTTTCCTTGGGTTTGATAGGGCCCCATGTGAAGGGCCTAACTTGATTTGTGCTGCTTTGAAAGTGCCTGTCCTCTGAGTGAGCTTTCTGCTCAGGAAAATGTGACAGTTCTTATCAACGTTGAGTGTGCCCTGCCATACATGATAACTGTGGAAATCCTGCCACTATCTGTGATATACTTTGGATGTTGGCCACAACTTACTATTTTAACCAGCTTTTATTTGGAACGTAGGATATGAGCTTTTGAGTTACACAGAACTCTAATCAATGAACAATTTGGAACAACGGAGCAGATATTGGGGTCATAGTGAATAGCTCTGGGGTCATAACAAATGAAGATGCCCACTCCCCAACCTCCCAACTCAACATTCTGTCTTCTGATACAGGTCCAAAGAGAAGCCCAGGACACCAGGAGCAGAAACAGAGGTCTTTAAGTAAAGATGGTCAGCAGGGAAGCAAGTCCAGTGACTCTGGTGAAGAAGCTGATAAAGATTTTATTTTTGTTTAGTTGGTTGGTCATGTATTTGGCAGTGCTCTTTTGTAACAATAAGGGTACCGCTTATCCCTCTTTTTGATCAGTTACTCTCCTTTTATAGAGGAGCATTTGGAAATTGGGGGGGGGGAGTGTCGGTGATTGCACTGGTAACTGAACTTCATGACTCTGATCCTTTGTTTCTTCCTGATCTTTACGATTCCAGACATTCCCTTTCACGCCTTTGCAAAAGCCAGCAACTTTTTCATGTCTTCTACTTGAATTTCTCTGAAGCAGCTATAAAAATAATGCCTTGCTTTGCGGGGCTTTGCGGGAGGAAACCCCAAGCAAAAGAACTGGACAATTTCTTACACTAACCCACACTGTACAGCATGAGAGGTGTTGTACTGCTGAATGTAAATGTGTCAAACTTGCACGCAACTTACTTTATAAATATATTCTTGCTGAATGCAATTGCACATTGTAATTATATCAACAGAGCACACTAATAAAATAATTTGTATAAATAATATATATTAGATGCTTGGATATGATTTTTACATTCTCCTTTGGGAGACCTTTTTTCTCGTTTGTTGTACTGTATATAAGAACACAATATCCTACATTTTGTGTACTGTTCTAAAGCACAAAACAACAACCCAGAATTACTAATAACTTGATATGCTTCCATATCCATAAGTAAATGTTTGTTGTTGATTGGAATGAGGGCAATGGACATTTTATTACTGTTGGTATTTTCTAGAGGGCACCTTGGGGGGTCAATCTGCATTCACTCTAGCTTCTAACATGTACTTTTGAAAGAAAAGTAGATTCTTGTCTGTAAAAGCAATTTTTCATTTTTTTCCTTTGCATATTTCACAGGCATCCGCTTATAATACACGCTGAAGGGAGTTTATTCATAATGTATATTTGTACCAATAAAAATGATTTTACAACTGGAATTTGAATTTCTAATTTTAAAGAAATACTTTCTTGAAACCTTTGTATATTTATAAATTATAAATCTATAGTTCCATACTCCAGTACATTTTTTCCAAACCCTAAATATAGGCAAACTTCGCATTTAAATTATTTCAAATCATTTTTGTACATAATGTAGCAAGTAACTTCATGTGGACAAAAAAATCTCCGTTATTTTATTTTTAAAGTCAATCATTTCTTCTGAACGTAACATTGCAGAATATGAGGCATATTGCTGCAAAACAACCTATCATCTTTACACTATTCTATTGTGATGCTTTCTGTTTGTTTCTGCCAGTGAATCAACAGATTCCCCCCCCCACACACACATCTACCTTTCTCTATCACCAAGGGATCAAACACCGATGTGTATCTGTTCATTAATTGGTTTGCTTAACCAACAGTAACCAAAAATGTTAAAAAGGTAAAGGTACCCCTGCCCGTACGGGCCAGTCGTGTCCGACTCTAGGGTTGTGCGCCCATCTCACTTAAGAGGCCAGGGGCCAGCACTGTCTGCAGACACTTCCGGGTCACGTGGCCAGCGTGACAAAGCTGCATCTGGCGAGCCAGCGCAGCACACGGAAACGCCATTTACCTTCCCGCCAGTAAGCGATCCCTATTTATCTACTTGCACCCGGGGGTGCTTTCGAACTGCTAGGTTGGCAGGCGCTGGGACCGAGCAACGGGAGCGCACCCCGCCGCGGGGATTCAAACCGCCGACCTTTCAATCGGCAAGTCCTAGGCACTGAGGCTTTTACCCACAGCGCCACCCGCGTCCCATCCCAAAAATGTAACTGTTAACCAAATATCAAAACTAACAGAGGCTAAATTAAGGAAAGGGGGGGGGGGGCCTGTGTGCAGGGTTGCCCTGGCTTTAGTTAAAAGGCATGTTACATGCAAATGAGAGTAGTGAATCCACTGCATTTTTTTTAAAAAAATGAAAAATATTCATGCCATTTTGAGTGGAAAAATGAGTGATGCTTAACCCTTTCCTGCTCAGCACTGCCCCTTTGCATTGCTTCCTTCATGCAAGGTCCCAGTATGTAATTTCCTTTTATAAATAGGCATCTGCAATTGCATAAAGAGGGATAGCTTTAGCAAAGGATAGGATGAGTTTTTAAGTATCATATCCTCTGCTAAAATATGTAGAATCCTAAAATTGCTTTAAAAAATAAAAATAAAGACTGTTCAGACAGTTACGTGTAACATGGTTTGCCCTCAAGACAAGTCCTTACCTTAGAGGACTACTGCTAAGCTTCTCTTTCAGCCTATAATATACAGCGAATGAAGTAATTCAACACGTTAAGAAGGCAGAGGTCAGCTCTACCATTATTTAATCTATTATGCCACAGCCATTATTATTAGTATAAGTGGGTTCTATGAAAATAAATGGGATCAAGTGAACCAGAAAGGTAAGGTTAAACATTCAAAACGTTAATCTTTTTCTCTACAATAATCGTTTAGGTAATATTATTTCAGGAAGGTTGTTCGTAACCATATCTGGTGAGCAAAGCAAAGTGACCCTGGGTTTTTCCATCTTTCGAGTCATTTTTCTTTCTTTCTTCCAATGAGGAAGTGAACATGTAGAACCAGGGAAGGATATAAAAGGTCTCTTAGAAGAACTGTTGTTTTAATTAGATTGACCGTGTCCAGGAAAGGGATAGGGCTGCTATCTGCACAAATCCAATTTGCTTGAGTTCAGCAAAGTTAACTCTCTAAATGACTGCTGAAAGGCACAACAGAGGGGGAAATGAAGTAAGTCTATCCCCCCATTTCCCATAAGCTTTTTTTCTCCAAAACCCTCTGGCAGAAAAAAACCCTTTTGGAAGTTAATGCAGCTTGCAGTGTTGATTGGAGCATTATAGGTCGGCAAAGGGACAGTGGCATAGATGTTTGTTACATTACCAGTCAATGTAAAACCCAACAGGCTTGCCAATATGATTGTCCCATCAGTGTCCATAGAGTACTATGTTTCAGTGCCACATTAATCTTGAAATTTAAAAGTTGGTGGGATGGTTGCTGATTCCTTTATGTGGTTCCTGAGCCAACAACGGAAGGGGCCACGCTTGTTTATATTGTTGCACTTCTCCCCTTCCAGAGCTATGGTAGAAAAAATGGTTTAATTAATTAATTACATTCTAAGCCACCCTTCATCCAAACAGATTCCAAGGAAATTGACAACAATAACCAAATAAAATAAAAGTGAAGCATGATCATTAAAAAAACAAAACCCCAGCAAAAACAAAACTAAAAGACAACAGCTAAAAAAAAATGCATCAAAAACAAGTGTAACCCTTTTAAACTTCATGAGCAAAAAGCAGGCATCAAAAAGATGATAATGCCAATTGAACCTCTCCAGGGAGGGTATTTCAAAGTCAGGCAGTTCCTACAGAAAAAAGGCTTCTCCTTTGTGTAAGCATAATTCAGATCAGCAGGCAAGTCGAAGGGCAGAGACTCCCTTTCTCTCCTATGAAGTTTGCTGGCAAAGGCAGTTGTTTCCATCTGCAGTCAAACCTACTCTTGGCTACAGGTAGTGTTGAACTGCTATGGGGAGGGCCTGTCCAGCTTTCCAACTCATCCCTGCCTGGCTGGCTAGTAACAGAGTGATCTATCTAGTAGTTCTAGGATGGGGCATTCTTTCAATTCTGGGAAGTACCTCCTCTTGGTTGTCAGACAGGAGTCTTCTAGTAAGAGCATCACTAGGGGGTGGAGCTAAAACACTGCCTGTAGACAGTGTGACTAAGATTTCTCTACCCAAAGCCACAACACAGAATGGAGTGAATGGACTAAGAGTATGAACAGAGGCAGATTGTGGGTTGCACCAATGTAGCTTCATTGAAACACACACACACTGCAGTCATCTTCACTATCCCACATTACATGGTATTGCATCCTTGTGACCAGTCTTTTACTTCCTTTCAGCATAAAAGCATTGTAGACAAGTTTGTGGCACCCTAGCTAAAAGTCCATGGCATTGTCTGTAGGTTGGGATATATTTGTACTCAAAGGACCTTCCACCCAAAGTTACCCAGAGGTGCCTAATACATTTTCATTTTCATCATCAGCATCTAGCCATGAGTTCCACTCTACATATTTCTTCAAGGTAGCTGCCTTGGTGAATTGCTTTTCACTGTTGCTGGATATGCAGGAAATATGTTTGTGGAAATGTTGCAGGCTTTTATATCTTTCTATTCTTCAGACCACAGGTGCTCAGCATAAATATTACAAATAAAATAAGGTTAGGGTTTGATCATTTTTTAAACACAACAGAATCAAATTTTTATTTTAGCTGTTCTTGCATAGCAGGGTCTGACTGGAAAGTGATGTGTCAACTTTGTTCAGCTATCAGCATGTCTTTGATCAATTCCCCAACTTTGAATGTTTATTTCAACGTTCAAAGACCCCCTTAGTGGGCTGCTGCCTGTTTTCCTATCAAATATCTTCTCAGCTGCTTTGAAAAGGCTTGTTTGGCAGAACCATGTGTGTCAGGTTCAATTTAAATTGTATGCTGTGAGGCAGATAAGCGTGTTTTCTTTGTAGTCTTAAATCATCCATCAGACATGCAATTGTATATTATCATTGAACATTCCACATTTATGAAGTTAAAACTAAAATTCCACATAATTTTGCATTCAGTTGTATGTCTGAATTGTTTGAACTTTAGGAGGCTATTTGTGATACTTATCCTGGGCTATATTTATTCCCCTTAACAAGTATGTCTGTTGAAGAAAGTTAGTATTGGTATTCACAGCTATTGACCTGACCTTGTATTCACACCTTGTGATATGCTGACCTAGGCCATGGACATAATCCATATTTAAGAGCTCTGTATGGTGGTGGAATCATTTAGACCACAGTTGCCTTTCAGCAAAAAATAATTACTTTTTCCTGCATGCTCAAAGGACTTCACGTATGTTGACTTCACGTATGTGTTTGTACTACACATAGGTAAAGGTAAAGGGACCCCTGACCATTAGGTCCAGTCGTAACTGACTCTGGGGTTGCAGTGCTCATCTCGTTTTATTGGCCGAGGGAGCTGGTGTTTGTCTGCAGACAGCTTCCGGGTCATGTGGCCAGCATGACTAAGCCACTTCTGGCAAACCAGAGCAGCACACGGAAACGCCCTTTACCTTCCGGCCGGAGTGGTACCTATTTATCTACCTGCACTTTGACGTGCTTTCGAACTGCTAGGTTGGCAGGAGCTGGGACTGAGCAACGGGCGCTCACCCTGTCGCGGGGATTCGAACAGCCAACCTTCTGATCGGCAAGTCCTAGGCTCTGTGGTTTAACCCACAGCGCCACCCACGTCCCAAAACACCTGGAGATGCCGGGGATTGAACCCGTGGCCTCGTACACGCGAAGCACGCGTACTACACATATTTACAAGCAAACAATGTTCCTCAGGGGTGGGAGAGGAATCTACCCTCTGACCTCCTAAATTTGGGGTTCAAGTCCTAGGATTCCAGGCCTCCTGCAGTACTTCTTATCGAAAGCTTTTGTTCAACGGAAGGCAGATCTGAATGCTGAACAATTCAGTACTCCTATAAAAGCTTCACTCTACTTCTAGCAACATCTTACAGCTTGAAGAAAAGCTTGTTGAAACTTGTAACAGCTTTTGATTATTTGAAGGTTGGGAGGTTGGCTAAGGCTTTACTTATCCATCTGTGAGGCAGTCATTTTCTTTTGCGAAAAGAGAATTTGATTGCGAACATTCTTACAAAATAGCAAATAGAATGTGGTGTGGCAACCGCAGTCATTTTTGTCAATACTTATTGTTCAGTACTGTGCGAGAAGCTTAGCTTGTTTGCATTGTGTTACTATACAATCATGAAGACAAAATAAGTCAATAACTGAGACAACCAAATGTAGACAATTTAGTTAGCACCTTTTATTTTCTTTCATAATAGCCTATCCAGTTTTCAATGCACTTAAATGTATTTTGCAGGCTTTAACATAACGCTTGTTAAATTTAAAACTCAGAATACCTTTTCTATTTCAAATATTTCTTTTCAGATTGAGCTATAAGAATTTTAACAATACATTTTATAGTAATAATGATAGTGATAATCTTCATTCTATTCATGTAATAATGAAGTACCTTGCTAAAGTGGGGTTAGGTGGGTGGTGTGGAGAAAAAGCCATACACAAGATGGGTATATTGAATCTGAGGCCTTCTTTGGTTCTTCTAACACAGGAGTGGGGAACTTTTAGCTTTCCAGATGTTGCTGTACTACATCAGCCCTAGCAAGCATGGCTGATGGCCAGGGATGATGGGAGCTGTGGTTCAGCGACATCTGGGCAGTCAAATGTTCCTAACAACTAATCTGTATGAAAATGTTTCAGGATCAGTGGTTCGTAGCATGATGCAATGGTGTTGACTGTGGCGAAAGAGAATCATAGAGTTGGAAGGAACCCTAAGGATCATCTAGTCCAACCCCCTGCACTGCAGGAATAGGCAGCTGTCGCTTACGGGGATTGAACCTGCAACCTTGGCATTATCAGCCCCACTATCTAACCAGCTGAGCTATCCAGGTGCTGAAGAGTTATCAGAGCCCTTGCACTGAACTGGAGCACATGAAGAGATATATTAGAATCTGGATGCTCAAGCCCACATGGTAATTACTGTGGGGAAAGGGAAATGTGAAATAGGGGTGTGTGTGTGAACTTCCCATATTTGACATAAAGCAAACTTTGTAGATGCCACAAATGACCCCTTAAGCAAAACTACCTGATTCCGTGGCCCCCTCCCAATCCCTTCCTCTTTATTCTCCTCTAGCTTCCCCCATTGCTGCCATTCTCCCACTCTTGAAAACTGGGAGTGGAGAATTATGAAAAGGGTTTGCTCCAGCCCATTCATTAGATGTGGAGGAAATTGTTTTTCGAGACATCCCTTTTAGTATTTCAGAAACCCTTTACCCCAGAGCACAATAGTGATTCTAGTCAGTTTGGGACCTCATGGGGTTAATTGAATGCTTCGGTTCTTGTGGCAAGTTTCCTTTCTCTTTAATGGCCTTCAACAACCACATGCTTTCCGCTCAATGAGCATAAAAGGTTTGGGTGGGTTTTATTGACTTAAGATTAGCTCTATTATTTCTATATATTTCTTTTATTAAAATGTTAATGCAGGGGAGCTGTCATAGCAGGCTGGTGTGTGAGAAAATGGGGGCTCTGTGTGAACTATTACTTCTGCCAAACTTGCTCCAAGATTTTCTTGAATGCAGGCTTCTGGCACAGCCTTTGAGCTGACAGCTATTTGCCACTGAATGCTAGTACAGTGTTACTGGAACCCAGAAGATCCAAAGCTGGGTCTATTGCATTGGCCCTTATCTTTTTTTATATAGCAGGGACAGGAAACCTGTGGCACTCCAGATGTTGTTGGACTGCAACTCCCATCAGCTCCAACCATAATTGTCTACATACATGGATGATGGGAATTGTAGTCTAGCAGCATCTGGAGGGATATAGGTTCTGAGTGCACTACAAAGCTCAGTACCAGTGAGACTCCAGCCATTTCCCAACTTTAACCTGCCCAGAGGCAAATCTCTGTGATGGGCACTTGCCACTAGTTCTTAAATACCTTCGGAACCTAACAGGTTACTCTCTGGTGTCAACAGTGTAAAAGTAATAACCACAGGGTATTTTAGACATTCCAACAAACAGTTGCCCAATTGCCAGCAGGGAACACAAGGTTCTAATCGTATGGAAATGGACAGGTGTGTACCTGTCCATTATAATGTTTTGCATCATCATGCAGACCAGGGGTGGGTTGTTGTTGTTGTTTTGCAAAATCTCCCCCCAAAATGAAATTCCAACACTTCTGATATGGGCTGCCATATGCCCAGGTTTTTCAGGACATTTTAACTGGTTTCTGAGAATTCTGCCCAGACGCTATTTTCTACAGATGAATCCCGGATATGTCTGGGAAATTCCGGATGTATGGCAACGCTACTAGTTAGCTGCCCCTGAGCCACACCAAATATAATAAAGCTGTTATTAAAATTGCAAATGGAGCTTGCTCATTTATGCATGAAGCAACTGGATAAGCAGCTGGACAAACGTGGACTTGCATTGTGTACGTACTTTTGCTTTTCTGGAATTTTCATTTAGAAATCTTTTGTATTGCTGTCTCAACACTTCCATTGTATTTCAATTAACTGTCAGCCTTTGAGAAAGGGTGCCTTTAAAAATTAAGCTTCACTGTCAAAATGAATATTGGAAGGGGGAAAGGGTGGTGTTCTTTCTTTCTTTTCAAATAGGCAGTTGCCATGCAAGAAGGGAGCAAGTCAAGCTTTTAACTGCAGCCATGCTGCTAAGAATCCCTCTCACACACCTCAATATGCAACATTGACTTTGTGCCTGTTTTCAGAAGCTTCTATATCACACCAGTCATTATTTGTGTAATTTGATAGGGGGTGGTTTTTTGTTTTTTTTTACCATTTGCTATCAATCGGGCCAAATTGACAAATTAATATATGTTGGGCAGATTTAATTCATCTGTTTGTGTGCTTGTGTATGTTTAGACTTTCTAGACTAGTGATCCACTCAAGAGAAATTTGATGTTGTTACCCCTAATAACAACAATATTCTGCGCATTAGGTAATATTGCAGATGCCCTTGTGCATAATGCAACTGTAGTAGAGCAAATGTGTTCACAAAGTACAGTTCTGCAGGATGCTTGCCTGAGATAGCATAGAACTGTAGAGTTGGAAGGGACCCCAAGAGTCATCTAGTCCAACCCCCTGCAATGCATTACTCTGCCATCCCTTCTAACTTGGAAATGCCATTTCACATCCTAATCTTCAAAACTGCTAAGGTTTGCCAACACTAACAGATATGTAGAATGGAAAAGTTACAGGTAATTGTTGTTGTTTTGCCTTTTCCTCTTTCAGATACTAATGTAATTCTAAACACCAGTATGTGGGAAAAGAGTTATATGGCATTAATAACTTATCTTCTGCATTCACAGACCAGTTGATAATCAAAGCGTAAGAACCAAGGTTTGCCATAATTTGCAGAAACCCATGGTCAGTTTGTCCCCGAGCAATAGATAATAAGTCTGTTTCAGTCTACCACCAGTGGTTCATAAAACCTGCAAGCTTTTCAAATGAGGAATACAGTGGTACCTCAGGTTACAGATGCTTCAGGTTACAGACTCCGCTAACCCAGAAATAGTACCTCGGGTTAAGACTTTGCTTCAGGATGAGAACAGAAATCGTGTGGTGGCGGCGCCGCAGCAGCGGGAGGCCCCATTAGCTAAAGTAGTACCTCAGGTTAAGAATAGTTTCAGGTTAAGAACGGATCTCCAGAGCAAATTACGTTCTTAACCCGAAGTACCACTGTACTGAAAAACAGGCACAACAGCTATATCCTTCTCTGATGCCACTCTGAAAACTAACTAAAAACAGAGGTGGTGCTTCAGAGCAACTCATGAATAATTCACTGTGTGCATGAGCAACATTACAATTATGTAATATATATTTACCCCTAATTCTGTGAGGGGGTTTTTAAAAACAAAAAACAAAAACAATGCACACCCCCTTGCCCATCACAAATTAACAATGTACTTTTCTGTGAAGTAAATAACTAATTTATATTCCTCATTTAAAATAAATCAATCTTGATTTAAAGTCACCACTATGGGTTTCATTCTATTCATTTCAGGTGATTGTTAGATTGTTTCCAAAAGTAGCAACAGCTCCATAGGCTTCCTTTGTAATGCATGTTTAGCTCCTCTACAGCTGCTGTAGTTCTAGAAAGGGTTGCAACTCTGAAACTCTGGCAATATAAAAAGAAGAAAAAGTGAGAGAGCTCCATGCAAAGCGAGCTTTCAAACCGACCCTTCTGCCTGCCGCGAATGCAGTTCTGAATTAATCCTACTCATTAACCGCTTTTAATACTGCAGCTGTTTCGACTTTCTCTGAGGAAGCTTCTTCAAAGTCCCTTTAAGCTGGTAACTCTGCCTTCTAAATTCCATCTTGCACCTCCGTGCACCAATAAATCCCCTTATATTCTCGCCTTACTTACAAGGATATAGCCTTACAAAAAACAACAAAAGTTGGTGGCAGCAGTCTCATTTCAAGGGCGAGCCCAGCAGCTCTTCCTCCAAGCAGGTGACAAGGGAAACTTTGGCACGAGAGGGGGCAGCAAGCAGCCGACTTTGCCTCGCTTGCTGGCTCGCTCCGACCTTCTCTCCAGGCAGCAGGTGGGATCTTGGGGGGAGCCTGGGCGTGTCCCCGGCTGGGCTGCCTTCTGAAAACCCGCCCGCCTCTTGGGCACTCGAGGCCAGCAGCCCCAGCGCCGCGCAGCCCACTTGGACTTGCCAACGCGACGCGCTGACCTTTGCCCATCGCGGGCTCTCCGGCGTCAGCACCATGGACAGCGACTTTCTGCCTTCCCTCGAGGCGGCTGCCTTTCTGCGACTCTGGCAGCGCTTCGACGCCGACGGTGAGTGCGCCCGGGAGAAGCTCTTTCCACTCTGGGAGTTAAATAGGGAAGGGACGGAGCGCACCTAGAAAAGGCGGTAGGCATGGGCACTAGCTGGGGTGTTTCTTTGTCCAAGTTTTCTCGTTCTGCTTTGCAAGGAAGTTTTTGCTTTTCCAAGTTGCACGTTCCAATGCGATTTTCGACTAGCTTGTATTCCCGTGATCTCAGAGTGTCTTGTGTTCATGGGTGTGCAGAGGACATTAGGGTGGTTGGTGGGTCTGATTGAAGCCATTTAATTGAGAAGCAAGGCTAATTACAGATCCTCGTGGACCTCGATCAGCTGACTTTTTTCACCTATTATTGATTTTAGAATGCTGTATTATTTTACTGTTGTTAGCCGCTCTGAGCCCAGCTTCGGCTGGGAGGGCAGGATATAAATAAAGTATTATTATTATTATTATTATTATTATTATTATTATTATTTATTAATTTGCTGGTTAAAAGAAACACTGTTGTGTTTCAATACCGATTTTAATCCTGAAGAACTTATTGTTCTTGTTTTACACCATCAGTGTGCATGATGTTGAGCAGCACAAGCAAAAGGACAGGTCCCTTCTCCAACGAGCTTACACTCTCAACCAGTCTTGTAAATTAGACCCCCAAAGTTACTACCATGCAAAAAATAATAATAAAATACCAGCCTACTTAGGCTGGCAAAGGAGGAATGCAGAATCCCACTCTCCTTCCAGCTGTCTGCTTGATTTCTATGCTGGAGACCGAGAAAGTGGGGAGACCTCTGCACTACTCCCCTCATTTGCCTGCCTGCAGTTGTTTGCCATTTATGCTTTCCAAGTTGATGCACGTTTGATTTAAATGGTTCTTCTTCATTAAACATCACACTAAAACAACACATCCCAAAATGTCTTAATACATTATTGTAACCCTAGATTGTGTACAACCTGGAACATGATGGACTGGGTATAAATAAATTATTATTGTTATTGTTGTTTTTATTTAGACATATTTATTCTGTTTTTAAATAAACATGTTAATTCTCTGATTATGCATTTATACATGCATGAAAACTTTATTCCTCTTTTGTGTACTTCAAAGTGTATGTGCCTGCAGTCTAAAGCTGTAGGCCTGCTCTGGCATAGGCAGCCTGGCACCTTGTACCTATGTTTTCCAACCTTTGTATCAATACAGTTCTTGGCTATCTGATTGATATCAAAGGAGGCTGAAACAAGAGAAGCTCTTGGTGGATTTGGGACAAAGTTTCATATCTCTTATTTATTTGAAGAAGAGGAATATTTCAACTTAGAAAGCTGGAATAAAGTAACTGCATATTTAAACAATCTATCAAAGGAAAAAACAAACATTCACATTTTCTTTGTGTGTGTCTGTCAGTTTGGCTAAATGTTTGAGTTGTTACTAGATTTATGAAATGTTTATGTTGCATGTTATTTCTTCAGTTTAGATTCCGAACATTAATGGTACAATATTCAGTAATATGTTTTTAATCGGTTTTAGACAACGGTTACATAGAAGGGAAAGAGCTTGATAATTTTTTCCATCATCTGCTGAAGACACTGGGCAGTGAAGTAAGTACTGTGTCTTATGTTCTGCATGCAAATATAACCATGAGCATACGCAGAAGTTTTCTGCAAATTGATATTGAACATAGTTCCAAGAACTGGGGTTCCTTGTTGCAGGGCACTTTCAGGAAGATGAGAATTCTGCCACTCAGCTGTTTGGGAGGGGGAGGAGAAACATGGATTATCCAAAACGTACATTTAAATAACATGGCTTCTTCCAGCACCAAATTTAGGGCAGTGCAGGAGGTTTCCCTGTACAGGGTTTTGAGCTGAGGGGGCGCAAAACTGAGAAGATCTATAATTGAAAAGATCCATTAGGAGGTTCCAAATTTTAGCCTCGCTCAGGGCACCGTTTTACTAAAGTCTGCCCATGGTTCTCCCAAAGAATTGTGGGGGAACCCTCCTAGAGCTACAACGCCCTTAACATACTACAGGTTCCAGGATTCTTTGAGGGAAGCCATGCACTTTAAATGTATGGTGTGGATGTGACCCACCTCTCTCCTTCCTGCCCAACACCTGATGAGACGTATCAGACACATAGAGCATTGGATTAGTACCTGGGAGTTGAAATATCCACTCAGCCATGAAGCTTGCTGGGTGACCCTGGGCCAGTCACCAACTCTCAACTTAACCTTCGTATTGTGAAGGCAATATGGAGAAAGGGAGAGTCATGCTGTATGCCTTGAGCTCCTTGGGGAAAAGTTGAATATTTTGTATAAATGCAATATGCAGTAATAAATAAATTCTACCCAGAGAGAGAGAAAGAGAACTCTCCATGCATGGCACTGGCAATGCTGTCCATACTGTTTTAGACCAAGCCAGGAGTGTGTAACCATATTTTCTCCCCATCTACTTTGTTTTTCTTAGTAACAACATTCTAAGGTAAATAATGTTGTTCTTTGTGTGAGAGTTTTGCTCAGGTTCCTTTTGCAACAGGTGTGGCAACGTTCTTATCACTGTTTGTGTTCTGAGTCCCTCTGCATTGGCCACCCACTCACTGGCCATAATTTTGGCATGAAGCAAATGCTAGGCTACTGACAAAAAAACACATTTAGATTAATGAAGGTGAGTCAAGAGGTTTGCATAGACATTAATCTGGATGAAGGGAGTTAGGGCAGCAGGTGTCTTTTGCTTATTCAAAACATTGCTGATTAGTTTTGCAGATGCAAAATTCTGCTTTCCAAAATCAATTAACATGGGTCTTTCTCCAGAGTTAATTGACACTTGCTTAGGAAAATGGATCTGCTTGTAAACAGCTGTAAAATGAACGGTAGAATCAACAGCACTGTCAATTATTTGCATGTCCTGTTCTTTGCGGTTCTGTTTCATTTCCCCTGACATATTGCCCCTTTATTTTTGATTGCCACTAGCAAAAAGCCATGCTCTCAACTTGTGCTTACTTTCTTCTGTCTATTATCTGACTATCTGCAGTTGCCATAAACCACCAAAAAAGGAAATGAGTTCTGATTACTGTGATCTTGTTTTGTGATCAGATATCCTGCCTTCATAAAACTTTAACTCTTTGGATTCTCTTTTACTATCCAAGGAAAAATCATGAGAGAGAAGTAAGTTAAAGGAAGATGGGAAAGACCCCTGGATGATTAGAAATTATTTCTGAACTGCAACTATGTGACCTTAGAATGACTGATAATAGGTTTAGTACCTCCAATGAGGTGAAGTGGGCTCAACTTACTCATAGCAAACACTGCAAGCTGCTTCAGACATTATTTCCCACTATGTTGAGTTGCTGGTATTCTTCTTAAAGGGGAGGATGCATTTCATAATATATGAGCAATAGGTGATTCTCTACATCTTAATGGGTTTCTGCTGTTTCAATAACAAAGCCCTGCTTTCTTAAACACTTCCCTACCAAACACTTGGAAGAGGGAAAGTAAAGGAAGTCAGACTGCGAGAAAGCACAGAGTACATCATTTGCTTCTCATCTCTTGGACTGGGTGGAAAGTGTGGAAGATTGCCTTCCCCTGGCTGCTAACCATGAGGGTTATGCCCTGCCTTCACAGTCAGAGGCAGGAATGCTTCTGAGTACCAGTTGCTGGAAACCAAAGGAAGAGAGAATGCTCTGGTGGTTGGGTCCTGCTTGCAGCTTTCCGACAGGCCACTTTGAGAACAGGATACTGGACTAGATGGGCCATTGGTCGGATCCAGGTGCCTCTTCTTACATTATTATGTTTGTGTTGTTCTCCTCCCCTCAAACATCAGGCACCATGAAGGTTAAAGGGCAGGGTGAATAGGGCAGGCTTGTGTTTGTGGGAAGTAAGATCCTGCAGGGGACAAGGTAGCCCCCCAGGGTAGGAGCAGGGAACTGTTTCAGCCTAAGGACTGCCTGTCCCCCTGGGCAAGCTTGCAGAGGTCACAGGACAGTGGTGGAGCCAGGGGCAAGTGGGCAAAGCAAGACTGTAGACTGTCATCGTTGTACCATCCATGCAAAACTCAAAGGTTACCCTTACAAACACCTTCATCCAGCCAAACAAGAGACATTGTCACAATTCAAGGACACATCCTGGCCCAGCAATTGCTCTTGAGAAGGACACAGGGCAGGACCAGTGAGGGACATGGCCTGGGGAATGTCCTATGAGTAGGTAGGCTGGCTAAAGAAGCCAGGGGGCACATTCAGCCCCTGATCCTAAGGTTGCCTCTGCCTCTCCTAGGCCTCTTGAAAAGCCAATGCTGGCATTTGCAGGCGAGACATGACTGGCATCTGGGGGATAAAGCATCCCTCCTTCTTGCTTGCTCACTGATCTTCACCCAAGTGCCATCCTGTGACCCTGTTCTCCATTGTCTTGGTGCTCCTTCTGCCACACCTCTTGTGTGGACCACTTCTGCCTTTCCTTGATGTTCTGCAGAGTTCTGTAGTGTAGACTCTAACAATGTTGTAATTCTGTAAGAGCAGCGAGTTGGAGGCTGGAAGAGCATCTCCCAGTGGGGATTGTTTTACAGTGACTTATTGAGTTATGAATTTGTCATACCGTGTTGGTGTGCGTCAGAATGAGACGATCCTGCTTACCAAGCAAGCTAACTAAGTTGTTGTCAACAATAACCATTTCTACTTATATGCTTTGAAGATTAAAAGTGTTGGATGAAATAAAATGAATAGTTATTATGCACTCCGAAAGTTGTCTCTGTTTGAATAGCAAACTGTTCCATAATTGTTGTTTTTAACCTCTGTGCACCCTGTTGTTATTTCTCCCTAATGACCACTGTAGTCTCTAGTGTTATGTTTCCCCTGCCTCTCTTTCATCTGCTCTGAAGCGTTCTCAACTAATGCTAAAGGCAAGAAAAGGAACCCCAGCTGGGAGAACAAAAGACTGACCGAGTTCAGTGGGCATGCAAAATGGGAAAGGGGTGGAATGAATGAGGAAATGGAGGAGTCTGTGTTTGTTTTCATTTCTGGTTGTTACTAGCTGATGGAATACACGTAGCATTGCGGGAAGAAAGCTAAATTTAAAAGACCAAGATGACTCTACAAAGGAAGGTCTATTTGAATATGTACTATTCTATTCTCACTATTATTTTACTTTTTTGGTGGTTTTTAAATTAGTATTAAACTTCTGTTACAGTCTCACATTGGAAATTTTTGAACTATAATAACGTGTGGTATTCTTTAAAAAAGATACTAGGGAAACCAAGCTTGCCTTTTTTCTTTTTCTTTTTTAAAAAACCCCCGGTATATTGTTCAGTTGTATGCAGGATGATTTTAATGACTTCTTCAAAGAATTTAAAGCAGACAATATCTTTTTATGTGGATTAAAATATCTTGGAAGTGTCATGAAGTTTAATTCACCTGGCTCCCATAGAATTAACTTTTGGAGCAGAGGCAGAGCTCAGGGTGTCTGAACTTGAAGTCTGATATTCTTCTGACTGGCTTTAAAGGCTACTGATAATATATTTAGGCCATCTTATTTCTACAAGCTGTCATCAGCTTTTTGGTACATAAGGAGTCCTCTTATGTACGGTGTGGAACATAGTAATACAGTGAAATTGTTGTTTTGGCTGCCTGGTGACATTTATTTGAGCAATTATATCCCACCCTTCTGGTGCAAAAAGTTGTTCACTGTTTCAGGCAGAGATCCCTAGCTGTACCTGCAAGGTGAGTTGGTTGTCTTAAACACAGAGGCAGCTACATATACCTACATCATCATACTGCTCTGGGTGGATGCATATGAGCAGCGAATCCTTTTCAGAAGCAGCAGTATTGCTTTGCCTTTAGGTGCCTTCCTTTGCAACTATCACCTGGAGTGCTGTTCTATGTTTTAGCCACAATGGTCCCCAGCCAGGAGTTCAATCTGCTTTTTGAAGATTTCAGAGACCATGTTGATATCTTCCTCTTTTTGTCTGGTCCTGAACCTTTCATATAAACGTGTAAGCTCTTGTTTCTATCTGTATGGATAATGCGAGTGTCTAGTTTGGTCACGAAGTGGCACTCCACTTAATTTATATCTGGGTATGGTCAGGAGTTTCCTGCCACTATTCTATTCTTGTCTAAATAAGGTTATTGTCTTGTTGTTCACCAGAGCCTTCCATGACACCAACTGCTCCCAATCTTAGCTAAGCTAACTGCAATATAGGTCAATGCGCCTAGCGGCCATGACTTTGTCTTTTCTTCCGATAATCTTTTTCCTTTCTCACATTTATATTCTGCCTTTCTTCCATCATGGAACCCAAGATGGCATCCATGTGGCCTCCAAGAAGTCTCTCATCCAGGCACTGATCAGACCCACTCCTGCTTAATGTTAGTTAGGTGGTGGCCCCATGTGCTCTTGGACTATTGTCATTTGGGTAAGGAACAAGTCGCTTCTGATAACTTATGTGTGTGCGTGCACATCACTTCCAAAGATGGCTTCAAGGCAGGGTGTTAGGAAACCAGAACAAAATGGCTCTTGCTGCAGGCTCCACTCCTTTCAGCCTAAGGGAGACATTCACTGCAGGTCCTGCATGGCTGGTCTTAAAAGAGACGGGAGAGAACACATTGTATTCGGGGAAATCGGTTTTATCCTTAACCTGTTGCTTTTCATATCACAGAGCCCCGTAACAGAGGAAAAGGTGCAGAGGGTGAAAAAACGATTTATGTCAGCCTACGATGTGACTGCAGATGGACGCTTACAGATACAAGAGGTACCTAGCTGCCTTTTATTTTGCAGTGTTAGAAAATAGATAACAGGCAATTGAGGAATAATAACTGCACTGTTACAAAGAGTGGGTTCACCGGTTCGTTCAGATAATGTAGTATTGGAACTTTTTGTCCAAATGTCCATTTGACAAAAGCACCTGTCAGGATTTTGCTGCTAGATTTTGTAGTTTTGCTCTGCTCTGCCCGGCTTCTGTCCTTGTGGTATAGCAATTTATTCCGAATAATAATAACATTGATGATGATGATGATGAAAATAACTGCATAGAGAACAGCTTGAGAAATGTAACCTTTCCCCCCCCCTCCCCTCCAAAAAAAACTTTAGCTTGCAAGTATACTCTTGCCGGAGGATGAGAACTTCCTGCTTCTTTTCCGAAGAGAAACACCTTTGGACAACAGCGTGGAATTCATGCGGGTGGGTGTAATTTCCTGCTGTCTGTTTCCATCTTTCAAAGTATTTTGCATTGCATACTGTTTCCATCTTTCAAAGTATTTTGCATTTCATATTTTGCATTGCATGTATTGGCCACACGCTGAGGCTCACATTTGTTTAACCTTGGGGTAGCTAACATGTAGCCCTCCAGAATTTATTGGACTCCAATTCCTAGCAGCCCCAGAAACCAGCATAGCCAATGACCAGCGCTAATGAGAGTTGTGGTCCAATGACTTTGGGAAAGCCATAGCTTCCCTACACTTGGTTTAAACCCAGGTCTTTCCCAATCAAGTACAAAGCATGAGATGGAGGATCAGATTCTGGGAGCCCAAGAAAAGGCTCCAGGAAGTGTGACCTGGTACTTTGCTCCTTGTACCTATCACTTCCTTGACTCTGCAGTCCACCCAACCAGGGCTTTCCCCAGTTGCACTCACTTCCAACATTAGAATTTGGTCCA
Organism: Podarcis tiliguerta; assembly: GCF_965153285.1. Taxonomy (NCBI): domain Eukaryota; kingdom Metazoa; phylum Chordata; class Lepidosauria; order Squamata; family Lacertidae; genus Podarcis; species Podarcis tiliguerta. The sequence goes on along the minus strand of NC_139540.1, from coordinate 56,134,587 downwards.
GGAAAGAGCTCTGGAGGTGATAGAGAGCAAGGAAGTAAGTAAGTGAGGGAGAGGTGTGGGGCAGGTTCAGAATCCTCCCATACACCCACACCTTTGCTCTCAAAAGTAGACCCTTCTTCTCCTGCTTTATCTCTAGTTTGCCCCCTCCATCACATACATGTTGAGCCTCAGCATCCTTCTCCATTGTGAAGCACAATGGCCTAGTTTGCATGATGCGGAACTTATCAGCCATGGAAGAAGCAGTGTGCAGCTTTTGGCCACAGATGGTCTGTGGGGATCCTTTGCACAGCTGCTTATTAAATTCAAGAATAATATTATCAGCTTTCATTACATAACACAAGCTGTTAAGTATTGTGTGCCTTTGGAACCTGAAAAATGAGATTATGAGGCTTGATGCTTAAAAGAATATACCTACTAGGTTAATGATTCAAGTCACCATATAAACATCTAGCTAACAACTCTCATTCTTCTTCCCAGATCACTCTCTGTCTTTTCAGTCCAATATAAAACATGGGATTGACACTGCAGCTGCTGAAGGAGGGCCATTCTGGAGTCCTGGCTAAGAATGGTTCCGTTGTGAGCACTAGGCCAAACTGTACATTACTCAAAGAGATCTCTGAGGAATCTCCTGATTCTTTTTTAAGCAATACTTAAAAATGAGATGGAAACTTCAACTGGTCCAAAATGCAGTGGCCAGATTACTGGCTGGGATTACATTTAGAATTCACACAAACCCTGTTTTGGCTGCCAGTTTGCTTCTGGGCCATATTCAAGGTGTCCAAATTAGTGTTTAAAATCCTAAATGGCCCAGGCCCCAAATTTGACTCACAGCCTCCTTCCCTACAGATTTTCTCAGGTCTTACAATCAGCAGAGAGGGCCTTCTTGGGAATTCCACTGCCCTCAGAAATTCACACTGGTGGCCCAGGAGAGGACATTCTCTGTGGTAGCCTCTGAAGTGTGGAATTCCCTCCCCACAGAAGTGTGTTGAACACTTTCATTATGTCACTTTCCTCAAATGCTGAAGATGCACCTTTTTTTACCCTGCCTTTTGACATCTGAGATGTATACTTTAGGACCCAGCCTATTATCGCGACTGTACTTTGTTCTAACTGTTTTATTATTATATTTTTAATTGTTATAACCCACACTGGAGCTTCATAGTGAAGGGGCAGCAAAAAAATTAATAAATTGGAACAACACCACAGAGGAAATACTCAGCTCCTGTAATTTTGTAACTGATGCATTGAGTTGTTTATATTGCCCTTTCCAATGTGATACTATCAATTAGCTCCAGGTGGGTACCATCAAGTGCACTGGGAATTTTTTTTTACAAAATAAAATCTCTTCTAATCTGGGCCTAGTGTTTCAATCTAAAAATACCATCTAATGTCAACTACCACCTTAGGATGACTAAGAACAAGGGGATACAAATAGGAATACAAATAGCCACTTAGTCCCTTGATTGGCTGTGTTGTTTACATAACAAATAACGAATCTGAATATGCAGCCATGGTAACGACATGTCCAGGTTAAGGATGAAAATTAATTTAAGTCTGTTTACACACTTCTTTCAGATGGACCTTGTCAGTGACACAAAAGGTTTTTTCCAGGTTTCAAAATCCTTGTTTTCTAAATATTTTGGAAAGAAACAAAATGTTAGTTAATAATTCCACGATGTCAATGCTGAGATGAGCCATTTAGGGTTGCCATATGTCCTCTTTTTCCAGGACACATCCTCTTTTTTGTGGGTAGAGTCATCATAGTTATCCATTGTTAAAAGTAGAAGTCGGAAAATGTGTCCTCTTTTTTTGCTCTTCAAAATATGGCAGCCCTAGATGTGCACGCATGCATGTGTACACATCAAACAGTTCATTTTAGAGATGGTGGGGTAATAGCCAAGATCTAGAGAACAAGCTAAATAAATGCTCAGTCTTAGAAAAGCAAATCTGTAATTCCACCTACCTGCGTATTTTTGAATCTGACCTGCTGCTGGATAGCTCCAAATGAGCCTGGCATGTTCATCTACTAGGAGACTCAGCGCAGCCTGAAGGAACATGAGCCCAGAAGAATCTCCTTCCCAAACTATCTGATTCATGAGCAATGGGCCTGATGCGATGGTGGCTACTTTCCATCTGATACTGTAGAGCAGCCCGTTCTTTCTGCTGTGGTTCCCCATGACTGAAGTACAAGGGAGAGTGGGCATACAATTGCCACATGGTGAGCCCACTGAAGGGCTGCAACAGACTCCCATCGTCTGAAATCCTTCCCGTGTTGGTTGCAACCCTTGTGAAAAATATAATCACTTATCCAAACTCCCGCTATCCAAACATTTGCTATGTTCTATAGCACTTCATAAATGAGACTGAGATATAGTTACGTATTGAACATCTATTTGAAGATGATAACTGTTCACTCATTTCCCCCCCTTTAGATCTGGCGCCAATATGATGTTGATAGCAGTGGTTTTATTTCAGCTGCCGAACTCAGAGTAAGTTCTCTAGGGAGTCTTTATCCAGATGCCTTCTTTACTCAATATGTATATTTTGATCATATATAAAACATATTAAGTGCATTCAAGCAACTGCCTTAGTTTTTGTGAAGCGTCTGATGAAACAGGCCTTGACTCCTTTATATTATTCCTAGTATGAATCTGAAACAGTAAAAACTACTTCTCTCCTTTCCTGACAAAGAACTTTCTGCAAGATCTTTTCCGGCAGCATGGAAAAACCATTTCTAAGGCAAAGCTGCAAGAATACACAGAAACCATGGTAAGCAGAGTGCATATGATCAAATACTTATGTTATTATAGAAATTCTCAGGAATTCTAAATAGCCAATATGGTAGTCGCACAAGATGGACCAACATTGCAAAGGATGGTCAGGGGATATCTAAAGGGTGGGGGAAAGAAGGAGAGAGTGCTGTTGCTTCATCTCTGATGGGGAACCTCTTGGCCAGCTAGGGGGTCCAATTAGGCCAATGTGGCCATTGTCCCTGAAGCCTGTCATCCCAGCCTTGAGCTGATGTCACTGGTGTTTAGAAGTTACCTCTTTTGTGCTCAGACGTCATCTGGTACCAACTACCAGTATTTATTCCCTATTCTATTTTATGATGACTTGTGTTTTGCTTTTGAATAAGTAATTGGACTGTACCTCAGAATAACATCCTGCTCGGGGGAAAGGGATTCTGTCATCCGGATTATGAGAGGGGGAAAAGAAAAGCAGAAAAATAAGCAAACATTAAATCATAGCAAAAGAACTGAGAGCAATTATCATAAAACTATTGCAGTGTGTACTGCTCCCATATTCCACACCAACCCACAGGCCCAATCTGACTGAGATTTAGTGTGGCTTTTTTCTCTCATATGCCTTGTTCATGGCCTATGTAGTTGTTTTCAGCCTGGACTTAGCATGATCTCCGTCACAAGCACAGACTACAATTTCATGGACCCCCCAAAAAACTATTTTAAAAAATAAACTGCATTGTGATCAAGATAGAACCCATTATAACCTATTTAGGCTAGACTGAAAACTTATACTTTACAAGAATATTTGTTATATACACAAGAAGGATTTGAACAGGCACTAAATCTTTTCTATCCATGCCCAGACAACTGATTTTTGGATACCATCTGTTGAGTTACTGCATATGTTAACATTGTAATCTTGCAGCAACCTGGCTGATTTCAGTAGGCTTTAAATCATGTATTTGTGATTTCCTTCTATTTCTTGTGTCGTTCAATAAGTTGTTCCAGTACCTATTGGTCCACAGGAGAGTTGGTTTCAGATAGGGCTCATTCCCCAGAGATGTACTGTTTTTAAGGAAGAGCCATTGAGGCACTTCATGCAAATGGGAAGCAGCTGTTACACAAGCTTGACCTTATATTGCGAAATTGACCTTGTCAAGTGGCCTCCTCAAGTATACATTGCACAAGAGAGATGACAAGGGAAGGAATCCTACCACAAAGGTCCCAAAGAGGTGACGAGCAATTATCCTTCAATACCTGTTGAAACTCTCTTATGAGAGGATGAATTCTAGAGGGCAAGTGTGTTTCTAAGCACATCATTCAGTTTAAGTGGTATCAAAGGCTGAAGGAGAAGAGAAGACCATGTTGTTCCAGGAGTGAAAATCAGCTAAGGAAAAGGTTTGGTAAATGAACAACAAGTGCCTTGCCATTAGCATTCATCTGTCATGTCCCACATGTCACCTTTAAGTTCTATCTCTAATCATGCAACTAGGAAGAAGGAAACCTACTTTAAAATTATTCTTATTATTAAGTGTCCTGCCCTTCATTCATAGATCATCATAGATTTTGCAACATTAAAATACAACATAAAAAGACTGTACTTTTAGGGATCATTTCTATAGTGCTTAAAATACAACATAAGAACGCCAAAAAACATAAAAAAATAAACCAATAACACCACCCCATCCCATTCCCACTCCCACCCCAAACATATTTAAAAGGTTATAGGGTGTTATCACTCAAAACCACTCAGAAATGTATCCAGTTCACTTTGTGGAAACTTAGCTCTGTTGACTGTCTCTATGTCCCTTATTGTATCCCAGTGTGCCCTGTATCAGTGTAACCCTTTTTAATTTCTAAGTTCAAATGCTACTTCCTTACATCTGACTTCCAGATTTTAGAAGTGTTTTTAATGTTCCCCAATCGCATTCGGATAAATTAGAGCATACAGTCATTATTAAATCACCAGTATGTTTTTAAATTCTGCAGTTCACAAAGCTACATCTTGTCAATGCCATATGCAAGGCAAGCTCATTACTGGTTTATTCATCAGCAAATCATATTACCTAGCCTGCCAAAATTATCATATCCTGGCTAAGGCTATTGTTATTCATTGGCTAGAGTAGGAGGTCATGATAATATCAGACAAGCTGTCAGTGCTGGGCTTTCATTTGCACCACACAATATGCTTCCACTGAATAAAACAGCAACTAGTTTGTCTACAGAATCACAGATAGTTTAAGGCATATGAAAAATCCATGTGCTATGTTTCCATGGAGGTTTTGTTTGGATTAACTCCGTGCTTCCTATGTCTTCCTTCCCTTGCTGTCTCCACATCTGTCCAAATGTTTGTTGATTACGCTTGTTACTGGATATATTGGGTTCCAGGCATGCAAAACAGGTTCTGGAGATGAGCCCCGACTCAAATTAAACCATGCCTTTGTTTTTTGTAACCAAGCTCTTGCCACAGTTGCATGGGAAAACACTGTGAGCAGCAAGTTCCCATGACACTAGCAAAAAAAACGAAACTTGTGAAAAATTATGGAATGTGTTGGGAGGGGGCAGGGAAGAAATTGTCCTGCTCATATTAGGCTGGCTTGGAGGTGAATCTAAACCATAGTTTAGTGTTATGAGAATGAGTCTTGTTTCCCCAAGACTTCCACATTCCGTCCTCTCCCTTGTCCTTCAGCATGACTTTCCCAGTGGGAAGTTCAGGATATTTTACCTCCATTGTAACTTAACTACAGCTTTCTGTGTCCAGGGGTAGACTTTGGTCTTTCAAATTTCAGGGGTGGGGAAAAGGAGAGAGAGCTGTTGCTTGATCCTGGGATGGGGAACCTCTTGGCCAGATAGAGGCTTTGTAAACTATGGTTTGAAGGGAGCTTAGTTAAGGTTAACCACAGTTGACACAGCAGAGGCAGATTTAGGGCAGTTCAACCAGTTCTGTCGCACTGGACCCTGAGCCTAGGGGGCGCTGGAGGGCACCACAACTATGATGCAATGAATTGAGCAGAACAGATGGCAAGAGTTAGAAGGGACACCAAATTTTGGCCTCACAACCTGGGAGGGTGAGATATTTACTTATGCATCTTGAGGTGTGTGTAGACAAACACATACACAATAACATTTCCCCCTGTAGGTTTTTCAGAGCATCATCATTCCAAAAGAGGTAGCATTCATAAAAGAGAAGTTAAACTCTATCCCGGTGGTGAATATTTTACAGCTAATCTATGAGATACACTGTGTAGTCATATTCCAACACCTTAAAAAATTAAATTCAGTTTCTCAACCCTCTTTTATCATGAATTATTCAGGCTACTTTTCTCCTTTCTGAAAGTGATTGCCATTTTATAGCAACAGGGCTATAGCTGCGAAAGGACCGGGGGGGGGGGGGGGACTCTGAAGAGAAGTGATTCAGCCTGGAGGGGAGCAATCAAAATATAGTTCAGGAAAATCTGAATATACCGGGGAGAACCTCTTACAGTCATCAGCATGAGTGCTCTGACATTAAGAGCCTGAAATTTCCCAGCGGAAGCACGTGCTTATGGAGGGAAGGCCATCTGTCAAACATACTCATCACGAAACTGAGTCGGATCAAACACTCACTTATCTGTCTATCAGAAGGAAGATGGATAGTGCTCCACCATGTTTTCCAAGGACAGTTCCATAAAAATTGGGAAAGACAGAAGGAAGTTGGTATCGTTCTCGCGTATACATCCAACAGGCACACAATGCACTCTTTCAAAACTGTTTTGCGATCTGGGCAAATGTCCCATGATAAAATCTGAGAAGGAGAGAGGATTGCTTGTCCAGTCCTTGGCAAATCTGACATTATGCCCATCAAGGCTATGTGACTCCACAATGTGGACTCCACAATATGAATAGTAAAATGCCCCTGTATATTGACTCATTGTGTATGCCAGGTTTCCTATATTAATGACAGTTTCATAAAGGCTTTCTTATCTTGCTTTTTAGATGAAGCTCTTTGACAAAAATAAAGATGGACGACTGGATCTCAATGACCTAGCAAGGTAGCTTCTAATGATTCTTCAGCTTATTCAGAAAGGGAGTGTTGAATCTGTGGTAGCTTCAACAGGCAAAACTTTCCTCATTGCTGTGTCTTCCCTCTACCCTAAATGCTAAATCTGTTGAATTCCTGCCTGTCACAAGGAACCAGCACTTCTAGAATTTGTCTAGAGAGAAAAAACGACAACCCTACTCATAATGTTACAGGCTTTTGTTTCTCAGACTGTTCATCTTTCCTCTTTGTGAGATCTATCAGGCAGAAATGCCTATCTCTGTATAACTGGTATCTGAGAAAATGACCATGTGTCTCTTTCCATTTAGAATTCTGGCTCTTCAGGAAAATTTTCTCCTTCAGTTTAAACTGGATGTAAGTACAGTAATTTTAGTGCATTTAGTTACCTTTCCCCCTTTTCCCTTAAAAAAAAAAAACAACCCCAAACATTTTAAAATATTTTTTCTCCTCCATTCAGGCTTGTAGTACAGAAGAAAGGAAGAGAGATTTTGAGAAAATCTTTGCACACTATGATGTTGTAAGATGATTTTTTGTTTCTTTCATGGGTTTGGGATTATTGCAAGCCCTGCAAGTGTCCCTATTTTCCAGGGACAGTCCCAAGTTTACAGAAGCCACCCCAGTTTCTGATTTGGTTCCGGAATGTCCCACTTTTCTTTAGGATGTCCCTGTTTCCATCGGAGAAATGTTGGGAGGGTATGGTAGGACACCCCTATTTTCATTAAAGAAATGTTGAAGCGATGGAGTTTTGCAAAAAACCAACAACACCAACAAAACAACCCAAGGAGATAAGTGACTATACAACCTTTAGAAGATATCTGAAGACACACCTGGTTTTTTTTTAATGTTTAATGTTTTATGATGTGTTTATATATATTGGAAGTCGCCTAGAGTGGCTGGGGCAATGCGATAAGATGGGTGGGGTAGAATAATAATAATAATAGTAATAATAATAATAATAATAATAATAATAATAATAATAATAATAGAATAGGAAGTCCCTATGTTCATCTGAGAACTGTTGGAGGGTATGTTATTGTTGATCAAGTGGCACATCAGACTTTACAGACTTTGCATTAGAATAGCATGCAAGGAAATCAAGTGGATTCATTTATCTCATTAAAATATATATACAGCTTGATTGTTATTTTTTAAGAAAACCTTCAAAGCAATTTACAATGAGAATAAACAACAAATCTATTAGTAAAAACCATTAAACAACTCTATAGCCATCGTGCTGGGCTCACAGGGGCCAGGACACATGCCTGATCATGGCGCCCTGTGAACCCAGCATAATTTTTGCAAGATTTGCAAAAACAACACAGGGCTCTTGGGGCACCGCAAGCAGGCATGCACCCTGCTTTCAGTGGCGTAGCGTGGGTTGTCAGCACCCGGGGCAAGGCAAGTAATTTGCGCCCCCTAACCCGTGGATTTGCGCCCCCTAACCCTAACCCCCTGATGTTGCGCCGGGTGCGACCAGCCCCCCCTGCACCCACCACGCTACGCCACTGCCTGCTTTTCAACAGTGGGGAGGGGCTGCTGCAGTGGCGTGCTCCACCCACGGCCCCAACCCCATGGTGTGCCCTGGTGCATGCCCGGGGCACAGGTGGGGAACAATCTGCCGCTGGCAGATTATTTGTGAGATGCACAAGTAGACCCGTTGTAGCAGAAGTCGGAACAACTAGGTTTACAGCTGTCTTGTTCTCTTCTGAATCAGAATGTCTGAATCAGCTCTGATGACCACCTTCCTTGTAGCGTCGTTGCCATGACAAAACCTTATCAAAACAACAAGGAGAACACAGTGGATTTTCCATATGATTTGGAATGTCCATAGGCATATAGCTTGGAAGGTTGGAGATAATATTGCCAGAAAGAGAACAGGCACCCAAGTATTCATGGATGGATGTGTTTCTAGTCTGCAAAACTGTATGATTTTTACATGTATATATTCCAGAGTAAGACAGGAGCACTTGAAGGCCCAGAAGTGGACGGATTTGTAAAAGATATGATGGAACTTGTCAAGGTGACTACTTAGTGGTTTCCATGTTTTGTTTCCCATAGGTTTTGTGACAAATGTGGCTTGGTTTCAGTAGCTTAAAAGCATAAGGCACCAAAACAAATAACTGACTCCAGGTCTTTTGTGGAACAATAAAGAATAAGGAACATCACTTTGTTAACTTGGGGGCCTGGGTAACCTAATGAAGTGATAAATTATGATGTGGACTTAGCTTTCCTTGTGGCAGATTTATGAATGTAATAGACCCAATACAGCAGCTCTGAGGTGCACATGGTTTTCCAGGTACAAAAAGCTTCCTAATATTTCATTGAACCAGGAAGTGTTCCAAATACACACACACACACACACACACACACACACACACACGCACACACACACGCTTTGTGCCATGTGGAGCATTTTCCATTATAGAAGAGGATGGAAAGCACTGACCCATCTAGAGCTCTGTGTCCCATAGGGCTTTGGCCATGTTCTCTTGCTGTACATACCTTGCACCATCATCACCTCTACCCCTTCTTCCAAATCCTCCAAACTGGGCACACAAGTGAAGGACTAGTAGTAAAAACTTGGCCAGATTCATGTTTATACATTTAGAGAAGACACACACAGCATCATTCTATTTAGATAGCAGACAGTGGAGTGCGGTGTCAGTATTTACCCGACTCCCTGTCAACTGAGCTGCTGCTGTTTACTGAGACAGTGAGGGGCAAGGCAGTGAGAAGGTCTGCGTGGTGCAAATGCGCTGGCAGAGCCAGTCTGGTGCTGCTGTGTTTGCACTGTGCCAATCTCACTGCCACCTCTCTCCTCCACCTCATGTTAAGCAAAAGTGATTCAGCTGTCAGGAGATCAGCTAAGTGCTGCCACGCCACCATCTGCTGCAGATCACAAATCCATTATTTCTCCTTTTTGTTTTTCTTTCTTTCCTTCTTTCAAGCTGTACTGAGGCTTCCTATTCGCTGGCTCTTCTCCTCCTTTGTCTTCTTTGTTGTTCTTTGCTGTGGAATTCTTGTCCATGCTTGATGTTAGAAAAAATAACTCCTGAGAATGGATATTTTGTCCTCTGAAAGTAATTCTCTCTCTCTTTCCCCTCCTTCCCATTGTAGCCCAGCATCAGTGGCACTGACCTGGATAAGTTCCGCCAGATCCTGCTTCGCCATTGCGATGTGAACAAGGATGGGAAAATTCAGAAATCCGAACTCGCCTTGTGTCTGGGAATCAAAATTGCCCCATAGACCTGAATGTGCTTCTCCTGTGGCTTGCCAATTATTGTCTTTTGTGAGAGCCTGCTGGTCCTGGTAGAACATTTCCAGTGCTATGTTAATAACCTCTGTTATGCTGAGCCTAGAAGATAGAGGCAACTCACAGTGCAGATGAGAATCTTCATTTGCAAGTCTTCAGCCCAGCAGAATACATGTAATGAACAGTAACGACACACAAGCTGTTCCAAAGGAGATCTCATCTGTGGGGTTTCTTACACATTTTTAAAACATGTTTCATATCTACAAACTACCCAGTCTGTCAGAATGCTACGTGGCCATTGTACCAGGACTGCTGCTATATAGCATCACACTTTGTTGTACTCTGCTCCCTAGGCTATATCCTTAAAACTATTGGTTCCTTCTTGGTAGTCCATGTCTGTGACAACGGTGTAGTGTGTGATACTCACAGTATCCCCCCCCCTTTTTTTTTTAAGGCACAAAAGCTTGATGGTGTTGGAGGCAGTGTATTTGTAAAAGAATAAAAGCAACCGTTTAGAAATCAGAGCACAACTGGTGTGTGTATTACTTATAATATGTAACACCCTCCACCCTGATTTTAAATGGCAGGGGAGGACAAAGCTGGAAAACAGCAAAGGTTTGGCTGGACAGAAATATCCCCCCAAGTGGTGCTAATCTTGGCACCAAAGCTGATCCTGATCAAGGGGTCTCATTTCAAGGGTCCCAAGTCTTTCTGGTTTAAGATCAAGTCTCTGCTCCATCTCCTGTCCTTCTAGTGGGAGCCATCTCTCTTGTGTGCTTCAACCCATAGAGTGATCATTGACAATGCTCCAACTTTTTCTTTTCAAAAAAAGAAAACCCTCCAGCTCTTTTTTGTGCAAGACGTTTGAGGTCCAGTATATGCTTGAATTCCTGCCAACCTAGCAGTTCAAAAGCATGTCAAAGTGCAAGTAGATAAATAGGTACCGCTCTGGCGGGAAGGGAAACGGCGTTTCCGTGCGCTGCTCTGGTTCGCCAGAAGAGGCTTAGTCATGCTGGCCACATGACCCGGAAGCTGTACGCCAGCTCCCTCGGCCAATAAAGCGAGATGAGTGCTGCAACCCCAGAGTCAGCCACGACTGGACCTAATGGTCAGGGATCCCTTTACCTTTATATGCTTGAATCCATCCATTCTGCTTTTCCCTACTTTAAGGCACAATAGCATATTCTTTTCTACGGCTTTGTAAATCCTAGCTGAGTCACAAGCAGGTACATTTGTATGAGGGGAGCGGGTGGCGCTGAGCCTCTTAGGCTTGCCGATCAGAAGGTTGGCAGTTCAAATCCCTGCAACGGGGTGAGCCCCTGTTGTTCTGCTCCAGCTTCTGCCAACCTAGCAGTTCAAAAGCACACCAGTGCAAGTAGATAAATAGGTACCGCTGCGACGGGAAGGTAAATGGCGTTTGTGTGCACTCTGGCACTCATCACGGTGTCCCATTGTGCCAGAAGCGGTTTAGTCATGCTGGTCACATGACTTGGAAAGCTGTCTGTGAACAAATACTGACTCCCTCAGCTTGAAGCAAGATGAGCACCACACCCCATAGTTGCCTTTGACTGGACTTAACTGTCCAGGGGTCCTTTACCTTTAACTTTTTTTAACCTTTGCATTTCTATACAATGTAAGTCTAATATATTTTGGATAGCATCGAAGTTAGTCACATTCAGAGCAGAGCCCTTCAAATAAATCAGCTTGTTAGTTCAGTCCATTGATTCCAGTGGGTCTACACTTCTGGGTTCCAAAATAATTTGGAATTAAAGATAACTGCCTCTTCCTTTCCCCTTTTCACCACCGCTAATACTTTTTTTGCATTTTTATGTTCCCAACTCTGATGATGGCAATTGAAGTCATGCTGCTATTTGAACTTGAAAGATGGGTTTGTGTCCTGAATGTGCATACCACACATGCCTCTATGACATTTCAATATACAAGGGAGTTGTTTTATTGCAAACAAACCAGGCTTACAAGCAAATAGAATGCCAAACAGGAGACTTAAAGCAAAGGCCTCATTTGGCTCAACCAGTTATATAAGGTGCCAGTAGAGAGAATGGGAAAGATTTGGTTTTGTGGCTCTGTTCATGATGTTATTCACTGCTTCCCTCTCTATTTAACCAGCTGCAGCTTTTCTCCACCTTCCATGAGCCTTCACTGTGAGCCAAACAGATTGGCTGCAATCCAGGTAAAATTTAAGCATTGCTCACTTAAACATTGACTGGGACTGAAATGTATTTCACCTTTTTTTGTAACCAGGCAAAATCTTTTCTCTTTTCAAAAAATTTAAAATCAGAAGAAGTGCCAGCAAAACTCCCCAGTATGGGGCACTGCCTAGAGCAGTAGCCACCAACCTGGTGGCTTCCAGATGTTGGCTGGGGCTGATAGGTGTTGGAAGCCAAGAACATCTGGAGAGAGCAGCAGGTGGGCTAAGGACCAGGGTGTTGGGCTGGATGTGCAAAACCCATGTCCAGTTCCCTCCCACCCTCCACCAGCTCTGAAGTTCATTTGGAGACCTGGAGGGCAAAGACACTAACTTTCCTAGATTGCTCTATGCTACCGGCAGGAAGGACAGGAAACAAATGGACATAAGAAATATGATTGCTTTCATCTCCAGGAAAAACATCAGGGAGGTTTAAGTAATTTTCGCATATGGCCCCCAAGAGGGATTACTTTCAAAACCTGGTACATATTTGAAGTTCGGCTAGAAGTTTTTAAAATTCAAGACAACTGCTTCTAGCTGTAAAATAATTGAGTGTTGGGAAACCTTGGTGGGCAGAAAAGGGACTATCATTTCAGGAAGAGGGGAAGACACATGGCAAAGTTATTTCCTTCTTCGCCTTGTTTGAACACCGCAGAATATGTTATGAACACAGATCGGTTGTCTTGCCCTTTCTTACACAGGCAACGGACTTTGCCCTTCGCATGCATTCCTAGCGCATAATTGTGGTTCCTCCAGATGTTCTTTTTACTCTGCATTCAATATGATTTGTGCTCATAATGGTATTGGGGCAGTTACATGTGATCCCCTTTCAATACTGTTTGCACCTGCAAATGTTTCAAGGCAGACATACTTTTACGTTGTCAATCAGTGTCTATCCCATAACTTCCTGCTAAGATCCTGCAACTTTTCACACCACAATTTTTGGGAGGGGAATGGGGGGGCAAATGGAGGAGTTGTCACACTTTTGTTGTGTTATAGTGCACGAGTGTACAACTAATAAAGCAAACAGGTGTGTGGATGGTCCACTGGAAATCCACCACTAATGCTCTATTATTGTATCAATGACATGTTGCAAAATATATCATTAAAAAAGCAGTCTGGAGAGGCCCTTAGTAATCTGCTTATTTCAAAAATAATTGCCGCACATGCAAAATGCCGCACATGCACAGGCAATAGATATATGTGCCTTCTAGGAATTGCTGGACAGGATATGAAAGCACAATGGGAGAATGCCTTCTTTCCTAAATGGCATACTTGTGGGAAATGGAAATCCAGTTTCAGTTCAACTGCATACAAACAGGTATAGGTGACTGGTTCCCAATGCCTTATCCCTAAAAAATGGCACACAGATTAAAATTGTACCTAAAAGAACCTTATTAACTCGTAGGGCTGGTCCTAGACATTTTGCCACCTCAGGCAAAGGACAAGATGGTACCTCCTTCCCCGTTCCATGTATTGAAGTTAAGTGGATCAGCAACTGAATTTTAAACTTAGAACATGTCCATTTTGCAGTAGAGCCGCTGTGGCTAAGGGAGAAGAGTAGCTTTCACAAGCCATCTGGGGTGGATAAGATCCAAATGTCAATGGCTGTCTCGGCCACACTCAATTTGCTGCCTGCCTGTCCATATCAACTTTTCGGTGTGATGGGATGAAAGTCTAACATCCATGAAAAATATTCCAAATTCATTTCTGAAACTGTTGGGAAAGCCTCCAATAGTTCCCGTCAAGCAGAGTGTCAAGAATAATGCATTTTCTGAAGCAGAAGCAATATATTGTTTAGCTAAATTGTCTAAAATATGAAGAAACTAAAATTATCTGGGCTTCCTGGTATTACAAATCTGCAACGCACAAAGAAAACTTAGCAAAAAAACCAACCCATTGAGAACTATGAGCTGCTTTGTTGATAAGAGTCTTGCAGGGGGGAGGAGAAAAACTGGGGGGGCTCCCCCCACCCTGCTTTGCAGTTTTTTTGTTTGTAAGATTCTCCCTAGCAACACAGATGGTTATCCTGCTATGCTGAACAACCCAGAAACACAGAGAGGATTTTTGTTTACTGAACAGCATGTTCCAACTTTCCATTTCATTTTTTGCCTTCAAAGCTTCCAAGTAAGCCCTCGTGGCAACATTGCTACCAGTTGTTGAACAAAGCCAAAGCAAGCTGGGATATTGTTCTGGCTTTTTCCCAGAAACATCACAGCGGCATTCATACCCTTCATAATCAGGAGCCAGAAATGCCATCAACTGCAAGTGTAAAAGCAGCTAGTCCAGAAGCCTGAATTGTGATGATTCTAGCGAGGTTGGCACAGACCAGCGTGGTTTTCCCTTCCCCTGCTTCTGATTAATTGTGCCTCTAATTGCAGCAAGTCACAGAGCATCTGATCTGCCATGTGCTTTGAACTATGGGGTTGAATCAGACTTAGCATAGACCCATGGTTTCCAGTGGGGCTACTCTAAGTAAGTCTGAATTCAAACCTCTAAAATAAAAGGTCAACCAGAGTGATGCAGTAGACATAGGAAATGCCAAAGTCTGCACTACATGTTCCCTTCATGGGGCCCAGGACTAGATGAGAATGAGCCTCAGTGTGTTGTAGGCTGTTTCGCTTCTCCTGCTGCTTCTGCTGCAAGGAGGAGTTTGAAAGTTTTCACTCCCTTTGGAAAGGAACTACTGCAGCTAGTTGTACTGTCCAAACCTAACAGATCTTAAATATGATCTGTGTGAAATAAGTCAGCTTCAAACCACCTAATTCATTTTGTAATTCATTAATGTAATTAAGGGTGTAAAATTCCATCACAGCAGACAGCATGACAAGGAACCCTGTTTTTCTTGGAGGCCAAACTGCAGCAGAACTGAGACAGCACTGCATGCGAGCAACACAGGTCAGAACAGAAATCAGTGCCTTCTCACATCCCTCCCTTCACTTTATAAAAAGAAAAAATAAAGTCAAATTATTATTATTATTATTATTATTATTATTAGAGTTTGGATTTGATATCCCACCTTTCACTCCCTTTAAGGAGTCTCAAAGCGGCTAACATTCTCCTTTCCCTTCCTCCCCCACAACAAACACTCTGTGAGGTGAGTGGGGCTGAGAGACTTCAAAGAAGTGTGACTGCCCAAGGTCACCCAGCAGCTGCATGTGGAGGAGCGGAGACGCGAACCCGGTTCACCAGATTATGAGACTACCGCTCTTAACCACTACACCACACTGGCTCTCATATATATTATGAGTGGTATATATTATTATATACCACCGTTCATCTGAAGATCTCAGGGCAGGTCACAAGATAAAAGTAGGGGCTAAAAGCTGTACTAGTTTTAGTTAAAATGAAACAATTCTCTCCCCTCCCACCAACACATTTAAAAGGCCCTAGAATATTAATCAGCCCAAGGCCTGATTGAAGAGGACTGTTTTCACATATTGCCTAACGATGTATAATGAAAGCACCAGGTGAGCCTCCCTGGGGAGAGCATTCCACAAATCTTGGCCTAAAAAAATGAGCCATCCCCAAAACTGATCTTATGGCCAGCAAATATTTACCATATTGTGGAAAGTGCATATTCAATTCTCTAGAGACTATCTCTCATTATTCCCCCAGATACTTCAGTCATTGCTACTGCTAAAGCTACTCTGACAATTTTATCTCCACAAGCTGAGAGCACTTGTAAATGCTGAGAGGCGGCAGGCCCATTTCAGTCTATTATGGAATTCTGTCAGCCATTATTATTATTATTACGCTACTGGAAGACTCCAGAAACTTGGTCTCCCAGTATTTTAAAACATGGCTCTCCCTTAGAGGAGGATGCAAATACTGTTCCAACAATAATAGCTAGAGATGGGGTTTATTTGGATTTATTGTTTTTCGTCCATAGCATGGCTTTCTGGATAAGGCATCCTGACAGTTTTGATAAAGCAGTGCTTTATGGCTGTGTGAGAATGACTCCAGTTCAGAATGTGCCTGAAAACCCCACAAACAAGCCCCACTTCTCTGCTGGTGTGTCTGCTGTTCTAGTAAACTACTTGTTTCTTTCTCTACCCCCCCCTCAAAAAAACTCCCCACTTTTATTATGTTTACTCCAGTAATGGACCTGGTTGTAGTTGTTACAGAATAGCAGCACAGAATAAAACATTTTGGAAGGTGCATGGGGACTTGGAAGGTCAAAGCATTGCATGATGTAGGATCTCCAAGCTAAACATACTCAGCTCTGTCAACTATTCTGCAAAGGACTTGATTTCCAGGCTCCTGGTCATCCTGGTCATCCTCCTTGGGCCTCTTCTCCCCACCCCCCACCCTGGCATCTCTCTCGATTCCTTCAGACATTGATCTAGAGCAGTGGTCAAATACCCAAAGTCTCCGCCCTAAGTTCATGCAGCTCTCCAGATACTGCAAACCCACCTCCATCCTTTGGGGAATTGCTTCTGCTTCTTCTAAGGCGTGGGTGTGCATCAGAGGTATAGAAGGAGGCATGCGCAGTGATCCCAGAACAGAAAACCCCCTGCAGTGAGCCACAGGAAACAGAGGCCTGGAGAGGAGAGTTGGGGGAACAGAAATGGATAGAGCCAAAATGGATGGAGTGATGGAAAGAGGCAAATGCATGCAATCAGCTCTGACCTCTTTTATTGGATTGGTGAAAGGGGAGTAAAGCCTAGTTGGATGGAGAGATGGAAGGGGGAAGCACAAAGAGAAAGAGAGGAAGTGATGCACCCAGATGGTCCAATGAAGACAAGAATGCCAATCAATCCTAAAACCTGCCCCCCTTACTTTCCCCTGTGTGGCCCCTGAGAGAGAAAATGCTTTCCTTCCCTGTTGTGAAAAACCAAGAATGGCATTTCCGCAGGAGAGATGTGGTAGATTCTCAGTGATCCTTCATAACCTCCCAAAGGCAAAATCAGGACAGTGGTTTACCTGGGGCAATTGCTAGAAAATAAAAACCGTCAGTGGTTTTTATATATATTAAAAGGGGATGATAGTTGGAGTACATGTAAGCATAAAGGGAGTATCTTCTGTATTCTATTATTTGACTCTTGAATATATAGTATTGGTCTGAACAGCATCCAGAAACACAATCAAGAACATAAAAAAATGCTATAATATTTTGATTAGTCTGCATGGTTGGGTATATCTTTTTTTGTTTGTGTTGCAAGAAAATATTGTTGGCGTTAATGAAAATAATTGTCTAGGAAGCTGCCAACAGGAGTATCACTGAGCATCTGCCACCTATTAATAACAATCCATCATGAGGAACACCCTAATTACCGGTATTTATCTCTTTAAATGGACGGCTAATCGTAACAATAATCTGATTTAGAAGAGAACGTTGCTGTTATAAAGTGAAGCCTTTAATGGGGCATTGTTGTGTAATTACACCATAGAACACAGCCGTGAAAGTCCCCTTGCCCCTTTTTTGTCAGAGACTCCAGGAGATAATGAGGCACAATCAGTTTGCTCCCATTAGCTGCACCTGCATTTTCACTGCATCCTTTAAAAAATTACATCATGCCACAAGGAGCCATTTGCAGAGGGGGCTCCAAAGGGACCCCCAACAAGGAGAGTACGACAGGAAAAGAAGTGAAACATTGTTTAGTGAGCAGCAGGACTAGCTCAATCCACACTAGTATTTTTGTTTTTGAGATGTAGGCCATATGCCTTTGGGCTACAACTTCCATCATCTCTGACCATTGGGCATGCTGGCTGGGACTGATGTGAGTTGGAGTCCAATGGTATCTGGAGGGGGCCACAGCTTTGCCAGCCCTGCTCTAGGCTAAAGGGACCCCTGACCATTAGGTCCAGTCGTGACCAACTCTGGGGTTGCGGCGCTCATCTCGCTTTATTGGCTGAGGGAGCCGGCGTACAGCTTCCGGGTCATGTGGCCAGCATGACAAAGCCATTTCTGGTGAACCAGAGCAGCGCACAGAAACGCCGTTTACCTTCCCGCCGGAGTGGTACCTATTTATCTACTTGCACTTTGACGTGCTTTCGAACTGCTAGGGTGGAAGGAGCAGGGACCGAGCAACGGGAGCTCACCCCGTCACGGGGATTCGAACCACCGACCTTCTGATCGGCAAGTCCTAGGCTCTGTGGTTTAACCCACAGCACCACCCACGTCCTTGCTCTAGGCTACCAGGTGCCTAAATATAAACAATGAGTGGATTTTTTGGTTTTCTTTCTTTAAAAAAATCTGTGATTGTGTAAAAAAGGACATGCATGAGAGAGAATAATTCTTGAGTGCGATAGTGGCTATAATCCTGCAGCTTTCTTGTAAGGAGGGGTGGTTAGGTGCAGACCTCCAGGCCTCTCTATCCAGCCCTGAGGACTTTCTCCAGGGCATCCAGCCTCCCCAGGGCATAGCATTCACAGGCTATGTCATCCTCAAGTGCTAGAATGTGTCACTGAATTGTGGCAACGCCTCTTGCTTGCTTGGAGAGATGGAGAGATGTGTTTGCATATGTGCAAAAACCTCTGGCTGCAATTTCTCAGCAATGTAGCCTACGATGCAGAAGTGAGAGCCACATATTTGGACCTTCCCACTTCTTCAGACTCTATCCACTTTTGCATTTGGCTCCACACAGGTGGCACTGTGGTCTAAACCACAGAACCTAGGGCTTGCAGATCAGAAGGTCAGCGGTTCGAATCCCCATAACGGGATGCAATGTTCGCCCCGTTACAGGAAAAGCTGATCATGGAATATGAAAGGGCCTTTTCCCCCTTAACAAAGTGTGGACTTAGACGTATGAGCCATTATATGACAAAGGATACATGTGGGGAATTTTGGGGGGCATCCTGAGTCATGCCAGTTAAGTGTCATGTCACAGGGCTTAACCCAAGCCAACCTTTCACCCCTCAAGTCTTATTCTTAAGCAGTCAACTTGCTCTTGCTGAAAGAGCTTAGACTTCTCCTAGCAATGCCCAAAGGACACTTGGTTTAAGTAAGGTAGGATAAGCTTGTTGACTGAAAACCACTCACGCGTAAGGGATGATGAATGGCTGAATTATAGTCTTTGTTTGCTTTGGCTATGGCGCTGGGCTCTGGAGGATCATCTGGGCAACTGCAACCTCCTGCTTGTGGGATGCAGATGCTGGGATCATCGTTGGTTCATACCATGATTTAATATTGTTTCAAATAGGAGGGCAAAACGCTAATTTAAAAACAAAGCAAAAAAGGAAACAGACAAAGGAACGCAATAGTGTTGCTCTGGCCCTGCCGATTCCAGGCTAGCAGGGCAAAGTGTAAGGCAGTGGAACCACCGTTGTATTTCCCTCTACCTCAGCCACCACCAATATCTTAGGTGTGTCGGAACAGGGGGATGAAAAGCAAACCCACGTATCTGCAGCACGGGAGGAGTGTAATCCCAACAAGGTGAACACTTTGTGGATTCTTCTCATCATCGTCATTTTAGTTGTATGCTACTTTCCATGGCAAATCATGCTCAAAATGGCTCACAGCAATCTAAAAAAACCAAACCCCACAATATTAAAAAGGAGTTTAAAACAAAGGACAATTACAAGACACAACAAAATAACATTAGGCTAATGAAAACATCTCAAATGAATAAACCTACAATATGTTGTATGAAACTAAGTTCCACTCAGAGTAAACCCATCTAAATCAATGAACCAAAGTTAGTCATGTCTATTAGACTTTAATGGCTTTACTCTGAATTGGACTCTCATTGGATACAATTCAATAAAATTAAACAATCCATTGACAATTCACAATAAAAATATACAAGAACACAATCTAGGCAGCAGCAAAAATAATGCTGACCCCAGTAGTTTTGAAACCAGAGATGGAGAATGTCTAGCCCATCTCCGCCTTCAAGAACTGTTTATATACTGTAGTGCTGTGAACTAAACCTATAAGCAACAGAACAAGGTTTATTTAACAAGTTTCCGGAACATCAAACCAACTGACTAGAAATAATTATGCAAAATATATCCCTGAGCGTTGCTCAGTTGCAGCAACCATATCCAAACACACTGAATTGGATGCGCTCTGATGTGTACACATCTTCAGAACTTATCAGTATCATATTTGCTTCATACCTTCCAACATTTTGATGAAAATAAGGACGTCCTAAGGAAAAGCGGGACATTCTGGGATAAAATCAGAAACTGGGACGGCTTCTGTAAATCCAGGACTGCCCCTGGAAATAGGGACACTTGGAGGGTCTGGAATGCCTACTTGGAAGTTAATTCCCTCAAGATTAATAAGACTTCCTTCAAAGAAAATATGTTTAGGATGAGAGCATTCATGTGAAATATACAGCTATTTTCTGTCTCAGAAATTCGATGCATGAGACAAACCTTCCACTCTTCCCAGAACATGATTTGCCCCTTCTATGCATTCCTATCCCACTATTCTGCCTGGTGCTACCACTGATGCCCTCTTTTAAATGAACCAGTCTGCAGAGGACATCAACAGTCTATGTTTATGAGTTTTTAAAATATTTATTTTGCCTGCCCACTTCCAGGTGGTGGGGGCAAGTGGTTAAGATGTTTCTGAGTGGGAAAATGAAACATGACACTGTTAATGAGATGGCCAGCCCCAGGAAGAAAACAACCGTCTTGAAAACTGTCTGCGGTATGAAATAACTTGGAAGGAAGGCAATTCATACCCTTCGTCTGAACTAACAAACACAGCCATTTTTTATGTGTGTTTTCACTTGCATTGTTATTCTTCTATATTCTTTGGGTCTTTCTTTCTCTGGCTTCTTAAGAGAGTTTGTATATCAAAAAGGGTTCCTTTGTTTTTCAAACTCATTGTATGGAAAATATACATACAGTATGGCTGGCTTTAAGAACAAATTTCTGGTATGCCCCTAGTCTATTCATTCTCCTTTGACACGATTTATTTTTTTCTAAAAGGATATTTTATTTACTGAAATCTCTAAGTGGATTATTTTTTCCATCTCGTCTACTTAGAATGCATTGCCTATTTTTCAGGCAGAACTGTGCAACATAATATTTTGCTATTTTAGAAAATGTAAATGGCTTTCTTCTGAAAAGCTTTTAGAATATTTATTTGGTTTTCTTTTTTAATGAACTGCAAAACATTTCCTGCCAGACTTTTATGTCAGCTTTTGTTGTTGTTTTTTAGGGTTTTTCACTGCTCATTTGATCTGCTTGAGTCTTATTTCCCTCATATTGTTTTGCCTGACAAAAGAACCCAACAAATTTCTTGGATTCCCTCCAGTATATGAAAGGAAAGCTGAGGACATTATGTTATAATGAGAGATTTTAAAACATTCTAAATGACTTGGAGATTTCTTTACCACAGGGCCAAAACATAAAGTGGGTGAGGAAAAAGGGAAGAGTGAGAGGCAACAATCAAATAAACACTTTTCTCTTAATGCCCCTGACATATATATTATCTCTAAGATGGTTGGATAGTGTTTTGTATGCCTCCTTCCAGCAACTCCTGCAGACAAGCTGGTGCCAAAAGTAGTGCTCTGCTTTCCTTTGGACAAGAACAGCAAGGCTGAGGGGGGTGTTTGGACAGTTCAGGACCTCCATACATACGGCCCAGGCTTGCGCCCAAGAGAAGTCATTTTTGTGCTGCTAATGCAGCGATTTGACTTCACCCCTGGAGGTGCACTCCATGAGAAAGGCGGATGCCAGCAACAACAACATATGCTATCTTTCATTCTCAATGGCTAATGGTGCCAATAAGAATGAGTTTATAGCATGCTATAAATGTGTGTTGGATGTGCTTCAAATGCAGCCACCATTTTTATTTCTTTTCTGTATAACGACTAAGCTCTGTTTTCCTTGTACAGTGGTATCTCAGAAGTCGAATGGAATCCACTCCGGAAGTCCGTTCAACTTCCAAAACGTTCGGAAACCAAGGCGCAGCTTCCAATTGGCTGCAGGAAACTCCAGTAACCAGCATTATTTGGGGGGCATTCATGTGCTTTAAACATGTGTTGGATGTGATTTAGATGGACGGTATGCATCTGTCCCAAACTAGGACAAAAACAACCTTCCTTCAGTTTCCTTTTCACTCTCTGCTGCCTTAGTACATAGAGGAGACACCTTCCACCCTGCCTTAAAAAAATCTGTAAGTGCCTTTGCCCATATACTCCCCATCTTATTTCCTACTTCAGTTCATATGTTCCATGTTTTCTAGGAAGCCAGCAGGCTCCCTTCTGAATGTGAATTAGTGCTTTTTTTAAAAAAATCATGCATACTGAGTCCCCCCCCCCTCTCATTGTAGTGTTTACCGCTCAAGTGCCATTTAGAAATTATTTTTAGTCTCCTTAATCCTGTTCCACCATTGGAAAACAGGTAAAATAATAGCCTCCAATACAAACAGAGTGGGCAAGTTGAATGCAAAACTCCTCTTGTCCATAATTGTATGAAGCGGAGGGGTGGGAAAGAGGCTGTGCTGTTCCTGGGGCTCAAAAAAAGTAGGCTCAACAACAACCTCCTCTACCCTTGAAACCTCAAAACGGAGCACAAAAGTTAAATAAATGGTGTTATAGGTCTGTGGGTGAGATGCCTCCAAACCTTAGAAATTAATAAACAATAGGATTTTAATTATTTGGAGTACTGAAGCGAAGATTGCAATCGAGTTGGGGGGGGGGGAATACAGACTAAGCTTCCTTTCCAAGCCAAGGCCTAGACCTAGGATAGATAGAAGCGTTATCTTGACAAAAGGTATTGATGGCCCAACTGAGAGGAATTCTTGGGGCTGGGCAAACAGAAGGTTGCCAGGTAACTGGGTGTGAAGTGACAGGAAATGAGAGTTTTTAGCAAGGTGTGCTGGGAAGAAGAAGGTAGAGAACAGAGAGGGAAATCCATCTTAGGCAGGCTGCCTGGAGGCAGGCTGGAAGAGATGCCTTGGACTCCAGTGTTGCACTCTTGAGAGGACCATGCTGTAAGATCTGGACTCCTTCCTTCCAAACTCAGGTGTAAATAGGGGAATAAGTCATATTTCTTAAAACTACGGCAGTCTCCACCTGCCTTGATTCTCGCTGGAACACAAGACCCTGGGTGAGCACATGGAGCCCCTTGGGATCTTGCCACCGCTAGGCCAAGGAACGGGTGGTACCCACATTTTGTAACAATATGATACTTTCCTGCTTCTGGTCTTTTTAATGCTCTGCTTTTGCTCTCTGCTTTTTCTTTTCTTTTTTTTACATTTGCATTATTTTAGTCTGTTTTTATCTCCTGGGGTGATGATTTGTAGATGTGTCATTGTGCTTCAGAGCCTGTTTTATTGCTTTATGATTTGCGATGTTTTTAATATATACATCATTGTTTTTCACACGTAGAGAGTGGCTCTGAGAGAAACCACTCTGAAGGGCAGCCTCTAAATAAATGCCGTATTTACTTGAGTCTAATGCGCCATTGAATCTAACGGCTGCTCACTCTGTCCAGAGGTGGGCGAGGTTTGTGGCCCGGCGCATGGCTTCCCTGTCCTTTTGGAACCTCACTGTTTTGTTGACCATTGCTCCACCCCATTGGCCGTTGCAAAGCCTTCTGGGTTCCCACCAAACCCAGATTCAAATCCAGCCTATCCATGGTGGCCTGGGGGGTGGGGCAAAAAATCACCTACAGCAGTTCAGTAATAAAACAATGATGCCACACCAGCAACAGTTCAACAATATGAGCAAAACTAGGGTTGCCATATTCTGAAGAACAAAAAAGAGGGCACATTTGCCGACTTCTATTTTTAACTATGGATGGCTATGACAACTCTTGTTTTACATGCCCATGAAAAACAGGATGTGTCCTGGAAAAAGAGGACAAAGACATAATTCAACTTGGCGGGGAAAAAGACACAAAATCAGCCATCAGCAAGACTCAATCCCCCCTTCAAAAGCTAAAACCAACCCAATTGCTATCATTCTGGGAGAAATGATCTGGGATGTGGGGGTGCTCATTTTCCGTGTCTCTAGTATTGCAGCATGGGGAAAGTGAGCTAAAATGGCAAGTGCCACATGGCACACACACCCCTCCAAGCAAGTACTGTAGTGCAAGCGTGCTTCATGAGAACCCCATAGCCACACCATTTCTAAAACTGTACATCAAAAATGGACTTTTTTGGCCAGTGGCAGACACCATAGCTTTACTCCCACCTGCACAGCATAACGTTCAGTCTAATGAAGAGCTCTGGTTGACTCAAAAGCTTGCTCATTTCTGAAGGTCGTAATGAAAGGACTTCGGGATTTTAAAAAATTTAAATGCCTGTTTGACACTTACACATGCTTGCCAATGCAATCTACCTATTCCAAAGCTTAGCTTAATTGGAAGGTTTCCTTTGAGAAAAGCATGCTGCCCTCAGTAAATGACATCATCATTATGTCATTATGAAATAGGGAGGGTTGCTTTGTCCCTGAGATCCCCACTCTTCTTTACCTTCCTCCTTCCCCCACCCCAAAAAGGATTCTTCAGGTAATGAGGGGGGCTGTCCTTTGGTTTCTTAAAGGATCACAATATGAAGAAGCCCTCTGAGTCCACTTCCCTCCCTGAAATCAGCCCATGAAATTTTCATGTGTTCCAACTTGCAATGATAATATTAATATTACAGTCTTCGCTGGGCTTCTGCTCATATTTTATGACTCTTCGTAATGAATTTTTCAACTGGCTTTAAAACGTGGCCTAATCTTTTTCTGCGAGTGTCTTTAAAATAAAAATCTCATGGGTAAATAAAAGTCCCCAGGGAGAATCCTGGCTCCCTGACAGCCAGATGTTTGGGAGATCTGCATCCCAGATGTGAAGCAGCTGGAAGTGGATGGGTTTTTATCCAATGCTGTCCTACTGTCATTGGATAGAATAGATTGGATGAGCAGTGCATGGGCGTTACAAGGACAAAATGGAAATCTCTAAGTAAACGAATGAAATTCAAACAAAATGAAACAGAATGGTGGGTCTTCACAAAATGATCCCTGATGCATAGACGACCCATTTGCATTAGCATGCCAAGTCTTCCCAGAGTGGATGCACCACAAACAAAGAGTCTCAGGCCAGGCATGATCAAGAAGCCATGAAGGAGATCGCTGTTCCAGTGTCCAGCATTCTCCTGACAGCCCCTTGACACATACTGAGCTAGATGAATCCATGGTCTGTCTTGGTTTAATACGGTTCCTTTACATGTTAATTCAGGCGCTGATGACTACATAGTAGCCCTGAGTAAAAAATCAGTCATGCTAACTTTAAGACCAGACCATGGTGACATGTCCAGCTGGTGACAAGCGCAGGATTCAGCCCAGGTCTGCTCTTGGCACGCCGCTACAGAAGGAAGTGACACTGGATTACTGCCTTGCAATAGGCCAGCACTGCTCTAGGCCAATATAGACAGACAGTCAGACAGACATTCTCTATGGTAGGTGCTGGCCAGGCTGATTAGGTTGTGAGACTCAGCCCTGGGGCTGCATTGGTTCATGGCTTTTGCATAGCAAATAACAAGGTTGCCACAAGTCTGGGCAGTTTTGTTAGTGAGAGGCAACTGGATGCACGTGATGGATTGGGCAGTGAGGAAAATACTTCATACCCCACTAATGAGAACAGATTGGCTGGCAGCATGTTGAATGCGCAACTTCTTAGCCTTCTGCAACAGATGTACAAGGTTGGGGAGATTGCAATTTAGCAATTAGATCTCATTATTAAGCAAATTATATATGGTGCCAGTTTAATAAATCACCATGTAGGCCCTACACACAGGGATCCAAGAAAGAAGAACTGTCTATTTTTAATTCATTCTTTTAATTATTTAAAAAATGCTCTTTTTTCCTTTTTGCTGAGTACTTCCATGGCTCCTCTTCTGTGATTCCATAATGTTAGAAGGTTTCAATGACCTCCCAAGGCACCCCATTTGTCATTATTTTTTAAAAAAAGAAAATTGGCCATGCCCACTTTGGCGTCAGAGTGTTGAACATGGTTCAGTGTAGCCCTCAGGCAAAAAAAGGCTGGCCACCACTGATGTAAGAAATAATCCTAGTTTCCATATCTGTCATGGGCCCCAATTAGAATGAATGGCTTCACAAATGATTTAGCATTTTACATTTTACATTTCCTCTTAGTTGAATGCAGGGCTGTAGCACCCAGCTGTTGAATACTACTACTATTACTTCATCCACATTTACATCTTTGGAAATAAATGCATCCCTGTTCTATAGAGGCATGGTGGTGGCATTCACTCTCCCCATCACTTGAACTACTTATGAATTCCTATATGTGCCTTTTTCCTTATTTGATTATGGGTATTGCCTGTGCCTGGGCAACTGTCTGAGGTTGTCCACGGATCTCAATCAGCACTAGAGAAATTGCTTGTAAAGGGGGGGGGGGCGTTGTCTGCTATACACATCAAAGCAAACAAAAGAACTTGCAAGCCACAAAACCAGGTTTTTTAAAAATTTCCCTGGGCAGAATAACTAAAGCAAATTTAAAATGTGGGTGCCGTCACATTAACTGCACTTTTAAATCAATCGGAGCTTATTTATGATGCACAAACTTTTCAGACAGTAAAAGTATAAAAAAGTTGTAGCAGCTGCAGACAGCTTTGCAACACAGTGGGGTGGTTTTATGGCATGTACGCTCTTCTTTTTCTCATCCAAGTCAATTTAATTGTTTGGTTTCCTGGTTGCAAATGAGGCTGAAGGAAATCAACGGGCTCTTGTATTTCTACGGCATCTGTCATTGTACCTGGGAGTAATCATGGTGTGGTAGCGTTATGCAGTTTTTAATAATTGCAAACAGAGCAGAACAGAGGCCCAGAGACCAATTTGGTGCATTGTAATGAATGGCTTCCATGAACTTCCTGGCTTAATCATTGCTGTGCCTTTTTCTGTTTATCCTGTAGTTACACAGCATATATAGTAATCAATCTAGACTTTAATTGGCAAGAAGCCTTGAGAAAAATTAAAGCTGGATTCATAGACGGCTGCAATATGCTTCCCAGTGGCATTAAATCTCTCTCTGCATTTCTTCTTACTACCCACTACAAAAGGATATAGATCATCAAAAGATTGTGGATTGGCCACTAGGTATAATCTTATTGATTTATCATGTCTGTATTCTATCCTCTCTTTTTACAAGGAGCTAAAGTTGGTATAACGGGACGAGGGTGGCACTGTGGGTAAAAGCTCAGCGCCTAGGACTTGCCGATCGCATGGTCGGCGGTTCGAATCCCCGCAGCAGGGTGCGCTCCCGTCGTTTGGTCCCAGGCCTGCCAACCTAGCAGTTCAAAAGCACCCCCGGGTGCAAGTAGATAAATAGATACCGCTTACCAGCGGGAAGGTAAACGGCGTTCCGTGTGCTGTGCTGGCTCGCCAGATGCAGCTTGTCATGCTGGCCACGTGACCCGGAAGTGTCTGCGGACAGCACTGGCTCCCGGCCTATAGAGTGAGATGAGTGCACAACCCTAGAGTCTGTCAAGACTGGCCCGTACGGGCAGGGGTACCTTTACCTTTTACCTTTAAAGTTGGTATGCATTGGGTTATCCAGTTTCAAGCAAGACTCAAAAACTTTAAGAAGTTATGCAGAGGGATAGTGACTTGTAAAAGATAACTTTTCCAAGTGATTGGAATATGTTGTTGTTGTTCTTATGGCTGGACTCAGACCCATTGAGTTCAATGGGACTTACTATTGAATAGGTATGCATGTGTTTTGCTGTGAGCATCAGGGCTGAGCTGAGATTTTGAACCCAGGAATATAAACCTTTAATCAAAGAAAAAGATAAATCAGCAAGCACCGAGAATTCACAGAAGCTACTACAGCCCTAGTGCCGTAGCACGAGCTGTCAAGAAGCTTACAGAACAAAACTAGGCATGTCTACTCAGAAGAAAGCTGAGATTTACTCTCAGCTGTGTATAGGGTTGCAGCTTTCATTAAACTTCATTGGCACGTCCAATGTAGTGATACGACAGTATAATGCCATCTCGGGTCTGCCTGAGGAGTTCACCACAACTGTGGTTTTTCCATTTTTCATAGATCCTTTCTCCCCAGTTTAGGATGACCAGGCTTTCGGGTTCAAGTCCAGCAATTCCTCTTGTAGTTATTTTGGTCCAAGACTGCCTGAAGCATGGACTAGGCCAAGTGGTCAGTCTGATGATGATTGGGATCCATATTGCCCCTCCACGGACATCTGGGCTTCTATACAAATGTTCTTGCTTCATCATCAGCCTTGCCCTGCTCTGCTGGTAGTCCTCATTTCCAGAGATAATGGTGATGATATGGGGTGGTATTCAATCAGATTTTATTCAGAGCAGACGCACTGAAATGAATGGACCTAAGTAAGTCATGTTCATTAATTTCAATGGCTCTACGCTGAGTAAAAACTTAGTTGGATGATTCTATGAATACAACCCATAGTTTCAGGCAGTGTTGTCACAATAGACACATGCCTTCTCTCCCTAATACAGGCCTGGGTTCCAGAAAGACCTTCAGAACTCTTCCCTTTGGTACCTCAGAACTATTGTCAGTTGTTGTTGTTGTTGTTGTAGCCCTCAGAAAGTGGTTAGTCCTATATTTCTGCTGGTTTTCAGGAAACAATAAGAAACACAAATGTCTTGTTTTGGAGTCAGTTGTTGTTAGGATTTGCGTCATATTCTCCTCCACACACACACCCTACTCCCTGCTGCCAAAAGAAAGAAAAAGACCCCTCTGTGGAACTGAGAGACTTTACAACTCTTAAGAACTCGTGACTCCACATTCTATTTCTTGGTGCTCTTGTCCATTCAAAATGTGGCCAAATGACATAGCATCCTGGTTCTCCAAGGGCACGTGCTGCAGAAGTGGGCATTGTTCCCACACACAAAAATCCTCCTTTTGTTTCCACGAAACAAGCATTATTCTCCAGAAGCAACAAATGCAGTGCCAGGACACCTGCCTTCAATGTACTTAGCAGTTATTAATATTCATAGACTAATTAAGGGGATAATTCACTGATCAAAGGGAGAACTGCAATGCAGTAAAAGTCTCGGTGCGGCACTGTAAATTAAAGTCCCTACAGAGAGAAGAGCAAGCATTGGATTAACCTAAGTGTGCTCAAGGGCAGAAAGAGATGCCATCAATGGCCTGGGAAGATAGTGGACCCAAACCTGCATGAGTTACCTTGTAGTCCAGGGATGTGGAACCTGTAGCTCCCCAGATATTGTTGGACTTCAACTCCCATCAGGCCTGGCCTGTGTGGTTGATGTTCAGAGATGATAGAAGTGGCAACACTTCTATCCACAAAACCTGGAGAGCCACATGTTTTCAATCCCCACTGTAGCCACTGGTGTGACTTGGTAATATTAGACTCTGAATTTAGCAGTCTTAAGGTGGGGACTCCTTATATGGCTGCTGTTGCATCTGGGGGGTCCTCCTGGCTATTGGGTCCCTGGACTGCTATCCCAAAGTCTGTAGTGACACTGGCTCCCTCTCCCTCTGGCAGCACCATCAAAAGGCCACTCTTGCAACTGCAGTTTTTCATTGTGTTTTCTTCCCCCCCCCCCCCCATCTACATCCTTCTTCTCACCACATGGAATTGAGAAGAATTGTGAGACTGTGAAGTTGAGCAACCAGGGGAGCCCCCAGCCACCCTCACTTCAGTCTTTTGTGAGGAGGACGTACGATTGGGATGAGAACCCCACCATGTACCAATGCCAGAAAATCTTCAGCAATAACCAAGTATGGTATACATGAAAGTTCTGCAGGTGGACAACAGAAGAGCATTGATCTCTAAGAGGGAGTAGAGCACATAGATTTATAAACAGAAAAAGCATAAGTATCAGGGACAAGAAGTCTTACAGGGAAGGAAAGGAAGAACATAACTGCTGGGGGCTGTCCCAGAGGTTTTAAGGGACAAAGAGAGATCTGGAAATATAAACCCAAGACTTCCACTCCAGTAGGAGTGATCAAATAGGAATGGTTGGCCTGTGGCAGGGCAGCTCAACAAGATGACCTCCTCAAGATCCTGGAAGCAACCTGATAGGACTGTCCAAGGTGGGTGTTTGCTAGCTACAAACTACCATGATCATAGAATTGTAGAGTTGGCAGGGACCCTGAGGATCACCTAGTCCAGCCCCCTGCAGTGATGTAAAGATGAAGGCTTGAAAGGATGAATAATATGTGGCTCTCACAATAAGTTCTACACTAATAATGTGAGAAAGATAAAAGCAATTCCTGGGTGCCCTAAGGAGCGGGTTTGGATTCTAGTAACAAGGAAACATTTATGTATGTCAGCAGATTTAGACACAGGCTTCTTTATGTAATAATGTCCCTTCTTGTGGAGAGTTTGTTTCACATATTCTCCCAAGCTTTATGGATTTATTTCCTCCTCCTTTTTCAGCATATGTCTCCTCTCCTATTGAAAGCCAAAGATCCACTTAGGCTATGGACTATATCACAACCCTGTAACGTTGCTGAGTGCCCCAAATGCTGGCATGGACAACTTGAGAGCACCTTTCTTCCACCCTGGATCTCTTGCTCTAGCTTGAGTTTCCATCAACTCATTCCCAACAGTCACAGACAGACACTACTTAAGAGCCAGTTAGACAATAAACAAACTGCGAGCTGGGTGTTGCCAGCATATGGACAATACCAAAGTCCAACTTGCCGCCACCACAACCTCCTAAGATCAGAGGATATGAGGGCACTCTGGAAATCCAGGATCAAAATCCATAGAAGGATCAAGAACCATTATCACTCCACCCTCATGCTGTTTATTTCTTTAAATGTTCATCTATAAATACATGAAAGGATAGTAAGTGGCAGGGCTTCTCCCTGTAATAAGTCCTCCTAGTATTTTCTTTTCTTTTCCGGATGCTGGCTGGTAAAAATACATTATGTTCTGAGTTTCAGTTTAACTTCAGCATAGGAAGCATTAGAGCAAGCCTTGATTACACACCTTTGAGGGAATAAAAAGTGCATTAAACAGAACAATCTGCCAGGAAGGCCACTTAGCAGCTCTGTTGCTGGGCAGTAACTGAGTGCACTGCATCCGTAGCTGAACAGAGTGAACAAATGTCAAAAGCAAAACATCATGCATCAAACGAGGCCGCTGAGTGCAAAAAACTTTGCTTTACTTGAGCAAGCTGTTGCTTCTTATCGGCTACCTCATTAGAAGCAGATGGAATCCTGATGATGACAGAGCTGGTATAATGGGCAGGCCGCTTTGTTTTCCCATCCATCAAGCGGTTTTAGCTTCTCACCCCTTTTAAAAAAGGCTTTATGAGTGTTAAAAGGGCACAAAACACAGGCAGCTAGCTTCTTTGTTTCTTTACATCAAGATACATTTGCACTAAGACTGATAACAAACAGCTTAGTGTCAGATGCATTGTGAAATGTCCCTTGCAAGCTCATAAAGACTGGCTCTCTCATTAGGCAAAATGTAGATGCTGGCCTCGGGTGGCAGATGAGTGAGGGCTCTCTGCTACTCGCATTCCATAAAGGTAAAGGGACCCCTGACCATTAGGTCCAGTCGTGGCCGACGCTGGGGTTACGGTGCTCATCTCGCTTTATTGGCCGAGGGAGCAGGCGTACAGCTTCCGGGTCATGTGGCCAGCATGACTTAGCTGCTTCTGGCGAAACAGAGCAGCGCCCGGAAACACAGTTTACCTTCCCACCGGAGTGGTACCTATTTATCTACTTGCACTTTGATGTGCTTTCAAACTGCTAGGTTGGCAGGAGCAGGGACCGAGCAATGGGAGCTCACCCCGTCGCGGGGATTCGAACTGCGGATCTTTTGATCGGCAAGTCCTAGGTTCTGTGGTTTAACCCACAGCGCCACCCGCATCCCTACTCACATTGCATGCCTTGTACCTATTTCTTCTCGTGACTCAGTAGACTCCTAATCCATCAAATTGGGGTGGATGCTCATGGTCATATAAACTCCCCACAAACGCTCCATAAAGACCAGACATCGCCCAACAGTCATGTGAGCTTTGTGCAAGCAAATCAGGATGAACACTCAGTAAACAGGTCGCCTGGTGGAGCCCTTACAATAGTAGCCTGAGGGAGGGGGCAAAAGAAAGAGGGCAGCAAAGACAGAAAGGGGGTTGGAAAGAAGAGGAAGAAAAAAGAACAAGTGGATTCGCTACTGACATGGAATAAAAGCGAGATGAGCGCCGCAACCCCAGAGTCGGCCACGACTGAACCTAATGGTCAGGGGTCCCTTTACCTTTACCTATGCACCTTGAATAAAAGGAGGTGCCTTTTGCTGCTTCACTTCAAGCAGCAAAATGTCTTAGGCTGGCCCTGTCCTTATAAAACTGCATGGCTATGTAAAACATAGGTGTTTTCATGGTACTGGAACCGCAAACAGGAATAGCAAAGCTAGGGTAGAGCAATGCTACTGAATTACTGGATTCAAACATAGCTTCTTATCTTAAGCTTTGACATCAAGTTAACTTCCTTCTCATTCTTAAACTTAAAAGTAAAGATATTATGGATGTTTCTCCAAAGTCATAAGCTCAAGACTCTGGGGCTGGTATTGACAAGCTTCAGGTGTTTCCTCTATAGAACTCAACAACAACACACTAGACCACGGATGGGAAATGTGTAGCCTCTTTCTCTGATTTTCAGGTTCCTATTCTATTGTTATTGTTCCACTGGGTACTGTGTTGAGAGGTTATTGGGGAATATGTTTAATCTATTCTCTTTAGGTCTGTTTTTGGCTTATGCCAATGGGAGAGGTTGTCATTTCACCTTTCTGTTTCAATTTTTAAAAAATTATGTAACAATGGACATGCCAATGCAAGTCCTTTTCAAATAAAAATAA
This sequence comes from Podarcis tiliguerta, assembly GCF_965153285.1. Taxonomy (NCBI): domain Eukaryota; kingdom Metazoa; phylum Chordata; class Lepidosauria; order Squamata; family Lacertidae; genus Podarcis; species Podarcis tiliguerta. The sequence goes on along the minus strand of NC_139540.1, from coordinate 56,101,620 downwards.
ATCTGACCTTTAAGAGAACTTTAGAATTTAAATGCCAAGTAAAACAATCCCAAGTTGATAGGCACAGGAGGAGTTTTAAAACCAGGAAGCCTAGAACATTTTGTGTGATTGGTTCTTTAGTAACTGGTGTTTTAAATGTACAGTGGTACCTCGGGTTAAGTACTTAATTCATTCCAGAGGTCCGTTCTTAACCTGAAACTGTTCTTAACCTTAAGCACCACTTTAGCTAATGGGGTCTCCTGCTGCTGCCGCGCCGCCGGAGCACGATTTCTGTTCTCATCCTGAAGCAAAGTTCTTAACCTGAAGCACTATTTCTGGGTTAGCGGAGTTTGTAACCTGAAGCATATGTAACCTGAAGCGTATGTAACCTGAGGCGTATGTAACCCGAGGTACCACTGTATAGGATAAATTATACTTCTTATGATATCAAGGCTTTAACATGACTAACTGCTTGAAGACGATACTGGTGAGGTTTCACAGTAACGAGACAGCTGAGGATGGGGTGATTTAAGCAAAATACAGATGGGAAACTTCTCAAAGTATACACAGCATCTCAATATTACTGTAGTCAGGAGTCCTTCCTTTGACAAATCATTTAAGCATCAAACAATCAGGAGTTTATTTGTTAAAGGCACTGTAATATTTATTAGGTAACCTCTCAATACCAGCTGTGTTGAGGTACCCTAGGTGGAATTCAACATTGCTCTAAAGCAGGGGTCAGCAACCTTTTTCAGCCGTAGGCCGGTCCACCGTCCCTCAGACCATGTGGTGGGCCGGACTATATTTTGAAAAAATAATAATGAACGAATTCCTATGCCCCACAAATAACCCAGAGATGCATTTTAAATCAAAGCACACATTCTACTCAGGTAAAAACACACTGATTCCCAGACCATCCACGGGCCGGATTTAGAAGGCAATTGGGCCGCATCCGGCCCCCGGGCTTTAGATTGCCTATCCCTGCTCTAAAGAGATCGTTCCATCAATACAAGAATTTCTATCTCCACCAACCCCCAAACCATGTGCTGTTCTGGGAGGAGGAAGCCTGGAAGGAGGAATGGGGAGGAAAGTCCCACTGCATTAGCAGGACTCATGCTGGCTTCTGTTAGTGCAAGAACTTACTTAAATCTGGCCCTATAAGATTTGTTTTCATATTTCCAGTTTCTACTCATCAGTTGTTAACCACCTGGTGATGTGGCTTGGATCTTCTGATCTCTACACATCCAGTACCCACAAAGCATATGTTAATTCTGCTGCCTGCTTCTAGCTAATATGGCAGACGAGGCTGAATCAACAACATTGAATTGGTAGCATATGTGCCAGGATTTGCTGAGCCTTTGTGGGTATGGCTAGGATACTTTGCACAACTTTGCAAAGGATGTCATGATGCCAAAGCAGCTTGCAACTATACTGGCACATATGTTTGGGGTTGGAATGTCAATCTTAATAATCAGCAATTGATATTAATTTGCAGCAGCATGTTCTAAAACAATAGAGCATTGTGCCCTGTGGTATTAATGGCTGATGGAACATTGCCGGCTATTTCCTGGCAAGGATCTTGTGGAGTAGATGCTGCCTCTCCTGGCCTGCAGATACAACAATGTAGAAAACTTGATCAATTGAATTTTTCATCATCATTTTACTACTTGTTCAAGGCACAGGAGCCCCACCCAGAAAAAAGTTAGCAACTCTCGGGAAGAAGATGATCATTTGTTATTACTTGTGGCGACTTATCACTCACTAGTTACTATGCCTTAGGTCTTATATATTTTGCAAAGTTGGTTGTTTGGTTTTCATTTGGACACCTCTTAAGATGGCAGGTTGTATCCAACTCAGTTTTACTCTGAGCAGACCCATTGAAATTAATGGACCTAAGTTGGTCATGTTCATTAATTTCAATGGGTATACTCAGAGTAGGGCTAGCATTGGCTACAATCCATCATAACCAATTTTTGCATGATAGTCCCTAAGATCATGGGCCTGGTTTTTGTCTGTGTTTGGATACAACTGAACACGATTTGAATCAAGATGGCAGACTAAACTTCTGTTGTTGTTTTTAAGAACTAAAATATATGTGTCAATGATCCTCCAATTAAGTTTTGATCTCCCCTATATCATATATCTCCGTGACCGGGGGTTCTACCTCCTCTGAGATCTGCAACAATTTTCTCCAATCAAAGCTGTTGTGTTTTCCACAGCATGCATAATTAAATTCCTTTTTAAAGAGGACACTCCCCCTGCAGGTACAGAGGTAAGATTTGAGATCGCCTAAAGCTCATCATGGTGTGCACACACCCAGTTCCATATTTGTTGTTGTCCTCTGAGGACATCACATATTTACTGATTATAACAGTGTTTTGAACTTTCGTGCAAACACGGAATTAGTAACCAACTTCAGTTTTGTTAACATACACAAAGTTTTTGCCTTAAACGAAATACAGCAGCAAAGGTTTTAATCGAAGGGTAAGGAATTGAAACCAGCTACAGGGTCAGATCTGGAAGTGGCCAACTTTCCACAGACAACTTTGACAGGTGGACAAGGGAGCCCACCTGTCAGTCATCTGAAGTCATGTGATTTAAACTTCAAGGAAGAACCAGGAGCGTACTCTGAAGTGTGTATCAGTTCATCCTTTGTAGCCACTACTCAAGTTTAAAAATAATTCAAGGGGGAGGAGAAGATGTAGGAATTGCTTTTTTTAAAGAAATAAAGTCCCCTTCTTCTCCACTACCTGAAAAGCTGCCATAAACCCCTGAAAGTAAGAAATATGTACACTTTGCCTTCCGCACTTTCAGTTACATTCCTGATCCTGTTTTGGGGCCTAGCACATCCACATGCAAAGCACAATTTCATGAAGGGAAGGAATGGTGATAACCCTGATCATTTCCATTCCAGAAGTTAGCTTTTACTCCCTCTAGAGGCCAGAGCTAGCTAAGAAGTGATGGAGAGTTCCTCTCTGTAATATAGGCACAGTTGATCTGGGTATCTCGCCAATCTTTCCCTGGAGGTATGAATACTGCTATCTCGCCACAAATGTTCCGATTAGTGGAAGCCGTCCAGTGCAAACTTCTAGTGAATCCCTTATAACCGTAGCTAAGTTGTAGCCAACTGAGTTTTTAAAACCGACAATAGCAAGTACCAGTGTTGTTTACCTCCAGGAGGACTGCCAGTCTCATCTCCCTTGGAAAGCGGCTTACTGGCAGACTGCTGCTCAAGCTAATCTCTTCAATCCCTTCTTCTGGTCATCCAAAATGTAATGCAGTAACACTTCCTCGTTTTCTCTCAGAGTTGTCCAAGGATGGCGGGGGGTGGGAGGTGGGAAAACCTTATAATTATAAGAAACCTGTGTGAAAAACAGATAAATTATCCAATTCTCCTTTTTAGGAAACTAATATGGGTTTCATCCAAGTTGTGTTGCTCTCAGCAAAGCAAAGCACTGAAAGCTTTACGAGCCAAGAAGTATCACAATTTGAATGCTCCTCCATAGTGTTGAGGAGCCTTACATTTCAAGCAGCTGGAGCACTCAGAGGGAGCTTCCTGTGTGTCAGTTCCCCAGTGCATTGTTTATTGAAAATTAAACATGGTCTTATGACAAAGAAATTCCAGGTCCTCAAGTCTCGGCTAGGACCACCATATGTTGTTCTCCCAAGATGATTTAAAGCTATTGGATGGGAGAATAACATCATTGCAAGGGGATTACACACACCGCCCACCAGGGCAGTCTTAAGCATATCCAGCGTCGTGGTGCAAAGATCCCTCTCGTGCCCCCCCCCCCGCAACTCTAAAACAAGGGAGGGGGTAGTAGAAAATGTCCTCTGCCTCCCTCACCGCCCCGATCAAGCAGGAAAATGTGCTGGCGGACATGCTCTCTGGCCTCGGGGCGCCCAGGAAGGCTGCGCGCCACCTTTCGCCAGCCTTTCGCAGCCTCCTCCCCCCCCCCCCATGGAGATCGCTCTCCTCCTTCGGAGACTTGGGAAGAAAGCATGCCCGCTTCCATATAGTTGGCAGGGCACAGTTGGCAGGTGTGCAGGGAAAGGGGAGGCTGTCGGCAAAGCCGCGCAGCTCCCCCACTCGCTGGGGTGCCCCTGAGAGGCCAACGCCCTGGCACAACGAACCACTAACACCAATGGGAAAGACAGCTCTGCTGCCCACTGCTTCCTTTCATTAAGCACACTCTGAGTAATGTGTGTGCTGCACCTCTGAAGGTGGAGGGACACAGTCAAGAATGACTGCCCCCCCCCCAAGTTATCTCCTCCTGCACCTCTTTCACCCTTCGTCAAACTCTGCCTCTGGTTACAGGAAAGGGGGAATGTCTAGTAATGGTACTAAGAATATACAAGATGGTGTTACCTAGTAGCAGACAACATGGTGGGGCAGAGGCACTTGCCTAACTTCTTGGCAGGTGAGTAGTAGCTGCTTATTGAGAGGGGGAAGCATGAGGCAGCGGGGAAGGCTGCACAGTGCAAAGGCATCAGCAGAGCCAAGATGGCTCCCAGCACCCTGCCCATCACCCCAATCTCATTCATGTCTACTCAGAAGCAAGTCCCACTGAATTGCTCCCAGGGAATGGGCATAGGATTGCAGCCTTATTTTCAGATTATTATTATTATTATTTCTATATCACCCCTCATCTGAGGATCCCAGGGCAGTTTACAATATAAAAACACAAAAATACATAACATAGTAACAAGCAAAAACAATACCATGGTGTAAAAAGCCATAGATTGCTTCATTAGCCAAAGACCTGGGAGAAGAGGAATGTTTTTGCCCGGTGCCTTACAATATGTAATGAGGGGGTCCGTTTGAGCCAGTGTACAGTGGTACCTCAGGTTACAAAGGCTTTGGGTTACAAACGCTTCAGGTTACAAACTCCACTAACCCTGAAGTAGTTACCTCAGGTTGCGAACTTAGCCCCAGGATGAGAACGGAAATTGCGCGCTGGCAGCGGGGGAGGCCCCATTAGCAAAAGCGCACCTCAGGTTAAGAACAGTTTTGGGTTCAGAACGGACCTCCGGAATGAATTAAGTTCGTAACCCGAGGTACCATGGTACTGTACTCTTAACAGATGAGTGGAAGCCCACTGCCTTCTGTGCAAATGGTTCGATAATCCACTTCTTTGTATCTTTTCTTGTTTTCAACTGAAACTTCAGAAATTTGCAGACAACTCCAGTTGCCATGGCTGCATTCCTCTGTAATTGCCATGTCAATCTTTACTGCCTCACTTGCTTCTGGTGGAGAAGACCAAAGCAGTGACCCTATTGATCAAAAATACAGAGTCAGATAGGCACCCAAAGTAATCTTTTTTAAAAAATAAAAAAATCCATCTTGAAAGCTTTTCTACTGCACTGATATTCTCACCTAGAAGATGATAGTGTCCTATTTTAATGAGGCTTCCAGGGGATTTGAGTGGTTGTTTCTGCAAATATTTGTAAGAGGCTGGAGACAATTACAGTTTCACTGGGCCATGGCTGTTTTGTATATTTCAAATTCAATTTAATGGAGAATTTAAGAGCACAAATAATTCGTTGCTATGAAAACAATCATGTGCCTGAAATAGACTAGAACTTATTTTTCTTTTCTTTTTTGTCTATCACTGGAAAAGTTGTTCAGCAGTGAATCTTATACATAGAATCATAGAATTATAAAGTTGGAGGATCATCTAGCCCAACCCCCTGCAATGCAGGAATCTCAACTAAAGCATCCACGGCAGATGACCATCCAACCTGTGCTTAAAAACCTCCAAGGAAGGAGAGTCCACAACCTTTCAAGGGAGTGAACTTAGCATGTGTTTAAAGGAGCAAAAAATGTACCACCACATCAGATTAAGGCAGGGGTGAGCAGCTCTTGGCCCTTCAGGTGTTGTTGAACTCCAGCTTCCAGCAACCCCCACCAGCATGGCTAATGGTGAGGGATGATGTAGTCCCCCCACCCTTCCAAAAAAATATCTGGAGGACCACAGGTTTCCTCATTCCTGGGTTAAGGGAATGAACTATCCACATGAGTTTCTTCTGCTCTGTGCTAAAACTGTTCTGTCTTGATGAAATATACTCAGAGTCAAGAGTGAATTTCATGCTCTTTATTCAGCTCATAGTGGTGAGGAGGAAGAATGAATGTCCCCTCAAAGTATCTGCTTTATATACATTATTTACACAATGGGCTGCACGTGATTGGCTAATTCCGGAATTCTCCTGTAGATCAATCAGGTTGTGGATTCACTTCCATCTGGAGCCGGATTGGGTGGCTCCTGCAGACCAATCATACTGCTGCATTGCTCTAGGACCAATCAGACTGCTGCATTCTGAATCCTATTGTTCTAGGGCCAATCAGATGGCTGCATTTTGGATCCTATTGTTCTAGGACCAATCAGACTGCTGCACTTTGGATCCTATTCAACTCAGTACATAACACTCGATTAATTAAGGTAAAAGGACCCCTGGATGAGTAAGTCTAGTCAAAGGTGACTATGGGGTTGTGGCGCTCATCTCGCTTTCAGGCTGAGGGAGCCAGTGTTTGTCCACAGACAGTATCCTGAGTCATGTGGCCAGCATGACTAAACCGCTACTGGTGCACAGAGGACCATGACAGAAGCCAGAGTGCACGAAAACGCTGTTTACCTTCCCACCGCAGCAGTACCTATTTATCTACTTGCACTTTGATGTGCTTTCGAACTGCTATGTTGGCAGGAGCTGGGACAGAGCAATGGGAGCTCACTCCGTTGCGGGGATTCGAACTGCCAACCTTCTGATCAGCAAGCCCAAGAGGCTCAGTGGTTTAGACCACAGTGCCACCCGCGTCCCCTTGATTAATTACAGGAGTGGGGAAAACCATAAGAAGTACCACATAGACTCTTCTGATTCTTGCAATGCTTTCACACACATACAATATTGCAATTTTCCCTTTAATGTTGAATGTACCATACATCTCCATCTTGAGTTGGCGTTGGAGCTTTTAAAAAAATCTTTTCGAGTTTTGTTTTTCAAATGGAAAGCTTTGAATGGAAAGCTCCTGTGTTCAAGCTTATTTAAAATGTTTGCTGGGATGTGTCTGTTGCTTCCTGGTTGCTTTCGGAGGGGCCTCAGACACTCTCTTCCTGTGGAATGCTGAGGTACATCTGCTCCACATCAAAGCTGACTAGATCTTCCCCTGCCCTCTGTTGTTCTGCAATATTTCCAATCCGTTCTCCACTCCTTGTTTTCTTGCTGGCAAAGATCAACCATGTCACCAAGGGCACTACTTTTTCATGTATTACTAAAACAAAAGGCAGCAAGCCTTTGTTATTGTACAAAGACCATCAGAATCCCTGATGAACTTCCAGCAACCCGGCATGAGGTATGGCCTCCTCGGGCTGTTACTGATATCATTTCCTGCATAACTGCTGTTTGTTTTATTAGCTTTGGGGACCGTTGCTGCAGATATCCAGATGGGTTGGAGTTTAGATTACAAAGGTAGCTTTAACACTGCCAACTGCAAATTTGGGCCTCCACAATGCCCTGTTTTATTATGAAGTATCCAAAGTGCCAAAGTCCACAAAAAGACGTGTGACAAGTCAGGAAAACACTTTTCGCTCCATAATACTGTCGACCTGTAAATCCCAATCAAAATATTGTTAAACTGTGCAATCAAAATATGGTAAAAATGTTCACATTATGAGGCTATCAGCGGGAAATGTTGGCAGGCTATCTTGCTAAAATACAATTCTAGCCAGCGCTAAGGAAATTGGATTTCTTATTAATGGGGAAGACCAGACTATCACTTGCAAGGCGGCAGCATTTTCTAGCTAAGAGTAGAATGACTTTTATGGAAGCTAATACTGTTTTTTCCAACATGCATTCATTCCTTTGTTGTTTTGTCATTTAATCGTGTCCGACTTTTGGTGACTCCGTGAACCAGAGCACGCCAGGCACTCCTGTCTTCCACTGCCTCCCACAGTTTGGTCAAACTCATGTTGGTATCTTCATTCCTTTAGCAATGAGATTATAAGATCACATTTAATGGCATGGCTACTCTTCATGTAAGAGAAACTGTGTGTCCAAGAGGCCTTTTAAGGTCAGAGTCATACTGGTGAAAGTTTGACAGCAAGATACAATCTCCAAATGGTTGGGGATATCTGCTAAAGGATGCAGCTTGGGGAGCGTTAATGGTCCCATAGCTCCCTAGCATTTGTCTGCATGACCTGAACAGTTAAAAACAGTGTTTTGACTGTTTTAACTTCTGCTGTTTTAATGGGATTTGTTTATTGCACTTTTTGGATGTTAAGATGTGGGTGCTTGTTTTCATGTTTTGATTGAGTTGCTTTACTGCATATTTTAATTACGTGTGCTTATAATTTTTTAGTAATTGGTGTTATGCCTGTAAACTGCTTGGAAGCCACTTTGGCAATTAAGTGCTATGCAAATGAATAAGTAATAACAGTCGTTTGGGTGTGCTGCTTAATATATGAATAGGCCTGAATCCAAATCTATAGTGGGAAGTATGACTTGCTTCCCACTCTCCCAAGTAGTGAGAGATCCTAGAGGCTACCTGGAATTGATTTGGCTACCTTTGAAAGAGGATATTTATGGTTTATTCATAACTGCATTGTTTACAAACAGACAGGTAGACCTTAAGCAGAGCCAACCAGCGTGTACAGTCCTCCCAAGATCTTTTCACCCTGCACAGGATTCAGCTAACTTTCAGATCCCTGCTTGAAGCTCTTTGTTTCCCCAAACTGCTTTCCCCCCTTTCATACATACATGATTTGCACTAGGCCCCTTCTCTTAGCTGCAGGGTGTGGGGTGGGGGGGGAGAGAAGGGTCAGTGTCATCTTCTCCAAACTCTGATGGCTTTCCCATTCCAAACATGCTTGCATCAAGGATCTACTGTAACTTCTAACAGCTCCTATAAAACGAGAGTTATACCAGTCATCCTAGTCCACTAAGAAATATTATTTTAGCCTTCTTTGGGGCAAATTCCAAACTCTTATCAGCCTTGCTTTGAGGCAAAGCCATGGAGACAAGCCTATTCACAGCAAGTTCACAGCAGCAGGAATTTTGCATGACTAGTTTTAAATCAGCTGGGGATTTGCCACATGGACTAGATATCTGCTCCATCCAAGCCAACAAACAGTTGAAAAAATGGCATACATCAAAATTGCATAAGTTAGATGTGTGGGTTTTGCTAACCTCAGGGTTAATAGTCATAACAACTACATAGTTTTTAATAGTGGATCAAGCCATTATCATTATTCAGTTTGTTATGTGAAATTTAAAGCTAAAACCATCTTTAGAGCTTATTGGAGAACTAAAATGGACTATTCCCACATTTCTCATGAGCATGTGGCAACTCTAGTTTTTGTTCCTCCCTGAGAATATTCAGCCACACTACCCTGGGTTGAGCCAATGGCATACCTGCCAGCAACATTTTCTGAACTCATCACAGGTTTATTTCTTTCACAGGATTTGCTTGCTGGTTTTCAGCCATTCACAACAATAAAATCAGATTTATAGGTGGAAGATATTTCCGTCACAATTACGGATCCCATAAAATGTATTTGGGCACTGGAGAAGATGCTTTCTGAATACTGCTAGTCGGAGGATTTATGAGGCAATCGAAAGTAGCCTCTTTTTATGCTCCCTGCCTTCAGAATATTAGGTGCTGCCTCTAACAATGGTTTATTTGCAACTCAGAAGCAGCCACTTGAAAGGTGCAGCTGCAATCGACTGCCAAAAGCTGATCTGAACTGACTTCAGAGCATGTGTCACACAACCTGCTCAGCTCATGGCCATGTGGCTGCCAAGTCAGCATATATTAACCCAAAACTGCATCTGCCATGGGTTTAAGAGGGTAATGAGAATAGAATCCAGAATCTACAGGGACAGATCCTTCTGTCTTTTTGTCCAGTCCAGGGAAACACCAGGGGTGGGGAAGGTGAAAACTGATTGCCAGATACAGTCATACCTGTGATACCATAAAACTTGGGTAGCCATGATTTTCAGATATTCTTGGACTCCCATCTCCCATGATCCCCATCCAGCATGGCCAATGGTCAGAGATGATGGGGGTTGCTGCACAACAACATCGGGAGGACACCACTACACTACACCTGCCATGAGATGCTAATATGCAGTTATAACATCATTCCGTTTCTGCTAGTTTCTTCCAGGAGAATCCTTTTATTTTCCTCTATTCAGAATCTCCATCTGTGTTACATTTCATGTTTCATTTCCCAGAGTACTTATTTTCTTTTCCCCTGTGAAGGCCAGAAAGGCTGCATTGTATGGGATTGTGTGCTTGTTTTCCTTCTACCTTTGGGACAGGCTGCAATTGATTGGATGCCATTGCTGGCATTGAGTGGAGCCCATCTGAAAGCTGTTATCATTCCCACCAGTTAACGTTCTGCCGTATGAGATTTGAGGATGAAGCTCGCATTCCTGAGTGAAAAAGAAGTTCAGTTACAGACTGTTTATTCCGTTCTCCTCATCTCTTCTTGCCATTTTTCCAATCTGGCTTTTGCAGAACACAGACAGTCGAACTATGCCACCTACGGGCTAGAGGGAGAATCAGAATTTGCAATATGATTTCCCACACAAATATTCTTTGATGCCTACGGCTTGTGCAACCTATGAACTCCTGCTGGGGTTAAGTATTTTTCATGTTAGCACTTATTCCCTGCTTGAATTAGAAAGAGCAGTTTGGCCACACAATAAGGACCAGGAGGTTGTGAAACGTTCCTTGGAGATAATCAAGAAAAGGCTAGATGATTATTTGTTGTGAATGCTTTAGGTTTAGAATGCTTGCTGTGTGTTACTATTTCATTGTGATTTATTCATACAGGGTCTGGAGTAAAGGGGGTTGATGGGCAGTCTCCTTTTTTTCAGAAGCACACACTTGCTGTTTTATGTTTGTATGTGTATGAGAAGTATGTGTATGAGAAGAGACTGAATGGTGCGTACAGTGGTACCTCGGGTTAAGTACTCCTGCTCGGGTTACATACACTTCAGGTTACATACGCTTGGGAGACAAATGTCCTGGTTTTGCCCTGAGACATGTTGGAGGGTATGGTGGCACCATTCACATAACAAAAATGACTGCAGAGATATCAGCGTTTTCAAAAGTAGGAGGTTCATGGCTTGGCTTTTGAAAAACAGGGCATCCGCAGAACTGGTAACCATTGCTGTACAGTGGTACCTCGGGTTAAGTACTTAATTCGTTCTGGAGGTCTGTTCTTAACCTGAAACTGTTCTTAACTTGAAGCACTTGAAGCTAATGGTGCCTCCTGCTGCTGCCATGCTGCTGCTGTGCGGTTTCTGTTCTCATCCTGAAGCAAAGTTCTTAACCTGAAGTACTATTTCTGGGTTAGCGGAGTCTGTAACCTGAAGCGTATGTAACCTGAAGTGTATGTAACCCGAGCAGGAGGCCCCATTAGCTAAAGTGGTGCTTCAGGTTAAGAACAGTTTCAGGTTAAGAACGGACCTTCGGAACGAATTAAGTACTTAACCCGAGGTACCACTGTACAGCAATGGTTACCAGTTCTGCGGATGCCCTGTTTTTCAAAAGCCAGGCCATGAACCTCCTACTTTTGAAAACGCTGATATCTCTGCAGTCATTTTTGTTATGTGAATGGTGCCACCATACCCTCCAACATGTCTCAGGGCAAAACCAGGACATTTGGCTCCCAAGCCGCACTCCCACAATGAGTCACATGAGACCCACCTGAGAGTATGGTGCCCCATTTTGGGGTGCCACAACCTTGTGTGTTTTTGGGTACCAGGCTCTCATGTCACAGCACGCCCCCCCCCCAATGGGATGTCCTGGACAGTTGATGGGTTTGTGCCATGGACCCGGTGGGTTACGTGGGGTCCACAAACTGCCAATTGGGAACCGCTGTACTACAGCATCCCTGGCAGATGGTCATCCTACCTCTTCTTAAGGTATGGGGAACCTCTGGACCTCCAAAGCTGCTGAATTTCAACTCCCATAATCCCAGGCTACTGGCCATGTGCTGGCTGGGGCTGATGGTAGTTGTAGTTCAGAAACCTTCCTCCCAATATTTGGTTAAGATCTAAACATTCCTTTACATTTGCAGCCGCTTGTTCTCGTAACTAGATAAATTTGGCCACTACCTTTTCAGGGAGGTGGCATCTTAAGAACCAGCTATGTCGGAAACTGTTTGAAATACCCAGCTTGTCTGTAGGTGGCAGACAGACTTTATTTTCCTCCCCAGTTGTTGCTGAACAGATAGGCTGCTGCCTGTGAAAAGTAAGCAAACAGGTTAGTCTTGGGTGAACAGAGAGGGGAGGGGAGGCGAAGATGTGAAATTCTAAAACAGGTTGATACTCGCTGTGGGGCAATCCTCTCTTCCTCTGAAGCAGCTTCTTCATTCCCGTAATCACAGTGAACAACTTGTGCTTTCCCTGACCCTCTCCAAAGCAGGTTCACCACTAAATCAAACATTTAATGAATTAGCCTTCCTTCTTTTTTTTACAAAGCTGAAGATAATTTTTTTTGGGGGGGGGGAATTCCCCGCCATGGAGGTTTCCTAGGTGTTATGTGCAGCACTGGGAACATCGCATGGTTCAAAAGGCTATGGACCAGGGCTTTATTTTCAGCCAGAACTCGCCAGAACTCAGTTCCGGCACCTCTCAGATGGGCTCCGTTGCCATTATCAAAGAGCAAGGGAGAAGCTCATGGTGAACTCCGGCACCTCTTTTTCTAGAAAAAAAAATAGCACTGCCATGGACCATGATTTTTTAGCTTTATGCAGAATATATCATTTGAATAAGCAGGGTAGATGCCAGACCTCAGCTGGTAGTAGATGCTGCACTCGCCCTGAGAAAATGTATGCTCTGGCATTGTTCCTTGTGGAATGATTGTGCGATTTCGTCAGCAAGCACCTGGCTCCCAATTTATCTCCCTGCAATCATGTTATATCACACCACTGTAGAATGCATCTTTTTGTTTCGTTTTTTGTTTTGTAAAGTGCTGCAGTTAGGCAATAAACTGGGAACAACAGGGAACATGTGCTGGGACGAAGTAGCCTCCTGCAGGAGGAGAACAGGGCACTCAGGGATTTTAGTTTTGGCCCATGTTAATTGTACAGTCGGCATTTCTGGACTGCTCCCTGGTGTTTACTTAAGGCTTGATGCAGAGCAGTGACCTGGAGATCTAACTAGCTATCCATTTTGCTTCCTCATAGCTGGTTTTCAAAGACCTCTTGGCAGCTTCAGCCCATCTGCCCTCTTGGCTGAATTCCTGATAGCACTGAAATAGGAGGTTTCCAGATGTGAGGTTCCCGCTCCTTTTCAGCTTTGAAAGAAAGATTACATACACTGTCTCCAGAGTGATGAATGGCCTGCTACTATGTATTGAACTTGCATTCTGGCTAGGAGGCGAGCTTGTGCTCATCAAGAACCCGAAGGCAGAGCAGAGAAGAGGCGAAACTCTGCCAGTTGCCATGTAAACTGTTGCCTTTTAACAGCAGGCACCCTTTGTTTGACTGATAAATCAATTATCAGCTGCAACAGCTTCGTTGCAGCTGCATACAGCTTGGCTCGCAATCATCTAGTTGTTATTTATTCCTTCTCCGTTTCTTGGCTGAGTCCTGAATAGTGAAGGGGGGTGAGGGAAATGACTAGCTTTTGCGTGCTGGGGAGTAAGTTACTGAGATCTGGCATAAGGGCCCCTGTATCAAGGCAAGGGTACAGCTTGTCTGCTCATGCCCGCTCTGGGTCGAAGCCCAGACTTAGCTACAGTGCAGCGACTGCTGCGTATGCGCTGGGCCTTAGTGTGACACAGCAATGAGACACTTAGAACTTGTGTGGTCCCATAAAAGGGGCTGGTTTGTGCAAGGTCACTGGCCATCCCTCACCTAGATCTGATTTATCTATTGTATTTCATTTAACCCATATACATAACCTGTCTACAATCACAGCAAAAGAAAACGTATGACATACATTTACAGTGGTACCTCAGGTTAAGAACTTAATTCATTCCGGAGGTCCGTTCTTAACCTGAAACTATTCTTAACCTGAGGTACCTCTTTAGCTAATGGGGCCTCCTGCTGCCACCACACTGCCACCGTGCGTTTTCTGTTCTCATCCTGAAGCAAAGTTCGTAGTATTTCTGGGTTAGCGGAGTCTGTAACCTGAAGTGTATGTAACCTGAAGCATATGTAACCCGAGGTACCACTGTATTTCCTTATGGTATACATCAGGTAAATAATCTGCAACTTCTTGTGTCAGTTATTACAGGATGCTCAGGTGGAGATGATGTGCTGTTTCTATAATGTTAAGGCACATTTGATAGGGGAACACGGCTGTTGTCAAACCGGCATCTGTTCAGGGCTGCCCAGTGACTTACTGTAACAACTTCATGGTGAGTTCTGGCACCTATTTTTCTTAGGGGGAAAACACTGGTCATCATCATCACATTCTGAATAGACTCATGTGGCTATGCTTGATCTTACCATCAGGAGAAGCAGCAGCCTAAATTAAAATGCGTACAGATACATTAATAAAATAAGCTTTATTTTTAAATAAAATATCTTAAATGTCAGGTGCTTGGCAGTCATCCCAATACATTTCTTCTCATTGGCCAGAACACTGGAAGCTGGCAGTACAATGACTGCAAAGCATTGTGGGTCCCAACCTGGGTCTAGCCACCTTAAATGGTCAACAGGGTTGGTGTGATCCAGCTGCTTAGCAAGTCATCTTTAATAATACTGCAGCATCTAATGTTTCCAGATAATTCTATGGGACTCCAGGTTTATTTCCAACTGAATAATGAATTAGATAGAAGAACACAGAATACAGCCTGCATATGGAATGTTTCCCATGTAACAACTGCTTTTACTGTTCTAAAATTACTGTTCCTCTAGGAAGTAATAAGTACTTTTAAAAGATTGAACTTCCAGTGGATAATAAAGAGAGCTACATTATCTCCAGATCCTAAGAGTACCTTCATGCACAGCATGCCAGGAGTTAATAAACTGAGCGTTTGAATGGCAGGAAGACATTGATTTCTAGAGTTTCTGTATTGTACTGAAGTCAGAGGTGAAAGAGTTCATGCACAATGGAGACGTTGCTTTCAAATAAAGGCAGCTCTGGAAAAGGAGGAATTTGAACAGGAAATCTTTGGGAAATTATACAGGAACCATTAGACTTTCTTTAAAAAAAAAACAACCCCACAAAAAAAAACCCCTGATATCTTTCCCATATGATCCTGAAAGAAGAAACTGTATTCTTAAAGAAATGCTTATGTTATGCAGTCTGCTGGAAGTGGGGCTGATTCGTTTGTCCTTAATCCTTGTGTATATTGCAAAACATGGATACTTCCAGCTCGGAATGTGTCTTTAAATGTAAATGCTTCTAAATGGAACAACCCAAGGTCCCAAAACAATCTGTTGTTGTTGTTGTTGTTTAGTCGTTTAGTCGTGTCCAACTCTTCGTGACCCCATGGACCAGAGCACACCAGGCACTCCTGTCTTCCACTGCCACCCGCAGTTTGGTCAGACTCATGTTTGTAGCTTCGAGAACACTGTCTAACCATCTCGTCCTCTGTCGTCCCCTTCTCCTTGTGCCCTCCATCTTTCCCAACATCAGGGTCTTTTCCAGGGAGTCTTCTCTTCTCATGAGGTGGCCAAAGTATTGGAGCCTCAGCTTCAGGATCTGTTCTTCCAGTGAGCACTCAGGGCTGATTTCCTTCAGAATGGATAGGTCTGATCTTCTTGCAGTCCATGGGACTCTCAAGAGTCTCCTCCAGCACCATAATTCAAAAGCATCAATTCTTCGGCGATCAGCCTGCTTTATGGTCCAGCTCTCACTTCCATACATCACTACTGTCTGACCTAGGGGCAAATACCTTGCTGCAGCCAAATATACAAAACTTTCCTCTCTTCCCAACTGCATGTTGAGGAAAGCAGGCAGCAATGGCAGCCTGTTATAGTGCTGACAGGCACTGCTATGCTTCAACTACCAAGCTGGGGTGTGTAATATTAAAAAGGCATAAGTCAACTCACGGGAGGATTCCTCTAACATTACAGTAAGGCTCAGATGCTTCAAAAGGCAATGCAGGACCAGAATGTGTAGCATCTTTGGTACCAAGCACTTAGTCCTCCCTCTCTGGATTTGGGCCTCAAGCATCAGGCAAAAAAAGCTTGGATGCATGAAGGGTAAGTTGTATGCAAGCACGATTTGTGACATTGCACCAACTTAATTGCTGGTTGCATGTCTGTTAATACAGCAACTCTTAAATAATATATTTGTTGTTGTTGTTTAGTCGTTTAGTCGTGTCCGACTCTTCATGGCCCCATGGACCAGAGCACGCCAGGCACTCCTGTCTTCCACTGCCTCCTGCAGTTTGGTCAGACTCATGTTTGTGGCTTCAAGAACACTGTCCAACCATCTCATCCTCTGTTGTCCCCTTCTCCTTGTGCCCTCAATCTTTCCCAACATCAGGGTCTTTTCCAGGGAGTCTTCTCTTCTCATGAGGTGGCCGAAGTATTGGAGCCTCAGCTTCACGATTTGTCCTTCCAGTGACCACTCATGGACTTATTTCAGGAATATTTGGACATTTTGTCTTTCAGATACTAAATTGCGCGTGTTATTATTTTGGCATTGTACATATTATATAAGATTTCATGTATTAGAAGGTGTCAAAATGTCGTACATTATTGTTAATGAATTTTTGTATACCACATACAGAGTTGTTTAGTTTGTGATTTATCTCTCTGTATTCCTTGGGTGTGGTATTGGGCATGTCTGTTGAGGCATCAATCTTAGCTTCCAAATTCCTGGCTTTGTGGGGTTTTAGACCTGACTCCTGACTTGTTGCACATTCCTGCCTCCTGGTTCGACCTGTGATCTTGGTCCCTGCCAGCTCCAGGCTCCTGGCTTCTGACATTCTCCTGACTGTTACCCATGGCCCAGTCCTGACTCTGTGGCAGGCTGCAATAGCTGATTATATCAGTTCATGCAAATGAAGTGCTCTGTTGAGTCATACTGTAGTTATGCCGACATTCTTCAACCAGACCTGCTCCTCAGTCAGTTCCCAGTGGTGGCTGGAAGTATATTTAGGGCAGGACAGCCAGTGACATCACTCTAGCATTTCCAACCTTACCTGACTTCGTCCTCCACTCCCCTTTATGCTTCACCATATAATAGTGGTAGTAATACGATTCTTTTCTATATTGATTGATTTTAAGCATGTCACATTTCAGAATCAGAAATCATCCCAAAGCAGCTTATAAGAAAAAGTCAAAGCAATAAAATAAAACATTATTAACTATACCATTGAAACCAATAAAATACAATATTTATCTCATTAAAAACAAAGCAGCAGATAGTAAAACCACATGTAAGCACAACAGCTAAGCCTTTCATTCCTGGCACAGGATACCAACCACCCTAGCTTATCTTAACTAAAAGCAGATTTGGAAAAGCCTGAGAGCTCATCATAAGAAAAAAATCAAGTTGACTAGCTTGAAAATATTATTATTACTATTATTATTATTTACTACAGGGCCAAGCTTGACTTGCTACTAGAAATTATATATATATATATATATATATATATATATATATATATATGCAGGTTTTGGTGTCCTCGGGTGTCTTCCCGTGTAAAAGTTGGGGTGTCTAGGCGACGTTTCGACGAGGTCTCACTCGTCATCTTCAGGCTGGTGCTTTCGGCTTCTTGTTACTGGAACAGAGCAGGATCTCAGTGTTTGAGTTCCTATAAATACTGTTGAGGAGGTGTGGTGTATAGCCTCCAATGTTCTGGGCAGAGAGGAGGTTATACACCACACCTCCTCAACAGTATTTATAGGAACTCAAACACTGAGATCCTGCTCTGTTCCAGTAACAAGAAGCCGAAAGCACCAGCCTGAAGATGACGAGTGAGACCTCGTCGAAACGTCGCCTAGACACCCCAACTTTTACACGGGAAGACACCCGAGGACACCAAAACCTGCATTCCTGTACCCGTGAAAATCTACGAAAGCATATATATATATATATATATATTATTTATTTCTAGGAATAATTCCATTTTCACCCAACTGCTTCTGTAAGAATCCAGAAAAAGAAAACAAACCACCAAACACAAGACAGCATGTGCTTTAGTAATGTTGTGAGATCATAGTGTAAAGGTTAGAATTGGAGTGGAAATAGAGGTCAATATTAGAATGACTCTAAAGAAGCTGCTACTTATTTGTTTATGAAAGTACAGTACTTCTTTCGTCAAAAGTAGCATGTTTTCCCTTGGATTTCTGAACATGTGATGGAAGATTACAGTAACCAAAATAACCTTGTCTAATAGCCTGTCAACAATGCCTGACAATAATGGTTCTGCCATCCCCCATTCTGCAGATTTCCCCAATTAACCATGTGGGCAGAACAAAGAACTTCCCAGAACTGAGTAACCACTGAAATCTGGAGCCCAAAAGCTTCTATCACTCCCCACAATACAACTGTGCTCAAGCCAGTCTCCAGCCTTGCATTGTTATCTTGAAATCTAGCTTCAGGAGTGACCTCAGATACCCATCAGTCATGTTCTGCCTGCACAAAAGAACACATCAAAAGTGTAGGTAAAAGAGGATGGAGAGGAGAGGTGGAGGGATTTTTCTGATGCACATTTAAGAAAATAAAGTTACTGTGTTTTTAAGAGCATCAGTAAAAGTTATTTTATATATTAAACCCACCCAACGCCCACTGTCACAGGGTGGTCTGAGCATGAATACTGGGTGAATACAAGTTATTTTTCAGAAGTCTGTAGTAGTAGTACAATAATTATTATAACAATATTATTGTACCTATCAATAACGTGAACTATAATAATAGATCACAAGAATTTAAGAATGGGCCCTGCTGGATCACAACCCATAGTCCAGTATGCTTTTCTTACTCAAAGGCTCATAGCTCTGACCTCCCTGCTTCAGTATTCCTTTCATACCAGTGTTTTTCCCCCACTGGAGGGCCTTAACAGCAGCTCTAAGGGGTGATTTACGTTTGGGAAACAGTGTGTGGGAAAGTTAAACACCTCCCGCCCTGACTGACCGAACAAGATCAGAGCTCTCTGCCGCTGCGTTAAAGTCAAAATCACTTACAATTGCTCCACCAATATATTTGGTATGATATTTGTTTGATCTTCTTTTGTATAAGGATATGCCTGGAGAGGTATTATAGTATTATTATTCAGTATGGGAATGTTTGCATTGAAATAAATAATAAAAGGCCAAAGAGGCCAAAAACAAATTTGGAACAAGAAATAATATTATATATAGGTGTCACTGTATTTTGTGGTTCCGGTGAGTGTTATTCTTCGATGAATTCTTCATGCAGGGAAAGTACCAAAAGGCTTTCATTGGTAGGGCTGCCATACATCCGGAATTTCCCAGACATAGCCTGGATTCGGCAGTTGCAAGCAGTGTCTGGACGGAAATCTCTGAAATGTCTTACAGTATTTGTTTGTAGGTCTCATTTTCATTTCCAAGAGCTTTACTACTGCACAGTGTGGCTACACTGGTCTGAATTATTAAGCAGACAACATACAGTATTCCTGGATGCTATAAAGAGTGTTAAAATCAATTGCTGGTAGTGTCTGCCTACTTCTGTGTAGAACTTCAATCCCAAATCGAATGAGGAATACAGTCTGCTAAATATTGGAATCTATATAACTCATACAATATCATGCAGCAGCAAGCTAAACTGACTCCCTTGCTGCAGAGCAGCAGAGAAAACAGCCTGTAGGTTAGTGGTTTCAAATTATCCTTGAGATATCTTGCTACCTGGCATATTCACAATTCCAAACTTATATCCTGAGCTCAGCTAGATAGTCAAATGGAATGTACATGCCAGCATTAACTGCTGCTGAACAGATGTTAACCCTGCCTTGCACACATGACTCTGGAATGCAATAAAATTAGGCCGTTCTGGGAAAATATTTTGTCTTCATTTACTTGCAGTGCTGACTAGAACAATGGGTTTGATCTTCTTTAGCCTTGGCTCATGGAAATAATCCTTAAGCACAAGAAAGAAGTGATCTATAGGGTTATGACATAACTTTTAAGAGAAGCACCTTAAGGAAAATCTTAAAGAAATCAACGCCGCCTGAATCGTTAGCGCAAGGAGGAAAGAAACAGGATGATCACCTACATTTTTTCCTGTTAGTTAAACACTGCAAATAATAATTGGTTGCACATTGCAATGGTTAGTTAAGAACTTGTTAAGCTGGAAAATCAAATACAATCAAATACTCCTTTGGTTGTTGGGCCCAAATGGCTATGATGATGGGAGATGGGCTTTCCCACATTTTTTTCTACAATCCTAAAAGCAGCTAAGGGACATTGGAACAGGACCATGGAGGTGGGGGACAACCTCATCCCCTTTATCCCAGTCAGAACTCCTCTTCCCACTGCAAATTGTTGCTTTCTACGTGGACAGAAAACATAATGGCTCCGTTATGGGTATCTGCTTATTTCCACCAGAGAACAAAAAACCAGCTTCATAGGAAAAATCATTTGGAAAATAGTACCATGGTTCCTCCATCCCTACCCCAGCACCCTAATGTGACTTATCCTTTCCTTCAAACGTCCTTAGCTTCAGCTGTACACATGTAACATATGTCTTCAGAATTCTCTGGGCCAGCAGAAGATATGGCAGCAGGTTAGTAAAGGTAAAGGTACCCCTGCCCGTTTGGGCCAGTCTTGCCAGACTCTAGGGTTGTGCGCTCATCTCACTCTATAGGCCGGGAGCCAGCGCTGTCCGCAGACACTTCCGGGTCACGTGGCCAGCGTGACAAGCTGCATCTGGCGAGCCAGCGCAGCACACGGAACGCCGTTTACCTTCCCGCTGGTAAGCGGTCCCTATTTATCTACTTGCCCCCGGAGGTGCTTTTGAACTGCTATGTTGGCAGGCACTGGGACCGAACGGCGGGAGCGCACCCCGCCGTGGGGATTCAAACCATCGACCATGCGATCAGCAAGTCCTAGGCGCTGAGGTTTTACCTACAGCGCCACCCGCGTCCCATAGCAGCAGGTTAACAGGCTGTAAAAAAAAAAAGATATTGAACCTTCCATTCTATGTTGTGACCTATTTTGACACCTTCAGATCAGTGGATATGGACAATGCCAGCATGGACTTGTTAGAGTAGAAATGGAGCTAAAATGAGCTTCAGAAATTTTGCTCCTGCAAGTGGGGCAGCACATCCACATATCCAAAAAGCAGCTTCAGGTGCCCTTGTGATTTATGTTTGCCATTATTTCTGCAGGTACCTACATAATTAAGATTACTGCTTACAATGAATAAATTTGTGCTGAGATATCATAATATTGTCTGAGTACGTGTTCTTGCCTGGCAGTTGGATAAGGCTGAGCCTATGTTTAGTTTCACACAACCCTAGGAATATGATATATTCAGAGAAAAGTATTGCTCTCAAAGATTTGACAAATTAAGCTTTCTCAGACCAGTTGGTAAGCCCAAGAGATTTACACTGTTAAAAATTTATTGGTACTTTATGGGAAATCAATGCACCATTTTATGTTAAAGTGTCCATTATTTGGAAGTAATATAAACTTAGCTTAAAACGATAACAGAAAGCAAAGTAATTTATCAGGCTTGTGGCTTTCAAGCATAAATGTCAAAGAGCTCTACTTAATTTTTCATTTTCAAGTTCAATTTGCTAACCAGTTTTGAGTCTTAAGGGATGAAAACTCTGGCTACTAGCTTTGAAGAACCTCCATTGGCTTTAGAAGAAAGCTCAGGTTTATACAGCCAAAGAGTTAAATTTTAAAGGATTTCAGCTTAGTATGCAGTGATTTCTAGGAACATTTAGAAAAATATATTACCTGGTAAAATTAACTGAAGCTTCTACATGAACAAGACTTGATATAAATACTAGATGATATTTATGGTGAAACAATTGCATTTTACCAGCAATTGTACCAGAGAGCCAGCCAGATCCTTATAAAAGTACTGTAGATATCAACATAAGAAGAACTCTATCAAGAAGGAATGAACTCCATTGAATCACTGTGCTATAATGAGGTTCTCATTTTATTTGTTTTTAATGATGAAAATAGATATAACTTCCTAAGCCAACTTGTCCATAAAAATCCACAGGATCTAAACCAGAACTGCTAATGGAAACTGTTTATTGGTTCACCAAATAATTTATAAGGTTTGGACACATTAAATGGAAACACATTAAGGAATGATGTCACAACACTAAATGTATACTGCTGCCATTCTGTTGTGTTCACCAAGAATGAACTGATTGGAGCAAGTGCATTCAGGAATGCTGTAATGGTTGTGCAGAAATAAGAATGTTTTTCCATTTTTACAAGCCATCAAAATACACAGGAGAGTTTTATAAGAAAGCAGGAAACAATAGCCTCCAGATGAGATGTGGTATCCTCAGTGATTGCTTGCAGTCCCAAGAATAACAAAGTCTAACAGTATATTTTCTCAAGGGGCCACTTGTGATTGCAAAGCCTGAAATGACCAAGAAGATTAAAGTACAAGGTGTGGCTTTATCTGAAGGTCTGCACACAAGATCAATTTGCTTGGTAGAAGATTTGCCATTGCTTATTGCCATTGTCTTTAAGCCTATACAGTGGTACCTCGGGTTAAGTACTTAATTTGTTCCAGAGCAGTGGTGTAGCGTGGGTTGTCAGCACCCAGGGCAAGGCAAGTAATTTGCGCCCCCTAACCCAGGGCAAGGCAAGTAATTTGCGCCCCCCCCCTGCACTGTCCCTCCCCCAGATAGTCCCTCGCTCTCTCTCTGCACCGCACCGCATGCCTGGCACCCTCCCCTCCACAGTGGGCGGCGACCCGGTGGCTCGGATCGGATTCGCACAGCCAGCACTGCAGTGAGAGAGAGTGAGTGAGTCAGGTAGGGGCAGAGAGCTGCGAGTGCGAACGCGCCCCCCCCCCCAAATGTTGTGCCCGGTGCGGCCGGCCCCCCCTGCACCCCCCACGCTAGGCCACTGCTCCAAAGGTCCGTTCTTAACCTGAAACTGTTCTTAATCTGAAGCACCACTTTAACTAATGGGGCCTCCTGCTGCTGCTGCGCCACCGGAGCACGATTTCTGTTCTCACCCTGAAGCAAGGTTCTTAACCTGAAGCACTATTTCTGGGTTAGCAGAGTCTGTAACCTGAAGCGTATGTAACCTGAAGCGTATGTAACCTGAAGCGTATGTAACCCGAGGTACCACTGTAATTACATTAGAAACGGGGTGTTTCTCCACTAAGCTTCCTCTTAGTACCATATTGAAAGTGAAAATGTATTAAATCCTGTTTGTTTTCAAATTTGCACTGAAGAAATATACAGTGGTACCTTGGTTCTCAAACGCCTTGGTACTCAAACAGCTTGGAACCCAAACACTGCAAACCTGGAAGTAAGTGTTCTGGTTTGCGAACTTTTTTCGGAAGCCAAAAAAAGCCCTCTTCGGGTATTTATTTCACATCTAAGGAATTTTTTATATGATCATATACCCAGAATATACCCACTCTACTCAAATATCCAAGCCAAGGAGCCAGTTCAAACAGGATGTCGTCTAAACCACTGGGCCTCTTGGGCTTCCAATCAGAAGGTCAGCCATTCGAATCCCTGCGACAGGGTGAGCTCCCATCGCTCTGTCCCAGCTCCTGCCAATCTAGCAGTTCAAAAGCACACCAGTGCAAGTAAATAAATAGGTACCACTGCAGTGGGAAGGTAAACGGCATTTCCATGTGCTCTGGCACTCATCATGGTGTTCTGTTGCGCCAGAAGCAGTTTAGTTCTGCTGGCCACATGACCCAGAAAGCTGTCTGTGGAAAAACGCTGGCTCCCTTGGCCTAAAAGCAAGATGAGTGCCATACTCTAGTCACCTTTGACTGGACTTAACCGTCCGGCGGTCTTTACCTTTTACCTTTTACAAACAGGATTCTATTCTAAACTGGCTAAGGGGTTCTGTGAGACTTTAAGATTAGTAAACTTCTACTACCCACAAGTATCAGCAGTCCCAAGGGGGAGGTAGGTGACAAACAGCTCACTCCCCCATTCCTGGACTCTTGTAGCTATATGAAAGAAATGCACTTTTTGCATTTCTGAATGAAATATAAACTGAAAAATTTAATCAGGTTGCAGTCCTAAGCTTGCTCACTCCTTCAGAACTAAACCATGGAGGAAATGTGTTTAGAATTGGAGCCTTAATATATAATATAATATAACATTATTATTTCTCTTTCAGAAATCTAACCAATGAGAAAAAAAGCTCACCCACACTTTGTCCTTTTGTGAAATTTCTCTTTTGGTGTCACCGCTGTGACCACAAATTTATATTTTCTTCTCCACAGTCCAGTCAACTCAGGATCAAAGCGGTAATAACGTCTACCCAAAAAAGTTAACCATTACTGAAGTGTCTCTAAGATATGGAAGAAATGCGAAATCTCTAGCTGATTAAAATCACAACAAATAGCTAGGAAATGGCTGAATAAATAAACATAATGGGAGCTGAAGACATCACTGTGGAGGAAATGAATGATGGAAGCAATGACCTGGTGATAATTCCAGTTGCTGATGGAATTTAGGTTCAAGATATCAGACTACTATTGTTTACACTTGGCTTATGGCTTTGGGTGGGTGCCTAATGACAGTAAATAACCTTCGATATAGTATGGAGAACAACAGAATGAACTTGTTTCTGAGAGAATAGATCAAAATACCAATTTAACTTTTACTTTTTTATGAAACACTAAGAAATATCAACAGATCATGCTTGAACAGACTGAACTGTGCTTTGGGCGACTCAATTCTAACTGCACTTCCATTGAAAAAAGTGGGACTTCTGAGTAAAGATGCATAGGCGTAAGCAGATAGCAATGATATTAGGCTAAAAAGAGGACCTAATGGGTTCTGTGGGTGATTTAAGAATATTATTCTTCTGTTTGTAAATGGTTTTACATGATTTTAATATTCTATTTTTACATGGCTGTGAACCACCCAGGGACCTTATGGTGAATGGTGGATAAGAAATCTAAAATCCATTATTGTTGTTGTTATGCTATAGGTTGAATAGCAGTGATGTCACCCTGCTTGTGGCACCATTTCTCAGACTAATAAAGTTGCAAAATCTTCCATTGGAGATGGCTCTTAATTAACAAGGCTGCTAAGGCTTGTCTTCTCACTTCCTTCTGGCTAATGATGGAATGTGAAAACAATAGCTTCACCCAGACAGCATCCCAGAACATGACATGAATGCAGGATGTCAGGATGTCAGACTGGTATGATTGCAGGACTGTTTTCCCTCCTTATGTGGCCTCGGATCTTTCAAAAATAAAGAAAACATCTCAGGTGCCACGAAGTTGAGCTTCATAAAATGTCTTTAGTTTAGCATCTGCTACTCAGGTGTTGGCTGAAGGTCAAACTAGAAACGAATGCAGGCATCCCCCCAAATACAGTACGCATGTCCAACTTGCACGCGACCATGTATATGTGTCGTGCCAGGAAATAAATGAATAAATTGATTAGCTACTTGAAACCACTGCATAAACACAGTTAATATCACGTTGAGAGTCATACTGGGATGGTTGCTTCTGCAGTATGGCTTGTCATGTGGTTAGCTGGCTTGTGTAATTGATCTCTAGCGGGGCTGGTGTAATGAAATCTATGTACAGTTACAGAGAGTCGATGACCATTTTTTTCTTCAGCTCCTTATGACTCTGCTGTTCCAAACCTTTTCAGTGGAGTCCTATGCATGTTTTACTCAGTTTCCTCAGTCCCACTGAATTGAGAGGGGATAACTCTAAAGTGGGACGCGGGTGGCGCTGTGGGTAAAAGCCTCAGCGCCTAGGGCTTGCAGATCGAAAGGTCGGCGGTTCGAATCCCCGCGGCGGGGTGCGCTCCCGTTGTTCGGTCCCAGCGCCTGCCAACCTAGCACTTCGAAAGCACTCCCGGGTGCAAGTAGATAAATAGGGACCACTTACTAGCAGGAAGGTAAATGGCGTTTCCGTGTGCGGCTCCGGCTCGCCAGAGCAGCGATGTCACGCTGGCCACGTGACCCTGAAGTGTCTCCCGTCAGCGATGGCCCCCGGCCTCTTGAGTGAGATGGGCGCACAACCCTAGAGTCTGTCAAGACTGGCCCGTACGGGCAGGGGTATCTTTACCTTTACTTTAACTCTAAAGTAAGTGGGCATAGGACTGTGGCCTTAATACAGAATCAGAATGCCTAACACCAACTACAATGCTATAAATAAAAAAGAAAGAAAAGGTTTATTTAAATCACTGTGCATATTTGTCACTATTCCTCAACCTGCAACGCTCTGGGGATAAGCTGTAGTCACCATATACCCCACACTTCTGCTTGTCCTGTGCTTACAAAGCCTTGCCCTGATCCTTTCAAAGGGGAAAACTGCTCTTTAGCTCTAAATTGGAGCAAGCGTCAATCCAGAGAAAACCCGAATTGCCATATAAAGTTCCATGTCAGAGTGATTCCCCCCCCTCCTCCCTCCAGAAGTTTCCCAGGAAAAACACACTCTTTAAAGCTGAAGCAGAGCAAATAGCAATCTGTCAAAAACACCAATTGTGCTTCAGCTTTAAAGAACAGGTTTTTGCAGGGAAAGTTCTGGACCAAAAAGTAGAAGAAAAAAACACTCCAACACAAGAGTTTTAAAGTGCAGAACTGTGTCTGGAAAGAGTAATACAAAAGTTAAGTATGGATAAGCCCTGCGACTGAGTGCTAAAAAGTAGTTTTACTTGGGAGAAAGCAGCAGGAGAAGAGGAAGTGTGGATATGCCCAGTTTAGTAAAAATATGTTTGTGTAGTTTTTTTTTTAAAAACAAACTCATGCCCAATAGAGAATATCAGGACTTTCCTAACGTAGTGATTCATCTGAGGCAGGAACCAGAACATTGTGGTTGTTCTGGGTAAATCTCTCACAATGAAAATATACATTTGGGCCAGTGTGCCTGGTATAGAAGCACAACGCCTTCCATTGCAAAGCAAAAAACAAATAAAAAGGCAGTTTATCTTTATTGGTTTATTACACATGGTTGTGGTTTCTGTAAAGATCCTGGTCCTGCGCATACTTGCATAAATATCCTCCAGTGTTAATGGACTTGCACGCCCTCATATGCAAAAATGACCAAAAGAAAGTTTGGCGTATTCACTGGAAGAAGAAGAAAAAGGGCATATTGCATTCACCCATTATTACAAAGAAAAAAGTTTTATGTGACTTTTTTAAAAAAAGGAAGCGACTTTATACTCATTAACGCAGCAGAGTTTGTTGCTTTTTCAGAGCTTGGTGCGACACTGCCCACTGTTGAGCGCCCGGCCAGCCAGCTAGCTAGCTGAGCAAGTTAAGCAAATATTATCATTATTCTGTCATAATCCGCAAACGCGCGCCCTCCGGCGGCCAGGATGAGCGACGGCGATGACTGCAGCTCTGGGGTTTTTGAAACGGGCGAAGACTGAAAGTGGGAGGGTTTCTGATGGAGGCGGGGCCCAGTCCTTGCTGCTGCAGCCGCCTTCCTATTGAGTCAGAGGCGCGTTGCGAGCTGAAAGCGATTGTAACAAACAGAAGCCCGAAGAGCGAGCTAGGCGGGCGTTCTGATTAGCGCGCTGGGACAAAGTAAAAGAATCTCGGGAGGCTGAACGGTTCCAAAGAAAGTTACATTCCAGGGTCGGAGCAGCAGCAACAAGCGGCCGCCCGGGGGGCACTTTCTCACGGAGGCGGTGGGTCTTCCCAGCCCTTGTTGAGCGAGGGCGAAGAGGAGGAGGCGAAGGACAAGGGGGGGTTTCAAACTGGGGGCCGAGAAAATGAATCGGAGCTTTAATAAATCTCAGAGTCTGCGGTATTTTGGCTACAGCGCGGTGGAAGTGAAAAGTAAGGTAAGGACAGAAGGAATTGCTACTTGCAGCCCGGATTAACCTCCCTCCCCCCTCCCCCACGCCTTCCAGTACCTTTCCCCCACCTCCTCTAACTTCTTTTTAAAATGAATGGAGACCCCCATCTCCTTGCATCCTCCCGCCCCCTCCCCTTATGATGCTTTGTCTTGCGTCTGAAAAAAACGAGATAGCTCTAGTTTTCCACCGGAGGGAAGAAACTTACTCCGGCAGCAACTTCTTTTTTCCCTTTTAAACGTGTCTGCGTCAATTTATGAAAGAATATAAGGGAATATTCTGCCCGCCAGCCCCCCCCCCCTTGACTTGCTATGAAACACATGTTTTCCCTTCTCTCTCCACCATGGGGGACGTATCCCATAGCAACTTGTCCCGAGATCTCTAGGGCGCTTGTCGTGAGGGGTGGGCTTACGTCTCCGCCTGGACATTTTCCACAGATTTTGTTTTTGTTTCAATGTGGCTTTGGGGGGGCGCCTGGATATTTAATCTCTGGCTTCATCGGCTTGCTGGGATCAGGCGGCGATCGCGGCACGTTTCTTGCTGGTGGGCCGTTCACAACAAAAGGGCTTTCCAACTAGGGCGGCGGGAGGTGGGGTGGGGGGAGCTGGGGTGGAAAGAGAAGCAGGTTAGGCTCGCTCCGATCTGGATTAGTGAACCTCAAAAGAGGAGGGCCGATTGGAGGGGGGATGCTGTTGCCGCAAAGCCCCCACCCCATCCCCCTCCTCCCCCACGCGCTCGCGGTCGAGTTAAACTTGATCGCCACTCGCGTGGGAGTGAGCGAGTCCAGTCCCTGCAAAACGCTCGGCTGCCTCTGCTTAACGTTTCCCATTGTTCCTCCTTATGGAAGTACTTCGAAACCTTTGTGTTTTGGTTTGAAAATATTGCCGTGGACGCGGGAAGGGACGACTGGACTGCAGACACGGGGGGGGGGGGTGGAAAGAGAGCATTATTTCTCTCCCCTGAATGCAACCCTCTGGGCTTCTCAAGAAACGCCAGGCAGCCTGCTGCTAAATCCCATACTGGCCCTCTTGAATCTGCTCCTGGCCCTGTCGCTGCCTTGCAGGTCTTGAGCTCTGCGAACTCGCTCTCTTTAATTCGTGTTTAAACTTGTTTGGAGAGTAGTAGACTCCCTTTCTCCCTCTCCCTTTTCCCGGTGCCACCTGATCTCTCAGCTCTTCCTTCGTCGCGGGGGGGGTGAGGGGAGGAGGGAAGTGCTTGCGCGTTACCAAACGTAGTCTTCACGTTTTCGGTGTTTCCCGCTGAAAGGGCACAACTCTGACTTTTAAGTGCATTCGGATCTATTTGCACTGCTACACCCTCTCAATCTGTCCGCCCCGCCCCACCCTTGCTGTCTTTTGGAAGAGGCCTTTAAGTAAAGCCTGCCTTTCTTGCCCTAGGACGAAGGTGTAAGCTTGTAATGAGGGATAAATTACAGGCATCTGAAGTCTATGCTTGGAATTCTGCTTCATAGTTCCAAGAGCTTCCGGTTTTCAGATAAATCAGCCAAGGGATGGGAGGCGACCATAACATAAGAAGAGGCTTGTTGAATCTACCCAAAGGTCCATCAAGCCCTCAGATGATGTTTGCCTACCCTGCACCAACCGTTAGCCCCCATCAACATGGCCAATGATGGGAGATGTAGTCAAACAACATTTGGAGGACCACAGGTTGCCCGTCCCTGATCAGTTCCATAAACCAGCCAACCAGGTGTAAGGGGTGAAGGCAACAACTTTTGCCCCATTTTATGCTCTTAGCCTTTGGTATTCAGAGGCATATTGCCTCCCAAAATGGATGTTAAATTTAGCTGTCATTGCCAATACAGTGGTACCTCGGGTTAAGTACTTAATTCGTTCCGGAGGTCCATTCTTAACCTGAAACTGTTCTTAACCTGAAGCACCACTTTA
This sequence comes from Podarcis tiliguerta, assembly GCF_965153285.1. NCBI lineage: Eukaryota > Metazoa > Chordata > Lepidosauria > Squamata > Lacertidae > Podarcis > Podarcis tiliguerta. Next base: position 56,071,863 of record NC_139540.1, on the reverse strand, counting down.
GCTAATGGGGCCTCCTGCTGCTGCTGCGCTGCCAGAGCAAAATTTCTGTTCTCATCCTGAAGGAAAGTTCTTAACCCGAGGTACTATTTCTGGGTTAGCGGAGTCTGTAACCTGAAGCGTATGTAACCCAAGGTACCACTGTACCCATTGATAGAGATACCTGTCATGAATTGTCATTTTAGAAGCTATCTAATGTAGTGGCCATCGCCACATCCTGTGGCAGTGAATTCCGTAAGTTAACTAGGTATGTGAAATAGCATTTCCTGTTTTCATGTGTACAGATAGATGATTTTGGCGAGGGACTCAAAGTTCTGGTAGTATGGGGGGGGGGAGTAAGAATGCATTTTGTCTATCCTTGCTTACCATTCATAATTTTGTAAATTCCTGTTATGTCTGCCCCCCCCCCCCTTGGACTAATAAGAGCACTTTAGTCTTTCATCATAGTGAAGGTACTTGAACCCTTTGAGCATAGTGAAGACTTGCCCTTTTGTGTGCTTGCATGGCATGCCTGCTATGACAAGTTTGCTAGAGTTGCCATATTTTAAAAAGTGAAAATCTGGATACAATTTGTTTTTGCAAAGTTGCTGCAATTTGGGGGGGGGTGGCAAAGTTTGAGTTTTTGAGCTATTTTTTATGCAAATCGTCAAACTACTGACATGGGCTGCCATATGTCTGGATTTTCTGGGACATTGCAGTGATTTCTGCCCAGATGCTTTCAGGGGGCTGAATACCAGCTATATCTGGAAAATTCTGGACGTATGGCAACCCTAACTTAGCATCATTACATCCCAAAGCCCCTGTTCAGGCAGGGGAGGCAGCTATCCTTGAAACAACATGAGACCAGATTTGCCCTCTGCTTTTGTCAGGAGTTGTGCCATTCCAGGCAGCTTATCTATGACAAACGTATGCGTGGTTGTGAGACGTATGTTAATGAACTACACCGGAGAAGTGGAGTAGCCATGGCCCTCTCTAGGTGTTGCCGGACTCCAGCTCCCATCATCCCCAGGCATTGTGGCCAGTAATCGGGGAAGAATGATAGGAATTGTAGCCCACCAACATCTGGACGGCTTTATCCTTCCCACTCTAGCCTCACCTTATCTGTATTCCTACAGCTACCTTACTTTCCCGCCCACTTTTCTTTATTTATTTCTCATTCTTTTTTTCTTTCTTTCTTTTATTCTTGGCTTTGCCTTCCAAACTTTCCTTGCGCGTGTAAGATCCACAGCAATACCCCTGGGTGGGAGTTGCATCGCCTTTGTATTCTCAACAGCTTACAGTAGTACCTCGGGTTACATACGCTTCAGGCTACATATGCTTCAGGTTACATACGCTTCCGGTTACACACTCCGCTAACCCAGAAATAGTGCTTCAGGATAAGAACAGAAATCAGGCTCCAGTGGTGCAGCAGCAGCAGGAGGCTCCATTAGCTAAAGTGGTGCTTCAGGTTAAGAACAGTTTCAGGTTAAGAACGGACCTCCGGAACGAATTAAGTTCTTAACCCGAGGTACAACTGTAAATGTATGTCGTAAGGAAGCAAATACTGTATACTTTTGCCGTGATTGTAGACAGGTTATGTATATGGGTTAAATGAAATACAATAGATAATCAGATCTACTTAACCCAAGGTACCACTGTATAGCAAAATGTTTAAATCAATGTTAAATGGTGGCAGGAGTCCTTCTGTGGACAATGCAAGCTGAAATTAGAAAGAGCTGGATTTTAGTTCCTGTTCTGCCACTGACTGACAAATTCCCCACTGTTTCCCCCACTTTATTTGGTCATTTAAAGGGGGGTGCACTAAGATATGCCCATGTTTGTTGGACTCTTTAACACCCATCAGTGTTGGCCAACAAGGCCAGTGGACAGGGATGATGGGCGTTGTAACCCAACAACCTCTGGACAACCACAGGTTCCCCATCCCTGTTGTGAAACCAACAGAGGTCTCTGGGTATTGTAGCTTTCTATGTTTTATGTTGGGGATGAGTTGCTTTTCTTTGTTTCAAAATTATGGGTGCTTGACTTTACTTTGGGTGAAATATAGGGAACTGGGGAGGCTGCCTTGCACCCAGCCAGACCATTGGTCCATCTGACAGAGGTACTTCTGTTCCATTCTTGGAGATGCTGGGGATTTGAACCTTGGACCATCTGCATACAGAGCAGATGTTCTGCAACCGAGTTGCATGAAATAGCCAGCTGGCTGCCTTTCCCCTTCATTTTCCAATAAATCTTGTATTTCTCTTAACGGCCTTAGTATTGTACATTTAGAACACAGACTTCTGAGACTTCATTGCAGTGCAAGCACTGATAATAGGCAGTAGAAAGGCCATGCTGTCAGAAGTGTGAGCTGTACTCAACATCCTTTGAATGAACTGTTCTGAAGGAATGAATTGGCTGTGTTATATGTAAATACTAGTCCTTAATCCCTGTCAGCCAGACTAGTTTGCTGGGATTCATACAGACAATCTGATATACACATAAAGTATGTCTATAGGTAACAGACTCTTTTGGCTGCCTTGTGTTATTGCCTATTAAACCGGAAGTGCTTCATAATGATACAGTAACATTTTTAGTGATACAGTATAGACCCTCAAGGGACGCTGGTGGCACTGTGGTGTAAACCACAGAGCCTGGGGCTTGCCAATCGGAAGATCGGCAGTTCAGATCCCTGCGACGGTGTGAGCTCCCATTGTTCTGTCCCAGCTCCTGCCAACCTAGCAGTTCGAAAGCACGTCAAAGTGCAAGTAGATAAATAGGTACCCCTCTGGTGGGAAGGTAAACAGCATTTCTATGTGCTGCTCTGGTTTTGCCAGAAGTGGCTTAGTCATGCTGACCACATGGAAAAACTGCGGACAAACATTGGCTCCCTCAGTCTGTAAAGCAAGATGAGCGTCGCAACCCCAGAGTCATTTGTGACTGGACTTAACTGTCAGGGGTCCTTTACCTTTACCTTATAGACCCTCAAAGGCAAGGTTTGACAGTTGCAACACTGATGGTGTACCATTCATGTTAACTCCTTTTCAATAGTATTTGTTTGACCAAGTACCTGAAGTAGTTATTAACCAGCAGCATACCTCCTGTGATATGTAATAATATTTGTTTTCCAGTCATACTCAGAAGTACATACAGGTTACTAGATGTAGAGCAGCACACTCTACACAATCAGTTACTACTGATGGTATTCTGTCACTTAACATTGATTCCTAGGACCGTTATTGCTACCTCAATTACACTCAAGTTGTATATTAGAGTAGCAATCATAATATATTGAGCGTTTTGGTGGTGGAATACTTTCTCATTAGACATGACTACAGGACTAATGAAGAGAGAATGCTACGGATGTTTTTTTTTAAAACCATCTATGGCATGAGGTTGTGACATAGGCTCTGTGAGATTTACCTGGAAGGCAGGGCAGAGGTTGTTAGACAGCTAAGGAAAAATGTTGTTTTGACCAAGAGTAACATACTTTTGGATGATTAACTCCACACAACTACATTTCTAGAAAATGGATTGATTGTGACGATTAGCATCCATGTTCTCAGGTCTTGCTCCAGGCAGAGGTAATGTTCCTTACTAGAGTCTTGAGAAATATTTAAGTAAAGAGGCTGCCGGACATAATAAACAAAGTATCTCCAAAGTGTGTGCCTCCTCTGCTTTGATATGAGAAAGTACTTCAACATGCAGACACTTTCATTGACTACGACCCTTCTGGCAGTGATGCTTAGCCTTTACTCCAGGCAATGTTAGAAACTCAGATATATAAGCTAGGCACCAAATGGCTCCTTAAACCAAGGTTACAGTCACCTAAATAGAACGTCTAGTTGCCATTTTTTGGGGCAAGGTGGCTCAGAGGTTGCTATTTTTCAAATGATGGATTGACTGTGATGAATTCTCAGTTAAACATCTAGCTAGTTCAGATGACAACCTTGAGCTAGGTGAAGAATGTTGGGAAGAAAAGCCACTTGATCCAGGGACAGTCCACATATATATTGGCCTAGTCCTACCTCTTTTTCCTAATGGTGATTCCTGCTCCTGCTCACACTGCACAGAAAAAGCAATTTGGTTCCAGAAATTCATTCTGATTGTGCATGTAAAATATAACTGATAGAATTCTACAGAATGGGCTATTAGTGTGTGGAAACAATCCAGATCCAATGATCCCCAGATGGTGGAGGTGTCAGGTGGCATCCTGGCTCCCAGGCATCTTCACTTGGTTGCAAGTGGTCAAAAGCCAGATGCAAAATGCACCTGGTGCCTGGCTAATTTCGAACACAGACTCCAGGACCGTTAATGTCAACCAGAGATGGGGAACCTATGGCCCTCCAGATGTTGTTGGATTCCAAACTCCCATCGCCCCCAGCCAGCATGGTCATGGATGATGGTAGTTGCAAGCCTCCAGATGGTGTTGATCCACACACCCTGCTACAGAAAAGTTGTGTTTAGGCTTCTTTGTACTGAATTGCTGTATGTCTTGATGACTTGCAGTGGAATGTCTGAAATGATTCTCTTGAATTGAAAGTAACCGCATTTGTGGTGATGTGATGTATCAGCACAGGGCCCATACACACATGCAAGTCATCAAGTGACAAACATACACTGAGTGCTTAAACTTGTGCCTCTGAAATCCTTAATTGCAAAACCTGCTGTCCAGTAAAGAAGAAAATGGCTTCTTCAGTTCGGGAGGCCTGTTATCATTAAAGTACAGATGGTTTTAATCCACATAGTTGTGTGTTGGTGGTGTTTCATTCACTGGTTTGGAGTGGCATGTGAAACTTAAATATAGTGCTTATATTTAAAATATGTCAAGGTGGATATTCAGCAGTGATGAAAAGGCTTTTCACTGCTTGGTGCAGATGCCTTGAGAGTTGTGGAAATTTGGAATTTGTCTTTTTAAGTTCATGTTACTAATTTTGTCAGGTATATAACAGATGGTCTTCCATATGCCAAATGGCGGATTAGCACTGAAATTTACCTTACTTGTGGGAAAACTGTAACAGTTATTTCTTATTTAATCGAGAGACAAAGTCAGCATTTTTGTAGTAGGTGATGAGAAAGTCTCACGGTCTCACTTGGACTGGTTGGGTTGCAGCTTTATTCTGCGCATACTCGCCTGGGAGTAGGTAGCACTTCCTGCTGAGTAATCTGACTGTGTCCAGACATGCATATGACTGGGCTGTTCCATCTCCAAAACAAAATGTTAAGTAGAGCATGGTAGTTCTGTAAAATACCAAATATGATAACTCTCTTGTGAGAAGAGGGCACCCCATCAAGTTTTCTTTCTTCTTGAGGGAGGTGTTCATGTTCTGGAACAATAAACCTATAGTAATTCAAAGGGCTTGTGTTGGAATCATTACTCCAGAATCCTGTTTGGAAGCAGCATTAAGTAGATATGGTTGGCAGAAATGTGTTTCTTCTAAAGTGCATGGCCCCACATGCATTAAGTGTGTCTGTCTATCTTTAGGTCTTTATTCAGCAGTAAGCTGAGTATACAAGAGTGTTGAACCCTTCACACCCCCTGATTTTCCTGGAGACTGCAGTTGGGGAGGCAAGAGTTAATCTTCCCCAATCCTAAATTCATTGGGGGCACCCCAAGGAAAACCCCTGTGTATGTGTTGGTGACCTATGAAGTCAGGTTCCTGTTCTTGTTTTACAGTGGTACCTCTGGTTACGTACTTAATTCGTTCCAGAAGTCTGTTCTTAACCTGAAACTGTTCTTAACCTGAAGACCACTTTAGCTAATGGGGCCTCGCGCTGCTGCTGCACAATTTCTGTTCTCATCCTGAAGCAAAGTTCTTAACCCAAGGTACTATTTCTGGGTTAGTGGAGTCTGTAACCTGAAGCGTATGTAACCTGAAGCGTATGTAACCTGAGGTACCACTGTATATGTAAATGGGATGAACACATGAATGGTGTCTCCATTGCGCCTAGTTTGGCCTTCTATTTTTAGGGGGAGAGGGTAAGAATGGATGTTTCCTTAAATTTAGAAAGGTTTGTTTAGGGCACTTTGTGACTTAGGGTAGGCACTGAGGGGAAACACTTTGGCTTCAGCTGTATTGTTTGAATATTTGCTTCTTGCTATTGAATTTCGACTTGTACGCAGCACTTTTTAGCGCTTGGAAAAGCAGCTCATAATTTATAAACAAATAACATCCCATTAGGACTTGGCGATCCATCTGTAAGAATGCGTCAAGCTACTAAGGTATCTGTTGCTCTCCATCGCTTCCTGTCTGACTTAGGTGGACATGGGTGTCTTGCTAATGAAGTGGGCAGCTGTTTAACCACACAGAACAAGTGTGTCTCAGCTCCGTTTTGCAAATAACTTATTATTCTTAGCCCAGATGGCCTGAAAGAGAAAATAGCCATCTTACAGGTGGCATGTACTTCCCTGCCTAGTGGCTATTCTTATCTGCCATAGGTGGGTAGCTGTTTGCAAGCATGATCTTGACCAACTTGGCTAGACTGCTGTAGATCAAATGCAGCTCAAAATGCCACTTGGGGTGTGCTGTTCTTTCCGGCCGATGCCTGTGCCGTCATCCTAAAAAAAAAAAAAATGGATCAGCTCATCTTTTATGTTGTAAGCGCCAAGACTTGTGAAAACCTGTCTGGGAACAAGAAAGTTGAGAATGCGAACTCGTGTTTTTTTGTTTATCCTCCAGTGCTTTAGCCTAGAAGAAATGGGTATGAGTGGGCGTAGTCCTGCATCCTGGGCCTCCAGATGTCATCAGGAACTTTGTTTATTTGAAAGGAGAAGAAATGACAAACCTGGTAGGGGTAGAATGTTTGTAGCACAAAAAATGTCGTTTCTGCAGCGCACTCCTTGGAGACTAGATTTGTTGCCACCTCTATTGTGGCCTCTTGGCAAACAGGAGGCACTTTGGGTCTCCTCCCAACCTTGTTCCAGGTGTAGATATTTATTTCCCTCACACACACACACCCCTTGTTCCTGATGTGGATATTCACTCGCCCCTTCTTCCCTGGCAGGGCATGGCAGCACCATTTTGTGGTTCGCCTCAACTACCAAAAGGTCTCGGTTCATCCCTAGTCTGCCTCCATCTGTTTTCAGATGGACACACTGCAGGGTAATGCAAAATCAATGAGCTTTTATTTCCAGAATGGAGCCAGTTTCTCAGGAAGCACTTCTTGGGGTGCGAAATATAGGCGATAGATCTAGATGGTACATGGGCTGTGTAGAAATAGACAAGTACCGTATTTTTTGCTCTATAAGACTCACTTTTTCCCTCCTAAAAAGTAAGGGGAAATGTGTGTGCGTCTTATGGAGCAAATGCAGGCTGTGGCAGCTATCCCAGAAGCCAGAACAGCAAGAGAGATTGCTGCTTTCACTGCGCAGCGATCCCTCTTGCTGTTCTGCCTTCTGAGATTCAGAATATTTTTTTTCTTGTTTTCTTCCTCCAAAAACTAGGTGCGTCTTGTGGTCTGGTGCGTCTTATAGAGCGAAAAATACGGTACTTGGTCTCCATTGGTTCTCGAATAAGATGTTGTGTGTATGCAGCCTGAACCTTTTTATCTGGGAACTGGGAAAGGAAAGGTGGCAAAATCAATGTTGGTTTGAAGTGCTTCTTGATAGAGGCAATTAATACTTCACAACTGCAATGCTTGGAGAGAGATTTCAGTCACTAACTTCTAGATTCCTAAGTCATGGAATGAACTTTGTGTTCTGGGGTAAGCGACTACAGATTCGTGCATTGTCCTCTGCAGATCCCTTGAGATTGTAAAAGTAAAGGTAAAGGGATCCCTGACCATTAGGTCCATTCATTGCTGACTCTGGGGCTGCGGCGCTCATCTCACTTTATTGGCCGAGGGAGCCGGCATACAGCTGGTCATGTGGCCAGCATGACTAAGCCGCTTCTGGCGAACCACAGCAGCACACAGAAACACCATTTACCTTCCCGCTGGAGAGGTACCTATTTATCTACTTGCTAGGTTGGCAGGAGCAGGGACTAAGCAATGGGAGCTAACCCCATCATGGGGATTCGAACCGCTGACCTTCTTATCGGCAAGCCCTAGGCTCTGTGGTTTAGACCACAGCACAAGATTTCAATCAGTTGGGCTGCAATTTTGGAACTGTGAGTATGATGGGGAAACCTGCGGCTCTCCAGCTTTTGTTTTCCAATGTATTTCTTATCAAGTGTGGCATGAGCACATTTTTATTATGAAACCACTGATTTAGATCAACATTGGAGGCCCAAGAGTCTGGATGTTTCAGTTGCCACATCAGTAGAATGTCCTCCTTACTTTACTTCCCGTTTTTATCATTGTTAACTTTTTGTTGCCTGGTGAAAGTATAGCTTTTTTTAAAAGGGTCCAGTTTGAGTATTCTTGACCTCTTTGACTTCTGTGGAAGAAAGGCAGGGCACAAATCTTTTAACTATATCTTTTTTCCTAAATAGAAAATCTAATTCAGCTAGGACAACGGAAAGCATGCACTATAAGACTGCATCTTTCCTAGTCCATATGGCAGCTCCTATTTTTTCCCAGCAAGTCATGTATCCTGTATTTGTATGCCTTCCTGTGATGATAAAAGGTTGAGTAGCTTAGTTATACCTGACTTTGGTTATCTGTTTCTACTGTGGTTAGAAGACTAGCTTAAATTCAGCCAATCAAGAACAGCTTGGGCTTTTACACTAACAAGTTCAATGAAAGATTATTATCTCGACTTGTTCTTCCACTCTTTTATTCTGTGGGGCCAGAACAGCTAAAGCACCCTGAAAATCAGGAAGGTCTAGTTCTCTAGCAGTTTTGACTAGTCATGTCTTCCACTTTTTTTTAGCGTGTGCTACAACTCACATAAAGCTAAATGTGTGTAGGGTTTTGTTGGGGTGGATGCGTGTTCAACTCCCATACTAGCTACTGTTGGAACCAGCGTTTATTTATCATCACTCTGCTATACTTGTAGCAAAAGTCCTTTTTGAGTGAGAAATTACAAGTTACATGTAACTTGTCGAAAAGGGGTCTTCCATTCCTACATGTAAGCCATACAATGCACTCTTTAAATTGCTATTAGATTTTAAAACTATGCAGCTGGAGGTAGTTTTGTTTCACATTAATTACTCAGACAAAGGGCTCATCCACACTTTTGCTTTGACCCATATTTTGAATTGTATTCTGTATCAATTAATTCCCCTGGGGTCTGAGAGCTTTTCTTGTTGTTCCACTGCTGTGCCTTGCCAAACTTACCCGCTGAATCAGATTTCATCAGATGCATGGGAAATCTGGAGAGATTTTGCATAACCGAGTTTGAATTCAGCAGGTAAGCAGTAATAGCATTGCATTTTTAACTCTTTCTATCCCCACCCTCACCCACCCCTGTTCCATATCTTTTACCAGAATATATTTTATTGAGAAAGAGAGATAGAATAGTAAAAAGAAAAAAGTGCCTATACTATTTACATCTTTCTTAAAAGTGATCTCCCAGAAAAAATATCTTAGTAGATTCTTGTTCTAGTTCTTTTTGGATTTACAAGCATCATTCTCTTTTAAGATAAAATCATGTATTCTGAAATTTTCAAGGTTCACAAAGTAATAGATATTCCTAAAGGCTCAATAAGTACATACAAATTCATGCAACTGTAGTCTGATGGCCTCCTTTAAAAGGTGGGGGGGGGGGTATTTCTGCAAGAGTTGATCTGGAGTGGGAAGGGCCTATTTAACTCTTTATGTGCCCTTTCCTTTCTCCATTTTGCTCCCTTCAGGTGTTTCATACGGTCACATCCTTGCATTTGACTGTCTGCAGTGGGAAAAGCTGCTTTGCGGGAGGGACTTTGCTGCAGTAGGGAAAGCATTAAGCATTCTGCTGCTACTTCACACCATTCTCTCCAAAAGCTGTGTTTCCTCTTTAAAAAGAGCCACCAGTCTCCAGCTGGTGCATTATATTGCATGTAATGTACCACCTGGCCCTAAGGAAAACACTTAGCTGTGTCAACCTTGTGAGCTGGGCTTCAGTTAAACTCTTGTTTGGAACATGCAATTTGGTTGCAAGGATGTTGAAACAATGTGTCTGGTAGGCATAACCTGTTCAAATGTGAGTTGTTTTTCAAATGTTGATCCACACTTCAAGCTACTATCACTTGTAGTTTTGGGACAGACGCATCAATGAGGTTCCTGTGAGAAGCACATGGGATACACATCTGAATTAATATGCTGAACTGTCACGCTTCTTGAGGCATTGGATTTTTGCTAGTATTTTAGATAACGTGTTGCATTAATTGGACATTAGCTGATGCAGGAAGGGAATTGTGAAAATGGGCAAGATTTAAGTATCGCCTGTAGAATTTTAAACTGAGAGTACATAAATACATCCCCCCACACACACACACCTCACACCTCTCTTTGTCATTGTATCTTTCTGCTGGAATTATTGTTTGAAATGGGCAGAACCAGAGGGCCTCATAAGAATTACCTTGTGTTTTTTTACCCAGGTAGGTTTCTATTTGGAGGAATCTCCTGCGGCAAAAAAAAACACAAAAAAAACCCCCAAAGTCCTTTAAGAATGCCTTTAGAATAATTAATTTCTAGGTGTACCTGATAGAAGCTAGTCTTCTGAGGATAACTACCGTGTGACAGAATAGCCTCTAATCACGTTTAGGTGTAACGGGCTGTTGCCACATGCCTGCCTGTTTTGCTAGCGCGATGTGTTTTCCATTTGACAAGTTGTTTGCTGATTTGGGGATATGACTGATGATCTGAAATGGGAAGGAGATAATGTCTGAAATTAGGCCAACTCCCAGCGTGCAAGACCTGTCAACCCACAAGCTTTCATTTTGTTTTTGTAAGGTATAGAAGGGAAGTAGAATTCTGAAGGTGCCTGTCCAGCCCCTCTTTTGTTCCACACCATTCTACTCTTCTATTTTATTTTATTCTATTCTTTGTTTCTTTTTAAACGGACTACGCTTTATAACTAGGGCCTCTTACCGTGTTGGTAGCAGGGATGAGCAAATCAGACTATTTCTGGTCTACGTCACTTCAGCATTTGTTATCCCATAAGTCAGGCGTGTCCAAAGTCCGTTTCAGGGACCGGTTGATTTAATCCGGTTGGCCCTCACACATGTTCACTTCGTCAAATCTGACCCTCTTTGAAAAAAGTTTGGGTACCCCTGCCATAAGTCTTTTCTGTCCCGTTCCTGCATTCATTTAATCTGCATATAATCTTAGTTTTAAGGGTGGCGCTGTGGGTTAGACCACAAAGCCTAGGGCTTGCTGATCAGAAGGTTGACGGTTCGAATCCCCGCAACGGAGTGTGCTCCTGTTGCTCGGTCCCAGCTCCTGCCCACCTAGCAGTTCGAAAGTATGTCAAAGTGCAAGTAGATAAATAGGTACCACTCCAGTGGGAAGGTAAACAGTGTTTCCGTGCGCTGCTCTGGTTCACCAGAAGCGGCTTAGTCATGCTGGCCACATGACCCGGAAGCTGTACGCTGGCTCCCTCGGCCAATAAAGCGAGATGAGAACCGCAACCCCAGAGTCGGACATGACTGGACCTAATGGTCAGGGGTCCCTTTACCATTACCTTTAGTTTTATCTTTATGTATCTATCTCTTTGAGAGAATGGTATTGGAATATTTTTGCGAAGTGTGAAATTCTGTGGGTAGCTAAGTTCTAATTTATACATTAGCCCATGAGGAGCAGATTAGGTCAGTTCAAACTGGAATTTGCAGAAACCCAGTTCCTCAAGCATCCCTATCAGTTTTGCCCCTGGATTACGCTATGGTGCCAATTCATGCAACATATTAAGCTCTTCCCTGTGGTTGGAAAGTCTTCCATGCAACAATGTCTAGATTGTTCTGGTTTAAACTGTGGATATTGTTGGCTCTCTGCAGTAGTTTGGATTTCTGACACATGCTGAAATCAGTTAGCCATTTGGCAGTTCTGTCCTATGAACAACAATCACTAGAGTGGAGGAACACTGAGAAAGCTTGTGTCTTGTCTTGCTTGATAGTGTATTATCGTGAATAAGCTAGTAGAGCCTGCTAATTTATACCCTAATTTTTGAACTATTACCATGCTGATGATACATTTGTAAGTGTCTCCCATTACCCAGCCTATATTCCTTCTCTGTAGGCAACTTTGGAAAGTATGTATACCGTATTTTTCGTCCTATAGGGCGCACCGGCCCATAGGACGCACCTCGGTTTTTGGGGGGGGAAATGAATAAAAAAAATTTATTTCCCCCCCTCAGCTGCGGCTGCCGCCCCAAGCCTTGCGGACACCCGCCAGAAGCAAGGGGAGCCCTCCGGAGGGCTCCCCGTGCTTCGGGCGGGAGGCTGCTGCCCCAAGCCTCGCGCGCTCGGCGGAACCTCCCGTCGGGCGCGCAAGGCTTGCGGACACGCCCCCGAAGCACGGGGAGTCCTCCGGAGGGCTCCCCGTGCTTCGGGCGGGAGGCTGCCGCCCCAAGCCTCGCGCGCTCGGCGGGACCTCCCGTCGGGCGCGCAAGGCTTGCGGACACGCCCCCGAAGCACGGGGAGTCCTCCGGAGGGCTCCCCGTGCTTCGGGCGGGAGGCTGCCGCCCCAAGCCTCGCGTGCTCGGCGGGACCTCCCGTCGGGCGCGCAAGGCTTGCGGACACGCCCCCGAAGCACGGGGAGTCCTCCGGAGGGCTCCCCGTGCTTCGGGCGGGAGGTTGCCGCCCCAAGCCTCGCGCGCTCGGCGGGACCTCCCGTCGGGCGCGCAAGGCTTGCGGACACGCCCCCGAAGCACGGGGAGTCCTCCGGAGGGCTCCCCGTGCTTCGGGCGGGAGGCTGCCGCCCCAAGCCTCGCGCGCTCGGCGGGACCTCCCGTCGGGCGCGCAAGGCTTGCGGACACGCCCCCGAAGCACGGGGAGTCCTCCGGAGGGCTCCCCGTGCTTCGGGCAGGAGGCTGCCGCCCCAAGCCTCGCGCGCTCGGCGGGACCTCCCGTCGGGCGCGCCAGGCTTGGGGACACTCGCCCGAAGCACGGGGAGTCCTCCGGAGGGTTCCCCGTGCTTCGGGCGGCAGGCTGCTGCCCGCAAGCCTTGTGAGCCTGTGGGAACTCCCACAGGGCTTGCAAGGCTTGCGGAGACCTTCCTGAAGCCTGGAGAGCGAGAGGGGTCGGTGTGCACCGATGCCTCTCGCTCTCCCGGCTTCAGCGAAAGCCTGCATTCGCCCCATAGGACGCACACACATTTCCCCTTCATTTTTGGAGGGGAAAAAGTGCGTCCTATGGGGCGAAAAATACGGTACTTTCTTGAACTTCTAGTAATTTAAACTTCTTTTTTAAACAAAGTGAAATAAAATGCATTCTCAACTACAATAGCTTTCGAATTCAAATCCCCAAAAAGGTATTTAGCCTGAACTACTTAAAACATTTGGGAGATAGCCATTGCCTTTTAAAGTTTGTGTGGTGTCAGACTCAGGATTAAATAGATAGCAACAGTTTTGAGCAATCTTTCCTCCCTCAGTGTTTCATCAATGATGTGCTGCCAGAAATACAAAACCTTTGGCTATCATAGAATTGTAGATTTGGAAGGGGCCACAAGTTCAACCCCCTGCAATGCAGTCATTTCACTGGTAACTGATGGAAATCCTTTTTAAAACAACATTGCATTTTAAAAACAGCAACAATAAGTTGATTATTCAAACCATAAGGAATGGGATCCAGACATAAAAAATAAACCACATTGTTTATATTGCTGCTGTTCATAAATGAAGACATGGTGCCAGATTTCAGTCAGTCAGTTCTGAATTTCTTGGGTTTCTGGATTGTTGTGGAATTGCCTAAACAATCATTGTGCGAGCAATTTTGGCCTGAATTTTTATGTTCCCCTCCGGCATGAGGAGCATATTTTAAACATGTCCTCTTGCTTATAAGCCTCAAGTCTTTTAATAATGGCAACCAACTAGGAAGTGTTAATAAGTGAAGACACTGTAACCAGTGTCATGAGGAAGATGGTTCTCTCAGAGATTAAATGTATGAGGTGGCATTTGTGTACGGTAAGTCATGCCTCATACATTGGGCTTTACTTGTAGGGCTCTTTCCAGAAACGTTGGTTACTAGTGCTGTAGAATTCCCAGTAGTGATGTATGGAAGTGAAAGCTGGACCATAAAGAAGGCTGATCGCCGAAGAATTGATGCTTTTGAATTATGGTGCTGGAGGAGACTCTTGAGAGTCCCATGGACGGCAAGAAGATCAAACGTATCCATTCTTAAGGAAATCAGCCCTGAGTGCTCACTGGAAGGACAAATCATGAAGCTGAGGCTCCAATACCTTGGCCATCTCATGAGAAGAGAAGACTCTCTGGAAAAGACTCTGATGTTGGGAAAGATGGAGGGCACAAGGAGAAGGGGACGACAGAGGACAAGATGATTGGACAGTGTTCTCGAAGCTACCAACATGAGTTAAACCAAACTGCGGGAGGCAGTGGAAGACAGGAGTGCCTGGCGTACTCTGGTCCATGGGGTCACGAAGAGTCGGACACAACTAAACGACTAAACAACAACAACAACAACAACAACAACAGTGCTGTAGAAACTATGATGAGTTGATGTGTCGGGAGCAGTGTGGGGTTATTTCACCTCTCTGTTGTCAGGAGGTTTTTGTCAGACATCACACCTTGTTTGTGGAAATCTCTCCTCCATGTTCATAAGTTTAGCTAGTGTCCTGCTTCATTCTCAGTTTGTGTTTCTACAAATCTTGCTACTCAGTCATTCTCACTTGATTTGGCAGCAAGTTTAGATAGATCTGTTAACAAATTCAAAACAAGAGTCTCCCTTGCTCCAGCATAAATTTTGCAGTACAATACATAACGTTGTAAAAAATTCTACTTCAGTGCCTTCTAGATGTACCAACACTTCTCTGTTCTGAGATGGCATATTTTACAGTCTTCTAATGCTAAAAAGGCCTTATGCAGAATGCTTCATGTTGACGCATGGAAGTAATTTCCCCCAATATGTGTTATATAGTTAAAATCAAGTGACTGTAGTGAATCAGTCCCACTAACTTCTGGCAGGCTTCTCCCACAATAATTTTGGTGACTACTAATGGCACCAGCTCTTTGGGTTTTGTGGGTCCATGTCAAGCGAGTGCATTTTATTCTCATAAAAATGCAGCACTTCTTTACATAACTTGAAATAATATTGAAAACAGCTGTGAGAATATGGGCTTTATTGACGTAAACACGCAACTTCAGCACTCATATATGCTGCCAGGGTTCTTGAAGGCAACTCCAGCAGGGATCTTCAGAACAAATGAAATTCAATTTTCACCTTTCAAAATCTATTTTTTATTATTATTATAAAAAACCCACAATTGCTTATAAAAGATTTGGAAATGTTCACCTTTTGCTGCAGTTAGAGGAGTATTCAAAGTACCTTGTTTCTGAAAACCAGTTGCTAAGAAAATTGTAGCTTCTAACTTGCCCTCACTCCTGACCATTGCACAACCATTTGTGGTACATCGCATGAGCTCCAGAAATAACTCGGTAGTTTAGTATAATTGGCATTTCACTGTTCCTCTTGGCAGGCCATGTCATAATTTCTGAGGAGTCATCGCAAACCACCTTCTCTTCATGATGACAAAAGTATATCATCTGCCAGAGTAAATATGGGTGCTTCATTACAACATGTGTGCTGCTAGAAAATGTTCTGCATGTTGTATTTTTGAGTGTGCCACTAATATAATAGGAATAAGTCCATCAAATATCTGTGTTGTGCACACACTAACTGGAAAAAAATTTCTAGGAAGCTGGACTATCCCCCCTGTGCTTTCAGATACCTAAGAGCCCCATTGAAGCAGATCGACGGCTCTTTTAATAGAGCCTCCTATTTCTCACAATGGTCAACTAGATATCTCTAGTAAACCCATTGCTGGATCCATGAAGAGCTTGTGTTTCACAGTTTAAACCATAAATCTGTTTTTGGTCCATTCTGTCAAAGGCTGTCATGAACTCCATGAAGGCTGCATAAAAGCTACTTGGGTTCCTTGGCATATTTGCCAATTAAATGACTAAATAAGAAGCCCTTTGCCTAAAGCCTGCTGTTCTTTTGAGAGAATATTTCTTCAGCCCTAGTGTTAGAAACTCAGCTATATAAGTTAATCACCAAATGGCAACTTAAACCTAGGTTATGGTCACCATAATGGAATGTTTAGGGAAGCTTTTAATGTTTGATGTTTTACCGTGTTTTTAATATTCTGTTGGGAGCCTTCCAGAGTGGCTGGGGAAACCCAGCCAGATGAGTGGGGGGTATACACACACACACACAGGTACCTTTTCCCAGTGAAATTTGTTGTTATTTATTTCATTTTTATACCACTTTATATTTTAAAGAACAAATCTGAAAGCGGTTTACAACACATTAAAACATCACAGAAAACAATCAGAAATAAAACAAATTCAAGCTCCAAGGGAAATATTTCAGATCCTTCTCTAAGTGACATTTTGCTTTCCCCAGTCGCCAAGCTGGCATTATGTGATCTCCACGTGGTCGCAATTGGACCCATGCCAGTCGCAAATTGTGCCTTCTGCCCGGCTAATTTCTAATGCTGAATTCAGCCCAGTATATGAGCTTATTCAGAAAGAAGCTTGAACACGATTTTTGAGACAATGTTTAACAGATTTAGTAGCTTGTAATTTTGGAAGGCATTTTAAATGACACACACACCCTCCTTAAATTTTGGAGCTGTAGCATTTCCCAATCTGGTTCTTTCTGACCTTCTAATCAGTTTACTAAGGTTACGTATTGTGCCCAAATTTTAGTTTCTCTGTAAATCCTTTTTTTAAAAAAGTTAAAACAATTAGCATCATTTGCACATGCAGATTGTTGTATCAAAACCATCAAAACCATTTGACAACTGGCATTCATATCACATGAAACAGAGAATTTTCCTTCGTACCTTCTCTACCCTTTGTATCGTCCCTGACGTTGATTTTAATATGGGAATAGATGAGATTCCCTGTTGTGCTAGGACAGGTTGGTTCCTTAGACATCTTTTGCTGCTTGTATCTGCAAATCGACCAGACGGTGACTAATATTGAGGGAGATTCTTAGAACGAGGGGTCATTGTTTGAAGAGCAAGCATGTGTAATACTATTTTGTTAGTCACCGTTCTCGCAGCACTGTCAGCCTAAATTACCGTCAACCCCGTATTGCCCTTTCTTCCCTTGCTTTTAGCTTTGCGATGTCAGCCGAGATGTTTGCGTTAGGCAAGTAGGCCAAAGTAGATTACTGTACTTCATTGTTCAAAAACTGCTCTAATAAGTAGATTAGGTTCCCATAATGAAGGATTGTTCTGGCTGCTGTCTTAGTGTAGCCTGGGTGATAGGCTACAGAACACCCTTCTAAAAGCCATTTAGCACTCTAGTGATAGGAAGGTTCAAAGCAGTTGAGGAGACTAGTCTGGAAAAGGCCTTTAGAGATCAATACCAACTGTGAGGTATCCTATTTCTTCTACTACCCAGTGTACTGCTTAGTAATATATCATTGCTGCTCACCAGCCTTTAATTAGGGAAGAAGGGAATGGAAATAACCTTTTTAAAATAAAAAAATGAAAAATGAAACAGTTGGGATCCAAAAGTATGTAGCCTGAAGAGGGGTGGTTAACTTAACAGGCCACTGTGTTCTCGCTTGCTTTTTATTTTTAGCTTGCAGCCTTTATGAAAACCCTTCAAGCCAAATTGGTCATTTCTGCTATGGTTCTGCTAAGTCTCTGCATCAGACTTTGTAAAGTGGGAGGGGGGCTTTGTGACCTCCACACAGGGCCATAGCTAGGGGGTGGTGAGGTTGGCACCCCACCACGGGCACAGGCGATGGGGAGGGCACAAAATCGGCTAAAAATATGTCTGTAAATATAAATATTGATTAATGCCTTATAGGAAAGGGTTTTAAATAGAGGGTGGATTGAATGGGTGGAAGGGGGGCGCGTTGGAGGAGAGGCAGAAAGAAGAGCTAAGTTGTCCGTGGACAGTTTTGCCAGGGGTGCAAGGTCACCTAGCTATGTCTCTGCCTCCGCATGTGTGTTTGGATGCAAACCTCTAAATATTTACTCCATCGGTTGACCTGACTTCTTAATTTCTAGGTTCTTATGAAGGGTTACAATTGTGTCTGCCCAAAAGAATGAGACTTGTATTGCTTTATTTATTTATTTAACCAAGTTTCATTGTACAGTAATGGTAAGCAAGCTTTCCAGGCTTCACAGAACTCTTAAAAAAAAAACCAAAAAACATTTCCCTAAAACTCTTCAGATAGGAAGAGTTGTATAAAAAAAAAAAAGCTTTCATTTCTCACATTTGGACACATGTTGTATGATTGTGATTTTATGTGAGATGAGTTGCTTCCAATGACAATGAGATGCAGAAGTCAAAGGACAAACTCTTAATTACTGTACTTAATATACTGTACTGTATAAACGTTACAAAGGAGAATCGTTACAAAGGTGTTATTGGGTTGTTTTTATTTTGATTATATATTTTGTGGTTTTATAGGTTGATTTTGTTCTGTGAGCCACCCTGAGACCTCCAGGCATAGGACAGTATATTAAATAAATAAATGAATGAATGCACAAGTCCGTTCACTAGGGTTCCGCCTCTAAACTCATTTCATTTCACTTTTAATTTGTATACCTCCTTTCTATATTACCATATACAAGGCAGTTTACAAGAAAGAAACAACAAAATTGGCGTTGCTGGATCCCCCCCCCCCCCTTTGACACTGCTGTTTGCACCATACACAACCCTTCTGCATGCATGGCTGTGGAAAGATTTATCTGCAGTGTTCGGATTGGCAATATTTCATCAAATCTTTTCCCTTTTACTGACTTGTTTCTTAGTGATTCATAACTTAAAATCAGAGTCCTTGACAGCTAAAGACTAATATACCGTATTTTTCCATCTATAAGACTCCCTCTATTTTTGCGGCAACAACCAATCGCCAGTCCACCCGTGGCACTATCAGTGTATAAGACGCCCCCTAATTTTTGACATTATTTTTTAGGGGGAAAACCTAGTCTTATACATGGAAAAATACGGTACTTCTCCAGCTCTGACTCCATGAATTACTTGTTCACTTGAGTAACAGTTTGCTGATGCTTGACATCTCCTAATTTCCATGTAGAAGCTTCCTTTTGCAATGAGCTGAGGGTGCTTATCAGCATCCCAGTTAACAGTTTCAAATATAGCCAAGGCAATGAACATGGAAATTATCTTTGTAGACTTTCTTCCAAGTCTCTTAGGGCTACATGAATATTAAAATGCCTGAACTGAATTTAGTGTTTGTTAAGAACAATTTAATTCCACCCAATTTCCCCCTCATTAAATTAACCTAGTGTGTTCCACATCTGTGTTGTTTGCATGACTATCATTCAGGGAAACTGTCTCAAATGTCACCTAGTGACTTCAGTGGAACTGACTTCCAACATATTTGGAAGGATGTACGCCCACAGGTGGGGAGCCTTTTGGGTCCATGAACCAGATATTTTTCAGGCCCTGGTGCCACAGTCCAAACTTGACAGGTGAGTGAAGCTGCCCACCCATCAATTATCTGGTGTCACAATGCTATAAGATAACTGGGTGCTTTGAAGTCCCAATGTCAGGACTTCAAAGCACTGCTCAGGGATTTCAAGGAGCCCTGCATGTTGCTTTAAAGCTCCTGAGGCTTTTTTCCAGGCATCGGTTATGTGAGCAAGTTCCATTGCAAGGAACTCTCTTGCACAGGCAATCTTCACAGAGGGGAATATGCTGTGGGCTTTGTAGGCTTGCAGAGTACTTTATGGTCATCAACAGTCTTGGGAGTCCAAGGCCTCTTCAACTTCAGAAATCTATGTCATTGAGGATTCTGTTTTCATCAGTAAATGGAGAACCAGAGTTCTTATGTCCCTCAAAAACCTGGCAGGAACTGATCTTGCAGAGTGGGCCTCTGGATTTCCCAATTGTTGGTCAAATTAGGGAAGTAAAAAAGAATCAATTTAAAATGAACTTCTGGGAAACCTTTCAAGAGCAATTTGCTGAAATTATGAGGTATAGTAAGTAGCAGGAGAAAACAGAAGCATTGCATTTTGGTTGACATGTTCAAAGCAACTGTAGGCAAAGGAACACTGACAGGGTTGTCTGCTTTTGACAGGAGGAAGGAGAGAATAAGCAAATTTGTTCTAACTGGTTTGGTGTGATGTTTGGAATTGACAAACCATAGTTACAGCCATCTGTCTGCCTTGAGAAATTTGCTGTCCCAAGGACATTATAAGTCCAGAAAGAATAGTGCTTTAGAAGTTCAAACCATGGTTTGGAATTCTAAGCTACAGCTAGTGCAAAGCACGGTCTAGTACAGTGTTTGAATTAAATTTAAAAAACAACTGACCTCTTCCATGATCTTAATATCCTGTACAATTATAAGGTTGCAGTTTGAAGAGCACATAAGCTACTTAAGAATAAGAACAGCAGATGTGAAATTTGAAAGCTTCTGTCACCTTAAAAACCCTGACACCCATTCATCTCCTCTTTTCCCCTTGATTCCAGTTTGGTGCAGAATTTCGAAGGTTTTCCCTGGATCGTTTCAAACCAGGGAAATTTGAAGACTTCTACAAACTGATTCTTCACATCCACCACATATCCAACATGGAGGTGATGATTGGTTATGCCGATATACATGGAGATCTTCTTCCTATTAATAACGACGACAACTTCTTCAAGGCTGTTACAAGCGCAAACCCGCTGCTTAGGATTTTTATACAAAAGCAAGGTAAGATTAAATGATCACCCATCTGCTGAAAACATAAACTCCTCATTTTTTCTTACTGATTTTTAGATTTTGAAAACCCCTGTGGAGAGTAGAATCCTGTTTGTATTGGCTCCTCGACCTAGATATTTGAGTGGGGTGGGTAAGTTGTTGTTAGGGAAATAGCAGAAATATATCGCAACGAGGCACAAAAGACTGCAGTGCATCAGCATATTTTAATAGCATGCACTCAAAATAATTTGCATATTCCTTTCATTAATATGACAAGCAGCAAGCTATTGTTAGAGATGCTGCTCATGTATTACTGTTTGGAAAGTCCTTCCTTTATATGTAGAAAATGTAAGTTGGCCCTTAAGAAATCTGAAATAATGGCTGAAGATCAAAGAAGGTTGGATGCCCAGCCAACGAGATTTGTTTTGCTTCTTTCACTGTGCATCAGCTCATGAGAGATGGGGGTGGGAATTCAAGCCTGCCAGTACTCCAACTTCTCCCTGCAGCCATAATATTTGGGAGCAAAATGTATGCTAGGACTCTCTTATTTTTAACAGGTGTCTCTTTTCTACCAGAGGAAAGAACCATATACGGAGACTCTGTTTTGCTCTCTTCTGCATTAGCAGTCCCTACTAAGCATGGTTCGATTGCCTAATTTATCTGTTCTTAAAATTTATTAAGTAACAGGCCAATCTTATATATATATATATATATATATATATATATATATATACACTGAGAAATAAAGGGCACCGAGTTCAATAGGCCATACTCCCAGCGGTGACGTTAACATATGAGAGTGCTGGAGGTGAAATAGTTAAACAGGTTACCCAATCAGAACCCGGGGGGTGGAGTCAGAGGGACTATAAAACCAGCTCTGGGAGGGGCGAAGAGGGGGAGTTCGTTGGGAGTTGGGTGGAGTGGGAGTGAATTGGGATAGAGTCTGTGGGTAGGTTGAGTTAGTGTAGTGAAATAAGCTGAGTCTGGAACAGTTAGGAGCTAGGAAGACAAGTAAATATCTGAGAGGTGGTTTAGTGAGTGAGAGCAGGTAGCAGAAGTTATAGGTCTGGATAGGCACCCCATGACTGTAATTGATTGAGACCGTTTATGAAACCACACGCTTGTTAAACTGCAATAAATAAACAGAAGTTTATGTTCCAATTTAACCCTGACTGGACTCAGTATTTTACCAGGTAGGGCCTGCGTGGCGGCAGCAAGAAATAAAGTGGTGGCACAGGGATCAATAGACAGTGAAACATCCGGGGACCTTGTGTGATCGCCACACCAGCCATATAGGATTGCAGTTTAAAGCATGTTAGCCGTTCGAAACAGGATTGCTGAAGCATATTTAAGCTGCTGTGTTCCAAAGCTTGCTTAAGAAGCAAGTGACTTTGAAACAGAGCCAAAGGCAGACAGCCTTGAAATAACTAATGTAGTAAGAAAAATGAAGCAGCACAATGGAGAATAAACTCTTAAAACAGAATAGAGTAGAAATAGCAGGAATAACAAACAAGACAAATCACTCTGGGGAGCTTCTCACAAATGCTCAGATGTTGCGAGACTGGCATCGTGCAGCGAGGGGCCTGACAGGCCTCAAAGGGTCTGCTGCTGCTGCTGCCGCCACTGCTGCCCAGCAAGGACTGGGGTGTTTGGGGAGTAGTTTCATTGGAAGTTTTTGCTGTTGTTACTGATGTTAACTTTTTGTATCTTTATGTGGAAATTGTTCAGTTTGGTTATGTAGTTTTTAATGTGTTTTATTTATTTTTATGACTACTTTGCTATATTTGTAATTATGTAAATATTTTCATATTGTAAGCTGCCTTGAGCATTGTTTTAACTATGGAAAGGCAGCATACAAGTAAAATGATGATGATGTCAGTCTTTACTCATACAGATTGATTTTGATGTAGGGGAGTCAGACTTTCTGCAACTGGAGTGTGCAAAGGTTTCTATTGGTCCAAAACCATTGCAGTTTTATTATATGATGATACATAGGGTGCTGGATTGGGTACCATTTTCCTGGATTCTGTACCTTAGTCACAAATGACTAATACAGGTATGTGTCTGTGTTGGCAAATGGGCCCTTAGCTTTGAATTTATAAGCAAACCTTGAATCAGAAGAAATTCTATCTAATTTTCCTATGCCAGCACAAGTTCAAATTTACCTGTGTGTATGTGTGTGTATCAAGTCTCCTTTGTAAATAAAATAAAATAAAATAAAATAAAATAAAATAAAAGGGGTTGCTACATCTTAAATAGGGGACTGGCAAGTTTAGAACCAGATGACCTGACATGGAATTGTTACAATGTTCCCATTTAAAAAAAAATGCAGAAAGGGAGTGGTTGGAGAAAGTAACTTCATTGCTGTAGAGCCCAGAATATAAACACTCCTGGGTTTGATAATCATGTTTTGGAAGAGGCGGAATGTTATACTTAAAAATAATCCATTGCCAATATTAAATCTGCTTGGTTGGGGGAAAATAAAATGTATCTTCCTCTGTTCCACTTTCCTATTCCCTTACAAGCCATTATAATATTACAGCTGCAGTGTCCCAACATTACAGCTTCAAATACAGAACCTATTAAACTTTGGCGTTTGGTGTGTGTGTGTGTGTGTTGAAGGGCAGGTACTTTCCACATGCCTGCAATAGGCAGTTTTCTCTTTGTGTCTGGGGTTAGAGGACTCCAGGACTGCACAGCAAGTGGGTGTTTCTCTGCAATGCACATCACCACCTTGTCGTCGTCGTTTTTGGCACTCTGGTTGAACAGGTTGTGGCTAGATTGCCATCTTGGACTAGTATCCCTCTCTCTTAAACATCAAGGGCACAGCTGTTCTGCTCTAGGCTTCTTTCTGCTAAGCATGCTGAGCCATCAGTGCTGCTAATCAAAAGGGAAGCATTTTTAGTTTTGTTTTGTTTTTCCCCCACAGGTGGAGAAGCGAATATAATGTGGCACTTGGGCCTGGGTTTAAATCCCTCTTGAGCTAGTTTGGGTGGCCTTGGACCCATCCTATGCCCTTAAGTCTTTGTCCCCTCACTTCCCCCCTGCAAAATGGGAGAGATGTTTTCCCTCACTGTGATAATAAAGAATGAAATGTAAAAATCCGCCATGAGCCTTGGGAATAAGAGCAGGAGGCATGCAAATAATACAGGGAATAAGTGAGCCCTCCTCCATTGGCCTCTGCTAAGGGTAGAAAAAACTGGGTCTCTGTACACCTTTGATTCTGGTTTGCTTCCACCTAGGCAGGCTGTGATGCAGGTCATTCCTCTTTTTTTAGATTATCACAAGGAGATTTTTCAGTCAGTGCATTGGTGACGATAGGGAGGCTCTGTCAGATCACTGGCTGGTAGGCAGACAGGTGCAAGTTGGGTCGCTGAAATGCGCAGCATCCATCATCTGCTTCCAAGGCCAATGTACAAAAACCGCTCCACTTGTTTCAGATGCTTCTCCTTTCCTTCCTTTTTCCTTCTCTCCTCCCTCCACCCTTTGTTGCCAGCTTGTTGTTGTTGTTGTTTAGTCATTTACTCGTGTCCGACTCTTCGTGACCCCATGGACCAGAGCAGGCCAGGCACTCCTGTCTTCCACTGCCTCCCACAACTCATGTTGGCCAGCTAGTTTATCCCAAACACAGTTGTCAGTCTTTCAGCACAATGAGCGCTTAAACAGTCCTAAATCGATGCAAATACTAGAATCTCTGCATAAGCTGCTTAAAGTAAGTTTTATACTACATTGGGTGCTGCAAGCTGTTTTTCACATCCTCTTTCTTATCCCATTTATGGATTTCTTGACCTGTCACAGCTTGGAATAGTTCCTAGGTGTATCCTGTCCCAGGTACCGGCCAGGCCAAGATAACTTTGCTCTTTAGGCAAAGCCACAGCAGATGGCTTCAGGCTACTAATGGTAACTGACGATTACCCGCAAGCAAAGAGCAATGTTTTAAGTGCAAACTGATACTTCTTGTGTTCAACCTGTGGTGTTATGGATGAGGGATGTTTTCTGGCAGCACATTTTTTTTAAAAAAAGAGAGAACTGCAGTACCAAACTGAGCAAAGGAAGTATTTCTATAAAAATGTTTTCCCCAGCCCTTTCCATGCTCACTGTAGGATACAAGCTGGGTGTGGACTCTCTGGCTGTTCTCACACTTGTCGGCTCATCATCATCAGAGGAGAGCGTGGGGTGAGGAACCCGACATGTTTGCACTGCTGGGATTGGCAGTGTTGAAAGAATGTTTCCTGTTCCTGTTGTTCAGATCAATCTGAAAGTGTCCTTAGATGTCCAATGGGAGCCAGTTTTGAATATAGAAGAAGTAAAGCCCTTGGTAGTGTGGGGGCTGCATTACTGGCATGCCATACAAAGTGGATATCCACAGTGTGCTGGGAGAATCCAGAAGTACTGTAGTGGTCAGGCAACCTAGGTGTGGGTATTTAAATATAGATATAGACACACACTCATATACATGCACACACATTCAGAGAGAGGGTGATTCAGTAATGTGTTCTGGCAACCAGCACACCAGTTTACAGTCGGTTTCATTAGCTTCTCCTAGTTGTCTATTTCAAGCATTGATAACAGTGTACAGGTGCTTTGTTTTTCACAGTAGCCTGGAGGAGAAATCTGGATGACCAATTTTAAGGGAATGCTTGCATAATTGAACACCAAACAGTCAATAAAAGGCAAGCACTAATTCTGTTGACTTAATTTTCCTCAGCTGAAATAGATATTTCCCAATTGCTTTTCGGAGAAGTGGTTTTAAGGACTAGGCCATCAGCTAATATCCTTGTTCTCTAGACAAGACTGCTTGGGATGTTTTGCTCTTGTAACTCTGCAATTTAATATCAGTTGGATCAAAAACTTTTCCTATAGAGAGAGGTGTCTGCTGCATGAGAAATTTATGACCTCATAATTGGGATAGCAATGTGGGAAACTTTTCTTCTTCTGAACGCACGTCTTTACTTCCTGATCTATGTTAAACTAAAAGAAAGATTGATAAAATAATTGAATGCACAAATCTTGCTTCTTATTCCTTCTAGCTGAGATCCCAAAAGCACATGTCCGGTAGAGGCTTCAGGTACACTTTTCTTAATAGCAGTTGCTTGACAACCTCCCATCTCAAAAAACCCCCAAACAAACACAAATAGGATGCTATTGCAGAGGTCTTCCACAAAGGTCTTTATGTTGCATAGGTCAAGGGAAGAAAGGGAGATGTCCCCTTGAACATGTGTGAGACCTTGTTCCTCTTCTTTGATCCTGGCTTCTCTGTGTTATGAAACCTGAGAATTTCTATACTGTATAATTTTTCTGGTCACCTTGGTATGCTAATTACAAAGCAAGCTTGGATCTAGACTTGCCGGCTATTAATAAAACACCTTCCCAGTGCAGGGAGGCAAGATCACTTGTTTGTGAGGTTACCCCCACCCCCTCCAGCTGTGTACTGTGTGCTGTGTAAAAAGGCAATTGAAAGGAAGCTGTCTGTGGGGAACTGTCATATCACATGGAAGGGTTACCAAGACCCCCTTTGTGTACTGTTCTCACTCCAATGTCTGACACAGGGCTTTCCAATTTTGGGTCTCTCTCCAGCTGTTTTTGAACTACAATTCCCATCATTCCTGATTGCTGGTCCTGCTATCTAGGGATGGCGGGAGTTGTAGTCCAAAAAACAGCTAGAGACCCAAGTTCAGGAAGCCCTTCTCTAACAACACCTGACCCAGACATTGTGCAGGTGAAAACTTTTTCTGGCATGGTGGTATAGTTTTTGGGAAAGCTTTACCTGCTTAATCTTGTGTATTAGTTATAAAAAAGGAAGTGGTGACAAGCCTAGTTCTACAGCAACCTTACAAGCAGATAATTACAAACATCACAGCCACTTCTGGGCTGCCCTGTGTGCTCTTTGTTCTGCATGTTTGAATCCGAATTATGTGGTATTCATGGCCAACAAGATTATTCAGCATCATGAGATTTGCCAGAGTTGAACTGACCAAGGTGGATGCCTTTTATGGGCAGCACAGTTAACGGTGATAAAAAGAGAAATTGTAAATCCAGACAGTTGTCCCTTTTAAGATCTGGCAACACAGAATATCGTACATCTTGTTGCTCTTTTTCTCTTTTAGCATATATACTTCGGGCTGTCATCTTAATGAAGGCAATAGTTTAAATAATTGGTAAAGGTAAAGGACCCCTGACAGTTAAGTCCAGTCGCAAACAACTCTGGGGTTGCGGCGCTCATCTCGCTTTACTGGCCAAGGGAGCCGGAGTACAGGTTCCAGGTCATGTAGTCAGCATGACTAAGCCGCTTCTGGCGAACCACAGCAGCGCACAGAAACACCATTTACCTTCCCGCTGGAGAGGTACCTATTTATCTACTTGCTAGGTTGAACCAGAGCAGCGCACGGAAACACCGTTTACCTTCCCGCTGGGGAAGGTAACTTGCACTTTTTGGTGTGCTTTCGAACTGCTAGGTTGGCAGGAGCTGGGACTGAGCAACGGGAGCTCACCCCATTGCAGGGAGTCAAACCGCCGACCTTCTGATCGGCAAGCCCTATGCTCTGTGGTTTAGACCATAGCGCCACCCGCATCCCAATTGAGCCACTCTTAATTGACAACCTCATTGAGCCCAGGAAGCTTCTGCTTAGGGGAGTGTATTTCTTTGAAGGTTATCAGTGTCTTACAGTGGCATAGCTGGGGAGAGCGCAGGAGTGGTTGCCCCAGGCGCAGAATTGCTGGGGTGCAAAATCTCAACACTGAGTGCTGCCTCAATACAGCTTTCACTGGGCTCCATTGGAAACAGCTTCTTCATGCAAACCAGGAAGTGACACCTCCAGACTTTGGAACTTCTTTTCTGATCTTTGTGGCCACGAACTCCTGGGTGACACAGGACACAGATGCCATTAGGCAGTTTAATGTGCATGCATATTCCATCCGTTTCCCTCCCCCCCCCCCCCCACCAAGCCCTGCACGGCCCCGGGCACTGGCAAGCCACGCAATGCCACTGCCGTCATCCCCCAGCCACCAGTTTTGAAGGAAAAAATTCTTGCATATGTTGAAATATCATGTGTCTCTGTAGTTTGCAAAGTAGCAATGGGAATAATTCAGCCAGCCAGCCTCATGAACAAAAGATTGAAGCTATAATTACTTATACTTAATTCATTGAGGTTGCTTCCTCATAGCTGCTCCTGTGAGATATGGGAACACGTTTGATCAGTCTCCCCCCTGGTTCATACCACATCCTTGGACTACCAGCTTGAGCCAGCACAACCCCAAACATCTGGCAAAGCACTAGGTTAGGAAAAGTTTTTTGTGTTATGTGCTGCTGCTGCGGGAATTATCTGCAGAAGTAGTCATGCAGTGCCTTTGGTGTTTTCTTTAAAACAAAAACAAAAAACTCCTCCCTGCTAAAATTAGAAACTTAACACAGGAAATGTAGTAAATACTTTTGAATTAACCACCCGCTAACGCTATCCTTGGAATAAATGGTGCAGACAACATGTGGAGATAGTCTTTTCATCATGATGCTAGCAAATGCTTAATGACTGGAGTGCATGTAGGGTTCCTAGTTGAGGTTTTGCCACTGCTTTCATCTAGACCAGGCCTTGCCTCTTTCAATAGCTGCATATGGAGTAGGATGCAGTCCACCACCCCCATCCCCAACTGTCTCTTCTGACATTGCCTTCCAGCATGCGAGCCCCTTCCTGTGCTGCTCAGTAATGTTTGAAGTCTGAGGCTATGTGGGAGAATCCCAGGACATGCCTCCTTCTTCTCATGCTGCTGTGGTGAGCAGCATGGTCTCTTCCCAGGTGGCAGGAGTTTCTGGCATAACCAAGTACTGCTAGAAAGATGCCGGAAAGTCTATAGATGCCAAGAAAAAAAGGGGGGAAATGTGGAGGACTACTTTAAAAAAATATATTTTTCTGTTGGTTTTTCCTTGGCTTTCACATCTGTGAGCAAGTCGTACACCTTCAAAGGTACAACAATCACTATTTCACCTTGTGGTAATGTATTGCATCACTTGCCACTAAGGATTTTCACATTTTAAATTTTCAAAACAATTCAGAAACTCCCCACCCCACCCCGATAGCGGTACCTCTGAAGGACCAATATTGCCACAGGGTTGTTTGCAAAAAACACTTTCTTTAAAGGGCTGTCTAGGGTCTCACTCCTTTACTACCAAGAGTCTTGGTGGTGGTTCTTTCTGTATATTGGCTCTCTGAGATTCTAAGGACACAAACTTCTATCAAAGCTAATGCACAATTATAAATGGAATGCAACAGCCTTGCTGTGCTTCAGCTGCACTTTCAAATGGCAGTCATGAATTATTTTTCTGCCTCTGAATGACCAAGATTTATTATTCAGGAATTTCATTTTCCATGCTTAAAATACAGGACGTTATTGACTGGAGAAATACAAAAAAGCCACCACACACTTGTTTAAAACATTTCTCTCTGTGTCTGCCTATATTCCCCCCTCCTCCTTTCATGCTGATCTGTAAAGCTTTTCTCAAAACTTGCTTTGCAGATTCTTCAGTTCAGTAACTTAGCAGAATGAAACAACAACAGTTGTGTGTGAGAGAAATATGAGATTGCAGACACATGTTAAGAATTGTATAGAATTCCTATAAAATGGAGGGTGGGGAGTTTTTAAAATGCAGAATATGGTGGTGAACTCTCCCAGGCTGCACTTGCTTCTGAAGCCCCATCTTCTCCCCACACCTCACCCCACCAACATTGCTTTTCTCTCCTTGAACTTTGATTTAAAAGTAATCACTACTAAAGGAAAGGCTGGAGGGGGAAGGGTTTGACATCCCCTACCTAGAGCTGAGCCAAAAACCTTTTGCCTCTCAAAAACCTTCAATGCTGTTTTGTGGGTTGTGAAATGTTTTGCCAAATATTCTTATGGGGGTGAGGAGAAAGATATTAAATTTTCCAATTGTTTTTCCTCGGAAAGCTCTCTTCTGAGAAAGTTTGGCTGACTCAGCATTAAACAAAACGATAAGACTCTTATGAATTCAAATGGATGAAGGGAAGGGAGCAGTAGGCTATCAAAGAGGAAGAAGTAGGGGCCAAGCCCACTGCTTCCTTCAATGGTGATAATAAAATAATATTAGAATGTGATTCACAGATGTAACCATAATGCATGGGTGGTGAAAGAGGGGTGGACATTTCACCAAAGATTCTTTAGGGAAGGATTGAAAATCTCCACAAAATTCTTGTTGTTTTGCAGGGGATGGGGGATTCTCAATTTAGTCAGAAAAGTCTTTCCTGAGAGATTTGGGCTCAGGCCTGCCTTTTATTCATGTTGTGCTTCAAACTCCCTGCCCCCACCCAATAGGAATCTAGCATATTCTGTTTTCTAATAATTGACCATGCCATTGTAATATCTAGTTGGCTTTTTAAAAATATTGTTTCTCCCAGCTCAGGTGATTTTGGCAAGTTAGCAGCTGGTTCACAATGTAACTTAGGCATGTGGGATGGGAGCTGCTGCCTTTCTCAAAGCAGGCTTCAGTAAGCAGATGAAGAGGCCACAACCGCCATATTGAGGACTTTCATAAGAGGGTCTACCACTCTGGAATGCTTAGAATCTATTTAGATTTCTAGTGCTTTAGTTAACAGGAAGCTTTTGCAATGCCAGGTGAGCGTCATGTGATGGTGGAAGTAGGATCCATCCCTTCCTTTGACTTGTATATTTTCTTTGCCATAGAAGAAAATACACTATTTTAAGAACTGCTACTTTGCTTTGTTTCTAATAGAGGGAAAATGAACCATTGAACAAATCAAAGGGCTCAAGTTCAGCTCTATTGGGTATGATAAGCCCACAATGTACACACAGATTACATTCTGGAATTGCACCTAAAGCCAAAATCGCATATACAGTGGTACCTCGCAAGACGAATGCCTCGCAAGACGAAAAACTCGCAAGATGAAAGAGTTTTTTGTTTTTTGAGTTGCTTCACAAGATGAATTTCCCTATGGGCTTGCTTCGCAAGACGAAAACGTCTTGCGCCTTTTTCTTAAAACCGTCAATGCATTCCTATGGGAAACCGTCAATGCATTTCCTATGGGAAACCGTGCTTCGCAAGACGAAAAATTCACAAGACGAAAAAACTCGCAGTACGAATTAATTTCGTCTTGCGAGGCACCACTGTAGTCAAAACACATTGGGCTCAATAGCAGGTAGGATTGCCCCAAGTTGTTTTTTTCCAGAGCCCGGTCCCTTTTAAATTTTTTGCCACGTACATAAAGCTGAATGCAAAAAAGTTAAATGTGCGTAAGTTGTGGGCTTACTGTAGTGGATCCAAATTGCTAAATACTTATCCATTGTGTTTCCAATCCTCCATCAACATGGGATGCAAACCCAGAAGAAAGTTCTTGGATTTCCTGGTTCTGGTGCGTTTGACTCTCTTAATTTCCAGGGTAGATGAAACTTTGCAGCCATGTGTGTTTGCTTCAGTCCTTAGGCAACATGGTGTGCAGTGTGAGTGTGTTTGCACTTTTGTTGGCTAGGGAGCCCATGGTCATGCAGATGTCCTTGGAATCCAAGCTCAAATCTGCTCCAACCAACATGGCCAATGGTTTCGGGTGATGGGATTTGCAACATCTGTAGGGGGACAGTTCCTCACCCCAGGCACACCGAAAATCGAGTGGAGACATCCTTCCCCCTCTACGGTTCACTTTGGCAGTGCTTAAGAAAAATGTTTTATCTGGAATATCTTATCAGTCTCTAAGTCTCACACTCTCCACAAAAGGATAGTTATTGCAAGGCTTAAGCCAGCATTTCATAATTGGCAGGCTGTTGTTGCTATTAGCCTGCTGACTCAGGCTAGCCACTCTAGCTGAATTATCTCATGGAGGGAACGAGATGTTTGGAAGGGCTCGGACAGGGATGGAGCAACTTGTTGCATTGTCCTTTTGTTGCTGGTGGTGTGGGCTAAACGGGCCCATTGCTGTGATTTTTTTGTTTTCTCTCAGATTTCTGTGCCGGCCTGCAATCTTCCCACCCCCTCACTGCGAGGGAGAAAGCAACCCTTGCTTTTGGTGTGTTGGCAAAACTGTCCCTTGAATTATGGCCATGGGAATTGCTGAAGGGGGCCTGCAGGAAATAACTAGTGCCTTTTTGCCAATGGGTTATTTTTGGTGGCTTCAATTACAGCCCTCTTTCCTCCTGCCTCCTCTGGCAACCACACGGGTGTCATGTAAATGGATGGCGCTCAGTTGCGACAGCAAAGCCACCAAGGAGCTCAAGGAGCTGAGTCTGGAGAGAAGAGGACACGTTTGCAGCAGTGTGCTTTCCATTCCTCCTCCCATCTTCTTTTCCTCAGCCCCTTGTAAGATCTTGAGTGCTTTCCTCATAATGTAAATATCCTTGGTTAGAGATATTTTGACTTCAGAGTTGCGACGGGAAGTTTTGCTTGGAAGATGCTGCCTAGGAGGCGGGAGAGGGGTTAGGCTTTTAAATGCTGCCTCAGACGGAAACTATGAACATGGTTAGTGCTGAATTTGCATTGTGTTGCACCCTTAATAGTCTCGTATCTTGTACTAACAACGGTAGTTAAAATTACAGCCATTTCTGAGCACCGTGAAGGCGGCGGGGAGAGCCTTTGCATCCTTTTTAACAGCGTGTGCTGTAAGAAACAACCTTCCCCCTTCTTGCCCAATAAGGCTCGGCATTTATATACATGAGTTTTGTGAATGGCAAAGTCTTCAGAAGTCAGGCACTGTTTGAGAAGCATCCAGGAGTGACTAATGCTCCTTAATCCAATTTATTACAGATTTTCTCTCTTTGAAAATCAAGACGCTTTTTTCTGTTTTCATCTCTTCTCGGTAAGGAGAAGACATGGGGAAGTCTGTGAAGACTGCTGCTATTTTTCAGATAACTTGTCAGCTTCTTCTAGTGCTCTATTCCTTATATTATTATTCTGTTTTATATATATCCAAGGGGGTGTGCATTGCCTCCCTCCCACCCTGTTCTATCTGAGCAACAACCTTGTGAGGTACAGTAGACTGAGAGACGGTGACTGGGCCAAGGCCAGCCAGTGAGCTTCGTGGCAGATCAGCGATTTGAACCCTGATCTTCCAATCAAGAGTCCAAGACTCCAACCACCACACTACACTGGGTCATAGCACAGTTTTAGGCTATTGTTTTGCTTAGGTTCTTGTCCTACCGTGAACTCTCCCTTACACAGACATGCCGCAGTCACTGTGTATTATGTAAATATGGCTCCTTTACTCTCTCTTTCCCCCTCTGCTGCTGTCCAAACTGGCTTTTTGTCGGATTAACGCTGTGCACGGAGTCATGGTTCCCCACAACTTTCTCTTTTCTCGTTAGGTTCTTGCAGTAAGAAGTTTTATGTTATAATTTTGCTGCATATATAAATAGAACCACCTAGGTTAAGGAGGCTCAGAACAAAAGCGTCTCATCCTTTTATTTTCATTACATCATCATCCTGTTTCTTGGCGTCTAACGGCTCCCGTACCTGGGGTAACTAGCCTAAGCTTTTTAACCCAGGTACTTCCCAGGACATGTGAGCTAATTTGGCCATCTGTCAGTTGCATGACTTGGGTACTTTCTACATTTCTCCCTAACCCCCCCCCCCTCCCCAGCAGTATCTGAGCAACAGTTACACACCTTCGATTTTTAAAATATTTGTTGAGGGCAGCTCACAAAATATAAGATTTTACCTGAGAGGTACACAGGTCTGTCTCACACTGGAGAGAAGCTTTCTCTGTCCATATACCAATCATTTCTCTTTTACATTAGCCCATAATTTAATTTGCTGCCTTGTCACTCTTTTCCCCTATATTGAAAGATCTCTCACTACATCCTTTAGTGTTCTAATACTCTGAATCTGAACCTTTTGTTCTCTTATTCCAGGCCTTAACTGAGGGATAGAGTAGGATTTGATAATAATTTACTACAGTGCACTGTAGAGCTTCCCATTAAGTTTTGAGCCTAAAGTAGGTGATGATTACAAATGCAGTAGACCTTTTGTGAACCTACTTACTCCTCCACTCCCCATTTCTTTCATGATAATAAGTTACACTGGCAATGTGGACAGCCAGTGTGATGTAGCAGATTGAAGTTAGACTGGGGAGAGAGGCAGGTTCAAATCCCTGTTCAGGAAACAAACCGGGACCCCATCTGCACTATACATTTAAAACAGTATCATACCACTTCAAACAGTCTTGGCTTTTCTCAAAAGAGCTCTGTGAACTGTAGTTTTTGTAAAGGTGCTGGTAGCTGTTAGGAAACCCTTGCTCCCCTCACAGAACAGCAGTTCCCAGAATTCCCTGGGAAAGAGGGATTGATTGTTAAATCAGTCGGGGAGCTAGTCAGCCTGCACAAGGACTTCTGCTTGTGCAACAGGGCTTTCGCTCCCTCTCCTTCCCCTACATGCACCCCAGATCTGCTCCAGAGGGTTGTGGGGGAAGCCCAGAGCAGATATTGCCAGGATGGGGCAGCAGGGGGAGGAGAGGAAGGGGAAGATTTGTCATGTAAGTGCATTGACATGGTTGGATATCACCCTTCATTAGTCCAAATTAGATGAGGATGAGGATTTATTTGATACCCCACCCATCTGTCTGGGTTGCCCCGGCTATTCTGGACAGCTTCCAAAACATATAAAAACATAATAAAACATCAAACATCAAAAGCTTCTCAATATAGAGCTGTCTTCTAAAAGTTGTGTAGTTCTTTATCTCCTTGACATCTGATGGGAGGGCGTTCCGCAGGTGGGGTGCCACTACCGAGAAGGCCCTCTGTTTGGTTCCCTGTGACCTCACTTCTCACAGTGAGGGAGCTGCCAGAAGGCCCTTGGAGCTAGACCTCAGTGTCTGGGCTGAACGATGGAGATGCTCCTTCAGCTATACAGTGCTGAGGCCATTTAGGGCTTTACAGCTCAGCACCAACACTTTGAATTGTGCCCAGAAACGTACCACAAGCCAGTGTAGATCCTTTAGGACCAGTGTTATACAGCCCCTGCTTCTGCCCCCAGTCATCAGTGTAGCTGCCGCAGTCTGGATTAGTTGTAGTTTCCGAGTCATCTTCAAAGGTAGCCACACATAGCTACCAATCCTTCGTTCTGAACTCAACGAATCACTTTCCAAAACCTGGAAAAATGCCCACTTTGCCTAGAAGTGTGTATTGAAAGAATGGGAAAATCCAGTTTTACTGCTCTGTAGGTATGCTGCTGCTAATGGCACAATTTTCTCTGCTACCTGGCAGATTGAGGAGTGAACCTACCCGGCTGGGAGTTCCCTGTGACACCAGACTCCACACCCTGCCTGCCTCTTCCTCTTGAGCCTATGCTAGCTGCGTCGACATAACTCCCCTTATTTGTGTATGGGCCTTTCTCAAGCAGATGTCTGTCCAGAGGCCACTGCCAAAATCCAAACATAAAGCTTCTGTGGGGGAATTTATTTTCCTGCCTGTACTGCATGCGGTGTGTCGGCAGCGTTCATCATACCAAGCTCTGAATTGCTGCGCAGGGAGGGAGGGTAACAAAACAACTGTCGTCAGCAGTCCCTGCACTAGTAAATTACACATTCCATTTCCCTCTTCCCACGCAATCCACACTGGCCTTTCAGAGCACGGCTACATGCACTTGACGCTGTTGGGTGGCTGGAATCTTCTTCCTGAAATCCTTGTGTCTTCTTCTGTAGATTGACAACGGCCAGCCGTCAGTGGATCAACTACTGCTCACATCTCGCTTGCAAAGCCATGGGCACACACTCTGCAAACTTAATCTTGCTTCCCATTTTCTTTTGAGTGTGCCTCTCCTAGTGCTTTCTGGCAAGTTGCTGTGTGTTTTTACTATAGTTTTATTGGTGAGCCAGGCCTGAAGGGTTTTCTTAAAAAACCGTGGCCCTGTTTATGATGATAAAACACGCTGTCCCTTTCCTCCTGAGCCGCGGTCACTTTTAAACAGCGCTCAAATGCCGTGATGACAACGTGAGTCCTCATTAAAGTGCTTCTGGCTTTTATAACCGACAGATTGGCAGAGCAGGTTGAAGTTAAATCTTAGGCAACTTGCCTCTTACTCTTCTGGGTAGATAATTTGTAGCTTTGCATTGCCCCTTGTTAAAGGGAGTCCTGTGTAGGCCCCTGGGATAAAACGTATTGGAACTGAATCTCTCTGCCAGTGTTCGAAATTTGCCAGGTGCCATGTGCATTTTGCACCTGGCTATCAGCCACTTGCGACCATGTGAAGATGCCCAGGCACCAGTATGGTGCCTGACATCTCCATCATTGGGAGGTGCATGCCTGGGGATCCTTGATGGCAACTAGGCATTTTATTTTGGTGACTGTAATCCTGGTTTAAGGAGCCATTTGCTGCCTAGTTTATGTATCTGAGTTTCTAGCACTGCTCTTGGCTTAACCTCTACCGCAGAGTGAGTGTGAGGATAAAGTAGATTTGTAAAACACTGTAATCTGGCAGAGCTGTTGCCTAAAAGGGGGGCACTTGAATGGGCTTTCAGTGTACTGTTTGTGTGCATGCTTTTTTAAAAGGCTAGAGTCTGGTGAAGTATTTTGGAGTTCATTGTGTTTGTGATTGCTCATTTATTTTCTTTAAAGTTTCTGGCTGGTGCTTTTGTTTATATGTGCTGTAGACCACATTTTGATCAGCCACACCTGTATGAATAGGCCTGACCCCTGAGGAGTGTACAGCAGTTGTAGTTGTAGTTGTTGTTGTTTAGTCGTTTAGTCGTGTCCGACTCTTCGTGACCCCATGGACCAGAGCACGCCAGGCACTCCTGTCTTCCACTGCCACCCGCAGTTTGGTCAGATTCATGTTTGTAGCTTCGAGAACACTGCCCAACAATGTACAGTGTACAGCAGACTTTCTTTTAATTGCCTGGAAGCTCTTCTACAAAATGGTGGGTCCTTTGGAACCAGCTCCAGTTAAAAGTTTGCGTTGGAGATGAATCCTTGGAGTTCTCCACCTGGCTTGAGGAGACATCTCTTTTTTTACTTCCTTTTACTCCCTGAAAGACAACAATATATGTCATCTCTTCCTTTGAAAGCAGCCAAATGTGTTTGGCATGAGTTGTGTCTTTTTTTCTTCTCATTTTGTGGGGAGGAACAGATAGGAACAGATAGGAACATGGCCTCTTCAGTTTTGAAGCAAATAATTTCATTTGATAAACCACCTACAATGGTTTAAAGTAAATGCATGCTTAAGCCAGCTGTGTAAGAGTGTTAGCAAGACTGGCAGCTAGCCACGAACTCCTCCACTCCCTTTTAGCTATCAAAAGGCCCTGATTTGAAAAGAGTTCATTTGTCTCATCTCATATCTCTAGTTTAAGAGCACATAATACACTATTCAGCCTAATTTACCTTACTCCTTCCACATTCATGTTGTACATAATCATCTGTATCACTAACATCCACTAGGTATTTAAGTTTGAACATGTTTCACATCTGACCTTTAGAAGAGTATATTCTGTGTTCTTTTAGATATTTATGACGGGGTAAACAAATGAAAATATGCAAGGGCCATATAACTGTAGCTATTGTGCTTAAATTATTGTTTCAAGATTGTGGATTTACAGTTGTTCCAAAACCAAATGACTAAATAAACAACTAGAGCCAAATATATTTTGAAAACTTGAAAGGATTTTGAAAAGTTTCGCTAAGGAGCTTGATTCTGGGCCTTCATGTTTACATTTGGCAGTTACTTCATACAGGCTTGCTGGGAGCAATTTCAAATGCCCAGAAAAGACACTTGGTGCAGACCCCATTTTAAATGAATATAGGGAAGTGGGTCATTGAATGAGTCCCCATGAATTCCTGCATTTGCACAATCACCACATCTTAACACCTTATTGCAGTGAAGAACACGGGGTTCATTAAACATGCAATCTCTCCTGTGCAGCATTAGAAATTAGCCAGGCGCCGGGTGCATTTTGCGACTGGCGTGGGTCAAATTGCGACCACAGAGAGCTCTGGATGCCAGGCTGGCAGCTGGGGAAAGCAAAACGTCACTTAGAGAAGGATCCGGAATATTTTCCTTGAAGCTTGAATTTCTTCTGTTCTGGATTGTTTATTTGATGTCTTAATATGTTGCAAACCACTTTGAGATGTGTTCTTTAAAATATAAAGTATAAAAATGAAATAAACAACAACAAATTTCATTTAAAAATGGCACCTAGTTATACAGTGGTACCTCTGGTTCCATACTTAATTCCTTCCGGAGGTCCATTCTTAACCTGAAACTGTTCTTAACCTGAAGCACCACTTTAGCTAATGGGGCCTCCTGGCGCTGCCGCGCCGCCAGAGCACGATTTCTATTCTCATCCTGAAGCAAAGATCTTAACCTGAGGTACTATTTCTGGGTTAGCGGAGTCTGTAACCTGAAGCGTATGTAACCTGAGGTACCACTGTATTCCACTGTGGTTTAACATAGGTTTAAGTTGCATCATTCTCATCTGCTGCAGACCTCACAAAGTGAATTTGTGTCCCCTCCTCACTGAATTTCTACCATGAATAGTAGATAGAGATTCCACCTTCCTTGTGCTTCAGTGTAATGTAAACAATATAATGCAGGGCTCCCGGTATCAGCCAGCAGGCAACAGAACCAACAGATCATTCTGCACAGGTTCCTTTGTCAAGATAAAGGATGAAAGGCTATCTCAAAAAGCAGACTTTATGGATGTCTTTCTAAATATATCATTACTGGCAACTTATCCCAGCTCCGCTGGGGTTACAACCCAGAACTGCATTCCACTAGCAATGTAAGTAATTCAACCCAGGTTTGAACAAAATTGTTTTGATTTTAGCCTTGGGTTCAGCTGTGCATGCATATTCCTTGTGGTGAAGGCACTGGCCTGTGTCTAAATAGGAATATAGTGATGGCAAATGGCTTGTATCAAGCTCCTCGTTTTTGTAAATGTCGAAAGATAGTTCCTGAAACTTTTTCAAACTGTTAAATCTAGTTCTCTCAGCTGAAATGCTTTGGGTGAGGTTTCTCAAACTTTTTATCGTAGCAAGCATCGCTAAACTAAGAGAAACTGTTTGATGGTCTCTGTGCAAGATTTTGATTTTTATAAAAATGAGGGCACTTTTTTAAAAGGGAACAAGCAATAAACTTCATTAAAGTGAAATAACAAACTATGATATGAGTAAATAGATGCAAATCTGCTTTTTGCATGTTCTAACTTTATGGGAACAAAAGGGGGGTATTGGTTTCAATTTTAAAGGATAGCCTTGTGCTGTAAAACTGTTCCTTCCTTCGTTGCATTCTTTTCTGCTCATTTTCTGACTTTTCTTTAGTCTTGTGGATTTGATTCTCTCTCTCTCTCTCCTGCTTATCTTGCCTTTTCATGGCTGCACTTTCTTGGACCAAAGCTTTCCCCAGCAAGAGGCGTTGTGAGCATCAGTACCAGGCAAAGGGTTTTGCTGGCTGGTTCTCTGAAGGATTACAAAGCCAGGAGTCAATTACTATTGTGACAGGCCTGGAGTCTTTATTTGTTCAAAGCTGCCATCAAAATGCATGGGTTAATGAATGTCTGCTAGATTCTTTATCCCCCAGGTGAAGCACATTCCTTTAAGAACAACTACGGTGATCAGGAACAGGGAATGTGTGTCTGCTTGCTGTTTTTCTGTTAATAAAAAGCACATCTGTTTTTCAGATCTTGCTCACGGGGGTTACATGGACCTCTTAAGAATCCCAAATCTTATCTCCAGCATTGCACAACTAAATCCATGCTAGTATTTTGTTTTTAGGGCTGTCTCTAGGTCTGATGTGTTTTCTGCTCATATGTGTGTTGCATTCAAGCAAAATCCCAAAAGTTAGCTCTGTACTAATCCCTAGAGAGACCTACAGCCAAACCCCCTTGACTTACGTACTTCACCGTGTACTAGATCATCCCCCATTGGAGAAATTTTGCAGAAATGGAACCCTTTCAGTTGCTAATCTCCTAAATAATATATTTCTCTCTCTGATCAATACAGATCTCTGATTGGTTTAGGACCAGTCCAAAATCTAAACAAGACAAACCATCTTCAGAGGTGTCCTGTCATTTGCGCAACCACAGTTAGAGGGAAACTTTATATACCATATTGGCCCGAATAAGCCACACTTCCCCCCCAAATTCTGACAGTGAAAAGTTAAAGTGCGGCTTACATTTGGGCCAATACGGTACTGTGCTTGGCTTAAGGCTATCTGACAAAGCTCCTCCACTTGTATCAATCTAGTTGCCTCAGGGGCAGCCATTTTAACTTGGGGTGCAAAGTGATTTCCCGTGGGCAGGAGAAATGTTTGTAAGCACCTTGTCCCGAAAGTCTGCTAGGGCTTAAATTGATGCCCTGTTTGAGGGAAAATGTCGAACTTTTGACAACCTGCAGCAAACAATGTATTGTTTCATTCATACTCACATTAAAGTAGGGAGAACTCGTTTTCAGAGTTCTCCTATGTCCTACTACTATGTGGTAGTGCAATTTCTACTCTGCAGCGACTTGAAATAACATTGGTGCCTCAGAGAGGGAACCCCCCCCCCCCAGTTTCTGGAATGAGGAAATCATAGAATTGTAGAGGTGGAAGGGATGCCATGCAGGGGCAAAACTAGGCTTTCTTTCACCAGAGTCAAAGACCCAGTTTGGCACGCACCCACCCCACTTGCATTTGCATACTCTCTCACAGAGACTGGGTGCCTGAATGGTGCCCCTCTGGAGGCTTCACCCAGGGCAAAACAACACCCTGGCTGGCTAGCCCACCCCCCCCCCCCAGCTACTGTACTGACCCAGGTCTGGCTTTCTACATATTAATTTGGGATGCGTTGAATGCAGCCCTCCATACCTCTCTGCCTGGCCTTTAAAACTCTCAAGCCCCCTTCCTCCTCTTAAAGCATTTCCCTGGCTGGAATGTGTCTTTGAAATGTGTTAATGCCCCTGTCTTACCAGGATGGAGAGATGTGCAAGGGGCAGAGGACGGTTGGGTAGAAAACTTCTTTATAGCTGGAATATAGCCTGGATGAAACGTTTGCCTCTTGTTGTGCATACCACTGGCATGTGGCCCCTGGGAGTCTGTTTATGAGGGAATGTGGCCCCTGGGCTGCAGAAAGATACCTGTTCCAGGCTTTCCACTAAGCTAGGAGTCATAAACGGTAAGAAGCACAGTAGTGTAGTATAGTGGTTAGAGCATTGGGCCAGCTCGGGGGGGGGGGGGAGAGAGACCCTAGTTCAAATCTCTGCTTTGCAATGAACCTCCCTCTCTGACTGAGCTGAGGTGGCTATCTTTCCTATCTTGGAAGGTTGTTGTGAGGAGAAAATGAGGGGATGGGGAAACAGGCAGGATAGAAATAAAATAAACAGTAGAAGTGTGTTTGTTCTTTGGATGATTCTTCTCCGTTAGTGAAAGTGAAAGACTGTTTTAGGAAAACCTAATCTGGGGAAACTAAGCCATTCACTTGTGTGCAAATCTTGCTTTGACCATCGGTGATACATGCAGATTAAAGGGTGTGTGCACTGTGCTTTCTCAGCCAGTTCATATCAAAGCTGCTGTATTCACTCTGTCTATCTTGAAAAACACAGAGCCTAGGACTTGCCGATCAGAAGGTTGGCGGTTCGAATCCCCACGACGGGGTGAGCTCCCGTTGCTCGGTCCCTGCTCCTGCCAACCTAGCAGTTCAAAAGCACATCAAAGTGCAAGTAGATAAATAGGTACCACTCCAGTGGGAAGGTAAACGGCGTTTCCGTGCACTGCTCTGGTTCGCCAGAAGTGGCTTAGTCATGCTGGC
This sequence comes from Podarcis tiliguerta, assembly GCF_965153285.1. Lineage (NCBI taxonomy): Eukaryota > Metazoa > Chordata > Lepidosauria > Squamata > Lacertidae > Podarcis > Podarcis tiliguerta. The sequence goes on along the minus strand of NC_139540.1, from coordinate 56,030,462 downwards.
CACATGACCCGGAAGCTGTACGCCGACTCCCTCGGCCAGTAAAGCAAGATGAGCGCCACAGCCCCAGAGTCGGCCACAACTAGAATTAATGGTCAGGAGTCCCTTTACCTTTATCTTGAAAAAACCAATGGCCTCTGCAGTGACCCTGGTATTCTGTTGTTGCTCAGTCTGGTGCAAGCATCCGTTCCAGTGGCCTGGAGACCATCTAAGCAAAACTGTTCATGTAAATTCAGTACTTGAAGTGGATTAGGATACAGGGTGGTTTGGATAATATAAGGGAAAGAACATTCAAGAGCATGAAACAGTATTATAGGACAGCATGACAGCAACCTCCGGGGTTGAGTTTTAGCTGCTTGTGTGTAGATGGGCTTACAAGGTTTCTGGGTAATTGTTAAACTTGTGTAACTAAACACATGAAAGCTTTAATCGTTTGCACAAAAGGATGACTCTTCAGCCTCCGGCAGCAAGGCTGGTGGATCCGGCCTGGTGGATCGGGGTAAATCAGCCAGCTGGCACTCATCTGACTATTATGAAGTGCACACTTTTTAAAAAGTAGGCTATGTCTAAGTGTCTGGGCTTGAACAGGCATGCTTTTAGCCAAGGGTGTGTAGCTGTACTAGATTCTTGCTGGTCTAAAGGGTGCAGGAGGAGATCTGTTGCCTTCGCTGCGCTTAAACAAGCTTAGACTGGAAGGTGTTTTTGCAAGGCTTTCTGTGATCTTTCAGAATGGAAGCTGCAGCCCAGCCCAAAATACCTTGTTTTCTATCAGCAGAAAGCACAAAAAAGATAATAGGGCATTTGATTACAGGTAGCGATTCTGAACTGTTTCAGTGTGCAGCATCGATTTATCTGTAGCCGTTCCTCGGATGCTGCTGCTTGGCTTTCCAAAGAACTGTCCTGTAATCCTCTTTGAGGCTACGGAGCTCTTAATCTTGAAGGGATGTTGAGTGGTGAGGCCTAGTGACTCGCTTTTGTTGGACATTGATTTAGCCATTCATTAACCACCAGAGGTGTGTGTGTGTGTGACTGCTGCAACCAGAGTGAGCCTGGAAGGTCACCAGTAAGAGGAACTGGGAAGTTTCAAAAGGTGGAGTTTGGGGGGCAGGGACTGGGACATAATGGGAAGGCAGAAGGAAACAGGAGAGGGGCATGAGGCACTGAATAAATATATCCTCATAACCTGTCCACCCAGTTTCAGCTTTCCCCCCATATAATCATGAGGACTTGAAACTTGCCTTCTTTAAAAACAAAGCTATGTGAAGTAGCCACGTACACTGGTGAATAGGAATGTAGATGACGTGGAAGGGTTGACGAAGCTGAGACTAGAAAAACAGCCTGGGTGGGTAAGCAGCAAAGAATACTATTACCCTGAAGTAAACATATAAATTTATTTGTACACCTCTTTATAACTTCTTTTCTTTTTTGCCACTGCCACCACCTCAAATCTGGTGGAGTCTTTAGGAAAATAATGATAAGTTGTGATGAGCATTTTTAGCTGAGACATTTATGTTCTAGAACCTGAATGTGAATTGGAGCAGGCGAAAAAAGACATTAGGGGGAAAACATGCCTGTGTAAATCCAGGTATTCTGAATAATTGTTTTAAAATTATGTCAAGGTAGCAATGCACTCGAATTACTTGCTTGTTGACACTGCACTGAAAAGGAAAGACTTGGTTTATCCTAATCTTGGATTAGGTTTTATAATTTGTAGAACAAATGTATCTAAACATTTTTTTCAGTGTTGAGGAGAAATGTTGAGTTTGTTTTTTTAAGCACTACTTTCTTGATACATATCAAAAGATTTACTTTCACAATCTGGAGAGTTTATGGTTGACCAGTATGTGCACCACGCTTTTTATATGTCTTAAATTCTATACTCTTCATTAACATTGAACTGACTCGTCTTCCCACCGCAAGGCACAACTCAAAGTTGCCACCTTGATTCTTGTTTTCGATTTCTGAATTGGGACTTCAGCAGACTGTTTTGGCTGCGTTCCAGTAACCATTTTGGAATGCTCTCTCTTCCTTTTAAAAGAAGCTGAATTCTCCAGTTGATTTGATTTGCAATTAAAACCGCATGTTTGGTGCTGGATACTTTCAAGCGCACTTGGGGTGGCGTGTGACATATCCTGGGATCTGTTTAAGATGTGCTGAAGTGTGAAGACACCAGAATCTTGCATCCACTGCAGCTACAGCCAAAGGACATGAAATGGTTGGGCGGAATAGCATAGAATCCTAGAATTGTAGGATCAAAGGATCATCTATTAAAGTGTTTCCCAAACCTGGGTCTCCAGCTGTTTTTGAACAACAGTTCCCATCATCCCTTACCACTGGCCCTGCTAGCTAGGGATGATGGGAGTTGTAGTCCAAAAACAGCTGGGAGACCCAAGTTCCGGAAACACTGATCTAGTCCATCCCCCTGCAATGCAGGGATACACAGCTGTCCCATATGGAGCACGAACCTGCAACCTTCGTGTTATCAGCAACATGGGCTAACCAACTGAGCTATCCAGTGGGAGCTTGTGGCAGTATGATTGGAGGCTTGTGGTAGGTGAAGACTGGCTGAGTATCCTAGCAACGTGTGTGTGTGTGCGCATGTGCTGACGATGTGGCAGTGAGAGTAGTGCTTGATAAACCACTGGACCAAGCAGGGTGGACAGCTAGGCCTAGGACTTTTGCCAACATACCTAACTGGCCCCATTCTCCACCCCAGCTTTTGGCATTGCAAACTCCATTTTCCTTGGGAACTTGAAGCTCTCATCTCTTCTTAAGCCGACGACTCTGGCTTGCAAACCACAATGACAGTCTTGCAAGCTTTGGTGTTTTGCTTTACGTAAGTCTGGGAAGCTGAAATCTTATCCATTAGGGCAAAATGGATTTTAATTGCACTAACATATGTTCCTACTTTTCTCTTATGGTTTATGTGGCCTAGCAGGATGCTTGGAGCCTCGTTTTATGCATTAATCTTTGCCCTGCTTGCAGCTTTTTGGGGGCCTCTAGAGGTCAGCGAGTGACTTTGCTGTGCTGAGCGGGATGAAGTTACTGATTTATAATAGCTTGCTATGCTGTGCTCAATTCAGCTGCGAAACATATAAATTGCATCCCTTTGTCTGATTAGGGTGTTGTTGTTTTGCTGCTGTTGTCATTGTTCCCTGTTGCTCAGCATCTCCCACACTGCCATTATATCCTGAACAAGGGTCTGTTCAGCTTCTGTAGGTAATGGCTGCACCAGGACATATTGTATAAAGACCACATTTCTGTGAAAATGACCTTGAACCTTCATTCAGTCCAAAGTATCTCTCTCTGCATTTTAGAGAATGTTCTTTCTTCAGAGTAACAGGGTCTTATCTTAAATATTTGACAATTGCAAATGTCATGGTCTGAACTCTCTGATCAACAACTAGTGTTTTTGGGGGGTGCTAAAGGGTGGGTGGACTGCCTAAGGTCCCCTCCCCAAAGCAGATCCTGTTACTACAGCTGACACCCCCACTTTCACTCCTCTTTAAATCTCTGAACTGGCCAAGCATCACTTCTCTCTATGGCTCGGTTTGGGGTTCAGGACCTCTGAGTGTTCATCCTTGGCCCTGTTCTGCCTTATTAAGTGCCAAAATAATATTCTGCTACTTCAGTGGCTACTTCAGTGGAGCAATTTTTGCTTTCTCTGTGCTATAGACATAATTTAGGTAATTTACCAGGGTGGCGCTGTAGTCTAAACCACTGATCCTCTTGGGCTTGCCAGTTGGAAGGTTGGCGGTTTGATTCCCGTGACGAGATGAGCTCCCGTTGCTCTGTCCCAGCTTCTGCCAACCTAGCAGTTCGAAAGCATACAGTGCAAGTAGATAAATAGCGGGAAGATAAATGGCATTTCTGTTCGCTCTGGCACTTAGCACGGTCCTCCGTGTGCCAGTAGCAGTTTAGTTATCCTGACCACATGACCTGAAAAGCTGTCTGCGGACAAACACCGGCTCCCTCAACCTGAAAAGTGAGATGAGCGCCGCACCCCATAGTTGCATTTGACTGGACTTAATCGTCCGAGGTCCTTTATCTTTACCTTATAGGCATAATTTATTTGCTTCAGCCTCTTGAGTAATATTAAAACTTAATTCCTGCTCTCTAGATCTTTCAGGGCACTTCTTTTTAAAAAATAGACTAATTGTGCTTCGTTGAACCATCTATGGTTCTAATAACCCACAGCTCTGTAACCCTCTTTCAAAAACACTTTTTTGAATGTATCAGGTTACTCACTGCATCCTGGGAGTAAGTGTACTTGGAGTGCCAGCTCCAGGGTGCTACTAATGGTAGAATGTTGCTGATCGGAGCAATTTTTCGGCTGCAGAGAAAAATGTGAGGAAATGTTTATAATATGTGTGGAGCAGGAGTCTAGTGCCTTGCTGTCAGATCATCTGTACAAAATCCACATGGGTTTTGCATTACAACTAATTTTTAAGAGCATTCCTCCATGGAGGAAAATAGTTAAGCTGGAATCTGCCCACGTGAGCGTTGGGACCTGACTGTATATCTGTGTCTGCAGGATCCCCTGTGGCTACAGGCATTAGTTATATTTTGGCCTGGTTCTCGCTTTCCCAAAAGTTTTATTAGGTATTCAGCCCATTAGAAAGAGTGAGCTAGGACTCGGTTTTTCTCTTAACACTGTGCTGAATTTTGATAATAAAAGTTATCTCCGGACTCCTTGTGGCCGTGAGTGTTATTTTCAGGGTTTTGTACGGTCAACTAAAGTTTTATGCATCCTCAGCTGGTTCTGTGGCAACAATGAGCTTTTCTTCTTTTCATATACCATATTTTCCCAGAGCTCTGCCTGGCACAGGTCAGCGTTGCTGGTGGGAAACATAAAAATGTTTTGGCATGACGTGGTGACTGTAGATTTTTTAAAAAACAAAAGAGCCATTTGTTAATGTTTGAACCTTCCCCAGAGAATGAAGCAGAAAATTCTCTGTATTAACCAAAAGACAACCGATCACATGCAAAGGGGGTAGCTCACCCCCCCTCCCACAAGCCATTCAGGAAACTTGAATGGGTACTTCTTTTTTAAAGTACATTTTCAGTTTTTAAAGACCAACAATCAACCCAAATATTTTCACAGCTGCCCTTACATAACTAATTTATTTAACTGTGGTTATATTTATATATGGAACAAGTTGAGAGCCAGTGGAAGAGGACTGAGTGTCTTAGACTACTATACCAAACAGCCTGTACCTTATTTCTGCGTACAGTCATTGAAATTTTATCTAACACCACATTGTTTTATTTTTATTTTATTTTCCAAATGCTGCTGTGAAATATCTTGCTTTCTGCTTGAACGGATCTGTTGTGCCTTGAGTTCTGTTGAGATGAACTGCCCCCATAATTGCAAGAACTTCTACGTTACTCTAGCTGATTTTCGTTTGATATGTTTTAGGTGGTTGGGTGGTTTTATTCTTCTTAATTCTGTTGTATTTTATTGTCCTGCTGTAATGTTTCTGAAATTTTATCTTTCTTTGTGTTCTACTTTTAAAAGCTCATTTTCGATGAAGAGTGATTTGAAATAAATACACAGCAAGAATTCCTACTATTGTTCACTGAGTGCAAATGATAAGGAGACGGATCCTGTGTCAACCGTACTTCAAGTACCTATTGAAACTAGTGGATAACTTTGTTTCATTGAGTTTATTTTGAGCAAGACTAACTGGATTATCAGCCAGGGGTTTTAAATAGCTACGCAATTCTCAATTCTAATATATATAGGTTTTGATTTATGGATTGATTTTAACCTTTTGTAGCGTGGGTTGTATTTTTAAATATTCTATGTGAGTTGCTCAAGTTGTTTTTCACGGGATTGTGATGATTCCAGCACGAGTATTAGCTAACATTAATAATATTACACAATAATGTTGACACGCTTCCATAGTTTCCACTCAAAAGCCTGTTTTTCTGCCCTAATGGGCTTTGCTGCACCAAGTGTTCCTCAAAATCACTTACTTCAGCTTCCCCTGTTTGTTTTGCATCATATCTCTTAACAACTTGGCTTCGGAAACTGTAGGCGTCCGATGTGGTGAGCTCTCCAAGTTAGCCCGGGTTAGTGGCTGACTTGACGGGAGTACCAAAAGCCTCCCTCTTTCCTAGTGCAGTTCTCAGGTGGGAGCTGCAAACTCCACACACCTTTGGGCATGCTCATCACTCCACTATGAACTGTACATCTCTTTATTTTCTGTGGTCTGCCATTAGCCTTGGTGGTCGTTCTTCTGTCTGGTAGAGAAGTGGCATGATTCCCCGCCCCCCTCACCAACACAGCCTTTTCCCAACAGTATGACCTAGAGGGAGAAAAGAATATCATGATGGGATGCCCCACTTAGCACACTTGTCAGGAAAGCATGGCACAGAACTAGGTTTGGGAAGCACCTTGGCTAGATTACCAGCTTGGTTCAGGCAAACATGGCTAGGGCATGGCCACAATTCCTCACATTTGAGTTGCTCTGCTGCCAATTACCTTAGACGCAAACCCAGCTGGAAAATCCAGTGATGGAGGGGAAGGGACATGAAGTGTAATTGTGTGTGTGTGTGTTTTGAGTTCCTGTTGTGGCGCAATAGCGCCTCCCAAAATATGCTGTAAATACATTTCATGCGCACGATTGCTTTTATCATTTGTCAATCTTTATTTCTGAAGTGACATAAATGGAAGATTTAATCCAGGATAGAAAACAGGCTGGGCAACAGACAAAGAAAAGAGGAGTCATCAACACTTCTGAATAAGAGATTTCTTGATTTCCTTTGCCTGTCCTCCCAATTTAGTTTGGTTTTGTCATCTTCGTTTTCCACAAAGTATTACTACTTCTTTTGATCCAGTCTCCCTGTTACATAACCAGGGCAGATAAGAAGGTGATATTTCTCTCTTACTCCTCCCTCTTTTGGTGGTTATAGTGTTGGACTTGGACTGGGGAGACCCCAGTTCAAATTCTCACTTAGCATTGCCTCTATAGAGTTGGACTACAACTCACAAATAAAGGACCCTGCGGCCTGAGTGGAGGCAAAAGTGAGCACGATGTCAGCAGCAGCCCAGTGGCGTAGCGTGGGTTGTCAACACCTGGGGCAAGGCAATTAATTTGCGCCCCCCCCCCCCGCTGCACTGTCCCTCCCCCAGATAGTCCCTTGCTCTCTCTCCGCACCGCACCGCACGCCTGGCACCCTCCCCTCCACAGTGGGCGGCGACCCGGCGGCTCAGATCGGATTCGCACAGCCAGCACTGCAGTGAGAGAGAGTGAGTGAGCCAGGTAGGGGCAGAGAGCTGCGAGTGCGAGCGCCCCCCCCCCGATGTTGCGCCCGGTGCGGTCGGGCCCCCCTGCACCCCCCACGCTATGCCACTGCAGCAGCCTTTTCCCTTTTTCTTTTTACAGAGCGGGTGTGCTGCTGTGGAGTCAAAAAAGTTCCAGACAGTAGCACCTGCTATCTTCATTTCCCAGAATGCCGTGGCTCTGGGCCATGAAGGTGGCTGACTGGTGGGAACAGTGTGCCTTCTTCTCTCTCTCTTTAACCCCCCCCCCCCAAGTCTCTGACATTGCAGCTACCTGATAAGGCAAGAAGGAGGAAAGACTGAGCTGGTAACAGGAAGGGAACAAATCTCTTCGGTCCCTTTGTGCCTCATAATAACCCAAGGCAGCAGGGATGAAAAGGAATGCTTCCATGTTTTCTTTCTTTTTCTTCCACTAAACAAAACAAAAATTGGACCTGCCCATCCTCTCTACCCCATTACTAGGCAGAGAAGGGAGAAAGCAGATCTGCTTTCCTTGGCTTCCACCTTCCTTGAAAACCCCCCAAAAGGGAACCCATTTGTTCAATCTCCCCATCACCACTCTGCTTGAAAGAGGGGGAGGTAGTTGCCATGGTAGCAGAAGAAAGTGGTGCAGTGACACGGAGGGGCTCAGAGGACATCTTTGTCCAGGTAGGGCCACTGTTCCCATGCAGCTTTGAAGCTTACTTGGATGCCCTTTGGCCCAGTCATTAATTCTCTAGCCTACCTCACAGGGGTGTTGGGAGTTAAAAAGGAGGGGTGGATCTTGTATGCCACCCTGCACTCATTGGAGAAATGGGGAGTATATATGAAATATCTAATAATTTTTAGGCCAATGCCTGCTGTACAGTATATGGGTAGGGTTCTCTAAAAGCTTTCAGTTTTAAAGACCTGGAAGACAAAGATGGTTGATGTAAAAGTAGCACATTGTCTGTCCTTGTTTAGAAGTTCAGGGAATCATTGGCGGCTTTTTGTTTTGTTTTGTTTTGTTTTGTTTTGTTTTGTTTTGTTTTGCTTTGCTTTGCTTTGTTTTGCTTTCCTTTTTTTAAAAACGAAAACACAAACCAAAAGCACGTATTTGCTAATAAATCTGTGCTGTATCCCGTGTGGTCCCTTCTGTTAATTGGAGGTTCTTAAATCTAGCAAAGGCTTCTGTGAATGGAAGATGCAACATTTTGCATCGTCTCCCTATGCAACAGTGGGGATCTCCAGTTCTGGGGATCCCCAGCCCTGCAGAATAGATTGGGGAGCTGCACAAGGAAAGGCAAATGAGAATATCACCTCCCTGATTTCATTCTCAGAAGCCTCTGCTGGATGAAAGAGCCATCGGTGAACTCCTCTACCAGAAATACTTGAACTATATTCTCATGCGAGATACATGGAGATTGTATGTGTTTGTTTATTTGGAGTATTGACTGCCTCCTCAAAAAAAAAAAAAAATTCCTAGGGACATGCATGCAATAAATAATACGTGAACAGCCATATCATTTCTTATGATTAGGAGCACAACTGATTGGAGTCCAGGGAGGGGAGGATACAGTCTAGCAGGTACGGCTGTTGAAGCCTCAGTTGCAGTTCTCTCCACACAGCAGTCAGGCATGAATAAGGTGGTGCCGTAGATGCCCTGAAAGCCAACAGGAAATCCTACCAATGTGTTTGTGATTAGATGGTATTGCTATCCACTGTGGCTCCAACTGGGAAATTTACCCAGGATGAGAATTGGACTGTGCCCTTGCTTGAACATCCCTGCCTCTCCTTCCCACACCTGAGTGGGCTATGCTGCTTGAGCTGGACTGTATCCCTACCATGAGATTCTTGAAATGCTTCTGTGAGGCTTTTCTCTATACCATTTCCATTAAACTGTGGGGGATAAATGTGCTGCCACTCCCACCCCATTGGGTCTGATTGCTCCTGGCATTTCCCTAGTGGTGTGTGTTTGTTTTGGGGGAGACTCACTGTACAGAAAAACATTTTCAAACTCCCATTTTGAAAGCATTTAAAGTCCTGATCTTCCAGATATTTTCTTCTGGCACTGGAATAGCATCCTTTCTAATGATGGCAGCTTCCTCTGTAAAAATTCCTACAAAACTAGACCACATTCCTTTTTCCAGAACCAGTTCCAGGTGACTCACATTTCCTTGCATCCCTAAATATGCCAGCCTACCTTGGGTAATATTCTCTTTGTGTAAGCAGTTCTGTTCTTGTTAATCTTTACTGGTATTCAGTAATGATACCTCACCTGTTTGGAAGTATGTCTATATTGTTGTTTGGCCAGTTATTTATCCTTTGAGTCTTCTTGTAGCCTCGTGCTGGTTCGAATGGGGAATCCCCACCCCATGGGTTTCCAGCTGTATTTCTCCATTATCGGCACAAAATTTTATTCAGATATTTCCTATATTGACAACAGAGGCAGCTAGGGGTTCATGCAAGTTATAATTCCTAGTTTATATGATAAGGCAAGAACTGAATTTCCTGGCTGTAGTCTTAAATATGATGATTATATTTATACCCCACCCATGGCGATACATGTGTCGAGATTGGGGGTGGGGGTGGGAAGCAAACAGACTATTGCTGTTTAGAGGTACATTAGTTGCTTGGAAGATATATACCGTATTTTTCACTCTATAACACGCACCCGACCATAACACGCACATAGTTTTTAGAGGAGGAAAATCTGTAGGCATGCCACCCGTAGGCATTCCCTCCATAACACGCACAGACATTTCCCCTTACTTTCTAGGAGAAAAAGGTGAGTGTTGTGGTGCAAAAAATACGGTAGCTGTAACATCCCCTTTGTATTGGACTAATTCACACAGCCAGATCTTATTGGTGGTAGTGAACATGAATGTGCTTTTTTTTGTCAGATTGTCAGTCCTGTTATTACCAAGGATGTAGCAATATTGCATGTGGTGTGATATCGGTGTTAACTTCCTACTTGCTGTAGAATATGGTAATAATATTCCTGGAAAGTTTCAGGCACTATATAGTCTAGAACAACAGAAGTGATGTCTCCCACAGTTCAGATCCGGCAACTGTAACAGAATAACTTGCTGTGGCCTTGCTATGGGGGTGGGAGCAATCCTTTGCCTCTAATTCCTAATCACAGCTGCTGCTTCTGCAGTGATGTAGTGGAGAGGGAACGCAGGCAAGCACAACTCTGGGGACTCTTTTTTCAATGATTTATCCTGCCAGAGGTGTAGTGTCCTTGCTGTGGCGAGTGAATGAGATATAATGAGGCTTTCAGCTTCATTTATGATAGATTAGCATAGAGGAAATTGGACTATGAGGAAAATAATCAGAGGTTCAGCACAACTTTCCTTTCCTATTGATGGGCTCCCGCCTCACACTAGCCGTTTAAATGACAGTGTTTGTTTGCAATCTCATTTGCATTTCTAATTAAAAGCTAGGGAGGTTGCATTTCAGCTGCCTGAATATCTTTTGTTAAAGCTCAAGGTGTTTACTACTACTACTACAATAATAATTAATAATAATAATACTTTATCTATTTATTTATTTATATGCCACTCATTTGACTGGGCTGCCCCACCCACTCTGGGCAGCTTGCAACAAAAAAACAGTAAAAACACAATACAACACCACGCACTAAAAACTTCCCTGAATAGGTGAGCTGCCTTCAGATGCCTTTTAAAAATCACATAGCTGTTTATCCCACAGGGAGGGTCCAAAGTCAGCACCACAGATTCAACTGAACTTATTCCCAGAAAACACTGCCTAATTGCAGTTACTCTGAACCTTAAAAATTAAGTATTTTGTTATGTACTGTTGCCCTTTGGCTGGTGTATAATATAATGGCTCAACACAGCTGTCTGCATTTTTGGACTCCTTTTGGGTGTGGCTCTGGGAACTGTCACGATGCACTCCTGCACTTCAGAATTCACCATTTCACCATTCTACTGGTCCAGTAGTGCTGAAATCAATAAAACTATATAATAAGCGCTGCCTGGTCAGTTATGTGCCAAGGTTTTTGCCAGCTGAACTGCTAACCTTTTGCTTTTAAGCCAGCCCACCAACTGCAGCAGCGGTTCCATGCACTGCCCCCACCCCCACCTCCAAAAAAACCTAAGAGCTCTTTAGTATAAGACTACAGAGTTCCAGAGTTAGTTGAGCCACTTGTGCATTTCCTGGTTCTTAAGGGGTGGGCAGGATTTGGAAGTAGAAGCTTTAATTATTGAGGAATGGTGGTGGGCTCTGCAGAAATGTGACTAGTCTTCCTACTCTGTCAAAGTGGCAAAGGGCGGGAGGATGCCGCTGTGACTGCATTTTGCTCAGGGTGCTGGATCAGAATGGGGCATGGGCACGTTTTAATTAATGTAGCAATCAGAAGAGCAGTGCTCAGCTTAAATTGTGTTGTGCTATCATTTGGGGAAGGGAGTAAATGGGAACTGTGGCATGTTTATGCTGCCCTGGCCTTTGACTGCAGAAGTGTAAAAGCAAACAAGTCCTGCATGTTTTCCCAAGCATACAATACCTCACTGGAAAAATAAACCGCATCATGCATGCTACCAAGAAATATTGTACAGCAGTGCTCTGTACACCAGTCACTTGATTTCACACCCACCCACACCCGGACTATGTTTTGCCCAAGCAGGCATATTATTTAGTGCCTCAGCGCTATTGGGTTTTCTTTAAATAAGCTTATGATCTCCATGCAACAAGCCTAGAAGCAAACCCTAACAGTGCTAGAGTTACAGGTAGTGCTAGTTACAGGTAGGTAGCCGTGTTGGTCTGCCGTAGTCGAAACAAAATAAAAAAATTCCTTCCAGTAGCACCTTAAAGACCAACAAAGTTTGTTATTGGTATGAACACAAAAGCTCATACCAATAACAAATTTAGTTGGTCTCTAAGGTGCTACTGGAAGGAATTTTTTTTATTTTGTTTCGAGTCTGGGGTGTTGTTTTCCTTGCATTTGGATCAAATGTTGCATCTCCAAGATCATGTTTTCAGCTATGAATAGCTACTTTCCAGACTCTGCAAGGGCAACACTTAACTGTGGTTCATTTTCCATTCAAAGTCAGAGCAGCAAACAAGATGTAGACTGTGGCTTGGAACGGGTTGTCAAACTATGGTTTGCATTAACCGTGACAAAGTATTACACTGACACTGTGAGCAAACCATAGTTAAGTGGTTTCCCTGCTTCCCTTGCCTCTCCAACATAGGCTGTACAGGGCTGTGGGGTGCGCAAGGGCCTGCAGGCCATAGGGGGCCTACCACCCCCAGGAATCTTTGTAAATTATCACATACTATAAGTTATACAATCATTTCAGAATGCTTTTACTTTTTCTCTGACACACACCAAGTGTGAAGCTTGCCTGCCACTACAAATGATTATTGATTTTTTAAATTGATGTTTTTTAAAAAATATTATTATTATTAATTGAATTTGTATACCGCCCTATACCTGGAGGTCTCAGAGTGGTTCACAGAAAATATCAACATAAAAACCACAATATATATAAAGTTTGTAAAAAAATGAATTTGTTGCCATGTTCAACAATTTCATCATGTAAAATAACGTTACATATGTTTAGTCTCACCATGAAATAGCATCCTTTTACCCTCGTTTTGCCTTTTAATGCAACAAACAGGAGCAATTCTTGTCTAGATACCTGCAAGTAGTTTCACCCTATGTGTGCGCCCACTTTATATTTATATGCTAGTGTATGGTTTTGGCTTAGGAGGAAAATGGCTGAGGATTACATGCATATACTAAAGATATACTAACTATCTCAGGCCATTAAACCAGTTTTATAGCCTGGTTAGTACTAGCAGGGCTCACATCTGAACCAGGAAACAGATTTAACACGACACCATGGTTTAAACAACCCACCAATTTATCATAGCTAAAGAACGGTTGGTTCCAATTATTTTTTCTGCAGCACAATGAGTTCATGCACAGGATGGGAACAGCTATAAAAGCCAGTGAGTTCCAAAAAGAATGTTTCTGATGAATCCTCTTAATTTTTTGTTTTTTTAAAAGTGGTCTTTAGTGACCAAAGATTATTCCTAAACTGTTGCTGGCACAACCTTTTTCTGTTTCTTAAAACCCCCACAAAGGAGGAATTCTATGTGATCCCTATCTACCTGATTCCATTGTCTAGCTTCTCTTTACCTTAAGATGCTTCTTTAATTTTTAACCCCTGTCTTCTTCTTTGTAGCATAAGCATGTTGTTTCTTGACCTGCTCTCAGGGTCAGCTGAGAACAATGATTCTCTAGTCTCTTTTTATTGCAGCTTTAAAACAATATTTAAGTCTTCCTATTCTCCTTCGTCTCTCTCCCTTCCTTCCCACCTTGGGGGTGTTGTTTGAACTACCTTGCTCTGCTTTCGGTGGAGCAAAACACCATGGTAATTTCACAAAAAAAAACTATTTTAAATCCTGCTGTTCCTGTTGTGATTGTTGCTTTACGTAGGATTACAGTTCTAAAACTGGTTCTAAAATGATCCATTCCAGACTAGAATGTATTTGAGTTGTCTAATATATATAATAGATGTGTTGCCCTTGGAGAAGAGGATATTTCAGTTTAAACTGGTTATATTGTACATTCCAGACATTTTTGCTACAAGGATGGTTGTGCATTTTCCTCCTGCAGTGAAACTAACCCTTTATAGTGTTTCTCACAAAGATCCGACCTTCCTCAGCCTGGTGCTATCATGATGGCAACAACTGCTATCAGCCTCAGACATGCTGGGGAAGGCTGTCACAGTATTAAATACTGAATAAATCCTTTGTTTTTTTCTGGTGCTTCCAGATGTAAGCTTTTCTATATCTGAATATATTTCAATGGTTATGGCAAAATTCAAAACTTGGCTTAGCAATGGGTTTACTGTCTGCTATCTTTGGGCATTGTGCTGTAAGCTGATTGGCACAATTTAAAGGGAAACCGACCTACTGCTGAGTTCTGTTCTGGGAATGATGTGAATCTTACAGCATTCTGTATAGTAGAACACAGACATTAATTGACATTGCAAATTTTTTTATCAGTAGCCAAAATCAAGTAGGTCCAAGAAGTATTTTGCTCTAGGGTGCACTATCTCATTGATGGATAGCCTTGGCTGCTGTTTCATGAAACATTGGCTCATATCTCATTCCACTTTGGCTGCTGTTTTAAGGCAGTGGTCACCAACATTTTTGGGTCTCGGGGCACCTTTGGCATTTTGAGAAAGTGCCAAGGGCACCAGTCAGTAAATGACTGCTGCCGGGGGTGTGACCTAACACAAAAGACTGCTGCCTCTAAAAGAGCAGAAAAAGTTGAGTCAGGACCATAAAGTGGTTCAAATATATATATTTTTTTAGGGGGGTGTCTATTGCATTATTTTCATGAACAAAAACATGTTTCCTTGCCAGACACTGTTGAGTCTTTGTTGTTACATGTTGTAGATTAGAGGTAGAAAATAAAAGATAACTGAATCCAGGAATAATTTTGAATTGCTACAGCCAGCCAGACACAAATGATCACCTTTAAATCGTTAGCCTCGTCCTGTCTTTGTGCAATACTGTCCTGGCAGGTTGACAAGGATGGTGCCATGTGGGAATAATGCTTTGTGGACTGGACACTGTTGCTGCCAAGGTCTTGGTTCAGAACTTACCCAATTTTTAAAAGAGGGGAACTCTGCTTAGATCATGGAGGTGCAGCACAGGCAAGGTGGATGTCCCTCCTTCGGTGTTGACTTTGTGGCCCTTGTTTCTTTAAATGCTGTTAATTTCCTGTTCTCTCATTCTCTACACACACCCTGTCTTAAAGGCCCTAGGTTGCACCAGCCTTTTTTCCTAACAAGGCATGACTGTCTATGAGTCTCCTGTGGAACTCCTTGGTGCCACTCCTTGTTATGCCCTGCAGGGCTGCTCTGAAGTAATTCATGGCACTCCCACCAACCGGCCTCTGGAGTATCTCTGTGGCATGTGAACTGAGTGGCTGGGATCCGAAGCTGAGGTACACAAGCCGATGGAATGAATTCCTGTTCCATCTTGACACAGGCGGTTAAATAAGAGCCTCGGCCCGTGTGTCGGTTAGGAGCAAAGTGCTGTTCTTCCTTCTGGTGTACAGGTGGACGTGTTGGCCTGCCAGTTTGGAAAAGATCGTGATATCCTGGATTGCAACTGTGCAGAACTGATTAAAGAGAGTATGCAGCTGTGTTCTGACCCCGATTGGTGTTTATCTTGTGACTAACTTAAAATCTTATCCAGCAATGCTCCCAAAGGTCGGAACATGAAAGAGTGTTGAGGTTTCTTGTATCACGCACTCTTATTCGGATGCCTTTTTGTTTAGATTCACAGATGTGGAGTACCTTTCCACTGGTGATATTTGCCAGCTTATTGTCTAGGCTAGAAAACTCTCGGTGGCTGATTATGTTTTTCCTTTATGACCTGGAACAGCTACAGCACAGTATTCCAAAGCCGGTCAAAAAAATTCCCAGGGAATCCTTGCTCTTTGCTGCATTTTATTTGTTGAACACAGGGTTTCCCAAACTGGGGTCTGTAGCTGTTTTTGGACTACAACTCCCATCATCCCTGGGTACCAGGACTAGTGGTCAGGGATGATGTGAGTTGTAGTCCAAAAAATAGTTTGGAGACCCAAGTTTGGGAAACTCTGGTTTAATATCAAGTATACATCCCAAAGCATAAGCTTTAGATTTTCTTGTAACCACATTCCAGTTAAGCTCAAAGTGAGAAGCTGATTTCTTCAGGCTTTTTCTTTAAAAAAATATTGTTAATTTTAGCTTTTGCAGTGCAATTCTATGCACCTTTAGATAGACATTCCACTGTGTTCAGTGAGGCTGATTTCTAGGCAAGTGTGCTTAAGATTGCAGTTTTAAAGTATCTTTTATTGGGGGGGGGGGGGAGGAATTCTTTCTGCCACACATGCATCAATTCACTACCTAAATTTAAAAACTGTCACAATCTGCCAGTTGCTGGGAATCACAAATGGGGAGAGTGGTTTTGCCCTCAAGTTCTGCTTTCAGATTTACCACAGCCATCTGGCTGGCCACCAACAACAAGATGCTGGACTAGATGAGCCAATGGCCTGATCCAGCAAAGCTCTTCTTATGTGAAAGGTCACAGTTCCCTTTAACCGCCTAATGAATGTTGCATTGTAATGCTGGAATATGATACGCTGGAAACTAGAAATCATGTCCCTCCTTTTGGGTGCTGGAGAGAGACCTCATATTTTATTTCGGGCTGAAAGTCTATTACAGTCGTACCTTGGGTCCCGAACGCCCTGGTACTCGTCTGTTTTGGCTCCCAAACGCCACCAACATGGAAGTGAGTGTTCCAGGTTGCAAATGTTCTTTGGAACCTGAATGTGTGACGGGCCTTCCAATTGGCTGCAGGAGGTTCCTGCAGCCAACCAGAAGCTGTGCTTTGGTTTCCGAACGTTTTTGAAGTTGAACGGACTTCCGGAACGGATTCGGTTCAACTTGCAAAGTACGACTGTACTTGTAAGCGCTGGAGATTCATGAGAATTACTTTCCCACATATCTAGGCCAAGCCTGGGTAACTATCCCCCCCGCCCCCGGAGGTAATCTGAGTGTGAGGCTGCATAATAGGTGAGACCAGAGCCATAGGTAAATGGGACCATCCCATGCACAACTCTTTCTTGAGCACCTGTTTTATGCTCTTTTTACCGATAAGAAATAAGGCCAGGAACCAATTGAAATATGTGGGAGATTGCAGTCAAACATAACAATTCACGACTGCTAGTTAGCACACAAAGGGGTTAAGGACCACAGAGTTGTGCTGCTAGCTTCCGCTTTTTAATTTTGATTTTCCATCGTGTGTGCAAAATCCACCAAGCCCTGGAAATGCTTCTCTGCTTCAGTAGGAACAGGGCACACGATACTACACCAGTAACTCAGCCAGCTATTGGGGAGGCTTTGATACTTGGGTAATGCCAGGCTCTGGGAATTCAAGGAGAGCTGATTTGGAATGTCATGTGTCAGGCTTAACAGACTTGCAGAAAACCACTCGCAGCTGTTTGTTTGGAAGCTGCCTGGTGTCAACTGAGTTTACTAAACTGGATGTTTTCCTTTAACAGAGCTGTGGGATTCCCCAGCACAGCAGCCTGCTTATTTTGGATGTACTTTCACTAGGGAGATAGTGACAAATCTTCCAGAGAAGTGGGGGGCCACTCTCACTCCTTTTGTTTAACTGACAGGAAAAGGAAATAGTCATGAATGCATTCTCTCTGCCCCCCTCAGAAAGACAAAAACTAGAACTGCCTGCATGACAGCCTTCTGTGTCCCTGATAAGCACCTCCTGATTATTCTTTCTAGTAGCCAACACTTCGTACTGCAGAGGAAGATGTTAAGGGCTCCAGTCAAGGAAGCGCTACCTGTCTTGAACCCCAAAATATCAATGTGGCTATTCCTGCCCACCCTTAAATAGGCAGATATGGAAGAAAGACATTCAAAGTAGAAGCAGCTCCCTGCAATGCAGCTGGACTGTACAGGTGAAACTCGAAAAATTAGAATATCGTGGAAAAGTTCATTTATTTCAGTAATTCAACTTAAAAGGTGAAACTAATATGTGAGATAAGACTCATGACATGCAAAGCGAGATATGTCAAGCCTTTATTTGTTATAATTGTGATTGCTGAAATAAAAGAACTTTTCCACGATATTCTAATTTTTCGAGTTTCACCTGTATATGCTACAGTTGACAATGTTTTTATACATGGCAGTTCACTGTTGAGAGATGCTCATGGCACAGAATAGCTGCTATGCACTATCTGGTATCACTATCCACCATAATTGTGGACGAGTCTCTGAAATATTGTTTCCCTTCCACAAAATTCCAGGAAACTACAGATTAGGGACATGCTCCCCTCCCCCCATGAAAACCATAACTAGTGGATTATTCCCCTTGCATTGTTTCCATATATTGCTTTCCATTCCCACAAACCTTTTATCTCTAGTTCTGTATAATCCAACACCACAGATTTGAGACTGATGGCCCATGTGGATGAACACTTTTGAGGAATCAAGTGAAGGCAGTGAAAGGGAGAAGGGAAGTGTTGATGCCAATTGCCCCTTTACTGAAGCCCTTGCATTGAACTCCTTGTCTGGTCGCCAGTGCCAACCCAGGAATTCTCTTCAGGCGACTGAGCAAGCTGGCACACGGAGGGCAAAGCACTCTGCCTCTGTTGGCAGCCTGCTCAGCTTCTCTTCCTCTGCACCCATTCTGGAAAGGCAACAGACTGGCAAAGGAGACATGAGGGTCCCTTCTTCAGCAGCCTGCTGTGCTTTTAGCCTGCAAAAGAAAGTACCAGTCTGCTTTTCACTCATAAGAGCAGCAGTCTTATAAGTAAAATCTACATCCGTATCTATATGCTAGGTTTGATTTTTCTCTCTGACACATCCCCACCTCCCCTCAATCTTTATTTTTCCACATTCTCAGCTTAGTTCAGAAGTTGTTGTTTTTTTAATTGCAAAAAAAAAAAATGCCAGCAATTTACTGTGTATTTCTCCGAATACACACATTTTTGCAAGCAATTTTCTCAAATATGAGGCATTTTTGTTATTTTTTACTGATAAATTATTCCCCCCCCCCCCAACACAGTACACATTTTTCTGCAAAATACTTTCTCGAAGAACAGCACTGCAGTTTGGAAAAGTGCACATTTTGAAAGATAGCTGTGCCTCAGTTCATTTTGATTAGGTAATGAGAACCAAATCTACATTCTCCCCATCCCTTCCCTTAACAATTCCCAATACTGCACTGGAAAATCATAGAAGCTGAGCAATGACCCCTGGTGGTCACCAACTGGAGCTACAGAGAGCACGACTGGAATATCAGCGAATACTGTTTTTCTCAAATGTTTGGAAGTCTGAAATGCTGTCTGTGTATATAGAAAGGGATTAGGTTTAGCTTTCCTAATGCAATTTAGTTTAGCTTTCCTGATGCAATTAAAATAGCTCAAGTAAAAGTAAAAAAAATTACTTAGCATTCCTCTGTTTAAAAAAACCACCTGCTGGTTCTCATAGACCAGATGAGAGCCTATACATATCAAGGCGAGCAGTTGCTTTATTTTAGGTTAACCCATTATCACTTTTTGAGCTGTGAATTTGTGTGCTGAACTCAGGTTTTTGGCCTACTCTCATCAGCTGGATAACTCAGTTGCTGCTGACTTGATTTCATTGGTTGGTTGGTTGGTTGGTTGTGTGTGTGTGTGTGTGTGTGTGTGTGTATTTCAGCTTATTTACATTTAGTTCTTAATGCTTAGCCATATTGGAGGTCAAAAAGGTGGAAGAGGAAAAAGTAAGTAAGTTAAAGGAGCACCTCTTTCATTGGATGATCAGGGCAAAAGAGCCAAGAATTGGAATTCAAGATAGAATGAACAGAAGAGGGGACAGTTTCTGAGATAACCAGAACATCAGCGTCACTGTTTAACAAAATAATAATAATAATAATAATAATAATAATAATAATAATAAACCCTTAGTACAGTGCATGTGAAGAAAAAACCACAAGACTTTCTTGTGTACAAAATTTGATCTGCCAGGATTTTTTGTTTGAACTTGCAGCACAGATTCCCCTCCCCAGGGGTTAACTGGGTAGGATTGTAAAAACAGGTTACTTTAACCCCAAAAGCATAGCAGCCTTTCAAACAATAAACTCAGCCCAATTTACTTTAGCATTTGTTTGTTTCATTGCTGTGCTTGACTGCAGCACAAGTAGGTTTTGGTTGGGCATTGCATTGTGTTTTTCTTTCTTGCCTTATCCAACTTGCTCACTTGTATCTGAGTTGAGTAAAGGAAGCAGCCCAAGTCAGAGTTCACGATATATCTGTTTCCTTTTTGAATCCTTCTGTATCTCTGCGTGTTCCATCATTTTATAACAAACATTGGAGTAAGTTCCCCGGCCAGGATTTTATCACTTTCCGAAACCACTTGTGTATGTTTCTCTGTAGGACATGCCACGTGGTGCAGATTTTTAAGGCTTTAAAAATAAATAAATCACTGAAAAGTTGTCTTGGGTGATGAAGTGAAGGCTTAAAGCCCTCCCCAGTTTTAAGTTATCCTTCTGTTTACTTCTGCATTCAGTAATTCAGATTTTTTTTGGGTTGAGGGGCACCCCAAATGCTCTTAATGAGGAGTTGGCTTCCTTCCCAAAGTTGCCTGAAGTGCTGTTCTCCTTAGTGGAAGTAATTCTGTCTTTGATGTAGTTTCCAGAGCTGTCAACTAAAGTTGCACAGTTCCCAGAAGAAATAATACCCTAGGAGTGTATGCAGACTAGAAATGCAAACTCCAAAATGAATTCTTCCTATAGGAGTCTGGCAGTCTGGTTCTCTGTGGAATCTTGCTTGTTTACATAATCTTATCTGGCTACACTTTGGTATTTCATCTGGCAGGCAGTTCCTATAAAAAGCAGCTGTCCAAGCAATGGGAGTGGCGCTTCTGGTTATAGGGATTTTGTCTGGTGGTGATGGTTGTCTATAATACCTTGCTCAAAGTATACCTGTTTTCCTCCTAAGACCAGATGCTCCATATTTAACATTCATTTGTATAGGTTGCCCCTCATGACTTTTCTTAAAATGAAAAGACTACTTAGACTTAGGGGACTTTTAAGTTTAATATTGAAGGTATTCTTTACCTATGTACTGGATCTCCCCACCCCGAAATAGGGTTGGTTGGTTGGTTGGTTGGTTGGTTAATTAATTAATTAATTAATGAAATGCACACATGCATAATTGTATGTCATGACCAGAATATGTGAAGCTTTTAAAAAGAAGTAGCAAGAAGAAAAGGAAATCCCAGTTTGCTAGAAGGTGTCATCCTATTTTTCTAACACTCTGTGCTCAGGAAATCTTGGAAGGAACATTATCAGTCTTTGGGTTCCTCCAAACATTTGTTTGTGTGTGCTGTTTTAATGTGAAACTCTTAGAAAAGTCGCTTTCAGAAGAATGACTCAAAAGATAAGCAGAATGCAGCTGAGGAGGTTGAGTGAGTTAAAACAAATAGCTTTTTCTTTTCCAAACGCTGTAGAGATAAAACAGTAACTTGCATTGGCTATTCCGACCACACACAGGAGGCGGCACAGACGTGTCCCAACCTCATGGTTGCTTAACTGGAGCCATAAATCAAAGCAGCTTTGCAAGTAGTCATCAATTCATCAACTCCACCCACACAACCAGTTGCTATAACTTGTCCTGGCACTCATGGCTCATTTTTGGCATCAAGGAAACTAGGGAGCAGTAACAGGAAATGCCTGCCCATGCTGCCTTGTGCTTGACATACTTTTTGATGCCAGGCTCCTGGGGAGGGGGCCCCAGTTTTCTTAGCTCTGCCCTGGTTGAAAGACTTTGATTACTTTTTGCCTGCACGTCTAATAACATACTGTACCTTTTAGAAATTGAAAACACAAGTGGTGTCTTCCTGCTTAGCCTCATGCTTGCCCAATTTCCTGGGCTTTCCAGAACCGTATTTAAGACCGCGGAGTGTGTGAGCTATGCTGTAGAATTTTCGCCACCACTTTCCATTCTTGCTTAGCTCTGATTGAATTGTTTTAAATCATGGTTTCCTAAACCATGCTTACATAGTCCACAAGTCTTCTCCTGTTTGCATAACTCCCATTTTTCTTCTGAAGACCACCTTCCGATTAACTTGAGTGAAGGCAGAACTGGGTTCAGAGTGTCAGGGCAGGAGTCAGATGCAGGTCAGCATGAGAAACACAAGGCTCCGTTGTCAGTGAAGTTAACTCTTTATTCCAGGAAACGGCATACAACACTTCCCAGCATGCCTTGCCCCTGTGGAGCAGTTGCCAGGACTGAAGGTCCCTGCCTTCCACTCTTTCTAAGGCTCCTCCTCTCCCAGATATTTCCCAAGCAGTCTCAAACTGCACCTGCACACTTCTGGTCTCTGTTCAGCCTTCCTCATTATTCTGCATGTTCTTGGAGACCAAGGAGGAGGGGAGCTTGTCGCAGCAGGAGAGGGAGGCTCCCTAGATTCTTCAGCAGCCTCTTGCCCCGCCTCTCCTCTGCCTTAGCTTCAGATTCTGAACTGCTCTCTATCACTGGCTCTTCCCGCTCACTGACTGCTTCCTTTAACCTCTCCTCAGTGTCTCACTACCAATCCCCTGGCTCTGAGCCTTCTTCCTCTGGCATTTCACTTGGAGATTTCCCTGTTGGTGCCACCCACCACTCCCAAGTCCAGCCAGTCCCTGACACATAGTAGCCACACTGTTGCTTCTGATACCACCAACCTTGCCAATGAGCTGCTCTGGGGCATGATTGGTATAGTGTGGGTTCCAAGTAGCCTGGGTTTATTGATTCACTCTCCTACCCTGAACTAACAAACCACTGGGCACAGAAAAGTAGCCATTGCCATCCCCTGCTCCTGGTTCTATATACCTTTATCCCTTTCTGCAATTTCTGCCAATCCTCCTCCTAGGCGGCATGGGAAATAGGATATTTGCTTCCTTAAAGATGTGCTTGGCGAGATGCCCAGGTTGTCACCATTAGGTGTCTTTTCGAAGAGATATTTATGGGAGGAGAAATATCTCCCTTTGCCAGGAAAACCTGAGCTCCCACCAGTTCTTACTGATGGGATTTTGTAATCTGCCCATCACCAAATAGTCCCAGGGTAGAACATAAACAAGATAATTAGAACAGTGCAATAAAAACAAGCTCAAGTACACATGCTATTAAAATCTTTATTAAAATAAACAAAATCAAGCAACATATCAGGCTGTGAATAATCACAGCTAAATAGCTCATCGCACTCTCCAGCCCCTCCCAAAGGCCTGGCAATTGGTTTGCTCAGCATATATACCCAACTTAAATAGCTTTGGCATATTATATGGATGCGACTTTCTTCCTTATTTTTTTTTCATATAATGTATATTTGTATACTGTTGTATGTTGCTATGTTGCCTTAGGTCCACTTGAGAAAGAAGTCTGTAAAATATATTTAATAATAACAAATGTCCCTCCATGATGCGTCTGCAAAGTAACAGTGGTACCTCGGGTTACAGACGATTAGGTTACAGACTCTGCTAACCCAGAAATAGTACCTCGGGTTAAGAATTTTGCTTCAGGATGAGAACAGAAATTGTGCAGCGGCAGCAGCGGGAGGCCCTATTAGCTAAAGTGGTATCTCAGCTTAAGAACGGTTTCAGGTTAAGAACAGACCTCCAGAACGAATTAAGTTCTTAACCCGAGATACCACTGTATTCATCTCTCATCTGAGAAATCCTATTTAATTTTGGGAATTTCTGCCTGACAGATTTCTTCGTAGGTGTATTTGCAACATAACCTGATGTAAAAATTCATTAACTGTTCTTATCTACAGATAACACACAACAAGGGCTGCTTCTGCATTGCACAGCAGCAGCCCACGTTCTCCTCCAATCTCATAAAAACTCTTATAAATTATGGTTTGTTGCTAGCAACAGTTTATGCTGGCTGGGACTGATGGAAGTTGAAATCCCTGAAATGTTGGGTGGGGAGGAGAAAGATGTTCAAAGCAAGAACAGTTTGCAGCATGGGCAAATGACTACATTTTATAAATGCTGGAAATGAAATTCCATTGCTTGCTGGAAAGAGTTTATGGCTCAAGTGGCATGTGAAATTCAACTCTTCTTCTCCTCTCTTCTCAGATGAAGCAGATTACGGTAACTTTGGTTCAAACACCTTAACCAGGAAAAAGAAAGCTCTGGTGACCCTCCGGAATGACAACCTTCGCAGACGCCCCCACGTTAATATCAGCATGCCTCAGGATTTTAGACCCGTGTCTTCCATCATTGATGTAGACATCCTACCTGAAACTCATAGGAGAGTGAGATTGTATCGACATGGGTGTGAGAAGCCACTAGGGTTCTACATTCGTGATGGGACCAGTGTCAGAGTAACTCCTCATGGGCTGGAAAAGGTACCTGGCATTTTCATCTCTCGGATGGTTCCTGGTGGTTTAGCTGAGAGTACAGGCTTGTTGGCTGTCAACGATGAAGTCCTGGAAGTGAATGGCATAGAAGTGGCCGGGAAAACTCTTGATCAGGTAACGGACATGATGATCGCCAATAGCCATAATCTTATCATCACAGTCAAGCCAGCAAACCAAAGGAACAATATTATCAGAAGCAGTCGGATGTCTGGGAGTTCTGGCCAGTCTACAGACAGCACTGCAAGTCATCACAGTTTGCCTTCTTCTCATGTCCTGCAGAACTTCCACCCTGATGAAATGGAGAGTGACGAGGATGCTGACATTGTAATTGAGGGCTGTCTGGAGCCACAGCCCATTCCGAAATCGCACAGCCTTCCTTCTGGTAGCCTTTCCCGAATTAACGGCAGCAGTCTTAGCCAAAGACTACAGAGGGACCTGGTACTCAACAACAGCTTGGGACGAGAAAGCAACGGCAATATTCACAAAATTCTGAGTTCCTTAAAAACTGATCCTCGTCATAGCTTGGTTATTCCCAAAGGAGGCATTGAGGAGGACGGAACGGTGATCACACTTTAGTGGGTGCTTCCGTGTGTGTGTGTGTGTGTGTGTGTGTGTGTGTTTCTTGTCTGAAGTGCCAACTGGAACAAATCTATACACATCCCGAAGAGAGGGAATCTTAATTCTCTTAGACCTTCTGAGGTGTGACACCCGTGTTGCTTTCCGGACATGGTGGTATTCAGGATTATACATAAAAGTGCTGCCTATTGCAACCCATGAAAAATTGTAAATATGGTTTCTGCTCCTAGGGTCAGAATGAGGGAAAGTAAAGATTGCTGCATTTTTAAAAAGAATCCCATCTATGAAAGTATGTCTGCTGCATGTATGGATATACTCTGCAATATATACATGTAAATTGTATATATTTTGATGATTAATAACAACAGATACAGTAAACATGGAATGGGCATTCATAAATTAGTCTTTGAGGGGAAAACTACTATTAAGGATTGCATCCAACAGGGTTGCTCAGTCAGATTTCTGTCAGCCAAACAGGGAAATCCTTATTCCCACTTCCTCTGCAACGCCCCCCCCCCCAAAAAAAATCTGCTCTGGGGGGGTTCCTGAGTTTTCTGGAGCAGATTTAGGAAGGGGAAATAATAGCTGACCACTCCAGTATACTGACCAAAGCCTTACCATCAGCTGAATAGCACAATTGGATACAATGCAATGTGTTTAAATTTTGAAATTTTACTTTCTGCCATTATATACTGCTTCCTAGTTTGTTTACACAGAAAATTTACTTGTCTTGCCCCTAAATCTGGAAAGGGCTAACTGAACAACTTTCTATCCTGGAAATAGCGTTGAGGGAATGCTGCATTTGTTTTTTTTTTTTTATTTTTGGAACAAAACTTTGACCAAATGATTTTGTGTTTTATATGTATATTTTTAAAGTGGGATAGCATCACATTGTTGCCATAATTTCTTTTTGATCAGCACCACCTGCTGGTGACTTGTAGTACTGTTGGAATAAACTGTCTTCATATGATGTGAAAAAACAACAACAGGCAGCATGGAGGTTGGTTTAATTGATGCACCATCAGGATATGTGTTCTCTTTTTAATGCTAAAATATTTATTAGACAAATACTCAAATTTTAGTGACTGTTGGTTTCACTTTTTTATATTGATAACAGTACTGAATTTGCAAATAAATAATAAGATTGCTTTGGACTGCATTCTCTGTCACCACAAGAAACTCATCTAAGGCTGTAATCCTAACTCCACTTATCTGGGAGTAAGCCCCACTGAATTTAATGGGACTTGCTTCTGAAAAGATTTGGTTAGGATTGCAGCCTAAATTTGTCTTACTGTTTAGAATTAACTTGAATCCAGAGTCTTTAATAATGAAAGCTGGTTCCTCTTGGTACATACTGATTTCCTAAGCTAGAGTGTTATTTTATTTTATTGTCCCTGGAGTCTAAAATGCTACAATTCAACAGCATATCAAGTGTTCCAAGTAAAGACTATCTTAGATTGTTGGGATCATGATTAGTTATAAAGCAAATCAATAATAGGCTACTCCAAAAGAAACGGTTTTGCTCCCAGCTCTGTTTTTCTGTTCTATAAAATGCCACAAGCTGTTACAATGTTTAGTAGAAAAAAAGGTTGACTATATTATGAAGTGTCTAGGAAAAAATATAATTGTGTTACAATGTATTTTTCTACTTTTAGCTTTGTCATTTTCTTTGTTTTTTACTGTGTAGTTTTGTGTATTAAAGCGTTTCTAAACAAATGAAAATTCTTTATATAAATTATATCCCACACCATCCACACCCTTATTTTGTACTATAAAGGGCTCAAAACACTTTGGGGTTGTTTAATAAAAAAGCCTTTTATTGTTCTGCTTGGAATAAAATTATGTACAAGCTTCAATATTTCTTAACTGGAAAATGCAACCATCACCCCAAACCCAGGTCCTGGGCACCAAAGCCATCTAACTAAAAATACATTTGGTGCTTCAGAAGAAGCAGGAGGTGGGAATGTGTTGCCATCTATGTTGTTGGGACTCAACGCCCATCATCCCTGGCCAATTGCTGTGCTGACTGAGGCTGATGGGAGATGGGAGTCTAGTAACATCAGGAGGGCAACAATTTCCTCACCTGTGCGACTGAAGATTGCACCGGAGTGAGGATTTTAGGTAGCCATTGAATACCTTGCCATACAGAAAGAAATGGATTGTATGGAACAACTGGAAGAGTCTGAATATGTTAGGAAACTAGATGGCAGGGTTATTTTACCTATACAGAGTTGCTGAAAGCTGGATGCGGCAAAAGCAATAATTGAACTTTGTGTTGGAGAAATGGACATCATTAGAACCAAAACATAAACCTATGAAAGTAGAAAAGAGCAAAAATATCAATGTTTGGTCCAGAAGCTAGGTACTACGCCCTCACTAAAGGAGATTGTATGAATGATTCAGCAAATGATGACGTATGTAACTAAACTTATGGCCTCAAATTCTCTTTATCTTATACGCTGCTTTATTACAAAAATGATGACTAGACTACTGATCCTGAACTGAATAGTTAGTTGCCCAACCACCCCCTCCAGAACCCACTGCCTCTCAACTGCCTCGCATTCAAACTCCCTTTCAAATCCTCATCCAGTCATCACTCACCACCAGAATCCTACACTCATTCTCTCCGCCTCCCTCCCTCAACATTCCCATAATAATTCTGATACAATTACCTTAATAACCCTATTACATTCAATATTTTATACACGCTGCTCCCTATAACCATACAGTGGTACCTCGGTCTACAAACAGCCCTGTTAGCGAATGATTCGGACAACGAACTCCAAAAAACCGGAAGTAGGTGTTCCGGTTAGCAAACTTTGCCCTGGAAGCCAAACAGAAGTCGAATGGTGGAAGGGCACCGGCGGAACAAGGCCTCAGTAGGGAAAGTGCGCCTCTGTTTAAGAATGGATTAAGTTTGTAAACCGAGGTACCACTGTACTGTTAGAAGCACTTGAGCTTCCCATTCCTGGTTCCTAGGAAATGGGAGTGAGCAAACTGCAGGTTCTCCATCCCTGTTCTAAAAACCAGATGTCTTCCTCCAAACAATCCTGGGAATTGTAGCTTGTTAGGGGTTCTGGGGATTGTAGGTCTGTGAGAGGGAAGCCACAATGGCACGAATCATTTCAGGGGAAGTCATGTGCTTTAAAGGTGCATTGGGTGCTCTTTAAAACATAGTATCATAGAATTGTAGAGTTGGGAGGGACCCTGAGGGTCATCTAGTCCAACCCCCTGCATATGCAGGAATCTCAACTAGATGATCCATGGCCGATGGCCAAGTGCTGCTTAAAAACCTCCAAGGAAGGAGAGTCACTGCTTCAGGTCCTAAGGGCCTCTGGAGCAGGAGAAAACAAGCTTACTCCATCCTCCATGTGACAGCCCTTTAGACTTTAGTTCTTGAAATGGCTGCATGGTGTGGATCTCATATCAGTGTTATGAGAGTGTAAGCAACACATTTCTCTCCCCTTTCTCCACACCATGCAGAATTGCAATGGTAACCAGAAGGCTGGAGTTTGGAGCCCAGCCAGGGCTGGCTGTGGGCAGGATCCTTGCATTGCCGGGAGTTGGACTAGATGACCCTTGGGATCCCTTCCAACTCTGCCATGCTATGATTATATCAAGCAGCTAAAGGAATGAAAAGATGCTTCTGAAACATTTGGGAATCATAGGAACACACTTCCCACCAGTGGCTTCCTGCAAGAGTTTGCATCTTCCTTAGGAGAGAGGCAGGCCAGAACAAGGGGGGAAGGCTCAGAGTTCATGTAGGTGGAAATGCCAATTGAGGTCCCTATACTATAGGAATGCTTCCTTCCTGTGTCCTCCACCCTCATGCACCAGACTGGTGCTAGCATGGCTGGGAGCCAGGCGCCTGCTGATTCCTCCATTTTCTTTCTTTCTTCTTTCCCCAGCATATACTTTGTTCTGGCCAAATCCCTGGAGAGACGTGATGACCCTCAGGTACTGGGGCAGAGGGAAGGAAGGGGTCCTTGTGAAACACGTTTGGGGAGTCTGTGGCTTCCAGCAAGTTCTTTTCAGAAGCAATGCTCCCTCCAACAGGGGAGGCTGAGCATAGCCATCACGGCTAGTTGCCTTTGATAGGCAATTGTCTAGCCCTCTTTGAAAGCCATCCCATCCAAGATGTTCTTGTGGTGTATCTGATTCTCTTATGCTTCCTTGCTCCTGCAAGGAGGTGACTATTGTGAGATCCTTTGGTTAACATCTATCTGGGCTGGAAAATATTAAAGAATCAGAGGAGTGGTAAGCTTCCCTTGAAGCACAACTGATCAAAGGCAGGCAGATCTGTTAGCATCTTGATAAAGATGCTCAAACGACAAAGGATGCTATCATACCCCGCAAGCATCTCAGAAACAGCTCCCAAGCTGATGGAGAAGAGAGCAGTTAAGTGCTCAGTGGGGCTCCAGGTTGCCGTTTCTGGATCCCACCACAGCCCTTCCAAGTTGCCAAAGAAATCAATGTCACAACAGTTTTTTCCTCGCACCTCCTCCCCATGATCCCCCATGGGGCCTTCTCCAAACATATGCTGTGTCTGAACCAGCAGATCCCGCCAAACCAAGTAATCGAGGATCCAGTCAGAAAAGGAGTGTGCGCAGTCATACCAGAAATAAGCAAAATAGCTAAACAGGTACTAGACGTCACCCCAGAACTGGCCCTACTGAACACCTTCCAAGATAACAATGCCCACTCACACTATAAAGAGCTCATAACCCACTGACAATGTACAATTCAATATGGCTAACTTAACCCGACAACCCCCCTCACCCATGCATAAACAAATCCCACGCAGCCAGCCAAAGACAATCAGCCACACCCTAGGCCACCCCAACCTCTCATCATCAAGGAAACATAACAAGTGAATAGAAAGAGAACTTCCCCAAGTGATACTGACAGAAAAACCCCAAGCATACACTAAATAAAAGAACTTAAGCTTTGCCACCCCAGTCCCTCTCTCCCGTCCGTCAGTTCCCTACAGTGCCTACTATGGCTGTACAGTGGTACCTCTGGTTATGTACTTAATTCGTTCTGTAAGTCCGTTCTTAACCTGAAACTGTTCTTATTCTGAAGCACCGCTTTAGCTAATGGGGCCTCCCACTGCTGCCACGTCGCAGCGGCGAGATTTCTGTTCTCATCCTGAAGCAAAGTTCTTAACCCGAGGTACTATTTCTGGGTTAGTGGAGTCTGTAACCTGAAGCGTATGTAACCCGAGGTACCACTGTACAGACAGAAATGAGGGAGACATGTTTTATTGCAGCTGGGGAAGATGAAGGCATAGAATTAGGTATTTCTACATTTTGTTGACAATGTTTCACAATGTAATCAATGCTTTAGAAGATTAGACAAATTCCTGAGAGGATAAGAGTAGTTAGGCTCTGCCTCCATGGTCAAGAGGTATTCTGGTTCTGAATACCAATTTCTGGAAACTGCAGGAAGAGTACTCTTGTGCTCAGCTCCTGCTTACCAGTTTCCCAAAGGCATCCAGCTGGCCTCTTCGAGAATAGGACGCTGGACTAGATGAGATGAGGCACTGGCTTGATCCAGCGGGCTCTTATGTTCTTAATTTCAATCCCTGTCATATGCAGGTAGGGCTGGAACAGACTCCAATGTGAAACCCTGGAGAGCCACTGCCAACTGAGTGAAGACAATGCTGAGATAAATTGGCCAATGGTCTGAGTCCATATGAGGAAGTTTCCATGGAAATGCAGTAGCTCCCCAATCTACAGTCCTGGAATTCCAAAATTTGTGGGCTGAATATTTATTTGAGGAAGGCAGGTGTAAGGGCAAGGAAGAAATGAGTCCTTATCCAGATGCATAGGTAAGTGCTACATTCCCCCCCACACACACACACATACAAAGGGAGAAGTGATTACTTACTACTTTGTCCCAGCAGCCCAAGACAGAAGCTCAAAGCTACAAAGTGCTTTATCTAATTAAGTCTGCGTTAATGGGCGTAGTCAGGATTTTTGTTGGGGGCGTCGGAACCTGAGAATTGTATTTTTATTGATTTTTATTTATTTAGGGGCACCTGCCACCCCCATGTCTGCGTTTCTCGTCCCAAAATCTTTATTTTTAAAAAAGACAGTGACTAAAGTCAAGCGTTTGTAACTTCACCATTAAAGCAGGTTTTCCTCTTTTGTGGTTGGGCGGTTGACATCTCAGCACAGAATGTTCCCTATTTCGTGGACATTTGGATCGGCCCTATTCTGCTGATAGACCAACGTGGCTCCGGCTGCAATTGTATACCTATTTACCTGTTAGCAAGTGCTATGAAACTCCATGGGGCTCCTTTCCGAAGTCTGCTTGGCGCATCCTAGCCTTCCTCTACCTTGCAGGTGCTGGACAAAACGAGAGGAGAGAGAAGCAGCACCTCGCTTTTAAAAGGTACATGCGGTCCTAAGTTCACAGGGCGGGGGAGAAAAGAAGGGAAAACGAAAGCGGAAGCACCTCCCTGGACGCTCTCCAGTCTCGACTGAGGAAAGGAGGGAGGCCGCTCTCGGGGGCCAGGCCTGAGGCGGGGCCTCTAGTCCCAAGACACCCAATCACGGGCTCCGCTCAAAAGAACGCCACGCCCCTCATTATTTAACAAACGCGCCTTCCCTTTGGCCGTGTCCCCGCTGGGTTTCCGTAGATGAGGAAAGGCACCCTCCCGCTACTCC
Source organism: Podarcis tiliguerta (assembly GCF_965153285.1). NCBI lineage: Eukaryota > Metazoa > Chordata > Lepidosauria > Squamata > Lacertidae > Podarcis > Podarcis tiliguerta. The sequence continues at coordinate 55,999,035 of NC_139540.1, read as the reverse complement.
GCCGACAGTTGACGGGCCGACCGTTGAAAAGCGCTTCGTCAGGTGACAGGCGGTTGGCTTCCTGATGCGCGCGGGCGGAGAGTAGTAGCGCGAGGGAGGGGGCCGAATGGATGAGGCGGCAGCTGAGGAACCGCCGCTGCTGCCGCCGCCGCCTCCGCAGCTGAGCGGCGACAGCGGCAACGTCTCTCAGAGCCACAGCAGCGCCTCCGGCATCGGGGAGGAGGAGGAAGAAGACGCGGCCGAAGGAGATGCCTGCGGAGCGGAGCTGCTGCTGGCCGCGGCCGCGGCGGACTACGCCGGGTACCTGCTGCCCTCGCCGCTGGGAGGAGTCGCCCCAACCGGGCAGGTGAGCGCAATCACTCGCCCGCGTCTCCTCAGGAGGGGAAGCCGCCGCTTAACCGCAGCCTGGGAGCGGGGAGGGAGAGTTGGGTCGCGCCGCGGTGCTTACCTGGAAGCAAAGCCCCCCCCCCCAGTTCAATGGGGGGGGGTCCCAGGTAAGGGGGCGAAGTGGGCTCACCCCTTTAGGCTGGACTCACCCACCCCATGGGCGTAGCGAGCCCCCCCCCCAATCAATTAAATAAATAAATACTTAGAGTAGAAACTGTAGAAAGATTTTGACAAGATTTTTCTGAGCACTTTGGGTCCAAAGAAAGTAATTTGAAACAACCGTTGAGACATTTCCTTCAGAATCCGCAGGATGACAGATGGGTGTCCTAGTCCCCCCCCCCCAAAAAAAATTATGACTACGCCCATCCTCTCACCTCCGATTTTATGCAACGCAGCAGCTGTAGGACTTTAGTTTATGGTCTTACTGGCCTTGGACTTTGTGAGGAGTTTCTTTCTTGGAGCTTAATGGGTATTGCTTCCATTGTTCAACCAAATCCTGTATCTGTTTACTCAGAAGCAAGCTCCACTTTGCCCTGAGTTTCTTCCAGTCCATGTGTTATCATTATTTCTTAATTTCTATAATGCCCTCATCGGAGAAGCACAAAAAAAGACACAGCATAATAGCAAACAAAAACTCCACCCCCGTCGCAGACACAAATTAAAAAGGTTATCGTTTAATTAGCCAAATGCCTGGGAGAAGAGTGTTTCTGGTGCCCAAAGGTGGCACCAGGCGAGCCTCTCTAGGGAGAGAATTCCACATAAGAATGCCCTGTGATGTTTGCATTTTTATTTATTTTTTGCAGATTGAAACCTTAGACCAGAGTCTGGAAGATTTGCTGACAAGGGTAGATGAGTTTGTGGGGATGTTAGACATGGTAAGTCTAAGAACACAAGATACGGTCAGCCACTGAAATCAAACTACCCTTAGGCATGCTTTCTCACCAACATGAAATTAATAATCTGAATCTAGCTTGTTTTAACATGTAGCATTCCAGTTTTTGTGGCATCCCAACATTACCCGCAGGCATGTGCAGATTTGCTCAGATCAACCAAACAAAAAATGAAATAGCCTTAACCAATTGTTCTGAGCCAAATAGTTTTGTTTAGATTATGATTGTTCTTTATATGAGCACTCAGACACAAATTCTTTACTTGTAGTGGCCTGTGGGTTTAAATAACATTTTATTCATTCATTTAGATGATGTTTGAGATCTCAAGTAATCTTAATGCTGTTGTTTAGAATTTTTCTTGTCTGATATTTTTCTAGATTCGAAGTGATTCCTCTCAAGTAGTAAGTGAAAGTGTGCCTCATATTCATGCAAAGGCAATGGAAATGAAGCAACTGTATAGAAAGATTGACAAACTGGAGGTATGTGTTTCTAATGTCAGTATCGCAGCCCTTTTTTACAGCACTACTTGGAAATAATCTTTGGGCTATTTTCTTTTTGATCCTGTAACATAAATATATTCACCCAATCCAAACAATTAAGCTCCAAAATTTGTGTAGAACTTCCCAGCTAGAAAGGAGAAGTTTCCATGTCCATTCCTTTTCCTGTGTGCAGATGATCTTGTAGATTGGGCACATGGCCCCTTGCTGTTCTTAAAACTTAGTTTAAACTGTCACTTAAAAAAATAAAATCCTTGCTCCTGTAAATTTCAAATAAAAGAGGAGCGTAAATCAGTGTATCCAGGCACACTAGGGGAAGAGCTTGCTATGCTGTCTTGGCATATACAGTGATATCTCAGTTTTCAAAGGTAATCAATTCTGAAAGACCGTTAAGAGCTCCAGAATGTTCAAAAATGGTAAACTCAATATGGAAGCCTCAAAATGGAAAACTCAATATGGAAAACTCAATACGGAAGCCACGTGACATGTTTGACTTCCGAGGCACGTTTGAAAACCGAAGCATTTACTTCAAGGTTTGCTGCGTTTGAAAACTGAAATGTTCGTCAACGGAGACGTTCGAAAACCAAGGTATCACAGTATAATCAGTCATCTTACATTGTAAAAATTATGACTCACTCTTCAGATTTCAAAGGAGTTTAGAAGTTCAACATATAAGAAATCTTGGGATTCTTCATTTCTGTTCTGTTTCCCACCACCCAAAAAACCCCTACTATGCTTCCAATACTTTTTGTAATTATGTAGTTAGAACTCTTGACATAAGTAACACTGACTCTCAAGGTTCTATTTTTTTAAAAAAAAAACCAACAGATTATTCAACCACTGTGTAACATGTGTTAAACAGATTTTGTTGTTGTTTAGTCGTGTCCAACTCTTCGTGACCCCATGGACCAGAGCACGCCAGGCACTCCTGTCTTTGTTAAACAGATGCTTTCCCACTATCTAATGCAGTTAAATGTGCTTTGAAATGCATTGATTTTCATGTACTCAGTCTAAGCTGGAATTTGGAATGTGGCTGTAGATCAGATGCCAGTGGTTTCTGACATGTGTACAGAAAATTTGGTTTTTTATATGACCAATAGAACTATTTGAGCAAAGAAATGTCCCTTAAATATTCTCCCATATTGCACCTGTTCATTGCTATTGATCTGTTGTTGTCTTTCAGGCCTTTGTAAAAATGGTTGGAAATAGTGTGTCAGGGATGGAAGAACAGATCACAAAGGCAGAATCAGACCTTGGAACGTTCCCAAATACTTTCAAAAAATTTCTACACACAATCAATGTGCCATCTTTCCTTAATGTAAGTTTTGTTCCTCAACTATGGAAATGCTTGCTATAATAATGTATTTGATATCGAATATCATAAGCTTTTGTTATGTTCAGATGTCAACTTACTAGATTAGTTTGTAAGCCCAGGAGAACAACTTTGGCAAATCTCCCCACTGTTGAGATGATTATGATGATGATTCATTAAGTAGAGATGTGGTTGGTTGATCCTGACAGTCAACATATGGATGTGTGGATTTAGATACATAAAAGGGAATGAAACATAATGCAATCTAGATAACTTTCTTGGAGTGTTATATCCCTCACAGACATTTGCTTACAGCGTGCTTCTTCCCTTCAAGGGTTGCGGCCCACCCCCCACCCCACCCCTCCATTTATCTGAGATGGGAAATGGTGGGGGGGGGGGGGACAGGAGATTTGGAACATGCTATATGTGCCATGATTGCAAAATACTGTTTTATTAAATGTAACCCCTAAGTACTCAATTGTTAACAAAGGTATGCCCACAGTGGCCAACCTACCCCACCAACCAACAGAAAGATTCATACATGATTCACCTTGCTATCTCATATAAGTCCTCCACAGGTGAATAGAAGTTACTTGCTTCCATGAGAAATGAATGACAGTCAGCTCCATTCTTTCTCAGTTCCTTTTTGGATCTTGCCTATTTTGTGCTTCCGGGCACGATGACTCATAAATCTTTTGCCTTACAAGTTGCTATAAATTACAAGTGGGGAGAGTACTGTTGCACTTGGAACCTGCTTGTGGGCTTCTAATCTAGTTTGGCCACTGTGGGAACAGAATACTACTAGCAGGGCTCCTCTTAAGCTACCACTAAAATTGTGGGGAATTCATGATTTATTTCTGTTTATTCTGTTGTGAGCAAGTATTTTAACATACAGGTTTTAATTCCAGAAAACATCTCCCTCAAGGCAGAATCAAACAGTTTATGAACCTCCTGATCTCTTCAAGACAGAAGACTACTTTCCTTCCCTTGGTGAAGCACAGTATACGTGATTTAGCTTGACAATGACATTATTGGCAAGAGAGTCTTATCTAAGCGAGTTCAGTGCTGATCTTAGGTAGTTGCAATTCTTTGGAAATTATGTCCTGCTGCTTCCCATGTGTCCCAGGCCCTCTTCAAACATATTTCAGCTTAGTTTTGTATAGAATATACTGTTTTTCCAGTCTTCCAACAAGGTGAACTATACACTCATGTTTGGCAGCTAACCTTGCAAGTAACCCACTTTGAAGGCAGGGAGAGGGAGATGGGGTTGGGTGGAGGCAAGCACACTCTCATGCCATATAGACATAAGCAGTCCTTCCCCCACCCTGATTTTATGTGTAGGAAAGAGGGTGTGTGCGGAATGGGCTTCCTTATGATCAGCTACCTACCAAACACCTTTTTTACCTTTCCAGGCTAGAGAGTGTCAGGGAAGGCAAGTGGGGAAGTAACACGTAAGTTAATACCTTCTTTTCTTACACCTGCCTTTTTTACTTGTCAACATTGAAAGGCTAGGTAGAAGCAGGTATACTTTTCTATGTGTTCCTTAGATCTACAGCCCCTTCTTTGGACCTAAAATGAATTGTGGGGAAATGGAAGAGGCCAAGCAATAGAACTCATTTTTGTCTTCCTCTGCCCAGGAGTAGACTGGCATATAGGCAACCAGTTGCCATACTCTAGTAATATTTTCTTAGTTATTCTCATTTCAGAAATTGGAATAAAAAAATGTATAAATACCCATCTGCAGTTAAGAGATTAAGAGGGGAGAAAACAGGAAATGTATGCTTTTGCATCTCACATTTTTTATTTCTGCTGCTAGTATTAACCCACATACCACAAGGATATTTTTTAAAAAATATTCTGTGGTACTTTTAAGTGCAATAAGGACCAAAACCATACATTCATGCCCTTTTAATGAATGTATCTGGATTCAGTTCAATGTATTGGATGGAAATGCACTGTTTAAACAAGGAGAGGCAAAAGCTGCAAGGTCAAGTCAAACAGCTATAGGTGCTGCCTACTGCAACAATTCTGGGGAACTGTTGCTGACAAAGCCCTTTTTGATGAATACCTTAAAACGTTTGTATATAAAATGCCAAAAGCAGTGGCCAAAGCTCTTATAACTTAAAATCTAATTAAAGTTTAAGTAAGATTCCTTAGCGTATGAAGTTTTTATTTTTAAACTATAAATATGTAAGGTTGCACTCATAAGCCCACTTGTTTGGGATTATGGCCAATGAATTCATCAAGATCATACTCTCTAATATAGTGTTATGGCATGCCATCCCCCCACCCCAATGGCAGCCTGTTAACTCTCAAAATTTAAACTGTGTGCACTGGTTAAAAAAGACTGGCAACCCCTCATCTATTAAGTCAACTCTCACATTGTTACAGAAACTAGGATGTATTTTTATTAAAAGAGGATTATGGAATTGGGACTTTTCCTCTAGCAGTGAAACTATTTTCAATGCTGCCATATTGAGAAACCTAGCCAAAGGCTTTTGCAAGCACAAGTACTTTCTGCACCCTCTTGATAATCAATTCACTACTGTACAGGGGATACTGGTGGGGAGATAGAATGTGGTTCTTTTCGGGATAGTAGTTCTTAGTTATGTATTATAATCTCACCCAAACATGAGATGACTAACATAACTCTACAGAATCAAAGGGTGCACAGAATGTATTCAGCAGAATGCAGTGGCAAACAAAGCTTTTTCTTAATTCTCTTTCAGTCTGAGTGGGTTGCTACACGATTAAATGGAACCATGTTTCATGTAAAAGACTACCTGTCAGGAAAGAGGATCCAACCTAAGTGTCTCACTAATATACACAGCCTGCATAGGCAATGCCCCTCACCAGTGCATATCCAAACACCCAACACACCTGTGGCCTGAAGTAGTGCTGCCAGAGAGTTTTACAGCTCAAGCCTGCCTACAGGGTCTAAGACACAGTATACAGGAAACAGAGTTCTCAAAGGGCTGCTTGCTTGAATGCTGCTTCATTACGTCACTTTAAAAACTTCTATACACATCTAAAATTGAAAACTTGGGTTTATTTGAAGTCAACAGATCAATCGCTCTAACATGTAACAGACCAGGCTCTCTCCTACTGTAAGGAGCAGCTCAAGCTTTATGTGCTCTTCTCACTCCTTCATAATCCTTGGCGTCTAGAAAAATAAAGAGGAGCTGTTCACGAAAGCACCACTAATGCACCTCTATTCACTTCCATTCTTGGCAGATCATACATGCAGTATTCAGGCATGTGCTGTAGTGAGAGCCAAGCATAATAATTAGCACTGTCATATAATTTATCCTGAAACTTAAAATAAGCTCACATATTAACTTTGGCCAAGTTGAAATTCAGCCTAGTTGGTCGGCACTGAACACAGATTATTTGCACTTCAGTCAGTTTTGATTTATAGGTCGGCATTTCCCAAAGCCAAGTTGATCTTTCCTTAAGATCTGCAGTGATTTTTGTTTTGTACTTACTGCCAGCATCTGGGTTTCAGGTAAAAGCAGTTTGCTTTTGCCACTACTTCTACCTCCTAGTTTTTTTCCACAAAATGGCGGAGGGAGGCACTATTCCACATTCTCTGGCCATTCTCACATGAATGGATGAAGGTCAAAGTTAAAACAGTAGAAGTAGTAGTAATCACCACTACTTCAGCTCACCCCTGAATCCATTTCTTTCACCAAGTTCTGGCATATACATAAGGATCAATGCTGAAACAAAAGTAAATAATCTACCTGTGCCTACAGGACCCCCATTGCAGAATTTATTTATTTTTTGCACTGGCATTATTCACTGTAAGATGAGATTGTATTAAAGAATAGAACCAAACCAAAAAGCCCTCTGAACAATTTTCTGACATTTATAGAAACTGAACAGCCTATAATGCAACTGCTTAAATTGCACAGTTATTTACATGCAGTTTCACCTTAACAAAAATTCTCTTGCCATAAAAGACACGTTAGTAACTAGAAAACAATGTCAAGTCAGCACACCAAATATATCATTTTCTTTTCTTGATGCTAAAGTATTAAGGTGTCCTAGTCAAGTTGAACAGAATGTTAAATGATAGTGGTTAAAACAACAGTATTCTGTAGAGATGTCAGAACATACATTGCTGAAAAGTAAGAGACAAGAGAAGCAATAAAACCTGCCCCTTGTTCGCAGGCCTATTTGTTTTTAAAGAGTACTCTGCATGTGCAATCTCTTGCCTAACTTTAGACAAGGTTGTCATCTGGGTGACGCAGGAAATAATTCAGCTACTGTAATGATAGCAAGAGCTTTCAATAAACATTGATTCAAATACAGTGAGAAACTTGAATAAACTCAGGGCCTGCACTAGGCTAGTGTTGCTGAAGTCTTTGATCCCTTGCCCCAAACAAAAGTGGCTTGGGATTATTTGCTAACATAGAGCAGAGCAGCCAGTGAAAAGCCTTCATAAAGTGTACATAGCCAAGTGCTGCCTGGAACAGTATGCTATGTCATCAGAGCTCCCAGCAAGCAATAGAGCCATATGAAAAGATCCCTAGGTTGTCATTATAGCTCAATATCAAATGGACAGCTCCTCTCTCTTATTTATTCCAAAATGCAAATCAAGGATTATTAAACCAAAGTTTTAACTTCAGGGGAGAAAAGTTGCCATTTTTTATGTAAGCCTTCATAGTTTCTTATTGTAAAACAAATAGTTTAGAAAACAGTGCTTGCAAATCCTTGGCTTACATGTTTCATAACTAAAGGCAGCAACTGCTACTTTTCAATTAATCAAAGTTTCTGCATTTGTTATAGCTGTCACTGGTAAATCTGTTGTTAATTTGGAGAGCAATCTGAAGATAGGTTACAAGTTAACCATATTAATTTTAAAGACAGGGGAGGTTGTTTTTTTAAATTATGGCCCTCCTAATAGTTTTATTATTTTATCAAACATATACACTTTTAGAAACAATTTGTACTTTTAAAAAAAAGCCAGGAAAATTGTTACACAATTGTATAAAAACCATAGGCAGAGAAAACTACCCCATGAACAGCAAAAAAGAACAAAACAAAAACCCAGAGCCTCAGGTATACTATACTGTACCCTACTGCCACAAAGAACACACAGCCCAAATGAAAGAGGCACTGCGTACTAATCTTTTAATAATCACAAGAAACTAAATCAGTGAGACAATTCAAAGAATCATCGAGTTGGAAGGACGCCGAGGGTCGAGTCCAACCCCCTGCAATGCAGGAATCTGAACTAAAGCATCCATATAAGATGCCTGAATATGCAATCTTGATTGCCTTATGAGAGTTTTTTTAAAAAAAAAAAAATTACACATCTTCTGATTCACATTTTAAATTCAAACTGTGCTTCACATTTTTAAGTTCAGACATATTGAATCCCAAAAGCACAGAAGGCTTAAGTTTTTTTATTGCCCTTAGGCAGGTGTGTCTCTTTCTCCCAAAGAATGATGCAATGTCAACTTTCCAAGCACACAGACTGGATGACAGTAACTCTAACTCCTTTTTAGAGGGATACGGCTTCTTGTGAAAATAATCTATAAGAAACAGTTTCTGAACTTCATTTGAGCACTGTTGGAATGGCTTTGGATTTAATGCTAAAATGTGAAGATTCTCAACGGAGGGCTGGCCCTTAGTTTCAGACTTATGATCAGTCTTTTGTCTCTTGGAAGGCACAAAAGTCATTTCCTTAGCTGGAACTTGGGCTGTGCCACTGTCTATAATCAGGAATGGCTGGTCATCATTCATTTGGTCCTCTGCAACAGAATAAAGGTGATCAGATAGTTTCCTCTTTGTTGAGAGAGAAGGATCATCATGATTTTCACCATTCACAAGTGCCAGATCTTTCTTCTCATCGAGTTCAAGCTCCATCTTCACAGCTGAGGTGCTGTCTTTGGGAGCGCTCCGGCAGCGAAGCAGATGCACAGCAATAGCAGTCAGAGTCATGTTGCCAGTATATACACCACAGCAGTGGATACATTTGAAAGCTGGGGTCTTTAAAATGGTGTGCACAGTTGGCATGATATGGTGCCTGTCCTTCAAATGGAACTCATAGGCTTCTAGGCTAGTGAAAACACCGTAACAAAAAGGGCAAGTTGATACTTTCTTATTGCCATTATTCATATCAGCAGTCTCATGTTGCAGCTTCATGTACAGAGGAATAAGCGTCCTTGAATTTACCCCAGCAAGTAACGCTAGGTGTACTTCTTTTTCACAAAGTTCTTCTTTTACAGTTATGTTGAAGTCAAAGTGAGGAAACACCAGGTCACCTTCCGAATCACTCTCAAGTTGAAAACCTTTGTCATCATAATCTGCATGTAGTTTCTTCTTCCCCTTATGTACAGTTTTAGTATGATCCACAAGGCATTTTAGGTCGTGAAAAGTACTGGTGCAAAACAGGCAAGCTAATCCATGCATGAAAATATGTTTTATAAGCTCTGCCTGAGAGAGAAAACATTTACAAGAAAAACACCTGACCGTCTTATCTTTTAGCCATCTCAGAAAAGGTGCACAGGCTGCAACTTTGTCTGTATCAAGCTTGCCCGTCTTTCCTGAACTGCATTTGTGAGCCACTTGCATGTGCACCTGATAGACGTTTGATGGGAAAAGCTCACTGCAAACAGGGCAAGTCTTCCACTGCTTGGCCTGTTTAAGGGCTAGGCTCATTGCAGAGGCAGAGACAGAAGTCTTGGCGAGGGTATTCGTGGAAGAAGTTACTACTACAGAGGAAGGCACAGTAGCTGGAGCCTGAGACTGATGAGTAACTGTACTAGATTGCATCAGCTGAACAGGCATCTGAGGAGGTGGAGCTGTTGTCACCCCTCCACCCGCTGGCACAGGCAAAGCTACTGAAACTGGGGCAAGGGTATACGTAGGTATCCCATTAACTTGTTTGCCAGTTGGAATTAACTGTCGAAGGATAGGTCCCGCAGTCAGTAAAGTAGCATTCTGAGAAACTCCAGGTCTGACAGACGGGTTTACAGGAAGTACTCCTGGTGCAACAGGCTGATTGAACTGGAGAATCCCAGGTCCAACTGACTGGTTTACAGGAAGAACTCCAGGTGCAACAGGATGATTAAACTGAAGAACCCCTGGTGGCATCGTCTGGGTGACTGGAAGAACCCCAGGACCACTGGGATGGTTCAAGCTACCAACAGGTCGGTTTACAGCAAGGACGCCAGGTGAAGAAGGCCTGTTTATCGGAACAGAGCTAGCCCCAATGGGTCTGTTCAGAGAACCAGCAGGCTGAGTTACAGGGAGAGCCCCCGGCAAAACCGGACTGCCAACGGCCCTAACAGATTGATTAACAGGAAGCAGGGTAGGCCGGACAGGCCGAGTGAATGAAAGGACTCCTGGAGGAACAGTTCGACTTATGCTCCCAGGAGGCTGGTTTAGGCAGAGAATGTCAGGTCTCACTGGCTGCTTCACAGGAAGTCGGTGAGAAACAAAGACTGGATGAGGAACTGCAGACCGAAGAGTCACATTGTTCGGACCTGCCTGGCTAGGCAGTAGTGTATGACATGACTGGGCAACTGAAGTTGACGATGATGGGTGTGTCAGGCTACTGGAGGCACTTGGTCCAACTGTGTTTGGGACTGCTTTTGTTGGCACCACATTCTGATTCTGATTCACTGATGGAAGTGAAAGTTGGATACACGAGGGAGAAGGTGAACCCACTGAAGCAGTGGTAGGTATCAGCGATGGTGTGGCTCCAACTGTGGAAGGCTTGGGCGCAATACTGACGATATGCTGTGACTTTGCTTGTCCTGATTTTTTAGGCTGCACTGAAATTATAGGTCTCAATATATTCTCCAGGTCTTTGTGTACTTCAGATGTCAGGACATGGTATATTAAAGAATCTCGACTGTTTGCAAAAGCATTGCACTTTTTACAGTAGTGATCAGTAAAATTCTCTTCACTTTCATCAGGCCTCTCCTCAAAGTATGTGCTTATTAGGCTTTGGAAATGGGTTACCAATACATGTTTCTTCGTATTATAGTATAATGTGTCTGTAAACTGACATTTCTGGCATGTGAAGTTTACTGCATCACTCCGGAATTGTCTCATGCCACCACTCACATTATAGTTTTGAATTTTTTTCTTAGAGTGAAATATACGAAGGTGTTTTCCCACTACTTTGGAATGAGAAGCAAATGCACATTCTGGGCAAGGAACAACTAATTCTTGGTCAACTTCATCTTCATGGTAACGGTTCAAGTGGTTTTTGAAAGAAGAAAGAAATTTTGATGAGAACTTGCAGAGGCTACAGCAGTACGGATTTGTTCTATATCTCTGAAAAACAAGAAAAAGGGGCACTTACTTCAACTGGCATCTACGAAAGGCATATTTATGTTGATTGTCCAATAAAAATACCAAAGTTCTGAAAACCACTATACTAATTTCAGTCAACATAAAAGTTTCTTCAGGCGATCAGAACTTTCCACATCCAAGAGAGTATTAACAAAAAGCCAACATCTTATGCATTTATATGAACACAACTTTCTCATCACTAATGCTTGCATAACAACACAAACTGTATGCAGAACAAGCAAAATGATGTAGATGTTTTATGTTGTTGTGCTGGCAACATAACCCCATCTCATAGCCCCATTCAAATACTGGGTGAAAATTTGGATTCTAGCCAACACAGAAAACAATGTGGGAAAGCTACTGCTTGGTGATCAGTTAGTCACCAAGAAACAATAATACAGCTTCTTTACTCTTTGAGATCATCATTTTCAAGACCATCATTTTCTTTTCATCTTCTAATCAGTCATTATAATGGCATCCTAAAAAAATAATAATACACCAAGATCCATGTGAACTTAAGAAAAGAATGCACACCTCTTGCTATATTGCAATCAGCTTCTAAGATCGATAGCCATCTAAGAAACAGTTTGCATTGCACAGTTGATCCCATGCTGTATCACAAAGGCTAAAAAAAATCCACTAGGTATTTACAAACCAGTGGGCTCAAACAGCATTCTGAAAACTGTAATGAATAAACATACCCTTCTTCTGGTCACAGACTCCCAAAGAGACACATCACTCCATGAAGTGTTGCAGAAATATTTTTCTCCTGGGTCAAAACTTTTCAGAGTCTACAAAAAAAACCAAAATTTCTAAAACAGCATGCAACTAAAAGAAAACCCTATTTTATACAATTCTAAGTCAATAAGTTCATTATGTTGGATATAAACTGCAGGCTGTATCCAATTCCTCTGCTCCATTCACTCACAACACCTCCCTTGCACAACAGGACTCCCCCCTGCCCTGCAGTCCCAAAACACTGTAACTGCAAATTGGCTTGTGTGTGGACTTTATTCAGCAAAGACTTTAAAGTACAGAAACCCCTCTGGTACCAAAAGGAGAGATGCCTACATGTAACCTGTATATAGTGTGTAAATATGTAGTGTGTGTTTTGTGTGTGCCAAGTAAAATAACTGGTTCATGTTGGTGAGCTTAACAGCTTTACTGAAGCTTCCATAGCATGCACACCAATAGCAAAACATATAGGTGTAGAAGATAAACAAACACTCCAACAGCTCCCCAGCAGCCACAAAGACAAAATTATCTGAGCAAAGTCCTACTAGCCCTTTATCCAGAAGGAAGCCTAGTCAAATCTCTGCTACCAGTGCCATAAAGACACGCTTCCTCTTTCCCATTCTTTTCTCACAATAAAGGAGGAAGCAGGAATGCCCAGTCTTTTTAACTGATGTGCATTCCCACTCCAAGTGAGAGTAGGGTGACTGTATTTGAAGTAATCATGTTTTTAAAATCTTATGTTTTGAGCTTCACAGCCTCAGATTAATGTACCCAATACCCATTTGCTTGAATCTGTAAGCTAAACAAAGATCTCTCATTCCATTCATATTTTCATGTGACCTATCATAGTTGGTCTTTTTTCTAGCTTTACAGGTGTTGAAGGAGTTGTGTATTCTGTAAATACTGTTTCTTGACAAGCCAAACTAGTATATTAGTACTTCTGTGCAAACCGTACTACTTCTGTGCAAACCAAAGCTTTCACTTACTTCTATGTTTATTTTAAGAAAAATAGACACATGAAATATATCAAGTCATGTTTCATAGGATGTAATCTAAGAGTCATCCTAAATGAAATACGAGAAAAATGTATTAAATAAATAAATAACTGAAGAGTTCCAATCTGCAAACTTCTCTCTTAAAAAAGAGTCAATATGCATGCTACAAGTAAATCCCCAAATTGAATCCTATAAAAAGACAGTTGAAGACCTATGATCACGCACACAGTGACTTACAGAGGATCTCATGATGCTTTACTCATGGACAATTGTACTGGAATTGGTTTTCCACTCCTCTTTTTCAACCAATATTTCCACACTTATAAGACTCATGAGCTCACTTAAGAAGAATGACAATAGAGAACTATAAGGGTCTTACCTGAAGTAACTCCTGGCAGCTGTCAAGCCCAATATCCTTTAGAATACCCTTTACTTTCTTCCGAGCCTTCCTTATATTATCAAGATTTTGCACAGGAATTTGAAGCATGTTGAATTTTGCCTAGAAAACAAGGTGACACAACATATATACATCATTTCGTTAAATGTAATATTTCAAATTATGCTTATGCATTTAGAAAATTCAGATTAATCTGACTTTCATTACTGAGTATTTCAACAAATGAGTATATTTGTAGATTTTACACTTTCTGTGGCAAACAACAAATAATACATATGCAGCTATATTTATCACAGGAAGGTTGCAATTCCTGAACAGACTGCCCTGGGAGTAAGTGCCACTGAACACAATAAAAATACAGTAGCACTACCTGTACACAGGGTGGATTTGATTTAAATCAAATCAAATTAAATCACTGGTATAATCTTAATATTTACAACCAGATGAAGGTTTCATTTTTGGAATAATAAATTTTCAGAGTAGTTTTTTCAGTTATATCAAAAATTCCTTTTTTGGTTATACTAACAGAAATACAAAGACAGGTAATTATGAAATTATTGTTTATACTTGGACAGCTTTTCTGCTGTACTTTATTGGAAGGATTTTTGCTGTACTTTATTGGAAGGATTATTTCCTTAATAACAATTTAAACAATTTATTTAACTAAAACAATAACATTATAGTATATGTATCCATGTTAAACGACCATTTAAAAAAAAACAAAACAGACTGAGTTTTAGCACACATGAAAAACTTAAAACAAATCCTTATTTCCTGATGCATAGCCTTTGGACTATAATGTAACCTAAATAGCAAACTATCTTTAGAAAGCTTTTTCGTCCAAAAGCATTTTATTTTTAAAATCTGATTTAAATCAAAGAAATCTGATTTAAATTTTAAAAAGCCCAATTTAAATAATAAAAAATCCATGTGTTTTTTTTTTAAAAAATCATTTATTTTTATCCACCCTGCCTGTACATGAATGCTACTGCTCAAGTTCTTTATTACTGAAGAGGTGCAATTCTGCTGTTCAAATATTAGCAAGAGAACCCAAATATAAAATTCCAAGTGGAGACCACCAGAAAACTTCAGTATTTTCCTTCCAGCATCTATTTGTCTGAAAAAGGTGCTCAAAGTACTGAGTTACTGAAATGTAAGTAGTAATTTGTATTACGAGTTTAGAAGCCAAACTCAAGGTGTGAATTTCAGATACACCTCTTTAATTGGATTGCTATACATTGCCAAGTGATATGTCACAATACTAGCTGACAAAAATAGCTACATCTTTCAAGACATATGATGTGCATGCTATGCAACACCACCACCAAACAATCCATAGGGCAAACACAGTTACAGCCAGAAAGCCATACTACCTCACTACCCACTGTGTTCCCTAACAGGTATATACAATCTTCCGAGCCAATTGCTACCGTATTTTTCGCTCTATAAGACGCACCAGACCATAAGACACACCTAGTTTTTGGAGGAGGAAAACAAGAAAAAAAATATTCTGAATCTCAGAAGCCAGAACAAGAAGAGGGATCGCTGTGCAGTGAAAGCAGCGATCCCTCTTGCTGTTCTGGCTTCTGAGATAGCTGTGCAGCCTGCATTCGCTCCATAAGACGCACACATTTCCCCTTTCTTTTTAGGAGGGAAAAAGTGAGCCTTATAGAGCAAAAAATATGGTTCTTGCAAGCGCAAAATCATACCAGGTCCTCAGTGGAGACCACCCCATGCACCCCCAGCTTTGAAAACATACTATGGTAAGTATCACATGCACTTCCAAGTTTCTGCCTATTCAAGAGCTATGTTAAGAGATGTTAAGATTTTGGGGGATACCTAGTAATATGATCCCAAGATGCAGAACCTTCAAAATGCTATGACAAGGTCATTCGTCTGTTTATAAGAGTGCAGTGGAACCTTGGTTCTCAAACTTAATCCGTTCCAGGAGTCCATTTGACTCCCAAAACCATTAAAAACCAAGGTGTGGCTTCCAATTAGCTGCAGGAGCTTTCTGCACTCAAGTGGAAGCCGTGTCGGATGTTCGGCTTATGAAAAATGTTCAAAAAACCAGGTTTTCAGCGTTCGGGAGCCAAATTGAACAAGTACCAAGGTGTTCGAGAACCAAGGTACGACTGTATACCAAAATGTAATTACCCGATGCAAAACTGAAAGCAACAGAAACTGCTATACCTCCGAGACTGTGAGCACGGGCTGAGACACTTTTCAGTTGACAAGTAAAAAATAATACCATCAATTGACTATAATAAAATATTCCATGAAGCCAATAATGTTCTTTTGTATGTAGTGACTTCTAAAAACTGATAATTTGAAAGCTTGGTATTAAGAGGTTTTTTTATATGGATGTTTCAAGCACTTCTTTTTCCAAAGAACAGAGATTGTTCAAGGATGCATTTGTAGTAGCTGCATTAAATATTCCAACCAGAATGACATCTAGTGTCTAACCATCTTCTCTAACTCAATGTGATGGGCATGGTAACTTACTTCCTGTATAATAAAGCCAGCCTATGATTCTTCTCTCATAGCTGCTTGCCTTTAACCTTTTAAGTTCCAATTTATTGTACACAAATGAGATATAACCACCTTGTATTGAATTACTCATCATGGGTGACCAGGAATTCCATGCAGGCACATTCATGGAATTTCATCCAGGTGAGGGAACAGGCTGGTGGAGGGGTACAAATCACTGTGTGCCTCCTCTGTCAGCTCATACGTTTTCTATGCTAGGAAACAAAGTACCTTCCTCCTAGGCTAGCATGGAAATGCAAGAGGATCAGAGAAATTGCTCTGTCCATGCTCCATCAGCACACTCAGCTTCCACAACAGCTGTGGTGTGAAGGAAGCAAAGTCCCTTCCTTCCTGACCAGTACAGCAATGAAGCTAAAATATCCACAGTCCAATGAAGAACCCATGAATTCCTCCAATCCTTTTAAAAAAGCCATTGCCACATCTTAATTTTAAAAACTTACATCCTATGCTTCCATCGCAGTCACAATAGTGTGGCGGTGAATTCTGTAAGATGTAACATGTTGCCTTAATTATTTACTGTTTGACCCTCAGCCTAGTACCAATCAATTTCATCAGGTGACTCCAAGTTCAATTTTCCCCACCATTTCTAATTTTATAAGCTATCAATGTTCAGGTTTTTCATATTTTTGTTCAGTGCTAGCCAGAAGTTATTCATTACTCAGCTAACACATTTTTTGCAAAAGCCATATCGCAGCATAACCAGAGGATGAAATGCACATACAAACAGAAGACTGCAATGCTAAATAGCCAGTGTGGTAGGATTCCAGCAGGTGGAAAAAGCAGACAAAGTTTCCACTGCAACTGGATGCAACCAAAGCTTTCAAAACATCCAGCACCATGCATGTACTTCTTCCCTTTCCATCCCCTGAGCATGCTGTGGCTACTTAGAACTGTTGTCTAAGAGAACAACACATTGCATTGGTACGCAAGTAACTGCCATGCATAAGCTTGTTAACTGTGCTATGCACAGCTGCTTACTTAGCCAGTGTGGTGTAGTGGTTAAGAGTGGTAGACTCGTAATCTGGTGAACCGCTCCTCCACATGCAGCTGCTGGGTGACCTTGGGCTAGTCACACTTCTCCGAAGTCTCTCAGTCCCACTCACCTCACAGAGTGTTTGTTGTGGGGGAGGAAGGGAAAGGAGAATGTTAGCCACTTTGAGACTCCTTCAGGTAGTGATAAAGCGGGATATCAAATCCAAACTCTTCTTAGCAGTATCAGACTGGAGCTGACAAAAGTCAAAGCAAGGAACCTTCCCACAGTGCAGCCCACCACATACATGCCTGCTCTCCATCTTGAACCATGTGCCAGGCTCCTCTTGAACTCTGTTCCTGGGATACATGCTTGCTGCCTGAGCTTTCATAGGTAAGGAGACAAAAGTGTCTATGTTTGGCCTGGGAGCACTGAGATGGAAGGTAAGCTGTGCCTACTGGAACAAAGAACTTTCTCCTCCTTTGTTTCTCTTGTCTGCATTTATTTTGGAAAGCGCGTGAGAGAAAGTCATGAGACAAAGATCTCACCTTCGGACTCAGGGTCTTGCCTCTGATGTAGCCCTCTAAAACTGTGGACCCCTGAGCACGTAGAGGGGAAAGCCCACCATAAATCTACATCTTCAGCTGCTTCAGGATCAGATCTCTACAGAACTTGTATGCAAGACCTGGACTGGAGCTGCTCCTGACCCTAGTGAACTGGAAAACGTAATTCCTGGACTGGACTGCTCCACTTTATACATGATACATAATTTGGTTTGCTCAGCACTTTCTCATGTGAGAATAAGGTTTTGCATAACAACATAGTCAACATGAGACAGAAAATATTCCAGTGCTTTATTTTTCCATGAAAAATGTTCTGCTTCATAGGCTCAATGGTAACAGTTACCCCTTAAAATATGTTAGGCAAGCAAAGTTTTTAACCATTGTTTACTCTCTCTCTCTCTCTCTATATATATATATATAGCATACTAAATTAGAACTCTCTAGGAAATCAGAAAAGAAATTCCATGGAAACTGAAAATATTCCAATACAAATTCCACTATGTTAATTAGCCTAATTTGCATTGGAAGAAATTCCATTCCAAAACTTTCCAGAAAATTTACATCACTGAATATTACGAGATTTTTTAAATATATTAAGCTGCATATAAATGGAGTAAAGAAAAAAATAGTGCTTTAGTAAGAAGATAAAGAGGGCAAAATCACAGAAACAAAATGTGTCTGAGCTGCAAAGTGTTACCTCTCTCATTTTCCTTCTCACTTGTATGTGAGCACAGGACTTCTTCCCTCTTCTCTTGTACCCTCTGCACCTTTGGTTATCCTGCCTTTCCTGATGATCTCCCTTTCTTAATCTAACTGTGGGCCAGAAACACATTTGCAAGGGAGTCAAGTTCAAGCCTTTACAAGCCTAAAATGTCATGATCTCTCCAGCTGCCATATGGTTAGCCACTATGACCAAAGGGAGGCATGCACCTCTAAGGCCATACAGACACATGACTTTGTGAAAAATGTTCTGGATTCCAGGTCTCAGTGGAATATGAGTTCTCTCACAGACTCTTCCATGGAAATACAGATCACTTGCTGGAAACAGACCAATCACACATACAGTACCACAGTGACAATTAAATGCAAGATCCTAAAATATGCAACGCTATCAACCGACCCTCAAGTCTTGGGACCAGAAAAGTACCACACTAGCCAGCAACCACTCTATAAGCAGCCTCGACAGCTTGCTCCAGTCCATCTCTTTAACTCAAACCCTGTTAATGCACTTCCTAAAAAAATCACAATTCTATTTAGCCTTCAGCAACCGGTTTAGTATTCCAAAATGATTTTTTTATTTTAAAAAATGGGTCTAGCTTTGGCCACCCCACACCGAAGCAGTCGAGAGTTTACAGGCTTCCTGAAATCACTGATGTTCCACATGAAGGAGAGCGGCAGAGCTGGTGGTGTTAAACGCATAACAATAATAATAATAATAATACTGCTGCTGCAAACCCGAATGCCTCCATCCTCCCTAGCCTCCGAGGAGCCCCCGGACCTTATTTAAGCCCCTCAGCTATTAGAGCTGGTGGCAGCGCCGGGGAGAAGCGAGCAGGCTGAGGGAAGAAGCCTTTTATTCCATTCGCGGCTTCCCCCCCCTCCTCCGCCCCCGCGGGAGGGAAGGCGGGCTTCCCCACGAGGCTGGGGTTGCCCTCTGGCTGTGGCTTGGCTGGCAGTGCACCGAGGCGGCTCCTGCCAAGGCGGCCTGAGGGAGGCGGAGGCCGCCCTGGGCAGCAGGGAGCCCGGGCTCAGCGAAGCGCCGCAGTGTTGCACCTACCTGCCCGGGCGGCAGGGGGAGCCCGCTGCCTGCCCGCCGGTTCTTGCGCTCGTGCCTCCCCGAGGCGCTTGGACGCGTTGCAGCCTCCGGCGCCGCCTCCTCCTTCCGCGGCTGCTTGCTTGGTCGGCCGGCTGCTCGGTCACTCCTTCCGCGGCCGCCCCGCCCTGCCCCGCCTCCCGGGCTCGACCTGCAGCCCGCGCTCAGTGGCCCAGCAGGACGGGCAGCGGCGGCGGCGGAGGCAGCAGGAGGACCAGCCGCAGCATCCTCGCCCCGACCGCTCGCCCTGCAGCCGTGCAGCGTCGGACCCGGTGCCCCGCTCAGCCCCACTGAGCCCGCGCTCCCATCCACCCACCTCCGGCTGCTACTCCTCCCTCCTTCCCAAGCCAGAAAGAGAAAATGGCGCTCGATTTGTCCAAGGAAGTGACGTCGGCCCTCATTTGCATGCCAGTCGGTGGACCAATAGGGAGGCGCGTGGTCCAGGGCTCCCATTGGTTCCCTCCATCAGCACCAACTCTCCAGGAAGGATGGTGGGGCTTCTTGGGAGCGCTCTGGGAGTGCTATAGAGGTGTCCCCTACCCTTAAACTACTCACCTGTGCTCTCCCCTTCCCTTGGCACAACTCCTGGAACAACTCCGAAGTGGAAACTCCCGCGTGATTTCGTGCTATGACGTCATTTTCAAGGGGGCGTGGCGCTGTGACATCATATCATGTGATGCCACCACGTGGCCATGCAGTATTTCCCTTGCCTATTTGCACAGAATGTTATGGAAGCCTTGTTTGCAATCAGTATGTTGGTGAAATCCCACCTTACAGCCAGCAGCCAATGAAATGCTGACATGTCAAAAAGCTTTGCATCTCATTGCATGAGGGAACCACTGAAGCCTCTGAGAGAAAGTGTTTCACAAGGTTCACACTTTTCAACAGCATATACACCTTGACATACAAAAAAATGAGGAGTACTCTTTCCTCAAAGAGTATTCCTCAAAGAGCAGGAAGAAGGATAAACTAGATTGTCTATCATAACTTCATAAGATTGTTCATGAGCCTTAGGAACCATTGTGAAATGTTAATGAGGACCACTATATGATAGATGGAACCACCAACCAATAAATGCAACTAGAGCAGAACACAGGCCAATCCTTGTGGAGCATCTCAGCCTAGTTCTTACTAGGCAATTTAATATTTTATATCTTTCTTGGTCTTCGGTCTTTTAAGGTCTTGGGTTTTCCCAATGAAGAGCTCCAACTTTCCTTCTTAGCCTAATGTGCTGATCTGTTGAAGAATTGCCTCCTGCACGGATCACGTTCGCAACCCGAGCGTCCACTGTACTACTACAATAATATAGACTGTAGTTGGGGATGAGAACTGGGCATCTTTAAGGACTAAACACCTGAGCTTGATTCAGAGAGTGGCAAAGAACCTTTTCAAACACTTGAAAACAAAGCATGACAGTAGGAAAGGGTTGCATTTCCGACTGAGACTGCCTTGCTTGTCTGGGTTGATGACCTTTGTCAGCAGAAAAACAGGAGTATGACCCTACTAATTCTCCTGGACCTCTTAGATTGTTTTGATACCACTGATGATGGTATTCTTCTGTCTGACATGTGTTGGGCATTGGAGGGCACTATTTTGCAGTCATGCAGCTCCTACCTGATCAGAAGATTCCAGAAAACGATGATGGGAAGACATTATTTCCCAATGAACCTTGTTCACGGTGTCCTATAGGGATCTACTCTGCCTCCCATGCTTTTATGTTCATGAAACTACTAGCAGAGGCAATCTGGAGTGGGTTGTCCTTGTAATGCTAACAACACCAAGCTCTCTTTCTCCTTTCCATCTGAACCAGATGTCTTCCTTGAACATCTGGTTGGTGTCAGAAGCAGACTAGACCAAAGTAAACACAGTGAAATGTACCCCAGAGAAGTTTCAGATACTAACAATGGATGGTTCTAAAGTCAAAGAAGTGGTAGAATGGTCTGTCCTGTATGGAATCACACTCCCACTGAAAGAACAAGTTCACAGGTTGGAAGGAAGCCTTGAATACAGGGTTCCTGCTTTCTCAGGTGAAGGCTGTGGCTAAGCTTGCATCTATCAGTTCTATGCTTTTCTGGAAAAGAGAGAGCTTGCAACTGCATGCCCTGGTGACCTCTTGATTGGACTATAATACTGTGCTCCACGGAGGACACCCCATGAAAGCACTTCTAAAAGTTCAGTTCGGCAAAAATGTGTCAACAAGTCTGGTGAAGAGTGGTAGCCACCAGGAGCATTAATACTACACGTGTTCCACTGGTTTCCAATCTGTTTGGGGCTACTTTCACAGCACCAGCAGTTCTTACATTTGAAGCCCTATAGAGTGTAATTTCTGTTTGCTTGATGGCATGCCTACTTCCATATGTATCTCCATGATCAAGGTCCAGTAATTAATCTCTGCTGAAGGTGTTGCTGCTTTGAGAAACTAGGTTGTCCTTGACAACTAAAAGAATGTTCTCTCTTGCTGCCCCATGTTTATGGAATTTGTTACGACTGAAGATTCATCAGATATGAGAACTTAGCCCACTCATATGGACAATTAAGTATAACTGAGCTGTAGTTCATTGTATTATTCTCCTTGCTGGTAACATAATAATGCTGATTTATTTTTGTATTTTTCTTTGGATGTTTTTCGCTTTGAGAATTCATCGGCGCAAAAAGTGCATTTTAAATACTTAACATAAATCATAGTATCATAGAATTGTAGAGTTGGAAGAGACCCCAGGGGTCATCTAGTCCAATCCCCTGCAATGCAAAAATCTCAGCTAGATCATACAAGACAGATAGCCATCCAACCTCTGCTTAAAAACCTCCAAGGAAGGAGTCTGCCACCTCTAATGGGAGTCTGTTCCACTGTCGAACAGCTCTTACTCTCAGAAAGTTCTTGATGTTTAATCGGAATCTCCTTTCTTGTAACTTGAATCCATCGGTTCAGGTCCTCCAGAGCAGAAGAAAACAAGCTTGCTTCATCTTACATGGCAGCCCTTTAGCTATTTGAAGATGGCTATCATCTCTCCTCTCAATCCTCTCTTTACTAGGCGAAACATACCCAGTTCCCTCAACCGTTCCCCATATGGCTTGGTTTCCAGGCCCTTGATCTTGGCCACCCTCCTCTGCACACATTCCAGCTTGTCAATATCCTTAAATTGTGGCACCCAGAACTGGACACAGTACTCCAGGTGCGGTTGGACTCTAGACTTATGTTGATGCTGCCTAGAATAGCATTCAATTTTTTTGCTCCTGCATCACACTGTTGACGCATGCTAAGCTTGTGGTCTACTAAGAACCCTCAATCAATCCTTTTCACACACAGTGGATGCTCAAGTTGTGAACGTGATCCTGCGCACATCCGCAATCCACAGCGCCGGGTTGCGATTTGGCGCTTCTGCACATGCACCAAAACCCAGAAGTAACCCGTTCCGGTACTTCTGGGTTTTGGCACGTCCGTATCCCGAAAATGCGAAACCTGAAGCGTCTGTAACCCGAGGTATGACTGTACTTGCAACAGGTGGCACTTAATAGTCTCCCTTATACTAAATCGGTCATCTAGCCACTTCTATTGATTTGAAATACCGCTTCAGGGTTTCAGACAGGAGTCTGTCCATCCCTTCATGGAGATGTCAGGACTGGACCTTTGGTGTGCAAAGCAGTTGCTCTACCATTAAGCTTGAAAGAACATAAAAAGAAACTACTGGGCCAGGCCAAAGACCCATATAGTCCAGCCCTCTGTTAGGCAGGTGCTCAAGGGAAGCTTGCAAGCAGAACTTGGGCACAGCAGAGCTCTAACAGCTGGTATTCAGAGGCCTACTGCATCCTGACAACAAAGACAGGGCATAAACATCATAGCTAGCAGCCTTTGATAGTTTTATGACTCTTTAGTAAATGAAGAGTTCACTATCTAAACTTGACATTGTAAAACGTTATAGGCAACCTGCTGGCCTTGGCCCAATGTTGTGTGGATGGAAGGAAAAAATGGGAGACAGCCGACTTTGGCATTTGGGTCTGTCTGCTGCCGGCACACAGTCAGCGACAGTGTGATCCCCATTCCCTGGGTCAGGCAGCCCTTGACAGAAAGTTCCTCCTCCCCCTCTTGGTAGAAGCACATCACATTGACTTCCACCACATCAAACACGAAAGCTGATGAGTCTGTCTTTGCACATTACAAGCAACAGCCAGCATAAAAATTCAACACCAAGATATCCATCACTGAAAAAAGCTCCCATCTCAGATTAGGAAATACCTTTATGGAAAATAAAAGTATGGGCTGCTGCTCCTTTAATTGCACTGTGTCTCCCAGGAACAATGTTGCAGCAAGACCAGCCTGGCTTCATCCGTTAGCCAGGGATGCAGCAGTTGCAGGGAGTTTGCATCCCCAGCCCCTGCCAGAAAGAATCTTTACCACTGCCAGGTGTCCTGGGGCTTCAGAGCTGAAGGGAAACATCCTCTGGTCTCCTCCATTAGCCAAGGCAGGGATCGGGGACCTGATCTGGCTGGTGGGGCCAGTTGCTCCTTAGCTCCTCTACCCCGTGTGCATCAAGCTTGACATGTGGGCAGTGCAGCCAACCTGCCAATCACCTGAGACCACAGAGATGCTGGGATTTCAAAGCACCACTGAAGGATTACAAACAGTCCTGCATGGTGCTTTGAAGCGCTGCTGATCCGTAGGCTTGGTCACTGCCCATCATCTGATAGCGGCGTGACTTCAACCCTGCTTTTTTCAGGCAGGAATTGGCAGCACAAGCAATCAAGTTCCTCATGGGGGACTCAGCTGCACAGCTCATCAAGTGACATCTCTACCAGCCTCATATTCATTTTAGATTCCCTCCCTTCATCTGAGGATCACAAGATGGTTCACAATATAAAAACACAAAAATACTTACCACAGTAACAAACAAAACTAATAAACCCCTCACCTCAGTTTCAAAGGTAAATAGACTGTTTAATTTGTCAAAGGCCTGGGAGAAGAGTAATATTTTTGCCTGCTGCCTAAAGATAGGTAATGAATGTGCCAAGGAGGCTCCCTGGGGAGCCACCACAGAAAAGGCCCATTCTCAGGTTGCTGCCCTTTGGACCTCTTGTGATGATCACCTCATATGATGATCCAAGGGCCCAGTTTTGTTGATATGGGGAGAGGCAGTCACATATACCATCAGGAGTGGGACAAGTGGGTGTGGTTTGAGGAAAACAGCTTTGCGAATGAAGTTGGGACCCATGCCAGGTCAAATTTAGCCTGCAGACTGGAGGTTCCCTAACCACGAACTATTGGACCGTGTGTATAGGTGTGTTTACTATTACAATCTATGGTGAGCTGCCTTGATCATGTGATCGAAAAGCGGGGTATAAATGTTATACAAAAATCAAAATGAAAAGTGGCAAAACCCAGTTTCTTCCCCCGGCACACTTTGCAGCATTCTATTGTTTTTAAGCTCTTTTTGCACACGCTGGTTCCAATGCCACAAATAAACTGGACAGGGAAGCAATTGCTTAAGTTTATGGAGTTGCGGCAAATAAGAGCAAAACGTTGTCCTGAACATCTAGATTGGCCTGAAAAATTAGTGCAGGTATGTGTCTGCCAAGCTGAGAATCATGCCAGTGTTCCCAAGCAACTGGTATTCAACTGGTATGATCCACCTCCCTGTGATGGGGAGATGGATCATAGCCATGCTGGCTAGTAGCCACTGACAGCCTTAAAGATTGGGTGCCTGACTTTTTTTTTGTCCAGCCAGGTGTATCCAAATTGTGCCAGGCCTACAAAGGAAAGAAAGGTGGCAATGAGAATACCTATAAGGGCAGTTCTCTGGTTCTGGTTAACAGAAGATCTCTGGATGATCCATTTGATGAGCTCTATTTTATTCACACCAAGTCAGGGCAAGTTGTCAGGACAGCAGAGCTCCTAAGCTGGTGGAGCTTCTTTTTCAGTTCTTCCTCCCACAGCGCCCCTATTCAGACCATTAAGAATGCCTCTGCTGAAGACGACTGTCCAGAGGTTTTTTTCCAGCCAGAATTCAGTTCCGTCACCTCTCAAGTAGGTGCCATTGCCTTTATAAGAGAATAAGGGAAGTGTTCGTGCTGAGCTCAATATAGTCAACATAAACCAAATATTCAATACAGCTCAATTCTGCTTGAGAGGTTAAATCCTGCTTGAAAAGAAAAGCTTTAATTGTCCATATGAATGGGCAAATTCTCATATCTGATAAATCTTTAGCCGTAACAAATTCCATAAACACGGGGCAGCACAATGGTACATACATGGGGCTTGTCTTGCCATGATAATGAACAGCTCCAGCCACCTCAGACTTCATGCAAGCAATATATTCAAAATGCAAACTTAGCACTGCAAATTCACCCAGAGCTCATGCCAACATATCAACAAATAACATGAGGATATGAAATATGTAGTCATGTAGAAGAAATGCATTTAAGAAAAATGGTTATTCCCTCATGTCCGCTAACAGGACTTCTTGTGGTTATTTCAGAGCTAAATTTCAGAGCAATTTTAAAAGCGATCCTTTATGCAAGTTTCAACATGTTTAATGCAATTAAAATAGACAAGCAGAGCATTCTTACAGTACTTTATATACACAATGTTTTATGTAACAGATGTGCAGGAGCGAAGTACAGGTATATTAGAGGAAGTGATCATCCTAATGAGATTGCTTAACATTTAAAACAGAATATACATATTCTTTCAATCACCAAGCAAAAGAATGAAGAAGAAGAATACAAGCAATTTTAAAACCAATTTTTGTTTACAAGTTTTTTGTTTTGAGATGAACGATCTCAAATGCTTGCTTGAGAACAGAGATTTCAAGCAAAGTTGTACAGAGCCAACCTAAATATGTCATTGGAACAGATCCATTTGTCATTAATGTTCTTGAGAACAAACAACTGGTGAAATCCCATCACTGGATCATCATCCACCTACATTAAGAGAAGGTGACATTTTAGATTCTGTATAAATATGGCCATCATGTAAACAGAAGCCCCATAGTACGTCTTAAACATAATAAAGCAAAATCCAACCAGATTTAAGGCCTTTTATGCCTCGCTGATTTCGGTGAAAAGATAAATCAGTGAAATCTTACAGTATGTCATTTTGATTACGTTGTACCTTCTGTTTCATTTTATGTGGCAGATGTATTGTGTAGCATCTAACACACTTTCCATTTTTATTGCTCCGTTTATGATGTTTTAAATAAATAAAATTCTGTTCGGACGCTTTAATGTTTCAGCTTTAACACTGAGGTAGCCAAAGATTTAAATGCTTTGCACATGCCAAAGATGCAATTAAACTTACCTTCAGCTGACCAACAACCATACTAAGGATACAGTTGTCAGGAGCTGGCTGGTGATCTTGGGATGTTATGTTGTGCTGAATTTTTTGGAAAGGGAGTCTCTAGTACCATAAAGAGAACAAGTGTTAGACCTGCCTAGCTTACTAGATACAGAATACAAGCAACATGCAAACACATGAGAAACAGAGCAAGTCAGCCAGTGCTCTCCTTTCAGTTCCTCGGTTAAACTATTGGATTTAATTATTTTAAAACACACCACAGGCAGCAAGCTAGCCTTGCAGGGGGTTGGACTAGATGACCCTTGGCTCCCTCCCAACTCTACGATTCTATGAACTACTGATTTTAAGTAGGAACATACCAGCAATTTTTCCATGATTGATGCTTTTCCTTGGTATTGCTGCCCTTCCCATGATAAACAAGAAGCATCTGTCTGCAAAAAGGTATACGTTACTAAAACCTATACATTAAAAAGACCAAATAAAAGCAAAGTACACAGGTTCAACCCCTAGGCAAGATGCCTTCAGGGAGCTCCACTCCTCATCCTACTCAGCTCCCCACAATTGTTTGCACACACACACACACACACACCCAAAGTTTGGCAAAGCCTATGGCAGTATTTTCTGGGTCCTTGGCTCAAACTGTAAGCAGTTCACATTGGAAGGGGGCAACACTGTGACCGATAAGAAAACACACTATTATGCCTAAAATATTTGGAAAACTTCAATCACAAGATTCTACCTTCAACTACCGATAGGAATAAAAGGAAGCTGCCTGGGATCTAAAATTTACAGTATTTTGTTATTAAACACAAACAACAACAACAACAGACCCAAGTTTTGGTTAGGCAGCTCAACCACATCTTAACTTTTGCTGCTTTATCAAAGATGCCAAGTCAATAACCCAGGACCAATGAGAAGACAGTCTAAACAAAGGTAAATTGGCACATACATAAAGTGAAGCTAGTTGTTCCCTGTTGGTATCAAACTGCTGGTAATACAGTTGTATAAAACTTGTTCCAATTTGCTCCCAAATGGGTCTTTCTGCCATTTTGCACGCCTACAAAGGGAAAACGAACATTAGGCATCTTTAATTAACAAAACCTAGACAGTCACAAGCCCACCCACAATGGAACTATGTTTGGAGGTATAAATGTACAACGTAAGTCAGTTATGGTCACGTTTAACCTTAGTAGGAGTGAAAGAGTGAACAGTAAAGTTGCACAAGAACTCGGATATGAAATTTTCAATTTATTGTTTTCCTTTTGCTTATCATTTGGGTAAGACAGCACAGCGGGACCTACTGCTGATAAACATGTTTAGGCTTGCCCTTGATCTTCTGGACAAACTCAGAATTTACTTGGAAACTGGTTGAACTTACTTCTAAGTAAACACGTATAGGATTTGGCTACATAATCCAATGAAACTTTTCTTGGAGTAAGCCCAGCTGAATTCAGTGGGACGTCCACGTAAACATGCCTAGGATCAAGAAGTAAAACTGCAGTCCATTGTGCCACGCAGGTAAAAGTAAATCCCATGGGATGCAGTGGGAACAGGCATGCATAGAACTGCACTATGACTGAGGCTGCAACCCTACACAGGCTTACTTGGGGAATCCCATTGAATTGAAGGGGACTTCTGCATAAACATGCATAGGGACATCAGAAACGGGTCCAGTCCGGCATGGGCTTACTTAAGTGTAAGCCCCACGGTACAGGGCAGATCTCCGATCCCATTAAACATTCGTGAGATCAGGCTGCGCGATCCACAAACGCCTTTAATGGGGTTCCTTTGCCTTGGACACCTCACGTGCTGACTTGAGAG
Organism: Podarcis tiliguerta; assembly: GCF_965153285.1. NCBI lineage: Eukaryota > Metazoa > Chordata > Lepidosauria > Squamata > Lacertidae > Podarcis > Podarcis tiliguerta. Next base: position 55,970,504 of record NC_139540.1, on the reverse strand, counting down.
TAAGTGGATAGATGCCCCTTCCGTTCAGGCGTAAAGAAGCACAGCACCCATTTTCATCCGGAGGTCGTCAGCTGGAAAACTGACTGTCGGCTCCACGCTCTTGATCTCTCGTGAACTTGTGAAAACGCAACGAGGTCGCTTTTCTTCACTCACAAACCCCCAGCCCCCCCCCCCCCCCGTTTTGGAAAGGCCACGTGCTACTACCGCCCCTGCGTCTTGCTCGAGCCCGGGGGTAGGCGGGGCGAGGTGGGGGTCCGCTGCTCCGGCAAACGCTGGAAGAGCACTGGGGAAAGCGAGGATAAGGGAGCAAAAGCGAGAAACTCGTGCACATCTAGGGAAAGGATCGCTGCAGGAAGCAAGCTCCTAACGTGCAGTGCCAGATCAGCCCGCTCTCTTTTAAAAGCAGTTATGCGTTCAAAAGCTGCACCCACTTCCAAACTATGCAGCGCCCAGCCATTCCAAACCCCGCTCCCCATCCCCAGGGCGTTGCACGCCTAACAAAGCCCGCCGTTTGCTCCCCAGGCGTAGATCTTGGCGCCCAAGCGGCCGACTCACCCGGCAGCTTGCCCGCCCGTTGTGGTCGCCTGCGCGCTCCCTCCTTCCCAGCTCGACTCCAACCCTCTGCTTATCTCCAGCCTATCGCCAGCAGTCTGCAAAAGAAGTCGGTTGGAAACCGATTCGGATTTTAAACGAAAGGATTCAGCCACCGCGCCGGATGCACGGGAGCAGGAAGCAATCTGGAGGGGGGCTTCTGGAATCCGACCACCTAGGGCTTGAAACGCACGTGGGGATGGCTCCCCCCACCGCGTCCCGGTTGGGGAAATGAATATATGGAATCCACCCGCATTTTGGGAATCACAACACACACACAGTAACTCTCTGGAAATTTGGCGCCATTAGAAGTCTTTCCGCCCCCACAAAATAAAGAAACTTTCCCGTATCCCCACCTCCTTAGCAGCCGCTTCTGTCCAACAAGCACGTGGGTCACCGATGCAAACTCGTTAGAACCATCAGATGGCGCGCCGACCCCGGCGATTTAGAATACGTCACACCCTCTTCGGCCAATGGCAGCCTGAGCGCCGCCACCTCAAAGATACTGGGCTGGCTTTGATGTTCGCTCCTAAAGCGGCATGTTAGAGACACTTCCTTGCTCTACTCGTCGCAGTGCTGCTCGGTTAGTGGATACAAAATTAGCCATGCAGAATCTTTGGCATGAGATAAAACTGGGAGAGCATGCATTAAAATCCATAGGCGAAAACACGATTTTTTGGCCCAGCTTCTGTTTTATAAGTGTTCACTCTTTCAAAGCTTTTGAGGGAGAAAGGTTATTGGGTAAGAATTCACAGCACAATGAAAAGTATTTGCCTGTAAGGTGCCATGGACTCCTGACAAGAGGTCAGCAGGGCTAAAGCACAATCCTGTGGATGCCTATTCAGAAATAAGTCAATTTAGTTCATTGAGGCTTAATCCCAAGTAAGTGGTTGTAAGAGAACGCTGCTGATCTTCTGCTAGCTGGCAACCAATCAATCAATCAATCAATCAAGTTTATTACGGCCATGGGCCCATACAGAAGCTGGCAACCAATGTTAATGTTCTTAAGTGGGCTTTAGAAAACCTAAAAACCATATATCTGAAGCACATATTCCCCTCAAAGAAGCCTAGGAACTATTGTTTGTCAAGAAAACTGGAAATTGTAGCTTTAATGGGGGAAGCTACATTTCCCAGGATTCTTGGGGGCGGCGCCAGTGCTTTAAATGTATGTGTGCAGTGCCTACAAAATAAGAAAAGCCGAGCTAGATCAGGCTGTAGTCCCGTTCTAACTGTAGTTTCCTAGTGGCCAGCCACCAAGAAGCCTATGGGAAGCTTGCAGGCAGGCATGAGCCCAAATAAATATTGTCTCCCTACCCACCAATAACTGGCATTCAATGCCATTACAGCCTCTGATACACAGCGATCACAAATAGTAGTCATTGATAGCCTTATTATCCATGATTTTTTCCAATCCTCTTTTAAAGCCATTTAAGGGGGCAGCTGTCACATCTTGCAGTAACAAATTCCATAGTTTTAACTATGGGAAAACAGCAGGCCATTATTCAGAGCCAGTGTGGTACGATTAGAGCAGGTGTTGCCAATGGACACAGGTGTGCCCAGAGACCTTACCTGATGTTCACAAGTTCCTTTCCCCCCTTCTAAAATTAGGCATGGAAGATGCATTCTGCTTTAGTTGACATGTTAGGATGTGTGTGGTGCCCATGAGTTTCTCTGATTTACAAATGGCCCCTGGGGCCTCAAGGGTGCTGGCAATCTTTGAGACTAGGGTCTGGGAGACCCGTGTTCAAACCTTCACTTAAGCCATGAAACTTAGTGGGTGACCATGGGCCATTCATCATCTCACTCCCTGCCCTTAGAAGGATAAAATGGGGAGAGAAAGAAGCTAGTATACCACCTTGAAGTCCTTGATGGCAAGGTGGAATAGAAGTAATAGTAGTAGTACTACTAGTAGTAACTTTGCCAGATCTATCCCTTCTCCTCCAGCCTACACACAGCTGCATGGTTTACCTGTCAACTTGCTGGATAACAAGGTTACTGTCTTTATCTTGGGACCACTTCTGATATGGCTGCTTTGGGCAAGAGAATTATTGAAGGAGCCACAGTCATATCCATCAATCCATTGCCACAGTTATCACCCACAGACCACTTTCTTAGTAAAATTATTGGAGCCACTGTTCTGTCTCTCATTAGAGATACTGCCAGCGTTGCAGAATCTCATGTCTACTAACCCGGTCATAGGATTTGGACTTAGTATAGGAAAACAGTTAAGAGCATTAGCCAGGTATTTCTTCCTAATCTCAACACATCTCAGTGGGTGGCTGTAAGAAAACTACTAACATTAAGTGTCATCTTGTCTTATAATGTGGGGGTACTCTTACTAGCTGACCTCATAGTGCTGTTGTAAAGATTGCTGGAAAAAAAGGTGATAGAAGATTGACCCTGTCAATGGTAAACATGGTTATTAACTGGGATACCAATTAAGTTCCAGTAATACAAGTTATAATGAAGATAGTTTGGTACTGTCAAAGTTGTTCAAATGTAAGTTATTGTGTAAATGAAATTGAACAGCTGAGAAGAATTGTCCAATTGTTTAATAAAAACAGTTTGAAACAAGGTTTTTAAAAAATATTTCATTAAATTTTTTGGTTTTCCTCCTCTATATGCTGTTTTAATGGTGAAAAGCAAAATCCTTATTTTAAACTCGTGTATATACCTACTTAGAAATAAATTCGACTGAGGTTAATGGGGTTTGCTCTCAGGTAAGCCATAGTTTTGTTTTACAAGTTTACTTGTGCTCGGTGGTACTGTTATCTACTTCCAGTCTATCTTCTATCTCCTTCAATTCATCCTCCAGTTCATTTTCCAGTTCATGTGAGGACGCAGTGTCACTGTCCCAATCATCTTCACTGTATTTGTCCATTAGGTATTTCTGAGGTGTAATTCCATCATCAAAAGGTTTCTTGGGTTTCTTCCATCTCACTTTCTTGCGCTTTTGTATCTCAGCCAGCTGTTGCTTCTGCTGCTCTGACAATCCAACTCCTTGTATTTCCTTGTCCTTAGTCATTTTTTTGTATTCAATTATTTGCTTATTTAATGCATCATGATCAATTCCAAACAGATTATCATGCATGCAGGAAAAGGACGAGTCCAGGTATGTGGTGGCTTTGGTGTATTGTTGCTCACTGCAAGAAAGGGATGAAAAAGTAAGAACAGTAGCCCTAACTGTATGTGATACTTGTCCCTTTGCCTAATTTTTGCCAATTTCCCCCCTCCCACTGCAGCCCACAATGTTCTGGAGGGTCCCTCAACTAGAGAGACAGATACTGCACTTTAGGAAGGGAACACTGAGACTACAGTAGGGAGGAGGAGTGGAAAAGTCTTTCACCCACCACAGGCACACAACTCTTAACCAAACCAACAGTAGCTTGAAAACACATTTTAAAATATTTTAACTAGCTTTTCCAAAGCGTTACATTTGTGTTTATAATTTTATACCTGAAATCATTTTGAACCGATTCCTTTCCTTCTTCTTCTTCAGGCCCAAAATCAGCAGTGGCCAATAACTTCTCAATCTGCAAGAAAATAAATTCACACGCATTTAAGATATGCAGAAATAGGGCCGTTTCTTTGCACAATCAAGAAGTTAAATAAGTTGTAAGCCCTCGTTACCGTGCAAGTGGTCCGGTACACATGACATCATGGTAAGTCAATCTAGGGTTTACTGTGTGGATCAGGCTTCCTCAACCTTGGCTCTCCAGATGTTTTGAGACTACAATTCCCATCATCCCTGACCCCTGGGTCCTGCTAGCTAGGGATCATGAGAGTTGTAAGCCGAAAACATCTGGAGAGCCGAGGCTGAGGAAGCCTGGTGTGGATTCTGAAAAAGGAACAAACCTTGCCTACAGCTAGTGGTTAGTGAGACAGGCCTGGGTTTGAATGACAAACTAAGTCAAATCCTTGACTTAGCTTGGTGCGGTATGGGAGCAAAAAAGGACCGAGAAGGAGCAAAATGGCTGCAAGCTCATCTCCAGGAGCTTGCATGTTTGTGCACTTCCAGTAAGCCATAGCTTGGCTTAATGTGTTGTGCAAACAATATGCCCCTGAAATGTGATAACGCCTTTCAGTTGCTTTGGATACATGTGTAGAAAATTCTGACATACACAATGGGAATGTAGCATATTGCACACAGGTAAGTGTCGTACCCATTGATTTTACCATTTTTGGCACTGGCCACAACCCTTCACCCTGCTCACTGCTGGCAAGTTGCTCATGAGGGAACGTGGCCTTTCGACTGAAAAATGGACCCCGCCCTGGATCAGCCTAGTGCAATAGTATATTTCTGTTAACAAGTTGCTACGAATGCATCCCAAAATGGGTTTCCCTGGTTTTTGTGGCAGTGGGATGGGGGAGGGGTGGGAGCAGCATCCCATCTCCATGATGAAATTACCCTGACAATGCATATTAACAATACAGTTATGCAATTTCTTCCTTACCTCTCTTATAGCAGCATCTTCTTTGTCTCTGACAAACACTAATGAAGGAACAGTTCCTAGGACCTGATGTGAAATCAGAAGGTGTCTGTAAAAAAAAGAAGGAAGGAAGGAAGGAGAAACTTCTAATATTAAAATCAGCTACAACATTTGTTAAGTGTTTGGAGAAAATCAAAATCAAAAGACAAAGATAGAATGAAAAAAAATGAAGCACTGTAACATCTTCTAATTACTCTATTGGAAAATTATCCAGTTTTCAAAGTGTAAAGTAGGCCCACCCAACTTTTGTGGCAAACCCCATTCCACAGGGCCATGTCAGCTAGCTGTACCCTTGCGGGGATTTCCTGCAAAGTGAGAGTGATGTACAGGAAACAAGCCACTCTTTCCTGTTTATTCAGCAGAACAGCTTCCTCTTCTAGAGCAGATTCTTGCAGAACCCAGTCAAGTAGATACCAATGAAGAGAAGCAGAAACGTTTTTTGTATGTGTGTATTTGAAAAGTAACATGGACTGCTCTGTGTATACACACAAAAATGTTATTTTGAACACTTGCATGGAAGTGTGTGTATTTGTTTGTATGCACATGTGCAAGCATGCATATCTGTCTGTGCATGTTGCATAAGAATGTATCTGAAGGAAAACAGTACATACATGTTTCCACATGTGCTGAAGGTGCTTGCGAGCCTAACGGTGTAACATAATCAAGCTAAAGTTGGGCATTTGAGTAACAAAAACACAATTTGACCAGTTAGACCAGGAATGGCCAAACTTTGCCCTCCAGCTGTTTTGGGACTACAACTCCCATCACCCCTAGCTAACAGGACCAGTGGTCAGGGATGATGGGAATTGTAGTCCCAAAACAGCTGGAGGGCCGAGTTTGGCCATGCCAGAGTTAGACAATCATATATTGGCAAACTATTTTTAAAGTGTTAGTTAAAGAGATACTTGAATTGTGAACAGGTTTAATATTTATGCTAATCACAGAAGCACTTTTTAAAGATGAATCACCATCTTCACAGTGTTAAAGAAAGTTTTTATACCACCTACATAGTGGCATTTTAGACTTTGGAAATTTGACCACAGCCAAATAATAAACCAGTCAATTGACCACATATTCTTAAGTCCAACACTCAATGTACCCTTTTAAAGTTGCCAATATGGCCTCTAGACAAGGACATTCGCCCTCCTCTGGATACAGCACTGTAGTACCTTATACGTGGACCACTCTTCTGTAGAACCTTCTCAATGTAGTCATCATGTTCCACACTGCCAGTAGTCTTCCAGTAGATACGACATACTGAAAAATCTGATGTGAGGGACGCCTATGGAGTTCAAAATGCCAATTGTAAGGGCGCATTTTACATGGTGAAGAACTCTTAGCTTGGAAGAGGACAGTGACAATAATCCCATTACATTCAAGAGGTTCAAGAAGAGGATTACTATTACCTAAGCAAAGCAATTCCTGACAACAATACCTGTGTATCTAGCTGTCACTTCCCATATCCAACTTTTTCTACTATGCCCAATTTTCGACAGGGAGTGATGAATATCCTGCATTAACCAAGGGTTGGACTACAGGCCCTTTTCCAATTCTGTTACAGTTCTTGCAGTCAGACTGCAACAAACCATCGTGAAATCTGTAGAGCAGGTTTCATGACTGGGCTTTGACGGTCCTATTACATTTCTGGTCTCACAACTTTATATTAGGGACTTTGCTGGATTGGCGCTTTTTGTACTTGCCTTAGACAGCTCCACATTGAGGTCATAAACTTCTTGGCCAGCCTCAAAGGTACTCAGGACATCTCTCACAGCTTTAAGCAGCAGAACATTTAGGGCTCTTTTACGTATGCTGTCTTCTGCCTTCACTTTTGGTGGACGAAGCTTTAATATACTTGCCAAGCTGGATGGCTTGTGTGCCTTTAAAACAAAAACAGATTGCTGAGAGGAATATCTTGTGCATCAGCCATGACCTACTTTTCCATCGTAGTTGTCTTTCCAATTTAAAAATCTGTCTGTGCTTACCAGGGAAGAGCCTAGTGCAGGACTATCATACCAAAACTTCTTCCTTTCAAAAAAAAGAGAGAGACTATATGAGTTTTATGGATTTAACATAAGCAATAATGTATCAAACATATGTCAAAATACAGCAGCACTATTCTAGGGAGAGGCAGATGCAGAGCTGTCTTTCCCATGTGGCTTAGTGGTTCGTCGCGCCAGGGCGCCGGCCTTGCAGGGGCACCCCAGCGAGTGGGAGAGCTGCGCGGCTTTGCTGGTGGCCTCCCCTTTCCCCGAACACCCACCAGCTGCGCCTCGCCAACCATATGGCTGGCGCATGCGCAGCTTGCCTCCAAACCTCTGTAGGGATTGCTCTCCTGCAGAAGCATGAGGGAGAGTTGCGTACATACACACCCCATGGCTGGCAGTGCGCAGCTTCCCCTCCCCATTTGTGGTAATTTGGGAGCACTGAGCGGATATTTTCAGCCAAGCGCCGCATCTGCTAAATATGGCCCTGGGCAGGTGCACTTGTCATCTGAGGCCCTTCTCTATGTCCCGCTTCCAGACAGGTTCAGAGAGTGGCAACAAGAGAAAGGGCCTTTTTTGTGGTGGCTCCCCATTTGTGAAATGCTCTCCCCAGAGAGGCTCAATTGGCGACCTCATTACATGTCTTTAGACGCCAGGCAAAAACATTCCTCTTTACCCAAGCCTATGGGTTTTAAATAATCTAGGGCCTGCGAAAGTGTGGGGCAGAGAACTGTTATTATGATGCTGACTTTACTACAGTCATACCTTGGGTTGAATATGCTTCATGTTGAGCACGTTTGAGTTGCGCTCCGCGGCAACCCGGAAGTAACCGAGCGTGTTACTTCTGGGTTCCGCCACTCGCGCTGACGCTCAAAATGACGTCACACGCATGTGCAGAAGCAGCGAAAAGCGACGTGTGCATGCACAGATGTGCCGTCGCTAGTTACGTTTGCTTCTGGATGCGAATGGGGCTCCGGAACGGATCCCGTTCATATCCAGAGGTACCACTGTATCAGGCTGTCCGTCAGCATGCTTTTTACTATGATTTTGCCATTGATGTTTCGTAATGTATTTCTAATGCTGTACACCACCCTGAGATCTTTTGATAAAGGGCACTATATAAATTGAAACAGGAACAACAACAATAACTACAACAATAGCCTGGCTTACAATCTTAACACTTACTGGATCCAGGGGTTAGAAGGACCTCACATACGTTCTACTTCCCCACCGCCCCCCACCAACTCATAACAATATTAATCAGTAGAAAGGGCCTAATCCCCTCCTTAAGGGGCGAGGGGGTGGGATCAGAAAAACAATTCATTGACGTTTATGAGCTTCCTGGGCAGCAAGTGTCACTGATACTCTGCACAGGGCCGAGTGAATAGCAGTGAGAGCTCAGCTGGTTCAGCACCAGGCTCTTAATCTCAGGGTCGTGGGTTCGAGACCCTATTGAGCAAAAGTATTCCTGCATTGGGAATACTTGCGGGTGGCGCTGTGGGTTAAACCACAGAGCCTAGGACTTGCCAATCAGAAGTCGGCGGTTCAAATCCCCGCCACGGGTTGAGCTCCCGTTGCTCGGTCCCTGCTCCTGCCCACCTAGCAGTTCGAAAGCACATCAAAGTGCAAGTAGATAAATAGGTGGGAAGGTAAACGGCGTTTCTGTGCGCTGCTCTGGTTCGCCAGAAGCGGCTTTGTCATGCTGGCCACATGACCCGGAAGCTGTACGGCGGCTCCCTTGGCCAGTAAAGCGAGATGAGCGCCGCAACCCCAGGGGTCCCTTTACCTTTACCTTATTCCTGCACTGCAGGGGGGTTGCACCCTCGCGGTCCGTTCTGACTCTACAATTCTATGACTTTATCCTTTTCCAAAAGATGTCTGCCTTACTCAGAGAGGTAAGGAAAGTATTGCAAATCTATGGCTGTCCATTATTATTATTCGGGGGTGGGGCTGCGTTACTCACTTCTTTTTAGAGAGGAACTTCTTGAGCTGGTTCCTGGAGCCACAGAGGGCAGCGGAGCAGCGCAGCGCCCGGCAGCCGGGGCAGCCCAGCGGAGGCAGGCCGAGGCCGCCGCCCTGAGGCCGCCGCCACCAGGCTGCCGTCTCGGGAGGCGGAGTCGCTCGGCTGCAGGCAAAGGCTGCAGCGGCCGCGCTTCGAACGCCCCACATGGCGAGCTCGGGACCCTCGCCGCGCAGGAGTTCCAAGACCTCCCCGTCGGCTGGAAGCAGCGGCGCGGCCGCGGCTGCTCCTCTTCGCACCGCAAGGCCCCGTCAAGGTCTGTCGCGGGAAGCCGCCGCAGCGCCCCCAGCGCTCTTCTCGCCGCAAAGCATCCGCACTCGCAAGCCCTGAACACCTGGCGGCGCCCGGCGCCTCTTGAGTCGGTAAGCGGAGCCCTTCCGCAGTCATGCTTCGCTTTCTCATTAGTGCCCACGCGGGTTTGCTTTGTGATCGCTCCTGTTGCGAGGTGGCCGTGCACAGGCAGTGAATATTGCTTATTGCTGCTTTGTTATTGCTACAGTAAATTATATGCCGATGGTGACAATACAAATTATTTTTTTTGGGGGGGGGGAACCATGTATGGTGTAGACTTGACCTTATGACTAATCTTTTTTGGTGATATTTTTTATTTTATTTACATTATTACATTCAATTACACATTTTAACATATGTAAATCTCTATGTATATATATACATTCCTACCCCTGTGACTTCCCTCCACCACTTTACAGCTTCTTTTGTTTTTGTTTCTTACTCTATTCTGTTGTGTATTTTGTATTTTCCCCATAAAACTTCTGTCAATTTCTTAGCTTTACAAACTTTGGTCAATGCATTTCAATAAATTTGTTTTAGAACGATGTTTTGTCATATATTCTTCCACGCATTCCCATTCTTTTCTTAGTTTCTGACTTGATTGATATCTGATAGCTGCTGTCATTCTGTAAATTCATAGTTTCTATTGCCAACCCATTATTGATGGGACAATGTCCTTTCCAATTTTTGACTATTAGTATTCTGGCAGCAGCTGTAGCATATAAAAACACTTTTTTCTTGTTGTTGGGGATGTCTATCGATACAATGCCCAACAGGAACGTTGCTGGTTTTTTCTCAAATGATGTTTTAAACATCTTTTTCAGTTCCTTGTGAATACTACTCCAGAATTTTTTTATTTTTCCACATCCTCACCATACGTGGTACATCATTCCTTCTACCATACTGCATCTCCAACAAGTGTTAGTTTTTAATTTGTAGATGTAGCCAGTTTAGAGGGAGTCATATACCACCTGTACATCATCTTCATAAGATTTTCTTATTGTGTAACAAGCAATAAATCTTTTATCTTGCTTCCACAGTTTTCTCCATTGCTGCATCTGGATGGTATGTCCGATATCTTGGGTGACAATACAAATTATTATTACCGTAATAATAATAATAATGTGCGTTCCACCAAATTCCATGCAATTCATTGCCAATTAAGGTTGAAATGTGTACCCATTCATTATACATTTGAGTGCTTTCTTTTTTTTCTCAGTAAGGCTACATATTTCAAACCCCAAATAGTGCAAGAGTGGGACTGTTTCAGCCGCTCCAAAATATGTATTTTTGAGGAAGAGATGAGCTGGTGATCAGTATCCTCTGTATCAATCTCATTTTATTGCTGGAGTGTGCTGTTCAGTGATGACATGTTTGGTGTACAGAGACAGATAACTGTTGTGGAGGAATGCTGTGCATATGTGGCTGCATGTTTTGTGCTTTGAAATTGTATGTGACCTCTATTAACTATTAAAAGCCAAATAAAAATAGTCGAGTATTTACTGAGGCTGAATCCTGTGCTCCTTTGCTAGGGAATAACAATGCATATCTACACGGAAGAAAATCCTGTTGAATTTATTCCCAGGCAAGTAGGATTAAGACGGCAGCCCAAATCCCATTAAATTTGGTGGTACTTACCGCTGAATTTATGTAGGATCATCAGGCAACATACCATTTTTTCTTCTGAACTTTTGTTTACTGTGCTCTTGTGATTCTCTTTCTTAAACTTGAACATCATTATTATAACCTTTCCTGCTTCCAAACCCTTGATGAGATGGAGATGTCAACTCTTGTTTTAGGGACGTACAACTATGGCTATCATATTTACAAAGAAAATATAGGCACCTAAATGTAATCCAATAAAATAAATCACCATCAATTGCTTTTCTTATGAGTGTATCTCATTTCGTAATTCTCAAAACAGAAACTTTAATATATGAGAAACCACAGCATGTCACACAGATTGTACCCTGGATAATATAGCAGTGAACTGTAAAGGAAACACAGAGATCTAAACAGAGACTATGTGGTGCAACACCCCTCTCGCTTGTATTTATTTTTGATTCAGATTTGTCATGGCCAATGGCTAGTACAATAAAGTTATTTGGATTGTACTGATTGTAGCTATACAAATGTCATGGACATTTTCAGAATAATTCTTGTGATGTTTTACAGCACACTCATTTAATATCCCAGTGCTAATATCCCAGATCTCATCCAGCAATATTTTTTTAAAAACAGGAAAAGGACATATTACAACTTTTTTTAAATTTGTGTTTCCATTCCATTTAGCAAAGCCCTGTGAAACAAGTTGAACAATGCAATAAAGGAAACACATCAAATAGCATATTCATTCATTTTTCTTTTTCATATCTGAATATAAGTACAAACTTTTTCCCGTACTGAAAATAAAAATTGAATACATATTTTTCATACGAAAACCTTAAGACAGATATAGCAAAATGTACACAGAATTAACATTTCATCTGTATCATATGGAGAATGTTATACATGCACTTCGTTAGGGACTGGGAGACCACTGACACCAGCCAAGATACTTTCAACCATGTTTTTCATCATCAGGTGGCGAGCTTTTGAAGTTGCACTTCCAAGGTGAGGAGTTATAATGACATTCTTTAAATGTAATAAAGCATGATCCCTGAAGGAAGAAAGAAAATAAATCAGAAATTTAATTAAAATCTTAGTAAACTATGCCACTATTTTTACCACAAAAAGTTTGTGAAAATGAACAGATTATTAATTTAGGCTTGGTTCCTAACAAGGCAGTTGCTGGCAAAAACATTCCTACAGTGTTGGGTTGAAATAAACGACAGACGAGTGACAAGTGTCATATGGGAGGCATCTCCCGAGCATGTCTCGGGGAGTCCCTTTTATTGAATATTACAGCATTGCCACGTATGTGCTTGTTGCTGATTGGTTAACACAAAGACAATGCAAGGGTTGCATATAGGCATTAATCATCAATAGATTAAAGGTTGGGAAAGGGAACACAGAGTTGGACAAGCGTGAAAACCTCCTTATTAAACAATTACTAATGATTGATATACTCCTTATGAAACTAGTGATTGATATAGCAAAACTTAAAAGGGCATAACCATCGCATTCAAAGATGTGGTCAACCATGCATTAAGAACAGGTCAGGGTACGATGTTTCATGATGTTTCCTGAACTCAATGTGAACTGAACATTCTAGGCAGAAGCAAAACTTCCCATCACTACAGAGTTCTGTTCACAGGATGCTTCTGCCAGGAGAAGGGGAAGACGTGACAGATTGATTCCTTGTTCTCCCTGAAATGTCTCATGACCACGAAAATCTGCTCCCAAGGGTTGCGGGACCCTTCAGAACAGCATGAGGGACAGAGCGGGTGACTTCAAGGGAAATCAGTGAAAATTACCTTCCTTCATCTGCCAGCAGAACTCTCCACTGCTCTCAGTCCTTTCTATAATTGGAAGGAAACTAACTAAAACATGCCATCACAGGCACAATCAAATCCTAGTTTTAAAATCAGTTCAGGGTCACAAAGGCAGTGCTTTTTTTCTTAAAAAATGTTTAGGACTACTGCCATTTTGACTCAAGAAAACCACCATTTTATAGTTCAAATCGGGGGAAATAAATACAGTAAATGGACAAAAGTACAAAGATTCACAAAATGTTTAGGGGTATGCGTCCCCCCAGAAAAAAGCACTGCAAAAAGGTATCTAAATGACAGGTATGTTCTGTGTGTCCACTAGTCACACATCACATTTTAATCTATTTGTAAACATTTGTATCCTCTTCTTCATTTGAGGCGTTCCAGACAGTGAACATAGAGATGGAACTGAATAAGGAACCTTCAGATTGTTTTCTGCATTCACAAAATACAAGTAAGATTCACATCTGCATTATACAATGGAGCCATAAGTATGACCCAACCGTATGACTGAAATAGTAAAAAAGGTTGCTTGCGTCCATTAATTTGCCTGCTAACATGTTCAAGGCTTAAGAGGTCTGAATGACTGATCTACTCTTATGATGCAATGACAGCCATTTGCATAGGTGCTGCAATTTCACAGTTCACTTAAGGCAGGGGTCAGCAAACTTTTTCAGCAGGGGGCCGGTCCACTGCCCCTCAGACTTTGTGGGGGACCGGACTATATTTTGAAAAAATATATATGAACAAATTCCTATGCCCCACAAATAACTCAGAGGTGCATTTTAAATAAAAGCACACATTCTACTCATGTAAAAACACCAGACAGGCCCCACAAATAACCCAGAGATGCATTTTAAATAAAAGGACACATTCTACTCATGTAAAAACACGCTGATTCCCAGACCGTCCGCAGGCCAGATTTAGAAGGCGATTGGGCCGGATCCGGCCCCTGGGCCTTAGTTTGCCTACCCATGACTTAAGGAGATTTGCACATATGAGGTCAAAGGAGGACTTGGAATCTGAATTCCAAGGTCCATAAGCAACTGTTATTAAACTGATTGCATAAGTATTGTCTGTGCATCATGGGGTTTAAAATTATACCACCTTGCCTATGCAAACCAGTTAACATTTCAGAGCCATTACAATGTAAAGTTTGCATTAACACACTATGAGTGATACCCAGCTAAGTCATATTCCAACTTAGATTCATTGGATTTAATGGATCCACCCTGACTAATACTAGATAACAACCCTATATCACATCTACAGTAACCTGAAGAATTAACAATTGCCATGGTTTGGAGTAAATGTCCAGCTGCTTCATCTTAAATTGCCCTTGGTGATGGTGCCCTCCAGATGTTTATATTTATTTCTTTAATGTTTTAGATTTCTAACTGGCCCTTTAACACGAAGTGCCAGGGTGCACCACAACAATGAAATATACAATTACAAAATACACATAAAAACAAACAGAAGAGTTGCAGCCATAAAAGGGGGGAAATGTAAAAAAGCAATTACAAACATTTTAAAGTACAAAAATGTGGTTTTAAGGAGAAATTTGTACAAAAATGCTGGTGAATTTCCATGAATATTTTTTTCTTTAAATCAGCACATTTGCTGTGGAAATGTGGAGAAATGAATTTAAGATTAGAAAAGTAAGAAACTTAGAAGACCAAAACTGATTCATCCGTTCTTAGACAAATCAGAAATGAGTCAGAATACATTTTGGGACATAGATTATGCGAAAGATGGGGCAATCGATGGCAAACCAAATAGTTAATGGACAAACATTGGTTCTGATTTCTGCTTAAGCATTTTCATGTGGAACCATTCTTACCTTGGCAATGGCTCAGGATATGTCACATCCAAAGCTGCGGCCTTAATAACTCCATTTTTCAGCGCGTTCACCAATGAATCTTGATCAACCACTTGACCTAAATGAAAAATCGTACTGTTTTCTTTGAACCGAAACATAGACTGCAATATAGACAGCAATACAGAAAGCAAGGACTCTAAAATGCCATCAGCTGAGATTTCTGCAGAACTATAGTGTGTGCCCAACATCTGTTCCAATCTAGCTCAGCCTTTCCCAATCTGGTGCGCCCTCCAGGTTTGGGCTAGAACTCCCATAATCCCTTAACATGGACCAGTCTATGCTGCCTGCTGGAATGGATGAGATTTATGCTCCAAAACATTTTAAGGACACCAGGTTGGGAGAGGCTTATCTAGCTCTACAGTGCCTAAAAACTAGGAGACTAATCTCCTGAAACAAGTGCAGTGGACAGTTGCTGGAGATGACATGATTTCCTCCCAACGTCTCTCATTCTTGTGTGTTGACTCCACAAAGTAATGGAGCGTTGTCAGTCTAGAGCCTCTTTCCAGGAAAATGCGGTTTACTGCCCAAACATGATTCGGTATCCTACCTCTAGAGATGTTGATAAGAGTAGCAGAGGGTTTCATGAGCTCCAGCTCCTTTTTTCCAATCAGTTTTTGTGTCTGAGGTGACAGGTTCACAGACAGTATGACAAAGTCAGAACGCTGGAGTAAGTCTTCCAACTTTGGGCAATAAACAGCACCAACAGCCTGTTCATCAACCTCATTCCTGCAGGAAACAAACATTTAGCTCTAGTTAAGCATTTAACAAAAATAACATCCAGGTTGTCGTTAAACATTTTCATGAAACCACCAGATGTCATCTGGGGATGTGAGTTTTAGTGTCAGCAATATACAGATGATACCTAGTTCTTTCTTTCCTTTCCCAACAAAATCCTGGACCTTTTGTCAAGGATCAGTGAAGGATTAATAATAAACTGAAACTTCTTTTTTTTTAAATGAAGATACAAACTAGGAGTGGAACTACTAATCCAGGAACAAACTTCCAGGCTCTTCTGGATGGAACTGTACATTTTTGGGCCTTCTCCTGGAACCAGCATTACCTCTGGATATACAGGTGACAAGAGTTGCCATATGTCCGGAATTTCCCGGACATAGCCAGGATTCGGCTACAGGAAACAGGTCCGGGAACATCCGGACATACGGCAACCCATGTCGGAAGTGTAAATTTTGATTAATTTCCTTTATAATAGCTCAAAACATATTTTTTTGTGACTTGGGGGGGGGGGGGAAGCTGGCCCAAAAAAATCCCAAAACCATCTCAACAACTTTGCAAAAAAAAAAAAGCTGTCCGGATTTTCACTTTTTGAAATATGGCAACCCTACCTAGAAGTGCTTTTGCCAAATTAAAGCTAGTGTACCAGCTATATACATCCTTTTTTGGAGAAGGAAGGTTGCAAGACTGTCTCCGAGTCACAACCAGCATTCAGGGCTACAAAACAGAAATTTATGAGGAATGTGAAATCCATCAGAGCCGGGGTGGGGTGGGGATAAGTGCTATTTCTTCCTCCTCCCAGCTAAGGTGTGTGTAAAAAGGCAGGATTTTGGAGCCAGGGGTGGGGGGGACAGTAAAACAGCCGAGCTGTAAGTAAAAAAAGCATTTGGGAATACTTCTTCCCTATGGAGGTTGGATGGGGCAGCAGTGGATTTTCTGCTTGTAGGAGTCCTGTGCTATCTGCTTCTACCTACGATCACATTTTATATTTGTAAACAAACCCAGATATTACCAAAACACCTTAAGTCCCCAGTGACCTCTCCTTCCAAAAGAAATCAAACCTAAGTAAGACCAGCCCAGTGACTAGACATGGAGATGATATTAGAAACGATTGGTGAAATGAAAATACAGCTATTCTTGGGAATTTGTACTTGTCTGAATTGTGCAATGCACAAACAATGTTAGCAAAAATTAATACCGTATATTAGGAGAAAGTGTGCCTAAAACTGAATACAGTTGTACCTCGGGTTACATATGCTTCAGGTTACAGACGCTTCAGGTTACAGACTCCGCTAACCCAGAAATATTACCTTGGGTTAAGAACTTTGCTTCAGGATGAGAACAGAAATCGTGCTCCGGCGGCGGCAGGAGGCCCCATTAGCTAAAGTGGTGCTTCAGGTTAAGAACAGTTTAAGGTTAAGAACAGACCTGCGGAACGAATTAAGTACTTAACCCGAGGTACCACTGTATATTAGTTAAACTAACATTAAAAATGCATTGTGTTAGGGGAAATTGCTTGCAAAAATGTGTACTTTAATCCAAAATGTCTTCACCCGGGAAAATCTGCATTATAATACTGATGAATTCTCATGAGGATTAAAAAATAATAATTCCCCAATTGTTGCAGAGATATAGAGAACCAAATGTAAGATTGAAAAACTGAAAGAACGGAAATTGACAGATCTTTCTATTCCTACTCATGACCTTGTCACTTCTCAGAGGAGTAGGCCTTGTTTAATAGGTACTGTATTAACATTCACAGTAAATGTTTAGGCAGTCCAGGGAAACTCAGTTAAAGTACAATGGATTTATGCATGCTGTGACAAAATAAATGCTGAAGTTTAACAGGCGAGTAAAATCAGATTAAAACACCAAGATCAGGCAGAGGTTTACCTCCGGTTCCTATTATGATAAATAATGTTCATTTCAAAAGCTCTGGCTCTCTGGGCCACTTTATACCCAATAGCGCCCATTCCAATGATCCCCAGCGTTGCACCGTTAATTTCTTCTCCTAACCAGTCAGCCATAAAACATTTAGTGTCAGGAGAAACTGCAATCTGATGACCTAGAAATTGAGACGGACAAAAGAAAACGAAGGTTTGCAGCATTTTAGGAAATCAGTCAACAAACATACGGTGTGATGCGCATCCCAGTGTGGCAAATTGCTCTGGTTTTAACAGCTCTGAGCTGTATTTGAACAACAACAACCCACCTACTGTGTTGATTTCTAAAATACTACATACCAGTTCCCAAATCTTCCTTGAAGGCACACACCTTTTTAGCCCAAATATACAGTTATACTCATCCGAGGAGTGATTGGTGGGGATGTTTGGGGTAGGGCCTTTTCATTGACAGAACCCCAATTATGGAAATCTCTCCCTAGGGATGTTTATCTGTCCCCCTCCTCTTTTTGACAATTAAGACATTTTTATTATGTCATGATACCAGTGTGTTTTAATCTTGCTAGCTATTATTTTTGTTCTAAACATTTTACTTTGTCTTTCACTGCTCTCTGATTTTGCGAACTAAGACATTGACTGTTGTGAACTTGCCTGTGGGAGTTCTTAATCTGAGCTGGAAGGTAGTATAAATATATAAAATTAACAGATATGAAGATATAGTTCTACCAACAGCAGGATGTCATCACATCCTTCAAAGGATACCTGTGCTAGTGGATCTAAATCAAACATCTGTGGGAGTGCAATTATCTGTGACCCACTTTCAGTATTCAGCAGCTAGGCTGTATATTTTATGTATATTGGAAATGATGTAGAACAGGTTTATCCATGTGTTTGCTAGTTCAACAAGGCATTCTCCAACCTATACAGACATTCAGCTGACTATATAGACATTTTACAGATAGACCTCTCTGCACATGCCTAATTCTGTTTATAGGCCTATATAATCAAGCACTTGTAGACCATGAGAAAAAAACTTCCTCGTCCAAGAAATTGTTTGCAAAATCCAATAGACGGTAATTACAGGGCAGGTGTTTTGTAAGACCAAATATGTTTTCTAGGGTGGATTTGTTTGGAAATGTTTTTTATCAACAAACAGCATTTAATAATTTCCTTTATTTGATCACTCTATGACTTTTAAGCACAGAACCCCATACACAATCAGTTGCATTCACACCATGTTTTAAAGCAAGTTAATTGGAAAGCTAAAGTGTACCTTCCACAATCCTCCTGGCAGAAGCCAGCATCAAAGCCATCCCCAAGTCTGCTGTAGGATTGGAAACCGCGAATGGGGTGTTTGCTACTTTCACGCCAAAGCTGGAGATCAGTTTTAGGTCCAAGTGATCCACGCCTACGCCACAGTTTGCAATCACCTTTAAATTAGGCAAGCTTTGCAGGAGATCCCTGTCAACCACTGGTTTGTGAAACCACATAAAAATTGCTTTGATTTTATGACTAAGATCTTGCTTGTTTTCAGTAAATTCCTTCATGGTAACAAGCTTGAAATGTTTCTCCAGAAACTCCACATGGTCTTTATATACTCCATTTGGGCCTCCTATAGCATCTATCAGTGTATATGGATGCTTGTTCTCTTCCATGGTCTGTATACAATAGAAAAAAAGGATTTATATTTCAAAACTCATTTTTTAAAACTAATGTGAAGACAGCAGTGTTTCTCTTCAGATTATTGTTTTTATCTAATTCATTGTGATTAACAGGGTAGTTCCTTTATGCAATAAGGGCGGGGATACTAAGACTGCTAATTAGCATTCCAAAGCATTCAGTCCAAAATTGTGTAATCTATGCAGATTTAATTTGGGAGTAAACCCAACTGAATTTAGCAGGGCTTAATTCTGAGTAAACACGAATAAGATCAAGGTGGAAGTGCCCATCAAGGTTCAAGGCTTTCGTTGTTGTTGTTGTTGTTGTTGTTGTTGTTGTTGTTGTTGTTGTTGTTGTTGTTATTTTACCCTTCCTCCCAAGGGAGTCCAGGTAATCTATACCACTACTGATGCATTAGCCAGAATGGAGTGTTCTTAGTATAAATTCTGTTGAGAAACAGATTAATGACTTACATAAAGGAGAAAAACAAAACACCATCATGAAACATACTAGACGTTTTGTAATCTAACCCTGACCATATCAAAAGATGAACATTTGGACCCTGCTGTAAATATTATTGCACACAATGCTTCTGAATTCTCCAGCACTGCAGTGCACACAACTCTTTCCCCTAATTTAATACATATCTGGATTTTAAGAAGAAATTCAACTCAACGAACTAAATACAAAACCAACTTCATAAACAAGTGTTACAGGACGTGAGTCACTATCACCTCGTGAAATGACGCCTCCAGTTGCTATTCACCGATAACAAATGCAAACGAAGGAACAAAAGGATTCACTTCGCCCAAGTGTATTTTTTCCGAAAAAGTGCGCCCCAATTTAAAACAAAATCTGATTACAACTCCTTCCCTCCCCCGGTGAAAATGGAATTGCCTACTGTCACAAAGCTTGAGCTGCAGAGACAATGTGATCCGTGCCCCCACCCCGGAAAAAGCTCAGATAAGGACCCCGCCCCCTCTCTATTAATTTGCATCTACCCCTCTTATTAGCTGGAATTAAACACCCACCCAAGCAAATGAGAATTAGGGATGGGACATTTCTGGAGAGCCATAAGCCCCATGGAATTTAGGAACTTCCGCTTAGGGCAGGGGCTGGTTTGCTTGCTGGTTTTGTGAGAATGTTTGCCTTTAGGAAATTCCTACACAGACAAGCAGCCCCTTAGAAGATGCAAAAGGGGGCAAAGGCGTCAAGTAAAAGGATAATAAAGATTTGTTGTTGTTTAGTCGTTTAGTCGTGTCCGACTCTTCGTGACCCCATGGACCAGAGCACGCCAGGCACTCCTGTCTTTAATAAAGATTAGCAACCTTAAGAAAGAGAGAGAGAGATGCTATCAAGTACTATGGCGCCTTCGCTTGCCCCCAAAAGAAATACAAATTACCTTGTGGAAAGAAACGTCTTTCAGCTCCTTCAGAAAAGTTGCTCTTGAATTGGTACCTGCTGATTCGGAGCAGAGCTGAGGGACGTGGAAATCACCCGGAATAAACCCTGGAGTGTTGTGAGTCCCCAGCTAAGGAGTCGGCAAGGGAGGACTTTGTTCCCTGGGTTGGGAAACAGCGAAGCTGCAGTGAAGCCTCTTTCAGCTAGGAGGACCTGCAGGAGGAAATCTGCTGTACAGATAAAATAGTAACTAGAGGTAGTCACAGCCCTCTTGCTGTCGGTTATTTCACCCAAAGGGGAAAATATTGGCAGCCAGCAGCAACGGAAGGGAAATAAGTATATCAGTTGAAGAAAAAGAGATCAGAATAACAAGTATTTTGCAATTTGGCATTATCTGGATACGCTGTCATTTATTTACGTTTACTTCTCAGTATGCTCAGGATGGTAAACGGCAGTTCTCCCCATCCATTTTATCCTCACGTCAACCCTTTGATGTCGGTTGGACTGAGGCTACCCAATGAGCTTGATAGGTATTGGAAAGCTTAAATACAGGCTTCTCCACTCCTAGTCCAGCTACTAGCCTGCGCAAGCTCTCCCAAGTTCAGTACCTGCCTCCACACATAAACAGAACTTGCCACCTGTTCACTTTGAATGAATTGTTTGTATTTTGGGAGCCCAGTCCTTAATGAATAGTATCTGCGAGCAGTGCTGGATTTATGTATAAGCTAAACAAGCTATAGTTTAGGGCCCCACTCTCTTGCCCCCCCCCCCATATACTTCTTTTTAATTGTAAGGTAAAGGTAAAGGTACCCCTGCCCATACGGGCCAGTCGTGTTCGACTCTAGGGTTGCGTGCTCATCTTGCTCTAGAGGCCATGAGCCGGTGCCGTCCAAAGACACTTCCGGGTCATGTGGCCAGCGTGACGAAGCTGCAGCTGGCGAGCCAGCACCAGCGCAGCACACGGAAACGCCGTTTACCTTCCCGCTATAAAGCAGTACCTATTTATCTACTTGCACTTAAGAGTGCTTTCTAACTGCTAGGTGGGCAGGAGCTGGGACCGAATGACGGGAGCTCACCCCACTGCGGGGATTCGAGCCGCCAACCATATGATCGGCAAGTCCTAGGCACTGAGGTTTTACCCACAGTGCCACCCGCGTCCCTTTTTTAATTGTATTTCACTATTAATATACTTCTTGTTGTCTTTCGGTTCAACAATTACTTTGATAAAATACATATTTTGTTATGTGCAAATGGCTTTATAAGCCTATTAGCTCCATAAATTACCATATAGCACATATTCAACAAACAAAAACAGCAACAATTTGTTTTTCACAAAGGACAGCTGGACATACAAAGGGCCCCATTACCTTCAGTAGCTTAGGGCCTCAAACCTAAATCCAGCCCTGTCTGTGAGGGTGTGCAAAGACAAAACGGGGTGTGCAAATACCAAACTGCTCCTTCTGGTTTTGAAATTTTGTGTTGAAGATGGGCATGTAAAAAAGTTAAGGAAGATGGTCAAAGAGCAACACCAAACAATTCTTCTTCCTACAGTTCTGAAACCACAATTGGGTCATTTGAAGACTTACTCATTTGTCCTCCACTGAAAAAATGAACATGGGACTAACCATAGTGTAACAAACTATGGAGTAACATGAGCAGAACCCTGCTCAATGCAGCATGAATGTGTTGGTCTTCTCCTGTTGATGCACCCCAACCGCAATTCCATGAAAATGTCAACCTACAAACCCATTTTTTAATTTTCATATATCATTTTAAAGATAATTTCCCAAAGTTTCAGGTTCTGCCAACAGTTTTTCAAAATGCTATTTCACATGTGAGTAAAACAACCAGAAGCATGACATGCAACGCAACTCAGAATATCTCTGTTTCTCTCTCTCTAAAGTTCATTGTTTCTTGGATAAGACTCATACAATAAAACAGACAATAGGTTGATTAGCCTTTATTGTATTGATAGTTTTAGTTTCTCATTGGTGAACTGGCAATAAATTTTATGTTAGGAACAAAATCACATGAGCTTAAGACAATAAAACTTAGGTTGCTTGAGCATGTTGACGGTCACAAAAACACCTACTCTTCCCTGCCCCTCAACAAATGAAAAGAAAAATCTATGTTTCAACTTTATTATTTTATTTGAGGTTCTTAGCATTAAAAAAATGTTACCTGAAATGTGCTTTACATGCAGGGACTGAAGGCTGTCTATAGCCATCGTAACTAGCAGCCATTGATAAACCTATTCTCAATAGAGGTCACATGTTCAGTCTTTCAAATATTCCCTGTTTTGCATGGTTTGCTGCTCCCACTGGCTAGGGTAGAGAAATGAAGTGCGAACATTTCCAATTACAGTGTAGG
Organism: Podarcis tiliguerta; assembly: GCF_965153285.1. NCBI lineage: Eukaryota > Metazoa > Chordata > Lepidosauria > Squamata > Lacertidae > Podarcis > Podarcis tiliguerta. The sequence goes on along the minus strand of NC_139540.1, from coordinate 55,947,757 downwards.
AGGCTTAGTTAGGGTAGCATGGAACAAGCGAGTTGTGCCAAAGCCCTCACAGAAAACTTGGTTTTTGAGGGGCGATTTGACAAAATAAAAGGGCTGGAAGAACTGTCACCAAGATATTAAATTATCCAATTTATAACTTTTAAAGCCGTGGTGGTGGTACTTTATTTTAAACCTTTTAGAAGAAGTTTACTTTGAAATGGCAATCAGGCAGAGTTTCCAATTTTTTTATTGATTACCAGGTAGCAAAGCTCGGTTTGGCTACAAATTATTGTGAAGAAGTAACTCACTTGCAAATTTCAAAGCACATTTATTATTTTTATTTCTTTGTTATAAATATTGTATATAATATTTAAAATGCAAGCACAGAAATTTTCACAACAGCTTTTCATATTAACGATCAAGCACTGTTTGAAATTTAATTGTGTGAAATGGTAACAAAGGACATTATCTGCTATAACTATGATGAGGAGTTAACAAAACATGAAATCTCCTGTTGGCTTGTTTTGTGTCTTCAGTCCAGAACAAACACTGCTGCATGAGGCATGAGATTCAGATTGAATTTATACATCTGTCAATATGTTTCTTGCACTAGAGAAAAATGTAGAATAGTTCCATGTCGCTATGTTAGATGACAGCCCGCAAGTTTAGTCAGGAAACACTTCACTGGGCATTGGGAGACCATTAAGAGCTGCCAATACATTGCTTACTGCTTCCTCTGTTATCATAAAAGTAGTTTTGTGTGTTTTAATACCAACATGTGGTGTTATGATAACATTTTTTAATTTTAGTAATGGATGATCTCTGCAAAGAAAATAAAAAAGACTGGTTATGAATATAGGAAGTGGCATTCATTCAAAAAAATGAAGGAAAAGTACTTAGAGCTATCCACCGTCTGAAGGATTTTAGTTATCTGACTTGGCAATCATCCATATTCTAGCAATGTATCAAAGTCAAATGACTTGAAAATAGGCAAGTGTACCCTTCAGTTTCGGCCCCTGTGGTTAATATTTACTCCCTCTGATTATACAGGTGCTTTAGTAGAGTATAATAGTTAATGTGCAGTTATATATAAATAAATTACTATAGATCTATGTAATTTATATTTTTAAAGTAGATGATTAACAGAACAATCCTACCCACGACTTACGCTCGCAGTTGGAGACTGGGTCACCCCTGAGCCCACCTGCATGTTAGAAGCTCAAAAACATGCAAGTGTTGTAGATTACATTGGTGTTGGATCACTGTTGCGTTGGTGCTGTTTAATACATGTTTAACTGATTCACCAACATGAACTGAGGAAGTTCGCGCGTTAGGTAGGAGGAGAGAGAACCTCAGGTGCAGGTAGCATCCATGGCACCAGCACACCATTATAACTGCAGAACAGGTAATGCAAAATGAAAACACTCACATTGGAGTCAGTGGGGAGCCCCGGACGACTCAAAACCCCACCCTCTGTCTCCCATTGCATTGCTCATTCTCACTAAACTTCTGGATATCTCCTTGTACATTAAGAACTCATGGCTGAAGTGCGTCCTCTTCTTGGACTATATAGCCTACTCTTTCGCAAAATGTTTGCTCCAATCACAATGATGCCATACATTCATGTGTGGAGTATTCTGTCAGCTATCTATGCAGTCAGACAACTGACCATAAGCCCATGTCTTTGGGAGGAAGAGGGTGTAGGTGTGCAATGTATGTTGCACTGAGAAATAGAGTTGGCTGTTTGTTATGAATGGAATAACACTCCTCCTTTCCTGTCTTATATGCATGATAAAAGGTGCATGGGGTCTCAACTGTAATGCACTGGCATAATGCTTGTATAACTGTGGTGCAGGGATAATCACTACAATTATAGGACTGCCTTTTGAACTGCAGGGCCCCCAACTATTTTTGGTCTGGAGGAACATACGGAAATCTACAAACTCTCGGGAACAGCATAAAATTCCCATTTTATAGACAAAAAACTGGCCATGCTCAAAACTGCACATCCGAAAATAGGCTCCACCCCAATCCCCAAATAAAACAAAGATTAAAAGCAGACCATACTCCCCTTCCTCCACAAAAAAATCAAGCGATCCTTCCAAATGAACAGTAACAAAAAAGCCAAAGACACTTTTTAAACAAATTGGGAAGGACAGGGGCCTTGGTGGGCGGCAAGGGATTTTTTAAGATGCAGTTAGGAATCCCAGCTGCAGTTGAAAGCTTTCAGCCCTAACTCAAACATTTACTTAACACCTGCTCACACTGTCCTCCCATTGCCTCATGGCTTCAATTTGGAAAGGAAGCATGTTGTGTACTATATAGGTTCTCCGACTACTTCCCAGAGTATACAGTGGAAGAAGGCAGAGATGTAAGTCTGAACTTTAGCACTGGTTACTCCTATGCTTTCCTGCAGTGTTTACAATGTGCTTACAGTATAGTCATTCATTTTTTAAAATAGATAAATACATAGTTGTTTACCTGGGCAGTGGTTCAGGATAAGTGACATCCATAGCGGCACTTTTAATAACACCAGTCTGAAGAGCTTCCACAAGCATATCTTGGTCTACAACTTGCCCTGTGTGGAAATCATGTTCTTATGATAACCGCTGGGTAACGGTGCACTGCATGGTTTCATTGGATCATAGAGTTGGAAGGCACCCGAGGGTCCTCTAGTCCAATTCTCTGCAATGCAGGAATCTCAACTAAAGCATCCATGACAGACGGCCATCCAGCCTCTGCTATAAAAGCTCCAATCAAGGAGAGACCACCACCTTCTGAGTTAAGGAGAACGTAAGTACATGCTGCTGAAGTGATCTCATTACACACCTCCATTCATCAAGCTGGGAGCAACAGACCATGAGCCTTGGTATAACACAATTTGTGAGCCAACACTTGTAGTTTGTTTCTCTCAAAACAAACTACGATGTTAAGCTGAGCACAGATTCACATGTTGTGATAAAGAATGCAGGGCTTCTTCAGAAAGCAACTGCTCAAAAGGGGAACACTGGGCTGTTTGAAAGCCTTTTTGCAAAGCAACTTTCAGACAGTGCTGTGCTTTGAAGTCCTAACACTCAATATTTTTCTTCAAGCAGCTCTTTATGACCTACCTCTAGAGATATTTATAAGACTAGCTGTGGGTTTCATCAGCTGCAACTCTTTTTTCCCAATCAGTTTGTACGTCCGAGGTGTCAGATTTACAACCAGCATCACAAAATCTGACTGCTGGAGCAAGTCTTCTATTGCCCCACAATAGCAAGCACCCACAGCCTGTTCTTCATCTTCTTTCCTGACAGAAAACAACAACAAGGATGATCTGTTTAACAAGTGCTACTTCTTGGGGGGTGGGGGGGTGGAATTCACAAATGTGCAGATCCCTTGTAGAACAATGGGTGAACCGTACCACTAAGTTCAAGGCTACACAGTAAATCAGAATAATGTTCCAGTCTCCCCTGTATATTATATTGATATTTATCTTTCTAGCAAAGAAATTAAGAAAGTTTAAATATTTTTTTCAAAGCTGAAAAACCTAAATATTGCAATCAAGCCAACGAGATTTAATAAAACCATCTATATTAGCATAAAAATGAGCTGAGCTGTGTACTTTTGCCTAGCAAACTCTGACATTATTTAAACACACACCAAAAATGGCAACCACATGTAGTAGAGCTTCTCCCTTCCTCCATCATGATGAGGTTAAGTTCTTTTAATATCCTGATTTGAAGTACAGGAGAACTACAGGTAGGTTCCACAATGTGTTACTGAAGGGAAGAAGAGAGCTTTGCCCCTGGCTCTTTTCAGCAGTCCTTGTGGGTTTTGTAATATCTAGTTTCCTCCCTAGCAAAGCAACCGCTTAGAAAACCAGAGTGAGGATGAAACGGAACACAGCAAAAGCCAAATTCAGACATCACTCAGGATGAATATCAGCCTTAAATCATGGCTCTCTTGAAAAAAGTGGGAGGGTTGAAAAAAGAAAAAAGTGGGAGGGTTGGAAGACTGGCAGAAAGATTTCACATATTTTCATAGGATTTGGGTGAATGCTGTAACAAGCTACATAGCCAGTTTCCTCATTTACTAAGAATTGAAATTTGTTTGTGTGAAATGGCCCTTATTTATCCTTATCATTTTCTCACCGGATAGCTTGCCTTTTCTAAGCACAATAGGCTAGCCTCTCTTCATCACATTAAGCAGAAATATGAGTTGAAAAGTACAGCTGTGTTTGTTCATGTCTGAAGACCAGCTGATCTTTCTCTACACCCACGCACAAAGATTTGGGGGGTAAAACAGCTTTAGAGGTGAAGATACGCTCTATTTTGTATGGCATCAAACTGTGTATTTTTACCTTCTGTTCCTGTTATGATAAAGAATTTTCATCTCAAAAGCTCTGGCTCTCTGAGCAATTTTATACCCAATGCTTCCCATTCCAATGATACCCAGAGTTGCCCCAGTGACTTCCTCTCCTAACCAGTTATTAGAGAAATAGTCTGTGTCAGGGGAAACAGCAATCTGGCAACCTGCAAAATGACAAAATAAGGGGTGGTGGGTGGAGAAGAGGTGTTCATTAAAAACAGAATTCTAGGGGGGAAAGTGATTTTTGTAAGCAATCTGAGTTATTCAGCTGAGGCTGTAAATAGGTGATTTTTCATTACACATCAGTGTTAAATTATTTGTTTAGATCATAACAAAAGTCATATTGCATACAAAATTTCATATACACAGACAGGATACAGGGCAACCTGGTGCAATACTAGGTAGAAAAGGGTTCAGGTTGAAGGCAGAGGCTCAGGCTGTACTCTTTGAACAGAAAGCTCCTACTGTATGTTGTTTCAGCAAAGAACAAAGCGAGCTTCTTTCCTGTATATCAGCAGCATTGATACCTCCCCATTGTGAGCCTCACCCATACTGCAAGGTGCTGCTTTGCTTAAAGGGGCCTGGCTCTCAGCATCAATCTCTTCCGGCAACAGAACGTGGGAGACTCTGGTTGCACGTCCCTTTCCATGGAGTCTTCCAAGTCAGAGGATGACAGCGCCACTTCCTCTGGCCAGGCTTATGTTGACTCCATGAGCTCACTGGGTAGCAGCACTTCTGGCTCTGGCCCTACATGTCCTCTGTTTTGGAGTCCTCCGCTCCATCACCTGAATAATAATCTGACTCCTCATCCCTGTCACCAGCCTCAATTGACCTCCTTCCAAAGGGAATCAAATCTGGATAAGTGCTCCGCCCTGGAACCTCTCACTGCTCGGGAAAATGAGACAAGGGTAACTGTAAAGAAATGTGCACAGTATTGTCAGTGTTACCTTCTACGAGTCTTCGGGCAGCTGCCAGCAGCAGGGCCATGCCAATGTCTGCTGTAGTGCTGTGGACAGCATGAGGAGTGTTGGCGATTCTCACTCCAAACCCAGAGATCAGCTTCAAATCCAAGTGATCCGTTCCCACTCCTGCACTTGAAATCACTTTTAAGTTAGGCAGACTTTTCAAGAGCTCCCTGTCGATGACTGGCTTATGCCACCACGAGTAAATAGCTTGGACTTGAGCACGATAGTCTTCTTTGCTTTCGAGGAATTCCTTCATGGTGATAAGTCGAAAGTGTTTCTTCAGAAACGGCACGTGCGCTTCTAAGACTCCCAGGGTGCCACCTACTTCATTGATCAGTAAGAGAGGCAACTTGGAATCTTGCATGATCTTCGAAAGGATGGGAGACAACTAGTTTTCTGAAAAGCATAGAGAACAATCGAACCACGCCACAAAATACTGGATTATTTTCCTTCATTGTGATACAATATGCAAGGCATACAATATACAAAGAATTGGTGGAAGACCAACATGGTCAGAAAGATGTAAACCTGTCTGAATCTCTTAAAATCAAACTTCACAAAGCCTGATCCTTAAACTGTCAAGACTTGTACGATAGCACTCATAAACTCATTCCTGTTTATTTTATTTATTTAACAAAATGTATATACCGCTTGATTGCAAGAAAACCTCTGTGTGGTTGATTATCTGTGAAGCAATTATTTCAAGAGAAAAGGAAACTTCAAAAATTAACACAATACCGGTTGTGAAGCTGTGCTCATCGAAAGGATGTCTTGAAATAGTAGCATGCAAATCTCAGCACTGCTGAACTTTGAACACTGGAATTTATCAAGTTACTTTGTAAGCCATTTTGCTTGCCAAGTATGGGTATAATCCAAACTAATTTAAACATATTTAATTATCCAACAAAGTTCAATCCATGAGCGTTAAAGATATGCATAATTCTCTACTAGTAAATCAACAGAGAGAACGTTGGCATATCGTTTCTTTAAAAAAAAACCCACTCCAAATACATTGTTTGCTAAATCTGACTCAACCACAATGCACTTCTTTATTTGATTATAACCTCAACATTGTCTTAATAATATAAAGAAATGTTTTCAAATGCAAACAACAGGTTGCATCCAGCACCGCCGTTCCACTTGCACAGCAGACTTCCACTTGCACAAAACTTCCCACTCCTCTCCCCTGCAGCACCCCTAACTCAAAATCTACTCCATAGCATTGAAGGACCCCCCAGAGTAGAGTCTGGGGACACATGAGGGGGCTGCAAGGGAGAGGTAGGGAATGTGGTGTTGCTCAAGTTGAACTCCTCTTATATAGTGTTGGGTACAATCCAATCACTTTGCTTTAGTATGTAAAAAAAACCCAACAACCACTTTTTTGCACTCTTCTCAGTTATGCCATGAATGGATTCCGCTTTTGCTTGACGTGAGAGGTTCAAAAGCTGGGGTAGCCAACAGTGGTCAGTAGTTCTCTTGGGAAACCAAAAATGCAAGGGGAAACAAGATGGCTACTGCAGCATATTGGGGAGTGTCATCTTCCTCATGCAAATGGCTCGTGTAGGACAAGATATAACAGTGCTGTTTGGGGCAGTTCACATTTTTAAGGGTACAGAAGCTGAACCTGTAGATGGTATGTCCAACAGAACACCAAGCAGCCTCTTAATCAGTTGCAGTCGAATTTGGTATTGCAACTCCACTGGGTATTATGTATTATTTTACTTTTGAAAGTGACTGAGGCTGCATGCACATCCCTATTTTCTATGGCTCCAGGATGCTCCCCACTGTTGGTGTTTGGAATAGGGTACCCATGACAGTCACAATTCATATCTATTTTTGTAGGATTGGGAGGTTGGTTTGGATTACACCTTAGGGTCTTCACCAAGCCTGCAGTTTTGTATCTATAAGATGGGGCATGTAGTAGAAGGAACTGCTGGATTGTTCAAACCAGTTTCTTTGTTAAGCTGATGACCTAGCTGGCCCTCTTAAGCACCCTCCTTCTGCATGATAGAAGTTTGTCATGTTGCCAGGGACAACTGGGTGTGGATACTCTTCCTAATGGGGAAGCAAGATGTGCTGGAGTGTGAGCCCCTCCTTCCTATATATAAAACTCAAGTTTTATATATGTGTAACTAAAACCTTATACCATAAAGACACCAGTCTCCATTGGGTAAGCAAATGGCACCCGTGAAATCTCTCACGTGACAGAGATGTTTTCAACACTATCCTAAAGCTACTTGAAGAATCCTAGTGCTTTCCCTCAAACCAGTTTCCATTTGATTTGAAAATGTAGGCTGCAGTGAGTTTGTACAAATAAAGGGCTGGAAGAATCAGAAAGCCAGCTGTTGTGCTCGAAAGCCTTGGAGCAACATTTATTAGTTCTTTTACTTAAGAATATAATTAGAGAAAAGAGTTACAGTATGGGAAGCCATAAATGAAAACTACATGGGATGAGTTTTTATTTTTATTCTCCATTGTTACTTAGCGGTTAATGTCCTTTTGCTGACCAGCCATTGATTATTAATGGTCTCCATCAAACTATTGGGTGATCACTTCACTAGGAATGGGGAGGTCATTGAGAACAGCCTGTATATTTTCCACTGCTTCTTCTGTCATCATAAGCAGGGCTTGCACAGTTGCAGTTCCAATGTGAGGAGTTATAATAACATTCTTCAGTTGCAATAATGGGTGATCCCTGCAAGGAAGCCATAAGAGAAAAATCAGAAGTCATCTGGCACAGGCAGATCAAAGTAACTATATTGCTATATGACTGCACTGAAAAAGACTCCAAATTGGGGGGGGGGGGGTTAGTGGTAAGTTAGCTTCCACTGAGATGTCTTCTATACACTGTGTAGGTCACAATCATTAAGTGTGATATGATCTACTAAATCATTTTAGGAGTTAGCCCTATGAAGATCTGCTTTTGAGTGACTGGTGCTCTGAATCAAAGTTCTCATCACCTATAAACTTGTTTGTATGGCAGTACTGTTAGATAGAAAGCTTAGAACAATGCGGTCTATGTTCTAGGCTTAGAACAAGAACTCCCCCTTACAATTCTGCTCTATTTTTGCATTTCAAATGCACGGTACAGGTTTGAGTGAAAATGAATTAAAGCAGCAAAACAAATTTTGCCGCCTATTATACAATCTGAAGGTTGTTTTGTTTCAAAGCGTTAGATGGCAAAGGCAAAGCATTGGGACCTCGGGACAAGGGACAGATTGCTATCTCAGCCCTGAACACAAATGCTATTGTGTTGTTGTACTACAGAGCTTGTAATGGGTTATATTTAATACCTCTGCCATCATGATTTCTTGTGTTACTTCAGTTTGTTTAAATCCAAATACTCTGAGACTCTGGTCAGTCAGAAGAAATGGCAAAATGAATTCAGAAGAAGGCGTATTTATGACTATCCATGCACACAGGTTTCTGAACACATCAAGCATTAAGGAGGCGGCAACAGAGGCAAATCATGATCATCTATGCCTTAATGTTGAAGTTTTGGACCAATGAATAATAATTATTCCATGTCAGGACTAAAACAACAACAGCAAAGGTGTGTTTTTTTGGTAATATTTTACCTTGGCAATGGTTCAGGGTGAGTCACATCTAAAGCTGCAGCCTTAATAACTCCATTTTTGAGCGCTTCTACCAAAGCATCTTGATCAACTACTGCACCTGATATGGACAGAAAGTCATAAAGTAGTTCATGATAAAGACTGAAAGCTGGTTTCTTGCATTGTTCACTTGAAAAGCACAACATTGTGTCCAGTGGAGTTAATGCCTAGGTAAGTGTGCTTAGGATTGCAGCCAAAGAACACATTTTAAGGAGCTAAGGGACTCTCCACATTATCTCCCCAAACACGTTTTGATTGACCCAAAATAGTAAAAAGGCTTATGAATCCAGTCCTTAATCCATTTCCTTTGCAGCAAACCTGTTAAAGTTCACCAATAAAGCCACTTCATGTGATATTGCTCTTCCATCCTTCCTTCCTTCCTTCTACATCTGGATTAGGGTGTAATGAAACCCACAGCTGTGCCAAATCCAATGTGCCCAATGTATGTTTCTTTACCACTGAATTTCCCCCTTCTTTTTCTTGTGTACCATACTCCTGATTGCCCCCCTCCCACCAATACTACTGGTTTCAAAATAATCCATATTGATTCTTGACACTGAAAACTGGTTGTTGGCCTCACCCTTTGTTAGTGCTGATGAAATGTATCACCTTTCACACAAAAGAATACAGAGAAAAGGATGGAATATAGTCAAAAATAGGTGTTTGAAAAATGTATATAGCTGAAGTTTACATTGAGGTAGTCACACGTCCCCTACCTCTGCAGATGTTGATGAGAGTAGCCGTGGGTTTCATCAGCTGCAGCTCTCTTTTCCCAATGAGCTTGTGTGTCTCAGGTGTCAGATTAACAACCAGCATCACAAAGTCAGACCCTTGGAGCAAGTCTTCTATGTTTCTGCAATAAGTGGCACCAACTGCCTGTTCTTCTTCCTCTTTCCTGGAAGGAAATAAATGTGACAATTGTCACTTATACAGTGGTACCTCAGGTTAAGTACTTAATTCATTCAGAAGGTCCGTACTTAACCTGAAACTGTTCTTAACCTGAAGCACCACTTCAGCTAATTGGGCCTCCCACTGCTGCCAGGCCACCGGAGAATGATTTCTGTTCTCATCCTGAAGCAAAGTTCTTAACCTGAAGCACTATTTCTGGGTTAGCGGAGTCTGTAACTTGAAGCGTATGTAACCTGAAGCGTATGTAACCTGAGGTACCACTTTATTAGTAACTCTCGTCCCTGGAGCTGCCCGGGAGGAACAAATACTTGACAGGGGCTGGGAGCTCATTGTGGATTCTTTCCTATGGGTAGCCAAATTTTAGGTCAAAAGGCAACATTTAAAGTCCACTGCATCCCTCCCTATTCAATGCAGCATCCATGTGAACATCAGTTTTTGCTCCTTGCATGGTGCTACACGCTTGCCTTTCAAGGCAGCCAAAGGGCATTGCTAAAGGATGCTGGCTGATCATGAGAATCTTAAAACTTGAGGAACATGGGAGCCTGCATGTGTTTCTGGCTAGCAGTGATTTTCTTAAAAAATGATTACTATCCTTTGAAAATATCTTCTAGTCTTCTAGTGCACCTCCTTGTGTGCCCTGCTTTAGGTGTTGATTGCCAATACTGGAGATAAGCAGAATTACCCTTATTTTGTATGTGTCGCTCTGTGCATGCTGCAAAAACAGATTCAAGACAAAAATCTAATAAACCCTGATTTATATATTAATTCTGAACAGGCAGGTGTGGGTGTGGGTGTGTGGTCGTTTTACCATATTGTAAGTCTGAAAATCACCATGTCTTTAAAAATCACTTGCTTTCCACTTCAGTGTTCAAATATTAACAAGAAGAATCACCATACACGTAGGTTTGCCATACGTCCAGAAATTCCCAGACATGTCCTCTTTTTGGGGTCCTACATGCCCATCCGGGGGTTTGTGTGTGTGATATTTTACATTTTAAAGGAAATGTCCTGGATTTTGGTGAAGGTTCTTTTGTGTGGGGGTGGCTCTGGCAACCTGGACTCTGGTGTGGCCAGCTCAGGCTCAACAGTGGCGGAGGGGCTGTTGGGTGATTGCCCTAAGGAAGCCAAACGACTTTTTGTGTCCAGACTTTTACCTCTTGAAATATGGCAACCCCACCATACAATGACTTTTTCACTTTAATGGTAGAGATGAAAATAGTCTCAAGTGATGGAGGAATTGTTTATGTCTCTCTCAGCCCCTTAGCCTCCATGACTACAAACAGACTGACACTGTAACATGGTGCAGAGATTGGTAGTTTCGAGCAACTGCTTCCAACAGACATAGAAACCTAGATTACCAATACATTGCAAGTTAAATAACTAAGGCTGAGGTCCTGTACATGTCTGCTCACTGAGATCCATGAGACTTACTCCCATGTTAATTTTGCATGGGCTGCACTGTACAACACCTTCATCAAAGATATACCTACGGTTCCTGTTGTGATAAAGGATGTTCATGTCAAAAGCTTTTGCTCTCTTGGCTACTTTATACCCAATGCTGCCCATCCCAATGATACCAAGAGTGGCCCGGGTAACTTCTACTCCCAGCCAGTCAACCGCAAAATGTGTGGTATCTGGAGATGTTGCAATACGGCAACCTAAAAAACAAAAGGAGAAGCCACGCAGCAGCGAATGAGAATCAAGAGTGTTAGTACTTACAACAGCTTTATTTCAGAAATTAGAAAACGCGCCTGCACCATTTACAATAGTTATTGAAAATCAGAAGACAGCTCTAAATGGGAGTCCCTGTAAGGCGTATTTCTACTTAGAATTTGTATAATAAGCAGCACATAAAAATATAGGTGGGAATAAATTTAAGGAAGAAGGTAGCAGAATCCATCACTGTTAAATCTAGTTAAGGGATCTCGTATGGAAGGATTAGAGAAACATCTGCTCAAGAGTCTGAAGAGCTTCAACCCATCAAGGTTTAAAATGTGGAGCTAAATGGATATTGGCTCTGACTCAATTTCAGTTACAAATTAGAAGCAAGCCAAAATTTGGAGTACAGTACTCCATAATTTTCAGTTTAAAAGGTAATTTCTACTTGGTACCTGAATAGCTGGAAAAGGGAGCACATACCTGTATTATTATTTATCACTATATCATGGGCATTGTCATATAACTATTGATCAGCTGATCTAAGGACTGATTGATACTGGGAGTGGTAAACTCAAAATCTTAACATATTAGTGCAAGTTATGTCCCACAAAATCTGAAACGTGTCCGCAGCAACTTACACAAACTGCAAAAGAAAATGACTTTACCTTCCACTAGTCTTCTTGCAGATGCCAGCATTAAGGCCATGCCTATGTCTGCTGTGGAGTCAGAAACAGCATGTGGGGTGTTGGTGACTTTTACTCCAAAGCTCGAAATCAGTTTCAAGTCCAAATGATTCACTCCTACCCCTGAGTTTGCTACCACCTTTAGGCTGGGCAAGCTTTCAAGAAGTTCCCGGTCAATGAGAGGTCTGCACTCAAATACAAAAATGGACTTGATCTTTTCACGAAGTTCGTCCTTGTTTCTGTGAAACTCTCTCAGGGTGATGAGATTGAAGTGTTTCTTAAGGAACTCCACATGGCTCTCCAGTACACCAAATGCGCCTCCTATTTCACAGATCAAAACACCAGGCAGTTCTTTTTCTCCCATACCCTGGAAAAAAGGGGATGATGAGAAATGTTAAACAGAAAACTAGGCTTTCATAAAGCCACTGGAAAATATCCAAGGATGTAAACTGGAGTCTCAGAATTCTGCATTATTCTGTATTAACAGTTAGATAGTCTCTGACAATAATTACGTTTGGTTGGGTGCTTAAAACATCTATTTCTAAAAGCGTTCCCAGGAGGGCAAGCTGACTCACAGGCAGTATCAGATTTCTCTTTAGAGATCTGCTTTATTTGTTTCTATTTCCTTTGTTTTAATATTGTTGTACGCTACTATGGCGTTTTGTGGTGTTTAGACATTTATAAAGATTTTATACATAAGAAAAAGAATATACCCAGGAGGATTTAATTTACAACAGGATTTAATTGCAACAGATGATGACTTTCTACATGCATATTTTCTTGCCCAGTTGTGGCAATAAGACACTACAATGTAATGATAAAGCTATATTCAACATGTAAGATGCAGAGGAAATGCTTAGTTGCTGGAGCGGAATGGGATCCTCTCTAAAAATGTCTGAGAATGCTTCATGCTGATCAAATTAGCCTTTCATCAGTTTTGATTCTGACTGTGTCAGCTTCCGTACAAAGAAATGAGCTGCAGCCAGTTATAAGACAAAAAAACTTCACAAGATTTAGCTGCTTATCTTTTAATAGAAACACCAACATCAACTAATTTTGTTCATCCTAAGAGAAGGACAGCATACACTACTTTGGATGATTTATTAGGAAAAATACCTAGTAAATTATTGTTTCCTATATAGTATTTAAATATTGCTTAAATATTAAGGCAGTAACCTTGTGCTCTTGAAAATAATAACTACAATATGCATATACAAGAAACAATGAATATGAAAAACTACAAAATGTAATACAGTGGTGCCCCGCAAGACGAATGCCTCGCAAGACGGAAAACCCGCTAGACGAAAGGGTTTTCCGTTTTGGAGGTGCTTCGCAAAACGAATTTCCTATGGGCTTGCTTCGCAAGACGAAAATGTCTTGCGAGTTCCTGCGATTTTTTTTCGCTCCCCACCCCCTTTTTCTAAGGCACTAAGCTGCTAATAGCCTTTTAGCATCTAATCCGCTAATCCCTTAAGCCTTTAATAGCCGCTAAACCGCTAATAGCGCTAATCCGCTAATGGGGTTGCTTCGCAAGACAAAAAAACCGCTAGACGAAGAGACTCGCGGAAAGGATTCTTTTGGTCTTGCGAGGCACCACTGTATAATCAAACATAAAACAATAAAATCCTAAAGCCCTCAAAACATAGCAGCACATTAAAACAACTTCTTAAAGAGTCAAGGAACCCTTCCATCTTCAGCCTCCCTCTTGGCAAGGCACAACTTGGGTCACAATATACAACTCTCACCCCACTAAAACATACACATCACACCCAAATTCTGCCCTATATGTATGCTTCAACCCACATAAGAGGGACCCCATTTGTTACTGCCTTCTATGATATGCTTACTAACTTCTGTCTAATATGAATAATACATTTAAGTGAAAAGGCATCATGTAACACTATGGACCCTTCCATATAATTATCAGTTGTGGTGTGTGAAGCAATGTGTTCAAATGGAAGGCTGTGGGCAGTGCTATTTTTCTAGAAAAAGAGGTGCCACAACTCACCACGAAGACTTCCCTCATTCTCTTAGAATGGCAATGGAGCCCACCTGAGAGGTGGCGGAACAGCTGTCTTGCAGCACTGGAACAGTTTACATCTCTCTGTCCCCATATTTCACCACAGATTTTGTCAGCAATGACTTTTGCCAAAAGGCCACTTTGATTAGCAGCAACCCCATTCCATTCCCAGGATGCAATTAAATATAGGTGGCTATAATTTGGTCCAGGGCTACTAATGGCCTCCTAGTACAAGTACCCTCAGCTGATTCCTGCTAAGGAATAAACTCTCTGTTTTTCAGCAAGCTAGAGATAAGAATAGTAATTCCCTCACTCAAAGCCTTAACATGCAATAAAGCCACATGGGTTTATATATATTATGTGATTAGCATAAACAATCACAATAAGCACTTTAATCATCAACAGGAATATGTCTACAAGGCAATTTGCTTCCTCCTGGTTCTAACCTTGGCCTGGTAAGCTGCTCCCCCAGTGCTGTTTTGCTCAGTTCTGTAGCTTTGCACACAGGTAATGTTTGTCTTTGCCCACTGAGACCAATGCGTGCTGGAGACTTTCACCCAGGCAGCAGCCAGCTGAACAGACTGTGCCAAGCAGAAGGCTTTAACTCTGAGCATAATCCTACATTAAACACAGTGTTTTGGGAACACCTGTCCAAGAAACAACAATTTAAATCTAAGCTAGTGTTGTGAAAATTTAGCTGATACTAAAGCAGACATTTCTGAATAAAAAAAAAGTAACAGTGCAATTATATTCTAAAAACCCTTTGTGGAGCCAGCAAAATAAATCACTCAAAATAAATGATGTTTAAAACGTTTAACAAAGATTACACCAAGATTAACAACAGTTTCTGCTGTAACTAACTTACCAGTTTTAGTAGGGGAATGGATTAAGCAATGTGTGTATTTCTTGATTCCTACAGCACACACTGTGTTTAGCACCGAGTACAGTCAATTATTTAACTTTGCTTTTAAGGCCCCTTAGCTGGCTTGGCTCTGCCTGAACGTGAGCTATGCACACAGCACATATGTTTCTTAGTACGTACACATTTCTAACAAGGATGTATCCCAGTCTTATACTTGGTTTCCAGATATTTATTAACAGCATTTACAAGCTTCTCAATTAAAAATAAATGCTCAATGTATTATCCGTTAGGAGCCAAGGAAAAATTCATTACAGTAGCAAACCTGGATAAAATACGCTATGTTTATTTTGCCCTGTCTACAGAGCAAAAATACGGCAGGGGCAAGGCATTATCAGCCCATGTTTTCATAGTTTACATGGTGCTAAAATAAATGCATATCTATGTAAAAAACAATATGTATCACAGCTGTCTAGGAGAAATATACTTCCAAAAGGATCACGTGGTCTGAAGCTGGCAAGACTCTTAATTGCAAGTCTCTGCCCGCAGGAGGGGGCAATGGCAAGAACTGCGGCCAGACCCGAGCAATCAATCCTAGCTCTCGATTCGCTTTTCCTTACGGGTTGGAAGAAACCATCAAAACCAAAAACTCCGCTAGACAAGCTTTCGGCGAGCAACCTTTCCCAAACGGTTGACGTCATCCCAAGGTCTATGGTAGCCGCCTACGCGGGCTTCATAGCTGTCAGAACCACTCTCTTCTACGCAACAGGTACCCGTTTTACCAGAACGGTTCCCCCTTACCTCTGTTTCCTTTTGCAATGGACTCGTCCCCATCGCTCAGGCGTCGATGGTAGAGCAGCCGTTCCACTTCCGTCGCGAAATGAACCTCTCCGGAAGTGGCGAAACAAAAAGCGGGCAAACGGCTTCATTTGCCCTCGCGGGGCTAAGCGTAGCACTGCATTAGGCGGCGCTTGCCCGTCCCCCCACCCCCACCCCGCCCGGACTCTAAGTTCGGCGGCCGCCGGTCGTCGCGAGCGCGCACGTGTCCTTCGAGGCGACTGTGGGGAGCCGTTGCAGCCGTTATTCCTTTGCGTTCGGTGAGTGGCTGTTATCTGGCGGGCTGGAGTCCGCGGGCGGGTGAACGGTCGGGAGACGGAGGAGTTCAGCAGCGTTAGGAGGGCCGCAGTTATTGTGTGTGTACACACACACACACACACATACACACAGACACTGTATGTATAACCTGAACAGACAGGAGAGCAGCTGGAATATGAGGGAAGAGGACTTCACTAAGAGGATGTAAGATAAAATGGTTTCAAAAGGCCTGGGCATATGATAGGCACTGCACCTAGGAGGAGATCATGCTTGATGTCAGGGGAAGGTGTTACAGATCCAGGGCAAAAAACACGAAAATGCCCTTATCCCAGGGTAACTGAAGGTTTAGCCTTCAATTTAAGGGCCTCTTAAAAATGATATTGATATTTGGGGTCTATCATATGGTCCTGTCTATCTTTTTGGTTCCAGGTCATTTAGAGCAGGCACGTCCAACTCCCAAGAGACTGTGATCCACTCACAGCATTAAAAAAAACAAACTGGCAGTGATGTACCCTTTTTAAAAAAATTAAAAATCGCTAGGGGTCCAAAGATTGACCAGGATCAGGATTGACCAGGAACACCCCGTGATCAACCAGTAGATTGCATTCGATCTGTTGGACATGCCTGATTTAGAACTTAGCATTAACCTTTAATCGTGCCCTTGTTTTCTCTTGGCTGATCCCAGCCAGATCCCAAAGTCACGTGTAAGTTCTTTTGTTCCTTCCTTTTGGAGAGAACAATCTGAACTTATTACCAACTGTCATGGACCAGAATAATTGACCTCCCCCATCAACACATCCCTAATTATGTCCCACAATTTACTATGCAGTCTGCTGTGGTAGCTTAACCTTGGCCGGAATAACAGGGTAAACTTATTATATATCAATTTGCTTGCCTTACACAAGAATTCACTTCGTGAGTTTACCAGTCAAAATCTAACAAATTGCTTTGTCTTGAATCAAACTTTTTTTTTAATATTGAGCACAGTGAACCTGAACTGTAAATTATTGTCTTGTTCTGTTTTCTCCTACAGGTCTTACACATATTTTGAAAATGTCGTATATGCTTCCACATTTACACAATGGCTGGCAAGTAGACCAGGCCATTCTTTCAGAAGAAGACCGTGTGGTGGTCATTCGTTTTGGGCATGACTGGGATCCAACATGTATGAAAATGGATGAAGTTTTATATAGTATTGCTGAGAAGGTATTTCATTTTTATTAATATTGTATTATATCCATTTAATCCATATTTATATATTAAACCAAGAACATAAGCTTATGAGAAAACATGCCAATTATTTCGTTTACATTTTTATCTGAGAAGGAACAACTGAAATGCATGGTTTTTATGTAAAATGTTTTTTTCAGTAAAGGTCGCAAACATCCAGAGTCATGTGAGTAGACTCTTGTATCACAAGACTTCCTCTCTGCCCTCTGTAGCACTCCTGAAACGTGCCTGAGGGTCTTCCAACCCCCTGGAGCACAATTTTGTGGGAGCGGCACAAGGGAGGGGAGCAAAGGAAAGTTTATATTATGCTATAATAAAAAAATATATTGGTTCTTGCCAGAATACAAAAGTTACTGACTTTCCTAAACTTGTAATCTTTCTGGTTGCAATGAATGAAATTGAATTGGAATCACAAAAGGAGGCAGAACAAGGCAAAGTTCTTGTATTTCTTCAATGTTAGATTGCCATTCGTTTGATTGTTTTATGCAGTTGTGGTCCTTTAATCTTGTTTGTTAACTGTTTCTTACTGTAGAGTAATTGTTTCCAAATCAGCTTTTCTACTGAAAAACTTTACCAGGCTTCCTCAGCCTCAGCCCTTCAGATGTTTTGAGACTACAATTCCCATCATCCCTGACCCCTGGTCCTGCTAGCTAGGGATCATGGGAGTTGTAGGCCTAAAACATTTGGAAGGCTGAGGTTGAGGAAGCTTGCTCTTTACTTATCTGCTGCAGCACTCCTGCATTATTGAAGAAAGTTCTAGGGGTTTAACTACCTCATGTAAAGGCCTGGATAAGCCTCTCAGATCTGATTATTGCATCATGTTAATTTAAATTATAACCTAGAATGGAACCCTAATTTTCCCACAGCTTTGTATCAGAGAGGAAGATTGATAGGGATTTGCAAGCCATAGTTTAGGGTAGACCTAATGCTGATCTTAATATTCATCTAGCCTGTTTATCATTAAAAATGATCCCAGAATGGTTTACAATATACAAAATAAATACACCATTCACAATGAAATCATTTTCATAAAGCAAAATGCTAAAAATTCTTAATCACTTGCAACAGATTGATAAGTCACTGAGAGCAGGCTACACAACTGTATACCAGTTTAGCAAAAAAACCTGGGCGAATAGGTATGTTTTTAACTGATGCTGAAAATCTATCAGTTTCAGCACCAGTTGGATCTGGGAAAGAAGGGCATTCCACAGTTTGGATGCTGATATTAAGAATGCCTTCAAGCCCCCGATAAGCTTCCAGGAACCTCTGCATTATTGGAACATAGTTTGAAAAACAGTGTTCTATACCATTGTAAAGAATTTACCGGTACTTGGATAGGTGGTAGATGAGGGAGGTTTGGCATATATTTTAAAGCAGCAAATATGCTAAAGGTAGTTGCAGAAGTTTTGGGGGCTGAAATAAAATAGGACTCTTTTTGTCACATGAAGGGCACCTTTGAATCTAACCTTATATAAAATTGCATTGCAAAAGTTTTTGTGAAAACAAAAATAATAAAATTCATACATATGCTATTAATAACAGCATAGAATTCAAACTGTTATGAAAACAACCCTAAAGGCAATCCAATTGCTTGTATTACTGCTTCTGAGCAATAAAAGACAAATTGACTTTAAACTTCAGGGCAAATATAGTAAGTTCATGTATAAAAATTGAGACTATTTAGTATTTTGACATTTTAAAGGAAAATATAGCTAGAAATATTAATAGGTGGGAGAAACATTGTCAAGGAAATGTCAAGGAAAAGGACAGAATATTCTTTGGAATACTTTTATAGATAGTAATATAGTCCTACCTCGGGTTACAGACACTTCAGGTTGCATTTTTTCAGTTTGTGGACCGCTGAAACCCGGAAGTACTGGAACGGGTTACTTCCGGGTTTCGGCAGTCGCGCATGTGCAGAAGTGCTAAATCACGCTTTGCGCAAGCACAGAAGTGCTGAATCGGAACCCACGCGTGCGCAGACACGCTGCTGCGGGTTGCAAATGTGCATCTCGCACGGATCATGTTCGCAACCCAAGCGTCCACTGTAGTTGAAAAACTAGTAACTTGGCAAGCATATTGGCACTTAAATTTTACGTGGGGGAAAAAGAACAATGTAACTTTGTATTTGAACATCTCCCTCTGCAGAAATAGCAGATTAAAGAGGGTGATCCTTCCTCATCTTCTTGCTTACAAGTCCTGTTCGGATATCACTGCTGTACAAAGAGTGAGTAATCAGTTGTACTGCATATTTACACTAGAACCATCGTGCAAACCTATTGTTATGCTACAGTTATATTCTGCACTGGGAGAAAATTTAGTTGACAGTGAGCACTGAATTTTCCAGTTTCCATGCTGGTCACTTTCTTAGATAGAATTTCCAGTAAGTGCAGCTTGTTCTTCCACTGTTTATGCTCCTTCTCTGATACACTATGCATAATTTGCAATATAACCATGCAGTTCTGGGGTTGTAAAAGTTAACATACGTGTTTTGGACAACAGTGACTTCCTGTCAGGTCCAGCGAAACAAAAAGTTTGCCAATATGTGCCGCTAAAGAAAAAAGGCTTTTAAGAATATTTGTCTACTTCTGTTCTTATGAGTTGCATATCTGACCCCATCATCACTAAACATTTAAAGCGGTGTCATGCCATTTTAAACAGTCATAGATTCCCCCAAAGGACCCTTAGAACTAGTTTGTCAAAGGAGCTGAGAGCTGCTAGGAGACCCCTATTCCCTCACAAAGCTACAATTCTCATAGTTCCCCGGGAGATGGACTGATTGTAAAACCATTCTGGAAATTACTGTTTTGTAAGCGGAATGGGGTCTCTCTGTCTCTAGCATTCAAAATCAAAAATGAACTCCTTGGCATAATGAGACTTTTTATTTCCTGGTCTTTGAGCATTGAGAGTTTGTCATCATGTTTTAGGGTTTTAATAATAACACAAGGGTCAAATATTTTTAAATTTTCAGAATTCTCATTAAGTCTTGTAGGAGGGTTGTAAGTGCTTTAAGAAACATATATTCCACTGTATTAAAAATACTTATGCATAGGTTCTTACAAGTTTATGTGTATATTAGTGTGTTGCAAAGGTTTTCAACCTTTTTGGGTCCACGGCTCCCTTTACCAACTACATTCTTTCTGTGGCCCCCCCTGAGGCTCAGGAGCCCAGTTATGTCACCCCTTTCCTGCAGAGCTGGCAGCCCCTCACCCTTTTTTGAACCTTTTTGTATCCAGTCCTGGCATCCAATGACTGCCAGGTGTTTACAGGTGTGTGTCTAATATAGGAGAGGTAAACAGGAACTGAGCAGAAAAAGCAAAATTTATTGTATTATGAATTTTTGAAGGGATATTTACTGAGACTTTTTGCGGGTCTTATAGGAGATACTGGTGGGTACACTGTGGCCCACAGGCACCACACTGGCAACCCTGACCTTCCTGTTTTTCCTCCTTCCCAAAGCTCTTATATGCTAGTAAAATATGTCTGAAGTGTTAAACTCATTGGCAATTGCAGAACAGTGTATTTTTTAAAATTAAGCTGTTTCAATCATCACTGCCACAGTATCAGTATGACCTATTGCATTGGGTGGGAGCTGTAAACTAATGAAGATTATGTGCAAAATTAATACTGAACAACTTGAGATTTCCTAAAGCTTGCAGAAGAACAAACGTTGAATTCTGGCCGCTACTGGGTATAGTGCAAATGAATCGGACCTGAACATATCTAAAATATAAAACCGTATTCTGTGTTTCACTTCTTGTTATGTGTGTCTTTCGTTGGAAACACTTGTATCCTTTGGGAAGAAAATCCCAGTGAGCATGTTTCTCTGTAAACTTCAATACAGTGGAACCTCGGGTTGCGAACATGATCCGTGCGGGAGGCACGTTCGCAACCCGCAGTGCCACTACTGCGCACGTGAGGGTTGTGATTTGGTGCTTCTGCACATGCACAAAGCGCGATTTAGCGCTTCGCATGCATGACTGCCGAAACCCAGAAGTAACCCGTTCCAGTACTTCCGGGTCCAGCACGGTGCGCAACCCGAAATCACATAACCTGAAGCGTCTGTAACCCGAGGTAACACTGTATTGTGAAGCTATTTTGCTTACAATTAATGTTTTAGAACATAGTATGTTCTAAACACACATTCCTCTCCCATAGGTGAAAAATTTTGCTGTTATTTATCTTGTGGATATCACCGAAGTGCCAGACTTCAACAAGATGTATGAACTGTACGATCCCTGTACAGTCATGTTTTTCTTCAGGTATACTATAACTTGTATATTTTCAGCTGATAAGTGTTTTCCAGGCTTTCTCTAATTTTTGACTGAATCTGTTTATTTGTGTCATGTAGTGCAACTAAATAAGCTGCAGAATAGAGTAACTTTATTGATGTCTGTGATACTACAAATTTCTGTTGAATACCACTGGTACAGCACTGGATATAACCCCATTAATCTAATCTAGTTTTAGTATAAAGGAAATACACATTAAAGTAAATCACTCCATCCTGCCCAAATGTAGATGGAGATAGGGAGGAGTATATATTGCAGAACGTGGGGGCTACATGAAATACTATGTAACTATAATATATTAATAATATCCTTCCCCATTTTTCTTTCCTTTCTTAAAGAAACAAGCATATAATGATTGATTTAGGCACTGGTAACAACAACAAAATTAACTGGGCAATGGAGGACAAACAAGAGATGATTGACATCATAGAAACAGTTTATAGAGGAGCACGTAAAGGTAGAGGTCTTGTTGTATCACCCAAGGACTACTCAACCAAATACAGATATTGATCATTTGATCATTTTACTACAAATCTACTTCTGGAGCTTCGTAAAACTCAAACTTTGTATAAAGTGTTCCCTCTTGCTTTCGTCTCCATTGTGAATATATATTTGAATTTATGTAAATATGTTACCTTATTTTTTATGCAAAAAAAAACTTACTTGATTTTAGAAATAAAGTATGTCTTTTACACATAAAGTGTTTTGAATCTTACATTTTTCAGAATATTATTTTTATAAATTATTTTCTATAGGAATGGATTGAGCTATGTCCAGTTGAAACATAACAAATGCCTCTAGACAACATAAACCATATTTCATCAGAATATAAAAATACAGTACAGTGGTACCTTGGTACTTGAAGGGCTTGGCTCCCGAACACCGCAAACCCAGAAATAAGTGTTCCGGTTTGTGGACGTTTTTTGGAAGCCTAACATCCAACGTGGCTTCCGATTGAGTGCAGTAAGCTCCTGCAGCTAATTGGAAACCGCGCCTTGGTTTCTGAACCGTTTTGGGAGTCAAACAGACTCCCAGAACAAATTAAGTTCGAGAACCAAGGTACCACTGTATAAGTCCCACAAGGCACATTTTTTGTGATTGGCTTGGATCCAAATACTGTTCTCCTATCACCAGATGGCTAGGGGTGGTGGACAGGGTGTGTTGAGGTCTGTAGATAAGAGGGATAGGAATGAATTATCTGTCTCGTGTGAGCAAGTAGAAAGTGCCTTGCAGAGCAGGAATTTTGGATTCAAGCAATTGTTTAAGGCTCACCTTTAGAATCTGGGAATCTAAAGTGCCATGGATACCAGAAAACATGCATAGCACCAACTGATACTAATCACTGTAATATTAAGTAATCGTTGTAATAAGGGAATTCAGTCAGTGTTTTATGTATTCCACTTTCAGAGCCTAAAGCAGTTCCAGTATAGATTTTTCAAGAAAGTTGGAAGGCAGACAGTATCCATTGCTGGCCAAAAAGAAATACACGTCCCAGGATGTCTTTGAAGAAAAAGGGCAACTTTCCTCCCTTCTTTTATTTCCTCCCCTCTTAGCATAATTATGCTATGTTTTTTAAAAAGGTAAAGGGACGCGGGTGGTGCTGTGGTCTAAACCACTGAGCCTCTTCGGCTTGCTTATTATGAAGTCGGCAGTTTGAATCCGTGCGATGGGGTGAGCTCCCGTTGCTCTGTCCCAGCTTTACCAAACTAGCAGCTCGAAAGCATACCAGTGGAAATAAATAGGTACCGCTGTGACGGGAAACTAAACATTTGCATGCGCTCTGGCTTCCGTCAGTGTTCCGCTACACCAGAGGTGGATTAGTCATGCTGGCCACATGACCCAGAAAGCTGTCTGGACAAACACCAGCTCCCTTGGCCTGAAGCGAGATGAGCGCCACACCCCATAGTCAAGTTTGACTGGACTTCACTGTCCAGGAGTCCTTTACCTTTACTTACTACAGTTTTTACTGAAAGAAAATATATAGGAATTTCCTTCGAAAAGAAATATTTTGTTTGGCCTCTACATACAAATATCATTTTGTAGAAACAAAACTAAAACACTATAATTCATCAATGACATTTCCTTATTGGTTTCAAAAGTATCCTCTCAGTTAAAAAATTATATTAATAATTTTGTGGCTGCTCAGCCTCAGGGGGCCCTAATTCCGTGCGTATCTATAAACCTGCCACTGGTTCCTAGGTTTGTTTGTGTAATTCACATAATTAATGGTGTTACAAATTGACATGGGCTTGTGTGCTTCTGGGTTACGGTTTTTACATAAATAAGACACCTAATATCTTGAATTTATCCTGAGAATTAAAACGTACCTACGGGACCGCCTCTCCTGGTATGCCCCACAGAGAAACTTACGGTCTTCAAATAAAAACATCTTGAAAGTCCCAGGCCACAGAGAAGTTAGGCTGGCCTCAACTAGAGCCAGGGCTTTTTCGGCCGTGGCTCCGATCTGGTGGAACACTCTGTCACAAGAGACCAGGGCCCTGCGGGACTTGACATCTTTCCGCAGGTCCTGCAAGACAGAGCTGTTCCACCAGGCCTTTGGCCAGGGCACAGCCTGACTCCCTCCCTCGGCAATCTTCACGGAGCTCTGGCCCAGTGGTTGCCAGTGGCTTGAATTAATTAATTTTATAATGAATGATTTTAGAGTGTTGTTTGTGCTGTACTTTTGTACTGTTTTATTGTTGTTAGCCGCCCTGAGCCCGGCTTCAGCTGGGGAGGGCGGGCTATAAATAAAATTATTTATTATTATTTATTATTATTATTATTATTATTATTATTATTATATTATACTGATAAAAATATGAATCACCATGGTCTTCACTGTTACAGTAAACTAGGTTTCAGTGTTCGTTGGGGTGATTCCAATGTTAGACACACAGGTAAACTTAAGTAGTCCACCGATCTCAAGGATGAATAATGACTTTGACTCATGCGAAAGTGTTTAAAAGCAAATGATACCTTCATTAGAGAAATAATGAATGCAAGTGACTTTACATGTTCTGCTTGATTTTTCTTCCGCTATAGCCATACAGTTATTCAGTTCCAAGCGTAGGTTTTTTTGTCGTTTTCATGTCTCCCTCTTCAATGCTGTACAAAATTAATATTAGCACAAGGCTTGAGTTAAAATTAGGAAAGTGAAACCATCAGGCCTGAATTTGGCCTCTAAATAGACTTTCATTATTACATTCCACATTTACATATTCTTCCAATTTATAATGAAAAGAATGCCATTGAATGAGTAGACACATTTTTCTGGTGAATTTTTTTGTACTAAAACAATATAATGTCAGAATATTCTTATGACAGAATATTTAGCTATGCTAAACAGGCATCTGCTATACCATTCTTCTGCAACATGCTGCATCTACTTAATTTTAGTTTCCCTGGACTATCTGTAACTGCATGTCTTCCCTGCACTCAGTTGAGTGTTAAACTACTATGCATTCATACCTTCTTTTCCACACCCAAGCACTTTTGAGTACTCAGTTGTTGAATACACTCTTAAAATAATTGCTTCTCTCATTGGCTTGAGTTAACTTCTACCTCTATTAGCCTGTCCATGCTTTAATATTAGCAGAGGGGGATTTCCCTCACTTTCCATTGTTAGGAGATGCTAATTTGGTAATGACATGGAAGAGCCTTCTCTGTGAAGCGCAGTCCTACACTCAGGATTTTTGACATGTACGAGCTAAATAAAATGTATTAGTTTGCTCAGGTACTTTAAATTTTGTTTGTAAAAAATGTATTCATGACTTTAAAATTTTTTAATGCATCATTGATTTAGCCTTCTCTGTTGAGCTATTTGCTGGTCTTTTTAAGAAAGAAAAAGGTTTTGTTTTGAAAAGGCTTTTATCAATAAATCTGTATCATTGAAGGGTGGCTATTAATCTTCAATCAATCAATCAATCAATCAATGTAATGCAGCCCAAACAAAAAGAACACTGAGAGTGTTTTCATCTGAACTGGTGTTTCAAAAATATTATACTCACAGAAAGATGACTATCAATACCACATTATTTAACAAAACCAGAATCTTACCGTTAGTTCTTCACTGGTGTTTTCTATCCCAGCTTGTGCCATTAGTCCAGTAACATGCTTCTCTAAATCATCTATGCGCTCGCCCATTTCATCTGGTAATAAAAGGTTAAAGAGCATTGTGGTTGTTTTCTTTGTCTTTAGTAATCAAGCAGTGGAAAGACAGATTGTCCTTTCACCAGGTATAGTCTAATGCTCAAAGTGACATGAAACTGAAGGACATGCCAGCCAAGAGTGGTTTTGAATGAGAAAACAGGCTGCAATCCTATATGCATGCTCGGTGAATTCAATGGAACTTACTTCTGTGTAGGCATAAGATTTTTGTTTTAAAAGCATTGGTCAATATAAATGACTGGTATAACTTCTCTATGGCCCTTTAATGGCCCTTGGTGGACTGAAGTAATAAATGAGAGCTACTGGGCTCCCTTATGTATTTGCATAAGATTTATTGGATTCCCATCACTGATTACTGTTTCAGGCAATTAGTACAATTTCTTTTTAGCAATTCTTATTACAATATATTTGAATGTATTTTTATCCAACTTTTAGAATCATAAGCAGTTATTTTGGGGGGGAAAATTGGTAATTATAAATTAAGCAGGTTACATAAATGGCTTCAAAAGTGTGATCAATCAGCATAATTTGTGATTAGTTTTAGAAAATAAACTGAAAAGGATATT
Organism: Podarcis tiliguerta; assembly: GCF_965153285.1. Lineage (NCBI taxonomy): Eukaryota > Metazoa > Chordata > Lepidosauria > Squamata > Lacertidae > Podarcis > Podarcis tiliguerta. Next base: position 55,921,369 of record NC_139540.1, on the reverse strand, counting down.
TCTTAGAAGTAATTTGTCCGTCAGTGCTTGAAAGTTTTCCTGTAACTGTTGTAGTAGATTTTCTGCCTGGAAAAAAAGATACTGTTAGCAAAATGTGTTTATGCTGTTGGAAAATGAGTCAATCAATTTGCTGTAATAAAATGGCATAAAAATAGTCCGCTTGGATTTTGTACACTGGGATAGGAAATGCTAGCTACATATTAAGGCTGACTAAAGGAAGGTATTGTAAAATGCATGGAAGAAACAAAGGAGAACAGCAATTTTGAACATTGGCAGAGGTTTGCGTAAAGTACCTTCATACAATGGAATATTTAGAGCTCCACATCCTTTATCTCTCTCACATGAGTCAGCTGAGGAATGGAAGAGGGAAAAGGTTGAGTACAGTGAGAAGGAAAGAATCCTGAAAGAAAAAAGTGGGTGTTTTAAACAAGTGCAGATATCTAGTAAAGTAGGAATGGAGGGACCCATGGGTGTAGCCAGGGGGAGCAGCTGCCCCCCTAAATCAAGTAAATAAATAAAAATACTTAACTGACCAATTGCATCGCAGATAACTCGGTTCTGCCCCCCAACACAATGTCTGCCCCCCCTAAAATAAACCCTGGCTATGCCCATGGCTCAGGGACCAAGGAAAATTGTGGTTTAAAACAACAGTACAGTAGATGTCTAGATAAAGTAAGGATAGAGGGACCCAGAGGAAAAGTAAGATTATGAATGGAAGAGCACAGTCCTATGGTCACTGAGAAACTTTCTTAAGGGCAAAGGATATTGTAGATGCCTCACTATGAATGTGGAGAGAGAATTTCATTCTTGGAGACCTCTTTGTTGTGGCCACAGAGGTTTCAGCTCTGCAGCACCAGTGCTCTGATGCAAGATGGTTCATTCTCTGGGGGAGGGTAGATTGAATGAGGCATTGGATCCAAAGTTTCCATTTCCTGGATAGACCATCCAAATTAGAAGAAAACTACTCCAACCCTGGAGCTGGTGTAGGGAATTTGTCCCATGGGACTCAATAGGAGCAAAACTGAAAACCAAATGAAACAAAAAACAAGAACACTGGAATTGTTGGGCGAAGAAAACTGAATGACAAGCCCAGTGGGACTCAGACACAGCGCTTCTTCCACCATTAAATCTGCCCACCCATCATGATGAGATTGCTCTGCCAATCTGTTTCAACAACATATTTTTTCTCTGCAACATTTCTGTTTACGTGTGAATGTTACTAATTGTTAGGATATTTCTGTTCCACCTTAAAAGGGAGCAGGATGTTTGTGTCACAGCCTGCGTATTTCCTGTTCACAGGATGTTTCTGTTGTGTCTTTGCTTTTGTTTCTCTCTGTGTGCCTGAGACACCGAAGCAGGCAGTCATGTTTTCTTTGTTCTGACCAACGCTGAATAAAATTGTAAATAATGCTCTCCTGCTCTTTCGCTGTGTGAATTCTGCTGCTAGAGCGTGCATCAGCTCTGGAATGTGGCAAGCTATTTCTGGGAGCTCGTGTCGCTAATTGAATGATACTGCGTGTCTACGGGAGATCGATGGACGTCCGGAGGCGGCTTGGGGGCCATGATGGACTTTGTCTCCCTGGCAGTATCCCAACACTAATATGCTCAGGGGTGGGGGCAGAAATGATTGCATAAGTGCTTGGCACACCAAGAATTTATATTTGACATGGAAGCTGTAATTATCAATGCGTAATTAAAAAAGAACAATGAAGCTCAAGGATGAATCCATTATGTAACATGCTATTGGGAAATGAGAATCTTGTAAGCAGAGTGTGCAACAACCATGTATTGTAAAGTTAGTATCTCTGTACCTGTCAGCATCCTAAAAATAGAAAACATGCCCATATCCAGCTGAGAGAGGATCATTGTATTGTATATACTTTAAAACTTACATTTACTCTACCAATTGTGATTAAGATATATAGAATTTAAGTAGGAACACTTTCCCTTGCGGCTTTTGTTACCTATAACAAATATGAATTTCTGTGTATGAACAGTGAAACAATCGGTTGGGGGCTATTAGTCCAGCAACCTTTTGTTGATTAATTAACTTAATGCAATATAGCAGTCTCATCAACTAAAAAGCTACAATGATAAGATAAGTGCACTGTTAATAGTTTTGAAATGCAATACAAGTCCTCATTCCCTCTGCAGCTCATGTGTACATCATCTAAGATGAGGGAAAACTTTCTTCCTTTAAAGCCGCTTTGTCTTGTATGCTGATTTTAAAGCCGCTTTGTCTTGTATGCTTGTATACGGGAACTGATTTGGCTAAAACCATTATTACGGTAATTGGCTAAGATTTCTTTGTGTAGCACAACCTATATGACACGCCTGTGAAGTACAAAAATGAAACAGGGGCAAGGATTAATTACTAAAATGAAAGTATCGTTTGAAGACTCCTGCACTTATCTGCATACTTCACATTTATTATCTCCTGGTTAGGACTGTGATACGAATTAAAAGTATATAGTTTCATTTCCTGGAGTAAAGGCAAAGCTGAAAGTGGTACTAACTACCAGAGTGGCAACATAGGACGTGAGACCTTCAGTTTAGAGGAATAACCGTGTCGTCGTCCCTTTTAAAAGCCTTTCCGTATTTCTGCCCTCTCTGCCTTCAGCTACTTTTTTCTGAGAGGCAAGAACCTTCCCCCCCCCCCTCTTAATGGACCGCCTTCCCTACGGCTCCAGGTTGGCGAAATCTTCCACGGCTGGATTTCTCCCTGACCCGCTAGTACCCCATTTCCCACGCCCCATTTATTGCCAAAGCAGCGACGAGACCCGTCCCCTCTCTCCACGCAGCGACACATTTCGTGAGGGAGGCGCAGCCTTCGGGCTAAAACCCACGCAGCCCCGAGAGGCGCCGCCAAGTGCGAGGCAGCGTCCAGCACTCACGAACTGAGAGAGCTCCCGGGCGCTCTGAGGGTCGTTGTCCGCCATCCTGTCCTCCTCCTCCCTCGCTGTGGTGGCGGCGCCGCCGCCTCGTCCCTCGCCTTCCCGCTCTTCCCTCCTCAAACGGCCGCTGGTTGGCAGGCCAGTGGGAGAAGCGGGAGCCGGCGGCGCGCGCCTTCAGCCCCGCGCCTGCGCGGCGACTGGGTAGTGGTGGCCGTTGAGCCTGCCCGCCTCCGCCCCCGTAGCGACCCGCCCGCGTGCCTTGTCGCCAGGCGGCAGCCGTTGATGGAAGGCCGCGCTTACTTCCCCCGCCAACTGCCAACTTCCAACGTTCAAGGCACAGCTTGGATGTTTCAATGAATAGTACAAGTTGAGGGATGTATTCATGCAGTGGTTTTTTTTCCTTTAAAAATGTTTAGGGGTACTCTCATTTTCCTACTCATATTGAAATACTGCCCCTCAATGAGGCCAAACTTAGATTCACACAATGTTTAGCGGTATGCGTCCCCCCAGAAAAAAAAAAATCACTATTCATGTATATAGTATTCCCTCTCGCATGTGGCTCTGAACATAAGCCCCCCTCCCCCCATCAAATATAGTAAAAACAACAAGAGAACTTTTCTATAAAAAAGAGAAAATACTTTTTAATTAATAAGAAAGTGCATAACATCAAGAAAACAAGGGAGAGGAGACATAACCCTGGTAAGTATGGTCATTTCATCATTATTTAAGTGTATGTCCCACGGTAGATGTGCACCACGCATGTCCCAGGGGAAACAAGGCTTTATTTCACCCTGGTCAAAGACCCCGTTTGGCACCCGTTTGCATACATAAACACACACAGGCTGGGAGCCTCAATGGCGCCCCTCAGTTTCAATAGCTAGCTGTCATCTGGCAGGGAAAGGAGACTATGGTGCTAGAGAAAACAAGTCAAAAGCCCTGCTGGACTGGCAGAACTGGTTTCACAGTTCTTGAGATCCTGACCATAATATTTGGAAGGAAACACAGGCCACATATCTCCGTGTTGTCAATGAGGAATTCTTTAAAGAAGGAGTGTCTGGCAACCATAATTAAGGTTGAAACGTACTCTCAAATGTTCCTGCTCACTCTTGAGTACACAGATGGCTTGCATTTGCTGAGAAAATATGTGTGAGAGACTGGCAGAACAAGTTATACTAGTACTGTAGATTGTGACTGCTTTTCTTTGAGCTTTCTGGGAGTCATCCAAAAAAACTGGATAAACGGATACCTAACTGAATATATCCGTATTTACAAAAACGACAAAGATTATTATTAAAAAGCTTATTATTGATGATTACATGCATATGTGTTGTTTAAACTTTATCATCTTAATCTCAACTGCATTTCTAGATTCATTATGAACTGTAAATGTCTCCATGTCATAAATGGCAACTGTGGGGAGGAAAAATTACTTGTCCAATGCCACACAGAACACCACAACTCATCTAGGGAGTCCCATATGTTGCTGAGCCGCAAACCAAAGACTGCCATTTTCTTCTTAATATGATTTGTGTTTTATTTTGGTCAGGAGTATGCTGGGCAGTATAGTTATAAAATCCCCTGTCCATGTTGGTTAGACATGACAAAAGATAAGGGGAAAAGTTTTGGATTGGCAATTGAGATGTGAGAACTGAAGATGGCATCCAATAGTAATGGAAGGATAGGTGAGATGGGAATGTGATTGAAGATGGAATGGTATTTCTCTGCCCACAGTTTCTTCCTGGTGGGGCAGGGACTGCAGCTTTCCAAAAGCCTTTGGCCCCTTGGCTAGTGTCAGAGGCCACCATGTGCTTCCTCCAGCTCTACAGATTGTATCAATCTGCAAAAATAATTGTAGGTGAAAGGCTGGCAGGAATACTTGTGGTTAAATTAGGCTTGATGGGAAATGCTGGATGTGTGCCATTTGATAATGAAGAGGGTGGGATATCTTAGTAAAAAAGAAAAGAAAAGAAATTGAGGGATGAAGCCTGCTTGTAAGGCTGCTGCATTGCCAAAGGTTAATTTCTTCATAATAATATTAAGAATTTATTATTTATACCCCGCCCATCTGGCTGAGTTTCCTCAGCCACTCTGGGCGGCTCCCAATCAAGTGTTAAAAACAATACAAAATTAAATATTAAAAACTTCCCTAAACAAGGCTGCCTTCAGGTGTCTTTTAAAAATAGGATAACTGATGAGAGGGTGTTCCACAGGGCGGGTACCACTACTGAGAAGGCCCTCTGCCTGGTTCCCTGTAACCTCACTTCTCACAATGAGGGAACCACCAGAAGGCCCTCGGTGCTGGATCTCAGTGTCTGGGCTGAACGATGGGGGTTCATCTCCTGCCTTCCTCTCCTGCAGATAATCAGTTCTAGCAGGACATTGTTTCCTTGTTCATGCACGGTTTGATAAAAGAAAATAAAGGGGGGTAGACTGTTTTGTGTGACTGGTTGAAGCTAGCTTCCATCATAGCCATTAAGAAGAACTGCATGGGATTCATTATAGTCAGGCTGTGATATGAGCAAGTGTGTGCTAGAACAAGATGCATGATGACTGCCACATGAGATGTGTGACCTCTAGCAACTGTGAAGTATATGCTGTTACTTAAGCTGACATAGAAAAGCTATTTATGGAACAAAGGTTTCTCTGACCCCTTGACAGTAATTTAGCTTATAACTGAGATGCATAAAATATCACAGATCACTTTAAAATAAAATACAAGGCACATTCCAGATCATTTTCAGGTGTCTGGTATTACTTTGCTATCAATATATCAGTAACATATTTCTTATATATATTTACTGAGTTGCATGAGAGACCCTCATGGTCTGTTCCAACTCTAGAATTCAATGATTTTATGTTTTGCTGCCCCAGCTCAAGGCTGATGTAGCAGAGGAGCCTGTCTCAAGCCTCCAATCTTTAAATGGAGCAGTTTAGGATTCAGCTGATCCATCCTCCACTATCTGCAACACTCCAGTTTTGTGGTCTTACACTGACTATCATTAGCAGAACTTCCACCACCAGTTGCTTCCTAGCCATCCATACTTTTACTAAGTGCTTCAGGAGCCCTCACACTAGCAGAGGTTTTTGGAGGGGTGCCTCTGTACAGCCATATCACTACTATTGACATAAAGGTTGTTATCCCATTGAACCGTGTTCTTCTTGGGATTGTACTGTAGCCTGAATTTTCTTTGGGAGCTGGAACCTCCTTTTTAGATATGACCATTTCAGCAACCATGTGAGAATAGAGTATACATGCACACAAAACAGTAACTGTGAAGTAATCTCTGAGGAATATCAGTAGCACTCCAGAACTTTACATTTCCTAGAAGGACTTAGAACAACACCTGGGGGACCACTAGTTCCCCAATCCCCAGCCCTGTTTTAGAGTGCTGGTTTTATTGACGTTTTGGCATTTATAACTCTGAATTCTGCTTTGGTTAAAAGCAACCTTGAATATAAAAAAGGGAATAAATACTATTACTAATAACGGAAGTCAATTATCCATCGGTTCACTGCTTCAAAGGTCATCACAAGTCCTGTTCGAGGCAAGAATTTACATACAGTGCATAAAAAATTGATAATTGATTGGGGGAACGGACCAGCAATTACTTTTTACCAATAGTTAAAAATAGGAAGTTCTCTGCTGTTGCTTTGGCGAGGATGACGTCATTTGAAAAGCCTTTTAGAAACACCTTCCTTGATGCTGCTCTGCGAAAAAACACTTTTTTCCTCTCCCCATATCTTGGGGAAAGCAATCCCACCAAGCACACTCCAGTACTCGCATGGCAGAGAGACTGGGGCAAAAAAGAAGAAGTACCGTTCTTAAAAAGACAAATAAACTGGGACGTCGCTTCCTCTTGCCCGCTTCTCCAAATCGTCGCGGACGCGTCTCCCGCTAGGACCCAGGAGTCGCGGGGCCGGGCGCGCGGGGCGGTTCCTTCCATTGACGGAGGCGCTGCTGGCTGTCGTGACGTCACATAGGCAGGGCCGATTCCCTCGCTGCCGAGCGCTCCTGCTTATTGTCGCCAACCGCTCAGAAAGAGCAGCGGCAAAAAAGAAGCTGCACGGCGGAGGCGCGAGCTGCTGCATCTGGGGAGGCGTCGCGGGCCGGGGGCCGGAAGAGGGGCGCGGGGCGGGTGGAAGGAGGAAGGTCGGTCGCCGGCGGCGCTGCTCCCTCAGGCACCCGCAGGAAGAGGAGGAGATGCGCGGGTTTCGGTGCAAGGGGCCCTCGGCGGCGTAACTGTTCCTGCTAAGGGGAGGCGAGAGCCGAGGTGAGATGGAGGCTGCGAGAGGTCACGTCCCAAAGCACTTTATGGCTGTTGGGGGGATCGCGCAGAGCTCCTTTTTCTTTTTGCATTTTGAGGCGGGGGCGGGGAGAGTTTGGGAGAGTTGCTAGAATGAGTATGAGGGAAGTCGAGGGTGCTTTGTGCTAGAGCAGGAGGCTGCCATTCAAAAGGAAGGCATCAGTCACTTCGGGATAAGCGAATTATGTCTCTCTCCAAAAAGTTCCCCTTCCTTTCCCGAACTGTTTTAAGGCTCTTCCTGTGAAGGCTGCGGCCAGTTCCCCCAAACCCTGCCTGTCCTCTGGAGGCTGAGATGGCTCAGCTGTGCGGGAGTCTCAGTCATTTAATTTCCCAGCAGTTCACAGTTGATCATGTAGGCTCTGTAGGATGCGTATATGGGAAGTCTGCAAAGTTTCCTCAAAAATAGAATGTAGAAGAGCTGCCCCAGCCACTCCTGTGCACCTTAGTCAAGCCATACTCGGTAGCACTTGACATGCCCTTTTCATTTCCTTCATCTGGTTTCTCTTTTTACTATAACTTCTTGGGATTCTCTCCTCTCTCTCTCTCTCTCTCTCTCTCTTTGGGTTTTCTGTTAGAGCCGTCACTTCCCTTTCCTTTCTCTATGGTCTTTACACCATACAAGCAGTTAGTGGGGTAATCAGATTTCAAAGAGATATATTTCACTCATTAATTGGTTAGATAATTGATTTCATGAGACTTTTCAGAAAGTGTTCCCAGTTGATTGGGCAGCAGATTTTAATTGATTTAAAATAAAAAATTCAACTAGTTATAAAAGTGCAGCTGGAAAGTGTTGTCTTCTAACAGAAATACCCTCTTCTCTCTCACACAGGAGGAAATGCCTCTGCAAAGATTATAGCAGCAGTGATATGTATATGTAATCTAAAAACATTTTTCTAGATTATTAGTTTGCACAGAAAAAAAATAGTAAACTAAAACTCACAATGACTGTCAATATCTTAATTGTTTATTTTGTAAGGGTGCTATAAAAAACTTATTACCAAACAGTTAATGAAAACTTAGGCCACCCACATTCATTTAATTAGGTGTCATCTCTAAACCTCATTCATGTGCTCCTTCATCCTTATGTTGTCAAGTAGATGTTGGTCTGAATCACATAACTATCTATTCCTGGTGAGATTTGTTCCAATTGAGCTGATTTTACTCATGGTTCAATGGTGCAGGTCATAACAATAATTTATGGCAAAAATCCAGTGAAATGATCAGACAAGCATTTGCTCACAACCTGAAAATGTATTGAGCCATTCACAAGATGCTTTCCACATAGGTTGTGTCATGTTATCTTCAGTTGGGGTGGGGAAAACATGTGCAGATGTGTGTTTGGTAATACCAAAAGAGATGGAACTTGAAGGCCTGGCTGTAAACACAGTCATTCTTAACCACAGAGAAGCAACTAATTGAAGAACTCTCTTGCTTTGAGTATGGTTTCTGCAGTACAGTGGTACCTCGGGTTACAGACGCTTCAGGTTACAGACTCCGCTAACCCATAAATAGTACCTTGGGTTAAGAACTTTGCTTCAGGATGAGAACAGAAATCGCACAGTGGCGGCAGCAGGAGGCCCCATTAGCTAAAGTACCTCAGGTTAAGAACAGTTTCAGGTTAAGAACGGACCTCCAGAACGAATTCAGTTCTTAACCCAAAGTAGCACTGTAGTTATCTTAAACAGTTATCCTAGCCCCTGAAAGTGGCTACATGTTACTTCTGTAAGTAATAATGGAGCATGCCAAGTAACTTGCATAGTCATCTTGCCTGCTGTATTGTTGTGGAGTAACCTGAAGACCCTATAACTACATTACTTTGCTACATTTTGAGAGAGCCTAATGTGTTGGAACCAGTAGCATAATGAATGAGCGGTCTTTATTTTCTGAAAAGCCTATAGTGACTGTGTGTGCATCTTTATATACGTTCTTTCTGAGAGGATTTTATTTCTAGGGATGCTAGACTTCCACAGTCTTGGCACTCAACCAATCCATTGTTGAACATGGTAGAAAAGGCACTGGTTGGGACTGGATTCAAGAAGGGTGACTTTCTGTGGTGCTTTGTGATTTGCCCAACTTGCTGTAACAGGAGATCATTTTCTACACAAGTACAAATTTGAGATTTTATCTTTGGTTTTTGTTTGTTTGTTTGTTAGGGCTGCATAAAGAAGGACACATGGAATGACAGATTGATTAGATATGAATAAAAGCCAATAAAGCCTGAGGAAGAAGTAAAAGGGGGATCCCTTTGCAGCAGCTGCCCGGATGTTAAGGGACTTCATATTGCCCATCATGGAGGCGGATGGCTGGGAGTGGCTAGTGGCTCCAATTCAGCAGCTGATATCCTGGGGTGCATCTGCAGCCATGGTGTTTGGAGGTGTGGTGCCATACATCCCACAATACCGAGATATTAAAAGGACACAGAATGCAGAGGGCTTTTCAACCTACGTGTGTTTAGTGTTATTAGTTGCAAACATTTTAAGGATACTCTTCTGGTAAGTTGACTCTTATACCACTTTGAATGTTTTCTCTATTCTTGAGTTTCTGGATGTTGATGTGAGAGATGCTGTGAGATTACGTGCCTTTTGGACATCACAAAAAAATCTTCACAGAAGGAACATAAAATCTGCTTGAAGATCACAATTCCTTTACTCGGTGGTTGATTGTGAACAGCTTTGTGAATTATCATTCATAAATTCTACATTGGTCATACAAAACTGAAGTAGAAGAAGGATTCATCCTAGATTTGATTCTAGGTCCCAATCCCAATCCACTCTGAGCTGCAACACATTGGCTATCAGTAATACAACAGCAGAGAGAGTAAAATATTATGGGAAAGTCTATTTTGATTCCGAATCTGAAAACTTTAATTTCACACACACACACACACAATATTTTTAAGAAAAACTTAAAATGGGAGAATAAAATAAACAGAATATTGAGTTAAAAATAGTTTCACAGATTTCTTGCTATCCATGTGAGTCACAGCATGCTTTGTTGCCCAGGTATACCCTCTTTTTGTTTTGTTATCCATTTGGCTGCAAACACATAGGGTTGGATCCAGACTTAATCATGCTTACTGATTTCAGTGGATTTACTGTAGGTATGGCTAAAGCTAAAAGCCCAACTATGTCTTATTAGAGTGAGTCCTATGCTTACTCCTATTTACTCTACGTGTGGTTTAGATTACAGCCCTGGTATGGATCTAACCCATAGGATTCTTTATGTAAGTGGTTGAGGGTCTGGAGCTGAAGAGATTTGTCTTCCTAATTTTTAGTTTTGTGTTGCTTTGCACTGTGTTCCCAAAAATAGTCTCTTGCTTTGCTTTCTACTGTTCCAGTTATGGCTGGAGTCCACAGAATGTGAATTTTTTGGCACATCTATTAGAAGGTTATGCTTATAAGTAACTCAGTAAATCTTGAGGCTGTCCTCTAACAGTTGATTTGTGTAGTCATTTATTGTAGAAATCTTCCGGGCTAATATATTCCTGTGTGCAAACTGTGGCCCTCCTACTGTTCTTAAAATATTTCCCACTTTTCTGCTCCTATTATACAGGTGTCAAAATGGGCTCCAGCATTAAAGCATAACCAATCCTTTATATGGTGAACTTTGCTTCACAATAAAATATAATTAACTTTGGGCACGATCCCTAACCAACAAATCATTTTATGAGAAGTTCAGTCTGAGGAAGAGACAAAGAGTAGTGGACTGATGCCCCACCCACCAACCTCAAAGAAGATTATTCCACATAGCTTTCTTGCATCAAGATCCTAAAACTTCCTAATTTAAATAATAGAGTTCAGTCGGCCTTTCCCATCCCGATACCCTCCAGATATTTAGATTACAACTCCCATCAGCCCCAGCCAGCTTGACCCAGGAGTGAGGGCTGATGGGAGTTGTAGTCCAACAACACCTGGAGGGCAGCAAGTTGAAGCAGGCTGGTATAGTTAATTGGAGCAATGAGTGCAACGGGCAAATCTGATGTTGTTGCTGCCTTTCCCCCCAATGGTTATAGTCTACTAACAAGTGAAAAGTGCATAGGGTAGCTTGATTATCATCATTCAACTTCATGGTTTTGTAACAGTATTTTATTATTTGTTTATATAAAATGTTTATCCTGCCCATGCACCACTTGGGATTAGGCACTTGAGATATTTACAGTAACTTGTTGGATAGAGATAGAGATACACAAACAAACCCACCGTGTTTGATTGACTGTTTTGAATTATTTCCTATGTCTGCAAACTTTTGCTTGAAAAGCCATAGCTAGATAGATGTGTAGTGCATGTCACCCTGATATGTCTCAAATAGCTATTACAAGTTAACGTATTTTACAGTATAGTGAAAGAGTATTTTGCCATTGGGTCCAACCATTGCTTTGACATGCTGCTTGGTTCTATTGTTATGCTTGTAGGGTTACACTATAACACATGCTATTTTTTCTTCTAGCCTTATGTTTCTTTACTGCTTTGGTCTATTTGTATAGTTACGTTTTTATTTGGAACATTGATTCCTTTCCCTTCATAAAATGTAAACATCATAAACCAGGAAAGTTCCTACCACAAAGGAAACATAAGAAGAAGAATCTGATTACGTGGACTTTAGTTCACAAAAGCTTGTGTCATTATAAATTTGGTAATCTTTAAGGCCTCACAAAATGTTTTTGTTTTTGCTACAGCAAATTAACACAGCCACCTCTCTTGGAAAATAATGTTATAATTTAATAGTTCTGCCACAAATCTAATATTTACAAATTATTTCTAACTCCAGTTTTTCTGGGATAGTAGTATGTGGTTCTACTGTCTGCAAGAGATACAAAAACAAGTAGTTTTAACTTCCTGTCCTGCACTCTCATCATCTTATTATTGATCTTAAGGGGTGTTTTCCCCATGTCAACATCTTATTTTTATTACTGCAACTAAGCTATTTATTTATTGATCCATGAATCTTGGGGAAATAACCCATCCCCCGATTTTAATTTGTTTATGGATGGCCATTTAGGTCGGCTTGCTATAGCTCTCATGGATGTAATGTGAAACCAGGAATTTGGACACAAGCCAAATGTTACTGAAGAGTATTATTCTCTGTTGATTGCATTGGATTGCACTGTAAATCCAGCATCCGACCTTCAGAGGATTGGCCACTGTCCAAATTCATCTTGTGTCGCCTGAAGGAGAATAAGATGGGTGCTGTTAGCTTTTTAGTGGTGTGTGTTGTAGGTCAAAAATGTTAACTCATTAGTCACTTTTTAAACATGTGGAATTGTAACTGGATTTTCATTTATACCTTTCCCTGTTTAAAAGTTGTTGAGAATTCAGTGACGACAGAGAAAGCTTTGCTACTTGAATCAGCATAAACTGGCTTTTAATCAGCACAATAGTCAGTCAGTTGTAATCCGTTGTGTGGTTATGCTTCTGCTATGCTTCTACTAATGGTCATAATTTCATAGATGTATTTATTTTTGTTTCATAGAATCATAGAGTTGGAAGGGACCACAAGGGTCATCTAGTCCAACCTCCTGCAACGCAGGAATCTTTTGCTCGATGTGGGGCTTGAACTCACAAACCTGAGATTAAAAGTCTTGCACTCTGCTCTGGCTGAGCCAAGTCTATGATGTTCATGCTTAAATTATAGAACTTCTGGTGCTGATTGAAATTGCATCTTAATTGATTATCAGTAATGCTATGAACCAGACTCTGTAAACTCAATCTAAAAACTGTTTCATGAAGTTTGTTTGAAAGACTTGCGTCTCAGCTAAAAATTTGTCATACAGTACATTCAAACTTTCCCTCCACAAATTAACTGGTTTGGCATAATGGTGGTAAGGGGAAACTTTGTGGAAGTTGAAAAAAGTCTCAAGCTGTAGAGAGGACGATGCACACTTTGCTCCCCAGGAACTTGTTGGAGAGGCAAAAAAAGAGAAAAAGGTCTGGGATGCTTGCTGTAACAAGAGCAGCATTTATTGCTGCGGGACCTGAGGTGGATTAAGTTTTGGTTGCAGAGATTTAATGAAACTAGGGCAGATAGGCTGGAAGGAAACAAACAGGACTGGGAAGAAATTTAGGGTGGAATTTAGTCAGGAAAAGGCTTACAGGAAAGAGAAGACAAAGAGCCATAATGAATTAAAAACACACCCACGCACCCAAGTTTGGGGAAGTGAGGTTTGGTAAGACATGGAGGCAGACTTCAGGCAAGAGGTATTGTCTGGCCTGTCAGAAGCATCTTCCAGCATCCCTCTACAGCAGTGACTGGGAGACAGGCAATGCAATATGAGCAGCCAAACTACACCCAGTTATGTTTATTTTAAAAGTCAGTGGGGCAAGGTTGATTTATGACAGGTCTTCAGGAAAAATAAAACGAGTGAGCAAAGAAGCAGCCAAGTAGAGTCAGTTTGGTAGTGGTAGGGAGCAGATATTACTCCAGGCATAGGCAAACTCGGTCCTACAGATGTTTTGAGACTACAGTTCCCACCATCACTGACCACCGGTCCTGTTAGCTAGGGATGATGGGAGTTGTAGTCCCAAAACATCTGGAGGGCCGAGTTTGCCTTTGCCTGTATTACTTATACTGTATATCCCATTTTTCTTGGGGAAAGAAACCTCTCGGTTTCACATTCCATATTTATAACTTATTCATGGGTGGGCAGGACAGATTTGTCAAAGGATGGAAAAACTCATGTTGCTTCTCAGCAGTATGTGTGTGAGAGAGGTGGGTGGGGGGAGAGAAAGAGAAAAAGATCTAGGTCACATACTGACATCTGGGAAATTGCAAAAAATTGACTGAGGCCACCCAAGGGTAATGAAATGTCTTGCTTATTAAGAATTTCTGGGTCAAAGCTAAAAATAATATTTTTTATTAATATAAATAATATTTTTTATTAATAGTGAAATGTCTCAGCATTAGGTGCCACAGTGTAAATTAGGCTCTGGGGTTCACTGGACCCTCTAAATTATAGCTGGAAAGAAAGACCACAATTGGCTTCAGGGTTTTTTTAAACAGAAAAATATTGTTTAACAACAAAACTGTTGAGATACATTTGACACCATAATTTTAACTGGGAAAGTGTTAAAACTCTTGTGTTGAAGAGAGCACCTAGCTCAATAAACTACTACTAGAGTGTTTCTCAAGTTCTGTAGCAGCATAAAAATTGAATTTATAATGGAGATAAAATTCTAAGGTTTTTCCACCTTTCATTCATTTATTTATTTACTAAGTTTATACACTTGTAAACTGCTTAGTGGTTTTATAATCAAGCAGTATATAAACTTTGTTAAATAAAAAAAATTAGTATTTACTAGACTTCTAAGTGGTATAATTTTGAGAAAATTGGTGGAGATAAGAGTGGACTCCAGTTACACTCTGAAAGCCATCAGGGATCAGAACTGATGGCTTTCTAGATGATTTGGGACTCTAGATCCAATCACTGTCGGCCAAACACAATTAAGAGAGTTCAGGTAGCTCAGCCAACCTCAGCAGGCTTGAAGTCTGCATCTATCAGCTGATTTGTAATGGCAGCAAAGCTGCCTTCCTAGTTCACAATCAGGAGCAAGTGTGGTGTGGAAAACTGTCTGTTGGGTCAAATGGGGACCTGTGCTGTCTCTAATTAGGCCTGTGAACTGGAGGTTTCTCACCCCTGTGCTAGTGCCTGCTACATGTCTACATAATGGAGGGTGTGATAATGACAGTAATTAAATGGAATTAGCATAGGATAACAGAGGGTTTTTATGGAGAAGGGTGATTGTTATGATTTAAGACTCCTTAAAAAAATTAAGTTGAAAGTGAGAGCTTCCAATTTTCAGGCATATGTTTCCTACAGTTCATTTGCCTTTTGGCCATAGGCCATAACTGAATTTAGGATGATGAAATACATTAACCTGGCACTAACTGCAATATACGTAGAACTGCAAATATTGCAGATCCAATAGTCTTCGGAATAGTCAGCGAATGATACAGCTTTTTTCCTTTTATAACCCTTCAATTTTGCATGTGCTTACCCATGAGATTTATATGGGGATTATGGAGGCTTCTATGCAATTCAGGAAGAAGAATTTGGATAGCAGCCAGTTCTTATTGAAGGTCATGCCCAGGTTTTATGATTAGGATTTAATGTAGTCATAAAAGGTAGACTATCCAGTAACATTTGTCTGATATCCAAATCCTGATCCACAGGAAACATAGCTAAAAGACAGTAGTAAATTAATTTCTTTTGGATGGCTTGTTTCTTAATTTCACCCTTAGCTGATTTCCTATGCTTCCTAAATTAATTTTTGCTTGGCTCTCAGTAATACTTATTGAAGATACGCGGCTGCCTATTTTTAGCGTACTGTTGCTATGGTGCTTTTATCAGCTACCCTAACTCTGGACCCCTGTCCTTTACCTTTTTTTTAAAAAACATCCTAGGCCTTCTTACCAGTCTTCAGCCTCCTCATCTGCCACACACCCAGTTGCTCCTCCTACCATCTTCTAAACTTGCTTACAGAAGCGACACTGTTCATAAACATATCATTTCTAGCAAGTCCTCTCAAAGTACTAGAAGATTTGTGAACATCATGTGCTATAACTGTGGGAAGCTTGTTTGAGTTTGGAAAGGAGGAGGACAGAACTAAAAGAATCTGCTGTTTATGGTGTAGCGTTTTCCGTGAAGTTTCTTGGTTAGTTTTCTCTCCCTCCCCACCCCACTTGGGACCTAACTTAGAATTGGATTAAACTAAAGCTCAGCTTTGGAATATGAGAATAATAAAGAGTGATAAGCATCATGCAGAAACCTTTCCTTCACCACTGTAGACTTGCTGAAACTCTCCCCTAATACACATGTTGTACATCAGAAAACAGCCCCTCCCCATTTCCAATATGGTGCATAGCATGTGACACAGGTTGTATGTGCATATAGCATTATCTCTGTAACCATTTTTAAGGTGAAAGGTTTGCGGAGATTAAGTGCAGCATATATGTGATTTTCAGCATGTTGGGTGTGACTTGTCCCTTGGTAACTGTAGCAAATCCCCATTTGTCTGAAATCAGGGAAAGGATTGCACATATTGCACACATTCACATGGTTGGGTTGCTAGTAGGTTTATGTGTGCATGTGCAATATATATTTAAGATAATCTTTTGGAAGTTAGTTGTTCCTGTGAGAGTGTTTTTCAATTATTATTTTTAAAGCTTAGGAAGTGAAGAGATCTCCCTCTAGTGGTTTTCACGAGAGAGACTGAATTCTATACATCAGTTTAAACTTAGGGGAAAGCATTCTTCTTGTTAAAAGCAGTTCTTGAGAAGATGAAGTACTATCCCTACATAACTTCATTTGTATCACGTGACCCCAAGAAGCACAGAAGAAAGGTAGTCATGTCCAACCATTTCACTGTAAATATCCTCAAAAATCCTCTGATTTCATCATTACTTCAATGAATCAGTGTTAGAAGCTGACATAGGAAAGCTAGGAGCTAAATAGTACCTTAAACACAACAATGGAATGTCCAGGCACACTTTTTTATAACAAGAATACAAAGCCACAAATGAATGAACTGCAGCTAAAATATTATGTTCATTTTTCACATGGTCTCTAGTCCTTCCCTTGCCCACCTCCCCCTAATATTCTTAAGAGGGTCTCTTCTCCAGTTTTCAGAAAGTAGCTGGAAGTGAGTAGGCAGGAAAAAGGTCCTCCTTTCCTTCCACTCTGCAGTTTTAATCTGAAATCTTAGGGACACTACAGCGCCCAGAGCTCAGAAACTGCTTGGGCTAATGAAATTCCTGGTCGCAAAATGCGCCTAGAACAATGGGAGTTTCAAACACTGCAATGAATCCTTTAGTTAACACAAAGGATAGCCCCCCAGCTAAGCAACTTCTTTGGGATTGTTTCCTGGGGTGGTTGTTCCCTGTGGGGTTGTTTTAACAAAATTAATACCCTCAATATCCTTTTCTACTGGTCAGAAAGAGACACGTAGGGTGGACCTGAAAAAAACCTTTACATCTCCCCTGGGAGGAACCTATGCCCCTAGAAAGAAGTGCACATCCACATTTGAAAAGTCCTGCTTTGAGGGATTTTTTATTTTTTAAAAAGTTGGCCATTGCTGCAACCCAGCCTGCATTTATCGGGAAGTGACCCCATAAACTCAGTAGGACTGACTTCTGGTTAGCATTGTGCTGCAATGTTTTGTTCTTGTCTGGTGCTGCAATAGCCCTGTCTTGGCTGCAGGGACATAGGAAGCTGTCTTGTCCTGAGCCAGACTCTTGTTTACATTGAGTGGCATTGGCTCTCCAGGGTTTCAGAGAGGTGTTTCTCCCAGCCATACCCAGATTTGCTGGGAATTGAACTTGGGACCTTCAGCATGCAAAGCAGTTGTTCTACCGCTGAGCTTTGGCCAGCTTGCAAGCAGCAATGCATCCTAGGGTTAGGGCTGTGTTGAATAACACTTGGGCTAGTATGGAGTATAAATGTATTAACATAGTCCAAGTGGAATTCTTTGATCCACATTTGTGTGCGTGTGACTATTTCTGTTGAAGTTGGTAGAATGAATGTTCATGATTTGATTTGTCATCTTTTCTTCCAGGTTTGGGAGGCACTTTGAATCCCCTCTACTGTTGCAGAGCATCATTATGATAATTACAATGTTACTGATGCTGAAACTGTGCACTGAAGTACGTGTGACAAATGAGCTGAACATAAAACGGCGCTCCTTTTCAGGTTAGTTGAAGCCCTTGGCTAGTGAATCTATGTACTGTCCTTCCCTTCTGCATTTGTAGTTGGTGGTTTTTTTGTTATTGAACTGTAATTTTGCACATGTTATATAAAACTGTCTTTAAAATAATAATAATAATCCTGTACTAAAAGAACATTCAGCCTGACTTGTGGTAATGGGCTGTTTTTTTGGAAATTTGTTATTTGTTTTTAAAATGCTTTGTTATGAATATATCAAATCCTATTCAGTAGCTGGCATCATGTTTTGTTGCAAAAGTTAATTCAATTGAGCTCTGGGTTAATTGCAGAACAAAATGGTATTTTGCCTGTAGGAGAAGGGTGGTCTCACTTTTTGATCTCCAATCCTAAGAGCAACCTGATACTTTCCAGGCTGTAGTTTTAATTTGTTTTGATTACGTCTTTGTTGGCTGTCAGTTTGTTTTGATTCTTCAATATATGCTTACTTAAAAAAGAAAATGCTGCAATCCTAAAATGCAAGATAGCTGCCTTAATTTATGAATTGCTTGGCCTAGGGCATTTACATTTTCTAATGAAATATGCTATGAGATCATGTGAGAGAATGAAGCATATTGTAGCACAAAACTCACTCTGTGTGCTTGTATTTGGGTCAGATGGGGGGAATCCTTTGGAGCTTTTCTTCTGAATGTTGGCACCATGGAAATGATCAGCACAAGGTATTCCTTGATTGTATTCAGTCATTTGCATATAATGGAGCAATACCCTTTTCCCCAGGAGGAATAAGGAAAGGTGGTAGGAAGAAATGCTTTTCTGTTAATTCCAATTAAATATCTTTTAAGAAGATAACTTTGGGAAGCTGGAAATAAATGTTGAAATTGCGAGCAACTTCTGCTCTGCTTTTGTATGGACTTTTGGGGGTCATGGCTGAAATTCAATAAATAAAAGTTTCCCTCTCACATTTTCTCCATCACATTGATATAGTTATCAGGCC
This sequence comes from Podarcis tiliguerta, assembly GCF_965153285.1. Classification (NCBI taxonomy): domain Eukaryota; kingdom Metazoa; phylum Chordata; class Lepidosauria; order Squamata; family Lacertidae; genus Podarcis; species Podarcis tiliguerta. Next base: position 55,902,526 of record NC_139540.1, on the reverse strand, counting down.
AACAGACTAGAAGAGCCATTCCTCCTGCTGGGTTCCTTTTTGCTCTTGAAATAATTCTCTTTACAAGTCCAGCCTAACCCCCAAAAATATCATAGGGCTCATACAAGTGTAACTTCCAGCTGCTTTAGAGCTAAATTAGAAGTGGTGTTAATTGTGTGAATGCAAATAATGTGCATGCATTTTGTTATGTAAATAGCCACAGGAAAGCCTGAGCAGGTTTGGGATCATGAAGGGTGAGGAGGGGTAGTTTAACTCTTTATTTCCCACCACAGTCCTAGTAAAAAGGTCTCTGTTTAATGCTGTTTGCAATTAAAGGAAAGCTTCCATTGGATTCTCACACTTTACTGTGATTGCTGTTTACACAACAAGAACCTGAACATTTAATTGTGTTTGCACAATTAATATCATGTCCTGTTTCACCTTTGTGGTAATACTTTACTTTCTGGAGCAATGTGTACAGAGAGCTCCCATTTCAAAACCCTGTTGGCGGCTGTTTCCTCAAAATTCAAGACTTTGAATCTTGGAATGTATCACAGTTGATCTGTGAGTTTCTGATATGCCTGCTATGTTGCTGCTGAAGAAGAAGAAGAAGGAGAAGAATAAGAATAAGAAGGAGAAGAAGAAAGAAAATGAACACCTGAAACACCCCTGTAGCAAACACTAAGGCTACAGTTCTATATATGATTACCTTGGTATAAGTCCCACAACTTAATGAGGCTTGCTTCTGAGTAGACATATATGTAATTGTGATCTGTCTGTTTTTGCACTTAATTGACTAGCCTGTACTAGCTAGGTCACTGTGTTCCAGTGTCGAAAAGCTGTACAGTTGTTCAGATTTGATATCCTGAGTGTGTGTGTGTGTGTGTGTGTGTGGTGTGTGTTTGTAGCCCAGGTATTAGAATGCAAAGTTAGGCTAGCCAATGTGCAGGTAGAATCAAGGTTAATTCAGCCATGGAGCTGACTAGAACATTGATTTTGTTGTTGCCTTAGAAGAAGCAAAATAAAGTAACAGAACCTCTGCAAGCATATTAAATTCCTTGATTTGCAAAACTTTCATTCATAATTCATAATTTACAGAACGCAGAATTGAGGTAGCTGCCCAGAATTTAATTGTGTTAAGCACAGAATATACACAATCATGGCTATAGAGTTTAAATTAAGTAATTGTTGGTTTTGTAGCACTCTGAGGAAGTGTGTGCAACTGTTTATCTCAAGTGGAGTGAAATAACAAAGAATCCAAAATTCTGTAACTCACTGAAGTTTGAACATGGAACATGTAATGTACATGGTCACTGATTTACAATCAAGCCATCTATCCCTAAGTAATGTTTATCAAAATGCTGAGGGTAAACTATTTCATGCTGTTTTAACTTCCGTAAGCCTTATAGTGAAACATTCTGTTAAATTTTCTTTGAGAGTAGTGTAAAAAGACAACATAATTCATGTTTGGTATTGATGTATATGCTGCATTAAATACTTGTTCAAGCTGTGGATTCTCTTATGTTTATGTAAATATATATTTCAGATTATTTCTCAGATGTTTTTTAAGCAGTGCGTTGTGACTCAATTATTACTGCATCTAGCTTCAAAATCCAGGGGAGAATGTCTTGTAGACAGCACAGGAACTAAAATAACCAAATCCTTCCAGCATGACTACCAGCAAGATATACTAACCCTGAACTAATTTAGAGCAAATTAAGAGGCTGGCTATTATATGGAGTCAACTAGTCTGTTTTGTCTTTGCTTTCTCTTCAATGTTTTAATGTAGCTGCAGATAGTAAGGATGAAGAAATCAAAACACCTCCCAAGAGATCCTTTCTGGGTATGTACTTTACAAACCCAAGCTGCATGAGGTTGCCATCTGAACACCATCTGTTCTTCACTGCTTTTTATTTTTACTTTTTGCCCTTTTAATATTTTTGTCGTGTTAGAAATGAATGCATGATTATCATTTCTACGAAGACGATGCTTGTGCTACATTTTTCATAATAATAAAATCCCACTTCAGTTTTAACACTGACTGAGGAAAAAGATGCATTCAGGTTTGCTCCTCAAGCAAGTTTTTACTCCTTTCCACACATTTTATCTTCAAAATATTATTCTATGTTAGTTTCCTGGCCAATTTTTAGGTCCCTTGATGTGCACATTCTTAATTGATCTTTATCCCCTTTTTTATGCACTCAGTAATAATGTTGTATTCTTCTCATGCCTGAAGTTCAAGAGTAAGAGTTCCATAGCCAGGTTGTTTCAACTTCCCTTGCCAGCATCTGGTAAATTGTAGGAGATGGAAAATAAAATCCAGGTGATTTATGAGATATGGCACCTGCAGATGTTGCTATTGCATTTTAGAGCTGAACAGATGGGTTTCTGTGTGACAACTCTGCCACAGAGATTAAATATAATCCAAGCCTATAATAGGTTTGAATCTGTTGCAAGACTTGAAGCAGCCAGAAGAGAATGGATTTCAATAGGATGCACTTTTTTAAGAGGCTGCAAAGTATTTTACATTCCTTACATTTTGGAATTGGAGGAAATAACATTTTCTCAGTGTGCAGGTTTAATTATTGTATTGTTCAGAACATTTCTGCTGCATCTTTTTCCAAAAAAGGGTTTTTCTTTTTTGCAAAACCTTTGCTGCATCTTTTTTTGTTCTTTGATTTCCATCATTAGCTTGTAGTGATCTTTACCAGTGTGCTGTGCAAAGATCTACTAACTCACAGGATGTAAACTTGCTTGAAACTCCCTGTTTACATTTCTGCTTCCTGTCTTATTTGTGGTGCATGGTTGAAAACAATAATATGTTGAAGTTTAGAAGGTTAGAAATATTACTCATTTGTCTTTTTTCCTGTAACACAGAAAAAGGTTACTAAAGTTGTTTTATTAGCAAGTGTTTCAAGTTAAAAATATAAATAATACAGCCTGAGAAAGTTAAGTGTTGCATTAATGCATATTTATTTATCAATATTCAACTAGCAGACTTGCCAGCTAATTTCAGTATCAATCAGGGCATGTGCTGGGAGTCACACAAACCTGGTTCAAGGTTTAAATGAAAATGTGCACTCTGTGAATGTGTGGAAAAGTAAGTGCTTTAGCAAAACTTGCAGATTGTGGGGGCAAAAAGCCAAATATTTTTCCTCAGTGGCTCAAGTGTGCTTACAGGCCTGGCTCCAGCTCATTAAAATGGGTGCGCGAGTTCTCATCATGCCTACTTGAAATGGATATGTAGCCTTCAAAGGTGAAGAAGAGCTTTGCCAAGTATGCTTTCATGCTAGAATCTGTGACTAAGCACACTCTGTATAGTCGCTTGCAGTTGCAGACAACTGATAAAGAAGTGAGTTGAAGGAGATGGGTACTTGCATCCTATAAAAATGAGAATGGTGCAGCCTGTTCACCAGAGGGTAGGGAAGTGACTCTTACCTTTAAACAATAGGTGACATTTCAGCTGCACAAAAATCAGAGGGTGATGTATATGTGCATGTTAATATGCGGCATTTTATATATGTGTTATATCTGTGTTTGTGTGTGTGAGGAGGCCATGGAGCAGGGCCAGTGAGGGGTGTGGTCTGGGATGGGGCATGATCTGGGTAGAGTCCCTGAGGGTCAGGTGGTACTTGGGGCTCAACCTCATGGACCAGTCCCTTAGAATGCCACTGGTGGGCAGGGTGTTGTGATGTCGCCTACTGATGATATTGCCTGGGGTGAATGCAAAGGGAAGAAACCAAGTAATGGCCAGTGAGGTGAATGATTTGCATATTTCTGCCATGCCATTCAGATCAATGTTATACATTCTCCCACACTGTGCATGTTGCCAACCAGTTGGGAAGGAGCATGTGACATTCCTCACTTTGCTGGCTGAGAAGCTGCTGTGCATAGATCTTCCTGAAACAAAAACTTTTCTATAATGGGATTCCTGAATACAAGGAAGGACAATTAAGTTAAAGAGAACTATTAATCATATTCTGGGGTTGTTTGTTTCCTCTTTCTGTGAGCAACAACTTGTTTTTTTCTCATATTTATATAATTTTTTATATCTAAATTGTTGTGCGTCAATTGAATTATGAGAGTTGTTTATGCCTGCATATTGCAGAATGCACTTTAAAATGTATGTGTTGCTAAAATAAATACTTTCCATTTTTTATTATTGAAATTGGTTAAACCAGAGTTTTTAGGTGATAAAACAGTTTTGTAAAGTGCTGTTAGCTCAAAGAAGGATGTGTTCCACTTTATCTGAGTATCCGTTGTCCTTGGAAACTGTCACTACTATTTCACGCTATAGTATATTAGAGTGACAATGTTACCTAGGGGGTTTAGATGAATAGAAGTTCAGTAAACCTGATATATGATATTGAAGCTGTCATTTGGTATTACCTTCCAGTCACAAACTGAGCTACTTCCTTATGCTCTCTCTGAGGTCCCTCTTGAGCATATTTGTCAGCAGTCTAGCAAACCACTTAGTGTCATTGATTCTTCTACACCCAAAAAGAAAAATTAGGAGAACGATTTTAACTAGTACTTTATTCTGAAAGTGGACTCTTTATTTTCTTAAGCATATGGATAGCTTTCTGTTTTCGAATAGAAACAACTTGGGAAACAAATGAAGAGCAGAGATAATGAATAAAACATTTCAAGCAAATTTTAATATTCAAATTAAGCCTTTGGTCCTCTTAATAAATTAACAGAGTATTTTTTTATTTTAAAAAAACTTGATTCCCCCCATTACATTGTTTAACTCATCCGTGCTAGTGATATTTTGAAGGTGATTAATGTTTTCCTTTAAACAACAAGTTACACACTTGTAACATGTTTGGATTATCATCTTAGAAGAATCATTCTCTGAATCAAGAGAATGCTAGCTGTTTACAACAATGCTCTGAACAAATTAGTCATTTGTTAATGCTGTTGCGGATTTAGTGTCACAGGTGAGATGAAAAGTTTGCTTGACCGCTAACATTATAGTTCTTGTAGACCTCCTGCCATCCCCAGCCAGCTGATTTGGTAATTACCAAGGAAATTGGAGAACTAGAGTCTCTAGATTTTGAGAAGCTAAATTCCTTTTATTATATGGATCTAGTAATGATATCTCATGGCAGTTCATGGATACCCTGCTGCAGTATCTAGCCATTCTTGGTTGCCATCAAAATTCCTCAGTTGTGTTTGCAATCTGCACATAGAGGATAATGCTAGACCTCTTCTCCCCCGTTCCACTAGTCATAAAGTGTGTTCAAATTACCTTGCTCAAGATTATTGGCATCTCTGTGGCGCAATGGTTCAGTGCGTCTGGCTGTTAACCAGAAGGTCGGTGGTTCAAGCCCACCCAGGGACAGCTGCAGGCAAGATTCCTGCATTGTAGCAGGTTGGACTAGATGACCCTTGGGGTCCCTTCCAACTCAATAGTCTATGTTTCAATGATTCTGTCTACACTTCCATGAATATATGATACTAGTGTGCTAATACTGCATGCAGTTTGGTTTTGGGGAGGCGGGTTCAAACACTATTGTCTACATAAGGATCAATAGTGTCAGGAAGGGCAACCAAACTACCTCCAAACCAGTCCTCATGCTTTTATCATCAGTGAACCTTCCACTCCCTCGAGGAAATACCTGTCATATGTAATGGGGTAGCCAATGTGGTGCCTTCTAGATGTTGTGGGTTTAAGTTTCTATCACCCCCAGCAACTATGGTCAGTGGTCAATAATGATGGGAGTTGTAGCCCACAATATCTGGAATGCCCCACATTGGCTATTCCTGTTTTTAATGTGTGATGTAATTGTGAACATTTGTAATGGGACCATTTTCCATCTCTAGGACTGGAGTATTAGGGCGCTTGTTCGTACTGGCTGCTGCCAACTCAGCATGGGAGTGCTATACCTTTTAATCATAAAATTTCATTTATATAGTGCTTTAAAATAGTGCCATGGCTAAATCCATTATTTTAATTTTGGTGCTGGTATTTCCTCCCTTTTTTTGCCTTAATCCATCTTCCTTGGTTGTTTTTTTTTAAACGATTGCTATATATATGTGGAGAGAAAATTATTGCTGCATTTATATGTTCCAAGTTATACACGTGTACAAATTTAAAATGATAGGATGTACTGAGGAGCTGGGGGGCGGGGGGAAAGCTGTGCTGATTTAAAAACAACCAGGTGGCACCACTCACCTCTTCCTGTTTTTATAAAATGATCTGTCCTCACTTCCTCCACCAATTTCCTCTCCTTTCTCGTCTCCATCTGCTGAAATGATCAGCCAGCTTCCAGTTATGAATGTTAATTTAGTTACCATTTCATAGAGATTAATGAGGGTCAAAGCATTTGTGTTGCTTGAGAGCCACTGCTTCAGGCTCCCTCAAGAAGATGATCCTCACTTAGATATATGGAATTAAATATGTGACTGCCTTAATTGGTTGATACCAGAACGCATGAATATTTCAACAATGGATTATCTTGCTTCTGCCGTGTATTGAAAAGTCCTACTTCAAGCAGTTATAGTTTTGGAGCTCAGCCTGTTGTTCCTGACTGCTTTCTTCTGTTACTAGAAGCCAAAATAGTGAACCAATTAACATGGTATTACCCGTCAAAGCAAACAATAGAGAGAGAGAGTGTGTATGTCTAAGTCCACTATTTGAGTTCAGCTGAGGTGCTTCTCTTGCTAGCATTCCTTTCCTTTTCCATAGCCAATGATGAGACTAAGCTGAGCATTCAGTTGTTTCGGAATTTAGTCTGATTCTTAATTTCAGGAATCTTCCATCCTGAAACTGGTCAAAATAAGGAGATGGAAAAGGAAGATGACTGTGATTAATTCCAGACACAGATCATATAAGTGCTGATGGTGTACGGTCTTGCACTTTGAAAGATCACTTGGTTTTGAATTCAAAAAAGAGCATTTGTGGGTAACAGGAAACACCCGCCCCCCGCAAGAGTGAAACGAGGTCTTATTAGAAAAGAAAAGAAAACCCCAATTAAACTTCTAAAAAAGATGCAACTGCTGTATCTAACCACATGAGGGTGCTCTTAGATCTTGAAACTACTGTTTTCAGTTTGTATAAGTTACCGGTAAATTTCAGCTCTTAAGGGAAAACAAGAACCAATATTCTTTGGTATCCAGGGTTCTGATAGTTGATGTAATTGGTAGATGTAGCTCGTCTGCAGCATTCAAATGTTAGGATTTACAGAATAGGGGAGGAACGATGAAAGGAGGGAATCAATTTGATTTTTTATATTTGGAAAAAATATACAAATGCAGCCATTAAATATTGAAAGCATTTATGTAAGCATGAGTATACATTTAGGATAAAATTTATTGGAGCTAAAATGCTGTGATTTTTGGAGTAAAAAACCCCCACCATGAATGGCTAGAGATTAAACCTGTCAAAAGTAATGTGATCGCAGCCCTGAATTTTCTTCACTTTGCATTGCTTCAGTGGGCACAATAGGAAGAACAGGCTGTACAGTGGTTGTATTCCCATGCCTTGGAGGAATTCTCACTGCCCCTGCCACCGCTACCCTTTCCCACTTTCCAAGATAAAATATTCTCTGGAGACTCAGCTTTGTCAAATAGCAGGTACCTGCTTCAGGTTACAGACGCTTCAGGTTACAGACTCTGCTAACCCAGAAATAGTACCTTGGGTTAAGAACTTTGCTTCAGGATGAGAACAGAAATTGTGCGGCGGCAGCAGGAGGCCCCATTAGCTAAAGTGGTACCTCAGGTTAAGAACAGTTTCAGGTTAAGAACGGACCTCCGGAATGAATTAAGTTCTTAACCCGAGGTACCACTGTATTTTAGATGGCAAACAGCTTTCTGTTTATAGGAACATACGTACGACCTAATTCAGGTGGTGGCATTGCAAGATTAGTCACATTTCAAAATCATAGGCATATGTAGCTTGTATGTTATTACATGTTATGTAATAACATACAAGCTACATATGTTATTACATATATGTTAAATATGCTAATGCTTTTGAAATATATCACCTCCTGCAAGTACTGTCACTGCTACCATCTGTAATATTGTCACATGCAAAAAAGCACCCAGAAAAGATGGGGACCAGGATGTGACCAATTCCCAAAGGGTGTGCCCCTATAGTACTCTGCAGCTATTTTGCTGTATTGTTAGTATTATGCTACCACAGTGCTGGCTCATACATTATAGCCCTAATATTCGAAAACCATTGCAAGGAAACAATTTGCTCATGAAATCCCTTGGAAGTGGAGCATGTGATAGGACATGTATTGTAGGCCAAGTATAGAACTGGGAGAAATTATTTGAACATTGACTTATTTGGATCTATCCTAAGAAAAGATCAAAACAAACTGGTAGAAGGCAAAAACTGGTCTTGCTGAGACCTAGAATGCAGAAGAAACTGCTGACGTTTTTAAATGTCTAGTCTCAATGTGGCATATTAGAGATGTGGTGCATCTTACTACAGCATGTGGGCCTTATGTAATCTTCCCAGCAGAGCAGAAAAAGCTCTCTTGCATGTGAAATGCTTTAGTGGCTGTATTTTAGAGGGCTTGCTCATTCTTCGGGTATTTGAAACACCCCACATTACATGACAGACAATAAATGACTTAGGCTGTAATTCTAAAAGCACTAGCAAGGGTGTAAGCCCCATTTGGTATTGTGGGATATACCTCTGAGTAAACGTGCATCAGTTTGCTCTGTTAGTATTTTATCTTGCTTTCTGTCCTCCCTCGCTTTTCATAGTTGTCTTGGCTGGACAAGCTTCATGTATTTTCACAATTGTTCCTATTTATGCCTATCTCTAAAGGATCGTGCAATGATGCTGCCTGTTGCTCAGTATGCAGTGAATTGAGCAAATGATACTTAACATTGAAATTAAATACATTAAACATAATAGAAACACCGCCACCCGACCCCACCCCCATCCATCTTCCCTCTCTCCACCCCCCCTTTCTTTTTTCTTTTTTTTTTTTTCTTTTCTTCTCCTCCTAATGCCTCAACAAATGAAATGGATTTGTAAAAATGTTACATGGAAAAAACAACAACGAGGCATTACACTTACTTCTGTAAAACAAGAAAATCCTTAATAAAATATCAAGATCAAAAAAACAACATTGAAATTAAATAGTATTTGCCTGCAATGATGAAATTAAATAGCTGTGCCATATGTATGCATCTTCCTATATTAATACATTGGTGGTGATTCCTTCTCTCTACTTGGAAGCAAAGGCAAAATACAGTGGTACCTCAGGTTACATATGCTTCAGGTTACATACGCTTCAGGTTACAGACTCCGCTAACCCAGAAATAGTGCTTCAGGTTAAGAACTTTGCTTCAGGATGAGAACAGAAATCGTGCTCCGGCGGTGCAGCGGCAGCAGGAGGCCCCATTAGCTAAAGTGGTGCTTCAGGTTAAGAACAGTTTCAGGTTAAGAACGGACCTCCGGAATGAATTAAGTACTTAACCCGAGGTACCACTGTATAGAAGACGCATAACAAATTGGAGCATTCATTAAAAAGGCAAGTTCTTGTTGAGTATATTTCTTTTTCCTTTATCTTTAACAGATAAAGCATCAAACAGCACTTCAGACAAGTTTTTTCTGGATCCTGGTAGGATCCAGTTCTGAGAACCACAGCCTGTTGAATTACTAAAAAGATGCCAACAGATCCAGCAATGTTAGCAAAAAGGGATGTACACAACTGGGTGCACCCATTAGCAACACGTGACCTCAATCTAGATGATAGTACTAGCATCACGTGGCTTCAGCAAATGAGAGTCTTTCTAATAGCCCACCTTCAAAGCTCCAGAACTGCCACCTTGGAAACAGCATCATTTTAATCAGAGCAAGGGATGAAGCAGAAGCTGAAATGGTTTGCTGTTAGGATTTAAAATTTGTTTTGTTAGTCACTGTAATATGTGTGTGGGTGTATGTATTTATTTTCCATATGCACTTTTTACACCTAGCTTCTCAGAATGTTTCACTGGATTTCATTTCCGTAGGCTTTGTCCCAACAAAGCCTTTGGGTGTTCAGGTGGTTGTTAAAATGGACTCAGTATACACTAGGTCATGGGTAGACAAACTAAAACCCGGGGGCCGGATCCAGCCCAATCACCTTCTAAATCCAGGAATCAGCATGTTTTTACATGAGTAGAATGTCTGCTTTTATTTAAAATGCATCTCTGGGTTATTTGTGGGGCCTGCCTGGTGTTTTTACATGAGTAGAATGTGTGCTTTTATTTAAAATGCATCTCTGGGTTATTTGTGGGGCCTGCCTGGTGTTTTTACATGAGTAGAATGTGTGCTTTTATTTAAAATGCATCTCTGGGTTATTTGTGGGGCATAGGAATTCGTTCATTTCCCCCCAAAATATAGTCCGGCCCCCCACAAGGTCTGAGGAACAGTGGACTGGCCCCCTGCTGAAAAAGTTTGCTGACCCCTGTACTAGGTTGTTTTACTCCACTCTCTTCCCCACTCTTCCTTTCTCAGCAGTGATCTTCTTGACTCATATTTCAGGATGCTAACAGAGTAAGCATCTTAAAGGTGGGTTCAGAGTTAGCATCTTGAACAGGGGTCAGCAACCCTTTTCAGCTGTGGGTCGGTCCACCGTCCCTCAGGCCATGTGGTGGGCCGCACTTTATTTGGGGGGGGGCGGGAATGAACAAATTCCTATGCCCCACAAATAACCCAGAGATGCATTTTAAATAATCACATTATACTCATGTGAAAACATGCTGATTCCCGGACCGTCTGCGGGCCGGATTGAGAAGGTGATTGGGCCGCATCTGGCCCCCAGGCCTTAGGTTGCCTACCCCTGATCTTGAAGGTATGTTCTTGGATTTATCTTTTTTTTTTTTGTTGGCAGTATATGCTAAGACTCATCTCTGGTCAGTATAAAATACAGTGGTGCCCCGCAAGACGAATGCCTCGGAAGACGAAAAACTCGCAAGACGAAAGAGTTTTTCGTTTTCTGAGCTGCTTCGCAAGACGGATTTCCCTATGGGCTTGCTTCGCCTTTTTTTTAAAACCGCCAATGCATTCCTATGGGAAACCGTCAATACACATTGGTGCTTCGCAAGATGAAAAAACTCGTAGAACGAAAAAACTCGCAGAACGAATTAATTTCGTCTTGCGAGGCACCACTGTAGATGTTGAAAGCTAACTGGAGAATCAGGGAGCCATTTAGGATCTAGGAGGCAAGTCTTAAGGAAATGGCTTAGGATCCAATGGATATCTGCTGAGCTGGGACATCCCCAGCACAACCAGGCTACGCTGGTGTAAACCCTGCCCCCTTGGCTCAGCTTGGGATACATTGGTATATTCACCCCCTCCATTCGACTGAGCCAAGCCCAGTGAATTTAAAGCTTTTTCCTTCACATCTACTGGAGTTCTGCTCTGGGTACCTCTGAATCCGACTCAGTGCCTTTACTGGGTCCCACAACCAGCTCCCACAGAGCTTGGAAAAGGGGTCAGAATTTCTAGTACAGTGGTACCTCGGTTTATGAACTTAATTCTTTCGGTTCTTAAACCGAAACTGTTCTTAAACAGAGGCGTGCTTTCCCTAATGAGGCCTCCCGCCACCGGTGCCTTCCCAAGATTCGGATTCCTTTATTAGACCAAGGTAAAGTTTGCAAACAGGGACACTACTTCCGGTTTTGAGGAGTTTGTAAACCGAATCCATCGTAAACAGGACTGTTCTTAAACTGAGGTACCACTGTATAGGAAACTGTAGGTCCAGCCATCTCTGCTTTTCAGAGTCAAACACTGCCTGTTTAGAAATGTTATGACCATAGAACTTTTGTCTGTTTCTGTTTCTGTGTCAAGTGAACGGATGAAACAGTTGATGAGCTGAAGAAAAGCTCCCTTTCTTTTTTCTTTTAAACCTGCCTGGCTTCTCTCTCTCTCCCCCCCCCCCCCCCCCCATTTTGAGCAAGCAAATAGATCAATAAAAGGGATCCGACAAATCTCTCCTGAATAAAAATTCTTATTCATTATGAGAAAGCACTTGAAAACACATTAGTTGAGAATGCTATCCATACAATTTCGGAGCTTAACTCTACTTTGTGTGGAAGTTTGTGGGGTATTTATTTCTATTTAAAATTTACTCAGAAACATTAACTTTTTCTTTTGACAGTTTTAATTGAGCTCTCAACGGTCTTCTGCCCTCTCCTGCTGCCGAATCCTGTATTTTTAACACACTCTTTCTGCTACCCAATTATTTTTCCGCTGACAGTGATGAGTATGCATCTTTCTTATTTTGCCAGGACTTCTTAACCTTGAAATCTCTTTTGATAGCACAAACCTTCTCCCTCTCCGCCAACTGTTAGAGAAATGGGATAAACACAAGTTCAATCCTGCTGTGAAGGCTTTCTGAGCTTGCTGACTCGCTGAGGCTTAACCTCCTTATGTTTGCACAGGGTTTTTCCAACTTTCAACTTCCTTCCTTTTGTCTAACTCATTACTGTTCAGGAGTCAATATTTTCTTTTCTATGTAGGTTTTGCATCTGGATTTAATAACAGATTACAATAAAATATTTTACTAAGCACCTGGTACCACGTCTCCTAACAGAAAACTCGGGTGGTAAGTGCTGACAGGACTGTAGCTAAAACTGGACTAATCAGAAAAGGAAGTTCTAGTATGTTTGGAAAAACCCAAACTAATACTTAGCAATACAAACTTAAGGGAGGGCAGCTCCTCCCTCGACAGTCCAATGGAGATGGTACATACTTAGTGTTCGCAGAATGCAGCGTGTCTTGGAAATAAAATCAGAAAACTGCATTTGGAATAGGAAAGTCTATTTAGGTCCCTGCCCCCCCCCCCAATTTTTTGTACAGCGGTACCTCTGGTTGTGCACACTCTGGGTTATGAGGTCCGCTAACCCGGAAGTAGCTGCTCCTGGTTGCGAACTTTGCCCCAGGATGCGAGCAGAAATCGCGTACCAGAGGCGCCATTAGTGAAAGCTTGCCTCATATTACGAGCAGTTTCTGGTTATGAACGGACCTCCGGAATGGATTCTGTTTGTAACCAGAGGTACCACTGTATTTGAAACAATAGCATAGGAAGCAAAGTGTCATATCCCTCAGCTGGGATTTAGAATCTTTGTTGGTGGGCTTACCATGGCTACAGGATCTAGCAAACATTTATTCTTGCATGTCTCTACAAGGCCACGAAAACATTTTGCAGGTAGTTGACCTTGGGAAGTAAGATCAGTTTCGCATTTGAGGCCATATAACATAGTCCTGCAGGCTGAAGCCTCACTGCATTTCTGTATGGGCTGGACAGTTCACATCTGTGCTGTTGCCCCTATGACGTTCTATATTCAGTGTAGTAATTTAGAACAGATAATGCCATCAATAAACAAGCAGTCATATTTGTGCAATATCAAATCAACTGAAGTAAAGCGCTAACTGACAGGCTAGTTTGTTAGATTGTCTTCAGCTTAAAGATATAGTAACACATGTCATCACAACATTGATGAATCCTGCCCCAATGTCCTCAGTTACAATGAAGCCTGAATCTTGGGGATCATCTGCTCTTGATTTGGCTTAATTGCCAGCATAATCGTTTACAGATCAGATTTAGCGACTCTCTGGTCTAAGTTTCTTTGAGATACAACAGCCATTTTGTTCTCAAGTCCCCTTGCTGGGATAGAGGGAGATTTTTATTATTTTTACGCGGAGTGAGATAAAGTTTTGGTTTTTTCTTTTTTCCAGATTCGACTCCTTTTCTTATTTTTGACTGCTTTTCTTACTGCCTGATCTACCAATAAAAGTATCCCAATGACGTGCAAAAGCAAAGTTAGATGGCAAATTACAGCACTCACAGGGAAGAGCTCAAGTCTCAGACAACCAGCACAAGAGCTGACGTCATCCCCCCCCCCCATTTATTGATTTATATTTGGCTGTTGGTGCTGCTGTGCCTTGTTGATGTGCTACAAATGTTAAATGATGCTAGGTTCAGAATATAAATACATCATTTTGTTTCTAACATTTTTTTGCTGGTGCTTTAGAAACCTGGGTGTAAGTGCCTTAACAAAAATACCCATTAAGCCATTTTGTGAGTGTACCTGGCTTTCAACGCCAAACTGCTTGTGAATTCATATTATGTTGTTTCATGCATGCCTGAATTACCAAGATTGGATTATACAATAATCCATTGAAGCTGTAAAGAGTTTCCATACAGACATGTAGAAAAAAGGTGTTAAAACAGAGCTTTACCAGGTACTCTCTATACATTTTTGGTTTTAGCATTAACAAAATAATAATACAGCTATGTACAGAGTGATTCCTAAGAAGGCAGTGCTGCTGCCTCAGAATTTGAAATCTCTATAGCCCTGGTTTTAATTATTTGTATTCACTATTCCTATCTTCATAACTCTGCACCTTTAAGGCTTTCTAAGGCATGAGAGCTGACACTAAGTAGAGCTCTCCATTAAAATTTAGGGAGCAATACTAAGCATTGGAAGCCAGTGTAATTTACAGTGCCTTACATTAAGCTGGCATAAAGTACACCAGAGCCAAAATCTGTTCAGTAGTGGGGCTACTGCTGGCTGAGACAACCGAAGCCTAGCAGGGAGAAAACAAGCCTTTGAAATAGAGTTTGACCTACACCATCCTTTCTGCTAGTGCACCTTCCTCAGGATTGCCGGGTCATGTGACCAAGCTGATCAATGTTAAGATCCAGAGTCAGTCTGCCCTGCCTTGTCCCTGTCCCTCCCCTCGAACACCCAATTTCCAGGGCTCACAGTCCCATACCTTCTGCTGGTTTTGCCCTGGCTAAATCAGGATGGGGGAGTTATGCTGGCATATTTAAAATAAGTATTTTAAAATTCAAATTTTGGGGTAGATTAAAACATTTGCAGATTGACATAGAAATAGAACAAAATGCACTTATGAGTGGAAACATGCAAAGTAACATGACATGGAAATACTGTTTTATCCATCTATATTTAGAAAATAATCAAGGTTAAAAAAAGGCTGTTGAGCATTGTTCTTGTATTTTTGCTTGTGTGCCGTTGTATTTTCCGGCCATATTTGCCCCATTACTATAGACTTGAGCTCTACAATCACTGAGAGGAATAGCATGTTCTTTCAAGGTATCAACTGAGCAATTTCTTCACCTCTTTTGTTGCTACAATCTACAGACTTCAGAAATCTTACTGGAATCTCATGCTGCGTTTCTTTCAAATGTACATACCTCAAAAGAAATATTGTTCAACGTGGGAAGAATCTGGTGTGGAATCTACTATTACTGCAAAGTACTTTGCAGATAGCCTCTCAAGCAAAATGTGTTGTTTCTCAAGATTCAGACTTGATTGCTGCTGTCTTTTGGGAATGTTTTAGGCAGAAGAATGTGACTGTTTGTAATATACTCTTTTAATTTCTTCTTGAGATGGAATCTCAGTCGTGATACATCCAGTGTCAAGGCCTACATTATGATTACTCCTCTCATCTTCCAAATTTACTTCCATATGTGTCTGTATTTCTGTTTCTTTCTGTCTTCCATTTCCTGCATCTGCCCCTTCATCAAAATCCTGTACATGATTAACCAAATCAACTGCTCCTCATATGGTGATGAGATTTCCAACAGTTTCCTCTTGCTTCAATTCTATACGTGAGTTCATTGAAAAAAATGTTTTGATGCCACACTTAATCCACATGGAAAGAGTGTTGACCCCCCCCTCCCCTTTTTCATTTTTCTTGTATTTTCTTTGCTGGCCTCCTAATTCATGAGAATACATTTTGGAGAGATGATTTGTAAATTAATATTTTTATATCTTTAAAAAAGGGGGAAAGATAAAAATACAAATATTATATACTAATAATTTAGTAGTAGTAGAAGTAGTGGTAGCAGATTAGTAGTAATATTTCTGTACGTTAGTATTCAAAATTCTACCATAACTGGTACATTAGTACCAAATGTGGCAATGCTGCGTTAGACTCTGTCATAAAATAGTACTGAAGTGGTTGCCATGGTGATATAGAATGGGAAAGTAGTGGGGTAAATATGACCCCACTTATCCATTTAAGGGTTAAATCACACGGATAAAGTGATGCTATTTTGAAAGTAAGTGGTATTATTCATTATACATTTCTCAACACTACATAATATTATGGATCATAATTTTTATGAACTATGACATATAAAGCTCTCACAAAACTAGTATCTAAGACCTTAAGGCAAAAATGCAGATGTGGAGTGTTGTAGGGATACAGTAGTGAGGGATTTCCTATGTAAATTCAAATACATTCAATACTTTGATTTTTAGAGGAGCCAACTACCTACCTAACGATTTGCTCCTAAACAGGAGTGGAAAATTCTGAGAGTTGTTTTGCCCACTGTTTCCAGTTTATTTCTACGAGACAAAATTAAGGGGGACACTGCTGGGATGTGACTAAAGCTGCCGCCTTCCTCTATAGTAAAATATTACATGTTATAACTGATCTCCCTTTAATAAAAAATTGTCCAGTAGCACCTTAGAGACCAACTAAGTCTGTTCTGGGTATAAGTTTTTGTGTGCATGCACACTTCTTCGTGTGTGTGTGTCTGAAGACGTATGCATGCACACTAAAGCTTATACCCAGAACAAACTTAGTTGGTCTCTAAGGTGCTACTCTAGGGATGCGGGTGGCGCTGTGGGTAAAACCTCAGTGCCTAGGACTTGCTGATCGTATGGTCAGCGGTTCAAATCCCCGCGGCGGGGTGAGCTCCCGTCTTTCGGTCCCAGCTCCTGCCCACCTAGCAGTTCAAAAGCACCCCTAAGTGCAAGTAGATAAATAGGTACCGCTTTATAGCGGGAAGGTAAACGGCGTTTCCGTGTGCTGCGCTGGTGCTGGCTCGCCAGAGCAGCTTCGTCACGCTGGCCACGTGACCCAGAAGTGTCTCTGGACAGCCCTGGCCCCCGGCCTCTTAAGTGAGATGGGCACACAACCCTAGAGTCGGACACGACTGGCCCGTACGGGCAGGGGTACCTTTACCTTTAAGGTGCTACTGGACAATTTAAAAAAAAAAATATTTATTTCGACTGCATCAGACCAACACAGCTACCTACCTGAATCTGATCTCCCTTTGTTCAACTGTAAAACTGTTCTCCGGGCTTCACCATTCTTTCTGTCAGTCTCAGCTTTATTTGTAAGCAAAATTTTAAATATAAGTAAAAACTGCAGCACTTAGCTGTGCTCACTTGACGAAAACATCAACAATGCTGCAAGAGCTCCTCTGCAAACTTTGCAGCTTGTTGCAAGTTGGGCAAAATAACTTGAATTGTACACACTGTTTCTCAAGTTAACCAATAATTCCAGTTTAACAACACTTTTTGTCAGAAAATGTCCAAATCAAAATACACAGAGATGAAGAATAATCCAGTAAGTATATATATATTTGGTGGGGTTTTCTTTTGCTAGAGTGGGTTTTTTTGTTTTTGCTTTTATCAAGACCTTTACAAATATAATTTTAATCAGTGCAAATATCAACTATCTCCTGATTCTTAGGAGAGTAGTTTGGGAAAAATAATTTTGCCAGATGTAGTCTGCTCAAGATACTGGGGACAATGAGTTGCTTTGCCCTCCTTTTCCTTGAAGGCAGGCTGATGTCAGTGCTGACACCTGCTGCCCTTCGCCAGCAGATGGCAGTCCCTTCAGTAGGTGGGGCATGTCACCTGCAAGAGAGACTAGGCAAGCCCACCTTCTTAGATCTTTTGCTGAAACTTTAGTATCGCCTCTCTGGATTGGCTGAAGGAAGTGGGGCACTTGGCAGAAGAGAAAGCGGGGGGGACGGGGACTGGACGACTTGTCATGGCATTTTATGTAGGATTACATAAAATGTAAATGCTAGTCTTCACACTACAGTGGTACCTTGGGTTAAGTACTTAATTCGTTCCGGAGGTCCGTTCTTAACCTGAAACTGTTCTTAATCTGAAGCACCACTTTAGCTAATGGGGCCTCCTGCTGCCGCCGTGCCGCCAGAGCACGATTTCTGTTCTCATCCTGAAGCAAAGTTCTTAACCCGAGGTCCTATTTCTAGGTTAGCGGAGTCTGTAACCTGAAGCGTCTGTAACCTGAGGTACCACTGTATATGCAATTCCCAGGGAATTTTTTGCTATCGGGCCCCCTTTTTGACCCCGTGCAAGGGTATGATGTACCCGTTGCACCTCCCTCTCCTGGGCCCTGGGCACTCTGCTCCTCTGCCACTCAAGCTTCCACACTGTCAGGAACTAACCCATAGCCTGGTTTCGTGTGATGTCTAAATCTGGGTTGATGGTTTCCTTCTCTGCAGTCAAGCCCGGAACTTGTAACCAAGATTTATTCTTGTCATACCACTCATGCTTTATTTGTGGGGAGCAAACCATGAGTCCAGGATTGAGCCAGACCAGCTGCAGGAGTGGGGAGGAATACCCACGATTTCAGTAGCTTGCAGCACCACGTTTAGTTTAACGTGGCATATGAACCAGGCCAATACGTGTGCTTTCAGTTGGTCCTTTTTGCAAGAAGGAAAGAGTGCTGTGGCAATTCTGTGCACGTGGCTGTGCAAAAAACACCCTGAATACACATTGCGGGGCTTAGTTAACTTCACTGCAAACCAATGTCATCTTGACTTCACTTCAGTCTGTGTGTGGTTCTTGGGAGGGCTTGTTGCCAGGTCATTTTGCACCACTCCCCCCACCCCCCATCTTCTTGCTGTATTGGAGATGTGACCCTGGATGGAACAGACAGAGCAGTTTGCAGCTTTCTCATTTTATAAAGCTCTGTGTTTGCGTGTGTGCATGTGGTTTTCGGTTGAAGTGCCTAAAGCTCAAGAGCTTGCGTGCTCTTAGCAACTAAAATTGGTGCAAAGTCTCTTCTGCCTTTTTCATTGCACTTTTGAAAGGCCAGCTCACTGGTGAATTATAGCAAACCTTCAGTAACATCAAACCATTTTACCGATATGGGTTGTTGTTTTGTGTGTGTGTGTGTGTGTTGGGGGGAGAAATCAGGTGTTCATTTTCATATCAGTAGGAAAAAATACTATGATATAGATTATTAATTCACCACACCTATATTACAAGGTATAGTGTGGCCTGGGAAAGCAGCTCTTTCTGGCTCATATTGTGAATTAACCCATAGACTCTACTTCACACCACAAGGTGTTGGAGTAGAAGTGGCCCATAGAGGCAGGAGTGGGGTAACTGAGGAAGATTGAAGCAGGAAAAGTTAATGGTATTATGACTAACCCCAGAGAGGATGTTTGGTATTCAATATAGCCCTGGCAATTGCCTATTTATTGATAGAGGAAGACAAGCCAAAAGTCAAGGTATATAGAAGATTTGTGACTGAATCTCTTGACACTTTTCCAATGAAACACAGCCAAGGGAGGCTGCCAAGTGGACTGGAGCTGATGTACAGCTCAGACGGTGAGGTTGGGCAAACTTCATGGTGCTTAGAAGCTGTGAATAACGAGGAAGCAAGCTTGCGCTTTTTCACCTTACCCATTGGATGTGCTTGTCCCGTGCTCTGGTCCTCACCCCCATTTGGGGCTGGCTTTGGGCTTGAGGAGGTCTAGGGCAGTGGCTTTCCCTGTCAATGGTCCTAGCAGCCTTGTTTGGCTGGAATGGCAGTGCTCCAAGCTAGGGCTGGGCAATATATCAATATATTGTCCAAAACTGGTTTGAAGTCCATATTATGATACCGGTTTCATAATTAGTTACCTGGTGATATAGCGTGACTCATGATTTGTGTGTGTGTGCGTGCACACACTATGCAAAAATCACAGTGCAGGAAAAGCTGTGAAGCCAGCCAGTGCCTATACATCAGGCTTCCTCAACCTCGGCCCTCCAGATGTTTTGAGACTACAATTCCCATCATCCCTGACCTGCTAGCTAGGGATCATGAGAGTTGTAGGCCCAAAACATCTGGAGGGCCGAGGTTGAGAAAGGCTCTTCTACATAGTTCCATCCTTATTTCAGACATTGCAATATATCGGTATAATGTTTAGTTGGTGATATATCACAATGTTGAAAAACAGATATTGCCCAGCCCTACTCCAAGCAAGAGTTGTTGGTTTCTCACTGTGTCCCAGAATAATGCAAAGCTGCAGGTATTGATGGGAGTTAAAACAGAGCTTAGATCTGGCTGTTCAGTGTTAGGAGGGCCAAGAGCAGGCATAGAAGTAGGTTTTGACAGGTGCTGTGGCCCTGGCACCTGCTGCCCCCCCCCCCCAAATCAGTGTACATGCTTTCAGCTTTGAGGGCTCCCTCACCAATCATCTTCTCAACCTGCAGATGCCAGGAGATGTTGCAGCGTGTAGATTAGGAGTAGAGCTGGCCAACATGATTCTGCTGCTCCCGCCACACATTGGCTAATATATGGCGGAGGCTTTTGCTCAAGCTCCCCTTTGTGTAGAAGCAGTGAAGTTTTAATCGGCTTTTAAACTATTGATCACACACACTAACCCATGGGATAGGATTTCAGTGCCACTCTGCCTTTTATTCCTTTTTAAAAATGTAAAGCGGATTGCCTCCCTTGCTTCTTTCGTTAGCGCAGCTTCCCTTTTTGGAAGCCGAAGTGCATGGCTTGCCTCCGTGTTTGATGAGCCCTGCTATCACAGACCGCTTGGCAACAATTAAACTGGTACTCACCAGACCCCTCAAGCCTGCTTTTCTGTTACGAGCACATGGAATCTGGCACACTGCTTTCTGAAATATTGTTAGAGCAGATAGCCAGCTGGTAACTGGACTGTAATAGGTTGGGGAGTTTCATTATAGCTACCCTCTGAAAGTTAATGCTCATCTGTGTAGAACTTGGAGGGGGGAGGAAGAAACACCTTCCATTTTTAATGTTCCAAGCAAATACTCCTTTCAGTATTGTCCTGTTGTCTTTTATTTCCTCTAGTTTGCCTGTTCTTCTTAGGAGATAGTGTACATCCCAGACCTGCTTTGGGTTGTTCTTTTTGGTAGCGTGTACACAACTGCTAGTTTTAACCTGGTTTCTATAGAAAACAAGATATTTTTGTTCTCTTTTTATCTGTTTATTTTTACAGTATGGCTCAACACTCTTAAAACATTATCCATCAAAATTAGTGAAATTAAATGTTTGGAGAACATCAAGTTAAGTGTTAAAAGTTGTAAAAGTGCAATTTATGGTCTTCGTCTACATTTTCTATGGACATCTATATCATTAAAAAGTTGTTAGCCATCATAGATGTGGAACGGAAGGGTTAAATAAACTGCTGCTAAACAATCATCCCAAATCTAGACTGATGTAGTCATTTAAAATATATTTTAAAGCCACAAAGGTATTGGGTGAATTTTGGAAGCAATGTTTCACAGGAGTGTCATTTGCTATATCATTTTATTTATATTTCCCCAAGGCATTTAATAGTAATTATTTCACGATGTAACGTGACTTATTTAGAACAGCTTTGCAGAATATTCAAACCCTATTGTTTGTGATGATTTAAAATACTAGTTTAGTTATCTGAGGAAAGATTAGCAACATTAGGGAGTGGTGAAGGAAATTCTGGAAAGCAGCATGACATTATTTACTTCTTCTTGGAAGAAAGGGCTGGTGGTATCCGAAACTGAGCAAAAAAATTATTATGCACCAAAATAGACTTGCATTTTTTTAAAAAAATACAGCTGTTTAATTGTACCCTTAAGAATGCATTTGACTGTTTTTAGCATAACTTTGATAACTGATTTCTCTCCAGTAAAGAACCTAGTAATATCTCCCTCTCATTCCAGTGTAACATGTGCACAAGCCCATCAGTGTGCACTAACTTTAGATACAATTCTGGACCAAAGAAAATAAGGGAATGCTTGGCATCCGCTTTCCATGTCTTAAAGGTAAAGACATTAGGTCCAGTCGTGGCCGACTCTGGGGTTGCGGCGCTCATCTCGCTTTATTGGCCAAGGGAGCCGACGTACAGCTTCCGGGTCATGTGGTCAGCATGACTAAGCCGCTTCTGGAGAACCAGAGCAGTGCATGGAAACACCGTTTACCTTCCCGCCAGAGCGGTACCTATTTATCTACTTGCACTTTGACGTGCTTTCGAACTGCTAGGTTGGCAGGAGCAGGGACCGAGCAATGGGAGCTCACCCCATCGCAGGGATTCAAACTGCCAACCTTCTGATCAGCAAGTCTTTGGCTCTGTGGTTTAACCCACAGTCTTAGTACCATGCAAATGTAAAACTTGCTCATATTCCCCCATACAGCAGAGATAGGAGGATCATTTCTGACCGTTGGCTATTTGGGGTGGGAGTGATGAGAGCTGGAGTCCAAAAACACCTGGAGGGCCACAGGTTCCCCATTCCTGATAAAGAGAGTTGTATGAGCTGTACCTTCAAAGGGGACATATGCTTGTGAGCTGTACCATCATTGGGAGTGCATGATCTCTTTGCAAAGGGCGTTTGTACAATGCCCCAAACCGTGGCGCTGGAGATATTCTGAACAAGCTCTAAGACCGGATAAACCACACTGACTGAAAAGTGAATTTGTAAGTGAGACAATGTATGTGTGAATCAGCCTTGAGATTCTCAGACTTCTCTGTTGGTGGCCATTCGTTCTGTGGCATGATCGTGGTACTCTGTGGTAATATCCCAGTGCTTTATCAGCATGGCTTTTGTTTCAGTCTCTTGTTGTTTTTCTTAAATCAGGGATGGGTAACTTTTCCTCCAGAACTTTTCCTTCCAGGTCTGCATACCAGTGGTGGGTGGAGCTAGAGGGGAGGAAAACTGGCTGTAGCAAGGGATGCAGTAGGTTTCATTCCAGGTATGCAAAAATCAGAGGTTTCTATACTTACACCTCTCCACCCACCCATCCATACAAGTGAGCAAGTCAGTAAATAAAAAAGCAAGCAAGCATTATCATCGCCATACAAAAACAGACAAAAGCAGTTGACGAGTGCATGGAGCAGGGCCATTCATGGATGTGGCCTGGAGATAGAAGGGAAGGGTTCCAAGGACAAGGTAGAGAGGCCTGGAGGGCTGCATTCTAGGTAGATTTTGGAATCGGGCTGAAAGACTTTTCAGAAATAACGCAAAGTGTGTTTTAGCACTATGATCACCCTTTTCTGTTCTCTCATGTATACAGATGCAACCTTCTCATGGTTAGTGGCAAATCATAGCAGCATGTGTCTGAACCCTGTGTCATCTAAATATCCCTCATTCTGCTGCCCTGCAGTGTACCATGAACATATTCTAAGTTTTATCCATCACCACATGCTTGGTTTTTACTGCCTTCACGCTTCTTATCACTGCTCATTACTAATGATTTTTTGTTAGTGTGTTTGTCAAATTCTCAAGTTTATCTCCCAGTTTAGTGTTTGTCCTGGTTTCTTTACATTGCTTGAGTATTCTAATATTACTTCCCCACCCCCTTATGTCCAAAGACTATTTATTGAATTGGTTATTTTTGAGCTTTTGTTTATTATTTATAAATATGAACATTGTCTTTCAGATTTTGACTTGAACTATTTCTGGCACTGGAACAAGTTTACAGATTATGTGCAATGTGTTCTGGCTTTCACGGGAGTCACAGGATACATCACTTACCTTTCTCTTGACTCAACTGTCTTTGTTGAAACTCTGGGCTTCCTTGCCGTGTTCACTGAAGCCATGCTGGGCATCCCTCAGCTCTATCGTAACTATCAGAATAGGTCAACGGAAGGAATGAGGTAAGATGGTATGCATGTCTCTTAAAATACTTCAGTCACGTTTCTGGCTCTGTTCACACACGTAATTATTTCTCATTGCTTCGGCAGCCTTCCCAGAACTACTTTGATTAAAATAGGAAAATAACACAACAACTCTCTGGGGAGGCGAGGGGGGAAAGCTACTTGGAAAGGTAATTTCAAGCTGGAAATGGCAAACAGAGAAAAGGGCTGCAGAACTCTTCTGCCTCTTCTTTCTCTTAATGCCCCCTTTCTCTGAAGCAGCTTTTTCCTTTTCTAAAAGGGCCATTGGGTTATGGTAATTTAATATACCTATACCTTCACCCTTCTCCCCACCCTGGGGTTTCACATGTGTATATACCCATGCAGGACATCCATCTGAAAATCTGTGAGCCCATCAGTGTCCAATCAACATTGCAATCTAACTTGCATTTGATGGCCCCTTCAGAAAAGGAAAAAAGCTGCTTCCAGGAGGGGAGGGTTGATAAGGAGAAGCAAAGTGGAGGCACAGGATATGAGTAGCTTTTCTCTTGTTAGCCATTTCCAGCTTGAAATTGTTTTCCCAAGCAGTTTTAACCCCACCACCACCCTGGGGTTTCAAGTGTGTATATGTACCCATGCAAACACACACATTTGAAAATCTGAGTGCACCAGAGTCCAGTCCACCTACCTGTTTTCTTCTCTACAGCTTCTGGAGTTTCTCTGAAATTCACGAGAAGGACAGGAAGGGAAATAAGCCAAAAGTTAAAAATGTGTGAAGTGTATGAGGAATAGTAATTGTCCTGGCCACCGATACTTGTACTGTAGGCCTGAGAAGCTTGCCAAGGGAGCTCAGATGGAGTATCTTCCAGTAATTTAATATACTTTTGGAATATATGCTAAGGAAAGCCTGCATCACTTATAAACCAATTCCCCCGCCCCCACTTAGATCTGCATTGCAGTTGCTATTTAATAAGACTTTGGAGCTCATTTTGGGTGTAGAGTGTGTTGCAGAGCGGAGAATTTAGGCAGAGAAGTTATAATTCTATTAATGACCATTCTAATCTTGACATCCAAGTACTAGAGCTCCCAGAATAGCACATTAGTAACATCTATCAAGTAAAGAATTGCTTAATTTCTATTCATCTCAGGACTTCAGTAAGTCTCCAGTCATTTCTTGTTATAAATGAGTATTTTAATGGAAGTTAATTGTTTTATAAGAGAGGATTCAGTTTATCACTGGTGGTTAGATTATGTTTAATTTCTTTGACATCATCTGATTAAAAGAACTAGGAAATAAATGCATCATTTCAGAGTTCCCGGATGTTAACATATTGCAAGAATGTGACGTCTGAGAAAAGGAAAGATGATAGTTCACAAAATGGAATTGGTGTCCGAAACTGGGTATCTACCTCTAAAACTTCCTTTTCTTACCAGGTCGTCTTCATCTTTAACTTCTACCACACACCCCTTAACCATTCCTTACTCTTCCTTCATAACCATCATATCCTCACCTGCTGCCTTAGCCACTACTCTTTACCATACTCTTTGCCAGCTCTTCAGTTTTTCCTCTGCTGCAGAGATGGGAAATCTGTGGCCCTCCCAGATATTGTTGGGCTTCCCATCAGCCCCAGCCAGCATGGCCAGTGGTCAGAGATGCTGGGAGCTGGAGTCCAACAGCATATGGATGGCAATAGGTTCCCCATCCTTGTCTAACCATTTTACTCTGTCTTCCAAAGTTACTTCGTTTTGTGCGTATGCTAATCAGCTGACTCGTGGCCATGTAGACTTTTTTCCGAAACTCTGGAGCTCCACTTCTTATTTACACTTTGGGCAATTCTATTGTGGCCATTTGTCCAGTGGTTTTTGTTTTGTTTTGTTTGGCTTTGTCTTTTAAAAAAGCTGATTAAGATTTGAGCTCTACAAAGGTTAATGCAAAGCGAGGGCCTTTTCTTTCTTTTTTAATCACTTCAGGAATGTTCTTTCAAAGAAGAATTGCAAAGAACCAGCCTCATTTAATCACTAAATGCCACATTGGTGTTGATGAATGGATTGCAGTTATGAATGAGGTGCACCAGCAGAAGCCGATGAGTCATGGGTCTGAGAGGTTTTTTAATGGTTGTTGGCAGCACAAGCAGGGAAATCTGGTGGCTGAAACTGTCTGCTTTTGTCTTTTGTTGCTTTTTTATTTCGTTTTGTTACATCAGCATGAAACAGGAGAGCAATTTGAAACATGAACAGTTTTGAGAGTTAGGATGGTTTCTTTCAAGTAGCTGTTTATGTTCAAAGGAGCGGCGAATGCAGTAAGCAGGAACCCCTTTTTTGTTTTCCATTTTTTGGAAGGAGATGGTGTTACTTTGTAGTTCAGTGGAAGAGCAATGGCTTTGCCTGCAGAAGGTCGCATGTTCAATCCCCAACATTTTCAGTTAGAAAAGGGTAGCGGCTGATGGTAAAGCCCTCTGCCTGAGAATTGGAGACCCACTGTCAGCCAGAACAGTTCATATTTGACTAGAGAGGTCAATGGTTTGACTTTATTCAATGTTAGCAGGAAATGGTGCTTGCTGTGTGAAATTTGAAGAGCATGGTAGCTAATGTGCTGTCCTCCAGATGTTGGACTCTACAACTTCCATCAGCACCAGCCAGCATGGCCAGTGCTCAAGGATGATGGGAATTGTACTCCTGTAACATTTGTACGATAGCATGTTGGTCATTCCTGCTCTAGACAGTGACTCATTTTCCAGTTTTTTTCATTAGAATATCTTTGTTTTTTTGATACCACCTACCCATTAGGGTTCCATGATTGAGAGAAAGGTGAGATATAAACGTAAGAAAAATATTATTGCTTATATTTATTTGTTTAACCACACATACTTGTAGAATGCCCACCAATTTGAGGGGGGCGGTATATGTGATGAGGCAGGGCGTGCCAACTCCCTTTCCCCCTGCCACATCTTCACCACCCTTCTCCAGCTCTCCTCAGAGGCCAGGTCTGGCCCTGCTCTTGCATTTTCTCAGTAGCTGCAATTTCACTAGTTGTTAGATGGTCTCACCAGATGAAAGACTGGGCAGTGCAGGAGAAGGGAGGAAGGAGAGGTTGCTGTGCAACTTCACAGAGTTTGAGCTTCCCTTTTCCCACAGTTTTCATTTGATGCTTTGGAGCAGTACACTTGGAAGAGAGCTTGTATATGTGCCTGCATGCTCCATCCAGGAGCAATTGTGGCTCCAGGGGACATCTCCCTGTGATTGTCCCTCTGTGTGTGGGAAGGCCAGACCAGAACCAAGAAGATGGAGCTGGCTGTGCTTTCACTTGCTGGTCCTCTAGCTCTTCAGCCAGGCAGCAGCAGCAGCTTCAGCTCCTTTGGAGTTTCACCACCCCATGGCAACTCAAAGAAACTCTTAAAAGTGGCCCTGTTGTTCCTCTACCCTTCAGTCATGTTGAACAATTTTGGTGTCAGTCAGCACACATTACAATCTCTAAACAAATTACTGCTTGCAGCTTATTACCTTGTTGGTAACATTAAGCGGGATTTAGCACTACAAGGAGATTGATGAATTCAAGTGCATTGTGGGAAGCTCCTTATGTCTGATGATGGCCATGGGAGAAGAGAGAAACAGTAGAGGAGAACACCATTTATGGAGTTTTATATGTCCCTGGTGTTAAATGTACCAAAGCTTTCTCTTGCTGAAGGGTGTGATTAAGACACAAAAATTAACTAAGGATATTTTCTCTAGCTCTCGTGTGGAACACTTGTATTTTAAGACCATTGATTCAGGCTATGGGGTGTATTAAAGTTATAATAGGAAAACTTTAATATATTTATTTATATTTACAAGAGAGAAAGAGAGAGAGACTTCATATTCTACTGTAATTGAAAACCTCCTAATATTTAAATAGCATGGACAGACCGTGGAGAGAATATAATAAGACAAAGATATGAATCATTGGCATGGTACCAGCTAAATTGAACTTGGGGTTTAAATATTTTATTACCACTATAAATTCATATCTTCTTGAGGGGATTGCAAGAAGAAGGATTAAATAAATTTATATTTAATAATAGTGGGTTCTGCTGTGACCCTCAGCCTGCAAGAATTGTTCCCCAAAGCAATAATAACCTCTCATTAAATTGTTTGTAGAATTCATATTAGAAATAAGTAGAACACTGTTGCACTTGGTGTTCTCAATTCTTTCTATGAATAAAAAGGTAAATAACCGGCGCTTGTTTATGTGCACCATGGCCTGGAGTTTAGGTGCACAATTCATCCATTTTCATGGCCCCTGTTCCCAAATGGCGTTGCTCTCTGGCAGTCAAAGGGAGATATGACTTAAGTGACTGCATATAGATGTTAAATAGCATTGGATGCAGTGTAGCGCCTTGCAGCACCCCACGGTTTGCTAGGGGGCTGTGGCACAGTCGCACAGTCACACAGTGGTAATCAAACCACTGAAATGCCGTGCTTCTTCCCCCAGTGTGTAAAGATGATTCAGAAGAATGCCTTTGGCCAACAATACATGGAGACGATCCAGGAGAATACTGTGAACAGTAGCATCAAAAGAGATCTGCAAGATTAACAGGGTCACATTCCCCCTGCCTCTGTCACAGAGGTGGGCACCCATTAGGGCACTTCTGTCTCCAAACCAGCAGTTTCTGCAATTTAATACACACCCTCTTTTCGCCTTGCACAGAAAGGGACAATAGTTGGAATAAACCTCTGGTTCCTTGGAATAAACTGCCAGGTCCAGGTCCATTCGGGGGGGGGGGGGTAGCTTTAAGAAGTCAGAATAGGGAAGTAAGCCATCCTGCTACAAGTGTCTTATCACATTCTCAGGCCTTGAAAATTGAAACTGATGCCATAAAATAGGACGAAACAGTGCATTTTGTCTTCAGAATGCTTTGCAGAGTTGTTACAGCGAGCTGCTGATGGCTCTTACATGGGGGTGGACATAAGTAAACCCCAAACCACTCAAAAAAGCTCAGCTGGATAGTTACCTGAAGATGTGATGGACGTAGTAATGTAAGCTTTTATTTTTCTGCCTTTACCACCACTTAGTAGGCACAATTAGTGTGTTTCCGGATGTCTTCATGACAGGTCTTGTGCCTGTGTCATTGTTTGGTGGTCTCTGACATATCAGGAAGCTTCACAGCATTGGAAATGGGACCTTGGGTGCAATTGTGTTGATGGTTTCACGTCTTGTGCTATTCCATGAGCAAGACTGCTGACTCTGCTTATCAGATAACCCCCCTCCCAAAAAAAAGAGAGAGCATTTAGGGATCCATTTGATTCAACATGTATCTGCTTGGGAGAACTGGTTGCATGAGATCAAAATTCACAATATATTGTTCTGATCAGAACAAGAGGGTAATATATATGTGTGTACGCGCACACACACAGAGAAAATCTAGAAGCCATCTGTGTTCATGAAGCAGCTGTTGCCTGTAGGTCTGCTTTATGCACTATCCTTGGAATAAGGCTGCTTCTGGACTATAACCCTGTGGGGTGAGCTGCTAATGTGAATCTAGCAATGCCAAGGAAACACACTGCAAATCAGAAAATACCCTGGAAGCCTTAGAATCTGTGTTCCGCACATGTGCTGCTTGGTGCCAGTGTTCAACCACCCAGAGAGATGTTGACGTGGGTAGGTTCTTGCTGACCTCTGCTTCTCTGTGATTGGTAGAGGAATTTGACCTTAATTCCCACCCACTCTGAGGCAAGTCCATCAATGGTAAACACATTCCAAGTTGATGTAGTTGTTTCATGAACGTGACACAGATTTCACTCCGGATCATCTTTCTCTGCTGCGAAACTTCTATCATATGTTCTTACTGAAGGGCTGCATATACCCCCCCCCCCCGAAAAAAAAGTATGCTGTAACAAACCACTGATATTATGTTATGCACTCACTCAGGGATATGGTTTCTGCTTCATGCCAATGTTCTAAAAATAACCGCCAGAGCTCTTCCTTCCCAATTCCGGTCAACTGGTTTTTGTGATAGACGAGGGCTGGACATACTGCTTCCTCTTGAGATTGTCAGTGTTGCTGTAATGCCAGAGAGATTGCTGCAAAGTGACATAAGAAATTCCTTCCTGAGGTTGTGCACATTGGCATGCCGGAATGAGTTTCAAATTTAGAACTCCTAATGGTTGACCAACTTTTGCATCCCGTCAGCCTTTAAAGAGGGACGATTACCTGCTCATTCAGGAATTCCATATTTTTAGGGTGCAATCTGATGTGAAATTGTCATAAGCTGCCAGTTCTTTTAAAAATGTCCCCATTAATAAAAGCACACTGTTTGGAAGCTTGGGACATGGATTGCATTATTATTATCAATCTGGAATTTTGATTGCCATTAAATTCCCAACAGCTTCTTTGATTTCATGGCTTGCATTTTCCTTTAACTAGCTTCCTTGCTGTCTCTTTTTAATTCATGTTGTGAGCCACCTTGGGGCCCTGCATTGGGAGAAAGCTGGGAGATAAATAAATCAAGCAAGTAAATAAAATAAATAAATAAATTTATGATGGCACATGTCATAGACTTTCTGCAATAAAGCCATACTAAGAATGCAATCATGTGCATAGTTTACTTACAAAAACAGCCAAGTGTCTTTCAGCACTTTGAAAACTAACACATTTATTATAGTATATTTGGGGAGGCTGCTGCTGCAAGAGCCTTTTAAGATTCTGGGCATCTTATTTGTCCAATGAATAACACTTGCACTGATGTTCATGGCATATATATCGTTAGGGTGTCATTACATTGAGGAAGAGACATGTAGCATTTTAAAATTTGTGTACTGACTTGTTCGGTGAAAGCACTCTAGAATTTTAGAGAGGAAACTTTATCATTCTTGACCCTCTTTGCTTCTATTTTCTTGGCAGTATTTGCATATGTGAAGAAATGGTTGCACCGTGAGCGAAAATGTGAATGTACCTTGTTGTGTAAAGGATCAACTGTGTAGGGTAAAACTGACAGTTCACTTCTGACTGAAGCCAGAAAAGATACTAAGGCCTAGTTCACACTAAGTGATAATCCTTGGTTAAGCATGAACAAACTGAGCTTGTGCGTACTTACTGCAAAAATTGCAGCTGCTTTGCTCCTTCCTGACGAAGCACTAACCAGAACTAAGCCATGATTTGTCCATATCCAAGCTCGTGGTTTTTGTCTCCCAGACAGACCATGGCAGTAAGCAAAGAGCAGTCTTTGGCTACAGCTTAAGTTTTGTCTGTAGTGAGACAAACCTTGAACCTGGGTTCTTGTGTAACACTAAAGCAACCCACATCAGGGCTGTGGGTAGCATGATAGCAGCAGGATGGTAGCAGGAGCAAGCTAGACATGGTTTTTTGTACCCACATGTAGACTTGTTTATGCTTAGCCATAATTCAGCTTAGTTTTAACATGCAAAACCAGGCCAATGTACATGTGGCAGTCTGCCGAGAAACGACTTAGGCTGGAACATTTTACAAATAGGTGTTTTGTCAACATGCAAGGTTTTCTGTTATGGCAGTTAAGAGCAGAATCTAGCTTCTCTGTGGGTCAAGAGAATGGACAAGGGTTAAATTGTGATTGGCCCTTTAGTGGGTATTCTGTTCAGAATTTGTCCTTAGGTGTACATGAGTGAAGAATCAGAATTCCAGGAAGGACCTGATGATTGGTAAAATTGGTTCTGGCTGGAGGCAGTATAAGGGTGGGCAAAATATTGTTCGGTCTGTCAGTCATGAAAGCTGCAGTTGGTTGCTCAGAGGGTGAAGATACTGAAAAGACTAAAGATGCAGAAAGTGAGCTCAGAATCCCTGATGGCAGAAGCTTAGGGAAGCCACCCAGGAAAGCAAAACCCCGGAGTCAGTTCTCCAGTTTAACTTCTGACTAGTCAGTGGCTGGCCACAGGAAGACCTTTAAGACCTTTGCGGCTAAGTCCTTCAGGAGAAAGAAGACTTCAGAGGAAAACTGATGTATGTCTGTCAGGTGGACAGCAGCAGTCTCAAGAGTCATAGAATCATAGAAGTTTAGAGTTGGAAGGAACCACAAGGCTCATCTAGTCAAAGCCCAAGTGACAGCAGCAGATTTAAAGCAACAGCAACTTATTTTGAACAGTTATTATTCCACATACTATTAAATAACCAATCTGCAAGCAAACCATTTATTATTATTATTTTATATTATCTTTAATAAACTTGGCATATTTTCCAGTTCTGTTTGTCTCATATCTATACTCTGCTACTATGTGTAGTAAAAGGCGGTTGAAGAAACAAGTTGGAATTAAAATGCTGCATTGATAATTTAAGAGGTTTTATTTAAATTGTATGAGACAGGGATCTTAAAAGAGTGTATAAATAGAAAATGGGATATTGTACCTACAGATATTAATCACCTAGCAACTAGAAATTGCTAAGCACCCAGAGATATGCAAACCAAATTCCGCCCTATCCCTAGTTAACAGTAGGATTCCTCTACATCAGCGTTTCCCAACCTTGGGCCTCCAGCTGTTTTCGAACTACAATTCCCATCATCCCTGACCACTGGTCTTGCTAGCTGAGGATTATGGGAGTTGTAGTCCAAAAACAGCTGGAGGCCCAAGGTTGGGAAATGCTGCTCTACATAATAGGGGCTAGAGGTGGTGATTCTCCACAAAGTGGTGGCAGCTGATGGGAAGACAAAACCCTCTAGACCCAATCTTTCATAATGCATTTCAAGTAGCAAGCAGAAAAGTGTAAGTAATGGTTAAGTGAAAGTTCAAAGAATTGACAGTAAAAATACTTGCTCAGGGCAGATGCAAGCTAGCATAAGCAGTCAGACCAGATAGATGACACTAATAATGGTGAGATTTCTACTGGGAGTCTTATAACTGAGACTAGTAAAACAAACATTTTGCACAGTGAGATGTACCACAGTGTAGTAATGACCCACCTGAGGTCTTTACCCACTAAGAGAGAAAGAGAGAGAAGTGCTGGAAAGTCATGTATATTTTAGAAATCTAATTCTGTGGCTTGGATTTAAGAAACAATTTGCCATTATCCTGGCAGCAAGCATGTAACTGAAGCAAGACCATTTGTCTGTGTTCACAAACTTGATCCAGAATAACTCCTTTGCCATTTTAGTAGCTGTATGCACATTCAGTTTCTCTTGCAGCACAGAGTCACAAAAATCCCCACTTGCAAGATTTCTCTTTGTTATTGAGCTACCCAAGGTACATGTACTTAAGAGCTACCAAGTTGCTTAAATGAAAATTGTCTTTGGCAAATTGGTTGAATATAGTCATCATACGTTACAAGATGGCCTCTATGCCTTCGGGTGGAAAAGACTGTGGAAATGTCTGAATTGGTAATCCATAGGGAGTTTACATGGTCTCCAGTAAAAGAGGTTTTCTTCCATCTAACATAGAATGTGTCCTCAACAATAAACCATGCCCTGTGCTAGTTTTCATTTGGCTAAGTATCATCCAGGCCTAAGCCAGGATGACCCCTAAGATGAAAACCCCAGTGACATGAAGACTGAAGACCTTATGGTATCTCCTGACTCCAGTGCTACCCCAGACACCCCCAACATCTCTGGAGAAGGGTCGCCAGGCCCATCAGCAGTAGAGGACCCAGAAAGACCCATGAAAGACGTTCCCAATTGACCTGCTGCTGCTCTTTCGGCTGTTGAATACTGGCATCAGAAGATGCAGGCACTGACATCCACTGTTCAACTGAGTGTATAGCTCAAGTCCAAAAGAACTAGACTTCTCAAGAGAAAAGGACCTACTTAGAAGCAGACAACCTTGAAGGCTGGCCTAACAGATGTCGGTGGGGACTGGGTGACCAGTCTACATAACTCCCCAATGAAGACTCTCAGTTGCTGGTCGTTGGCTCTGTGCACCCAACTTCCTGTTCCTACTTCCTGCTACCCTCATTGACCCTGGGCCTTGGACCTTTGCTAATACAGTGGTACCTCGGGTTAAGAACTTAATTTGTTATGGAGGTCCGTTCTTAACCTGAAACTGTTCTTAACCTGAGGTACCACTTTAGCTAATGGGGCCTCCCACTGCCGCTGCGTGATTTCTGTTCTCAACCTGAAGCAAAGTTCTTAACCCAAGGCACTATGTCTGGGTTAGCAGAGTCTGTAACCTGAAGCGAGGTACCACTGTACTTTGCTCTTGGAAACGTGCCCACTTTTGTGTTTGATTTTTGCTTTACCTCTAAACCATGCTATCTGATGGCCCCCCCTTTGGAACTGCTTCATTGTGATTGACCTCTGCTTCTCCTTAATAATTTGTGTTTCTGGATTGCCCTGAAATCCAGCTGCTATCTTAATGTTTCAGAGTTTAGCCAGCCCTGTCTTCTGGGGTTCCAGCTTCTACTTCTGCTTTGGCTCAGGATCAGAACCCGAACACTTAGGGGCCACTGCAAAGGAGAGAAGCTACAATGGTTTCCCATTCTCGTTAGTAGAAAGACACAGACAAGGGATTAAATAGAAATGGTTTAGGACACACCTTCATCTATTTTTGAAAGACACTTGATGCTTTTCCAGAGCAATGAATATACATGCACCTTCTTGGCAGTCCACATTACAGAAGACCTTCACTGTGGTCCGATTTGGGCAGTCTGCATAACTGGCTGTTCAATGCTTGAAGCTCAAAAATGGGTTAATTCTGTATTCAGAGATTGTTTCATAAGTGCTTCCCAAGTTTCAGGTTAAGTGCTAACCTGACAGTGTGCAAAGTGGAATGTAGGGAAATATACATTAAAATCTCAAGGAAAGAGTAGCAGGGCAATGGACTGCATTGCCTGGGGTAGCTTATAGAATAACCTTTTCTTAAATATTTCAATATGAACCCTGAATCCATGATGTCTTGCTTAGGTCTAGAAAAAGCTGGAGATGACTAGGTTTGAGCATGCTTTTTTAAACATTGCAGGTGTAAATGTCAATCATACTAGGTTTGACCCAAAGCAGTGCTGTCAAAGGAGATTTAAAAAAAATATATTAGATGACTTGCAGAACTTTATAATAATGTTTAACGTTTGACTTTTTGCATTTCTGAATATTTTCTATGTTTAACTTTCTCTTGGACTGTCTTGTTTGTTTTTGTGTACGTTAATTTTGTAATGGCCACTTGCTACATACAGTAGAAATCTGACTGACTGAAGTTTTTACTTTTAATGTGGCACGTGGTATGCAAAATATACTGCAAAATGTATCTTTCCCATGGATAGCAGGGTGCTCCTTGCCAGTGCACAAAAAGTAGTATCTTGACTAAGAAAGTGAGAGGGGGGTGCTGGGTGTTTTTTTCTGAGAATAAATTGCAGTCGCATAAATATCAATTCTGTCATATTTTAAATTACATGCCTGTACTGCTGGGAAAAGGCCGGTGTGTGGTAAATGCAGTTTTATGCATTGCATAACTGGATTGTTGCATTTGCATACCGTTCTTTAAAGTAGTAATTTTGAAGAGCACAGCTATAAGAAAAGCGCTTGTACTGGGGAGGTGTGTTGTCACTGGATACCATTGGAGTGCATTACATCGCTGGGAAGTGCTATTTTTGTTGCTTGAGCCTCTGGCAATAACATCTCTTTCAGAGCAGCTCCTGCTTCCTTCGCTCCCTCTGGCATATGTGTTGTTGCAAGACCCGATGTTACTCTTGCACCTCTTGCTAGTTAACCAGCCATGTTGCGGCTCGGTTCACCACATGCTTGATCCCCGCCTGGCCCTGCTGCTTTGTTTTCCTGACAGCCATGGAGCCGTTTACATTTCCCAAACTGATGGGTCCTTTAGTGACAAATCACAGTAACTTAGAAGAGCAGCCCACTGGAGATCTGCAACAAAGTGTGTTTAATTCTGCAGTTGGAAAAACTTAATTCTGCGAGGAGAGCCTCCTGTGATCAATACACACTAACGAAGTTGAAGCTGTAAATGTACAGTGGTACCTCAGGTTACAGACTCCGCTAACCCAGAAATAGTACCTCGGGTTAAGAACTTTGCTTCAGGATGAGAACAGAAATCGCACAGCAGCGGCAGCGGGAGGCCTCATTAGCTAAAGTGGTGCTTCAGGTTAAGAACAGTTTCAGGTTAAGAACGGACCTCCAGAACGAATCAGGTTCTTAACCTGAGGTACCACTGTATTGGCTTTGTGGGTTCTGGCATACACTGCTTGTTTTCTGTTTTTCGGGAAATTTGGAGGCTGCAGCAGGACTTGCATTTTGCAGAGCTGTATAGTGTGAATGTTGGTTTTGTAGGGCCATTGACCAGTTGAACTTGGTGGCAACTCCAGGAGCTGGGGATTGTCCTTGAGTTGACCATGCAGTACTATAGTGGAAGCATTCATTTTCTGTCTTAAATCTTACACTTCTGAGATTGCCAAATTCTGCAACAAGTTTTCTTGTTTGTTTGTTTGTTTGTTTGTTGCTGTTTGTTTGAAGCTTCAGAATCCTGGGTCTATAGTGTATTTTATAGTCCAATATGGAAATGTTAGTGTTAGTAAAAGCAGCATTTGGGTCAGACTAAATTCTCCCCTGTTGGAATTTTACCGTTAACACAGTCTTGTTACATGTTTGATATACATGGATCGGCACATTACATGGTTGCTAGACACTTGGTAAATAAAATTTGAGTTCTGCACATTCTGGACCTTTTATTTTGAAGTCGGCGGGATTTCAAAGTCTCCTTAGCTTATTCCCAGCTTGTTAAAATGCCTTCTTGTATCTTTCATTAAATGATTGCATTGTTGCATATCTCTTCCCCCTTCTACTAATGGAGAGGAAAATTGTTCCGTAGAACAGCCGCTCAAAATGGGGAAAATAACCTTTGTGAAATGAAATCCTCCTTATCTGTCCATGCACTTGGCTTCTTTCTTGCTTCCAGGCAGATTGTGTGCTACTTCTAGCTTCCTGCCTATCTGGGGTTTCTTTCTCCCCCCACCCCATCCTAAAAAAAAGAAAAAAAAAATTCTGAGCGGCTGTTGGACTTCACAGAAGGCAACGCTTTATTCAGCTTACAAAAGTCTCTTTCTCCCATATGAAATTCTGAAATGACTGAATAGGAAAAAGTGGTGTGTCTGCAAAGCTAGCCTGGTTTTCTTAGATATATGCCAAAAAAAAAAAAAGTCATTCCCTTATTCATCAGGGAAGCTGAGTTTGTGCAGTGAAGAGACAATAATATCATAAATGGGGGCACACATGAAGCAGAAATTTCCAGTGTCACTAATTGTACCAGATGAGTTCCTGAGTGGGCATGGAGTGGGGGCAACTTTCCCTTTTTTTCCTCCCTGGCCCTCTGGCCAAACACACTTTTACTAAACTGGAGGGGGTTGTAACTGCGCTGCTTTATCTTTTCTTCCCTCTTAAGTGGGCTTGAAATACAAAGCATGGATAAATGAGTAAGAATGACTGCAGCATATTGAAAAAATATGTGGCATTAACTAAAACATCAGAAAATGTTTTTCTTTTGTATATTTTTTAAAGCAGCATTTAAAAAGCACAGTCAAATAAGACGTGTGTGTGTGTGTGTGTTATAAATTGCCTAGGTTTATTATTGTTCAGGGTTAAAAAGAAGTTTAGGATGTCCATGTATCCATTTCTAAGTTTTGTCTTGCCTCCACAGCGCTTCCCATGGGTTGGGATTGAAGATGCATAGTGAATATTACTGAAACACTGTGTAGAATCATTCCTGTTCTTAGACTGCACACAATACAGCATCAAAGGCTACCATAAACACCGTTGTCTCAATACTTTAATGAGAACGTCAAAGCATACATAGGGTTTAATGTTGGAGCTTATGGGTTACTAAAATGTTGAGAAATGCTCTGTGCAATTTCAATGGCAGTCTTCCTTAAGGCTGAAAGCAACCCCCTGCTGCACTTTTGATTGCTGTCCTTGGTATCGATTCATGCAAGAGAGCTGTATCTGCATCCAGGGCTTTCAACAGTTTCCCAGTGCATGCCCCATGTGGTTTGTGAGCATGTAGCTTGTTTTCTGCTAGTCCTAGCATGAGCAGAACGGACTGCAGTTACATTTGCAACAGTCACCACCAATGACAGTAGCTCTGAATCCTATGATAAGTTGCCTCTTCTTCTATGAAGTCCTTCCTGTTTTGCTTTTGGGTTTTCAGGCACCATCCCCAGGAAACTGAGATCTTAGGGCATCTTAAGTAGCATGTGAGAGGATTGCAACTCTCGTAGCATGAAGACCCTTCCTTCAGGATTGATCATTTTAAAGCATTAATTTATCTCTTGCATAAGCTTATTTTGTGATCTCTATAACTGGGCTTGTATGAAATGTATGTGCAGCTGTGATAGTTTTGCTTTCTTCAAAACACAAGTTGACTTGTGTTTAGGCTGTAATTCTGAGCCTTCTTAATACAGATTAAATACCATTGAATGCAGTGGAGCTTATTTCTTAGTTGCCACATTGGGGACTGTTCTACACACCTCATATTTTATTTTACTTATGACTTGTATTGAACCATAAACAAATAACCATATCCCTAACACGGATCTTCCCTTCTTTGTGTGGACTGTTGTCAACTAGAGTATAAACTTGTCTCATTTCACTTTTCTCTTTGCTTCCATTTTCTCTCTCACTGGTTAGAGAAATGCTGGACGTTTTCCCTATTTTGTCACACACATGGTTGCGTCTGATTACTTGTAAATAAGATCTGAAGTGCTCATCGCTTTCAATTATATTTCATACACGTTGCATAATGTATTTTAGGTTATTATAACAATGAACTCCAAAGCTTTTACTGGGCGCTGCTTATAATTCCATTAAAAATATGTCCATTTATAATGCATTAAGACTGTTACAGGCACTTAAAAACTGGCAGTGGTTTTCACTTTCACTACTGAGAGTGTGTTAATGAAAATTTATTTTTTACATTATAAAAGCTATCTCCGACTTCCTTCACTTCAATATTATACCTGAATAGAAAGAAAAGTTTCAATAATATTGTGCTTTAGGACTCACAAGGGTAGTTTATATGAAGTAATGAGTGATGATTAAGGTACTCCTTCTTTTAATTATTTATATACTTGGAGACACTGTCTTATTTCTTGGTATGTGTGCATAATCTGATTGTCTAGTGAGTTGGAATAAGCTATAAACCAATATAAATAAATGGAAGGGGGAGTGAACCTGGAAGGCTCGAGTTAAAATTCTATCTTATGCTCATCCAAAGCAAGCCTTTATGACTATATTGGTGCTAAAAGTAGAAGGATGACTTCTCTCTTCACACAGGCCTCAGTTAAACCAGGAAGGCTCTATTTAACCAAAGTTTTCCATTCCACCCAAGCTAGGAAACTGTGTTTGCCAGCTTTAGAACCAGACACAATATTTAAAACCGTGGTTTGAAGTTGGGTTAAGAGTCTGGCTTTTTTGAAAATGGTAACCATAGTTATCTGCTTTGGGTCAAACAGGAAACTGTGGTTAATTGGATACTTTCTAGATTAATTATGATTTGAGCTGCTTGTGTGGGTAAAAAGTTCATGCATTAAGCCAAAATATGAGGATCCAAACCAGCTCATTCTCAATAACCTTGGGTTAGTCATAACTGGTTTCAAAAGCTAAATATCTCAGCTTCTAATATAGGAACCTGTTTATGCATTTGAAAAATTAATAAAAGTGTGTGTGTGTTTGAAAGAGACATTTTGCTTTCTCTGTTTTATGTACTGTGACATTCTTTTGATTTTTAGTATGAACTATATGGCTTATGACTGGCTACTCTGCAGAAGTATAGACAAAAGCTCTCTCCACATTAATGTTAGATTTGCCATGCATTGTAGCAGAAGATAATAAAGTTTGCTGATTGTGCTTTGCTTATCCTAACTGTCACTCATATTCAATCAGTTACAGTTAAAACGCTGTGCTACGGTTGTAATTCTTTGTTTCAGTTTTCCATTTTCCCTCTTCTTAAAAGTGCTTTCCCTTTCTCTCCCTGTTAAGTGTCAAGATGGTGCTGATGTGGACCAGTGGTGACACCTTCAAGACCATGTACTTCCTTGTGAACCAGGCTCCCTTCCAGTTCTCTATCTGTGGACTTCTACAGGTCTTTGTGGATATGACCATCCTGTTGCAGGTTTACTTCTACAGCTGCTACCCACAAAAGCCAGCTTCACACACAACACACCCAGCCAGTACGAAGGCACTTTAAAGCACAAAGTGGAGGCAGCTATCAGTCAAAATATTTGGAGCCAGCCTTGCAGCTTCACTTTCAGTTGTAAATACTGTGTTTCTGATGGGCTGCAAATAGAAGCGTCCAACATGGAAACCTAGCCAGGTATCAGGCCTGGCATTGTTTTTAATTATTTGCTTTCCTTGTGTTCCAAATCCATCGGAATGGATTTTTCTTTTTGGGGCTCACATGAGGGTGCTTTTTAAATATATATATATATAAATGGACATATCTATAAGTCTTATTCACTCATCACGCTTCGTATATATGTGCTTGTGTGAGTGTGTGTATGTGTACCTACTCAAGGGCTGGATGTTTTTCAGTGCTATTTAAAAAAAATTCAATCACAAGAATCGGAGTATTTTGTCTGAAGCTTTTACCTATTTATATAAAATGTATAAGGGTCATACTTTTGGAATGTCTGTTATATTTCAGTTAGGACTCATGAAGGCAATGCAGTTATCGGCAGAAATGTTAAAATTGTTTTTTCCAAATGGTGATGGAGGCTGCAGCTAGGAAGAAAGGGGTAAATGAATGATGTAAAGAAAATGTATTTTATTCAGTGTAAATGTGTTAAGCACACACTGCTGGACCAGTGTGTCCAATTAATAGATCAAAGTGTGAGGTGTGGTTGTGGAGTGGGTGATGCTATGGCCAGATGAAAAAAATAATGAATTGGCATTCGACTTGTTGCTGTGAAGAAAGAAGGGAAGGAAGGAAGGCGTCTAACACAACTCAGCCTTCTTTCTGAAGTGGCTACAGTCATAAGAGACCTGAGGAAAAATGCCAAGCAGGTTGAGAAACCCTGTAGAGGCATTGCCAAAAGACCCAATGAAGGATTTATGACAGTAGCCGTTTGGAAGGGGTAAAGCCAGAAAGAACCCAAATGTGTAGCCTAGGCCTTAATCTGAACTCTCTGTGCCCATATATGTTTGGCGGTGAAGCCAGCAGTGTTACATAGCTGAGACTTTCCAGCATGGGCACAGTGAAATGCCTTCCGACATATAGTCTTAAGCTGCACTGACAATGGGAGCACTGTCTATATAACTGCATCTTAGACTAAAATAAACTACCTGGGTGTGCAGTCTGCTCCAATAAATGAAAGGTAGACCAGGCTAGGCAAGAGCCCCTCGGAGGAAGAAGAGCAATTGCCTAGTGATGAATAACACAGCAGGCCTCTTTTTCAAAAAGAAAGCTGAAACTTGACACTTTCCTTAGTATTATTTAATGCCAAATGTCTTCTTTGCATTAGCCAAATATTGAGGAGGAAGAATCCTAACAGTATTTCTAGCCCTATAAGATCATGAAGATTGCTTCCTTTTTGCAAGTTCCATGGCCAGTATATGAAATACAGGTGGGAATTTGTGTTATCCACATGCAACGTAGATGAAGATTGGGGAAAATCTGTACCTAAAATATGTTTGCCAGTTTCAGACCTGCATACTTCCTTTACTGAAGACTTGATCTAGAATTCAGCAACTGCACAGCTTGAACTGTTCCACTTTTCAAACCACTCCTCTTTGCCAGGAGGAACCTGCTTTGACCCGGTAACATGCTGTGCTTCAGGAACTGTTTTCTCCTCTCCACAAGCCATGGTTGTCCAGAAACATATATTCTCCAGTGCTAGATGAAACTGCTACGTGGATGATATTTTGGGTCAGCAATAGACACCTGTTAAAGTGGTTGCTTTCCTCCACTAAAACGTTTTCAAAAAATGGATAAACTTGATGCACTTGCACGTTTGATCTACGAAAGCTGCTTTTAGCTGGACATCTTCCTCGTTTGATACATTTGGCTGTGCCAAATCTTCTCTGTACTGAAAAGGCAGAGAAGTTTCATAATTGTTATCAGGTTTTTTTTTAAAAAAAGGAAAGGAAAGGAATTATTTGCCTTCTGCACTTGCACATTTGCTTCTAATTTCTTCGTCTGTTGAGTACGGAACAACCTCAAAACTGGCTGGACTTCCTCTTCTAACCAGTTAGACACTCCATGTCTGAGGAGCAAATTGTCCTGGAGATCAGACTGTTTTTTTTAAAGAAGAGGAGAGGCTACTACCACTCTGCAGTAGCTGTATGGATCTCTTCCTCCCTGGCTGGCATATAAACAGAACCTCAGGAAAACTGTTTTATTGAGAGCTTAGTGTGAAGCACTATGGTTGACCTCAGACTTTGTGCTATTGATTGGCTACCATGCTTGTTCCCTAATGCCTGAAGTGACCTTACCTAGCTGATGTTATGTGGCATGGCAGAATATGAATGTTTAATTGCTCTCCTTTTCACAAATGTTCTGGCTGTGTTAGAACTTCTGGGCATTTGTCTTTTAAATTATAAATTTCCACCACAGTTCTATTTCCCTTGTATGCTGCTGTAATGAGGATTGTATTTCTACTTGTACAACAGGATTTCATAACAGTAACTTGCAACGCTGTGCTTTATTTTTGTATGGGGCAGTCTCTCCCCCCACCCTATTGTTCTTTGAAAAGGGGCTTAAGACTCGGCTAGTGTGTGTTAGCTTAGTCTGTGCATATCCCCCATGCCTCTTTGTTTAACAAGTATTATTGATGGTAAAATTGGTAATATTTCCCAGGACACTGTGCACAGATTCACAGTTAGATCTGTTAAACTGATAACCATTTGTTGTCAATATCCAAACAATTTCCTTCATGCCAGGATTGCCAATGCCAGAAGAAAAGCCAATAGAGTTGTGTCTAAAAACACTACATTCATCTGTGGCATCTAAACAGGAGCTGGGGTACCCCTGAATCCCAGATTTCAAGGTATTTAGGGAAAGGCACAAGGGCTGTTTTCAGGCATGCCAGTTAACAACAGTTCCAGTGGGACCACAGCTATCTCAGGTGTCTTTTAGACATTCTCCCAGGTGTGTAGGAATGCTAGTCTGTGATTGGCTTCTATGTGCCTGGGAGAATGTTTAAATGACCCAGTGCAAGTTCTGCAGAAAAGACCCCGTCACTCTTTCTCCATGGTTGGATCATTGAAACATTTTCCCAGCCACAGGTGAACTGCTTGCCTGCAAACAGATCCCACATATCTGGGAGACCATCTAAAGGGCACCTCAGTGGTCAGTGAATCACTTGCTAAAAAATAAATAAATGCAGTTCTTTTTACAGGTAAAGAAATCTGTGTAACCACGATCGCATCAGAGTTCAGAGATTAAGTAAATCTTAAATCCATCTTTCTGCTGAATGTATGGAATATCTCAATGGCACTAATGTTGATTTATCAGTTGCATTTTTTTAAAAATAAACCAATCAGTTGTGCACAGAATTTGTTGTTGTTCCTTTCAAATGTAAGATAGAGACGTGCCTTTTGGCGGGGGTTCAGCATGTCAGTAGAAATCAGTTTGTCTCACCATCCTACAAATTGATGGGGTGTGAATGAGCTCCAGACACCATAAATTGGTTTCCTAAAATAACAGATCAGAATTATTATTTTATCATTTGTATAGCCCTTTTTAGTGTACATTTTGCTGATGAAGTTGAGTGTCTTGTCTAGTGCTTCAGCTATCTAGTAGAACGTAGCTGAGCAAAGCTTTCCCCCAAGATTGAAAATCCAATACATTATTCACACACAGGCTCATACTAGACACTGATCCACTCTCTTGGCGAGTGTATTAGATGGATATGGTTTACCAGGTCTTATGTTTATTCCTTAAGTTCTCGCATATCAGCTGCAGCAAATTATTTTGCAATTAAGTTTATGGAGTAAACAGGGTTACACATTTGTGCAATTAAATATAGGGTTGTATTCAACTTCTGCTAATAGTAGTACCATTGAAATCAATGATCATTGCTAACTTGGGTCAATTAATGCCAGTGGCTCTACTCTGTATAGAAGTTAGTTGGATACAGCCCATACTTTATAACTGTGTTCAATAGTACATAACCATTTTGATTCAGAAAAAGTAATGGGGCCAGATGTAATCAGTGAGTATTAGGTATGAGTAACTTTC
Source organism: Podarcis tiliguerta (assembly GCF_965153285.1). Classification (NCBI taxonomy): domain Eukaryota; kingdom Metazoa; phylum Chordata; class Lepidosauria; order Squamata; family Lacertidae; genus Podarcis; species Podarcis tiliguerta. The sequence goes on along the minus strand of NC_139540.1, from coordinate 55,858,835 downwards.
TTGAGACTGGGGCACATAGAAAAGAAATAGTTGTCAAATTATTTCCACCAGTCAGTTCTGCTGGGAAAGACAGAAAATGTTTTAATTTTATTTCTTACAAAATCTCCACCAGCTTCTCAGAACAAATGTGTGAAAATACAGCTCAATAAAAACAAGGCAAACAGCTTCTGCGACACTGCATGGGGCATATCTCCAGTAGTTCTAAGCCTGGTTTAATCTGTTTAATCTTTCTTTGCAGCCCAGAACACTAGAATCCCTTTATAGCCCCTGGCATATTCACTTGATCCTAGGGTCTGAAGTACAGGCCAAACCTGCATCCTATGGTATGCTCTCCAAAAAAGTTTGCAGTCTGAGAAGCCAAGTGGCTCAGCACAACATCTTGAAAAGCGACGGGGCCTGCTGTTTATTTTCCCTCTACATTCAACAAACAAGTGTGTAGCTTTTAATTCGGCCAACATTTTTTTGGATATAAAACAGGGAAATGACATTTCTTTTATCAAGAGCACTGAATGGAATGGAGACAGTGCTGTTTTGTGCCACTTGCTATTATCAAAGGCTTCCTTTGGCATAGTACTGTGTGGATTAAAGCGGCAGCTGCTGCTATTATGCAGCAAAAAATAAGTATTTTATTAAATTCCTGCAACAGTGAGAGCCTTGTGGAAGCAGGAAAGCACGATGCCCAACATTACCAGAACAAAGGAAAGTGGGAAGTTACTCCCTCAATGTCTAAAAGCAAGGAAAACATAATGATCTGAGCCATTAATTGTAGCCTAACTGAATTTCAAGAAGGGGTTTCATGTTTGCAAATTAAGAAAAGCGACAAGGAACAGTTAGGACTGGAATGGGGAAAGATGTTAAGGTTGGAGGCTGAATTCTTAGTGGTAATCTCATGGATGTCATGTGCCAGAGGTAAAGGGGGCTGGAATTGCCGTTTCCACCTTCTTTCTCCCTCCCACAAAAAATTGTTCAGCGTAGCAATCAAATAGGGTTGAGAGAAGGCTCCCATTGGTGTCTATTTGCTCTGTATAGGAGAGGCTGAGGGGCGCTAATAGAAACTTCAATCATCTTCTTTGGCACCCTTCAAACAGGCCTTCCTCAGTGACTAGATGAGCCACCAGAGTGCCCAAGATGGAGGGTGGGGCTGGGACTTAGTATTAGCATTGAGTTTAACACCAAGTGCAGTGACACTGTTCCCTTTTGCCTATACTGCCAGACTCTGTGTAGGCTGCTGATCACTTAGTACTCTGATTCAGACCCACAGAAAACATCATGTCTGGAGGTATCCTTACCGTTGAACGAGGAGATGAGACCAGCTGGAGCAAGACTCTCATCTTTTATTATTATAGACACCATGGTATTTAGTAGAGCCCGATTGCATGGAACAACTTAGGCTGCATATAGGTGCATTTCACAAGATGTGGGATTTTCTATTACAGGGTGAAGTCTGCACCTCTAGTGTTTGCCTTTCTGCTACATATACCTGGTTCCAGCTCCAGCACTGATTCTTGTCCCTCCTACACCCTCCATGTTTTGTGCAGGCTTTTGGCTGATTCCCTCCCAACCCAGCTTAAACGTCTTTGGTTTGTTTAGAATTAACATATAGATTTGAACATTGTGAAGTGGCCCTTAAAGAAAATATACAGGACAAGGGTTGTACCAAGGACTAAACTGGCCAGTTAACTGTTTGCCTCCTTCACAGACAGTTGCAACCTTATGGATGCTGTTTCTCACAACTACAGGATGTGTGTAAATACAGCAGCCACATGGGATGAGCTGCTCGCCTTGTCTCTTTGCCTATGTTAGCATGGTTTAGTGGGAGTTAAAAAACAACAACACAGACCCAAAATTGTGCTAATCTCAAAACGGCAAAAGAAGCACCATATTGTTTATAAAACCATACACCAAAGAGAATTCCCTACATTAAAGATTGGCTTTCACACAGTACTTAGGATATGCAGAACTGTCTTACACATTAAATAAAAGCATCTATGGTTCAGGACAAGAAACTGGGAGTTTGGTTTATGCACGATATAGATTGGCTTTCGTAAGTAAAAGAAGAAAGCACAATTAGATGGGGGTGCTTCAAGAGAATTTTATTTTCAAATATCTTGGAACAAGTGGTAATGAGAAACAGGAAATATTAATTCAAAGCTATGTTTAAAATGATTATTATTTACTAAGGACAGAAGCATTTTGAAAAACAGTAGCTATTTCGTTAGTAAAAAAAACCCTGAAATCAATAGACTTCCATGGTCCTGAATATGATCTGGAATGTCATTTTTCTCACAACCTTGCTGACCACAAATTAACTCATCTGAAGAGAAGCTGAACATCTGCCTTACTAGTTACTACTTTCCTCCACTAGAAACTTAAAAAAAACAACCCCAAGGCTGATGATGCTCTTATTTTTTTGCTCAGATCTGAAGCACTTGCTTTTGTAGGGTGATGGGGTGAGGCTCATGGCAACTAAGATGTGTGCCAAACTGCTGCTTGACTGTAGTAGGAAAATAGCAGAGTGCCGACTCCTGTCGCTACTCGTCACTCTGTGTAGGACAGCCATGAAGAAATTGTTTGCATGCTCCACATGTAACCAAGTCTGTGGTGAGAAAGGAGTATTCTGTTGTTTTTGTGGTTGGGGTGTGTGTGTGTGTGAGAGAGAGAGAGAGAGAGAGAGGGAGAGAGAGAGAGAGAGAGAGAGATTTCTCAATCCTACTGGAGCATAACTTCTTTCAGTCTTTGTTCTACATCATAACAGCAGCTGTTGCATATCACTGATACAGGAAGCAAAAAGCCTTGTGCTTCTCTGTGCATCTTCACAACATTGAAAGTTCAGCTTTTTCATATGCTGTCCTCTACACCATGAGAACTGTGTGCCCTTTTCAGTAGTGGCTCCTCGCTTGTGGAATGCTCTCCCCAGGAAGGCTCAGCTGGGACCATCATTACATGTCTTTAGGCACCAGGCAAAAACAATCCTTTTTCATTACGCCTTTGGCTTTTAATTACCTACAGCTTTTATCTACTTTTTTAAAAAAATCAATCAGAAAGGTTTTTTAGATTTCTTTTATTATTTTAATGTAGGCATGTGTTCATTTTTTGCTTAAAATTGTTGCTTTGAGTTGCCATGGCAAGAAAGCTACTAATAAATTTAGTAAATAATAATAATAATAATACTGCATCACTTGTCTTTACTGTTCCTATTACATCGGGGATGGGGGACCTTTATTTCCCCAAGGGCTGAGCAGGCAACAGGAGGGCTTGGCTTTCCCTCTTGCATCCCTTGCCCTATCCCTCTATTCACATCCACATACCTAATCTCTTCCCTCCTGCCTCACCCTTCTCGCATTCTCCCACCAGGTGTTTCCCATCCTGGTGGGGCAATTAGGCATTGGAAAAACAGCTCTCATACACACAAATGGGAGTTTTTGGCATGCCCACTTACCCTTGGCGGGAGGGGTGTAATCTTCGATACCTCCCTCTCTATGGAGGCGCAGATTGCAGCTATAACAAAGGCGGCATTTTTCCATCTCCGCCAAGCTAAGCAGTTGGCTCCTTACCTCTCTCGCCCTGACCTAGCCACTGTGATCCACGCGACGGTCACCTCCAGACTGGATTATTGTAACTCGCTCTACGTGGGGCTGCCCTTGAGACTGACCCAGAAACTCCAGCGGGTGCAGAATGCCGCGAGACTCCTTATGGGGTCGTCGCTGCGAGATCACATTCATCCGGTACTATACCAGCTGCACTGGCTCCCGGTGGAGTACAGGATCAGGTTTAAGGTGCTGGTTTTAACCTTTAAAGCCCTATACGGCCTAGGACCCTCGTACCTACGGGACCGCCTCTCCTGGTGTGTCCCACAGAAGAACCTACGGTCTGCAAATAAAAATATCCTGAAGATCCCAGGCCACAGAGAGGTTAGGCTGGCCTCAACTAGAGCCAGGGCCTTCTCGGCTGCAGCTCCAACCTGGTGGAACGCTCTGTCACAAGAGACTAGGGCCCTGCGGGACCTGACATCTTCCCGCAGGGCCTGTAAGACAGAGCTGTTCCACCAGGCCTTTGATCAGGGCGCAGCCTGACCCCCTCCTCTGGCAATCTGCACAGAATCTTGCTTAATGGTTGCCATCAATTTGATTTTAATTAATTTTTATAATGAAAGGTTTTTAGAATGTTGGATTATTTTGATTGTTGTTAGCCGCCCTGAGCCCAGCTTTGGCTGGGGAGGGCGGGGTATAAATAAAATTTATTGTTATTATTATTATTATTACAAACCGCCCTGGCTATATAGTATGTAGTATCATCTCCCTGTTCTTTTTCCTACCTCCTCTCCTATGTTCACAAACTCTATGTACTGGGGGGGGGGGCACCCTGCCTTTTAGTTATTCGTGGATGATGGGAGGGAACTAAATGTCCTCCAACCAGACACTGACCTTTCTTAGATATGTTTTCTTCAGTTTTGAAAATCTTGGCACCAATGGGCGCCACCTCCTGAGAAGTGCAATAAGATACCAAACATTGGAAGTAAAAAGCATCATTTTAAAACAATATACATTCAAATCTGAGCAAAATGGAACATATTGTATACGTCTGCCATCCAAGCTAGGATGCAAAAGCTTACTGTGGTAAATCTGCATGTTTTATTAAATAATGCATAAAGAGCTAAAGCACACGTCAGACCTGTCAGCAGGCAGCCAGAATTGTGGTTATTGATTTTCGTTCTATTGAAGAAAAAATTAAACAGAGAGGTAAACTAGGGGTAGCTTTTGTCAGAAATGGCCCTTTGTCCCCATACTTTCAAATTTACCTTTAAGCCTTTCTGTGCAATACTCCATGACTTTTTACAAAACCATGAAACCACCTGTGGTACAGGCTTTAGGGAAAAAATGTTATTGTGCAATCTATCTCTTGCTCCCAATCCTATGGCACATATACTTTACCCTGAATTTGGGGCACTTATTTAAAAACATACACACTACTGTTTTTGCAGTGTTATTCCCCCCTATGTGCACAGTGGAAACCTGTCTTTTAAACTGCTGTTCCTTCAAGATCACTCGAGTGCTGAAAAGTATCTTGTGTTCTAAGGATGTTGCAGATGAATTGTCTTCAGTATTATTTTAAGAAACAGAATTGGTCACTTAAGCCAATGCTTAAAAGGGCAGTCTTTCTCCAACACTGTGTTTGGCTGAGTACCCTGATATGGGCAGTTCAGGGGCTGTTTCAGATACGACAAATATCTACTCGCCCTCGTTCCCATGGAGTTCCTACAATACTTCAGTTTCACTAGAGTCAGCAACTCTTTTTTCCCTGTTCAGTCTCTGCGTGAGCCACCTCTGCATCAACCTCTTGTGAACATGTGGCATCTTCTTCATGGGAACTGTCCTCATTCAGAGTTCTGGTGCTTTCTTCCACATGATGGTACTGTCTGCTAGCAGCTCTCTGCTGTTGCTCTTTAAGCTCGATGTACGAGCGGGAAAAAGTGTGGAATATGGACGTGACAGGGAAAGCCATTAGCAAAATGCCACTCAAGATGCTGCTCAGGGCGACCACCTGGCCGGGAATGCTACGAGGTACCATGTCGCCATAGCCAACAGTTGTCATGGATATGACAGCCCACCAGTAACTGCTGGGGACACTGGTGAATTCATGCTTGGCTCCCATTTCACTCTCCGCCAGGTAAACCAGTGGGGAGAAGAGTGCCATAGCGACACAAAGGAAGAGGACCAGGAGCCCAAATTCCCGCGTGCAACGGCGTACAGTAAGCCCCAGGGTCTGCAGCCCCAGTGAATGCCTGGCCAAGCGCATGACGTACAGGATACGGAGGGCTCGCAAGGTGCGGAGGACAAGGCCCACTCTCTCCAAGTACTTGTTTCCACCACTGCTGCCACCGCCACTACCCCCAGGTTTGTCAGTGTTTTTGGTAGAGGCTGTATCTATAATCAAAGAGATGTAGAAAGGCAAGATGGCCAAGATGTCTATAATGTTGAGCGGAGTCTTCAAGAAGGCGCATTTGCTCTCTGCCTGGATGGAGCGCAAGACAAACTCAAAGGAAAACCAAGCCACGCAGACCGTCTCCAGAACAAAGATGTCATGGCACTTCTGGGAACATTCACCCTGTGGAGAAGACAGAAAATGAAAGAGTCATGTAGCACAGCAGCAACATTTCCAATTCTATTTTATTAAGTTTCAACGTTTTTAACATATACAGTCAAAACATGATTTCGTCATTTTTGTCGACATCCCACCCCCATTTCCCATGGAGTTATTGTTTTTCCCTTCTGTTGCAGCCTATCTTCTATCTATCAAATCATAACCACAATAATATAATCAAATGACTTCTGTTACTCATAGCTCAAATCCTGCTCACAAGTACATCATACTATAGTATTTCTTTAAACAGTCCAATAAAGGCATCCATTCTTCCATAAAACACTCATCATTAGAGTTTGTTAATTTTGCCAGTTCTGCATAGTCCATTATTTATCCATTCTTCTTTGATTGGAACCACTTCTTCCTTCCACTTCTGCGCATATAGAATCCTAGCTAGCAACATTATTTGTTGTCGGTTGCTACATTCACAGAGAAGCCCATGCTATGCCAGTGCATATGCATGTTTTTCGAATGTCATACACAAGTAATTTCCTGTAGAATTAAAACTGTAATTATCTTGAATATGCAATGACCTCGTCCCTAAAGAGATGCTCCGCCTTCTTTACTGCAAGCCCTACATTTTCAGGATTTAGTCTTGGTGGCAATGCTTTATTTTTAGAAAAGTTCTACCTGCCCCCATTGGGGGGGAAAGAAGCAGGTGGCGTTCTAACCCTTAGTGTTGATAAGACCCCCTGCTGAATCCTTACATATCTTTATAGCAGCTATTTCCCCAAGTCAAAATCCCACAGATGAGTGTTAAAGCACTGTCAAAGTAGCACACAGAAATAGTGTGTTTCATGTTCAGGCAAGAGACTGAGCGCAGTTCACGGATGAGTCCTGACCCTCTGCAAAAAAGCTGAGAACAACTATCCTGTACTAAAAAGTGCTGCTGTACTAAAGAGTGCTTCTCTATGAGAACAGAACTCTATTAGTTCTGTTTTACAGAACAATTTCCCCTCCAATATATAAATTAAAACTAATCACTGCTATTTTATTTTATCTCTGGGGCAAAACCTTGCTTGAATGAGTGATTATCAGTTCCTTACTAGAAGACGAACAATGCCCTCGTTCGAAACGCAACAAACAAACTCACCTTCACAGCACTTAAGCACCAATGAAGAATAATAACGATGATTTTTTTCTGTGATTGCTCTTCCACTTCCAAATATAGCTGCAATTCACTGTTAGCTTTTTTGCTATTAACTTCCCTAGGAGTGTTAATCACCTCCAGAAAGTAAATAGATTGTATGACAGATACAGTTTATTAGGATGATAAGCATGAGTTGTTTTCACTTACAAATTTCACATAATATATTGTTATTCTGCCTCAGGTGAAGAGAGATGCATGTATTTTAAGAATATAAAATGAGCCCTGCTGGATTGGATGAAATACCTACTTTCACCCTACTTTCACTGCAGTTGACCATGGGAAGCACATCAGCAGGGCATAAGGCCAATAGCAGTCTCAACTCATGGTACCCAGCAATTGGTGTTCAGAGGCATACTACCTTGGATGCTGGAGGTTGTACAACCATCATGAGTTGAAGCCACTAATAGTCTTATCCTCCACAAACAGGGATATCAGACTGAACTGCAGAGTTAATACTTTATTGTTTCCCTACAATAAAGCTCTCTACCCTGTGGGTGAGCTAAGAGGCTGGGGGAGGGCATTACTGGGTGTGCCCAGGGTATGGTGTCTTTGTATGAAGTTGTGGTGTGACCACTCCTGAAAAAAATGCTCTGAACTTGATAGGTATTTAACAACTACCGCCAGGTCACAAACAAGGACAAGGTAGTTGGGAGGGTCATGGAGCCACAGCGGCAGGCATTCCTGGAGGAAACCGATTTGTCTCCAAGATGGTCCAATGAGTGTGGCTTTTGAGGCCTTTTTTGAGGCAACATCTGATGCCCCCTCAGCCCTCATGCTGCCTTTGCAAAGCAGAGGTAAGCGAGCTCCTGGGCTTTGGGAAGGAGGCATGAGGGCTCTGACAGGGTCCTATAGTCCTTTCCCAAAGCCTATTTAGCACATTCCCAGTTTTGGGAAGGACACAGGATCACTCTAGTACCCTGCCAGAGCATTGCACCTACTTCCCAAAGCCCAGCACCTCACTAACCAGCTTTGTAAGCATGAGGGCTGAGGAAGGTGTCAAATTTTTGCCTCCCTCTTACTGCACAACAAAGCAGTGTGCAGCCCATGAGTTCCCGTGGCGAAGTATTATTGCGGCCCACTTAGAGGTTGGGCCACCCTGATCTAGACCCATCCCAATCTGGGTTCAGACATAGGTTTGGGACTGAATTGGTCTTGATTGCCCTGATAACCGGCCTTTATCAGGAGAGGCCCAGGAGGAGTACAACTCTGTTGCTCTTAGTTCTCTCATCAGCTGTTGATATCATTGACCATAGTGTCCTCATGTGGGAGATGGGTCATGTTCCTCCAGTGGTTCTGGATTTATTTCCAAGGATGGTTCCAGAAGACAGTAATTAGGGTCAGGTGGTTGAAGTCTTTGTCCCAAAAACTCACCACGTGGGGCACTGGCACCACATATGAATGTACAGATAATACTGTATACAAATAATAATACTAAGGTGCCCACACCATGGGAGACCTGATACCAAAGGAAATAGTAACCAGTGTTTGTTTTGTTTAAAAGGATACTAAAGCCATTTCAATTACCACACAGCCAGGTATATCTGAATTAACTTGATGTGCTTAGTAGTTGCCAGCAATGTTATTATGCCAGTTTTGGGAGCACAGAAGAACAAACGTGACACATATTGCACATAGCTATGTCACAAATATGTCAGCAGAAAGGTTTATAACATGCAGCTGTGCCTGCATCATGGTTATGTGCCAAATATCAAGCTCCAAATAAAGTATTAGATTTTACTTATAGAAAAGGTGTTTGAATAACCAAAGTTTATTCCTATCAGTATAAGAGCTGAAAGTTCTCTATTACCATCCATTTCTCCCAACACTTACAGAGAAGAGGAAAGAATTTGTTCAACTACTGAAAAGTATACAAACCCGCAACCACCTTTATCATATCCTAATTTCAGTTTCATTTCAGGTCTGGTCAGTTGAGGACATATAATAAAGAATATTTCAGAGAAGGGTGGAATTCTCCCCTGCTGAATTAAAGTACAGTGGTACCTCCGGTTATGAAATTAATTCGCTCCAGATGTCGGTTCTTAAGCTGAAACCGCTCATAACATGAGGCGCGCTTTCACTAATGGTGCCTCTCACTGCTGCCGTTGCGTGGCTTCCACTCGCATGCCGGGAAAAAGTTCGCAACCGGGAGCATCTACTTCTGAGTTAGCGGAGCTCGTAACCCAAAGCGTTTGCAAGGAGGACAGTACGTAACATGAGGTTCCACTGTATATTTTGTGGAGCTTGGATTTGGGTTTATATCCACTTGTCTTACATTCATAGTACATTTTATACAAAAGAATTGTGACCGCCTGACTTGGTTGGCCTGAATCTATTCTAAAGCCAGAAATTTCCAGGTGCTTACTCTGAACATTTTACAGGATGCTGGAGTTTGTGTTAATACACAATATTTGTTATCTGATATAACAAATATGTGCTTTAAATTGGAGAATCCTAAGCTAGACTCTGCTGCGGAGGGTTCTGCAAAGGTTAGTGATATTCAGACGTCCCCGGAGGCCAACAAAATATATAACAGGAGAGGGATGAAGGGCTAATTACCCAAGGGAGCCCTTACAAAATATAATAAATAGGTAGCTCCAAGCTCAGTTCCAGCTCCTCACTGCCTCAATATAGTACAGCTCTAGTACTTTTGAGATGTCAAACTCATGGACAATGAATGCACCTGGGAGGGTTGTGAGGAGATCCCTTAACCTGTATATGTTCTGAAGAACGCATGAATGGAGGTGCCTGGTGATTTATTTTTTTTATCATTCTTCCTTATGGGAAGATCTGTGGCAAGCATAGCACTTTCTCCGTAACTGCAAGATATGTGTACAAATACGATAGAAGTGAATGGGCGCATGCGCATGAAAATGGGCAAAATATAGTGAGCAGGGGAAATATATTCAGATTTCACAGGTCAACACTTGTGTGTGCATAGTCATAACATCTGAAAAATATGCCAGAGCTCTACTGTATATAGGTGTTCTTACATAACTAAAGCATTTGTCAGAGAACACCTCCACATTTTTTTTTGCCTTTGCTTTCTCCCAACAACTATGTTTAATCCTACTCAGAATGTTTTAAGCCACTTGATATTTTTTCCATTTAAACAGCAACACAAGAGCCAATAATATAATGACTGGATAACAGCAGTAAAAAAAATAAATCCCCTTAATCCATTCAGAGTAAAATGCCTGGTCCTCAATAAAGGTGATACTGAGAGCTGAACAGAGCTCATATACATACTAAAAGTCACCAGTTAAATCCCAAAATACGAAGTTTTCTGATTTCTTTCACAGTAGGTAGAACTGCAGCTGATATAGGAACAAAGAAAATTCTGCTGTGGAGTCTTGTCACCACTCCTCTTTCTCCCTCCAACTAACTGCAGCAATTCTATGATTCTGTGGTCAGCCTGCATAGGTCTCTGCATCAGAAGATGAAAATCTGCTCCTGATAACAGACACAAAGAGGGACAGAATCACTACAGCACCCTGTGATTTGCCACTATTTGTGCTCCACTTTTTTTTGTACAAAACCATGCACCTTACCAAGAAGTACTAGCGTTTTGTGAGACTCAGGTCACTCAATAGCAATATGCAGGCATTCCTGTTGGTAAGGAGCGCAAGGGCGCATGGGCCACCCCATCCCCAACATCCCCACACATGGCAGCAGCACCCGCTCCAGCACACACGCATGGGGAATTGAGAAAAGGACCAGCCCACATGACCCTGCTCCTCCTACACAGTTGCTCTTTTTGTAACCATTGTCCCTTCCACTGTCCCTTCTTCATTATATGGTTTTGTTTTTTTAATTGGCAGGCTTGTACAACTGCACAGGAATTCTAGGCAACTACAATATTTGTCTGCTAAGTTCAGAACATGGCAGCCCCACGATCCCGAAATCTTTCCGTCTCTTCTCAAGCCATAATGACCCGTCTCCAACTCCATTTTTTCCCCAGTCAAAGAAAGATGTATAGGTATATACATCATTTTCACAATTCATGTTTAAAAATTATACTGTGCCATTTTGTATGTATGATGAGAAGCATGCAAAAGGAGAAACCCACTGCCACACTAAGGTGACCCTTCTGTCAGGGCAAATGTTTCGGCTTGCCTGTCAGAACAATCTCCCACCCCCTCTCCGTGTGTGTCGTTCTGGCGGTTCTCCCAACACTCCTAGAGTTGATTTTGGGAAGCACATGGGGGAGGAGAGGCGGGGAAAGCCCTGTTGAGCAAGCAGGAGTCCTTGGGCGTGGGTTCTGCCCGACAGGACTCATTAGTTGAATCCTGCTCAAAGATTATATCTGGCCCTGTGAAACTGTGACAAGTGTTGATGTGGGCACATAATTATGTTCATATTTAAAGGCTTGGACTGAGAAGGAGAATTAGAAAATTGAAGTGAATGCAAGATAAAACTACTGTGAGCATATCAGAAAAACATTTTCTCTCATTGACTTTAGTTCTGTACAGTAAAACCAGTGAAGTGTCCATTTTGCTTTATGCTGATTACCTAGTCCTGCTCTCTTTCAACAAAACTGGACTCAGAAGGATGCTGGTCAAATTTGGCCAACTGTAAAAAAGAACACCTAAAAGTTAAATATGCCAAAACTAAGGTTCCCCTATTCAGTAAGAGGGTTACCAAGTCCAAGATGGTCATACACTCGAGCAAGTACATAGATTTAAATACCTAGGATTACTTATTGATGAAAAGATTTCAAGGAAACCCCATGTGGATGCAATTAAGCTATTACAGTGGTACCTCTGGTTACGTACTTAATTCGTTCCAGAGGCCCGTTCTTAACCTGAAACTGTTCTTAACCTGAAGCACCACTTTAGCTAATGGGGCCTCCTGCTGCCGCCACGCGATTTCTGTTCTCATCCTGAAGCAAAGTTCTTAACCCGAGGTACTATTTCTGGGTTAGCGGAGTCTGTAACCTGAAGCGTATGTAACCCAAGGTACCACTGTATCTGTCCCCTCTACTGGACAGCTATACAGGTTCTTCCACTTGAGGGTGGAGAATTTAATCAATCCAGCCATCAAGATCTACGTGTCAAAGATCATCGCACAAATGCTCTGTGGGGCTGAGATGTGGGGAAGCGGTATTAATCAGTAAAACCACACTCCTGCAATATCTCTCCTGTTAAAATCAAGTTTCCAATTTCAAGATGGCAAAGTGTCCTGGATATTTGTGGTACCCTCTGTAGTTTAATTTGTATCCAGGAATGTTTGCTGAAGCCAGAAGGATGAGGCTCTAAGCCATGCTTCCTGCCAATGAACTAGAAGCCTAACACTTCCTCTTAGATACAGTCTGTTTCAAGTGAGTCATCTGGCTCATGAGTGACCTACTGCATGAAACTAAGCAGCAACCAATCATTTTGACTGAAAACATACAACTGGAGCGAGCTTTGGCTTTGGCTCGCTCTTCTGTGCCAATACTGGCAAAGGCATTCCCTCTTCTGTTAGTCCCAGCACTACCATTGAAAAGACACAAATTGACAGGAGCTTTCTCAACAAAGGTTATAAAGCAACCACTTGCCTAAAATGTTAGGCTGTCGTTTTCTTTGCAAGGTTGGTTTGACAGAGCTGCTTCCACACTGTGGCAACTCCTAAATCCATATTAGCCTGGGTGCAGTATTCTCACAAGTCCTTATAGCACTATGTCCCAGCTCTTAGTTGTGGTAAAGGGTGTTTTTAAAAAAATTTTTAAAGCGTTTATTAATTTTCCAATTAGAACATCTAATTAACATATCAAATCAAATCCAATGAAAATAAAAAACTAAAAAAAAAATCCAATTGTCTTCCAAATTGTAATAATTTTTGTTTTTGGCTTCCGACGGTCTGAATTCTGAAGTGCTTTCAACATCATAGTCCTGCCTCTCATCATCATCAATGTTTTTCATAATTCCATATCCGATTTTTTCCTCCACGTTTTGACTCTGGTTATGTGATCCTAATTCATGTCAGAAAACAGATACTTTTTTTTCTATGGAGTGCAGATTTGTCCGTATATTGTACTGGTAAAGGGTACTTTAGCACTTCCTATTATTTTTGTAGGCTACCAAAACAGATGAAGACGGTAGGGATGCACCAATATGCCAACTTCAGTTTCTCATTTTTTGAACCCTAGGTTCAATTCTCCACATTTCCACATCAGTCTGAGATTTTTTTAAAGTCCTCATGAAAATTAACCAGCATTTGCATGAGAATTTATCCCAACATACACTTTTGTATGCAATTTCCCCTAAAATAATGCCTTTTTGCATGTTATTTTCACTAATATACACATTCTTATGGACACTTCACCCCAGTATATGCAGTTCTGTATACACTGCGTGGCTAGAGAACTGCATTAGAGAGCTGAGTCCAGGTTTACTTAGTTAAAAGGCAGTTCCACATATTTTTATGACTTACCAGGGCACAGATTTCTGACTTCTTGGATCCTCAAATTATAGCCTAAACTGATTCACTTAGTTACAGTAGATTATATATCAAAATGATATATAAACAACAGAAACCATTTTAGTAAAATTGCCAGTTGGATGTGAAACAAGGTCTGTGCTTGTTTTATGAAGCAAAGTTTCTAGTTCCCAATTCTTAAAACAGAGTACTTGTTTTCACATGCATCTCCTACCATGGCTGCTGCACAAAACAGGAAAACAAGAAGTGTAATAAAGTATGTGTAGTATAATGCAAATAATAATAATAATAAAAATCCGACAGTATCAAGTTCTCTGTATGAGTTATAATGGTTAATACCTACAAATCTTCCTCCTCTAACACAGTGTCCAATTCAAGACTACTGAACCACATATTCCTATTAAAATTTCATTAATTGCAACAGTTTTTCACTTGTAAGTTGAGAAAAGAATCTAGCAGCAAGGCTCCTTTGAACAGATGTTACTTAAACAGCATTGTTCCCATTATAAAAACGTTGATATGGGCACACAGTACCTTTCTCTGCATAAGTAATAGGCCAGCTAGGCAGCTTCTTCTTTCTTTCCTTTTTGGCCTTAGTTTGGGGGAGGAATTGGTGAACATTAAATGCAAAGTTTCTTTTGTTAACCAAATTTCTTCTTTCTCCCCGCTATCCAGAACCATATGCAGAGGTCGGTATTTCTTGAAAAGCAACGGGTAATCAAAGCCAAATCATTTTGGTAAAAAAATATATCAGAACTTGCATATTGAAAAGATGTACTGGACTAGTAAAAACAACAACCACCAGGCAGACAAATGAATACATTTAATTGCTTGTCAGCTGTGTAAAACAGTGGTCAGAAGACAGTTAAAAGCAAGCCATTATTATTAATCAAGTGAAGCAGGCAGGAGGTTGCTTAGTTGGTTAAAAGTATCAAGATGTGCCTAACTGCCTGCCAACCTAGCAGTTCGAAAGCACTCCCGGGTGCAAGTAGATAAATAGGGACCTCTTACTAGCGGGAAGGTAAACGGTGTTTCCGTGTGTGGCTCTGGCTTGCCAGAGCAGCGATGTCACGCTGGCCATGTGACCCGGAAGTGTCTCCGGACAGCGCTGGCCCCTGGCCTTTTGAGTGAGATGGGCGCACAACCCTAGAGTCTGTCAAGACTGGCCCGTATGGGCAGGGGTACCTTTACCTTTACCTTATCTCTTCTATTAGTTTCCCAGTACCACCTTAAGTATTAGATGGCTGCCAGGGGTCTAAAAAGCAAAGGAGTCTTGCCCCCACTTTCACAGGACAACAAGCCAATGGTTGCTGCTGGATCTGCAGTTACATGAGATTCTGCCACCAGCTGCCCCTTTACAGCAGAATCAGACCCCTGAAAATCAAACCTTTGTAGTATGGCAGCAACAGGTTAGGATTTTGATATATGTGGTAAAACGATGTTCCATTTTATGCTTTGCCCTGGCATATCAATAAGCAGTTTATCACTGCTCTAATTAATTAACTATTTGCCCTTTGTTGCTTGTCACCATCAGTTACAATAATATGCTGCTTCAAGGATATTACATTTTTATACCAGCTTATTATCATAGACAATTTGTCTTATCCTGAAATTACTTTTTGAAACTTTGTCAGCAGTCACTGCCCGATGACATAATCACCTCTGGAGTGCTTCAGGCTGTATGTGTGGGATAAATCAGCCTCATATAACCAACATGCTTAACGCTGATTAATGAATGAAGGGGTTAAGCACCATAGAGCAAGCTGTCCTGCTAGGCTTAGCCAGGTCACATCCGCTCACATTGAGAGGAAGGGCTACCAAACTCTTTGTTCTCCCACTTGCCACCATCCTTCTGCCCTGTGAACCTTACCAGTAAGGAGGTCTAAGCAGGATGCTCCAAGCTTAGACCACTTGGAGCAAACCATCTTTGTGTTTCTATACAAATAATTTAGAAACTCCTACCATTCTGGAACCTAAGTTATACTGCCTGTCTTTTCTTGCTGCTGTATAGGAAAGCCTATGAAATCTGAACTTTGAAGAGTTTGTAAGTAAACCGTTTTAAACTTACCAAATGTGTGGTCTTTTTTGTGCTGAGGGAAGCGGCAAACTTTGTAAGCAATTTAGAAGGGGATATTTTAAAGGTCTAACAACATATTAAATTTTGTAAGGTTTTAAGTAAGAATTCTGAAAAACAATTCACTTAAAACTTGTCAGAATTTTGTACACATGCAAGTACTCAGTCTCCACTGATTCTAGAATGAACTGTTGTGTGTATGCAGCCTGAGTAGACACACGTTGGATCAAGGAGCAAGTCTCGGTCAACTCTGCTTACATAGATGGCATTTCAATTTCTCAAAGCTCTTTCTGTCACTAGGAGAGAACCTTTTGATCCAACCAAAGGTTGCAATACAACAGCAGCAGCTAGGCAACAGAACTTTGGGAGACATCTGCTCAAACTAATTTTTGAAATTTAGTATCTCCATAATAATGTACTAGGTTTCATCTACAGAAAACAGAAACTGATGCACCAAACTTGGACTTATCGGGATGTATGCTGGGGATGAGGTGGAAACTTCACCAGCACTTTATGTTATTTTCAGCATCATTACTTTTTATAAAATGCATTTCTGTTCACTTACCCGGTCTTCTTCTTCTCTGAGATCTGGCATGGTGCTAATACAGAGACTAACTGCAGTGATGGCAACAAAGGAAACGGATATGCAAGCAAAGATCTTTCCAGCGATCCCCGAGTGAGGATTTTCCACCATATCCCTGAGCTTTCTCATGCAGAACTGCAAACGGCTACTGTCCTCGAAGGCACATTGTGGCTCTTCACTAGCTAGCATTTCCTCTTCAAACAGGGCAGCCTCCGCCATCTCTTCCTCTTTTTGTCGCAGCCTTTTTTTACAGCACCACTCCAGGTGTTCCTCTTCTATCCCCCAGTAAACCAGCTCATCTTGGAAAGAGAGGGCACACATTTCTCTCAGGAGCCTGAGCTTCCCAGCCGTCACAAAAGTCATGATGGTCCTGAAGGCACACGGGTTGCGGTCAAAGAAAAACTCGTTGCAATTGACATCATAGTCATCACAGATATCCATGATCTCTTCGTAGTTGTTACACGATTTTAACTTCCCAAGCCTGGTCAAGGGGCAATTCTCTAATGTGGTCCATGGGATTCTGTATTTGATGCCACCTACATTGATGATCACATACGCAGTTCGGTCCTCTCGGTGGGCAAAGCAACACAAGTCTTCCCCAGGACGCAGAAGTGTGGCCTTTTTGTAGAAGAATCCTTTCTTTGCCTGCACTTCGCAAAGTGTCTCCAAGTTGTTGTAAGAATATGAGGTGAATTCGGGATCTGTGGGCCCAGGGAGCAATGCCATTTCCTGATACATTTGTTACGTTCATGGGGGTGCCTAGCCTATTCAAAGAAATGGTAGTTTCTTGACTGGTGGGGACACAAAAGGCCAGTCTAAAAATAAAGCAAGAGTGGCAGAGTTAGCATTTTTATATGACAAAACAAATCTCATCTGCATTTCTTAAAACTTTGAGCAACTCTGCTGGGATCATTTTAACTTCCTATTGCCCCTAGAGAAAAGGAAAACAGGATTTTTGAACATCTGAATGTAGCACATAAAATAAGCAATGATACATCATTTGCAAGAGACGCTTGCGGGATCAGGTGCAGGAGACCTGCAGCCAGCAAGGTCCAAAGCATGGGATGACACAATAGACACACTGGACAAACATCTTGGGTTCAAATAGACCACAACTTTATTGATTACAAATGTAAGTAGGTTTTGACATAGGGAGTGGGTATGTACAGTGGTACCTCAGGTTACAAACACCTCGGGTTACAAACACTTCGGGTTACAGACTCCGCTAACCCGGAAGTAGTACCTCAGGTTAAGAACTTTACCTCAGGATAAGAACAGAAATCTCACGCTGGCAGCGGGAGGCCCCATTAGATAAAATGGTACCTCAGGTTAAGAATGGTTTCAGGTTAAGTTCATAACCAGAGGTACCACTATATCCTGAATCATTCAGCCCGACTGCTGGTTTAATATTTTGCAGGGTCTGTCCTGGGTTAACAATCGCTATGTGACATACATCAAATACGGGTGATCCCTCTAACACCGTCATTCAGCTGGGGGGGGTGTTTCCATGGCCCATTGGCCTCCTTTGGACATCTGGAGAGCACCTGCACCTGGACCCCTTTAATGGGTTAACCCGAACTACCTAAAGCAGAAGTAGGTGGGCTCCCAGCCCCCCTCCTAGATTAAGGCTCCAGCCCAAGGATACCCGCCATGAGGTAGGCAAAACTGCCTGACAGGCCCAATTTGTCTGCAGACAAATTTCTCCCTGGTTCTGAATATGCAACCAACTATTTCCATAGGGCCGCGGGTGGCGCTGTGGGTTAAAGCCTCAGTGCCTAGGGCTTGCCGATCGAAAGGTCGGCGGTTCGAATCCCCGCGGCGGGGTGCGCTCCCGCTGTTTGGTCCCAGCGCCTGCCAACCTAACAGTTCGAAAGCACCCCTGGGTGCAAGTAGATAAATAGGGACCGCTTACTAGCGGGAAGGTAAACGGCATTTCCGTGTGCGGCTCTGGCTCGCCAGAGCAGCGATGTCACGCTGGCCACGTGACCCGGAAGTGTCTTCGGACAGCGCTGGCCCTTGGCCTCTTTGAGTGAGATGGGCGCACAACCCTAGAGTCTGTCAAGACTGGCCCGCATGGGCAGGGGTACCTTTACCTTTACCTTATTTCCATAGAAAGGCCCTCTCACCTTCAGGCAGGACCATATGCTACATAGGATGGGAGGATAAGGAATCCAGGTCCAACTGAGCTGGTGAGTCTGGGTGATGCTTCTTTATATGCCTCATGAGCAGACCCAAGTGAACACTAGGGGCTGAAGTCTTCACTCAGGTCCACAATGAAAGCCATGCCCCTTTACTTGCCCACGATAGCTCCATTTAAATACATGTCCCAGCAACCCGCATGGCCAGAGGAGAAGGGAGTCTTGTCTCCCCCCCAAGGCCGTGTGGGACCAAAAGTTTGTCCCTGGCTCGGGCTGCGATCATCCTGGGTTGCAGTCACCACTCACCATCAGTATGTGGTCCTTAAAGCTCATCTACAATGACAAAAGGTACTCTAACCATCCATTAACTAGTGAGATATACTGATGTAAGTTTGTGGAATGCGATTTATTATATAGTGGTACCTCGGGTTACATACGCTTCAGGTTACAGACTCCGCTAACCCGGAAATAGTACCTCGGGTTAAGAACTTTGCTTCAGGATGAGAACAGAAATCATGCAGCGGCGCAGCAGCAGCAGGAGGCCCCATTAGCTAAAGTGGTGCTTCAGGTTAAGAACAGTTTCAGGTTAAGAACAGACCTCCGGAACGAATTAAGTACTTAACCCGAGGTACCACTGTATTGTGTATTCTTTACTTTAAAAATATTATTTGTACATGTACTAAAAATATTTTAAGCATTTAAAGTAATTTAATCAAACCATCTAAACAATAATGTTTACCTAAACTTGCTTAAACTACACAAGACGAAATAATGTTTACTCACTGTGACAACATAAATGTATTAATGAAGAGACAAAAAGCTGCCCTAGACCAATTAAGCCACACAATGCAGAGCACAAGTGGAGTGGAAACAGCAAGTGTCATAACTGCAAAGTGCATGAAGAACAAACAAGTCCAGACAACTTACATTAGGAAAGGGCACTGTCAACACAATTGCATGCTTCGTCTAAGATAAAATATTCAGAGCTAAATATGTGGGTGCCATCTTTCCAATGTATTCCTCGCATTGTATCTCAAGAGTTGAGAAGACCAGAACATGATTTCTTTTTTCCATTTCAGCATACTTAGAACAAGTGTTCATGTATCTAAACACCTAAAAGAATATGGTAAACAATCTTGTTTTGGCATGAATGCTGATGTGTGTATATTTTACTTTACAGGTATGTCTGGCTTGCTACTTCCATTCCACAAACAGTGACGATTATAGTCTTTCATTTGTGTATTTAAACTTAATGACAAAAATGCATTAGATCTACAGCTGTTTTACATCTTCACTCGACAACCTCAGGCACTTGATAATTTAATTCCCAATATTTTAAAAACACAGGCATGGAGGAAACGCTAAAAAGTTGCTGAGGCACGTGTTGCTGTTATGAATGGAATGTTTCCTGCTCCCAAATAGGACTCAAAATATAAAGGTGGGAAGCAAAATTACATCCACTGACCTATGACCCCAACCTATATTCTCAAGGCAGGGGTAGCCAAGGTAGAGTCCTCCAGATGTTAGCTTACAACTCCCATAATCTCTGACTAATGTAGCCAGTGGTCAGGGAAGATGGAAGTTGCAGTTCAAATCCATCTGGAGGGTACCACATTGGTTCTAAAATACAGTAACTGCTATTTGCCTTTAGCCAGGGATAGCCAGAGAAGATGGGGACTCTCATGGAACTCTGGCCCTTTTTCAACAAGTTTCAGTCTTGGAGTACCTATATCTGAAAAAAATAATAATAATCCATTGCATTGCTAACAGATAATTGACCAGTTAAACCACAGAGCTTAGGACTTGCTGATCAGAAGGTCGGCGGTTCGAATCCCCACGACGGGGTGAGCTCCCGTTGCTTGGTCCCTGCTCCTGCCAACCTAGCAGTTCAAAAGCTCATCAAAGTACAAGTAGATAAATAGGTACCACTCCGGCGGGAAGGTAAATGGCGTTTCTGTGCGCTGCTCTAGTTTGCCAGAAGTGGCTTAGTCATGCTGGCCACATGACCTGGAAGTTGTACGCCGGTTCCCTCGACCAATAAAGCGAGATGAGCGCCGCAACCCCAGAGTCGGTACCTTTACCTAACATGTTGATTGTACCTTGAAGTTAACTTCATGTTACTTCCCCTTAATCTAGATCAAAAGGAGCATCCAAACAGTTCAGTTGGGCTCAGAGGAACTTTGCAATATGAATACTAATGCAGCGCTATATTTATCAGCCACATACATGGAAGCCTGCATCCACATACAAATCTCTTTTGGTAGATCAAGGCAAATGTCTGTGAATAAGAGCCATTGTACTCTTAATATGACACTAACCTAAAACAAGCTTGAAAGTAGATACATAAATTGCAGGTTAACATACAAATACAATTCTTTCTCCAACATCAGAATACAATATACAGTAAACCTGTTCAAGCTTATGAGCTAGAGTCCCATGGAACAGAATGCATTTCAAAACACAGTTTATTTTGTTGTGATTTAAAGCCACAAACATGAAACATACATAAAAACCAGAATGTGAGGAGTTCTCTCCAGAGAAATAGGAGAGTTCATTCAGAGTATATGGTAGCCTGCAGTGATTAGTGTCATATAACAGCATCAGCTAGGAAACATCATTACTCACAATAAGCAATTTCTATATCACACTGTCATAACATTGATTGATTCATGCCCTAGCAGTAGCGAAACATCACAGAAGCTAATGTACTTTTCCGTCTATAAGACGATGTTTTTTTACCTTAATACTTAAAAATTGGGGTAGTCTTATACATGGGTAGTGCAGAGGGAAATGATTTCTGTCTTGAGTAGTAGATTGTCACTGGTGTTATTGCTGCAGAAATGTCCGCTTGTGATTGGGCGCTGTTGCGAGAATGTGTACTGGCAATTGGTTGCTGCTGTGACAATGGCTGCTGGTGATTGGTCTCTGCTGCGGCAATTGGGCATGTGATTGGCGGCTGCTGGTGTCGATTGGAAATATGATAGGAGGCTTCTGTGTTGCATTCGATCACAAGTGTTTGGAATTTGGGTGAGCTTTTTTGGGGCATTTCTCCCATTCTGGACAATCTCCCCCCATTTTCTTAGTATTGAGTCCCGGAAAATAGGGGGCGTCTTATCCATGGGGGCATCCTATAGATGGAAAAGTACGGTAATTTGAAGACGAACCTTGGGTAGTACTGAAATTGCATCACTAACCTAAAATGCAAAAGCTTCCAGATGTATCATATAGGGTGCTGCAAATGAAATGGATTACAAGTAGAGGTACCTGTACTAATAACATGCCCAGATCTATGCTAGCAGGACTTATTTTATTTTCTGGCACTGCTCCCCAAGATATAGTTGCATCACTGCACCAAATACTACTATACAATAATTCTATCACGCACCACATACAAGAAAAAAAACTTTAGAGGTATTCCTACAGCAAACCTCAATCTAGTAATCTGAGAATTAGGGCATTAAATTATTTTATTATGGGTTAGAGCAAGTCTCCACTTTTTGACTTTTCTCAGGGAAAACCTTACTGCTTCGTGAGTTGGTCATCTGTATTGGGCCAATACAATTGGGCCATATTAACATCATGGAAACCCCAGGACTGGTTGACACTTGACGACTGACAGCTGTGATCTCAGTGTGTCTGAGATACAGACTAGGGTTGCCATCTTTTTAACAACCATCTTCTACTGTATAGTGTGGCATACACAAATTAAGCAGGTGAAACTTTTCCATTAAGTTTATCAATATGCCATGAAAAGCCTCACTTGCTTCATTTGTTAGAAGCGCAATATCATGGCCTCTGAGAAGTCACCAACCATAGTAAACATCTCCACATGCTCACCCACTAAACAACTGCCTGAGAGTGAGTCTTGTAGGCATGAACTACTTCGAAGATGCTACATTAGAAAAATGTGAAGAAGAAGAAGAAGAAGAAGAAAGGAAAGTCTGTGAATGTGAGTTTGTAGAGTGGTTTTACAGCATTCATTCAAAGAGTTTTGTGCCACTGCTATGCCCAGTGTAATCCCTTTCCAAAAGGCCACATTTCAACTGCCCTGCAATAGTTGCTGGAGTTGGAACCAGAGGCTAATTAATAATTTGTGGTTGTAACAAGTGAGAAGAGGTCATGGCTGTGTTTCTGCAGAACTCCACAGGCCAAAGGCCAAAAGAACATGCTTCAGGCAGACATAGCTAGGCAAATACCTCATTGTTGCAAATGGCGGCAGAACTTCATTCTAGCAACATCAGGGCATAAGTCGGAAGCATGTCATATTCTCCAGGGACCCTTGAAATAGGAAGGTTACCTTGTAACTGATGAGTTTAGAAACAAATTTTCTGGTTCAAGGAATAATCAGGGATTTTTCACAAAACACAAGCTGGTTATTCACATTTCACGTATAATTTTCAAGGCTTCATTAGTAAAGGGGCATGCCCTCTATACAAAGAACATTCATCTGTTTGGAAATATTGCCTTCCACTTCCAACTTGGAATGCAATAGGATGGAAGAAAACATCATAATTTCTTCTTTAGAAATAACAAACTGAACCTGTTGTAGAGGCCTTTTTTTTGTAAAAATCTCTGTGAGTGACAAGGTTTTGTTTCTGTGCATTTATTTTCAGCTGCAAAGGATATGTTGTTTCTCAAAAAGCATATATTGTTCTGCTACACATATTGAAATCACTCTGTGTCAGTTCAAAATGCCCCACTTCATGCTTGCCAAGGTTTTTATTCCTCTCACCCCATCAATGGTGTCATGTTTGAAAATCCTATTACAATTGGGGAAAAATAATCTGTGCTTTCAATTCCTTCAAACAAAAAAACCAGCCAAGCACCTTCTTTTGAACAGATGTTACTAAGAGATATGCTGTACCATAATGTGAGACCTAGTTCATGATATAAAAAAGAGATGCATTCAGAGGAATCTGTACCAAAGGCACACACACATCCATTCAGCAACTATGACCTGGAAAATCTTTAAGTACACAAACTCAAAAACTGTCACCTGATCTTAGAGACAGTTCTTCTCCTTCCATGCATGCACATATATCTAGTGTGTTGTCTGAATCAAATGTCTGTAGATGGGAGAAATATAGACTGCCCCATCCAATCAATTTTTTGAGAAAGGTTTTAAATCACAACATAAATGTGTTCAGCTGACCCTAGCAGCAAGAAAGGCTCTCATGAACCTGAAACAGCTTGCATGCAGATTAGGCTGCATGCACAATCCTATTTACAGTGGACCACCAATTATGCAAGGGTTCTCCGTCTCTTGAGAAGAAGCAGTGATGCTACTGGCTAGAGGTAAAGTGAGTGGCAGTGCCCCACCATGCTTTTACTGGCTACCTCACCACTTTCCCCTTTTTGGAAAGGAAAACTCAGAAAGCTCCTACTTCACACCCCTGATAAGCATCAGCTAAGCAGGGAAATGAGCTCTTGAGTTGGAACGAGGGGTGGATAAATTGGTCAATTCTTGTTTCTCATTTTTCCAATCTGAAGATCAGTTCTTCCAAATGTGCACATCAGTATGCATTTTGTTTTTTAAAAAAAAAGTTCTCATGAAAATTCATCAGCACTTTAGGGTGAATTACTCCTAATATATCCTTTCTGTGTTCAATTTTACCTAATGCACATATTTTTTCCAAAGCAATATCCCTTAATATAATGCATTTTTAATGCTATCTTCACTGTGCATTTTTATGCACACTTTAGCATAGTATGTGCATTTTTGTACACGTTTTTGCCCCTCCTTTCCTTTATCTAAAGAAAACCTAGGCTGTCCATAAAGTAACTTAAATTACAAAAACAATTGAGCAGGTTGCCAACAGAGGTGCAGGTTTCCACCCCACCCTACCCCAGTATTTAGCACTGTCCGTCACATATACAGCTATCTCCTTGGTGGGCAGAAGTTCATTGGTGTGTCCAAGGTGTAAAGAGATCCTGGCTCCCTTGGTAACAAATTCGCATGGCATGGAGAAAGCGGATAGAAAAAATTCTCTCTCCCACTCTCATAATACCAGAACTTGTGGACATCCAAAGGAAGTACTTATTCATGCAGGGCATAGCTAAACTATTTGCTTTGTAATTGAGACTGCCAGTGTGGTGCAGCGGTTAGAAGCGGTGGACTCGTAATCTGGTGAACCGGGTTCGCTTCCCCGCTCCTCCACATGCAGCTGCTGGGTGACCTTGGGCTAGTCACACTGAAGTCTCTCAGCCTCACTCACCTCACAGAGTGTTTGTTGTGGGGGAGGAAGGGAAAGGAGATTGTTAGCCGCTTTGAGACTCCTTTGGGTAGTGATAAAGCGGGATATCAAATCCAAACTCTTCTTCTTCTATGGAACTCGCTCTCACAAAAAGGCAGTGATGGCCACCAACCTGGATGGTTTTAAAAGAGGAATGGGCAAATTCATGGAGGACAAGGCTGTCAACACTTGCTAGCCACAGTGGCCATGTTCAACCTCCACTGTCAGAAGCAGTATGCCTCTGAATATCAGTTTCTGGGAATTGCAAGTGTTCAGGGTACTGTTGTGCTCATGTCCTGCTTGTAGGCTTCCAAGCAGGCATCTGATTGGCCACTGTCAAAACAGGACTAGATGGGCCATTGGCTTAACTCAGCAGGTTCATTCTGCGGCAGGAGAAGGGCATTGCAAAATTCAGAGAAGCATGAATGTTGAAGGATAGCTATGTTTTAGAAAGTGTGAATTAGGTAGGTTCACCTTTATATGTGAACTGAATCAAAAATTTCCCCCAACCCTAGTTAGGACAAATATCTAAAAACCTAAACAGCACCTGCAGAAAACTTGCAGCTTTTGCCTAAGGAATGTAAATTATGACACACTTTTAATCCCATTTTTAATAATGAATAATTTTAATTGTAAATTTTATCTTACTGTTGTATAGGCTGATTTTTTTAGATTCTGCTTGCCTCACATGTGTCAGCTCTATTAGCTTAACCTCAAATGTAAGTCACCGATATGGTGTTAATGAACTTTCCATATGCAAGGACAGAAGGAACAAAAGCAGTTAAATGTTGGGCACCCTAATCTTTCACTAAAAACAGCAGAAAAGTACTTAGAGCCCTGTGTGCTGATTCTATATAGTTAGCAGTGCACATTATGAAGCTAGCTGACATTGTAAAAGCTGAAATGACTTCCTTTTAAAAAAACAACAACAGGGAGAGATGTGAATGTCTTCCCGTATTTTATGATTCACGAAACTCCTACAGTAAATTGCTAGCTCTGTGTAGTGCTTATGGGGGCATTTTTGTGGTGGTAAATGATAGCTGCAAGATCTACGAGGGAACCAAAGTGCGAAGAAAATAGTGGATAAAAGTGGATAAGCCTACAATTATTTCAAAAGGGAGTGGGCAGAAAGAGCATTCTGCTAAACCTCTGGTGGTCAACTAAAGAATGCAATCTGGAAGTCTGACATATTATAATAAGCCAAGATCCTTTAGTGGTTAGCAGTGTACTTACAGAAGCTGTCACTATTAGTGGGAAGGGAAACAACAGGCAAGTAATCTCATGAAAAAGTCTAGGAAGCATGCATCAGTGAGGAAAGATGATATACATGAAGAATATGATGTTTGATGGGAAATCAGCAGAGCTTATTTCCTAGTAAAATATATTCATGATTGAGCCATAACAATTAAAGCCTACATCCTATATTGAAGTCAACTGTGAAACTCCAGGGACTGAACCATAACTCTACTAAGATACTTTACAAATTATAACCAACCAGCATTCTTGTGGTTGCCATTTCTCTAATAGGTGATATACTCTCCTTCCCAAGCCCACCTCTCAAAGACGGCTGCCGCAGAGGAAGAGATAAGAAGCAGGACAATTCCACTGGCTCTGCTGAGACACTAATGACCTTTGACTCTACCTCTCGCTAAACCGTCACCTAGCAGCAGCCATTCCACCAGGTTACAGAAGAGGTGGACGGTAGGGTTATTTCCCCCTGGAAATGCACAAATCTTACGAATCCGCATTTCATAATGCACAAAGCCATATTTAATAAAGCACAACAGCTTGAATTAAAACCCATTTAACCATTCTAAATAAATCTGAGTAGCTAGACATAAATGCTACACAGGACTGGCTATAAGAATGTTGGTCTTAATCTTAACAGTCCTACTTTTTACATAGTTTAAGAGGCACACGTAACCTCTTAAAACGAGGACTGCACTAGGCATGAGAAATGCATTAAATTTTATCATTTCCATTCCTGTTTTCTAAACCAAGCTGCAGGCTTGTAAATATCATTATTTATTCAGTAAATGTAAAACATAGAGAAGCAAATAAGCAAGCAGCTCACATTATGTCCAATAGAATATCAGTTGCCAACCTTTGGGCCCATTTCCAAACTGGATAACCTATTCTGTTGGCCACAATCAAATGCTTCTTACAAGCCTTCTTTTTTGGACCATAAAGAAGGCTGATTGCCGAAGAATTGATGCTTTTGAAATTGAGGGCACAAGAAGAAGGGGACGACAGAGGACGAGATGGTTGGACAGTGTTCTTGAAGCTACCAGCATGAGTTTGACCAAACTGCGGGAGGCAGTGGAAGACAGGAGTGCCTGGCATGCTCTGGTCCATGGGGTCACGAAGAATCGGACACGACTAAACGACTAAACAAGAACAACAACAAGCCTTCTTTCCATTTTCAGCAGGGAGAGGGGGCACCAAGGGTGTAAGAGAAAGCCTCTACAGGCACCCATAGGTACCATGTTGGCAATCCCTAGAGAAGAATATGAATTTGAGACACTTTGGATATCTGACACAAATACCTTTTAAATGCATGAAAATTGCACAGCACCAGACCTTGCAGGACGGAGACTTTTATCTATATATTTTTGGAGAAATTTAAAAGGGGTTCCTAGGCTGGATATAGACATGTTGAAGAAGTGATTCAGTTAAACGCACTGTAAACTCATACAGGGAAATCTGGTAGGGAAAGACGGGACTCCACAGCGCCATCTGGTACACAGTGTTATATCACATATACAATGCATATAAAACACTTTTTCTTTACCAATCTAGCTGAGTCCCTAGATTGGAAGTATCCCTCACTGGAACCCAAAATAAAGGGATGCATGTTCCCACTGAAAATATAGGCCTTGACTGAAAGACAAATGTGCATAGGTTCAGCTTCAAAAATAAGGAGGCGGTTGCGAAGCAATGTTTCTTATACACTCCCCAAATACACCTGTGATTTCTAATAACCGATCAAAGGATCACAGCAATCTTAGCAGTTGTAACCCAATGTCACCATCCTAAACCTATCAAAACCATTTAGCTCTTCAGAGGAGCCCTCATCATAATATCATCTAATCACATATACTCCTTTTTCAGTATCTCTATTAAGATTTTGACTAATTTTCCTCTTCATTAAATATTTACCAATACAGTGGTGCCTCGCAAGACGAAAAGAATCCGTTCCGCGAGTCTTTTCGTCTTGCGGTTTTTTCGTCTTGCGAAGCAAGCCCATTAGCGGATTAGCGCTATTAGCGCTCTATTGACAGTTTAAGGGCTAAAAACGGCTTTTTAAGGCTTAAGGGATTAGTGGTTTTGCTGCTAAAATGCTTTTAGCAGCTTAGCGCTTCAGAAAAAGGGGTTTTGGAGCGAAAAAAATTCGCAAGAATTTGCGTCAATTTTTGTCTTGCGAAGCAAGCCCATAGGGAAATTTGTCTTGCAAAGCGCCTCTGCAAACAGAAAGCCCTTTCATCTTGCGGGTTTTCCGTCTTGCGAGGCATTCGTCTTGCGGGGCACCACTGTATCCTCTTTCATCTGCCTACAAAACAATTCAAGATTAAGCACAATTGCCTTGCCCATACCGCTCAGAAGTCCCGATTTAAGTAGGACATCCCGAAATTATAGAAGCTAATCCCAGCTTCTAATTGGATCCTGGAATGTCCCATTTTTTGGTCTGGCACTCTGGAACATGTCAGCTGAATACCAGTCCAGGAAAAAAGTCCATTTTTCAGTACAGCGTTCTAGCACAAGTCAGCTGGCTTGTGCCAGAATGCCGGACTGAAATGTGCTTGTTTTTTCCCTCTTGATTTTTGGTCTCGCTCAGGATCTTCCTAATTTTGGTTCCCAGGCTGTTGGGAGGGTATGCAGTACCTGAAAGCAGCTAGTTCTATACTGTAAAAGGTAGGCAGGGGCCTTTCCAATTTAACTAGGCCATAGGCTCAAAATAAAATGGAATCATCACAACAATGCAGTTTTATGAAATTAATATTTTATCCATCCATGCAAATAGATATACCTACAAAATATTACGGAATGGGTTTTTTTTTTGGGGGGGGGGGTGTCCCTACCTACCTACAGAACATTCATTTTATTTACTCAACAGATATTCACATTATTGGGTCCACTTAAAACACCGCATGCTTCCATTCCAATCCTAAATCGGCACTGAAAATACCAAGGATCTTATCTCAAGTGGGAGAGATGAATGCGAAGATGGTGTGTCTACCATCCAGCTCCTAGCTTTCTGCATAGTAGATGCCTCCCATTGGGACACAGGAAGATGTGTTTTAGGAGGATAGATCTTTTTAAGAAAATCAACTGAAGCAGCAGCTGCACCACAATCTGACATACTAGAAGAATCGAAGTCTTTCAGGCAAAAACTCCAGAAATTAAATCCTAGATAAAGGACAAAACCCCAGACTATACACTATTGATTTTTTAAAAGCAATGTAGTAGATAAAAAATAATTTCAAAAGAATGCTTAACAAAGAGGTGCTTATACCTCTAGTGTATGATGCTTGACTAAGAAGAGTAACATTGGCAAACATCCACCATGTTCTGTCAAATCACTACTCACCCATTTAACACAGTGCTCATTCACTTCTACATAAACTGTAATAGAAAGCATATTTTGCTGCAGGGTGTGCATCCAAGGGACTGATACTTTCTCTGTATCCTGAGTAAGTTGCAGACGTTTTCTTGTTGGAAAGACCATGAATAGGAAAAAAAAGGGTGTGTTTTGCTGGCATTCACTTAGGCCTCATTCTACTTTTACACATGGCTGTTGCTCAGATACAGCAGAAATATGTTCTATTCAGGCATGCAGTTATTATTAAATCTAATGAAATGCAGTTTATTTGAGAAATTCAGGTAGGAATGGACACCATGAAACAACAGTAGCTGAAATTGTTATTTTAGTCGTGTCCGACTCTTTGTGACCCCATGGACCAGAGCACACCAGGCACTCCTGTCTTCCACTGCCTCCCGCAGTTTGGTCAAACTCATGTTGGTAGCTTCGAGAACACTGTCCAACCATCTCGTCCTCTGTTGTCCCCTTCTCCTTGCACCCTCCATCTTTCCCAACATCAGGGTCTTTTCCAGGGAGTCTTCTCTTCTCATGAGGTGGCCAAAGTATTGGAGCCTCAGCTTCAGGATCTGTCCTTCCAGTGAGCACTCAGGGCTGATTTCCTTCAGAATGGATAGGTCTGATCTTCTTGCAGTCCATGGGACTCTCAAGAGTCTCCTCCAGCACCATAATTCAAAAGCATCAATTCTTCGACGATCAGCCTTCTTTATACAGCTTAGGTCTAAAATAGCATAAAATTAATTCCCAATTTTCTGATACTACTATCTCTTTGTTGTTACAAATAAAAAATGGAGATTAAAAGAAAATCTGGTGCTTTGTCTGCACTGCCATTCTTATCGTTTTAAACAGCCCTGCTTATCATTTTGTGAGATTTTCTCTGCTAAGATCCAGTGCTACTATTTCCCCCTTTTCTAACATCAAAGTCTTACTAATTCTCGTATTTGTGCCCCTGAGAACAAAAAATATATAAACTGAATGTGGGCCCAGCGTGCATTCTTATTTACCATCTTAACTTGCCATTAAATATATTTATCTCACATATATATTAGCTGTACAAGTGAAAATGCAACCATTTACAATGAATTATTCCTTACAACAATGAGATGGCTACTGTCATATTCAAAGGATAAAGGACAATTGTTACCTACTTAATATTATTAATTTCATGCTGTGTAAGCACTATAGTTAAAAATGTCCAAAACCATAAGTTCACTGCTATTCATAAACTACTTCATTACATTTCTCATTTCCTAGCCTTGCTTTTTATTCTATCAAATATCTGCAAAGCTGCCCCTATCATCATCTTCAGATTTTCTGATGAAGTAATGAGTTATGCTAAATCTGTGGCCCTCCAGATATCAATGAATTCCAGTTTCCATCAGCCCTATCCCAGCATGGCTGAAAGGAATAATGCAAGTTGTAGCGCCACAGGTTCTCCAACATTGCCATAAAGCTATATCCTACACATGCACATAACAATTTTATTATTATTGTGGAATAGTAAACAAATGTTTTCAAAAATACTGACACCCCCCCCACCCTTTTGGAGCTAAGAGGCAGCTTATTTACTTGAGTTATTTATTGAAGATATTTAGGGCAAAAGCCCTCTCAAAGCAGCTTACCAGATAAAAGCAAACAATAAAACACAACTAATAGATAAAACCAGCAGTAAACCACGAAACAACAGCAGCTCAACAAGAGCATTTCAAGGCCAAGGAGAACAGTGTATCTTCAGAGGTTTCCTAACACTAGCATTAAATGCCAAACATGTATTAAAGCAACAACTAAAACATAATAAAATACAAAACACTAAGTCAAGAGAATTGATCGACAGCAGCGAGAACTCTGTACTCTGAACTCAAGTCACACCAAACATCCTCAAAAAACTAAGAAATTGGAGACAGTCTAATTTCCCTCACCCCACATGAGGAATTCCTAAAGCATTGGTTGAGAAGGTCCAGTTCTGATAACTCCACAACTGGGGGTAGGGGTGGGCGACCCAAATAAGAGCTTCTCAAGGGATCTTAAAATAGAGTATATTCATGTGGGAGAAGACAGTCCTGGACGCAGAACACAGATGGCTACAAAAATCAATGCAAAGAGTGGAGCTTTCAGGACAGAACTCTTGGAAAGAAATTAAGGGCCCATTCTGAGCAGAATGAGAAGGGGTGCCCCCCAATTTAGCAAGGATGTGAGGAGGACCTACCAGACATGGTGGCCAGAGATGTGTCATGCAGAGGTACAGTGGGAAGGGAAACAATCCCAAAATATTGCACCCCGTTATGGAAGATTCCCAATTTCAGACTGCTGATTCCCTCTCACTGCAGCCACAAAAACTGCAAAGTTTGGTAGGGATTTTCAAAGGAGCATGGGGGCTACAAAGGGGAGGGAGGGGGAATCAGTAAAGCCAGCTACTTAGGAAGGGCAGACCCATTAAATCTAGTCCTTGCTGCCTCTCTTCTGCCCCCATTTTTCCCTCTAAAACTTTTGAAAATAGCTGCTCATACCCTGAGCAGCTAGCACAGAGGATTCCTTGCTGCCATTAACCTTGAATGAACACAGTGTAAGTCCACCTAGGAGCATCCCATCTCTCCCAAGGCCATGCTGTATTGGGGGGGGGGGGAATAGCTTTCCCTATAGGGGGTAGCCGTGCTTTTTTCTGCATAATTCTCTCCGGTAGTGACAGGATGACATCAAGCCTTCTTATTCCCAGGACAACTTGCTCCATGTTCATTCAAGGCAGCTGGGAGTCTTGTAGGCTAGCTGCTCAGGCTGTTGATGGCTGGTAACGCGATTTTCAGAATTTTTAAAGGAAAAAAATCAGGGGCGGGTGGGGAGAGACAATGGATGCGTGTAGCTTTATTCGAGAGATCGCCATAACATTTTTGGAAAGTAGCTTCATATAAATAACATCCTGTTTTAGTTTGTATGTCTTGGAGATCACTAGCTCAAAGGCAATCATTTTGTAAAGAAGAGAAGCTCATTTTTCTTTCCAGCTTTAATCTCTTGCAAATTCCCTGAAGGATTTTAAGGTCAAACTGGAATCATCATCAGCAATAACCATCTGCAGGTCAAAAGCTGCCTCGCTATTCTCCAAATACATCCTTCACGAGGCTTGTACAATCATTTTTCGAGTGGGGTTGCAAAGATATACCTAGGGGCATAATTTCACAAAATTGAACTACACAGCTGGCCTTCCCACAATATACAAGCCATATAGTACCTCACTGCTCAGTGATAAAAGTTTTCTAAGTTTAAAACTTCTGTTTAAGAAACTTTATATACAGCAAATTAGTATATCATATCTATCTTTGATTTAGAGCCCTCTCAAAGAAGCATCTGAGTCCATCAGTCGTATCAACAAATCATTTTTAACAAGATAATTAAGCCAGCATGGATAACTGATAGGAAACTGAGATCTAGCTATGATTGCTAAACAATATAAACCAAGGAAATACAGAATTGATATAACAATCCAGATCTTCTTGTTCACCTTGCAGTAGGTTCACAGGTACTTTGGTTGATTTCCAGGGCTTTTTTTTCAGCCAGAACTCACCGGAATGCAGGTGGGCGCCATTGCCATTATAAGAGAACTATAAGCACTCTCTATATATATTCCAACAAACTATTCAGTACAAGATCTATAAGGACTTATAAGCTACACCATCAGCAGAACAAGGTAACAAAGGTGTGATATCAGAGTGGACAGCAGGAGGTTGGGCATTTTTAATGCTTCCTCATGTTAACAAAACAAAAAAACCCACCCAAATTCCTTCCTATATGAATTACATATAAAACTATCTCTCTATCTCTCTCTGTGTGTGTGTGGTATCAAGGCCTAGACAAAAACTCCTGTCTGAGAGCCATCTTTGAGTGTGTGCCTTCTACACCATACATCATCCTGTTATTGTACAGTAATCTAGGAAAGCCATACTACTAATGGAAGGTAGACTCAATAAGGCATTTTAAACTACACTTTAAAAATGCCTTATTGAGACCATTTTGTAAAAATGGCTTTATTAGCCATTGCTCCAAGGGACACTAGACGGCACACGTAGATGGATCCCTGCC
The DNA here is from genome assembly GCF_965153285.1 of Podarcis tiliguerta. NCBI lineage: Eukaryota > Metazoa > Chordata > Lepidosauria > Squamata > Lacertidae > Podarcis > Podarcis tiliguerta. Next base: position 55,825,431 of record NC_139540.1, on the reverse strand, counting down.
TATTCTCGTTGCCTTCACAAGAAAGATAAGATAAAGCTAAGAGAGAGTTAACTTGGCCCAGTTTGTTCTTGCTCACTGGGGAAATATCTAGAAACTTCTAGCATTCTCATGATTTTGCCAAAATGACAATGGAAACCTATTAACTATTCATGATTATGTTAACAGTAGACCATTTTATGAAGAGAATATAATATAAACACAAGCTTCAGCACATTGCAAGAAATCTGACATAGAACAAGTCTGAAAAGAAACAATAGTTACTCTTCTGAACAGCATATTTGGTAGTTACTATTTAAGAACCTCCGACACTGGCCCAATCTGTCATTGTTTCCATGACTTATTCACAAATTATGGCTTTTCCTTGGGGTTTATCCCTGAAGCCTTTCTCATGCATAAGTATAGGCAGCAGAGGTTTAGGATCAGAGTTTTACCTCTCCTAGATGGGTTACCTTCCCAGGTTGACATCTGTCCCTCATTACCCTCTGCAGCCTTCTTGACCGTTAGACCCACTATTGGTCTCATCTGCTCAATCCAGCATTAGAGGAGAGTACACAAGACTTCAGCATCTGTCAGGAATTGATTTACTTTAGAATTCTTTGTAATACAGAAGTCCTTATAAAAAGTTTGTGGCAGATTAATGCATAGCAACAGTCCAACATGGCCCAGGTTTTATAAAGAATTTTATAAATACAGTATTAGCAGTTTTAAATTTATATCCCTTGTTACACAGATGCAAACTTGCAAAGTTTGCCATCTATGCAGTTTATTTATAAGCAACCAAAGGCAACTAGCCATGTTTAAAAAAGAAAGGAACTCATTATACTCCTTCCTTTATTGTTTAAAGAATATTGCAACAGATGCTGTTTATTGGTAAAGCATACCTTAAGAGTTTGAAAACTGAAATACATGCTACTGTTAAGTAAAGAAGCTGTTGACGCTTTCTTAAAACCTTTTATTCTGAATTTCAGTTCACAGGCTGGGGCTGAATGTGTCCCTTCTTAGTCCCATTGCTCAGATGTTATGGTTTTGCACATCAGTGAAAGAACTAGGCCAAAACTCAGCTCCATATCAAGCCTGCTTGCTCTTCTGAGACAAGAAACTTTTGACATATGGAGGAAATCAAGACTACAGCTCTCCCACTTCTGTCCTGAAGAAATGTTCAGCGGACTGAATGGCCTTTATATACAAAATGGGAGCATTGCCCACATTGCTGTCACATCCAAACAGTACATTTAAAGCAATCTTATACCACTTATGCTACAGTTTCCCCAATACAAACCTGGGAACTGTAGTTTGTTAAATGTCTCCTAACAGCTCTCAGCACCCTTAACAAACTACAGTTCCCAAGAGTCTTTGGGAGAAGCCAGGATTTTTCAAGTAGTATAAGAGTGCTTTGAATGTATATTGTGGTCTGTGTATGTATGTAGCTCACTTCTAAACCAAGTACAGTATAAAGGACAATGTAAGAACATCAAACACCATGATGCAAAGGAAGGTATACCCACTGAAATTAATAAATATGACTAAGTTAGTATTCTTAATTTCAACAGATCTACTCTGAGTTGAATGCCATTCAGTCAGTCACAGAATAATCATATAGAGCAAAGGAGTTAAAAGTTTACACAAATAAGTATATCTGCATACACAATATTTGCAACTGCATCATTTATTCTAAGATTAGCCCTGTTTAGGGAAGTTTTTAATGTCCGACATTTTCTTGTATTTTTAATGTTTTGTTGGAAGCTGCCCAGAGTGGCTTACACAAATAAGTATATCTGCATACACAATATTTGCAACTGCATCATTTATTCTAAGATTAGCCCTGTTTAGGGAAGTTTTTAATGTCCGACATTTTCTTGTATTTTTAATGTTTTGTTGGAAGCTGCCCAGAGTGGCTGGGGAAACCTAGCCAGATGGGCGGGGTATAAATAATAAATTATTCTTATTTATTTCTTATTCTTATTATTTTCTTGTGGCAAAGAATTTAGACTTCCTATTTTGCAGAGCATAGTAATGAAGGAGGAGGAACAGCAACAGCTGAGCCTTGTGTTTTTATATTGTAAACGGCCCTGTGATGATCCTCTGATGAAGGACAGTACAGAAATGTTAAAAATAATAATAATAATAATAAAATCTTTACCATCCTTTTTATAGCACTTCTTGCCAAGGCACAGTATGATAACCTGAACTTCCGAAGGACTGTTAGTTGCATACAGGCCAGGCATTCAACAAAATGAAAAATCTATGTGAATACCAATTTCTGTCTGTCACTGTGAAGTCATCTTTGTGGCTTTGCCTGGGCCTGCTGTCTCCTCTAAGCAGATTTGGTTTAGATTGATGTGGCTTAGCCAAGGAAGGCAGACAGGCAATAACCAGGTTACTGACAAAGGAAAGGAACAAATAGGAAGACTGTTATTAGTTTATTGTAGCTCTTATGGTGAAGTTAACTATAGTGACTAATGTGCAATGGCAGCTACTTTCAGAGACGACTAACAATATGACTGTGAGCTATCTGGAATGTCTTAGAAACAGATATTAAGTTCACACTTGCCAAGCTATTAGCACAGGAAAACAATCTATTATGGGTCACCACACTTCTGTGTTCTCCAGAGAGAACAGTGTGTGAACTTGAAAAGAAAAAATCTGCAAAACTAACCAGGTTTAATGCTTTAATTTCATTTCAGGGTTTTATCAGCTGCTCTTCAATTTCCCTCTTGAGTAGGATTTGTTCCAAAAGCAATTATATTTTCAGAGTTAAATGTTAATATATATGGGGAGGGAAAATGTGTAAATCCTGCCTCCAGCAGCAGCAGCGGCAAATGGCTGCCACTTGCTAACCAGCCAGTACAAAATGGGCTTGGAGCAAAGAATTCTGGACCAAAAAAGGCCGGTGAGGATTTACAGTATCACAAGGGGGCCGCTTGTTCTTGTGCAAGTAATTTTATATGCTTAAATGAAGGGCGCACGTAACATTTTTAAATAACTGTAAACCACAGAGTCGTTCACATTTTATCATTATTCTAATTTATTTCTTGCAAATGACTTACAAGAAGGCAATGTGAATTCCTTGTAAATTTGCATCCGGCTGCAGGCCAATTAACACCATCTGTGTATAGATGACTACACAAATTAATCATTCCAATCTATCCATAATTATTTTTCCTGGACATCTTGTATGATTAACCAGAAGAGAGGAATCTGCACAGGTGCCACAGACTGATGTGGGAAGAAAAGGAGGGCACAATAATCTCCAACGTTTGGTCTTGCCTGGGAAAAGTCCTTTGGACTATTCTGTTGAAGACATAGAATGAATGATGGTAAAAGTTCAGCCAAGCCAATCTCTCTCACCAAAGAATGTTCAGGGGTTAGGGCGACTGTTGTTAACAGGTCTCTGCCAATCCCCCATAACTAACGATTTAAAGCAGGCAATATGATAATTCTATATTTTCTCCCAGACCTTCTGTTTCCCTGAGGTCTGTGCCCTTAGATCCTAAACCAAGTTGTATGTTCTGGCTCACTTTCTCTTTTACGTCTTTACATTATTGCTAAATTTGTTAAAATTTATACGTGGGAGCACAAAACATTCTGTCATTTGTTAACAGAGTCCAATGTTATTATTAACAATATTTTATCTACAAAGTTCCAGTCAGCAAATATGAAGACACAAACCAATTTCCCTTGCAGATGGAAACACTGAGGCAATATATACCCTGCAGCCAGTTTTTGGCATTCACTTTTGTTGTACCTTTAGGAAATAGCTTTTAAATGACTTCTCTTGAAATCTCTGTACATTTTCTATTAAAATATATAACAGTTTTCGATCCAACTTGTGATTTTCTTATATTCAGGTAACGGGAAAAATGGTCTTCGTGAGAGAATAAGATGAAGATCTAGTTACGTAATAGATTTTATTTATATTTTATTGACAGTTTGTATCAAATATGCGTGTTGTGGGATTTAAATAAGCATTCTACAGCAAACGCTGGATAAATACAATGCTTATTAAAATTATTGGATGAACTTATTGGGATAATAAAGCTCAGGGGGTTTGAATAATTTACAGCTATGAGACTACAGTAGATAACTATTTTATTATTTCCAAAAATTCTTACTGGAGTTTAAAAAAACCCTATACCATTATGATTTGGTACAGAATGTTGTAGATGTGCTGACTGCAGAGAATTGGAGAAATAAAATGGGCAAAACAAAGTATCTGCTGGTGCTCTATATAAGTTCGGGTGCAACCCTCCCCTTCCAAGGGCAGAGAGGGTGTTCTGCTGCTGGTATTTTCACTTAACTGGCAGTGGAAAGCTCTGCCACCATGGATGCTCCATTGGCGATGCTCCAGAGAGGCGAGTTTCAGGAGCATGTCTGGAGCAGATTCAGGGACCCCCAAGACAGGGAAGAAAAGGAGCACTGCCCTGAAGCTGGTGTGGTTATTTCGCTGCCCTTTGGAACCAATATTCTTTGCTATTGCATCTACAATAATTATTAGATTTGAAGTCTGCATCATGTAATAGCAGCATTAAAGGTAAACATCCTGAACTTTAAAATGCACATTTATATAAATTAGAGAGCAACTTCTAAACTTTTCAGTATGACTGCAATGAGGCCTTCCTAAGTCCTGCTTGTCAACAAACCTGGTTTTGAGGTTCATATGAGGATATAAGTCAATACCACATAAGAAAAGCCAGTGCGGCAGGTGAGGAATGGAATAGAGGGCAGATCAAGGTCGTCTATTGCAGAGGGTAAAGGGTATATCAGTAATAACACAGAAATATAACCAGGTATGTAGGTCTTCCTACATTTCACTGATAAAGTTATTATTATTAATGTTCTTGTTAAACACTGGAAGCTGGAAGCCTTTGGCAACTCTAAAAGAAAGCATATTAGATATCAAAATTAAAAGCTAAACAGACTTTAAAGTATTCCTCTAAGGACATCCTATCTACTTCCCAAGAGTTAACGTTTATAATATCATCAAAGGCATTTTGTGAAAAGAGACTAACCACTCTTGGGCGAAAGCCAAGTTTTCAGTGTACCTAATATGAAACAAGACAACAGAATCCAAGGCCAAAAAAATTAAGGTTGCACTCCTATTCACAATTAACTGAAATGAAGTTAATTTCAGTTATCCACTATTGAACATAGTGGATACTCTTTTAAGTAAATATACATAGGTTTGTGCACTTAATCTTAAAATTAAGATTTTAAAGAAGACAAAAGACTTAATTCTGCATTTGGATCCCCACCCGTTCTCATTTGCACAATTAACTGTCCCATCTCCACAATAAATAGTCTCTCTCTCACGCACATACACCATATACTCGTTCCAGAGGGATACTCTTACTATCACTTGTAAACTGAATTGGAGAAAAGCTAATTGTGTTAATTAGCCTACCAGTGTCAAGATGCCTGGTTACAAACAACAATTATTTGTTTTAATGAATTATCACTGTGAATAGCTAAATAATTTAATTATCACAATTCCATATACTGTCTGACCTGTGTTGTTGTTTTTTAATAAAAGAAATGTGGCTATATGCCTGTAAATCTGGCTGATGATGGGCTGTATTTTACCAATGTTTGTTGCTGAAGATTGTTAAGGTGCTGTCACTCTCCTTCAGCAACTGATGCTATCCTATGATGTAATGTAAGACATTACGAAGACATGATAAAGCTCCAGTGCTCTTTACCCGTGGAACCTCTAACTGTGGAAGATGCAGAAAGCATGGGACAATACAGACTCTGAATAAATCAAGCATTTCTACTTCACAACCTCATAGAATTACTGAAGGAACTCTCTGAAGTCCAACTAGACATTGTTTAGCTTTCCTGTACTCATTCTGCCAAACCCAAAGGATGCAATCCTACACCCAGCACATTTGAAGGGTGAAACTCAAGTATTGCCTCTTTATTTCTGTCTTTGGTATACACAAGAGCTATTCAGGTCATGCTGCAATACAACCAGGTCATTAAGCCTCCGCCCTGCAATGGTTTTCTTAACAGACCTCTGCAACTTGTGACCAAGAAGAATCCAGCCCACAGGCCATGTAAGGCAAGTTACCGGGGGGGGGGGGTGTCTGCCTGATGTGGATAACAGAAGAGCTGTGGAGCCCCCAGGAAGCCACAATCCATTGTTAGTTGGCTATGCTTTGCTTTGTGGACCCCAAAGTTGCAGTTTTTCTTGACAATCAAGTGGAATATAAATCTTATGGGGGGGGGGAGTGCCGGCTTCATGTAGTTGGTCAAGGGAACTGTGGACTCAAAAAGATTGAAAACCTCTGTGTTAAACTATTACCTTTATCACAAAGTGAAACTGGAAAGGCAACAATGCAAAAGTGATGGCCAATATTCTACTTTTCAGAGAGCATGTAATGGAGAAAGAGGGAAACTGAAAAGACAATGCTGAGACTTAAAAACTAACTTTACAGGCAACCTCATGAAACACTCAAAGAACCTCTGCTCATCCACATGGCTTGCCAAGAGACATTTGATGACTCAGAAGATGGTAAAAGTTATATAGATTTGGAATGGCAGTTTTCAGAAAACACACACATTATCTGTTCCTCTCACAGGGTCCCAAAGGAACATGCTCAAGTCTAGGCTGTGCTGAGTAGAGCCAATACTTTTTGATATGCTGTTCGGGATGTGTGTGTGTAATAAAACATACTTCAGTGGCAGAAGGAAGATACCATTATTATTCAAGACAGGATCTGCACTCTGTGTGTGGTTTATGGCTTGTCACAGAAGTAGGCATAAGGTACAAGAGCAATATGCTCCCTGTGGGCTGTGAGCCAGTTAAGATAAGTCCCAGGGCAGCTTGTTAAGTATTACTGGGTTATCAGAGCACAAACAAATAATAGATCAGATGTCCTGCTTTTGATTGAATATGATACTCTGATTGATTTGTGGAGATGAATTTGATACAGGTTGGAATACAAGAGTTCATGCCATAGTAAATGTGTTAAGTTTAAGGTGCCACAAAAGTGTTGATTTTGCTACTGTAAACTAACTTGAACCCTCTTCTGGTTGGATTCTGGAATTCAGAAAAGGTTCTCCATCAAGGCAATAACAAGGTCATAACCATACTACTAAATCAATCTGGTATGGTTCTAGAAACCTGATGCAATTCAATAGCGTCTACTTGTTCAATAGTCTGCTTCAAAAAGAAAAGGCTGGTGATAGGGCCACAGTTGGCAAGAGTAGTTTTTTGCACCAGAGCTGAATTGCAAAGCTGACCTCCTCCTTTCTCTTAATGAGGCATTAACAACCCCAGACAGCAAAGAACCCAGTCTCCATTAAGTTGCATATGTTGTTGTTGTTTAGTCGTTTAGTTGTGTCCAACTCTTCGTGACCCCATGGACCAGAGCACGCCAGGCACTCCTGTCCTCCACTGCCTCCTGCAGTTTGGTCAAGCCCATGCTGGTAGCTTTGAGAACACTATCCAACCATCTCGTCCTCTGTCGTCCCCTTCTCCTTGTGCCCTCCATCTTTCCCAACATCAGGGTCTTTTCCAGGGAGTCCTCTCTTCTCATGAGGTGGCCAAAGCATTGGAGCCTCAGCTTCACGATCTGTCCTTCCAGTGAGCACTCAGGGCACATACTACCCAACAATCGAGTCTGCTTCAGGAAGAGAGAGGCAGACTGGAAATGATCCAAAAGAACAGGACAGAACTGAGGTGAAGAACATTCAAACTCTGCATCCTAACTTGGGACTCCCAAGCTGAAATGAATTCAAAAGATTTTGCCTGCACCATCAACAGCAAATTCATTCCAGCAAACAGATGATGACTCAACGTTCAGATGAAGAGTGCTGGGTCTTACCAGGTCACGCACCAACTGGAAAAAGCAAACACAATGACAAAGCTGCAAGGTGGTACTGAAAATATATATAAAAATTTAGTGAAACAGCAAGATGTCCAATGTTAAACATCCTATTTTTCCATATTATTCTGAGGTATTGTCTTTTGCTGCTGTCGTCTGCTGTGCTCTCTCTCTTTCATTTACCAACTAAAACAGCTCTACTGTACAAGACTTTGCAGACACATTGGCAGCCAAGAAGGGAAGTTACTTTGCAGCCACGACTGCCACAGCATAGTCTTTCGAAAATGATATATTTAGCAATTGGCCAGCTTCAGAGAAAGATGAGAACTACTTGTGCTCTAGTTGTCTTTCTTCCTGCTTCAGCTGTCTCCGTCAAGGGAGACATGTTCTGACAAAGTGTGAAAGGGCATCTCAAAATGATTGTGCCAGTGAACTAAGACAGCCTTTCCCAACCTGGTGCCCTCTAGATATTTTGAAATACAGCTCCCATCAGGCCCAGCCGCCACAGCTGATGGGCACAACATCAAGGAAGGCTGATCTATTTTACCAGTAAACTAATCTGTCAAGAAGTACTATCAAGGTTAATAGGGGTCTCTACCAGAGAATCCTGCAGATGTTGGATTCATGGGTTATTCTAAGTCAGCTACCGCCCCAACATAAAAAGGTACTCATCTGTAACCTTCTGAATATGATATGGCAACAGTGTTCGATTACAACTGGAGAGGATTGCTCTTAATAACAACATTAACAAAATAGAAGAGGAAAAACAGGTGTTAGAAAAGTTTTCAAAACCAAACAGAAAAAGAATGAAACTCTTGAAAACAATCCCCCCCCCCAATGTATTGCGCCATTTTAAAAAGAAACCATCCTGTAGTACAACATAAAACATTTTCTTAAGGAACTAAAAACCAAAAACACAAAAATACCGGTATCTATAGTAGAGTAATTCTCAAGCTGGGTCTAGAAACCTCAAGAATTATAAGGAACGGTTGATAGAACTGGGTATGTTTAGCCTGGTAAAGAGAAGACTGAGAGGTGATATGATAGCCATCTTCAAATATCTAAAGGGCTGTCACACGGAGGGATGGAGCAAGCTTGTTTTCAAGTTACAAGAAAGGAGATTCTGAGTAAACATCAGGAAGAACCTTCTGACAGTAAGAGCTCTTAAAACGCGCAACAGTCTCCCTCGGGAGGTTGTGGACTTGCCTTCATTGGAGGTTTTAAAGCCAAGGTTGGATGGCCATCTGTCATGGGTGCTTTAGCTGAGATTCTTGCATTGCAGGGGGTTGGACTAGATGAGCCTTGAAGGCCCTTCCAACTCTACAATTCTATGATTCAGCAATACTGATTACACTTTTGGTAAGAAATTATCAGATTACTTATTCTGGAACAGCCTCGCAAAAGCCTCACAGTACTGTTAGTAAGGGGGGGGGGGAAGGTAAAGAACCCCTAGGCGGTTTAGTCCAGTCAAAGGCAACTGGACTATGGGGTTGCGGCGCTCATCTCACTTTCAGGCCGAGGGAGCCTGAGTTTGTCCACAGTTTTCTGGGTCATGTGGCCAGCATGACTAAACCACTACTGGCGCACGGAAACGCCATTTACATTGCTGCCATAGCGGTCCCTATTTATTCACTTGCACAGGCATGCTTTCGAACTGCTAAGAAGTAGCAGTATTTGTCAGGGGGGGGGGGGGTCATACTCTAAAATCTCTGGCTGATGCCAAGAATTGTAATGTCCATCAAATTCAAGAAGGGTCAACTTTGGGTATTCTTAACTTTTTGAGGAAATTGGTTTGGAATGATTGCAATGCTAGATAGTTTTGCAAACTATACTTGAAACATACTGCAATTTTTGGTCATCCTAAACAAAAGGATGAACCCTTACAACATAGTGACATGAATTTGTGATACATATGCCCCGTCTCAACATTTGTTTTCTGGAGCTCTGTGTTTTAGTATTATTTTCCCATTGCTGATTAGCATCTTTCCTCAAAAGGTCAGCCTAGGACAAAGTAACATTTAAAGTCATCAGAGGCAATCATCTTGATTGCTATACTTTAAAAATGTTCAACTGGGGAATGTCCATTGAATATCACTTCAATTTATGACCTCATTAAGTAAATAATCTTCTCAGTTCAAAGCCATGCTTTAGTCTGCAACATTGGCATTAGGCCTAAAAGGTCATGAGGGTTGTTTCAGTTGCAGGACCTTGATGATGAAGAATTGAGCAATATATATAGGAAATGACATCTACAGCAGGGATTGGGAAACTCTGATCCTCAAGATGTTGGTAGATTACAAATCTCTGATCAGTAGCCATGTTGGCTTGGGCCAATGAAATATGGAGTCTACCAACATCTTGAGGGTCACAGGTTCCCCTTCTCCAGTCCAGCGGTTCTCAAGCTTTTTTTCCTAGGCCACACTTTCAGAATAAAAATTTGCTCATGTCACACCTTTTTTTAATTGATAAGAAAGAAATACATTGGAAAACAAACAACTCCTATAAGTGCTTGATTTATAACATAGAACACAACTACTTTATAATATGATCACGGGACACCAAGAAAGTATAAACCCAAACAGCTACAAAAGAACATGTATCATTCCCCAAATATAATTATAAACAAACCTCTTACCTACGTACCTTATGTATATAAATCCCATGAGAGGTGTGAGCTTACTTTTGCCAGGTAATCTTATTTATATTAGGTCTAATTTGAGACAAAGAAACTCTCATCTCATCAATATAAAGAAGGCTTTCTCTTTTCTCATCTTTCATATTTGTCAGAGTTTAAAAACCCTGTTCACAACAATATTTCACGGAGAACTGTAGACTAGCTCATGCTCTTGAAGAGAGGCATGGATACTGTTTCTGGTTGTATAGCCAAAAATATGAGTTTCTTTGATTGTCCCTGCCACACTTGGCATCCTCTCCTGCCACACTTGGCAAATTGCTTAAGAATAGTCATTGTGGCTAGTGCTGTACAGGGTCCTGCAATCCCAGTGTAGGCAACACCCTCATGAGATAGGTCCTACTCTAAATTGTCTCCCTGGGGCCATCTGTTCAGCCTCAATGTGTTGCCTTTTATGTGTATTTTTTGTTCTCTTCTCTTTGCATAACAAGGGATTGGTAGCAGCCTGTGCAAGGCCGTATAGTGTATCAGCACTTCTCTGAAGCAACTGCCTTGTTCTCCACCATCTGAGCTTTCCTCAGAAATAATTAAGTCTCTAGATGCTACGATGGTGGAGAAAACTTCAGAAATGTAAACCAAACATAACTATATGCAGCAATTTATGTGTAAAACTTCATATAGCCTTAAACTATTAATACACTCAGTGTGCCCCAGAGATATGTTATACCGTTTATACTGGAGAGAGGTTAACTTAAAAGCTGGAAGTATTTCTTAAAAAAAGAAGAAGAAAGAAACACACAAATAGAATACATGCAGAACTTTTTTTTAGGTGGAATTTGGGAGATCATCTGTTCTCTTTCACTCTGATGTAGATTCAAGTACTGTAGATACTACTGAACAGGAAGAACGTAAAAGATTCATACCTGCACCATAGTGGTTCACAGATTACTGGGGCAACTCTTGAGATACAAACAACAAAAATTAATAAATAAAAATGTCCTTTATAGGAACAGATCCACTGCTTATCCTGATTTACAGCAAGCTGTGTCTTCCTCCTCCACTAGCCAGGGTGAACAAAAATAAATTTTCAATGATAAATAAACAACAATTTAAAAACAAATAAATCTTTTTAAAACATGCTAGATCAGATTTTTTTTTTTTTACTTTTAAAATTCTATCAAGTTGCTACAGGATGCAGATATAAACTCTGCAGTGCAAATACATAAATTCTGCAGATATAAATATTCTGTAGTGGATAATATAACATCTCTATTTAGTTGCAAGCAGATATGTTCTACTTGTTATGGCAAGCAATATGTATACATTGGGATGCCCTACTCAGTACAAAAATATAAATCAGAAATCTGGAAACTTGATTTCAATCAGAACTTTAAACTGTCCCATTTTCTTTGGGATTTAAGTCAATAACTTAAACTCCCCTGATTTAAATCAATATAACCTGATACTAGCTTCCCATAAATCAACACTGAGAATGGCCATGATGACAGGGCAAGGACGCTCAATGACAAGAATAATACAGGAAATAAAACAAAAGCAAAAAAAAAAAAAAAAATGTTTTTCAAAGCACCCAATTGTCCTGCCATTTAGCAAACTGTAAACTGAGAGCAGATCAAGCCTGCCATCTGGATATTACTCTTATTATTTCCATCAGGCAGCTCTCATTAATTTTCTAAACCCATTATGTCATACTCAAACATTAAAAAGTGGGTTCCTTTCTCTTTGGGGCTGTCACCTTTTTAACCTGCACTCAGTTTTCCAGTAAGAAGCAGCACACTCTAGATGCAGCAGAATCCTGTGTAGTTCTACTCAGAAGTAAGCCCCACTTAAGTTCAATGGGACTTGCTGCTAGGTAAAGATGCACAGGACTATATTCTTAAGACTCCAGTCCTATACACAGATATCTGGGACTTACCAATGAATAGACCATGCCTAAAACTGCATTGGCAATTGCAAGCAACGATCTATTTTAAGACTGCATATATTTAAGCTAATTAATATTTAAGTTAATTAATGTGTGCAAAAAAGCAGCAGGCTGAGACTCTTGAAGAGATTGCAGTTGGCTTCCTGAGTTCAACGCCTTTCTGGAGGAGCCAGAAGGACAGAGCTACCACCTGACTGTTCAATCTTTTCTATTCTATCTTGGTTAGGTTTGCAAATAACACTAATGTTAACAAATGCTAATGTTAATTAATGCAAGAATAGTATTTTTCTCCTTTTTAATTTGCTGTTGTAGCTGAAAAGCAACTAACCTCAACTGATGCTATAGGCACTAACCAATAATGTCCCCATTACTCCTACATGGCTCACTGAGGCAATGGGTAAGCCAACGAACAAAACTGCACCTTTTCAGGAGCTCAATACTGTGGGCTGGATGCTACGAAACTACAGACCTGCTACAGGACAATGCTAACTGGAATGCACCACAAAAACTGCCAATTATTACATCTACCCCCACTCCAGGGGCCTCAAGAAACTAGACAATATAAGACCACCCTGAGACAACAATCAAGGATGAACTGGGATTTTATGTCAGAACAATCCTACATCATCTAGTCAGAAGCAATCCTCGTTTTCAGTGAGCTTACTCCAAGATTATAGAATTACAGTCTAAATGCCCATCTTCAAAGGTTATATGAAACACAAGGAAAAACTAATTTCCTGATCTTGCATGAAAGTAATTCTTTCCCTCTCATCATTCCACTTACCTTGCAAATAGGGGCAGGGAACCTGCGGCCCTCCAGATGTTATTGGACTACAACTCCCATCATCACTGACCATTGGCCATGTTGGCTGGGACTGATGGGAATGGGAGTCTTGAGGACAACAAGTTATCCACCCCCATTCTAAAGTATTGCTAACTTTTTTGGGGAGGGGAACAATACCACTGTGTTCCCGTTGCTGTTATATTTTAAATTATATTACATGTTTGTTTATTTGATGCAGTCTTTCAATCTTATATTTTACTGCATTCCAATTTTTAAGCCATATTCAGTTCTGAAAAATGACAGGTTTACCTTTTTTTTAAAAAAAAGAAATGAAAAGCTCATTCTTGATACAAAACATATCAAGTGAGAATATTCTGTCTCAAGGTGTTGTGAGCTCCATGTTTTCTCATCTGAAATGTACTGGTATGAAAAAGAAAACTAATTGAAAAAAAGCGAAAAAACACCTGAATAAAATTGTTTTTTCCATTCCACATGATTAGGCACAGTGTGTGTAAATTCTGATGCATGTTCTCTCATTTCTGCTGTCATTCGTTGGCATTTCCACCAAATAAAATGCATTAACAGTGCAAGGGTAGACTACCAAAGGTAGCTGAACCACTGCAATCCAATGAACTTATCATCCTTGCAGGATGGACGTGAGGTCAGGGGACCATCCTTTTCTGTTTATTGTGTGGATGCTGGTGGTGGGACTGTTAACAATTTTCCTCCCACTGGGAACAAGAGGGAAATAAAATATGCCAGTTCCTGAGCTGGCATAGATTCATCTCTTGTTTGGTTCTGTGTTTTTTTGATCCAAGCCTCCTCCTGGTGTGTCCTTAGAATACCCCAATGTAAGTAGAAAAAGACCCATGCATGTTTCCGCAGCGGTAGTTAGAGAACATCTAATATCAGGTCTATCTCTCCAAACTTGGAGAAGGAGAAGCTTTCTTTGGGTGCTGGATCATCATATCAGGGGCTACAGGACTGCAGGATATGGCTAAAATCCTGTACTGCATCCACTTTCTGGGAGGAAGGCTAATTGAACTTAACAGGGTTTCTTTTTGAGTAGACATGTACAGGATTGCTCTGTGAATCGTACTCAGGACTTTGTAAAATAATAAAAAAATATATAAATGGAGAGCTAGTGTGGTGTCACCAGAAGTCTGAATGATCACACATAAAGTGTTGGATCAGGCTAGGATCTGCTCAGCCACGAAGATCACAGTGACACTTTGAGAAAGCCACCATGTTTCATCCTAACCTACAGTGGGAAAAGAAACATAAAATAAAATTATGCCCACTGGCCTGGGCTTCTTGGGAGAAAGAGGGAGATAACTGGGAACAAAAAAATAAAAAATGAACAAATAAATTTTGAATAACTTTCCATAAAAGGAAAATGTCATTTGCCAATGGATCGACAACTGTGAAAATACACTGGCTGAGGTAATAAACAGATATTACCAACTGAAAGATGTTTTGTATCATAACATGGAAAACATTTCCCCCATATACTACAGAAGGGGATATATATCTTTGTGAGATCCAACATACTCTACAAGCAAAGTCTGTGGAAACATCAAGGAGCGTGAAAATTGAGATGCAGGTACAAAGTCAAGACTGCTTGCTATAAAAGAATCCTTTTATAGCAGGGGGTCTTGGGGGAGGGGGATATGCATTAAAAACACTTGGAGAAACTCTCTTAGCGTAAAATGGCACATGAAGTCAGATGGAAGTCAACTGCTTTCTTGCAGCTTAATTTTAATCTCATCTCTGAAACTGAGTCTAGACTCATTTCCAGTTACACCATTGTCAAATCAGAATGTATCATAAATGATTAAACAGGCAAACTTATGCCGCAGTCCTTTACACCCTTACTTAGCCCTATGCACGTTACTTCTGAGTAGACCTGCATAGGACTGAGCAGCCAGGATCCTCTTTTTATGATAGTGGTATGAGTTTGGGCTGAGGGGAGTAGGCTGTATGCTGGCAACCCTTCTAATCTCTGGATCCAGCAAGAGTTACAAGTGTTAAAATATAAGAAAGGATTCAAGTTCCTGGTGAGGGTACAGATAGGAAATGGGCCATTAAGAAATGGGCCTAGGAAATGGGCCATTAAGGTAACAAAGGAAGTGGCTCAGCACCAGAGGCAAAATGGGTGGGGCCCCTCCCTCCCTCAACTTGTTGGTAGTTAGAAAGACATAGGGCCAGAGTAGAGAGTTGAGTGATAGGCGCTAGAAGCTAGAAAGGGGTGGGAGTGCGGACAACAAGCAGAAAATGTTTGATTTCTGTTTGAATCCAAGGCTGTGACTATGGGAGCAGCAAGGCCCTCTTGGGGTGTTAATGCTGTGATCCCCTCCATCACAGGTAGGATATACAGTGGTACCTCAGGTTAAGAACTTAATTTGTTCTGGAGGGCCGTTTGGGTTAATAAGAAGTGCCTGCAGCTATAAAACAGGAGAAAGGGGGCTGGCGAACATTTAACTATCCAGTGTTAGTTTTATATGTAATTCATACAGTGGTACCTCAGGTTAAGTACTTAATTTTTCCAGAGGTCTGTTCTTAACCTGAAACTGTTCTTAACCTGAAGCACCACTTTAGCTAATGGGGGCCTCCTGCTGCTGCCACGCCGCTGGAGCACGATTTCTGTTCTCATCCTGAAGCAAAGTTCTTAACCTGAAGCACTATTTTTGGGTTAGCGGAGTCTGTAACCTGAAGCATATGTAACCTGAAGCGTATGTAACCCGAGGTACCACTGTATGTGTAGATAAACCATGTATCATAAAGATACCATCTCCACTGACCCTCTTTCTGAAGGAAACATGATCCCTGTGTAAGCACCTGGAATATTGCACCACTCAAGAGTTTGGGGTGGCGTGCAACTAATGTCGTAATGACACTGCTTGCCTCTGCAGGTGGCAACTTCATGCAGAGAACAAATTCTAAGAAGCTGCTTAAACCAAGTTAAGGTCTCCCTTAACTGTACCTGGGCTTGACAAAGACAAAAAAAGGGCTGCGTCTTATGTACACATACACCAATGTACAGAATAACTGAAACAAGTTTATCCTGAATATAAATAAGCAGCTGACTTTATGCTTTCAGCTCTTGAAAGATTAGCTCTTACCATTTACAAGGCTCTCTCAAACAAAAACAAAAGCTCTCTCAAACAAAAAACAAAAGCCTCAAAACAAAAGCCCAAGTCCTCTTTGTCACTTAAATTTCAAATGAGACCTTAAACAATGGACACAAGGGAGCTAAACTACAAGCATTAGATTCCCGACAGAGATGAAATCTTAAATTATATTGTTACACACAGTACAGTGAACACAGTGCATGCAACCAGAAAGTATATTCTATAAATACTAAGCATAATATGCACAGTATTTTGGCATCTAGTTTTTAAGTGAAAACACCATAACCCCTTGTTGAAAAACATACTGAGCTCTTCCGTTCTAAGGATGACTGATTTCTTCTAAATTTGATAAAAGTGAAGTTTTATTCTTAAGGGTCACTTGGTTCATCCATGTTCATCCATACATTATAAAATGCAGAGGCAGATTCACTTTAGGAAAACAAAAAGGCACTTTGATGACAACCAAGCCCAATTATCTGAAAGCCAAAACAGTGATGATCAATTATAGCTTACACACATAGCGTTCTCCTTCTAAAAATAAAACCCACTAATTTTTCATCATGCAACCATGTTGTTTGGGTTTTTTTTACTAATCTTTGATGCATATCACACTTATAAATTATAATTGTAATTTATTTACCTATCACAGTTCCAGGAAAACCTACTTTCATATGGGGGTAAAGTGGGTGCCATTTCCCATGCTGGCAGTTACTTAGTACCAATAATTTATCTTATGGATGGAGGAGGTGATGAGAACCTGACAGCAACTTGGCTCTGGGTCACAGAAACTACAAGTCACCACCCATCCCATACGAATTCAAGACCACACTAAACATACCATGCAAGACACGATGATCTATTCTAAACCATACACACCTTGGTCCTGCCACTGAGCAGATTGAGTAAAGTGAGGTCTGGACTTTGGAGGAAAAAAAGAGAAAGTAAGCAATCTCACTTTTTGGTTCTTTTTTGTTTTATGCCCTTGTTTATTAAGCCAGAATGCAAAATATCAACTATAGCAGCTCCTGAAGTTTGCTTTCTTCCTGCCTAACGAGGAACGGAGGCCAGGCATTGAGAAGAAAGAAAGGAGACTCACTCGACTTATTACATGTGATGACCCATTAGGCTGATAACAGGCGATGCACCACAGCATTCCATTTCAGCAGGAATCTGAGGAGTTCAAGAGGAAAAATAGCAGAGAAAGTCCCTGCCAACGGCTTTACAGACAATCTACGCCACCCAGTTCCTTGCACCCGGCAAGAAGGAAGGGAGCACTTGGGGTTCGCTTAGAATCTTGGTAACCTAAAAAAAGCAGGAGGCGTTTAGATGCTGGAACTGGTGCTCTCTTTGAAATCAAGTTGGACCAGATCTCATGCACATATCTAGCTCCTTTAGCTAAGCTACGGCGCTATCCTCGCGCTTTAAGGCTGCAATGCTACGAGGTCTTCGCCGGGAACAAGCGGCACTTGCACCCGAGGAATCACGCCGCAAGGCTCGGGCTGCACGCGGAGCCCTTTTTCAACGGATCTGACCAATTCGCAGCTCCTACCCAAACTTCCCGCACGCCTCGGCGCCGGCTCCTTGGCTCGCTCACCTCCACTTTCCAGCAACTCTCCCGCTTAGCTCCTTCCCTCGCGCTGCCAAGCCGCTCGCCAAGCCCCGGCAGCAACCAAAAGCGGACTTTCCCCTCTCTCTCTCCTTTTGCCCCGCGGATGGATAGGAAGGAAGGGACGAGGCTGCGCGCTCCCCAGCCCAGGCTCCTTGCGACGCTTCAAGCCCCGGCCAGCTGCACCCTCTCGGCGGCGCGCTGCAGGTGCTTCCCCAATCCCGTCCGGGCACTAATAGCAGGAAGCCGCCCTGCCGGCTCGGAGGAGGCTGCCCAGAAACGGGGCGGGAGAGCAGGACGCCGCGCCACCTCGCCTCAGGCGCCGCCTTCTGCGCGCACACTCGCTTGCCGCTAGAAGCCCCGCAGGAGAGGCCGTCGGGTGCAGGAGCGGCGCCTACGTCGCGCTTCCCGGAGGGGCGCCTGGCCCGGCATTGCCGCGCGTTTGGGCGGGCTGCGGAGGGCGCGAGCGCTGCGTGCGCCCCAGGAGGCCGGCGAGGGCGGGAAAGCGGGCGGCTCGCTCCTCCCGCGCGCCCTGAAGGGGCTTTTTTGGCGCTTCCCCCGCTGCTGCGAAGTCCTAAGCAACGAGAAGGAAAGCGCCTCGTGAGCCTAGCACTGGAGGGTCTGAACTTTTCTGGACGAGCACTCAACGTGTTGCAGATATGAAGCATAAGAAACGGCTCCTCATTGTCCACACCCATAAAAATATTCAAACTTTTACTGGCAGAACTCATTGAAATAAAGCAGAAAACATCAAATGAAACGGGTCCCAAATATACATACGATGTCCAGCACAGGCTTAGCATCTTACAAAATATGAAAATGATCCAAGCTGATCTAAAAGCAAAGGTCTCTCTCCCCCCCCCCCCCCAGCCTGCATATCAGCCTCCAGACTGTTTACTCTCCCTTCAGGAGAGCTTTTACACATTCATTGAGTTTAGGAGAAAAGACTCAAAAGGCAATTCCCTGCAAAATGGAGGTTTTGCAACCCAGTACCTCTCACATGATCTCAGGTTACAACACTCACATGTTAGCTAACAGAGAAACAACCATCAGTTAGTTAATCATTAACCTAAGGAGATTTCAAAGTGCTCTTCCTCACTTTCAATATAGCCCCATGGGGGGGGGACCCCACGTTGAACGTTTCCCCCAAAATACATTTAGTTATTTTTCATTTTTGTGTCAATTAAACCATTATACAGTACTTAACACATGCCCAAATAAAAGCAGCCACAACATGACCATATACCTTCGCCCTGCCACATCGAACAGGAAGCCATGACCAATTTCCTTCAATCTCTTATTTCCACCTGACCACGATCCCGTCGCTTTTAGTTTTAACACCTGAGCCTGACAGGCCCCACCCCATCCCCAATGCAGCAAGTAGTTCTACAGATTTTAAATAGACTTTTCTTTCATAAGAGACTGAATAAAACAATTAGTCTCACTTGATGCCGCTATGTTCTCGCCTTCGTGTCACAAGCGCGGTGGCCCCAGACTCTGCAGCTCTCTCAACTGCTTTCCCACCACTCTCAAAGTCAGCTTATACAACACACCTGGAGAGTTCGTGCTGCTGTGAGACACAGTCCTCTGAGAGTTCAAGCGGTTGCAGGGCATTATCTAACAAGCAAGAGACTGGGTCTGCGTGTTTTTCAATCGTTTATGAAATGCTAAGTAGGTGCCTATGACCTTTCGAGGTATTACAATTGGCATTCCAGTTCTAGCTAAAAGGAGTCAGCTTTTTGTACCATTCAACAGGAACAACTCCCTCCGTTGCACTGGTGAACCATATCCATTAGCTCGTCCATTTGTGCGATTTCTAAAACCTTGAAAAGCCTTTCTATAATGTAGGGATGAATCACATTTCCTGCCAACACAATTTTTGCAGCCACCGTTAGTAATAACTTGCAAAATTACTTACAAGTTATTACCTTCAACATACAGTAATTAAAATCAGTACGGAAACATCAAATTTCAGCAGTATTTATTCCCACTGTCTGGCTTTTAAAAATCTTCTCTTTCTCCTGTATCTCAGCCTGTTCTTGATCATACCATAAGGGCTGCTTATTGTTCTCAGGTTTGGAATCTTTACCTCCTTTTGCCCATAGTCTTGTCAAGCAAGTCTTGCTGTTTTCAGTTGGTAAATATATTGAGTATTTCCTCTCTTTATTCTAGAGCCACTACTGCAAGTTTAGTTCAATTTCTTGTTATTTCCTTCACTGCTTATTAGAACATTCTACATTTGGGTCTTCCTGTTTCTACTCTTAAGCCACTGTCTTAAAATACTCTTGCTTGGTTGATATTTTCTGCTGCTCATTCAAATATTTATACTCTCCTCTCCTCTGAACTCCCTTGGTAATTCATCTCCAATTTAAGCTGCTTCTACCCACTGCCTACCATACTGCTCTATATCACAGGTGGGGAAGCTTCATTTTATGTGGCCTTATTCTTCCATCTCATCAGAGTTGATGAGAGTTTACTTTATCCCCAGTGTTATGGCTTGGGGAAAATAAGTTTCCTCTCCACACATACACCATCTGACTCAGAACAAATGGATAGTCTTGTCTCTCTCTCTCCATATGCATTGCGTATGTGCTGTCTGTACTAAAGAAAGGAATTACTTTTACTGTGTGCTTTCTAGAATAGTTGCTGTAATAAACTCTCGTACAGTGGTACCTCGGGTTAAGTACTTAATTCGTTCTGGAGGTCCGTTCTTAACCTGAAACTGTTCTTAACCTGAAGCACCACTTTAGCTAATGGGGCCTCCTGCTGCCGCCGTGCCACCGGAGCACGATTTCTGTTCTCACCCTGAAGCAAAGTTCTTAACCCAAGGTACTATTTCTGGGTTAGTGGAGTCTAACCTGAAGCGTATGTAACCTGAAGCGTATGTAACCCGAAGTACCACTGTACTTCCAAAGCCCTTCTGTGTATATATTTGAGAGTAACCATAAAACTCATTAGGACTTACTTCTCAGTAGACTGCAAAACCTGAGGTAGCCATGGTGAAATTTGAATCCTGTTGGTCTTTATTTTGAATTAGGTAAATCCAAGTAGCCTCTGTCTGCCAGCATGCAAACCCTTGGCAGCAAAAAGGGTGCCCACTCCTGCTCTTTATCTTTAACCCCAGACTCTTTATATGTAACAATCTTCTAGCTAAGTCTAAGATTACTGTATTTCCTCTCCTTTTGTCCCTTTTCCCTTGCTGCTTTCTAGCCCTGAAATGTCCTTGCAGCCCTGAGAGGCATCAGATTCTATTCCTCTTATTTATTTTTTTACCTCTGAGTACCTCAGGAAGCAGGGACGTGGGTGGCGCTGTGGGTTAAACCACAGAGCCTAGGACTTGCCGATCAGAAGGTTGGTGGTTCGAATCCCCGCAATGGGGTGAGCTCCGGTTGCTCGGTCCCAACTCCTGCTCACCTATCAGTTCAAAAGCACATCAAAGTGCAAGTAGATAAATAGGTACCGCTTCGGCGTGAACGGCATTTCCCTGCGCTGCTCTGGTTCGCCAGAAGCAGCTTAGTCATGCTGGCCACATGACCCAGAAGCTGTACGCCGGCTCCCTCGGCCAATAAAGCGAGATGAGCACCACAACCCCAGAGTTGGTCACGACTGGACCTAATGGTCAGGGGTCCCTTTACCTTTACCTTTACCTCAGGAAACATCTGTTCATCCTGCTTTTCCCCAATTGACCTTCCTTTTTCCTTCTTAAAGTGTCTTACTTTTACTTTTAGACTGTAACCCTGCAGGTGGAGGCTTCTTTTATAAAAAAAAAAAATGCAGCACAATTTTAGGTAATAAATACATAAATAGCAGTCACATTAACCACTTGAAACCATCATATTTGTATCAAAGAACACCTACACAAAACAGAATAAAAGCCTGCCTGTCAAGCATTACATTTCTAGCAGATAAAAGCGTCTAATCCAAATATTTGATTTAACTTTGCAGGTGTCATATATCATCTGTTAGGTAACCTGAACTAAGTCGCCTTCAAAGAAGAGCGAAATGAGAAAGTTTAACTGATAGGACTTAAGTGAATATTCCCTCAGATCTTATCCAGAATAGTGGCACCTTAGTTGAGAAACTTGTGTATCACTGTAATAAAGAACATACGGAAAGTTAAATATGAGTGCCTTTTTGGTCCCATCTCCAAGATTATTTATTTCATTTATACCCCACTTTTCCTCCAACGAACCCAAGAAAGCATTCATGGTTTTCCTACCCCATTCTATGCTCAAAACAACCCTGTAAAGCAGATTCTCACCAGGCTGAGAACTGGTGAATGCTGAGCATTGCGGTTAGATGGCGATCTGAACTCAGGTATTTCTGATTCTAGACGGACATTTCAACAACTGCGCCACATTGACACCTTCTGATCAAGTGCCAATAATAAAATAATGCAACCAGTGACGGCACCAAAAAAGCTGCAAAATAAGCAGCGGATAAAGATGATAGATAGATAAAATAGAACTCAAACCATGGCTTGAAATATTTGTTAAAAGTGGGAGAATAATAGACTCTCTGCCTGGCATTGAAATGACAGCAATGTAGTTACCAGGAAAACCCTGCTGGGGAGAGGATTACAAAGTACGTGTGCCACCTCTGAAAATGCTCTCTTTTGGGTCAACGATCACCTTACTTCAGAGGGTAAGGGGATCTGGAATAAGGCCAGCACAAGCCATTTCGCTGTCTTAAGCAAAGGGCAAGCTGTCGCCAGCCAGTGAGCAAACAGGAGCCACATGTAACACCACCCGCAGGCACAGACACTCATAGGCGCCACAACTCGGCTCCCACTGCAGACAAGGGAGCATAGAGTCATAGAACAACAGGATCGTACAGGTGGAAGGGACTCCTAAGGGTCATCTAGTTCAACTCCCTGCGATGCAGGCATCTCAGCTTGTGGTTCCCCATCCAATTTAAAACCCAAGCTGGACTCTGCTTAACGTTGCAAATGTGCTAGTTGTTTTATTGCTGCACCCGTCAATGAGTCTGAGCAGCTTGCTACGCAAGCATACACTGGTTTGGATTTTGAAGGTAAAACGTTTGGCTAGCAATTTACCCATATTACAGCTGAACTACTTTTGCACTTTGAGGCATACATTTTTAACATATCTCCAGTTACTTACATTCCATTACACTTTATGAAGTAGTAGACATACAAACACTTAAATCCAATGAACAAGTGAATCTTTCCCAAATTTTTATTGTGACAGGTTTTTTATTTTATTTAGGATCTATGCAATCATAAACCCTATCTATACAGCCCTTTCTGCATTTCCGCACTTTCTCATATTTGCATTTGACCTTGTGAAGGAAACTACATTCTAAGTTGGAACTGTACATTATGTAATTGCAGTTCCCACTGCTAAGGAAAGAAGCCACCATTTGGTTTTTTAAACACCTTGACTTTTAAGCCATGGGAACCACTGGAGAGATCTTGCTTATTGGAGATTAATAAAACTACAGCAAACATTATTCCATTTCACCAGCCATCAGAACTGAGTCCTTCTGTTGCTACTGTGGTCATAAATGCAACCACAGGAGAGAGAGAAACTTGTCTTGAATCTTCCTATTTCTTTGCAACTGTGAAAGATATAGAAATCCAGGCTATTTTTACTCCAATCATAGTGGCATATTTTTTCTTACTGTCATACACAGTAGATTTATACTTTCAGGAATCATTAAGAGATGGGGTGCCACACAGCAAATAACATATTCAAGTATGCTATAGCTATCACAATCATTTGTCCTTATCCGATAAACACGAGAATAAAATACTCAACAACCCAGAAATAAGAAGACAAATGTTCAGTTTGGTAAACTAAAACCATACCAAATATATTTTAGCCTATGCTTCACTTAAAGTATTCAGTCATGACAATATTCTGAGGCTTCTTGGTGCATTTGGTGTAGTTGAATTTTCATGTTGAATTGCTTTGGGGGGAAAAGAACTATTGCTCAAAACTAAAAGTGCTGTTTAAACTCAGGTATTACATATTAATAAAAAAACTTTTGTCATAATTTAGAGACTAATGGATGGCTCTTAACCATTTCCCCTCCTCTTAGGTTGTCCCACAACAAACCAAATCTACCATTCAAGACAGATTATTTTTTCTGGCATGTGGCTGCAACTGAGTTTACTAATAATACAGAGAGGTGTGAGAACCTTGCTTCAGATCCAAAACATGGAACAACAATTGGCTGGTTTAGGATCTTACCTTTAACAATTTTTAAGTGAACAGTATTAGGATAGAGAACACAAGCGTGTTCAGGTAGATGAAACATATTTTCTTACCTCACAGAGTTCTTGCATATTTGCTTCTGTAATGTTCATCCCCTATAATGTTCATACACATGCACTTTTTCTGTAATTCTTACTCAGAGTTCAAGCAGTATATGAGGAAAAGTGAAATCGTTTATTTATTTTATTTTATTTATGCATTTTCCAGTTTATTTTTCACATACATTCATCATCTTATCATAGTCTTGTATGGACTTCCCAACCTATCCATCATTGACATCCTATTTCACATTCTTTGTTTTGCTGAGGAAAACTGAATTTGGTAAGGGCTCTAGCCAACTCTGAGGGGACAGAAGTAGTGCCTCAACTGAATATTTCCATATTTTCTCTTTCATGTCACTTCCCCAATATGTTTAAACTACTGCTGGACTATCTGGTAGTATAGACATTGGCATCAGCAAAAAAAATATTATGAGAGAAATTAAGACACTCTAGAGTGGCAAGAATACTTCCATGGACATTTCTAGAATGTAAAGTCTTTAAAGTTTAATATGAAAGTGACCAGAGGGAGGCATCATCTTCAATCTTGCTTCCAGTGTCTTAACTAATTTATAACTTAGAATGTAATGTTTAGGACCTCCTGTCAGCATTATTCTGTTGCACACATCATTACTAAGCCTAGGGATTTTTAAGGGACTCTTTTAGATCAGGATACTCAAGGTTATCCTGTATTTCATGAAGCCTCACTCTGCTTCCAAAATTCCACCTGTTATTTATAATGAAGAGCTCTTTCTTGACTTTAAGCACATTTCACAGTACACAACAGACATCCAGAGACAGCAAAAGTTTTGATTATGTTATTTGCTGCAAGCAAGGAAACCGACTTATATTAATACACTGCAGGACACCAAACAATACAACATCTTTCCTGCATTTGATCTTCATTTCAACATCAGATGCGATCACTCAGTTTATACTTATCTGAATAAACCTGGAATTTTTTATTTTTCTCCTTTGCAATGTCTGCTTCTGATTTCCACACATAAATACCTGTAGAGCAGCATGTTGCCTTTATAATGATCATAACAGAACATTCCAAAACTACCTTCAGAGCAGTGGCAACAGATTAGAGAAGGAGACATTTAAATCAGTAAGAGAGAGAGATGAAATACAAGCCTTATGCATAACTCAGTTTGCTCAAAATAATTGTCCTGTTGGAAGACTCTCATTTCAGAGGTCTCTGAGAATATGTCTGACACTAGATGACTGGGAGAGCACTATAAAAACTATGTTTAACATTATCTTCAACCTACTAGCAAAATCTTTCTCAGTTAAGGTCTAATAACATTAATTAAAATCAAAACCACAGATGAAATAAAGGTCTGCAAGCCCTTGGCAATGCATATAATATAAATACTATACAGATGTTCATTATAATAACAAGTTTTACTTCTCTACTCTCCAAGCATAGCTAGTGATTGAACAAAATAGTCAGTTTCAGCACTTCTACTTTCAAACAGCACCTAGACCGTGTGTTTTTTTACATTACTTGGAAATTAATATATTTCAATGAATGCCTAGGAAATACCTGATCATGCAGCTACCTTGCTGAGAGTCACTGCATGATATCATATTATGTACCCTGTTGTGCTAGCACACGCTATAATAACAAACATAACTAAACCCTCATCCAATTAAATCCGAACTCATTTTTTAAAGCACTAAGAGTTGATTTCAGAATAAAAGATTATTTAGCAAATCCCATTCTCCATACTCACTTTAACTCTTTAACATGGAAAAAGTGCTTCTGGGCAAAACAAATTGGATAAATGAAAACAAAAGTTATTATTAAACCCATGTGAGTATTTTTTGACCAAAATGGCAAAATAGGACACACAAAAATGTGTGTAGTACCAAGCTTCACATTTTCACTCAGAATAGCAACTGCTCAGGTTTTGAAGGAGCTCTGATTTTCTGGAAGCCCCACTCTATCTGTGAATATATTCAAAAGCACATTCAGAAGTTGGAGATCTGTGTAGCGAGCAATCAATCATTGTATGCCAGAGTCTCTGTGACTTGTATCAAATGCCAGTCAGCGCTATGCAGTCCACTTGGAAATGCTATGTTTGCTAGTGCCAGAAGTGTCCCTTATGGAATAAACAGATTAAAAGCAGCATGTGACTATAGAAAAGAATGAACACTGGAAACAATCACACTCAAAATTAAGTTTAATCTTTCAGTGCAATGGAAGCACCTAAGGTTCTTAAACTCATCTGTACATTTAGTGGGAAAGAATGTGTTTTCTAAAACTTGAGAATGAGTAGCCCTTACCTGGACAAATGGAATAAAATAGGTGGGATTCCAGCTTGCTTCTGGCAATTTTTAAAATCTCAAGCATCAGTGCCCTTTAAGTACAATTCATTGCATAAATTCAACATCTGCTCTAAAAATATTGCATTTGCTTTTTTCTTCAAACCTCAAAGAAAACATTGGGCTATAAGGCTGAAAATAATAGCAATAAGAAGTATTGGGGACAGGTTGAACTCTTGTTTCCTAATAAATGCTAATGATGGAACTTGCCAACGGCTATAACTGCACCATGTTGTTATATTGGCTTTACAGAGATATTGTTGCAGCATATCAGGCAGATAATCTAGTACAAATGTTTAGAGATCAGGGAGTTTGATTTCATTAACCAGACATAAAAGGGCCACCTGGTGAAACAGATATAGAGCAGACACTCTGTATGGTGTAGACTAGGCCCACCATCCCTTCTATAGCCCCATAGCTTCTCAAAGTGTGTGAAATTTTGTCCTCTCCAAAGACTGACTGGGATTTTTGCCTCTACAGCTCAACTTAGAAGCCACAATGAACATATGTGACAATCTTCTATGCGTCATTTGCACTTCTCACCCTACAAATTCTCTCTCTCCACCCCTCTATTTGTCTTATTAGTTGTTCACAGTAAAAGAATCTCTAAGTGGCTTTCAAAAAATTAAGAGCCAAAGAAATAGCATGAAAATTAAAAGGCTACATCACAATAAAATGAGTGCAATAAACATAAACAGAACCAGCAAAACAACAAAACTTCAGAAGTAGAAAATAGGTATCAATAAACTGCGGAAACAACACTACCTGGTGCCAAAAGGCTGTTAATGATAGCGCCAGGCAGACTTCACTGAAATGAGCATTCCACAAAGAGAGAGAGAGATACAACAGAAAGAGATTTCTCCTTTGTTATCATCCTCTGAACCTCCCTCAGAGTGACCATTCTATCTGCATGCTTGTCTGCCCTGGTGTTACACTGAGTAAATGGGTGGGCACAGCTGAGCTAGACCAAACCCACCTAGACCTCAATGACACACGTCTCCTTCAGTGGTCAGATTATTGATGGGCATGGTCTTATTATTGACCCATCTGGCATTAAGCAATAGCACCACCAAATCAGAGAGCTCAGCAGATACTTCTGGGGAAATTGGTGAGGGGGCCTAAGAAAGAAATGATGCTAAGTATACAGACCTTCAGCTTTTCAGTGGTGGAAATAAGCATGGAGATACTATGCTCAGATAAGAATGATCAGACCCATCTGTAAGACTAAATAACAGTCTTATTGTTTCTCATCAGTGTTCTGAATACCATTTAAATAGTGTAAGTCATTTAATATTCATTAGCAGCTGAAAATGTGGCTAAAATGTTAGCGAGCTGAAATATCAATTATTGTCCACTTTGTTCCTCTTCCTTGTATTTAATCTAGGTGAGGCTAACACTATTAGGAAAAAGATGACCAGAAAGGCTAGAGCTAGATTAAGTGCTGCATTAGGTACAAAGCAGACTGCATAGAGTATCTGCCTCCATTAATCTCTGCTCAAGCTCAGGTTCTCATAACGCTTCTGCCATAGTGTTTGGACTCAGCTGAGCCTGGACACCAAACCTAAGGAGGCCTCATCTGAAGAGAAAGAGGGGGAAGTGACAAGCACTAGTCTATGGCGCTGTGGTCTAAACCACGGAGCCTCTTGGGCTTGCTGATCGGAAGGTTGGCGGTTCGAATCCTCACAATGGAGTGAGCTCCCATTGCTCTGTCCCAGCTCATGCCAACCTAGCAGTTCGAAAGCACGCCAGTGCAAGTAGATAAATAGGTACCGCTGCAGCGGGAAGGTAAACGGTGTTCCCATGCACTCTGGCTTCAGTCATGGTGTTCCATTGCACCAGAAGCAGTTTGGTCATGCTGGCCACATGACCCGGAAAGCTGTCTGTGGACAAACACCGCCTCCCCAGGCCTGAAATGAGGGCCACAACCCCATAGTCGCCTTTGATTGGACTTAACCATCCAGGGGTCCTTTACCTTTTACCTATGTTCTGGATCAGGACTGGTTGAGCTCTAGGAAGAGATCAGGCAGCTAGTCCATTCTTCAGTTTATGCTTGTTGGTTGCTAGTGCAACAACTCCATGAGAACAGCTGCCTTGTCCAGCCCAGCAAACCCAGGTCCTGATGAACAGCTCCTCAGCAGGTCTAGTGTACACTGTACCTGTTTTTGTTGCTCAGTTCATGCTGGACAGCTCCCTGGCTAGTCCAGGTCTTCTTGCTTGACAAATACCTGACCTGTGTGCTTTTGTTTTCCTTCAGCACTGGGAAAAGGCGGGTGTCTGACACAAGGCCTCTTCTCCATGCAAAGCCTGCACCAGAACACCTCAAACTACAAGGGGAACCTCATGTGATTAACGTTGCTCCATATAAAAATGTTCTCTGCACACAGGTCCGAAAAATTATGGGTCCCCTTGTTAACAGTCCTGTGCGGCACCTTTAGCAATAACCAACTCAGGCTGCAATCCTGTACATACTTATCAGGGAGAAATCTCTATATAATTCAGCAGGGCTTACTTCTGAGTAATATACAGCTTCTTTGGCATAAACCCACCCTAGGTTCACCAGGGACAACTTCTGAACGAAAGTAAGACACTCAGCTGTTAAGTTAGGTGCTATTTGTGAAATTGCAATGCTCAAATGTATACAAGTAGTGTTGCAGGGGAAGATGATGGGGAGAAAACCAGAACAACTTGGCCGTACTCCATAACTTCTTACAGCCCCACCAGGCCTAGTGGGCACCAAAAACCACTGAGTGTGGCCAATAATGATCAGCAACATCTGCAAATTAGTGGGGGTGTATTTCAGTTCATATAAGTATACCTTTGCCCCACCCAAAAAGCATCCTGCTTAGCATAGCAAAAACGTTTTGAACCAGTCCAAACTAGATTGCAAACATAAGGACATCAGGCTCAACCGTACTATAATCAGGTTTGGTGTGTAACACTTAAAAAAATAAAAAATTAAGCCTGACAGTGAACATGCTGTTTGAAATTCACACTGGTTATTGTAATGATTAATTTTGAGTCGTTAAAGGGATCACTTCGCTTGCTCTGTTTTTCAAAGGAAAAAACCCCCACTGTGACAGTTTTGAGGGGCTTAATGATAACATTGACCTTGAATGCCAGATTGCTATATAGTTTGCAATCTGAGGAAAAAAGATGCAGCAGCTTGTTGAGTCTAAAGACAAGCTTTGTACTTATTTTATGCAGTGAACAACAGAATGTGGAACTGACTTCATCAGGAGCCCAATTAATGTTGCAGCATTCTTTTTTTAAAACAAAACACAGCCATTAATAACAAGTTCTGCTTACATGCACAAGTGCGGCTGTGACTGGACTGTACAAACCAAATTCCTCAACTTATATGTGTGTCCTGTGCCTTGCTTCTACAGAAAAGTATCAACCTTTGCTTTAATGACTCTTGAGAGTCCCATGGACTGCAAGAAGATCAAACCTATCCATTCAGAAGGAAATCAGCCCTGAGCTCTCACTGGAAGGACAGATCCTGAAACTGAGGCTCCATTACTCATGAGAAGAGAAGACTCTCTGGAAAAGACCCTGATGTTGGGAAAGATTGAGGGCACAAGTAGAAGGGGACGACAGAGGACGAGTTGGTTGGACAGTGTTCTCAAAGCTATCAACATGAGTTTGACCAAACTGCGGGAGGCAGTGGAAGACAGGAGTGCCTGGCATGCTCTGGTTCATGGGTCACGAAGAGTCGGACACGACTAAACGACTAAACAACAACAACAAATGCTATATATTTGTTGTTAGAATTGTAAAGCCACATCTTCACAGAGTACTTGTCAGACATGACCTATGTTCACCCCAGAGGATCAGTAAATGGTGCAAATGGAAAGATTATGTATGAAGAGCTGTTGCTGTAGGGAAAATGTGCCATGAACAATCATCTTATCATTTAATCTTTGGCCTTATCAAGCGAAGTATACAAACAAATGTATATGAAGAACACTCAGATTCACAGCAAGAATGGGGGAAATGGAAAAGAAATTGGCTAATGCTCTGTTCCTTACATATTCCTAAAGCTGCAGTGACACTAAAGGGGTAGAAAGGGTGCAAAATCCTGGCTCTTTCACCCTGTCTTTTGAGAGAACCTCAATAACAGCAGTAACTACTGTATAGAATAAACAAATAAGTGTTCTGCACCCAACTCCCTCATACACACAGTGTGTATGTATGTATGCATGTGTATGTATGTGTATATATGTGTATACACACACACACACACACACACACACGACAAAGTGGCCACTTTAGGATTCAGACCCTATTTTGCCTTTTATTTTCTTTTGTCACCCCACATTTTTGTTCTTAGGCTGCTTCTGGCCATTTCCATTTTCTGGAAATGATCCAGAGGTCTTCCTACAGAAGAGGAATTAAGTGCAAATAATTAATTTAGGTCAAGACAATATGCATTGTTACCCACTGGCACTTTTGAAGTTAGTTTGCATAGGATGTGAGACTAAAGGAGACATTAAGTGTCTTTTGCTATCCTTGTTAGCCTAGCGGGTGATTGGAGTCCTTTCAGAAGTGTATGTGAGAATCAGTTTCCCTTCCAGCACACTGAAGACTCACCATCACTTGGGTTATGTCTGCACTGAATTGCAAAACTTTATTTGGTATCATTTTGGCTCATGTTACTCACAACACAGTTGCCTTCAGATCTGTTCTTCCCAATGCCAGCTAAGCTTTATGTGAAAACAAGGCTTTTAAGACATCCTTGCCAAACTTCCTAGTTCATTCTGCTTAAACCATCAGTTTTTGATGTTGATAAATTCTTATTGGGTCTGAGATGTTCTGGAATTCAACTACTGACCTCATGATAAAAGGCACTTGCCCCTTACAATTTCTACTGAGCTGTATCAGATGCAGACATAGCATTAATCTAGCTAAGCAGTTCTGTTGAGACAAGTTTTATATTCTCCTTTGCTTCTTAAAAACCGCATCCTTATATTCCACCAGGGGTTTATTTTTGCCTACTGCTGCAACATTGAGCAGACATCTTCACTGAACTGTTCACAGTTACAATTGAGAGCTTATGCTGAGAGGCACCAGCTAATTGAGAAACCAGCCGTGTGTATGAAAAATGTAAATTAATTCTGCCAATGTGCTTTGACAAAGCTCTACACTGGTGCCTCACCACAACCATAGGGTAGACATAGGATAATGAGTTAAACCAGGAAAGAACACTGTTAATGTTGGCATGTCTATCTGATTTCCTCCTGTTTCCCCTTATAACACCTCCTCCCCCAGTAAATAATTGTGTGAGACAAATTAGCTTTCATGAGGAATGTTTTGTTGTTGCATTTAATGACAACTACGATGAAAATAAGACTCCTGTGCTCTGCATGGCTCCATGCTAGGAAGGGACTTGGTGAGCGGATCTTCTCTTGGTACAATATTGCAGAAGGAATCTTTCTCTGCCAAAATTCTCCCTGCCATGTGCTTCTGGGATAGGCTGCACAGCTTTTGACATTCACATTAATTTGTAGAATGATCAGTTTTATTGAAAGCACAATATTCTTATATTTTTTCCACCTGAAAATGATGAACAGTAAGTATTATTAAAAAACAAAAACAGGGCAAAAGACAGATGCTGCTTAAAATCCAGAGCTACCACTGAAAAATAAATAAGTATTCTAAAAATACATTTGATAATAAGTCTGTTCCAAATGGAATTATTAACTTCAACTTTAGTCTTTACCAATTCCAACCCAGCATGTAGAAATTATTGTTGCAAGTTTGGATACTTCTGCTTTACTGTTCTGGTTTTCCTGGTTACACCTCCCCAGAATGTCTTCCAGATTAGATCTCACCTAATTGGAATCAATTTCTTATCTAGAATCCAGTTTTGGGGACACAGTCTCTTTGAATTTTCTTAGGCAATCTGATGGCAACATTATAATCTTCATTTGCTCTATAACGAGATTGAAAGAGTCTGCAACACCAAACCAGTGGCCATGGGGCAAAGACAACCCACCCACTTCTGAAGACCCCTGGAGTGGGTCAACCCACCCACTTCTGAAGAACCACCACCGCTTTGTAATTCAATGGCAATGCAATACTGAAGAATACTCTCTTGCCCCAAAGATCTGCATCCAAGATCTGCATCCAAGAGTATTAAAAGAACTGGCAGATGTGATCTCAGAACCACTGGCAGTCGTCTTTGAGAATTCCTGGAGAACAGGCGAAGTCCCGGCAGACTGGAGGAGGGCAAATGTTGTCCTTATTTTCAAAAAGGGGAAAAGAGAGGACCCAAATACCGCCCAGTCAGTCTGACATCAATACCAGGGAAGATTCTGGAGCAGATCATTAAGCAAACAGTCTGTGAGCACCTAGAAAGGAATGCTGTGATCACCAATAGTCAGCATGGATTTCTGAAAAATAAGTCATGTCAGACTAACCTGATCTCGTTTTTTGACAGAATTACAAGCCTGGTAGATGAAGGGAACGCAGTGGATGTAGCCTACCTTGATTTCAGCAAGGCATTTGACAAGGTGCCCCATGATATTCTTGTAAAGAAGCTGGCAATGCTACCACTCAGTGGATTTGTAACTGGCTGACTGACCGAACCCAAAGGGTGCTCATCAATGGTTCTTCTTCATCCTGGAGAAGAGTGACTAGTGGGGTGCCACAGGGTTCTGTCTTGGGCCCGGTCTTATTCAACATCTTTATCAATGACTTGGATGATGGACTCAAGGGCATCCTGATCAAATTTGCAGATGACACCAAACTGGGAGGGGTGGCTAACACCCCAGAGGACAGGATCACACTTCAAAACGACCTTGGCAGATTAGAGAACTGGGCCAAAACAAACAAGATGAACTTTAACAGGGAGAAATGTAAAGTATTGCACTTGGGCAAAAAAAATGAGAGGCACAAATACAAGATGGGTGACACCTGGCTTGAGAGCAGTACATGTGAAAAGGATCTAGGAGTCTTGGTTGACCACAAACTTGACATGAGCCAACAGTGTGACGCGGCAGCTAAAAAAGCCAATGCAATTCTGGGCTGTATCAATAGGAGTATAGCATCTAGATCAAGGGAAGTAATAGTGCCACTGTATTCTGCTCTGGTCAGACCTCACCTGGAGTACTGTGTCCAGTTCTGGGCACCACAGTTCAAGAAGGACACTGACAAACTGGAACGTGTCCAGAGGAGGGCAACCAAAATGGTCAAAGGCCTGAAAACGTTGCCTTATGAGGAACGGCTAAGGGAGCTGGGCATGTTTAGCCTGGAGAAGAGGAGGTTAAGGGGTGATATGATAGCCATGTTCAAATATATAAAAGGATGTCACATAGAGGAGGGAGAAAGGTTGTTTTCTGCTGCTCCAGAGAAGCGGACACGGAGCAATGGATCCAAACTACAAGAAAGAAGATTCCACCTAAACATTAGGAAGAACTTCCTGACAGTCAGAGCTGTTCGACAGTGGAATTTGCTGCCAAGGAGTGTGGTGGAGTCTCCTTCTTTGGAGGTCTTTAAGCAGAGGCTTGACATCCATATGTCAGGAGTGCTCTGATGGTGTTTCCTGCTTGGCCCTCAATGGCCCTTGTGGTCTCTTCCAACTCTATGATTCTATGATCTTTCCTGGGCACTTGGTATACTGTACTGGGAGTTTATTTGCCATCTGAGGTTATGGGTGCTTGCTAGCACTCATTTTCCTGGTCTGCAAAGCAGCCCTGCCCTCGCACATCACAGAAGAGTTCCATCAAAATGTTATGGAGGCTTTTAAACCCTAATGCCATAGGTGGTGGTGGGTTCTGGCACTACCCTTCCCCTTTATTGTGTTGCTGCAGCAGTCCATTTGCTTAGTCACCTTCTGCAACCTTTTGGCTGTGCACTACTAGCATTGATGAGGAAGGAGAGAGGGCAGCTAGATTGCAACAACTGCACAGCTGTGAAAGAAACAGAAGAATATCAGAGTGCTTGGGAAAATACAGAAAAGGCCAGCCAAATCAGTCTGGTACTTGGCACTCCCCCCTTCCCCCTGCTAACACAGGTATAGTGTTTGGATATTTTTTTTCAGTTCAGAAGAAAGATATGATGGACCAAGGTTTGTAAAAGAACTAGCTGGAGGGGATGAATATAGAGAAAAGTTGCTCCCCAGACCTAGAATCCAGGGTCATCCAGTGTTAACTGCTCAGCAGGACAGGCAGAAGGAAGAAGTTATTCATATAGCACATGAATAACTTATGGAGTTCATTACTTCACGTTGTATGTTGACGGCCATTAGCTTAGCAGGCTTCAGGAAAGATTAGGGCAATATTAATGGAACAATCAATCATCGTTATTAGCCACGATAGCTAAGCAGAACCTTGATGTTCAACATAATATCATCCCCACTATTTCTAATGCTCATGTCTGAGTGCTGCTGCTGTGGTCAAAACCATCCACACCTAATACAAAGGTGAGGGAAATCTAAATGAGGTGGACTGCTAAAATAGTCCAGTAAGTGGGAGGAGTAAGTATTCTCATTGGCCGCAGAATTCTGATTGACGGACTGGGGGAAGGAATGGAAAACCAGGGGGCTGGAGTAGAGTATCCTGGAAAAGGGACTGTCTGGCTGGTATTTTGAAAAGGAACATATTGCACACTGCAAATTTTGGTTGTACCTCAGATTATCTAATGTCGTGGGCAAAAAAAACCAAGAAGGATATCACCATTATTTCCTTGTGAGCTTTCTGGAAGAATACGAGTGGTCACTGTTGAAATGTTGGACTACACAATTCATATGTTCTTAGCAGACCCTTCAACTTGCTGCATGGTGCTTTGTCAACCTTAAAGCTCTGGCAATACGAAATTCTGAACAAGTAGACAAAACTTGGTTTTTAAAAAAAGCTTAGCAAGAATTTGGCAGGGAGAAGTAGAGGAGTTAGTTACACTGGCAAGGTTAAGCTACGACACGAAAAGTCTTGTTCTAATTTTTATTATAAAGCTCTTTGGGTTCCAGTCCAGTCTCTTTCCTACAGTGCCATTAGGGAGAAGCAGCTCACTCGCAAATGTGGCTCTCCATGCGTGAGCTGCTGATGAGAGAGAAGTAAAGGATTCATACGCATGGGAGTTACAGGCATGGGGAGAGGATAAACTCTCGGGTGTTTAAATTAAAAATGCATTATTTTTCAAGTTATATTTTGAAATGGTCCTTGGAGAGGGAAACTAGGAAACAAAAGTAGATTCGTTTTATGTAATGTGGATTTTTCTCAAACTACTTATGATTGCCCCAGGAGAGGAAATTTGTTGCCTATAATAATAAAAAATAATCACCTGCTGATATCCTATCTATCTACAATGGTACCTCGGGTTAAGAACCTAGTTCGTTCCAGAGGTCCATTCTTAACCTGAAACTGTTCTTAACCTGAGGTACCACTTTAGCTAATGGGGCCTCCTGCTGCTGCAGCACCGCCACCACAAGATTTCTGTTCTCATCCTGAAGCAAAGTTCTTAACCTGAGGTAATATTTTTGGGTTAGCAGAGTCTGTAACCTGAAGTGTCTGTAACCTGAGGTACCACTCTATCTATCTATCTATCTATCTATCTATCTATCATCTATATCTAATCTATCTATCTATATCTATATCTATCTATCTATATCTATATATCTATATCTATCTATCTATCTATCTATCTATCTATCTATCATCTATCTATCTATCTATCTATCTATCTATCTATCTATCTATCTATCTATCATCTATCATCTATCTATCTATCTATCTATCTATCTATCTATCTATCTATCTTATCTATCTATCTATCTATCTATCTATCTATCATCTATCTATCTATCTATATTTGCCAGCTTTCAGTTGTTAGTTTAGCTAACTGTGTAAGCCTCCTATACATGTCTAGTCACAAGTAAATCCCATGGACTTCAATGGGCTTAACTTCCAGGTAAGTAAATATAGGGTTTGCAGTCTTAGACTTGACAGCCACTAATATAAACGTGGTTCCTAAACCCAGCCAGCTCCGAATTAGGCATTCTTGTTAAATGCTGACAAATTATTTATAGAGAGAATTTTCTCATTATACATTCAGATGAAAGGCTTTGCAGTGCCCATTGAAATGTTTTCCTAGGAATAATGGCTGATCAGGTACTCATTAGTATCATGGAGAAAAAGGAAATGTTGAAAGGTGAGGGAGGGGGAGTAAATTGATGCTTCTTAAAAATGCTTTTCCTTCAGTTTAGAAACACTCATTGACTAAAAGCCTTTCTCTTTGTCCTTTGTATGGTATAATCAAAGCTATTTAAAACCGGAGCTTTACAATAAGAGCCATTTAACACAAGCAAACCATTTTAAATCTAATATTAGGACTGCATGGAAACATGTAAGAACATAATCATGTGGAGTTTGTGATACCTTTTTTGTGTGTGCAAAACTTTTCTGTAGCATTCAAATACCCATTTCCTGGTTTGAGCTGTGTGGCGGATGACCCTTGCTCTGAAAAGTGTGGTCAAAATTAAAGGGTTCAGGAACTCGGACCAGACCAAATGTCATAAAATCATACACAGACTTTACTAAAACAAAACTCTACAAGAGAGAAAAACTCCAAATACCAGTAATTACACAGATTAAAATAGCTCAGGAGGTTAGGAAACAATGAATACTAACTTATCCAGCTAATTAACATAAACACTTAC
Organism: Podarcis tiliguerta; assembly: GCF_965153285.1. Classification (NCBI taxonomy): domain Eukaryota; kingdom Metazoa; phylum Chordata; class Lepidosauria; order Squamata; family Lacertidae; genus Podarcis; species Podarcis tiliguerta. The sequence continues at coordinate 55,788,248 of NC_139540.1, read as the reverse complement.
ACTTAAATCTCAGTAGGCTGAGCAACGGAACACGATGCTGCCAAAAGCTCATATTGACATGGACCTCAGCTTGGTTGGCTGCCAAGAGCTCCCACCAATCCAGGTTTTATGGGAACTTAGACCATGGCCGTTTACCTCTTCTACCCAGTTACCATGTGACACCGACCCTGATGCCTAACAAGGAGACAGATGTAAGATTATTTCTGAGGTTCTAACTCATTCCCATAAACCACTTAAAGGGGTGATATCACACAAGCTGTCAGATCACTGAGCTCATTGTTGTTGGGATTAATCTGAGCCAGAAAATCTGGTTCTTATGCCAAAGCACAGCTCTTTGCAACCATGAATATGTGCAGAGTGCTTCCCTCTTCCCTACTAACTAGCCACAGTCAGGCATTTGAGGGACATTTATCTAGGTCAGAAGGCAGAGATGGCCGAAACCATTTAGTGCCTGGGATGGAAAGCTGAACTGGAGTCCTCATAACAGTAAAAGTCTGTCACCTGAGGCAATCCGCCTCCATCTTGCTACCCTTCTCAGAAGATGTGGCTTCAGATATAGTTCTGCCCTGGTGCCCAGGCTAGGGTATGCAGGTGGAAAAAGTTCCTGAACTTTTTTCTTTTTTAAAAAGCAAAAATTAAAATCATTACAAAAGAAAGAAAATATTTTCTTTCTATCTATTCCATACTATCAAGCATCCATATACAGAAGTCAATTTTGCTTTAAGAGACATTATGTAACTTACTGGGTGCCCTTAGTTACTGTTACATTTTAACTCAAATGTAAAATTATATGAGTGAAAACAACATACAAGGTTGAACACTGCCTAAGAATCTTACAGTCCAATACTTAACAAACTCAATTTTTCAGTAACTTTGATGCATCTTTAATAGTAATGTGGAAGGCAGAATTGCAAAGCTAGCCACCATCAGGAATTGTTCCTGGTCGATCCTACCAAAGGAGAGGCACACTGGGCAGAGTCAAAATGGCTCCAGGTTTGAGCTCCCACATCCATGTAAACAAGAGACCTCTGTAAACCAACCTCAGCTTGTTCCAAGAGGGTATCTGGCCTCAATGCCAAGTTCATTTGCTCAGTGCTCTGTGGAGATTTCCCTTGGTCTTTCAGGCCTGTGATTAGCAGGCTCATCACAAGCAGCACTGACAAAAAGGGCGACTTGCACAAAATATATCCTCTTCTCCAGGTAGAGGGGAAGGTGTTGTTACCTCTTTATTGTAGCTGCTACCACAACTTCTGATTTGTGCACATAACGCTACAAGCAGCTGTGAGGAAGGAGTTGCACTCTGGGTATAGGAAGAGGTTTGGTATATGGCACAAATGCACCAAGCGATAGCTGTTGCTACTGAAAAAATAATAATCATGAAAGAACTACATAAATATAATTGGATTGAATTGATGATGCTCACAGAGCATCCCTTTAGGCTAAAAGGGAGGGGGGCCTGGGCTGAGCCGCTGCACAGCATGGCAAGTTCATTAATATTGCAAAGCTACAGGCATACGAAGGATGCTAGTTTGAAGAGTCTCAACAGTAACATAATTAAAAGCACAAGCTTTTTTATGCTGTTTCAATGTATTACTAACTATGATAGTTTTCACTTTGTTGTAGATTTAACATGGCCATTCCACTAAGCACATGGCAGCGGTTTTGCATGCCACTGAAAACATTATCATACCAGGTTAACCATGGTTTGTACTCATATTGAAGTGAGCACATTTTGGGCCCTATATTTAGACATAAAATGGCAGTGACAGGGATGAACGCTTTTGAAATTTCCCCTCACAATAAAATGTTGTTCGGCCTTGTGGAATAAATTCTCGTGGATGTGTTTTTTTAATCATTATTTATTAACTCGTTTTTTAAAAAGAATCGTTTTAAACATCCCAAAGTACTTTACACATTAAAATAACTGCAGAAACCAACTAAAAGTTAAAGCAAACGTATCACAGGTACACAATGAAAAATAATTTAACAAATTAGCTACTGAAAACAGAATTGGATAGGGGCAGGGAGTGTTGACCTGCCTTTAAAAGGTTAGCTCAGCCATAAAGACCAGTGACACTTGATTGAAATGTTTCTGATTTTTAACAACATCTAAATAAACAAAACTAATAAAATACTATATACTTTGAGGTTATGACTACATGTTTATACTGGATCAAATAAAAAGAGTTTGTGAGGAGTAAGAAGATGTAGTTACACTATGTCTTCCTCCTTAAAAAATTGTCTTTTAAATGTAAAGACTGTGGGATGTAATACACTGAGAGCAGTCAAGTACAACATTCCTGTTTTCCCCTAGAGTGGACATGCAAAGGAATGTTTGGTCCAACCAGTCGAAACTTCCTTTTCCTCCTGGCCTGGAGCATCCTTCCTTGCATGTGACTAGTGGGTGGGCATGACCTTTCCAGACCTGGCAGAAGGCCAAGGCATGCTGCCACCATCTCTCCTTCCCATCTTCCTTTTGTCCTGCAAACTTCCTGGAATGAACTGCTGGCTGCCACCCAAGCAGTCCCCTAGGTCATCTCCCTTATGGGATAAACCTGTTAGTATAAGTTTGTCACTTTAAGCCTTAAACCTCCCTTCAGGATCACACTTTACTCCGCCTTATCATGAGTAAACTTTCTTTTTGTTACTTATGAATAAGACTGTGGTGTATTTATTCTTTTAGGAGGGATTCAAAGGGTCTTACCAGGAAAATATTAGAACACATTTCAATCTGGACAAGCCAGATTGTCTCCTGCCACCCTGAACATTCCCACAAAGACTGACTGCAGAAAGTGTCAAGATAGTGTTTAATTGATTTTCACATTTTTGAAGAAAAAAAAAGATACTGTTTAATTGGGATTGAACCAAGGGTTCACTTCCTCCCATTAAAATAATCTCTCTCAGATGTAAGGAGGAAGGGAGGGAAGCTTGGGATCCAACCCACAACCCTTCAGAGAGACAGAAGATGTTATTTTAACAGAGACATTCTGAATTGACTGATAAGGAGAGAAATGACAGGAGTCCAAGCAAGGAAGGAGAAAATTGCAGCAAAGCAAGAGATGGCCATGACATGACTAAGGTTTTATATTATGCCTGCCTCATGTGAGGAACAGAGTCCTTGAAGGGTACTTTTAATTCACTTCAGTAAGGGGTAGAGTCAGGTGAAGAATGAATTGCTGTGCAAATTCTGTACTGACAAGATAATAGAATTGGAAGCGAGAAGCACAGAGACTGAACTGGAAGTTAAGCCAGGAGAAGGCGCTCCTCAGAGCTTTTCCTGAGGTAAAAAAATTATGTATGGGAATGTCTCTGTGCTAAAATCTTTCCATTTTTCAAGTCAGGATGGCTGAGAAGAACATATAATCTCCATACTTTCAAACTGCATTGTACATTTAGTCCTCCAGAATACCATTTGATTTCACGGCTCATTTTTAATGCAGTCAAAGGTGGCAGGTTGCTGGTTTAGCTCCAAAACACCTTGAAGTTGAAGTGCGATTACAGCATTAGACTCAGGTTAACAACTTCCATTCACCAGCTTTAGAAGCCAAAGAACGTTAGGATAATTGTGCCGTGCGGCAATTACAACTAATTATTGTTGTTGTAGTTTTAACAAAGAAAATCTCCAACTTCATTTTAACTGTAGGCAGAAATAATACGTTTGAGTGGAATTAACTGAAGGTTGCTCTTTAAAAAGCTGAATGAGGCTTTATTTTAATGCAGTCAGACAGAGTACATTATGAACTGACAAAAGGAAGAAACTATATGAGAAAGTTGAGTAAGAAAAACAAAGTTCTTTAAAGCAGCATCATCGTTGCTGTAAGCCACCCTGAAAACTCAGCTACAGGAAGGCCAGTAAATATTATTAACAAATAAATATCACTGGTTATGGCTGCCGGCTGCCCATTCTTTTGTTAGGCAGGTTCCTGGTTACTAGCGGGAGCTAATGGTTAGGAATTGTTCTTCTGCTCCTTGGGAATGTCTCTCAATTTTTGAATGAGATACCCCTCAGAACTAGAGGAAGGGGAGAGGGCAACATTGTTGGCTCCAGTGAAATGGGGGCGTTGCACAACCCTAATGTTTAATAAGCGCTTTAAAGCAAAATTTGGTCAGCGGTGAGACAGAGGGGTGGGGGAGGAGCCAATCAGACAGAAACTCTTCTCTGCATTGTCTACTTTATCCCCCTCACAGTCACATGTTTAATTAAGGTTTTAAACTATAATTAAACATACGATTGGCAATGGTGGAAGGAAACTGCTCCCTCTTTTGACAGCACCAGATCATTCTGCGTAGACCTAACCTGGGGGTCCAGGCCTGCCTATGCAAATCTGGGATCAGCCCAACTTGACTCAATTTGGTTCAGGATCTTGGATTTGTTTGGACCAGATGCAGAGCTATACATTTCACCTCTTGTGGATATGAGAAATGTATAGAAATACTGTATGGCTCCAGTCTTACTTGGGAGTAAGCCTCATTGAAGTGGCGAACATGTTTTAATCCCTTTTTTACTGTAATTTTGAAGAGATTTTTAATTGCTTTTTATTGATAATTTTAATATTCCATGTAAACCACTTAGAGGTTTCACTACCATCAAGCAGTATACAAACTTTGCTAAATAAAAATAAAATTGGACTCAGTTGCACTTACTTCTGAGTAGCCACGTTCAGGATTACACTGGATAAATAATAACAATAGGCATCAACAGGGATTAGAGAGCTTCCAGTGATTTGACTTCCAAGGGTGGTTGAAATCCCTCCTCAAAGATGAACACAATGGACATGATCCAGCCAAAGTTAAGCAGTTTTAAAATCCTGTTGATTTCAGTGGCAGAGAATTAAACTTCAAACACATGCATACCTCTCCCATTAAAACCAATAGAACTAAATTGTGCTTCCCTTTAGCTGGTTTGCGCCCTTCATTGAAACATTCACACATGGCACAAATGCTGCCTGAGAGGCACATTTAAGCTTCTCACACTTATTTCAAGCCATAATAATCTAGCTTTCATATATCACTAATAATATTCATACATTATATTATTTAAAAGCTGGCTCTTCTCTGAGTGGCTTTATTTATGAACAAGGAGCCTTTAACTAGGAAAGTGTTGGGGGGTGGGAATCCCCTTGAAATTTTTTCAGAGAACCATCCTTGATCATTCTCCTGCTGATCACATTTGCAGGTGTCAGAAAGATTGATGAGATCATAAATAATAAGGGTGGACTTGCTTATAAAAGAGATCTGAACTGTCTTTCAAAATGGCCGCAGCCAAATATAGCCAAGGTCATACAGCCAAAGAAAGTAACTCTGTCCAGAGTTCTTCCCTCTAACTTACCTGTGTAGTCGATGTCGCTGCTTTGCCAGCATTCTGAAGGCTTTTGAGGTTAAGGAAGGAGGTGTCAGAATCAGGCCACCTTTATAGGGCCAAAAGAACTTCCCATAGGTAGACTACATTGGAGTGTCTGGCAACAGTGGAGACAATTGTCCTGTTCCATTTTGCTTCTGTTCACCTGAATATGGTTGTGGCTTTAGTTACTTTCTGCTTTCTGATATTAACAAATCCAGGTTGCACAATTATAGCTGACTGAGAGCAACAAACCCACTTCACCAAAAGATTTGACTTTTTACAATAAGGAAAGTGATGGCGAAATGCCCTGGGAAGGGTAGGCTAACACTTGTTTTGACACAACCTCATCTAAACTTCCCACCAACAAGTCAAGATGCATGCTCAGTAAACAGGTCTTCTGGAAGCACCCCTTGTGTGCCATTGCAGCAGCAAAGGATCAAGCTACCTGGCCTGCTCACTTAAAAACAAAAACAACAAAGTCAGGCACATGAATACTGAAGAAAGGGGCACAAGGATGTGGACTCAGGCCTTTGTCTGTTGTCCGAAGAACTAGACTGACCACAGTATTAGAAGTAAATGACCTTCATTAACTGACGAGAGTCACTTCCCAAACCTAAACAAGCAGGATGACAATCAAAACCTCACCTTAATATCCTGGCTCACAATAGCATGAGGCAAAAGTCTTTTGCTCATTTTCTTTGAATGTTAAGAACTTTCCCCTAAGCAGTCTCTCCCTGCTCTAATTGCTGTGAGGTGGATATCAATTTAGTTCCACACAAATGAATTCATCGAGGTGGGGTCTGAAAAACAGGGCTTTCAACCTCCTGCCTGTCGAATGTTTAAAAGAACCTGTTCCCTCTGTGATAACTTTTTATTAGCACCACATGCTTCACTCTGCATAGAGCTTTTAAAGAGCGGAATATTCCAGAAGTCCAGCTGACCAGAGGTATAATGAGATCTCTAAATGCACGGTGCTACAGGAACTCTAGTTAAATCCCGAATGAGAAACCATCATAATTAAGCCGTGATGCAGAAATGGCCCTGTTTGTTGTGTGCAGAACATAAGATTGCTACTTTGTTTAGGGGCTGAAAAAAGAAAATTAAGGTAGTAAAAGTCATGGCACAGTGAGTGATTGGTATCGCTGAACTCTGACAATGCTCACTTAAGTCCTGAAATTAATGACCCAAATGGCACTTAAACCACAGAGGAGTCGTTGGTTGTTAGTTATAATGTTCGGCCTCAACCAGAAAGTTGCCCTTTCCCAGATTTTTATTACATTATGATTTCCACCCACCAGCATTACAAAGCTAAGAGCATTACATTAGATTGAACGGGTGAGGGGAAATATTACATATAAAGCAGGACCATACTCTGATTTCCACCCCCCTCCCAGTAGAATTCTCTTTTTGTGTGTGTGAGTCCACTGGAAAGTATTTCATAGTTCATTAGGCATGTTATTAATATACTGCTGGCCAACTCTGCTTAACTGCTGCTACTGAGTTAATAACTATAACCATATTCTGTATAATGACATAAGTACTTTGGGAGATTATGTGTGGGATAAGAGCAGCGGGGTGATTGGCCAGATGTTTTAAATTATTAGCTAGGGTCCTGAATCCATTAGAGAGCCTGTAGCAGAGAGAACCGAAATAGAATTCTACAAAAAGTTAGTTTTCAGTAAGAATCTAGTGCAACAATAAAAATGGAAATGATTGAACACTTGAAAATACAAAAGCAGGAAGTGCATTGCTAAAGGAAGCCATTTGTCCTCTCTATGGGTTATTGTCAACTAACCTTGGCTCAGAGCAGACCCCTTGAAATTAATGGACCTAAATTAGTCATTGCCATTGATTTCAGTGGGTCTACTCTGTGTACAAGTTTGACTACAACCCAAAAACTTTAGCAGGGCAATGAAATCAATCTGTGCAGAGCACGCACCAAATGTCACCCTCTTAAAAGGACCGGAACCACGACAAAGCTTGCCACCAACCCCTAACTGAGACACTCTCTCCTGAAGGATACCGTGGTCAATGGTATCAAAAGCCACAGAGAGGTTGAGGAGAATTAACAGGGACATATTTCCCCTGGCTCTCTCCCAACAGAGGTCATCATTCAGGGTGACCAAAGCAGTTTCTGTGCCAAAACCAGGCCTAAACCCTGATTGAAACCAGTTTCCTCCAGGATCTGGTCCACAACCACCCACTCAAGAAATCTGCTCAAGAAGGGAAGAGTGACAACTGGCTAGTAGTTACTTAGATTTTCTGAATCCAGGGAGTGGTTTTACCTCTGCTTCAGGGATCACCTCCTCTTCGAAGGAGGCATTAATCACCTCCCTGGTGCAGGCAGCTGTCCACTCCCTGCTAATTTTTATCAGCCAAGAGGGGCAAGGGTCCACAACGCCAGTGGTCACCCTGACTAATCCAAGCACCTTGTCCACATCCTCAAGCCTTACTAATTGAAACTCACCCAACAAAACAGAACTAGACAGTGCTCTGGACACTCCTTGAGATTCAAGGTCCTGATGGATGCAAATTATTTTGTTCTCAAAATGCTTTGTGTCATGGAGACTTGGATCAGGAGACTTCAGCATCCCTGTGGAACACAGAGGGGTGCCAGAAGAACTGCTGGATGAGGGGCCAATGGGAGAGCAGGAAGACAGCATGGAATACCAGGAACAGGGAAGAAGGGATTGCACAGCCCTCCAGCAGAGAGTGGGCTAAGAACCTGGAGGAACATGACTTCCCGCCCTTGATGTCTCCAAGGGCCAGGAGGAGGATTAGGAGGGCAGAACAGCTGGGACTGCCACTAGGCAGGAGTGCAAGACTGAGAGTGCATGACTCATCACTTGAAGGTAATTAAGATCCAGGCCAGAACTTAAAACCAATGGAGCCAAGACCCAGGTGGAGAGTCTCTGCCCAGCATCTAAGGGCTATATCAGAGGAGAGGTAGTAGGCACTCAGGGTTGCCACAACTTTCTGGGTTGGGCACTTGCTCTACACAACAGTTGGAAGGGGATGCTGGAGACCAACAGCTACAACAAAGGGAAGCAAGAAGAAAATTGCCTGAAAAGCAAAGGAGTGCATGGGCCATGCCAGGGAGCTTCTGTGATGCCGGATGGCGAGAGGAGACAAAGGCAAGGGGTACTTTGGGAGAACCATTGTTGCTGACATCTAGGAACCACCAGGAACAGAGAACTGCTGCATAGCTAGCCACTGCATAGAAGCACCAAGCCTGGTGTTGGGATTGAAGACATCGCCTGGGTCAGCAGAGCATGTCACCCACTGACCTCAGCTCTGAACGCCCTCTGGGACACTTTGCAAACAAGTCACAGTGAACTACCTGTCACCTCCTTCAGGCCAAGACCTGCAGGAGTCTACATAACAGTGGAATTCATCAGAACAGAGTTCCATATTTGAAGGCATCCTTTGCATTAACTTTTGATAACTTTACTATTTAGGTAACCAGAAAGTGAGATACTTGCGGAGGAGGAACTCATTCCAGTTCTGATGCATTGTGATGTATAATAAAGGTATATGTCAGATAAGAAAAAATATTTAAGGAGGCTGTGATGACTAAGAGAAAAAGATAATCTATTTCTTTTTTTGAAAAAGAAACAACCATACTACCAGGTTTCAAAGAAGATTATCAAAATAAGTCTCTGTTAAGCAAAAGAACTAGAATAAAATCTGGCAGATAAAATCAATTTGTTTAAGAACCAAGCTGTGGCTTAACTGGATTGTGAATTAGGGTCTTAGTAATAGGGATAAGCAGAAGTTGAGACCACCATCTGAAATGCTTCAGCATTTAACCTCTTATACAAAACTAAGACAAGATGTCTGCATCTGCACAAGATAAGCCATTAATATAAGGGCCAATACCTATTTCCATGTTTTTGCTGAAGGTAATGTCCCCCCACCCCAGATTTGTCCCAATATGGAGAAGGATGAATTAGGGATGAACCACCTGTTTTCAAATACATCAAAGAACCTAACAAAAGCTTCTGTTCTAAAGGAATACACAAAACATTCAGCAATAGGGATATGCATTGTCAGAAGAAGGTTTTCTGGTAACCTGTTGCATTTGAGTTCCGCCACTGACAAATGATTGTGTCATGGGATGGACCACTCAGTCATTTAAGATCCCTTAGTCAGGGCTCTCTTCCTTTGCTTTTGTGAACATTTTTTGGAGGGTCTCACTTCCCTTGCCACTGCCATCTGAGAGCCATTGAAAGCCAGTGTGGCGTAGTGCTTAGGGTGTTGGACTAAGACCTGGTAGACCAGCCGTGAAGCTCACTGGGTGACGTCAAGTGGCTAGGATGGAAACATGGATGGAGGTAGCATGCTCATCCCCACTTTCTCTCCCTCACAGCATTCTAAACACAAACAAAAAGAAATAATAATAATAATAATAATAATAATAATAATAATAATAATAATTTTTTATTTATACCCCACCATCTTGTTGGGTTTCCTCAGCCACTCTGGGCGGCTTCCAACAGAATATTAAAATACAATAATCTATTAAACATTAAAAGCTTCCCTAAACAGGGCTGTCTTCAGATGTCTTCTAAAAGTCTGGTAGTTATTTTTCTCTTTGACATATGGCGAGAGGGTGTTCCACAGGGCGGGTGCCACTACCTAGAAGGCCCTCTGCCTGGTTCCCTGTCACTTGGCTTCTTGCTGTGAGGGAACCACCAGAAGGCCCTCGGCACTGGACCACAGTGTCCGGGCAGAACGATGGGGGTGGAGACGCTCCTTCAGGTATACTGGACCAAGGCTGTTTAGGGCTTTAAAGGTCAGCACCAACACTTTGAATTGTGCTCGGAAACATACTGGGAACCAATGTAGGTCTTTCAAGACCAGTGTTATGTGGTCTCAGCGGCCACTCCCAGTCACCAGTCTAGCTGCCGCATTCTGGAATATATATATATATAGAGAGAGAGAGAGAGAGAGAGAGAGAATATTTGAAATTGTTAGCGACTATAGCTATTGTTTGGAGATGAGGTGGGGGTGGGGGAGGCTGGCTTTAAAAGCTTCCATTTTGCCCAGTAATGTTGCTATTTGTCAAAATAGTACACGCTGTAATAATGCAATCCACAGAAGTGCTTATGGGGTTTCCAGCACTCAAGAATTACAGCACCCAGAATAGAAACAGCAATAGCAATCTTGCTACATCTTCACAGCCTGGAAGAGAAGTGCCCTGATTAATTTGTTGTTGCCTGCATGTGTGTAGAGCATACTGAGGGAAAGAAATTGATGTACTAAGATGGCGTTCTGTTCAGAAAATGAACCGGTAGGTGACAGTTCCCCTCAGGCACCCAGTTCTACACCCTGCGGTTGGAATAGCCAAGTGGTGCCTGCCAAAGGGTGGCCAACAACTCTCATGAGCCACAACCAACATGGCCAATGATCAGGCAAAATGGGAGTTGTAGTCCAATAAAACAGAGGGCACCCCTGGCCAAGGCCTAGCTCTGGTCAACCCTCAGATATTTGAAGCAATATATATTTGAATGCCTCTCCCGGTAAGATCCTAACCAGATTCTTTGGTCTTCATCCATGCCATTATCTGGGTGCTACCTCTGAGGGCAGTTCAGAGGCTGGTGACAAGGAGAGGGCCTTTTCAGTTGTAGCTTCCTGTTTGCAGAACACTCTCCCCAGTGAGTTTCATCTGGCACCACCATTAACAACCTTTTGGCCCTTCTCTTCTCTCAAGCATTTGATGGATTGTAATAAATGCTCTGTTGCTTTTTTATAAAATGTTTTGTGCTTCTGAAGTTTTTGCTATTTTGCTGGCTCTGTTTATAGGTCACTGTAATGGATTTATTGCAATGTATCATTTCTGACATTAAGTTATGCCTTTGGCTTGTAATCTTTTGTAAATCAACAAGAGATAGATAGATGATAGATAGATAGATAGATAGATAGATAGATAGATGATAGATAGATAGATGATAGATAGATAGATAGATAGATAGATAGATGATAGATGATAGATGATAGATAGATAGATACACACACACAAATAAGACAACTAACTAATAATACAAATTTGCCAAGTGAACTTGTAAAAACTGCCATTTCTCAGTCCTGGCTCTCCATATTTAAAACAGGGGTAAGACAGTTTTAATTACTATGCAGAGCGGCTGATGGAAAGAATGAAGCAAACAATAAAGAAAAGTAATTTGCTTGATTAAATTCTATAAATGATTCATACAAATTAATGTAGAATTTAATGCCTCCCAATTAGCTCCTAAAATATTTGCTGTTGAAAATTAGCAGCATTTATGGCTGCTTTGTAAGTATGTTTAACCAAAAAGTCAAGTGCCTGAATGCAGGATTTTTAATAAGACAAATCCACTGCAGAGCAATTCCTGGAGAATGGTTTGCCAAAGCAAATGTCAGGCAGCCTTGGCTCCTGTTGCTCTGGCAGACAGCATTCCTTCCTCATGTCTCTTGCAAATGTTCTGTATCAGGCAATAAAGTAGTCCTTCTCTAACAAATGCAAGGGTACTCTGATAAATTAAGTCATCACCTTCATCTAGCAGCAAATCCTGTGCTGCTTCTACACCCATTCCTGCATCCAAATGAACAGAAATAGAAACAATTAGCCTTTTCTTTCAACTGCTTGGCCATCATTCCTTTATGCACTCTTTTTTTAAAACACACAATCACTAGTTGTATCATGCAGAAATCCTTTATGTGGGCTGCATTGTCATTCATCGAATGACAGAATTATAGAATCATAGAGTTGGAAAGTACCCTAAGGGTCGTGTAGTCCAACCCCCTGCAATGCAGGAATCTCAACTACATCATACATGACAGATGGCCATCCAATCTCTGCTTTAAAACCTTCAACGAAGGAGAGTCCACCATCTCTTGTGGATGTCTGTTCCACTGCTGAACAGCTCTTATTGTCAGAAAGTCCTTCCCGATGTTTAGTCAGAATCTCCTAACTTGAATCCATTGGTTTGGGTCCTAGCCTCTGGAGCAGGGGAAAAAAAGTTTGCTCCATCTTCCATGTGGCAACCCTTTAGATATTTGAAGATGGCTACTATATCGCCTCTCAGTGTCTTCTTTACCAAGCGAAACATACCCAGTTTCCTCAACCATTCCTCATAAGGCTTGGATCCAGACCCTTGATCATCTTGATCACCCTCCTCTGCACATTTTCCAGCTTGTCAGTATCTTCCTTAATTTATGGTACCCAGAACTAAACACAGTACTCCAAGTGAGGGCTGGCCAAGGCAGGGCTGTTACTTTCCTTGATCTGGACATATTCTACAACATGCCCATAGAAGGATCGTGCCCGTTTTGTATCTTCTGTAATCCTTCTGCCCCAACAACTGCTCTTATTACCTGTAATGTTTCATTATAGATAGCGGGGAGAATAAAGGAGCACACGAAGACAAATAAAAAAAGGGAGGGTGTTAATATGAATCAAAGTTACTTTAGGAAAGCCAGGCTTTGCTGAGTTTTGAATTTTAAGTAAAATAAAACAACCACTTAAAAGGAATTCAAATTAATTATATAGTTCAAAGTCAAGGGCTGTTCAGACTAATCAGATTATGATGTAACTATCTCAGTACAAGGTCTGGAGGCTGAAAAATTATTGCAAAGCAATGGTTTGGTGAATGACTTCTAACAGATGACAGTATAATGAATTACTTCTGGTAAAACATACTATTATAAGTAACAACAAAGAAGCACACTACAAATCATTCTTGGAATGACATCCATAATAGTTCTTCAACTCTAGTCCAAATTTTCTTTCGAGACCACAGAAACAATAGCAGTTAAATGTTGAATAAGCAGAGGTTTCTTTAGCATGTTCACATCATGCTGAAGAGGCAAGCCTTTTCCGCAGTTCAAATTATTACCCACACTAGGCCTCAATAAGGAGAAAAGACTTACTGTTCTTTAAAATGACATCTCAGTAAGTGTGCGGTGCTTAAATAAATCATTCCATGATAATTTTCTAGAGCAGCCTGCCCACATTATTCCCTTCTCTGTCACACAGACTGCTGGAAAATATATATATATAATCTATTTTTACATTTCAAAATGTAAGTTCCAATCTGCTTGGGTTTTTTTACATTCCATGCATTGAGACATATAGCCACTTTTACAAAAGGAGCTCTAATTTCTGCTCCACCTCCCAAAAAAGAAGCTTCAAGGAGCAAATTATAACTCTTAGGTAAGGCCCTGATGTGCTTTGTGCTTTTCTTGTGATGTGTGCTTGTGCAAACTGAATTTTATCAGGTGTTCTCTCTCTTGTTGTTGTAGTTTAGTCGTGTCCGACTCTTCATGACCCCATGGACCAGAGCACGCCAGGCACTTCTGTCCTCCACTGCCTCCCGCAGTTTGGTCAAATTCATGCTGGTAGCTTCGAGAACATTGTCCAACCATCTCGTCCTCTGTTGTCCCCTTCTCCTTGTGCCCTCCATCTTTCCCAACATCAGGGTCTTTTCCAGAGAGTCTTCTCTTCTCATGAGGTGGCAAAAGTATTGGAGCCTCAGCTTCACGATCTGTCCTTCCAGTGAGCACTCAGGGCTGATTTCCTTCTGAATGGATAGGTTTGATCTTCTTGCAGTCCATGGGACTCTCAAGAGGCTCCTCCAGCACCATAATTCAAAAGCATCAATTCTTCGTTCTCTCTCTATTAATGCCCTATTTTGGGGTATTTTACAGTGAACATAACAAGTTTATATCTATTCAATCATTTAATAATAAGTAGATAAATTTGCCTCCACATTCTCAGGTGAGTGAGGCCATGTAAGCCAGCCATGCCCTGATGTTCCCATCTCCATTGACTCTGCCCAGGGACTTCTGTGCTTTGAGAATCATAGAGGTGTAGATCTGGAAGGGACCACAAGGGCCATCTAGTCCAACCCCCCTGCAATGCAGGAATCTTTTTGACCAATGTGGGCCTCAAACCCACAACCCTAAGATTAAGAGTCATATGCTCTACTGACTGTTTCCATTTGTGTGAAGGATTCTGAAGGTACTCAGCTGAAATAGTGTGGAGATTCCCTTAGTCTTCCCACTAAACATGTGGAAGGAGGAGCGCTGGTAAGGATCTTGGGGACAGAGTTAGTATGGATGAACAAGCCTATAGGTGTCCCTATTTTCCAGGGACGTCCCTGAATTAGAGAAGCCGTCCCAGTTTCTGATTTGATCCTGGAATGTCTCACTTTTCCTTAGGATGTCCCTATTTTCACTGGAGAAATGTTGGAGGGTATGGAGTTATCTGACCCATCTGAAGGCAATACTGTATAGGGAAGTTTTTTTAAATGTTTAATGTTTTATACATGTTGGAAGCTGCCCAGAGTGGCTGGGGCAACCCAGTAAGATGTGTGAGGTATAAATAGTAAAATTATCGTTATGGAATGGGACGTCCCTATTTTCATCGGAGAAATGTTGGAGGCTATGCATCCCCAGCCTCCCATTCATGCAGGTTAAGGTTAAAGTTATATCTTGCAGTTACCCTTACCCAGGTCATTGTCCCATTGTTTTCCTTTCATCTTCAAACTCTGTAATTTTGCTTCATTAAAAATCAATCAATCAATCAATCAATCAATCAATCAGAGCATGCACTTTCTCACTTATTCACTTGTCCATACCAATAGATACCTCTTTCATTTGTTTTGTTTTCTACTTGTTTATCTATTGCACAACCCCATTTTTTTTGTTACGCCTTCCCCCTATGGCAGCCATTTTGTGACTGGCGGCTACAGCACTTCCTCAAAATTCAAAATGTTCCCACTGGCCAAATAAGGCTGCTGACCCCTGGATTATCTGTTTAACTGTCCCATCACTGTGAGCGTTTTTACTGGTATAATTGAAATACTGCAACCCTTGGTCTACGATACAAAAAATGACTGGACTATTTACTTGCTAGCAAGAACAAGCATTCTATACAGATTATAGCTTTCTTTGCTTTGGCTCTGACAAAAGAACTTTATTCAAAACCATGTGCTTGACTGCCACTTGGATTAACCTTTAATGGGAGTCAGCTTTGGGTTGTATTTTTATGAAAATGTCACTTTAAGGTTCCACGTTCTGCTACTGTTATTTCTGAAGCTGGGCCATCTGCCTTGAATTCAGAAGAAGCCAGAGTCTTCAGTACTTCGTGACCTCATCCTGTACTTATAGAAATCTTGTCTTTGTGCAAAACACTACAATGATTTCAGCTGTAAAAAAGAGAGCCTGCCAAGACCTCAAAAGTACTGAAGGCTTGTGGAAGTAGGAGAAACGGTATAATTACACATGAGGGGAGATTGCCAGGTAAATTAACTCTTTATGTCTCCTGCCTTCCAAACCTGCTTATAAACTCTACCAAAGCATAGCAACGCGATCCACTTTTCTTTACACAAGGAGGAACAGCTATATTTAGACAGATTCTAATGAAAAAAACAGAATGTTAATGCAGAACGAAACATGAACACAGAACCCTAATTCTGCTTATTGTTATCTAGGGGATGTGGTAGACTGCTGAGGGTCTCCTCATGTTTTGCAATTTGTGGGGCTTTGTGGAGAGATAAGGGAAAGTTGCTTGTCTCCCCACAAGCTATAATGCAGAGCATGGCTTCACTGTTTATATCCCATTTTTTCTCCAAGGAATTCAAGGAGACATACTGTACATGGGCTCCCCTCCAGATTTTATCCACCTGATGACCCTGTGAGGTAGGTTAGAGGATAGTCACTGGTCCAGAATCACTTCACAAGACTTATTGGCTGAGTGTCACTTTGAAACAATGGTCCCCCAGTCCTTTCTCACACTCTATGGCATCTCCCTGCTCGCTCACTACTTATTTCCCTTGCTTACCAATTCCTATGGTTCCTTTATTTCGTACCAGATTCCAGAAGAAAGTGGATGAGAGATAAATGAAAGAAGAGGGCAAGAAGATGGTTGTAGTCCAACCGCTTCACTCTAGCCCTGAAGAACTGATTCCCCACCTTTGCCTTTCCCCTTCCATCTCTCACCTTCCCTTGTATATCTTGCCTTTTTAGTTTGTAAGCCCAGTGGCAAGGCCTGTCTCTTATTACCTCTAGTGCTGTGAGCAGCTTTGGGAGACAACAGTATCCGGAAAAGCAGGATAAAAATTAGAGAGATAGGAAGGCAATTTTTTTGTCACATTTGTCACATGCAACATCGTTTCCATTCTGCTGCAGTTTGTCTTCTGCTAACAACTATGTTATTAATCTTAGTGTCTGCTGTGGCAAAATTACATAACTTGCGCAATTAAGTACATAACTTACAATGCCATTATGACATTATTCCACTCCATATCAGCGCAAAAGACAAACAATGCAAATGAGAGGGCATGTAATCAATTACATATCACTTGTAGATTGAAAGCAACAACAACAACAGTGAATACCAACTGTGTTCACTGGGTTGATTTCTGTTCTGGACACGAGATGAATAACTGAACATTGACAACTTCCACTCTTGTTTCCATTTTCACCAGAATTGTCTGACATCACTAATAAATAAAGTAAGCAAATAATCAAAATTATAATGCTTAGGAAAGGATGTGATTAACTTCTTTTGGCTAACAAAATGAACTGGTTACCTAACTTCTCTGCAGTTTGGGTCACCAAATACATGAAGGAAGGACAGACTGCAACAATGAAGCATTTTTGTTAGCTCTGCACCACAGGGTAGCTATTTCATCTCTCAGTATATTTCCAAGTTGCAGTTTTTGAAAGCTCACTGCAGGAGACGTGTCTCATTCTTCCTAGAGTTGTAAATTCAGGCTTTCCGTCCAAGCTTTCCATCTTTTTTGGGGTTTTTTTTTTGTTTTGCTTGATTGTTCAAATCATGGGCACTCTCCTGCTTATCTTTTACTACAAACCATAACTGCAAACGTAGGAAAAAGAAAAGGCTGTGCTTGCCCTTTTCTTGCTTTCCTGAATTCACTCTCCTTGGTCTGATGATGTAGCTGGAAGTTTTTATTTCTTTAATATAAATATTTAAAGCACGAATACAGCTGAAGTCTACATAATGGCCAAGACACCAGTATGCCTAATGGGGAGGATATACTTTGCAGAGTCACACAAACAGAATATGAAACTTAGCACACACAACTATATGAAAAGCGTTTGTCTGGGATGGAGGGGAGTGGGGGAGAAGGCAGCTGGTGGTGCAGCTGAGGGCTGCTTGGTTGGAGCTCTTGTAAGTCTGATGCAGCAATGGCTGAGGAAGACCCACCCTCCGCCTAATCCCAAACGACACCTGCCCTGTGAGGAGCGTGAGGAAGGCAGGCACAGACAAAATCAGGGCCTGCTCCAGAAGGACAGGCAACTCCCTGCCCTCACCATCTTTACATGTTATGTAATTTGTTTTAGTCCTTTAAAACTTGACTGGTTTGGGTGCCTTTACAGAAAGCAGCATGTAAATGCAAAGAACGAATGAATAATCAGTTCAGTGCTGTTCTGCCACTAAAAAAAAAGAAAAAAAGAGGAGAGGTGATGAAAATGAAGGAACGGTGAACATTTTGCCTTCTTCCTCACCTGTCAGTATTTTTTTCATTTATAATTCAATAAATTCAATAAATTTCATTTATAACCAGGGCGGTTCACAGAACAAAATCAGATTATAAAACCACAAAATATATAATCAAAATAAAAACAACAACCCAATAAGCCCCCCCCCCCAACCCCACATTTTAAACCTGTGGGCATGTATTCCCCTTTGCTGCAGATGTTGATTTGCTGCCAATAAAAGGTTGGTAGCTTGGACCACAGGTACCCCTTATAGCAAAGGTTTCCTCTTTTGGGTTTTATGGCTGTTGTCATGGTGACTTGGGTCACATCCATACCACAGATTTGAAGCACATGGCTTCCCCTAGGGAATCCTGGGAACTGTGGTTTGTGAAGGGTGCCGGGAATGGTAGAGTTCCCAGGATTCCTTGGGAGAAACTCATGTCTGTTGAAGTGGTGTAAATAGGTGCAAAAAGCATAGGAACACAGGAAGCTCCCTTATATCGAGTCAGGCCATTGGTCAATCTAGATTAATACCTTATACGCTGTCGGGCATGGCTCTCTTGGGTTCTCTGCCAGCCCTACCTGGGAGATGCCAGGAATTGAACCTGAGAACTTCTGCATGCAAAGAAGATGTTATATCACGGAGCTACAGCCCTTCCCCCTGGGTTCTCTTTGTTCCAACTGGTGCTGGGCATTGGGGTGTGTGTGGAAACAGTCTGCTACAGAAACTGATGGCCAGCATCTGCTTTGAGGTTGGTGGCTGTGGGCCATCTGCTCTCTTCAAGCCATTCATCATCTGAAGTCACTGAGGGGTCAGGCTCGGCCGTTACATTGTCAGCAGATAGTCAGCCACTGTTGCTGCGCTCATAAACACCAAATTTATGGATGCTGAAAGGAGCAACGTTGCAACCTGTTTAAACGCAATCATGCGTGTGGCTCTTACGCTTTGTCTCTCTTCTCTTTCCCCACAGCTCCTTACTTCAGGGAAACTAGAGGAAACTTAAGAAAGGAGGAAACGTGACCGTGTTGCTGGTGAAACAAATGTTTGCGGCAAATGGTACCAGAACTGTATCTTGTTTCCTCATAAGGATGCTGAAAGTGACTTAAATTGCTGCTCAGGAGACAGTGATACTGGCAGACTTGCAATAACAACAGTGCTCTTAGTAGGTACCATATTTTCTATACAGGATTTTGGAAGCCATTCAGTTATTTTGGTAATTAGCATTGATGCGGGAAAAATGTCAAGGAAGACAACAAGATAATTGACATTTCTTTTTTGGTATCCAGGCCAACTTTGTTATTCTTTTAAACCCAATTTATATATTGATGGATCGCTGGCCAAAAAAAGAGAATGTCCAGGACATTTTATACTCTAGCTTTAGCCAACATGCTTGCTTTTGAGGCAGATACTGGCTGCAGTTTTATATACATTTACTAGGGGTTGGAGCAATTCCCCGGTGATGAAAGGTTGCAGCACTCGGGCCTTTTTAACATTTAGAAGAAAGGTAAGTTGGTGAGGGGCATGACAGCGAAGTATAAAATTATGCATGGTGTAGAGCAATGGATACAGAGCTCCCCCCCCTTTGATAATTCCAATGGAGTTGAATGATGGAAGATTCTAGACAGACAAAATAAAGCACTTCTTCAGACTGCACCTAGTTAAAGCTATGGACCTCACTCCTGCAAGAGGTGCTATTGGCCATCAACCTGGATGTATCCTAATAAGAATTAGAGAAATTTATGGAGGATAAGGCTATGTTCTACATTCACATGAGAGGCAATATGACTCTGAATCCCTGTCGCTGGGAACAGTGGCGTAGCGTGGGGGGTGCAGGGGGGGCGGCCGCACCGGGCGTAACATCTGGGGGTTAGGGTTAGGGGGCGCAAATCCACGGGTTAGGGGGCGCAAATTACTTGCCCTGCCCCGGGTGCTGACAACCCACGCTACGCCACTGGCTGGGAATCACAAGTAAGGAGAACATTGTTGTGCTAAGGTTCTCCTTGAAGGCTTCCCGCAGGCATCTGATTGGCTACTATGAGAGCAGGATGCTGGACTATAGACAGGCCTTTGGCCTGATCTAGCAGGGCTTTTCTTACGTTCTCGAAGTTAGGGTGAAAGCAACTACAGTTCAAGTATTTGTAAGTTAAAGCCTTGTACAAATGTGAATACAAATCACAGGAGCTACTGTATTCTTAAAATTTTTAGAGCACAAGGGGGCTTTTTCGTCCCTGCAGCCCTAAAATTATATGAGGCCAAAAAGTTGGCACAGCTCCTTTATGGATCCTTTCTCTGCTTTCTCCCCCCTTGAGAGAGTTCAATCCAAACTCCTTAGAGCTCAGTCCCCAGATGCATTTCAAATGCATGGGTTAGACTAGAAAAGGGGATGGTGAGAGTGGAGGCTTATATCTGCCTAACATCAGTCTACACATGGCTGACATTGAATCTGCTCCCCCAAGCCCCACTGATCCTCTGCGACCAGTTCCAGTCAGGCTGGCAGACAGAAGTCCTGAACACCCTTCGGAAACTGGGTTTTGCCCCACAAGCGCTTCTAAGTCTGGGGTTGGGCCAGGCAAAAGCTACGGTCAGACAAAGAATCATAGACACCGAGGGACAACAGGACTGCTCAAGGTGCCCCGACTATAAAATTGGAGAAATCAAGAGATATATAGCTGCACCGGCAGCATATCTCTTCTTTCTCATACCCAAAAATGGAAGAGCTTTTACACTCTCCAGAAGTTCGGCTCTGCCCTCGCTGGTCCTGGAAGGATCCTTTAAAAAAGTCCCATATGCTCAGAGACTTTGCGCCTGTTCATTGGGGGGGGGGGGGATAAAGGAAGCCCAGAGCACTTGTTCTTTAGATGTCCCTTTTATGAAGAGGCAGGTAGTGAGACCATTGATCCCCTGCTGGTGAGGCTCACTGACCTCCCAGAAAAGCAAAAATTTGACCTTTTCCCGTTAGGCAAAGATCATAAGAAGACCCGGATGGTCGCCAGATTCTGTGTACAGATTTGTAGGCGCAGACCACCCCCCAACTCAAACTAGTTCGTTAAGAAAATCCTCAAACTTGGTTCCATGGGTGACTCCGGGTCATCTCTCTGTGGTAGCTTATCTTAAAGTTTTAAGCGTCTATATGCTTATTGCATTTATAAATTTTAAATTTATTGTTGTACATTTTTTAAATGTTTGTTTTCCTTCTGGGATTGTACCCCCAAATGTTTTATAAGCTGGTCTCCGACCATAATAAATTATCTATCTATCACAGGAGCTACTTTGAAATTCATTCTGGTATACACTTCATGAACCTTTATTCATATGTCCATGTGGAAAATCTGTTTTAGAGTTCCTATTTTAAAAAAATAAAAAAAGGGGGGGGGAGAGAACTGCAGACAGTACAATTTTTCAGCCTGAAAGAACAACTCAGCCACAACAGGGTGAATAAAAATGCTCCTTTGCTGAGGTAGGTGGTTTCATCTGTAAAAACACACAAGAGACACATTTTTGGCAGCTACGGCTCTGGCTGCAGTCTACCTAGTCGAACCCACCACTGTTTTCTAGGACAGCAACTCAAGTCACAGCCAAGGAGGATGTTAGTTGAACGACCTTATACTGTTGAGCTAGCAGAAAGTTTCTGCACAAAGAGATGGCACAGTGGAGTTCCCTTGTGATCCGAGGCAATGTGCACCCAACTGCAAAGACAGGAATGGAAGATTAAACAAACAAGCTGAAGGTTTTCCTACTACTTTCCTATTTGACGCCCAGCACAAAGCAAGCCTTGCAGTGCCTTGCCGTGGTGAAGCTGGGAGAGAGCAAGGTTCAGTTTACACAAGGACACAGACTTCCCAACTGCAGCCACTCTGTTAAAACGTTAGTCTCGACATCGATAAAGATGCTTGAGTGGCGCATTTAGTACTTGCGTCCTGGTGGGAAGTTTTATTTCTTTTGCGGTCAATCTGAACTCAAAAGTATTTACCAATACTGATGTTACTGCTAATAAAGATTGCTCAGTCTTTTGCTGGCATCACCCATGAGGCAAGGTGAGGTGACTGCCTCGGGTGGCAGAATCCACAGGGGCAGCAGATCTGGCTGGGGTGGGGAAATGCAATTTTGGTGGTTTGTCTCAGGTGCCAAAATGTCTTGGGCCAGCCCCGTTTCACACAATGCAGAAGCCTAGCCTAACTCTTATCTCTTTTAACATTCTTACATTCAGGAGTCCTGCTCCTTGAAGTATGCACTGTGTGAAGGGTGCTTTTATTTGGTCTGTTCTGAACCTTCCAGCATTTAGCTGCGTTGGGTGGCTGCAGGTTCTAGTATTATGAGACACACCCAAAAAATTCTCGCTATGCATGCATAATTTTATACACCCCTAACATGTCTTTCTTCTAAGCCCCAAACCACCACAAATATGCACAAACAGATGCTTCTCCAGAAAAAAACAACAAGCTAGCAGTTAAAGGCCTCTGTAAGCAATATCTCTCCCCCCCCCCCAGATTCCTTTAAGAGTAAAATTGCCAGCCTCAGTTAAGGAGGCAGGTCATGACTCTCGCTCCACAGAAATAAGCATCTGCATACAGGCTCATTGCTCAAGTCAATTCTTCAATGACAGCAAGATAAACTGGTCAGACAAACAGAGGAGAAATGTCTGCAGGGAATAAAGTCTCCACCTGGGTCAAAGTCTCCTCCTCCTCTGTCTTCTTAATTGGAAATGTGCATTCAAGTGCAGGAACACAGATTGAGCAAACACTGAGCCAAAAAAGAGAACAGGATGCTTGGTTCTAAGACGGAGGGCAGGGGGTTCTGAGAGATTGCACTCAGCTTGTAAACAAAAGAAAGCAGAATTCTTTAAAAGGCCATAAGCAAAATGGGGAGGGCAGTGCAGCCTTTGTTGGTGCCTTGGGTCCTATCCAGCCAGGCGCGCGCGCGCGCACACACACACACACAAAAATCCTGTGGGAGTTAAGGTAATTGAACTAGACTTCCGGTTTTGGTCTGGATGTTAGGAAAACCACAATGGAAGGAAGATACCTGTACAAGTCTGCAAGAAAAGGGTTATTGGCTGCATTGCTCTGCCTTTCATTGTTTCCTTTTCCTGGTATCATAGTAGATGCCCCAGACACAAAAGATCTCTGTTTGATCAAAACAGCATTGGTGATGAATAAACAGCACGTTCCTAAATTGCGGAAATATTTCTTCTAAAAACAAATGTTTGTAACCGTGACAGCCTTGAGATTAAATGATAAAATGAAACTATTTCTTTGGTAGTTCACAGTTTAAGGAATATCAGTCAAATATGTAGCCAACAGAAATGGAGACAACTGGTTGTATCAAATGGTGTCTCTCCTCTGATGGAAGGCACTTCTTTGATCCAGTGAAGGTTTCCATCAGTGGAATGGGAAGTCTGTTTTTGTCCATTCCCTCTTCCTCCATAGTCTCTGCCCTGCCCAAATCTACCCTCAAGCACTGGGGGATGGACGCTTTGGAACAATTTGAGAGCTGTAGAGAAGGGAACAAATTGCCAGCTCACCACACTTTTACCATTGGCCCAAATTCTTTCAGTCCTTGAATTTTATTTTCGCAACTAGCTCTCTTCTGTAGTAGTATATTTTGTTTGATGTTCCTGATAAAGTAAGTTACCTGAAGTTTGTAGAATGTAAAAAGAACTCTTCTGGACCAAGACAAAGGCCAATTGCCAATCTAATCCGCTCTCCTTTCCTCGCAGTGGCCAGTCACGACACCTCTGGGAAGCCGGGAAGCAGGACCCAATTGCAGCAGCACTCTTTCCATTTACGATTCTCAGGAACTGGTAAAGATTACCTATGAAGCGTTATCTATCTGCTCTCCTGAAGGAATAAAGTTTCTCTAGATCTTAACTGATAGCAGTAGAAAGGGCATGGAAATGGTTGAGCAGCACAACAGTAATTGTATCCACAACTGACAATGTATACCAGCAGAGAAATACAAGATTGCCTCAGTTTTAAAGAGGAAAAAAAATAGCCCAATACATCAATTAGGCACTAACAAGAAGTTGCAACAGGCAAGAAAAAGCAAGCCTGCAGAATGAACTTTGTGTGTAGAGGCCAAACAATATATTTGTTTTCGAAGGAAATTCCTACACACCTCCTTTCAGTAAAAAAGGTAAAGGACCCCTAGAGGGTTAAGTCCAGTCAAACTTGACTATGGGGTGTGGAGCTCATCTCACTTTCAGGCTGAGGGAGCTGGCGTTTGTCTGCAGACAGCTTTCCAGGTTATGTAGCCAGTATGACTAAACAGTTTATGGTGCAACGGAACACCATGACAAGTGCCAGAGCGCATGGAAATGCCGTTTATCTTCTTGCCACAGTGGTACCAATTTATCTACTCATGCTGGTATGCTTTCAAACTGCTAGGTTGGCAGAAGCTGGGGCAGAGAAACAGGAGTCCCTGTTGTGCAGACTCAAACTGCCAACCTTCTGATCAGCAAGCCCAAGAGGCTCAGTGGTTTAGACCACAGTGCCACCTGCTCCCACTAAAAACTGTGGTACATTAACTCCATCTATGGATGAGAGGGGGCGATGTTGTCAGCATAACTGGGAGAATAACTAGATTACTGGATTCCCCTCAGATCATCTCCTACTACTCGTTACATTTGCTAGCTGCGATCCAAGCCCCGGAAGCCTTCAAATCTTCCCTGCAGCAAAAAGTAAGAATGATTAGGTGGTGCACTTACCCATGGATGTAGCATACCTACTTATTCCTAGCTCTTTACATCCCCTTTGTGCTATCTTGCTATATGGGGAGGCAAACAAGTATAAGTCTGCATGTGGCCCTTTATGTGGAGCCACTATTTTCTTGACCTGGGTCTGGAGAGAGGCCTAAAATGTCTATGGCAAGTGAGTTGTGGGTCAACCCGGGAGGCGATAATGAGGCATGCAGGTTCTCCCAGGTACTTGTCTGCATTTCTCTTTTCTTTTTCAAAAGCCAAAATTCTTAACCCTGTCACAAAAACGCCCCGTAGTTGGCAGAATGTATTAAGTTTAGAAGTTTATTGGAATCAACAGAGGTCTCCAATCTGTATAAAGCATAGTTCTCAACTGCAGAACAAGCACTGCCCCTGTCACCTGTACCTCCTTAGTCCTGGTAAATATATTTCCTTAGTAAGTACTGGCTTTATGAACTTTTGAAGGGTCTATCTTTGTACTTCCGCCTCCCTTTGTCCTTATAGCTTATTTTGCTGCAGGCAAAAAGCCGGGCTTGTAACCTGTAATGAAGATTTTTGTACCCTGTGTGCAATCATCATCATCATCGTCATCACCAAACAACTGTTGAGTTTTCTCAGTGGTGTTTAACCCAGAATAAAGCAAATTGTTATAGAACCACCATAGAACCAAGAGAGACTAGAGTATTGATCAGTGCAACTGCTTCACTTCAAAAGCTACAGCACTTAATTCAAAATGTTCCCTGTCAGCACAGTTGAGCTGTATATTCAGCCCAAAAAAGACTTCATTAGAGAACTAAATTATTCTTCATACGAATAAAGCAACATTCTTATGATTTATACATAGATAAATGTATCTATGTACATAGTACTTCAGACTGATTTTTACCATGGAAACCTTGATTCGAATTTGGACGGGGAAAAGAACAAGGAAAAAATGTGAGAAAATACAAACACATTTATTGAAGCTTCATCCTTGCTGGAGATTAGAGGTAAGGAGCAAGTCCAGCCATCGCCAATCTGGTGCCATACAAATGTTTTAGATTACAACTCTCATTTGCCTCAGCTAGGGCAAGCTGAGCTATGTAATAGTGATATGCACAATGCTTTGTTATCCCCTCTTGACACTGGTGAGATGCTTTTGAAAAAGAGAAGAACTTACAAAGATAGAGTTTGTCACAGCATGGGAGCCAGCGGCTCAAAGGAATAAATTCCATTGTGCTACTGCAAACACCTTGCACAAAAGGCAAGGAAAATTTTGGATCCCAACCACATTTTTCACTGACAAACTACAGGTGACTCATCCCTTGACCTACACACACAATAAAAAAGAGACTCCAACCCATCAAAATGTGGCTTGAACAATATGACTAAACACATAAAACATCATCTGCTCAAACACAATCCTGTGATCAAACTGCTTTACAAGTATTTCCTGTCAATTCAATTAGCAAGCTCAACAGGAGGGGACAGCATGGAATGAGAGGATTTTCCATCAAAGGCATTTTGATCTTATTCCAAAATATGTTGCTAATTATTTTCATAGAAGTGTAATTTTGGAAAAGGTGCATCTTATTGCATGGAAGCAACCAAAATAGAAACATCAGCACAACAAATCATGAAATGAGAACAGAGCTTACAAAATGTATTTTTTTATTATTAAATGAAAAGAATCTGTTTTGTAGATCAAATATGAAATAGAATGTACAAAAAACTTTACATCTGTCCTCTGAAAGAAATAAAATGCTATCAGGAATTCGCTAGCAGCAATTCCTTCCAAACACAACACAAAATGCATGAATATGTTTTATGGCAGTACAATACTACACAGAATAGCCTGTGCTAGAACTGCAATTACAGAGAAGTTAAAAATCTAAATGGTCTCTCTCTAAAGTATACTAGTCCACAAAGTAACTTAAAAACATGGGAATCAACCATCATATATTCTCTTAGAAGCAAGTGGCAGGTAGGTTGAGTGCAGCGTTCACAAAGCTTGCATATAGCATTCTCAGTTCCTATACAAATATAAATTGTTCTTTATTTTTATTTTTAAAAATCTTTCTATTTGATAAGAATTCACTGTGAAGAAAACATATCCCGATCAAGATCTTTTGCTTCATCCATGCAATATATTCCTTAGGTATTCTTTCTGAAGCTTGATACCCAAAGCTGTCATGGCAATAATTTTTTAATGTTCAGATGCAAATCTTTGTACTAACGTCTCATATAATAAGGTTCTGCAGAGCTCTCACAACATGTCTTTGGCATCACACCAAGTCCCCCTTTAATACTTTTCCTTTAAAAAAGTATATATTCCTTTAGTAAAACACCCTAAAAACATCTTATTTCAGGTTTTGTAAAATAATGCATTATCACCTCCTTTGTTGCTTTGCAAAATATACACCATATTTCGGAGAGGAAAACAGGAAATGCCCACCATTGGAATTCTGAATGGTTGCAAAAAGAAACACATAATTACAAGTCCCCTCCCATATGGAGGTTACATAAAGTCATTCAGTTCGGCTTCCAGTGCTGCCGCCATCTCATCCGCTTCTGAGCTGCTGCCCTCCTCGTCGTCATTGCTAGACCCTTTGCTAGATTCACTGGCACCATCATCTTCATCCAGCTTCCGCTTATGACCCCTACAAATTTGGACACAGAAAATGGACATGATTAAAACAATATCCTTACGCAGTGCTATTTTTCTAGAAAAAGAGGTGCCGGAACTCACCATGAACACCTCCCTCGTTCTCTTAGAATGGCAATGGTGCCCACCTGAGAGGTGGCGGAAACAAGTTTCTGTGAGTTTTGGCTGAAAAAAGCCGTGTCTTTAACTGCCTAATAGTGTAGTCTCCAAATGGAAGATGGCAAGCAGCAGAATCCCTCCCCCAAATATTTCAAAGCTTTTACACTGAGAAGAAAGGTCAATCTCTAAGCACATAACATTTTCTAAGTGCTGTATAGAGATTGAGATGACAGTCCCTCACAATATAAGAGACAGGAAATAAAAGAGGAAGAAAGCAAGCAAATACAGGGACCGAATCTTGAATTTACACAATCTTAGCAGTGTCATTTACACACACAACCCAGCAGCCTTAGTCCACTGGCCAATGACAGAAGCCAAAATGTGATTTCTTTTAGGTCTGGAAGCCCAAGGAAAGTATACAAAGACTGTATTCAAAAGAAAGGCATCACTTGCAGTATGATGATGCACTTAAAAGTTCTGAAGCTGAAAATGACCACCCCCACCTCCCCATTACAGGCTATGATAAATTCTAGTTTCAGGGAGATCACTTTCTACAAATTTTGTAGCAAAGCATTTACTGTCTGACCTTGCCCTATACTGGACAATTAATATGCTCAGGTTTAGAGAGAATTGACCTTGTTATTTTCTTCTTCTTTGTGGTATATTTTGAATTTTTCTGCATTCAATTATCCCTAGATGCAGAGCCAAGTAATGTCAAACACAAAATACCTATCATAAGAGATGATATGGATGCAACAAACACAGTGTCAAAATCATAGCAATCAAGAAAACCTCACCCTGTTACACTTCCCCCTCTTCTCTGCTGCATCTCCCAACACTGGTGCTCTAATAAATATGCATGTTACTCTCCAATGTCTAAGGAGCTTGTGGTGCATTTTTTAATACTGTAGGGTAAGGTTACCAGATTTTTTTCAATGAATCTGGGGGCACTTTTCAACTTCAGTAGGAGTGATAGGATTTTGTATGGAGCCTGATTTGTAAATCCGGGGACTGTCTCTGGGAAATGGGGACATCTGGAAGTAAACGCCCTATAGAAAATTAATTTCCTTGCATAATGGACTCTTGAATAAATAGTCCTGAAACCCTAATGCTGCCTTGAGATGCATCAATATTTTCATTTTAGGTTACTGCACTAAACAGAATTAGGACCTGCAAGTTCCTGAAAGCCTTTCCGCTCCCCTAGTTAGGAATAAAATTTCATTTATTTGAATCATATTGGTATAGAAAACCAGTTTCACCAACTTTGCTACAAGAGTGTGAACTGTTCTTGCTGGAACTGTAATCACTGCTAATTAATGAGCCACAGAGATGCCAAGTTACAAGTGGCACTACATAATGTTCCGAAATGTAGTCCAAAAAGTCTTTACTGTACTTTCTTGCCAACATAAAAGACAAAATAAAACATGGAAGGTTTGTGCAAGTACTATTCATTACCATTAAAAGCTGATAGCCAAGATAAATGTGTATTTGTTCCCATGTCTGGCATTTTGCAAAGGGTAACGCTCATGACACACTTTACACAACACACAAATTTGCCACCCTTATGTCGCTTGGAGAATACCATAATGCAGCCTTCACCAAGCTGGTGCCCTCTAGCTGTTTTAGACCACAGTTCCCAACAGCCCCAGCCAGCAGGCTGGTTGGGCAAGGCTGCTATGTCTGAAGGAGGAATGCAAATATGTAAAAACGGTGCATGCATGTGTGTTATACTAAGTTGCCAGAGCTAGTCTCGTCTCCAAACATCATAGGTGTTTTTGGGGCATTGGATGAATGAGCCTAAAACCTGCACATTGCCTAAGTGTAAATTGGCCCCAATACCTCCTCCACTGTCTAGTAAAGGTAAAGGGACCCCTGATCATTAGGTCCAGTTGCGGATGACTCTGGGGTTGCGGCGCTCATCTCACTTTATTGGCCGAGGGAGCCGGCGTACAGCTTCCGGGTCATGTGGCCAGCATGACTAAGCCGCTTCTGGTGAACCAGAGCAGTGCACGGAAACGCCGTTTACCTTCCCGCCGGAGCGGTACCTATTTATCTACTTGCACTTTGACATGCTTTCGAACTGCTAGGTTGGCAGGAGCTGGGACTGAGCAATGGGAGCTCACCCCATGGCGGGGATTCGAACCGCCGACCTTCCGACTGGCAAGCCCTAGGCTCTGTGGTTTAACCCACAGCGGCACCCACGTCTAGTAGTGGATGGCAAATGGTGGGAAAAGTCCCACACTGCACTGTACTACCTCCAGTATCAGTGTGCCTCTGAATACCAGTTGCTAATCTACGGCCTTTTAAGCTGTGTGTGTGGTGGATAATGTTATTTTTTGTGGTATGTATTTTTGTGTTTTTATATTGTAAACTGCCCTGTGATCATCCGATGAAGGGAGGTATGGAAATTATAAAAACAACCATGTTACGGTGGGGTCATACAGAATCCTATAATTGCAAAAATGGAAGGAACCACATGGGTCATCTAGTCCAACCCCCGGCAATACAGGCATTTTTTTGCCCAAGGTGGGCGTGAACCCATGACTCTGAGATTCAGAGTCTCATGCTCTACCAAGTGAGCTATCCCAAAGCTGCCTGTGAGAACAGAATGCTGAACTAGATGGGTCTTTGGTCTTATCCAACAGACCTTCCCTTTGAGTCTCTGATGCGTAACATGAGAAATAGTACTGACTTTCAGAAAGGAGAGGCTAACTCCCTCTGTTTAAAAAAGCCACACCAGTTATGAGCTGAACACAAACTGGCAATTAGTTTGGCTCAATCACCCCTTGCCCTCCCTGTTTTCTATCTAAAACATGACTTGTAAAAGGTGGGAGGCACGACCAGCAGGGGGTATTTTCATTACCTACTGTGATTCTAGTAATACAATGGAAGCTTCAGAGCATGCTCAGAAGCTTTCCATCACTTCAGAGAACTATAGTTCAATTCTTTCTGGCAGAATCTATTCTACTCTTTTCCTTTCTGCCCCTCAGAA
Source organism: Podarcis tiliguerta (assembly GCF_965153285.1). Taxonomy (NCBI): domain Eukaryota; kingdom Metazoa; phylum Chordata; class Lepidosauria; order Squamata; family Lacertidae; genus Podarcis; species Podarcis tiliguerta. The sequence goes on along the minus strand of NC_139540.1, from coordinate 55,757,988 downwards.
AAGAATATGAGATTTCCTTCCCTGACTGGCAGGAAGCAAGAAGAAGAGAATAAGAAGAACTGGGAAATAGCGAAGGCTTGTTTTCATTCTACTTCTCCCACTTCCTAGTGCAGTACACACAGCATATTTCTTCTTCATACTCTATGTACCCTGAGAGGTCCTATATCCTCTTCCCAACAGAATTAGTGAGAATTAGTGAGCTGGGCACATGCTTCTCCATCTTGCTGTCTCCTTCCTGTGTGTCAAGAATGCTAAAAAGCAAGTGACAGCACACAAGGAAAGGAAGCTTAATGGTGTACATCTTCTGACACAAGTACATACTAATTGCAGTTACATACTTTCCTGGGAAATCCAAGGGAAAATAATGTCTCCTGATGTAACTCAAATATTGTTTTTAATTATCCTGAGGTGCAATCATGCTAGGGTAGCTCTGGGAGGATGCTGCAAAAGCTCACATACTTGCATATTTCCAGTGTGTACACTCTTAGATCAGCACCTTACAAAAGATGCAGAAATTATTGCCACAATCAGACACCAAAATACCTAGCGTGAGAAATGCAATTAACACCTTAATTGAGGTCCTTTAATATTTTGCTCACAAAGGTTTTCACAATCAAATCTCCTTAACAATATTTTTTCTTTCCTCTGAGTCCCTACAACAAGCAAGCAACATAGTGGTGAAATGATAATAAAAATGTATTTAAAAATGATTAATGGAAATTATCCCAAGTAATAGGGGAAAATGATAGGCTAATGGCTTGTTAAAACAGCACTCCCACACCCTGTACAGCATTTTATGAAACCGGCTTTACTTGCCTTGTCTCCAGTTGCTGTTCTTTAAAAGTGACCTGTAATGCCCCCTCTGTCTCCTTCTCTATCAAAAGGAGTTGATCCTTCCTTTGCAACATGTCAGGCGAATCACAGGGAATGAGAGCTGTTCATATTTGGGTCTAGAGCTGGGATTGTGACCATAGTTTGCCCATATGCGATTTACAGAAACAATGATGAATAACAAATGCTCACATAACTGAGATTCTGCCTCTGTCTTGATATCTTCCTTGAGTAGAAAAGAGGTCTGTATATTAATTGTAGTACTAAACTTTATCCTAATAAAAATAAACATGATAATAAAATGTTTGCCCAGAACTGCAGTCTTCAATGTATTCAGACATAAACATCCCTGTTTAATTTATATTACTATATTTAATTGTCTTCCCTTAGGGGGTTTCTTGGATCTATTCACATTAAATCTCTGATGCTGCAATTTATGATGGAAGCACCTGGGGGGTAAGACCCACTGAATTCAGTGGCTTACTTCTGAATAGACATGTATACAATTGCACTGCTATTTTCTAACTTACTCTTGTGTGTGTTTTGATGTATAACCGATTTCATCTATATATGCATGGATTCACTTCAGTCAATCCCCATAGTACAATTCAGGGCATATTACACTGAAAGCAACTAGTCCAACATCAGTGTGCAGACATTTTAAGTGTTTCCTTTTGTGCCAAAGAGCCATTAAACATTATAGTGGTCAGGATTAATGCATTTCAGTTATTACAAAGAGCTGAATGGTACATTTTAGAGTTCATTAGGAAAACTATGTTAGATGCATTTCTGATATGATGAACAATTTTTGTATACTACAGATTACCAATGCTCATTTTAAAACCTAGTGGTTTTTTAAAATAATAAAAGCATTCCACAATAAACGTTACTTGGGATCACTTGGAATCAGTACAATACATAGAATACTTAACGTATTAGCTTGCCTCACACAGATTACAACAGGCTACAAAAAGAGAGCAGGAAAAAGCAAATAACATGTTGCTAAGGGTCAGTGAACAGGCTTGATTAATTTTCCTGAAAAAGCAAATCTCCATTTCAGACTAACTTATTTAAAAACCTATGCAGCCCCACAACTCATGGCAAAAATACTTCAACACAACAAATAGATGGGATCTGTTCCTAACATATTTGGGTGGCTTAAGTACGCTATGATACACACTGCAAAAAATGGGGAAACATCCTAGTACCATATGCCAATCCTATCCTCACCTTGAGATCATGTTATCATGACACACTTCCTTAGCAGGGCTGACCCAAACATCAGATTGAGACAGTCACGTGCTGAGGGGCTCAGAGCCAGGAGAGTTGTGTGTGTCACATGATCTGCTCCATATGCCCTAAGCTAGTCTGCTACCCTCTGAATCAATGCAGAAGGCTGTCTCATAATCACTGTTAAAGTAAGATTCAAGTGTCTGTCTAGTTGCTTTCTGCATACAGAACGGAAAGGAGAGGCCACAATCTTGCCTACGCCCCTGGCAGCAAGTAATGTTGGGGTAGTCCGGTTTCTTTGTAATACTTTACAACATCAGGTTTTGTTTTGGGTATTTTATTTTTGTTAGCTCCCAAAAGCTACCCTTGTCAAAATCCCAGGCTTAATTTAACACTATGTCTACTGTCACTATCTATCATTCTGCAGTTTTTGACATATAATTAACCTAAATAGCAGCTGTGTCAATTAGATAGTACATCAGAGTTAAATACAAGCTGGTAACGGTAGGGGGGGTGGGAAGTGTTCCTTGCATATACCTTTGACAACTTTCATTGTACTTTTCATATAATAGCAATGGATACTGAAAAGGTATTTCCATGCTTATTTTAGTGTCTTGTCTCTAAGAAAATCCCAGAGCTTGTATTATATTGCTTTTCACGACATGTTCCCAGAAAGAGCTTGAATAAGAATTTGAGTTTGTACTTGGCAAAACTGTTTCAGTCTCAGTTGTTCTTGGATTCATTAGGAGGCCTTGGAGAAGCTAGTTATTAGTTTCAACTTTCTGTTTCAAAGGCTTTATGATACTCAATTACCTGTTAGGACTACAATGTGAATGAAAGACACTGGGTAGTATAAAAGTATCCAGTTATCTTAACTGGTTTTTCTACATCATGCAAGAACTTTTTTTAAAAAAAGAGGTCTGTGAAAACATCCAGATTTTGGAAATAGAAAATTAACCTGAAATATGGTAATCACGTTACCTTCATGTAAAGTACCTGACATTTTGTTGTCAATGCTACACGGAGCTTGCATAATACTTCAAACAAAAGTCACAGCCAAACAGCTTGTTGTTATGTCTTGGGATAATTCTAGCAATTTTAAATTCAATGTTGAGATGGGAATCTGTGTATGCAAGATTGACAAGCCATCTCAGTCCTACTCAGCGTTCAAGTAGCAGGAATAATTTTATCTAATTTAGTCTACAGAATGGGGAAAGTGGCAATTCTATTGTAAGTTAGCATTCCGGTTGCCTGTTCCTCCTACAATTCCTGCTCAAGTCCCTGATTGCATACCACTTTGATGGGACTCCTAAAATGTATTGTGGAATTTTAAAGAGAAATACATTGCTGCTTCCATAACCAAGAAAACTATCCTGAGGAACCAGCATAGGCAGCATCAATATTAATCAATAAGGCCACCTTTCACTAAAAAAGTGTCAAAGATCCATTAAATGAACAAACCTAACACTGTTAGGATATGGTCCAACTACACTAGCTGTCTTTATGGGTATTATAAAGGAATCAATACACAGCACGCCATTTTTTTGTTTCTGATCTTAAAAACTTACAAACTCCGCTAACCTGGAAGAGTTACCTTGAGTTGAGAACTTTGCCCCAGGATGAGAATGGAAATCATGTGCCGGCGGTGCAGCGGCAGCAAGAGGCCCCATTAGCGAAAGCAAGCCTCTAGTTAAGAACAGTTTCAGGTTAAGAACGGACTTCGGAACGAATTAAGTTTGTAACTAGAGGTACCACTGTACTTCTAAGCCACTATTGCTTACTTTCAAGCTCAGAAGAAAACAATGGCTACATTCACAGGGGTTAAACAGGGGAAGCCTCCCGCAGTTTAGTCAAACTCATGTTGGTAGCTTCAAGAACTGTCCAACCATCTCGTCCTCTGTCGTCCCCTTCTCCTTGTGCCCTCCATCTTTCCCAACATCAGGGTCTTTTCCAGGGAGTCTTCTCTTCTCATGAGGTGGCCAAAGTATTGGAGCCTCAGCTTCACGATCTGCCCTTCCAGTGAGCACTCAGGGCTGATTTCCTTAAGAATAGAGAGGTTTGATCTTCTTGCAGTCCATGGGACTCTCAAGAGTCTCCTCCAGCACCATAATTCAAAAGCATCAATTCTTCGGCGATCAGCCTTCCTTATGGTCCAGCTCTCACTTCCATAGTCAGTAGATCAGTAGAAATTCCCAAGAATGACTAGGAAAAATGTTCCTACTGTGATTATCACTACCCCCTCTCCATCATTCTTTTTGCTGGCATTGCCTTTTTCTGTGAAGAAATCACTGTTTGGAGTTTTATTTGGCATTTTTTTGCCACGTCTGACCTTCACACATGCCACGACTATTGTCTCAAAGCCAAGTCATACTGAGGCTAACAACACTCAAGATCAAGCTATGATAAAAGGGTCTTTTAAAGTTCTCTTTAAACCCATGAGAGCTTTCCTTGCATAACTGAAACAACTTTGACAGCACTTGAGTCTCAGGACATTAAGAAGATAAGACATATTTACGCAGTATTAAAATAAAAAGAGAGAAAATATTTTTGAAGCAATATAGCCCTTAAAGTTCAAGTCCTATTAACTGTACTTTTTATTCAAAGCAGGAAGTAAACTCACTATTTAGCATTGATGTAGTGCTAAGATGATAGGAATTGTAGAGAAGTAATAATTCCTGCCCTGAGGTCTAATAATATTCATGAGACAGAAAGTAGCAAAAAATGGGGATACTTTGCCATAGATTTATAATTAGAAGTAGAGACAGGATTGGGAAGAGTGACATGGGAGTGGAGGAGGTAAAATAAATAAAGGACACTTCAGAAAAGACTATTGACTATGGAGGAGGAACTTGGATGAAACTACATTCTCCACAAGTGACAGAAATATTATAAGCTTAAATTTCATTGCTCTGTTTCAGACATCAGCAAGACACCTAGGAATGTTATGCTGGGATGACAGTGAGGAGGAGATCAGGGATGGGAGAGGAGACATGACATGACAGAAAACTAGACATCAGCAAGTAGCAGCAAAACACATGAGAGTGAATCAACAATTTTGAGAGCCATGACAGATGAATGAAGGGGGTAAGGACTGTGACACATATGAGAATAAGGAAAGATGATATGGTGGATCAACTGAAGCGTAGAATAATAAAAAAAATCAGCTTGTATTAGGTATAAAAATCTGCCTGAAAAATATCACATATGCCAAAAACGTTGTAGTTTTTAGTGCATTTCCAGAATGGCTGCACTATTTATATTAGGCCAAGAGCTTGAAATCAGGGGTGGGGGTGTTCTAATCCTCTTTTTGTCGTTGAGTAGGAACTACTGAATATCTGAGCTGGCCCTAGTAGTTTATCACTTTAAAGAATTAAGAATTTGGAACTCATGGGCAAAGCCCTACTAAGTATAAAAAACAGTTTTGCACCTGTATTTTTTGTTCAACAACAAAAAAGAAAAATGCTGAAGAAAGATGAAAGACTATTTTAAATCTATCACTGGCACACCATGCATACTTTAAATCGTACCATCCTCTGTCAAGTGATATCAATGCAGTAAAGAACTTAGTAGAATTCAAAGGTTAGATACTTTGTACAGATAATGAAATTCTCTAAGGATAAATCAAAGGGGTTATAAATCATCATGCTCACATTCATGACCTAGAAAGAAAAACTAGGTAAGCTTTTCTTAACTATCCTACTGCAACTAGAGTGGTTTGGGAATGTTACAGTAGAGTAACATCTGGGTATCTAACTACGTTTTGGCTTTTGTCTCTGAAAATCTTCCAGCTAAAAAATGTGTTTATACAGGAAATAACATTATTTTGACACAGATATATTTTATCTGTGTTAAGTTCCAGGAAAGAATTTGACCTCCTTTCTCATTGTAAAAGCACAAAAGAAATATTGATTAACAGACATTTCCAGAGTTCTGTTGCATATATGCACTTTTAGAATCCATTCATCACCCATTCATTACTACAATATGAAAAATGACCCAGACAATTATTTTTCAAATTTATAATATGGGTGCATTTTTCCTGTAAAAGAATAGTTCCCCACTTATGAATTCATGAATCATGGCTTGTGCCCTATACACCACCCTATGGTTTTTCCTGCATCCAAGATCTATTAAATTACTTGAAAGGAAAAGGAACGCTTGCTATTATTGGGGTTGGTAGTGTTTTATGCCATTGTTTTATGAAGCTCTTAAATCCTGACATCTCTTCCTGTGATCTTTACTTGTCCAGCTCTACCACTTTCAGTTGTCCCTCAACAACTCTTGCTCGAATACTATGACCTTTCTTTCTCCTTCCCCTTCCTCCTCGAACTGCTTTTAAATAAAACTTTCTTTACCTGCTTACTCTCCTTTCTCTGTTGCCTCCCTTGGAACTAAGCTCCTATGAGTAAGGACCAACTGAGCAATCCATGCTGTTACATGCCTAGTTTGATCCTATATGACATCACGGGGAGGGTGGGGAGAAGCTGTGCAGGGGGAATCAGGAGGAAAGGTGGGATTAAAAAACTAATAAATTTTAAAAACTGCCCAACCTAAATAGCTTCCTGTTCATATTCCTGGGTGAAAAGTGCTCAGCTGCCTACAACTTACAGAATTAGCCTTCCATATCAATAGTTCATTCCTGCAGTCTCTTTAGATAACTTGGCCAAGTTATAAATGGCAAGAAATGACACTATTTGAAAATCCTATTAAACATCTTGAGAAACAAAACATCAAACCAATGTAGTCTTGACTGGATTGTATAACTGCAAAATTGGGAGTCTGCTGCAGTGTAGTATATGTAGGACAATGACCTAAGAGTATTTTTCTTATTGAAGAGGATGCTATGAAACGTTTTGTCCAAAACGAGGTTTTGCAGCCTGTTGTAAATCATAACAGTATTATTCATGAGCTTGCATTCCATCAAGTTGTAGATCTATGGAAACTGTCAAGTGATAGAAGAAAGAAAAATGTATAGACAACAGACGGTGAAGTTAATAAATTGTTCTGGTGGAATACATTTGTCTTCCTTAGAAATAGCCGTTAGAGGCTATATATAGGTAACTTTTTGGTATAAGGACACTGGTCGAGAAAAGTGCAAGAGAATCTCATCCGTCTTCTCTTTTTCAGCAATTTCTTTGAGGTTTCTGACAGCAGGTGAGTCTTTTTTAAAAAATATGGTACTTATGACTCTTGCTGCTATTTATTTGACCACTGTTGAAACTGCAAGCACTCATATAACATTGTGTGTGGAGGAGAATCCACGTGTAATTCTCATGAGATAAACACCTGTTCCATCCAATGGTACACTCTAATTCTGCAGAGAAATTATGGAAACGTCTCAACTAAAGAGGAATGGGGAGGAACTACCCACACGGAGAAGCATCATAGATATTTTCCATTCCCAAGCTCTTTGAGAAACTCCCAAGAGCTCATGGGGAATGTGCATGTTCCAACATATCTTGCAAGATCCATAATGTATTCCCTGTTTTTTGTTTTCAAAAAACTAGTGCTTAATGAACTCTGACCTGGTTCAGATTAATAAATAATTAGAATATAAGAAAGTAATAATAAGTTCTATTATTGAGCAAATGCAGCTAAATGTAATAAATGTTGTATCTCATTATGGAGAAGACTGGCGTGTTTCCAACTTTGTATACTCCACAGGTGGTGAAAAGGAAAACAGTCAGGAGTTATAGTCAAAAAGCACATGCATTTCATGTGCATGAACAATGAAGTACTATGTTCTAAGAAAGTCTGGCTCAGCAGAAGATATGCTGGCATAATGTGCTCATTCCAGCCTCAGTTGACCGAAGCAAAGCTGGTGTAAGTACCTAAAAAGTGGTGTTCTGCAGATGGAACCAGGGGGGAGGGGAACCTAGGCTGGATCCTAGGCCCATTCAGTTCCATCATGTGACCTGGCAAGCTGGCACTGAACACTAGTTTAAAGGCTTGTTTTCCCTCTGCCAGACTTGAGCAGCTGCTGCCGCCTTGCTACTGAACCGGGTTTGGATCTGGTGTAACTTTATGCCAGCTGAACATATCCTGGCGTGCTTTACATCAGCTCTGTGTGCAAAGGATTACTCACTATGGAAATAGCTCTAACATTTCACAGAGGTTTGCCAAATCTCTTAAGATATGCAGAACTGGTTTTAGATGGAACAGCTAGCAAAGACTACCCTTAAAAAATGTAAAGGATCCTACTTGTGAATTATGATTTTAAACTCCCCAGATGTTTTAGAAGCTGCATCTGTCATCTTCACTTACGGGTTTATTAGATTTCTGTAGGTAAAAAAGCATAAGGGAGGCTCTGAAGGTCTGTGCACAGAGCTGTTAATAAGAGTGCATGCTTTACAGTGCATGATAATTGGTAGTTTGGGGTCAAGCTAGCAGTCATGAGAGAATTGTTGCCACTGTTAAGGGTACACATCTTATTTCAAAATAGGTTTGAGTAATTTTATGTATTTATTATAGAAGCTGTATTGTGTGCCATATTATTGCCCTGACAGGCAGTACTATAATTTAGAGACTTGAAAAAGCACAGCATTTGCATATCATCTGACCAAGCAAAGCACTCATTTCTACAATAGATGTTAATAATATTTAACATGGTAGGAAACCTGGATAATATTCAAAGATGTAGATTTATTTGGTAAAAGCGCCATTGTTTCATGTTCTGAATTTTTAAACTACAATGTCTTCTAAAATTAAAAAAGCAAACCTGTGCTCAGTTTTGTAGGGAACTCCTGCAGACTTTAGCCAAAAGCAAAATGGATAAGGCTTCAATCTTGCAGTCATACGAAGTCCATTTGACTTCCGAAAACATTTGAAAACCAAGGCACGGTTTCTGATTGGCTGCAAGAGCTTCCTGCATTCAATCACAAGCCACATCAGACATTCAGGTTCCAAAGAACGTTCACAAACGTTGGGAGCCAAAACGTCCGAGTCACAAAGCATTCGCGAACCAAGGTACGACTGTATATGCATAGAATTAAGCCCCACAAAACAAATTGGGACTTGACTCTGAGGAATTATAAACCAGGACTGCACTGTTTTGAGTGTGAAATTTCCTAGTCCAAACTTCACCTCGGTCATAACTTATACAGTGGCCATAGGTAAGGCACCATTTTCTCAGCCTTGGCTGTAACCACTGCAATACAGGGATAATACTGCCCTAACCTTACAGGGTTGCTATAAGGATTACTGAGACAGTGACTTCATTCAGATGCAACAGTAAACTATGATTTAGCATTATATGAACGAGCCTCAGGGTCATGCATTTCTCCTCTTCTCTGCTGCTGCCACAAGATTGCAGGCACTCCCTTCAGCATTAAAGCGCTCTCAGTTTATCAACAGGCAATTTTAAATGTTATCATAAACTAAGGTTTACTGTGACAAGCCTTGGGTTCATGCACTTTCTTTCTTTCTCTTCTAGCATAGCTGTAATAAGAGATCAGAGGCTTTTGTATCTGCTTTTATATGTATAGAAACTGCACTTTAACATTTCATCTACACCCAAGGAACTGTAGTTAATGTAAGCCACGGTTATTTCATCCAAGTTCCAGGATCTTCAGACTTTCTTATGCATACTGGCAGAAAAGCTTTGGAAGTCTGTTACATAATTTTTATATGCACTTTAAAGAAGTAGTAGGTGAAAGAAATATAATGCAGAGAACACCAACACTATTCATTTTAATAAGGTAAAGAGCACATACCTGGGTACAGTGCCTGTCAAGCTTCTTTCACTTGAAGATGTCGAAGCAGGTCTCTCTTCTATTTTTACATTTACAGTTTCTTTTGCTTTACTCTGTGGTGCTGCCTTTCCATCTCCTGTCTTCTTTTTTTCACTGTCGCTGTCGTCACTGCCTTCTCCCAATATGTCATCAACCTGCCAAGTGATAAAGCATTAATAATGACACAACAGTTTAGCAGAACAATTGCACAATGACTGCATATCCGTATCAATGACTTTCTGATGCATCTTTTAAAATTCCAAGCTTGTCTGGGCAGCATAAGGCAATACATAAATTAATGCAACAGTCAAATGAGAATAGAATACTGAGCAATTGAATCTGTGAAAAAAGAGTATCTGCAACTTAATTTAATGTTTTAAATTGGATAAAACTGAATTAAATTAAATCACAACTTTGCCCCAATACTGGGTATGGAATATGGAATATGGAAAGTAAGCTACAGGAGAAGTTTCAATATGCACATGTTCTTGTTGATGTGTGGGGCATCCATAAATAATGACTGACTACTTCCAAATCATAGTTGTTTAAAATTAATAGAAAACTCTTGTAAAAGAAGAGTATATGACGGGATAGAGCGAGAGAGAATTCTACCCCCTATATATAGAGACCTATATATAGAGAACCAGAAAATATATGTAGTGAGAAATGAGTCTGAAAAAGCTCTTTAAAAGTTTTACCCACCACTTCTAAAGCATCCTTTTCTTTCAGGTTGTAGGAATGCTTGAATCAAAGACAGAAAAACTTCAAAGTACCATATTTTTTGGACAGAGCAAACTAGCACAGCAAGTAGGAGGTATTTGTCTAAACTGGTATCCCATTGATGCTGCAATCATAATTGTATGTACTATGAAGTTACCTCCTCTGACTTCAGTAAAATTTCAGAATAAATGTGCTTAGGATTGGACTACTGAGACAAAAAAGCCTGTGTCCACATTCTAGAGCTTGATATGACTGATACTCTATATGGATTAACATCTAAGGCATATTTTCTAACGTAAGTAATAAAAGTATCCAAAGCTGAAGGAACAGGGATATAATAATACATGTCTAGAGAGAAAAGTTTGCAATAACTTGTAATTCCATGTTGTATGTTTAGGCAATGGCGAAAAAATTATTTGCTGCTATGATTACATCCAACTGGAGGTCATACTGAGGAAAAGAAAAGTGTGGAATTGTGTAATGAGATCTAAGAAATTTTCCGTTAACCCTAAATGAAAAGCAGCTACTATGATTCTTAACAAAAAAATGTTTTATTAGAGTACAACACTGTACACACATAAAATACAATACATCCAAAGTAATATCCCAAAAACCAATTAAGTAGTTATCCCACACAACCATTTGTGTAGACAAGAATGTAGTTTACGTTAACCAAAAAAATATTATATGTTTCATTTTAGTCATGTAAATAAAAAAGCTGTACTGATCAGTTCTAAAAGAGTCTTTATTCTTTAAACCTAGTGCCAATTTTATTTTGTTAGACAATTTACCCACAAGTGCTATTTAATAATAATAATAATTTATTATTTATACCCCACCCATCTGGCTGAGTTTCCCCAGCCACTCTTTCCCCAGACAAACTTTATTATTATTTATTAAATTTGTGTATCACCCTATACCCACAAGTCTCAGTGAGGTTCAAAGAAGCATTCTCCAAATTCTTGCTGCATCTTGTTATTGCAAACCTTATTAAAGCTTTAAACCAGGCATAGGCAAACTCCAGCTCTCCAGATGTTTGGGACTATAATTCCCATCATCCCTAGCTAACAGGACCAGTGGTCAGGGATGATGGGAATTATAGTGCCAAACATCTGGAGGGCTGGAGTTTACCTATGCCTGCTTTAAATTGTAAGTACCTCCCATGAAAAGATTGAGCAGTGCCAGCTGTGGACAATCAAAGGCATTTTGTTTGGTAATTGCTTCTATTTCAATCAATATTTGCTACCAGAACTGAGGTCCATGCCCACCACATATGTTGATTAGAGCATATCAATACAGTGTCGATAGAGAAGGCGTGGTGGAAGGTAATTCATGTTGCTTGAAACTGCAAAGTTCTGTATTTTCTGCCTTTCCCTGAAGAAATGCTCCTGCAGAAGTGTTTAATGTTAATGTCTGCATACCCGAGGATGGAAACCAGTTACAAGACATGCTGGCGCCCAATGTATTCCTCCAGCACTTGAAATGCAAGTACAGAAATAACTAACATCCTTGAAGTGAAGTTATGTATAAATAAAAAATAATAGTGTCTTCTTGGTTGTGCTAAATTGCACCTTACTCTTTAACAGGCATTCAACCATTCTGCTATTTTAACGAGAGGGTGGTTTCACTAAATGTGATCTGTTTTCCACATGCAGTTTAAGAATTGAGGTCCCTCCAGCATTCATGAGAACATTCCAAAGCTTACTTCAGCTACACAAGCATCTAACATACAGACTTAAGAAGTATAGCATCCTCTCAAAGGTTTCATAATAATAGAATCTGAACAAATTTCTGGTCTTCCCCCCCCTTGTATTGCCTCTTTATCTCCAGAGCTCTCAGGCTGGCTTTTTATGTTATACCAGTAACTTTAACATAGCAGTCTCTCCACTACTACAAGGAAGACACAAAGGGGGAAAAGGCAACAAAATACCCTCTTCTCCCAAACAAAACATTGGGAGCAGATAGTCATGTGACTCAACACCTAGTGTCAAGCAGATTTTTTGAAACATATTTGGGAGATTTTTTGGGGGGGGCAGGGGATTTCCATCAACACCCTTAAACAACCCCCCTCACTTTTGTTAGAGTTATTCAAAGGGAAAAAATTAAGCAGGTGCCTACAAATGATTTTTATTTTTGAGATTTTCACTCACACTCCCAAGAGCCATAACTGTCCCTGCACCACTCAATATTATAGGAAAAGGAACTGCAGCCATCCCAAAACCTGATCCCTCTAGAGTCCAGATGGCACACTACTGATGTCATCGAAAGCCACCTTCCATCATTTCTGATTATTGGTTATACTGGCTGATAGAGTTATAGAGTCTAACAATCTATGAAAGGAATCAGGTTGGATACCCCATAGGCTCATAGGATGTGTTGGTGGCTTAGAGAATGAAAGGTTTCAGGTGCTAACTTGACTGCTCAAAGTTATTGCCAACTGATACTGCTCTTGGCCTCTGAGGGAGACTAAATTCCTTTGACACATAGGGTTCTGGTAGTGAGCTCCGCAGCCCTCGAGGCTGGCACCCATGAGGATGACCAAGGGAGGCTCCTGGAAGGGGGTGCTTGTGGTTAGGTTGCCAGGGTTCAGCTACCACTGGAGAACAGAGTGGAGTTGGCATGGCAGGACACTGGAAAGTGACTGTTCTGTGCTATGGTCTTCTGGTGGTGGTGGAGGAGCCATTGCAGTAACTGTAAACCAAAGGCAGGATGGCTAGACAAGAAGCCATGAGGCTTAGTGAATGTAACAAGGATATTAGGTCTGCTGATATTCTGGTAGTCTGAGAAGAAATGCCTGGACACAGGTTCATTAAGCTTTTTGGAGACAGGACTACCTGGGCTTAGGCTATGTCCATTACGGCCCTAAGGTATTGAATGCTCTGAGAGGGCAGGATATGGCTTTTTATTTCTTAACCAGGAAGCTGTGAAATTCTAGCGTTGAAAGTGTGCTTAATGTCTTGTAACCTTTCTACCCTGAAGGGGACCTCAGGAGGTGATAAACTAAAAACACCTTTCTACCTGAGGTGGAATATTTTTGTGAAGACTTTTGGTGCTAACAACAAATACGCAAAACTTGAACTGGTAATGCTGCCTTAGACAGGTATGCAAACCTGACAAACAGCTGCCTTGAAGGAGGCAATGGTGCAGCCGCTCCTGGGGGAAAAAACCACCAGCCTGGACCCAGAAATTTATTTCAACCACTCAGTTGTCAATACACCTTTTGCAGGGTCTGGTGGTAACATGATTTCCTAAGTCTTCTGTAGGTAGACAAAGGAAAGAATCTCAGAACTAGGAACACACTTATTTTTATATAAGAGAAAAGTATGGGCAGACTAGAGATTGGGTGGAGTTAGGAGCAAAAAACCACGTGCTGCTACATAGTTGCTGTTCCAGAATGACTGGAATCTTGAAGCACTCCTCTTCAGGTGCAGAATGCAAACATTTTGTTGCAGGTTACACTCTGATTTCCTGTGTTCTTCGGGGATGCTAAAAATCAACAAGCAGAATACAGTTTCCTTTTGATACAGAGAAAAGGATATTGATATGAAGAAACAAGTTCATACTGTCTAGGTAGCCCTAATGTAGCCCTCCAGCTGAAACTTCAACTATTCCTGTTTTACTATGTCTTAGGGAATGCAAATGTATCACAGGAATCTCCAATTCAACTAATTCTAAGTTTCAGGGCACCTTAAGACTGGGACACGTTATAAGAATCAGCCAATACTCCCCAGTACAATTCTAAATACATTCTGGGAAAGCAGCCATGTAGATCGCAAGTTCATTCTGCCTCCAGCAAATGGACCAGCAAACAACCAAAACAGGCGGAAACATCCAGCACATTTGATGTGTGTGAACATAAAGACAAGCTGAGGCAGTGCTTTCGATTACTGATATCAGAACTAATGTACCTCTGCAAAAACTTGTGAGGACTTGACCATTTGTGGGGAAATTTTTATTCCACTATTAAAGTAAACAGTGTGTGGTTCTTGGGGAGTTATTCATCTTCAGATTATAGGCTGCTAGCAGTTTCTCCATAGCAGCAGGGGATCCAGCCACTATTTATTTAAAAAATGCTTATGCAGATTGCAGCTATTCTTAGTAATTGCCTATACAGGACTTAACATTTTTACAATTCATACAGAGAATAAAAGCTCAGTAGATGAAAAGAAATGAAATAACATTATCTGGAGCAAGCAACTCTATGACAAACATACAGTGGTACCTCACAAGACGAATGCCTTGGAAGACGAAAAACTCGCAAGACGAAAGAGTTTTCCATTTTCTGAGTTGCTTCGCAAGACGGATTTCCCTATGGGTTTGCTTCGCAAGACGAAACGTCTTGCGCCTTTTTTTTAAAGCCGCCAATGCATTCCTATGGGAAACCGTCAATACACAGCAGTGCTTCGCAAGACGAAAAAACTCGCAGAACGAAAAAACTCACAGAACGAATTAATTTCGTCTTGCGAGGCACCACTGTATATGCAAAATAAAATCAGTATTAGTTAAGAAACTAAGGAAGAAACCTCCAATTTCCCCATCCAAATACAAAAGTTTTACTTCCCCGTTGTAAGGCTGAAGGGATACAAAGGCATCCTTCATAAGAACACTGCATGAACTATGGGCTGCAGGTGCCACTGAGGCTCTAGTGTATCTGCTAAGATTATGGAGAGTCCCTGGATTTCATTTCTAATTGTGTTTCAGCTTCAGGAATTGCAGTGATAAGTTCTGAAGTGTGAAGCAAAAATATTATTGGGTGAAAATGAGATAAAGGAAAAAATCTATGCATCAAGGTATTTCAAGAAATAGCTCAACTTCATCTCATTTGAGCGTATACGTTTCAGAATAAGACTTCATAATATACAACTTTCATTTCATATCTGCTACACACATAAAAAGTGTTATTTCTTGTCAAGAAAGGAAAGCAGGGCCAGATATTAAGTAACTTTACAATTAAAATATTTAATATCTATTACATGTTCTGCAGTATGTTACATGTAACCAAATATATACAGATGAGCCTCAGGTAGGAAACACTGGGTAGTAATTGCAATCAAACTGTGCAGTCAAATTCCCTCTGAATGAATATAAAATGTAAGTTATGCTAAGAAACAGTTTCCACATTCAAGTTCCAGATGAAGCATTAAGATAACCCAGTTTATCAATGGAAATTAAAAATTTCATTTTTGAGCTTAACCGTCACTCTTCATCTTCCCATACCCTAGAGGCGCTTGGGTATCTCTATTGCACTAAAAACGTGTCATGTCACTTAATTACTCAGCAGTGCACAATCAAACTCACCTCTTTATCCATACTTTCTAAATCTTCTTTACAAAGAGTGTATAGTGGCATTGTTTCAGACATACTTGGCTGGCGTTTCCGTTTAGATGGGCCAGGCTCTTCATTCTCACTTGCTGGCATCTCTTCTTCATCAAAAAGCTGTTGGTGTGGTTGAACAACTCTGAAAAAAGATTCAAAGGCTCTGTATTACATAACTGTTATGATCTGAACTGAATAGAATGTCAGGATAGATTCAGTTTGGAATACAGATCCATTTCAAAACTCATACAGTGGAAAAGTTTGCCCCATTCTTCATGTTGCTCAATATGGATTTCCCTTTTCCACACTTCAAAGACTTCTGAAGGCAATGTCAAAGCGTTATCAATTAAAAATGCAGAAACAGTGAGGCACTCATGACCCTGATTCCCACAGTAGCACTTGTTCTTCCACGGACAAATTAGGCAAAACTTTGGGAACCTGTCTTCTTTCAAATGTAGAAACAGTCTCTGCTCCTGCCAACCTAGCAGTTCGAAAGCACATCAAAGTGCAAGTAGATAAATAGGTACCACTCCAGCGGGTAGGTAAACGGCATTTCTGTGCGCTGCTCTGGTTCGCCAGAAGCAGCTTAGTTATGCTGGCCACATGACCTGGAAGCTGTACGCCGGCTCCCTTGGCCAATAAAGCGAGATGAGTGCCGCAACCCCAGAGTCGGTCACGACTGGACCTAATGGTCAGGGGTCCCTTTACCTTTACTATAGCCACCTCACTTGGGACTCTCACCCCACCAGAACACAGACCCCAAAGAAAGCCTATGTTTTTTTGCCACTAAAAATGGATCCAATTTTTCTAAACCATTAGAACAGAACAACATTATGTAAAAAAAGTCAAAAAGTGTTCAGCCCCACTGTAATTTGTTTTGGATAATATAAATATGCTTAGCCAGAAGTTCTTCTTCTTTGGCGATCACTCGTAGCCGAGTAAGATTGTCTTACATAAACACGGTTTTAACAATGTGTCTGTAAGTGACTGTGGAGGCCAATTCTGGATCCACACGTCCTTCCACAGTGGGGACACTGGGCAGAAGTTGATCATGGTGTGGATTTCCCAAGCGTGCCTTCCTCTAAGCACGTTTCTCCCTTGCATCCTGAGTTCAAGTGTCTTCAAAGCCCATGACACCTTTGGTAAAGGCTGTCCTCCAACTGGAGCGCTCGCAGGCCAGTGATTCCCAGTTGTCAGTGTTTATACTACATTTTTAAAGATTTGCCTTGAGACACAGTCTTTAAACCTCTTTTGTTGACCACCAGCATTACACTTTCCAATTTTAAGTTCGGAATAGAGTAGTTGCTTTGGAAGACGATAAGCAGGCATCTGCACAACATGACCAGTCCAACGAAGTTGATGTTGAAGAATCTTTGCTTCAACACTGGTGATCTTTGCTTCTTCCAGTACACTGATATTAGTTCACCTGTCTTCCCAAGTGATGTGTAAAATTTTTCAGAGACACCATTGATGGAATCTTTCGAGGAGTTGGAGATGGTGTTTATAAATGGTCCATGTTTCACAAGCATATAGTAAGGTTGGTAGTACAATAGCTTTGTAAACAAGCATTTTGGTTTCCCTGCAAATGTCCTGGTCCTCAAACACTCTGCACTTCAACCGGGAGAAAGCCACACTCACAGAGCTCAGATGATGCTGGATTTTGGCATCAATGCTGGCCCTTGTGGAAAGATAACTGCCTAGGTAGGAGAAGTGATCAACATTTTCCAAGGTTATACCACTGAGCCAGAAGTAACCACAATATGGGAGAGGGTGAAGGAGGATTCTTGTTTCCCTACTTTTATATTACAGGTGGCTAATCCTGTTGGCTAATCCTGTTGACTTAACCCCTACGCACATACCTTTTCTGGTTTCTAAGGCTGCACTGAGTTTGGCAGCAGTGGCAGAAAGATTTATTTATTTTAAGTAAATATGGAGCTGGGGTAGACAGAATCCAGCACCCTGATTGGGATACAAAGCACCTCACTGTTTATCATTCCAGTTCATCACTTCAATTGTTCAACAAGTACCGAGGGAACATTGCCTCACCCTGCTCAGCTGATGGACAGGGATCAGCTAAGGAGGGAAGCTCTGTGGGTGTGTACCTGTGGCTACCCCAATAGTGCATATTTTGTGTATGCGATGGTGTGAAGTGGCCACACACACCATTGGCATGTGCTATACGCACCCCACCCCCAACTGCCCAATGGTGAATGCAGCCAGGCGAAAAAGGTTAGCCACATCTGTGTTACACTTTTCTTTAGGAAAAATGTAGTGTCACACATGGACTCAAGAGTACCTATTGGAAGAGGAAAACACACTTGGGATTATTCTTTCACAATCCTGTTTAAAATCTTAATGCCAAACAAAACTTGAAAATGATTTATGAAATGTTATGTTCATCTACCTGAATAAGGAATGTTCCCCATGGACGGGCAGAGAGAGAGGAGGAGCTGGTGCTTGAATATACAAAGACTGGCTGGAGCTTTGAGATCCTTTCCTAATTAATTTTCCGGTGTTGGGATCATAAAGCCGAACTTCAGGACCAGGCTGACACTTGGGATGAATGGGAGTTGGGTGGAAAAGAGCAGTCTGGAAAGCACTGTGTATATCTGGAAACATGGCAGGACTGTACTCTCTGTTAGATGAAATGTTTAAAAGACTTAAGTTAGCAGTCAACATTCCTCATATACACACATAAATACATACATATATGTGTACTGTACAGTATATAAAAATAAGCACACACACACTTGGCCCACCACATCATCTCTCCTGACTGTTTTAGTCCAGCGCTGTCCCACCTGCCCTACACCTGATGTCATACAGGGACAGGTATGGGACATATATCAAATGTGGGGCAGGTAAGTGCAGGGCTTGGCTGAAAAGTGCTTTGCAAGTGCTGCTAATTTGCAGGGCCTGCAAAGCCCCTTGCACAGTGCTTCTCAAGCACCCAACAACCGGCACAGCATTGTGCCCAGAACTTCCAAGTGTTAACACAGGGCTTGAAAAGTTTGCTCAGAAGTGTGTGCAGCATTTCCCAGTGTCTGACAATCAATTGGCCGTTGCACGTTTGGAAAGCACTGTGCAAAGGGCTGAGAAAGCCCTTTGAACTCTCTTTTCCCACTCCAGCAGGCTAACTTGTTGACATATGTTGATCATCTAGTGTCATGATGATGCCAGATAATTGACAGGCGGGTGGTCCTGCCCACTTGCCAAAGTTGGCCCACAGTATACATAGTGGGTTTGAACTTTCAACCATAGATCAGCAACATTTTTGGAAAACAGAAAAACAAAAAAAAAGTAGAAAAGGAAAATTCATCAGCAGTTTGTGTCGGAAAACTTCTAAGTATTCCACCATTAAGTCATTAAAAAATAAATAAAGTGAGGGTCCTTATCCAAAAGTCACAAAAAGAAAATCACCATTTCTTGATTTATAGTTAGTTTTAGAACACACACCCTGCCTACATAATGCTAAATTAGGGATGGGGAACCTTAAAAGAGGGGTTATGCAGCCCCCACAATATCTCTATCTGGTCTTTGGGACTCTCCCTAGGCCACACCTGCTCCTCAGGACCCACTCCCTTCTGGCCTAGCTCCACACCCTCCTTGATTGTTAGCATCTGGTTGAAATATGTCCCTGAACTCTGACAATGCCTCATGCTTTCCTGGAGTATAGCGATTGGTGTATGAACATCAAGCCCACTGTACAAAGGTAAAAATCACACTAACTACTCAGTCCACTTTTGCCTTTGGCCCTACTCAGAACTGGCATGTGGCCCCCAGAAATTTGCCTAGAAAGTAATGTGGCCTTCGGACTGAAAACGGGACCCGTGCCTGTGCCAAACTATGGCTTAGTGCAGTGATGGAAACCCTAATTTAGACTGAATTCTACATTGACTGAATTCTACAGACTCCTTCTACATTGATACAAAGAACTGTACATTAAAAATGTTCTCATTATCTCTAAAGATTTCCACATTCATAGCTCAGCTGTAAAACAGCAATTATTTCCACAAGAATTCAGTCTTGTGGATCAGATTTTATTAGAGTGCACCAAACAAAACCTGTTATTTACATTAAATAACATCAAAGCAATATTTCCAACTATAGAAAACATGCACACATATCCATCCTATTGAAACTATGGAGCTGGCCTGAAGTATCCTTACTCCACCTAGTAAAACATAATGCAATTTATGTAATACCCAGCTTGATATTGGCCGAAGAAAAGCCTTGCCAAGTCATGGAAACAACACATGTCTGGCAGCATTAATTATGCGATGGCATCCTTTAATCCATACAGCTTATGGCTGTTTATGCACATATAAGAGAGGTTATTACTAAGGAAGTGTTTATAGGAATAGAGCACTAGCTCTACCTATCGGTTCTGGCTAGTTTTTATATGTGAATGAATAAAAACAAGATTAAAACAAAATGCTCCTAAGTTTGTGGTGCTCTTGGATCTAGGCTCAGACCTGGCTGTTCAAGCTGTGGCCAGGAATGCCTATGCAAAATTAAGATGGACACACCATCTGTGCCCCTTTCTGGAACCTTCTTGCTATGGTGATCCATGCCTTAAGTCACTTCATCTTGATTATTCTACATGCTCTATAGAGCTGCCTTTGAAGACCATGTGGTTTAGGCTTCTTATATGTGGCTCATGTAAGTTTTTGTACCAATTGCATTGTCTGCTTATTTATTTCCAGGGACAATTCAAAGTGCAGGTTTTGACCTGTTAATTTCTAAATAAATGGCTTGGGTTAAGGTTATCCGAAGGACCACCTTTCTCTGTACTGTATAACCCTGTTTAACTGGGATCTCTTTCAGCTATTTGTAAGAATGGATATTAACCTTGAACCCCATAAGATTTTAAACTCAAGTGTATTATTTAAATAATAAAACATTACTTTTTACCTTTGTGTTTTAAGGTAATCATCCTTCAAAGGAAACAGTTGTTCTTCTACTTTGTCCCAACGCTCCAAGCAGCTCCATAACCAGTCTGGATTTACAATATGGAGATTTTTATAGTTCTCAGCTTGCCGTACTTTTTCTGTGCCTATTTAAAACAGCCAAACATTAGCATAGGTGACAGAAAGGCTTTTCAATAAATCAGCACTGAGAACAGTTTACAGGGATTAGGTGCTGAATTCAGCGGGATTTAAGAACACAGCTTGGATGCTTTTAACATTCTCCCCATGCATTTAAAGCAGTCTGTAACATGGCAATGACTACAATAGTAAGGTCTTAAGTTATTTTCACAAAATCAGGATCCAGATGCAAAGGTAAGATAATTTTTTGTGTGCAACAGAGGCATATAGCATTATAGTTTTGCTGACAGGCCTAGCCAACTGTTCAGATAAACAACTTATGCATTTCTAGATACCAACAGAGGCAAGAAACACAACCTGGGCTAAAGGAGAAATGAAGAAGAAGAAGAAGAGTTTGGATTTGATACCCCGCTTTATCACTACCCGAAGGAGTCTCAAAGCGGCTAACATTCTCCTTTTCCTTCCTCCCCCACAACAGACACTCTGTGAGGTGAGTGGGGCTGAGAGACTTCAGAGAAGTGTGACTGGCCCAAGGTCACCCAGCAGCTGCATGTGGAGGAGCAGAGATGCGAACTCAGTTCCCCAGATTACGAGTTTACCGCTCTTAAGCACTACACCACACTGGCTCTCAAAGTGTACAAATGTTCTTCAAAATAACTGAATCCTGATGATTTCTTAAAATATTCATGCACAGAAATATCTGAACAGCAATATTAGAAGCTTGCTACACTGCTAGATGCTTCGTATGACCACCTATTCACAAAGAGCCCTAGTTCAAACCCATGTTTTGGATTTACTCATACTTACCAACTCTTGCTGCAATAAGGTGTGTTGGCTTATTGGGGTCATCTTCATTCAATACTAGGTTTTTTGCAATCTTAGCTCCAAGTGCAGTAGCATGATAATGCTCCCGTGTTTTTTCTATGGGATAATTGGTTGGGTATAATCCACTAAATAATATGGTAACATCTGACAACACTTTTCTTTTCAGTTCTGGCACTATTTTTCTTATATCTGGAATTTCATCAGTTTCTTTTCTCACATATTTATCATACTTTGAGTAATAGTCCGTGTGCACCCGAACAAGAATCTCTTCGAGATATATTAAATGGTCATCACTGTCTGTATCATCATCTTCCTCTTCCTCCATGCTTTGATCTAAAGATTCTCCCACAGTTATCCCAGATTGCTCACTATTTTGAGATTCTGTCTCTGCCTCTTTCTTGTCTACGCAACCATTTCCTAGGCTACAAAGGCTGTCTTGTTCACTCTCTTCATGTGCTTCTAGATCGAATGCCTTGGGATGTGGATTGATGCTAGGTGAGGATAGAGTCTCAGCAGAATGGTTCAGCTGTCCGTCCTTTTCTACATTCGTATCAGTTCCCACCAGAGGCATTGCACTTTCCTCTAGTGCAGGCTGTTTTGATTTTCTCCAGCTTCTCTTTCCTTCATTTTCACTATCTGTAGCAGAAGAGGAGGAAGATTTCCTAGCATCCAACCCACTGTCACTTTCACTATCACTAGACAATTCAAAGTCCAAATAATTTGTACTCTTGTTTTGAATTTGCTGTTTACCTACAACTGTCCTATTATCATCGTCCGAAGACACATGAGATTCCTTGGCACTCATCACTTCATTAGTAACATCCATTCCATGTTTAGAATCACTTAAGGAGTCTCTAACTTTATCATTGCAATTCAAATTCCCGGATGGAGTCTCACTGCCGACAGAGTTATTGCCATTTACTTCATTTGCAGATTTTTGAATGCCATTGCTTTGTTCGTCTACATTTCCAACATTCTTTGCTTCTTCAGAGTCTCCCGTTGCTGCTGCTGGGTCCGATGCCTCCGTTACTTTTGAAGAATGATTTGCTAAATTAAGAGATATGTATGCATATTAAAATGAATCCGTCTTTGAAGCCAAAATGCTTAGTAACAAATATACAAAAGACCTAACAGCTAAAGATACTTAATCCAATTATACTTATCTTTATTTAAACCAGAAGCCTGGGGTTGTGATGGTCGTGGTGGAAATAATAGATGGTTCCACTTACGTTTTTTAGGTCAACAAATAACTTGCTCAAAATCTTACATATGTAGCATGGAGATTCAATTGTTTCAGAGGATGAAAAAAAGGTTGAACATCCTATTACAACATAGCACTCAAACACAGCTTGACGTACCAAGTCACAGGGCACAACATGTGTCCCACCTTTGGCACCCTGTGCCCTGGTAACCCTGCCCACCACTACCCTGGCATCCTCTCTCACCATGCAAAAGTGAAGCAGGGTTAGCTTGTGTCTGACACACAGGGTGGCAGCAGCAGGGTGTGTGTGTGTGTGTGTGTGTGTGTGTGTGTTCTGTCATTGCGTAGTTCCTCTTAACATGGCAATGCATGGAGGAGGATCACAAGCTTACAATAGCACAAGAATGGGGAGATGGGAGGTCCCTTTACACAAGCAACAAATAACAAGCCATTAATAGAGAAGTAAGGACACTTGTCTTTTCAGACTTATTGATACTCTGCCTCGGGATTCCAGGCACAAACATCCGTGGCTGCAACTGAGGCCATAAGCTGCAATATTTTTAATTGGGGGGGTCGGGGTCTGTAAAGTTTTGAAATGAAGACAACTGCCTTAAAATAGATCTGATACAGCATGTCTGGCTTTAAAAGAACATTTACTAAATATAAAGAGGAAAACAAAGGTACCAAAAAGGTTAATGTTCTAATTTTAGCACATCCAAATAACTATACATGGATGTGCTATTTTCTACTAAGCTATTTCAACGGAGCTTAACTTCCACTAAAGGCACCTTTAGTTTCACTATCACCATCTGAAACCATGATTACACTACTTGTTAGCTTAGGCTGTTTAGGCTGAGGAGACTGATTTGGAACTACAGTATTCAGAGACACATTCATTTTCACTAAAGGAAGGTTCCAACAACAACTAGCCTGTGGGCAATTTATCACACTTTATCCTCTTCATGGTTGTGCTTGTGACTGAGGGGTAAAATAGACATGACATTTAAAAAGTCTGTGTTTTTTGTTTTTGCCCTCCTTTAAAATAGCAGCTATAGGGTAGAGGGATTCATATTTGGACCATAGGGTTGAAGACCTTCCAGGGCTCATTTTTCCCAACAAAAATCTCTCCCTGCCAACAGGTCAGGTAATACTGCAGTCAATGACAGCTTCAGGGGAAAAAATGATAGTTTGGAGTATGCTGATATTTTATGGGAAAACAGCATAGGAAAGATTTTAAACCCTGCCCTACCCTAGGACCTGCTATAAGGACCCATAAGAGTCATGCTTAATATAATATCTAATTTGCTCTTCCAAACTATTTTAAACTGCCAAATTTGACGTGTACTGCATAAAACTGTTACGTTTTATGGAATAAAAGCAATTTTAGTAATGGAACATTGTTCCCATGGAAAAAGATGATACAGTATTGTAACGTCTTCATAGGAGGCAAGCAAGAGGGGCCCTAACCCTGTGTTAAATAATGCTGTGCTCCAATTAAAGGATGTATCTTTGGAGAATGCAACTCGTGATTTTAAATTTGATTTCAACTTGAGGCAACGTGGTGTATTGAGATTCCCTCAAATGCTGTGTAACAGTGCAACAAATTCTATAGACCCAGCAGATCTGCCTGAGAAGTAGTATAAATACAACGAATAAAGGTGGTTCACTATTCAGGTAAAAGGTAAAGGTAAAGGACCCCTGACAGTTAAGTCCAGTCACGAACTATTCTGATAGTCAAACTGAAAAGGAATGTGAAATCCTCACTTCTACTGGTTTTGAAGAACTGTTTTAAGATTAGTTAATGAATTGTTTAAAAATACCATATGTTATCGATATGATACCTTGCAAATGAAGAGGAAACATGAACACACATTAAAATAGTTACCTGTTTTTCTCATTTGAACTTCCCTTGATCCAGGCGGTGCATTAATATCTCCTATGCCCTGAAAGTATACATATTTCTTCACAGTTATCAAATTAGGTGCATATTTCCAGACATCCTCTCTGTCATCAATAATACAAACCATGGAATCACCACAAGGAAATAAGTTCCTAAAAATAGGAGAAAGATTAAGTGAAATGAACTGATTAGATAACTCCTTAAAATGATTCATATTAAGGTATATCTACTCAATAAAGATATAAAATAGGAAGACATTCTAAATTCACATATTGATTACAGTCCTTTAGATTATCAGTTTGTTTTCTTAAAGCAACTACAATTTCATCTGTATCACCACAATGATTAATATTTATCAGTTTTGCTAATAAACTGTCCAGAAGCTGACCAAAGAAAACAAACCATGATATTGAATTGACAAAGATACGTATAAATATATATAAACATACACAAGGCCTTCACTTTAAAATGCACAGAAAATAAAAATCAGATCTACCAAGAATGATTTTTTTTGATAATCAGCTGTTACGAAGATGGGCAGTAGAAAGCATCACCTGTAACTCTGCCACCTGGAAAACAATTCAACCAATCACTGCTTTCAACTAAGCTATAATATGTGATTAACAAAGTAGTGTCAGGTACCACCTAGTGGTATGAGTGAGGCTGTTCTCCTGGAAAAAACGATAGAATTGTCTTATAATCCCCCCCCCCCCCAATAGCTTTAACTTTGAATGCCATTAGAATTTTCAAGTTAGGGTGCAGCTGTTTATTACAGAAATGTTGGATATGCAATGGGAGCACAAAACTGCACTATTTTATTTTATTTTTATAAAGGAATCAAAATACTATGACTCAGCTTCTTTGGATGGTAAAGGTAATAGTTCCATACTCAAAGCTTTGATATGTGCAGTACATATAGAAACAGCATAACATTCAATCATGCTGTATAAGAGATTTAAAATGGACCTATTACCCATGAAAATCTGTTTCTATCGATTTGTCAGGCAGGTCAGAGATCCTGCTACACTGATGTATCCAACACAGCTCTGTCCAACTAGGAGAGAAGTCCTGCTTAGTTGCATAGTTTTCTTAGGGCCTGTAATAAACTACTCCCCACTACCAGCTCTACACAGAGAGACTGAAGGAATCATTGGGTTCATGCATTTCTGCTACAATCCGCTTGCCAAATCTAGAAGATAATGTCTGTGGCCAAAGATGCTGAGCCTATTTGAATGCAGGCTCTCTGTTTTTCTAGATACTGAATATACTAAACAAAAATGGCTTATATCCAGGGCAGGGGAGATTTCTATTGAAATACCTGGGGGATGTTCTGCTGTGGGTGGGTGTGCACAAGTGTAGAGTGTAACACCTGAACAGGCTCCTATTCTGCAGTTCCCAAGGTCAAAATAGATATGATGGCAGCACGCCCAACCCCAGTCATGCCAAATCCCTACAAAAGCAGAAGGGGAGGGGGAGGAAGGGGGAGATTTAAAGCATGGTGTGAATGGGCAGAGCTGAACCCTTCCATCACCCATGGTTTCTCCCTGAAGCAACCTTAAAAACAACAACATATTTTTGTTCTGATTGAGCTCCATGACACAAAGTAACCTCCATTGGAACTGAAGTAGCTTTAAAAAAAGAAGTTTGGGGCAGGGAATTCAAGGGCAGAAAAAAGATGCACTCCTATAAATAATTCTAACTCTCATTCCTGCCACCTGAAATTCACTTCAAATGCAAATAGTTATAGAAAAACAAAAGCAATGGCAATCTATTTTCTTATCAGTTTCTGTTAATGTGGGCAGGATATAATCTCCATTGCTTTACAATAAAAAGGCATTGAGACGTTTATGTTTATGACCAGGAGTGGCAGGTTGGGGAGTTTAAAAAAGTAGTTAGATACTGAAATTATGTTATTTGTTTCCAGCAGTATCCCTCCAAATGCTTCACGAACAATATTCCAATCCCAATACATACCTAAGGTTCCCAGTTTTAGAATATGGATCAATACATTCATCCCTTGACAATATTCGATGGGAAAAAAGCTTCTTTTCGGAGTCCAAGAATGCTTTTAAGGAAAAGAAGTTCAAAATTAATATGTATTTTCCACAAGAATCATCATACTTAGTATGATTTTCTTTGGAATACCACAGGATCGTTTTAGCCAAAAACAGCTTTTAATATGAATTATTGTGCATAGCTAAAATTTATTAATGAGATCCCCAAATACATTCATCTACTACATAAACCATAAATACTACACATAAATCAAGAGACCGGTATTAAGCCATTAAGGCTGCAATCCTATACACCCTTAGAAGCAAGTCTCACTGAATTCAATAAAGATTATTTCAGAATAGGCATGTATGGTATTGTACCATAAATAATTGTAATAAATACTTGCTAATATAACTTGCAACATGACTGATAGGGTCATGTTTACTCAGAAGAAAGTCCAATGGAAATTCATGGGGTTTTCTTCCAAGCAACTGGGGTTATGAGTGCCTCCTGAATGTTTTTTAATAAAATGTGAGTTTTGATTAGATAGAAAAAAATATTTTGACGTTTATATTTGTAGTTTATTTAAGAGTAAACATAGCATATTTAGGTCAACATATTGGCCAGTCAAGCATCACATCTTGTTTTGCGATACAACAGTGCACCCCATTGTAAAAACATCATAGCAAGTCTCAGCATTAGTCGATTTCCCCCATTTGTTCAGTGCCATGTCTTGGGTTTGTAGATAGCCAAAGCAGTGGAAAGCATCCTACAATTCTTAAGCAAAATGGGCAAGTTAAGGGAAGGTTTAAATAGGAGTTCTTGTAGTTGCAGGTTTTAAGTTATACTTGTAAGATTTGAACATAAATATTTCTGAGCTATCTTGAAATAGTAACAGCTTTGTTTTTTAAAACATGGCTGGATGACAACTGTCTTGAAACACTGATTTTAAGGACTATAATCAGGTAAGAATTCTGCATTTGGTTTCTTGGCTACTTCCTCATGTTACATAAACCATTTTTAGTTTCATCAGTGGGGGAATCACATTAAAGCAGGCCTGCACTTGTGGTCTACCAGTCACATATTGCAGTTTCATAAGCCTCCTGGTTTAGCTGCTTGCCAGAGATTGCACAAATTAAAGGGTTGTCAAGCATCTGGCACCACAAAATATATGTCAGGGTTGGCTGCATTCACTTTGGTGTGTCACAGGTTGCATCATTACGTATCTGGAGAAGCCCAGTGCAAACTTTGTTTTATAAACTAACACTGTCAAAATTTCTGAGAAAGTTATTTTAAAATTGTGACCCGTATGGTACTGTGCAATATCCATTTCTAGACATGACTTGTGATTCAGGGAGTGATGTGATGCACTTTGAAGGATTTGGATGTTCAGAGGCTATTGACGCAGAACTTTCTAGAATTCCCTATAAAAGGTTTCAGTGACACACTTCCCAATATCACTAGTCACCTATCAAAAATTGATACATGTAGGCAAAAACTATTGTGTCTTACAGGAATAACTTAAAACCCACAAATACAAGAAAATTTGAGAGTTAAGGATAGAAGTTCAACCTTAACTCACCCGACTATGCTTAAGAATTTCAGCAAATTCATGTAGGGTCATCCCCTTGCAGTACCTAGGCATAATGAATTGAAAGAATTAGCTAGACAGAACCATCACCAAATAAACTTAGTAAGATGCATTGGCCTACTAAAGTGAAACAAGCCACTTAATGTAGAAAATAAAAGTGAGGTGTGAATATTTTAAATAAAAATTTTACAACAATATTTCCATAAATGGTCTGTTGTTTTTTCTCCACATTCATTATCTACACAAGTCAATTGCTAACTAGATTGGTCGGTGGGCTAGATCAAAACACAAGCCCCCTCCTACAAGCTCCTCACAGCTGAGTGAGTTCACTTTGTGTCTCTTCCTGGAGATAAAGGTAGGACCTTTAACAACAGAAACAGGGAGAAATGATCACTATATAGCCAGCATATCAGCTGGCCAGTCCTTTATTAATCGATATGTATCAACACATGCAGATTAGGGTTAAGGAGAAAGTGGAAAAAAGAAGGAACAGATGCTTCTTCTTTCAATAGATGCCACCATCCTGAAGAGACCAATTAGCAGGAATAAATAGCTTACATAAAAGAATCAGTTGAGGAATAAATCGGGATATACTTTCTTTTTTGGTTTTCACCTGCTACTTAATTATATCAAAATAATACATTATGTGTCAACTGAGACTTTCCTAAGAACATATTTCATTTATGGGTGATTTACATTTCCATGCATGAACAACAATACCCAGTGGCTCGATTAGCAACGAACTTAAAGTAATGGTTTGCACAATCAAATCATGACTCAACAAGCCAAAATATGAATGACTCCATGCACTCCATGCACTTTGTCCATCACAAAAGTGGAGAAACAAACCAGGAAGCTACAATTAGCTTAGCTATGGTTTCCCATTATGTGGGAACCAGAAACAATGATTAATGGTTTCCAAACAAGTGACGATTCCCAACTCATCCTTAAAAGATGTCTTAATATTCTAACTTGGTTGGACTGAATCTAGCATAGTTTCCCAGTATGCATGTAAAGGGAAACTGTGGTTAAGTACGACTTCAATGCTCATTTGCCCACTCACATGAAAAGAGGACTTTGGGGCTGCATGGCGGTGATGCAGCCTGTGCAAATCCTAGTTTATTAAGCAGAGTTAATAGATTAAATACATTTCTTTCTCAACCCAAGAACTGCATTCCCTTATAGGGAACCTTTATGTGCACCCCATCAGCATCCATTCCCATTATCTTTCATACACATGCTTACACCCATTCTCATCCTTGACTGGCCAGGTTGGCTGGAAACTGGAATCCAACAATATTTGGAGGGCCACGGGTTTTTCATCCAGGCTCCACTGCACATTAAATGAAGTTTTCATTCAACACAATTTCTCTTTAAATTTACTGCCACCTTGTGTTTGAAGCATGCACACACTATTGTAAACAATGACTGCTATAAAAACACACAGTTGGAGAGTTGATTTTCTTCTTTCAAGCAGAACCATGACATTTCCTAGATAGATCTGAGGGAAAAAGTGAATCCCTCTACCCAGATTACATACCCCACTCTCTTCAGGGCAGTTATCTATTATTTATTACTTCTGGCTTCTCATGGTCTCATGTTGAGGGACAACAGTGATTTTAAAAACAGAAGAAAGTTTGGATCTTGGAGCAAAGTCTGCAAACTGACCTCATGGATACATTATCAGATTAGCCATGTACGTTCCCCATTTTTATTCCTCCTCTTCCTACCTCCCCTCATAGCTTTGTGTAATGCCAGATGAAGCATTCTGGAGAACCTGAAAGCTTCTGCGACAGTTTGGCTTGTCCCAGTGAAGGTACTGCACAACTGCAGATTTTTTGGTTTTGTTCTTACAAATGAATGTTGCTTTTTGTGTGCTTTGTAAAACCGAGGGCAATATCCAACGAAGTTAGTGCATGGACCTCTGGCTATGCAATGGAACTTCTCCCTGAGCAACCTCTATGTTTGTTCTGGGGGTTCCCCCCAAACCTGCAGAACAGATATGGGGAGGGCATGGGGGGCATCAGGGAGAGGTGACATTCTATTGAGAAGCCAGAAGTTCTTGCGCTAATGGAACGACTTCATTGGATACCACCTTGAGTGCTTTAAATAGGCCAAAGTAACAAGAAGTCAATGGTGGAATGCAATAGGATAATAATGATTTCAGCACCAAAGAACTTTAATTTACTGCCTGTTGGAATACAGTGGAACCTCGGTTTTCGAACGTTATCTGTTCCTGAAGACCGTTTGACTTCCGAAATGTTTGAAAACCAAAAACTCAATACAGAAGCCTCAATATAATAGGGGAACTCAAAACGGAAGCCACGTGGAACGTTCAGCTTCCAAAAAGCATTTGAAAACAGCAGCAGTTACTTCTGGGTTTTCGGCATTCAAAAGCCGAAACGTTCGACTTCTGAGATGCTCGAAAACTGAGGTTCTACTGCCTTCATTCCTCATGTAAATGAAACAATGCACCTAGCCACAATTTAGCTGGATCAAAACTCTAAATAAAAGGGATGCTGATCCAATTCTCTCAATCCCATGCTAATCTCTTAACCTGCTGTAGATTAGCAGATATTATTGTCTGACTGTTACTCTCAGCATGATTTGTTTAAGCCACCTTGAGTGCCGATCAGGGGAAAATGCAGGTTGTAACAACGATACTTTTGAACAAGATTTGAAATGCAATTTGGGAACAGCACTGCAGCCACTTGGTAGCTTCTATTCTAAGTACCATAATAATAATAATATAGAATGTTCTATATTATGGTACGTAGAATAGAACCGTAGAGTTGGAAAGGATCCTGAAAATCATCTAGTCCAACCCCCTGCGATGCAAGAATCTCACCTAGATCATACATGACAGATGGTATTCCAACCTCTGCTTATAAACCTCCAATTGCTTACCTGCAATTGTATGTGCATAAAGTCTGCTTCCAAAGGTAAACACATGTAGTTCATACAACTTGGCAATCTTTTCTAGGAACTCTCTGCAATGAGGACGCAACCGAGTATGCAGCATAGGCTCCCCTCGACCTAACTGAAAATGGAATATTCCCTGAAAGGAAGAGATTAACACTGGTAAGACGTAAGCTATAACTCATAAATAAAACCCATTTTCTGGCATATACAGAATGATTTTCAGCTTATAAAAGAATTTAGTTTTCAACTACTATTAGGTGTACCAAACTTTTAAAAATTAGCACGTTTGTATACACTTACAAATATACATTATAAAGTTCAATAAAAAGAGCAGCTCAGCATTTACATTATTTGCTTGCCATGGTTTTTATAATATCTCACGAACTACAACTTCTGTCAGGCCAAGCCAATGCCCAGTAATCATGAGAGTTGTAGTTCAGCAACATCTGGGGTCACAGGCTAGACCACCTTATCACAGAATGACTGAAAATAGTCAGTATATGATGAAGTAGTTTTAGCTATCAATTTAGTTAAGAATATTTGGGAGCTAGCTAGGTAACTTCAGTTTCATTCCCATTTCTCTAGCTAGGGATCCAGAAAGCCCACATGGGCAGCAAGTGTCTTTTCCAGCTCTATCAGTTGCTATACTGGAGAGTACACCAGACCTCAGAGCAAATTTCGTAACAGCTGAAGTAGGAGAGGTTCCTGAAAAGTCCCAACCGTTATGCACCTCTAGTTGTGTTGGCAAGTACTTTCACTGAATATTCACTAGATGATTATTTAACTAAGTATCACCCAGAGAAGATCTATTGGAATTAATGGACCTAACTAGTGTTCATTGATTTCATTTAGTCTATTCTGAGTAAAATTTAATTGTCTACCACCTACTGTTCCTTTTCTGGCAAAAAGCAATACAAGCAGATTTCACATGCATTATTTTTATATTATTGATTTTATCTTGTCCCATCCTGAAGGCTGTATTTCTTATTTTCAATGCTTGGACATCAAATTCTAATGGTTGTTTCTTTGTAGTTACTGCAGATTTAGTATGTATGCCAGTATTTTTATTTATTATTGGTTTGTTTTATATTTTCTTTCAGTGCTAGATGCCTTGAATTTCTTCTGGAAGCTAGAATAATAAACAAGGGCTTAGGATCTACTATATATTTTGGAAAGTTTTTATTTGCTATGAATTGGATGCCTCTTAGTTTATGAACTTTATAAAGCATTTCATTCTTGAAATATTGAACAGTTTTTTGGCAAAGAACAATAATCAATAATGTTGCTTTACTCGGTTAGACATCTGTTGGCAGTGCTGTTCTGTTGTATGGATCAATGTCTGGTCCAAATCTACCATTAGCACCAGTTTTCGATTTCTGCGTAGCCTCTCCTGGTCTTCTCTTCCCAACTGCTCAGCTTGCTACAATAAAAACAGAGTATCCCATTAAGTGCATTTGAAGCATAAAATGAGGATTAACTTGAAAAGATCTCAGTAGACGCAGTGCAATGTACAGTAATTTCAAAGAAGAAAAACAAACAACAGCCAGCCAAAATTCAATTGACTAAATAGCTCCTTTCACTCATATTAAAGAACAAATGGAAGTGGAACATCATCTTAGAGTTGCCCTCTAGGCCTCCAAAATCCTAGCAATTTGTATGTATCAGACTCACTGCATCAACATGTTTAATTAGTGGATTTTGCAGCAAAGGGTTTATTTGAACTTCTGGTATGTGGCAGATGCAGTGTGCATTTTCCCCCTACAAGCAAAAAAATAAGGAGTGCTATCCAATGAAGTACTTCTGTTAGTGCAAAGACTCTGATTGCAACAGAACCTTCTTCTCTTCTCATGTGCAATCTAAATCTGTCCTGGAGATTCCTCCAACCCCCCCAGAGCAGAACCCTCCATTTGTGCAAATGGAAATCCTTATGCATGTTGTACAGAGTTCTTGTTATTTCCCCTGCTCTTCATGTGCTGTAAAAGCAGCTGGTTTCCTGGGTATAACATTTTACTTGCACCCAAGTGTTTGATGGCCAAAATATACTGTTCGTGGCTACTTTTAAAATCTTAGCTGTAAGGGTATGTGACTGATACACACATTTTTATTTCAATTTCAACAGTATTTTTAATTGTGTTGCTTTATTGCTTTTGTGTTTGGCAAAAAGACTGGGATATAAATTTAATAAGTTTGCCATCTAAACTTGTATTGGCAGGATTTGTGCAAGAAGAATATAGAGTGAAATCCAAGGGAGCAGGCAGTAGTTCTCTCTTCAAAACTAAAATTTGATTACAACACATCAGAAACATATATAGCTTAGGATTCTATCTACTTAAAAGAGTTGATTTCAACTTCAAATTTAGCAAAGACAAACTTGCTGTATTACATGCATTCATAATGAAGAAATTCTGCTAATTAGATCCGCTGAACTTTGGGCCCCTGCCAAAAATAAGGGGAAGAGTAGGAGTATATTGTACTTACTTCAGAGCTAACCATCAATTCTGGTACACTATGAACCATTGATACAGTTGCTGTGGATACTGGCATATTCTGTGTTCCATTCTTGCTTCGTAACCTAACAACATGAAAGATATCAGACAAATTTTATTAATAACAATTACAAAAAAACCCCTCTAACAGGACTGATTTGTGCCCTACGTTTTAAAGACAACTACCTTATTTATCATTTGCACCAACCAGCCTTAAACAGTGTACACAAACAGTAAATTTACATGATGTTTAATTGGCAAGCAGAATAATATAATTTAAGAACAGGAAAAATGGCACACCTTGGTACAGAGACCAGAGTCACGCTTTTTAAACCAAGTAAAAAGTACCCATGTACATATACACATCTATGTACTTGAATTATTGGCATCCTATGAAGCATATAGAAAAATGGTGAAAAGGATTAGGATTCATTTCTGTTTATTGAGAGAAATGTTAGGCTTTTAGAAAGTCTTAACCATTTACAACAAATACCACATTTCTGTTTTGCAATATAAAATTGTTTGGATTTGTGTATGTTTTGCTTTACTTAAAATTCCAAAAGTGAACTGCATTTGCTCTCAGAAAGAATTAAACTGGAATATAGGAATACAGGGTGGCAGCATCCCAATATCTGAATAAAACTGCTTTCAGTGTAATATGTAGGTATTAGAGTGTTGGATGAAGACCTGGGAGACCAGGATTCTAATCCCCACTCAGCAATGAAGTTCGCTTGGGGGACTTTGGGCCAGTCCAGTCACTGTATCTTAGCCTAACCTACCTCCATAAGGTTGTTGTGAGGATAAAATGGGAAAGGACAAAGCCATGTGTGCTATCTTGAGCTCCTTGGAGGAAAGGCGGGCTATAAATCAAATAAATAATAATAATGGTGCATGAACAGTTGTGCAATACTGATTACGCTTGGCTTCAAAATGTTGTTCTTCATCCACCCTGCTTCATCTGCACATAAGCTGCCAGATGACATCAGTGGGCAGCAGTGTATTTTGATAGTTATATCAAGAATATCCTGTTTGGCCTTTGTGAAGACAATGGACACAAAATGGATATTTAAACATGAAGGTTTTTTACAGGCAACAGCCTTAATCTTTATTTCAAACTCCCAATACACCCCCATCAATTCTATTAATCAGAACTATTTCAAGTTCTTGACTGTATTTCTGGAGACCTGAACAGGGAACAGTTCCTACTACAAAATAATTTTTACTGTTATGGTTTTCTATGTACAACATTGTCACCCATTTGGTTCTTTATTGTTAATTCATGCCCAATAGTTCAGCAAGTATGTTTTACATTCCTTTTGAAAGAATGATTCTTTGGTTTATCCATCAATAAACCTGTGCTCATACCTTCCAGTGTTTTAGTCCGCTGCAAACATTTTATGAAGAATGCCATATTTATTATCATCAAACTGATGTTTATTTCTATTTTGTAATATTATGCTAGTGCAATTTTGCATGCTCCATATTCACACTTATTTCTGGCACTGCTGGGCATACAATAAACACAAATTGTTCTTTCCAAGTATGAAGAGCATTATTCCAGTGCAATGCTATTGATTTCAGTTTAAATTCCTCAAAGGTGACAATCCTCAGTTTAATGCAGCACCATCAGTAGAAGTCAAAGTCCATACAACAATACTCACTGTGTCAAATCCTGGCCACACTCTGCACATAAGCCTTTCATAACAACTGGATGGCTGCATCCTTCCAGCCGCACCAGGACACCTCTGGAAAACAAAGAAAAATCTTACTTAAGGAAAAACTGATTTCATTGTATTATATTCTGTATCAGATTAGAAGTAGGGAAATCAGGGTTTACACTGACTGTCACACTGAATACTAGAGCAGCAGTTGCCAACCTCTCTCCTCCCTCCAGACCACCTGAAAATTGCTGGGGTATGTGTGTGCATGGGGGTATCTCGGTAGACCACTCAAAATTGTTCTGCATATTAAAAGCACATATAATGCACATTTTAAGGGACATGGGTGGTGCTGCAGGTTAAACCACAGAGCCTAGGACTTGCCGATCAGAAGGTCGGCGGTTTGAATCCCCATGACGGGGTGAGCTCCTGTTGCTCGGTCCCTGCTCCTGCCAACCTAGCAGTTCGAAAGCATGTCAAAGTGCAAGTAGATAAATAGGTAAACGGCGGGAAGGTAAACGGTGTTTCTGTGCGCTGCTCTGGTTCGCCAGAAGTGGCTTAGTCATGCTGGCCACATGACCTGGAAGCTGTACGCCGGCTTCCTCGGCCGATAAAGCGAGATGAGCGCCGCAACCCCAGAGTCGGCCATGACTGGACCTAATGGTCAGGGGTCCCTTTACCTAATGCACATTTTAATATTAGTATTCTTGCTTTTCTAATGGGATGGATATGCCTGTTTGCTGAATGAAGTCCTATGAAGCTAAATGTAATGTTTGTTAGCCTCTGATCAGGTTCAGTGTTCATTTTGCTACTGCATGTGGAAGTATGGTAGCTGTTAACTTTTTAATACACCATCTGTATGGTGGTCATGGAGAACCAGTGTTCCATAGATCACAGTCTGAAAATCTTGGCAACAGTTGCTTGGTGGACACAAACATAAAAACTATCCATGATATTTCACAGCTTTCTTATGTTGATTCACACAATACAGAATGTGTTTGCTTAATAGTTTTCTTTATGCTTATTTCTATTTATTTTTTATAACAGCTGAATTTATTACTGTCCACTTTAGTTATTAAAAAAGCCCTCTTTAAAAGGATTTAACCGATCCCAGAAAGCATACATTTTACAGAGATATTCTATCTGGGCACAATCCATAGCACAAGGACTGTGCCGTAGTGCAGTGGTAGAACACCTGCTTTGCATGCAGAAGGTAGGACAATGTATCTCCAGGTAGGGTTGGAAAAGAACCCTGTCTGAAATCCTGGAGAGCCAATCCCAGTCAGCATACACAATACTGAAATAGATGGACCAATGGTCTGACTCAACATAGGGAAGCTTCCGAATGTTCCTAATTCATTGGTGAGTTCTCCTGAACAATGTCAATGAAATGAATGGATTGCTTGAAATGAATGCTTGATTAAGATCAGGGAAATGGCTTACGGTTGGGAGAGGGCTCATAGCTATCTGAAGTACTGTTTGATAGGTCATTTTAGTTCCACCTCATAGGAATAAAGTTCTTGAATGGTTTTTTTGTTTTTTGTTTTTAAGGAGATAAAAATGTAGACCAAGTACTATTTTAAATGGTTTAACAGCATGGCTCTCTTACCATCCTAGAATGGGCTTGTAAAAAGTATGCACAATACTACAACCTAACGTTTTGAGATGATGTGAAGTTCTGTGCATTTAGTTTCACTAAAAGGCATACACCTCTAGAAAATCCCAAATAGCACATTTTCAAGACACATTTCAATCTGATTTGCCAGTTTTAGAATTCAATTTGGTTTGGTTGCTCAGTGGATGACCTTCACTGTGAAAAGGACTGTGGAGTGTAACTCTGCTAATAATCCTGTGTGCCCTCAAGGTTTCTTGGTACTCTCTCACATTATGTACTTCTTATCTGCCTGTTCAAAATGTGAGATGAGGGCACAGCACCTTGGTGATTCCACTTACTGATAAGGGAGAGCCATTACCACTGGTACAATCCATTACATATATGTTACGGGGTGCCACAGTGTTATATCTTGTTGAGACATCTACATGAAACTGTTGCGGAAGAGCATACATGCTCTGGAGTAAAGTGTCATCAGTATGTACAGTCCCATCCAGGTGAAATGGTGGCATTTTAGCCAAGGTGGTGCTTTTCAGATGTTGTAGGACTCCAACTTGGCTCAATTCTAGGCAGCAAGGTCAACAGGATATCATGCTGACCACTCCTGTTCTAAGCTACTGCTTTGATTCAGTAATACGATGGGTGAGGGCTAATAAGGTGAAACACTGTATTTGGCTTGTCCTTGTACAACTTGTTAGGATGCTTAGGCCTGCTCTCAATTCTTTTGTTTATGGGTGCTTAAGTGATATCTTTGCTTAAAGATATCACTTAAGCCAACTTATCACTTTACCAACTTAGATTAGTTGGTGCAAATTGTTGCCTTCCAGAACAAATGCAATATTCCCATTGTTATCCATGGGCTTTCTGTGAAAAGTATTATACTCCTGCAACATGACAGTTCAAATTATTAATAGGTACTCAGCATGCTAAGCATATTTTGCCTATATTGACAAAATGTTGTATTTAAATTGGCTTCCAGTTTGTTACCAGGTATACCTTCAAGATTTTGATTTTTAAAGCCCCAAACTGCCTGGAAGAGAGGTATCTGAAGGGTAGTATTATCCCATATGAACTCTTTTGTTAAGGTCATCTTCTGGGTGTTTCCTCCTTTTAATAACTTTTCACTTTCACTTTATAACACCCTGATTGTGGAATGCTCTTCCCAAGGAGGTTCAGCAGGCATCTCTCACAATATGTTTTAGGGAGCAATCCTAAGTATGGAAAACCAGTATGATTTATGCAGACCTAAGTTAAGTAGCCTAAAGCACACCATTTCCAAACTCCATTCAGGAGCAGCCTGACAGAGGGAAAACAAGCCTTTAAAATAGTTTCCCATCCCCACCATTTGCCTGGAGAACTTATTTTTCAGGGGTCACAGTAGTGTAAGTTTCATCAAACTTGTCTCAGTCTGCTTAGCCCTGGTTGAGCAGGGATGCGGGAGTTATTTACACCTGCGAATCTCTGGCTGAGTCAGGCTTGGGGACTTGTGCCTGTATAGCCCAGCTGAGCTGGGAACTGGCTGGCTGACCTTGAGATCTGCCACATCCTAACTTGCTCATCCTGATGGATCTAGGGTTAGGACCGTGCCCTTAGGCATGAAGTAAGAACCATTCAATTCTCAAAAGCCTTGTCTACAGTGTACTTTTGATAATCATGCTTTGGTTGATGCTTTGAATTGGCTTTACTTTTACACATACACACATTTAAACAGGATATTCATTACAAACAATAAGTAAGGATATACATTTTAAATAAATATATAAATAAATAAATAAATAAAAAATAAAAAAAACATGGTAGATACCTTTATCCACTCCAAAACTGAGCTCAAACAAAAACAGGCACTGAATACTGATAAGGCCATTTGCAGAAGGACATCTGCAGGCAGGTAACAGCTAAGCTACTTGTTCAGAGCAACATAGGATCCTTGCTGCATGGGAAGAAAAAAGGCTAACCCAGAGACATGCACATTCTTGTGTGTATATGTCTAGTACACATAGGAAACGAGACATATCATAAAGGCAAAGGAGAAGATGGGGCAGATTTGAGCTACTTGATTTCTGTACTAACCACAGAAGGAAAACAGCCCCTTCTTCCTCAGCCAGCATGGAAACCAAGCAGGCACTTGGAGAAAGGAAAGATCCACCTGTCCTTCCTCCACCTGTATTCTTGATAGTGCATCCACAGTGCAGGTCAATATCACATGTAGTTTGCTATCCCTAGGTACTATGTATCTCAGTATCTAAATGCACACCCCAAACTACATAACAGCATCTTTTTGCATACATATATCTCTGGAATGAAGTTAGAGAGAGTAGCTACTCTGAAATCATCTTTAATAGATAGCTATGTTCAGGGATGACAAGAGTTAAGGTCCATCAACTTCTGGGGTGTGATTCCCCACCCGAAATTTAATGTCTAATTAATTTTACAATAGCATTTCCTACATTTTTTGTGTTCAGGTACAACATAGGTCAAGAAATCATCACTGCAAATTAGGAATTAAAGAAAAAAAGTAACCAAGATGAAAAACTGTTCTGAACTGGATCAGACTTGTGTAATTAGAGTAATATTGGGTATTAGAATGAGTGTTTCATTTGTATAAACAGACATAAATTTAAGTGATAAAGTCCAACATATTTAATTTTAACATTTCTTCTACATTTTACCAAGGCCTGCTTCCTCCACACAGTCTACACTCATGACTGCAGCTCTGACTTATTCAGGTTAATTAAGGTGTCTCTCATCACAGGCTGTTTATCTTGCTGTTACTCACTTTGAGCCCTTGGGCTAGGGTGTACTACAAATTTAAACACAAACAACACACTCTACATCAGGTTTACATCCCACCCTTCCTTCAAGGAATTCAGGACATTCTATTCTCACAACAATCCTGTGAAGTAGGTTATCCTGAGACAGCAACTGGCACAAAGTCACTCAGTATGCTTTGCAATTTGTACTCAGTTTTTTCCAATCTATGCCAAATGCTCTAACCATGGCACCACATTGTTTTTCCATAAATATATAGCTCAAGTCACTGTATTTTATGGGACTCTCCATAATTTGTCCTCCTTTCCGCCTTCTCGCCTTTTATCATCTCTTCTGCTGTCAAAGTTTTACTATAAGGTCCCCAATGGAGAAACCTTGAAATACAACAACAACTGGTGGGCTACAGGTTCCCCAGCCCTATATTACAGCAATTAGTTCAGGCAAAGCATGTACGAAACAGTAAGTAGCTAGTCAAGCTCTACTATGATGTCACAACAAATCACCAAATGACTTAGAAAGAACTGAGTAAGAAGGGTCTTACGAGAGCTTTGAGATTTGCTGAGGAGGCCCTTCATGCAATACCACCATACACTGAAATCTGGGAGCCTATGACTAGCCTAGAAAACCTTCTGGGCAATGGCTAAGGCTATGGAAAACTCTCATCCCTGATATATACTGTCCATCTTTCTCCCTCTTCCTATAGTTCAGTAATGTAGTCAGGTGGAATAGTTTCTTTAAACTGGATTGTGTTCTTTGGGGCTTTTAAAAGCTCGTTTTGAATTCCAATTCCTTGTTATGCTCTGTGGGCTATAAATAAAAGAAAGCTGTTCCACTCCATTTTTGCCCCTTAGTTTCCAAGGTAAGCTGCCTGTGGCTTGTCTGCACATCTTCGAAAACTTCATTTCAGAAGTGTTAAAGCCATGTGGGAACCTACATTATTGCAACTGGCCCAGCAGGCTGCAAAAGCAAGTAAAAAGGGGTTGTGTTTCGCCCTTCGCTAGTCACTCCTCCTACTTCCTCCATGGAGACGGGGAGCAAAGATCGGTTTCCGAAGGCGCTTCAACCGAGACCCAAGGAAGGCGGGCGGGCAGCTTGAAGTGCCGGCCGAGCCCACCTGGCTGCGGCGCCTTCTTAAATCTGGGGCCGCATCTGAGCCAGAGGAGGAGCGGGGCCTGGGCTGTCACAGGCGCCGCCGTGGAAGAGGGCGGGGAAGGCACCGGCTGCTCCTCCCGCGCTTTCCCGCCTCTCCTCACCCTGTCCCGGATCTTCGCAGGAGAGGGAAGAGCAGAGCGGATACTGGAGGCGCTTCCCAAGTCCAGGCGGAGAAGCCGAGAGGCAGAAGCCACCGGAGGCGGCGCTTTCCCGGGGCCCGGCCCACCGCCCTCCCCAAGCCCCGGCCGACCCCTCTTACCCGGGCGGGATGACTTGCCCGCGCTGCGCGCACAGCTCCCGCACCACTCCCGGCCGCTCCGCTTTGACCTTTCGCTCGGCTGTCCGCTGCGGGCCGGTCTCGGCGGCCGAGGCTCCAGGCCGGGCCGGGCCCACGATAGGCACGCAAACCGCCAGCACCGAGCCGATCTTCACGGTCGCCCCGGCCGACACTTTCCATTCCAAGAGCCGCAGCGGCTGCGGGCCGGAGACGCGGATCTCCGTCACTTCGGACGCGGCGGCGGCGGCGTCCCCTCCTGAGGAGGACGAGGCGGCCGCTCCCGGTTCCTCCATGGCCTCGGCCGCTGGGGCTCCCTCCCAGGCCGGGCCCGACTCGGCTAGGGACAGGTCGCTATGGCGACGGGGGCGCCGCTGCCGGTTAAATGAGGAGAATCGAACGCGAAACGTTGCGCTTCCCCCTCCCCCACCCACCAACTACCACCTTTTTTTTTTTTAAAAAAAATAACAACAAGAAGTAGTCACGAGCAGCGCCAACTGAGCGCGAGGTCAAGGCTCCGTTGCGCAGGCGCGGGACAACCTTTTTTTTTCTGGCGCCCGGGCCAGCTTAAAGGGGCCGCCGCGTTAAATCCGGCCCGCCTCTGGAGACAGCGAAGGCAATCGGATAGTATAGTACTGGAGCCTCTCAACGCGCTCTTCCAGCTCCTGGGCGGGGCAAGTTTCACCCCCGCCTCCCGGTTCCTTCCGGCATCGCGCGCTCCTGCCTTACTGGAGACGCAAGCGCGCGTTCGCTTACACGCCCCTCCGCGTGCGCTACATAACACTGCCCCGTGTTTTTTTGCCCCGTCGAAGGGGATTGTGGGATATAGATGCCAGCTTGCAAAGCT
Organism: Podarcis tiliguerta; assembly: GCF_965153285.1. Lineage (NCBI taxonomy): Eukaryota > Metazoa > Chordata > Lepidosauria > Squamata > Lacertidae > Podarcis > Podarcis tiliguerta. The sequence continues at coordinate 55,715,881 of NC_139540.1, read as the reverse complement.
CTTCTAACGCTAACTACAAGTCCCAGCATGCATTTCTCTGGCTGTTTGGGGCATGTGTAGCCGGCTACAGCAAACGGGACGGCAGCGGCAGTTGTTTGCTTACGTGCTTGCTGACCTGGTTTCCTAGTAGTTGTTTAAAGTGGTAGGGACCCTACAGAAATAAAGGAATTTTGTGTGTGTCAGCTAACGAAAAACAAAAAACATTCCAAATAACAAATCCATCCTTTATCAAACTTCAGGTGTGGGGATGGAGAATTATGGATTTTAAAGGTTTTAAGAAAATTGCCATGTGCATCCTAACAAGTGTTAAGAAGCGAAAAACCAGCTAACAGAGATGTTAACAGTACTTAATGTACTCTAGTATGATGAGTGATGCTTATGACAGTTCTATCCTGTACTTGTTAAATTTCCCCACACTGTAGATGGATGTGTGGGGAGGATGTTAAAAAAACTACTCAGTAATTCAAAGTGTCAAATGGCAAAACAAAGCTGAAAGATGTATTGTTCTACAGGCATTATCTTCTGCAATTTGGGCCAGTGCAAAAACACAAACTAATAAGCAACAGCCTCTACCTGTTGTCACCTAAAGCTGCAGTCCTATACATACAGTACTTAAAAGTAAGATGGTTTAAAATCAGTGGGACTTCTGAGAAAACGTATATGAGGTTGCAAATGTACAAGACTCAGTCATCAAAAATAATTTCAGATCCATCTTATCTTGAGATCTCAGGATGTAATAGTGTTGTATAATATGAAAAGGTAATATTTCCCTATCCCAAAATCTCTCCACCCAAATGTAGAATGTAAACAAAAGAAAGGTTAAAGTTGAACCAAAGCCAACCCATTTTATTTGCACTTCCTTAATTGCACTACACTGCTTCAAGTCACCATGGGCTGGATCCTGGCCAAGTTACAGAATAATCCTAACCACGTCTACTAAGAAGGAAGTTCTATTGACTTCAATGAGTCTTAATAATTGAGGTTATAATTACAGCCAGGAGTCACATTTAGGTCTCACTAAAATCAACATGGTTTCGGTAGTTGTTACTACCATAATTTTTCACATTGATATGAAAGATTCCAAATACAACTTACTTGGTCTGGATTCTGTCCCCATGCTTTTCTTTAGCCTACTCACTTCTTATCCATTGATTTCCCTGATCCTTTCTTATCAGAATTGATTATATGAAAAATTGTTTATTCCATATAAAACCCTTGACCGAACACACATACTTAGACATATGTTTTAACTCTGTTACACAAACTGATCATTCTAAACAGTGCCATGCCTCAGTCTATCTATGAAAAGATATGGCTAAATAAATATAATGATAGAATTAATTGCCTGTGCAAGCTATCTTCTGGTTGTCAATAATTATTCTGGTTGACAATAAACAGCTCCCTAGATGGTGATCCATGCTTTTATCGTGTGCAACGCTGACAGTATATTATCCTGGCATAGTCTCATTAGGGAGCTCAAATAAACTTAGTGGCTACAACCATAATATCATGACTGTGGTTTCAGGGAGGGGAATTGACAATGGCTCATATAAAGAAGGAGTGGGGCATTATGAAGGAAGCCTACGTAAGATTAAATGAGAGAAATAGCATTGAAAAGAATGGAACCTAACAAAGCAAAGCTCTCTATTAAAGCAGCAAAAAGCAACCTTACTAGCTTTTGCTAAAGTTGTTCAGTAATAAAGCAAATAAATTCCTGGAAACCAAAGCTGTTTGCAATTAGATCCTTGGCTGCACTGATGGCCCTCTGTAATTAGTGCCATAAAAGATGCCCAAGTGAAATATTTAACAATGCTGAGGTTGTTGGAGAAAATGTAATCTTTTTCCTGGCCCGAGAGGCTGTTCTGCTTGACCAGAAGCACCCATTTGATCAATTTGTGGATTTTTGTTTTCAGAAAAATGTGCTGCGGTTTCTGACATGAAACCTGGGTGGATATATTTTGTCATTTCATTGAGTCACCAGATTCACCTTCTGGTCCTCAAATTCATTCTTCACTGATACCGCAAATTCTATCCTTATCCTTCAACTATTACAACCCCAGAAACTGACCCAAGAACCCTGGCTCATTTGTGCTATCAGTAACACAGCAAAGCGACAATGGCATGTGTACTACCTTTCCCCACAAGATGGCACCACCCTCAAGTTTGCATATGTTGTGCCCCCAAGAACTTCCTTTGCGTGTACTGACTGAGGGGTGTGTGTTGTGTCTATTGAGTGTGTGTGTGAGCAGTTGTGTGTCATATGATATTCTTAATTTCCTTTGGCATCCCTATGGAACAAGATGAAAGATGGAGACAAAACAGCAAGATCCCTTGGTATAAGGTTGGCTGTTAATCTAAACGAATGAGCAAATCACAATAAAAGGATAGGGCAGAACCTTAAGACATTCTATATAGTACAGCTGTTGTTGTTTTTCTTAATGGTATGTGGGACATAAAAGAAGTCGACATAATCAGATGTCTTCAGACATTAAAGGAGTGTTGTACACATATGGGAGGGGAGGAACAAAAGGCACACAGTGAACTCTGGATCTGCAGGTTTGAATAACTGAGACTGACGTGTTCTATTGTGCTGCAGCAAGTTTGTCAAAAGGTGCACAAGATTAAAAGCAATATCAAAGGGAAGAGAAGATATTGGGATTCTGTTCAAGATGCCCTGAGCGGGGAGTTTGAGTGGGGGTGGGAGGAATGGAAAGTTTGAAAAAGAAAAAGAAATTAAAGGGATGAAAAGAGAATGATTTGTGGTCTGGAGCTCCGAATGGGCCTTTAATCATGAAGAAGTCGCAGTCCTCCGAAACACATGAAGAAAACCAGGCCAACTCTGATCAAGGCAACTGGAGAGAGAAAGAGAACAGAAGATGATATTGAAGTGCATCTGTTCTTAACCCAAGAGGAAACGAAGCTGATGACAGGATGTTCATTAGGAACTGAAGGGAAGTTAAACAAGAGTTTCATTTTTCAAGAGGAAAGACGCACATTTAGCAGACATGATGTTAAAAATTATAGTTCATTGGGAGGCAGGCAGTACAGTGATGCTGTTCTGCAGCAATGTTAAGGGGCTGGAGAGGATGCTTATTGGTTTAACAGTCACCAAAGAACCTCAGGCTGCATACACACTGTACATTGAAAGCAACCACCGCCCCCCCGATCCATGGGAACTGTAGCTTGCACACACAGAGAGCTACAATCCCCAGCACCCTTAGTGAACTACAGTTCCCAGGAAAATTTTTGGGTGTGTGTGTGTGCGCGTGCACGCGTTTTAAATGCACTTTAAACATATTGTGTGTATGCAGCAACATTGCAAGAAAATAATGTTACAAAATCCATAGCATGGCCTAGATTAGTGGTTTCCAATCGGTGGGCCCTAGGATGTCCATGCAACCAATCCAAGAGGCCCCTGGCACCATTCACACAACAAAAACTACCATAGAGGATCAAGATTGCCAAAAGTAGGGGGTCCATGGCTTGGCTTTTGAAAAACACAGGATCCACAGTTCTTAGCTAACTGGGAAGCACTGGCCTAGATTCTTCCCTTACTGTTCTGGCTATAGAGGATAAGATCATTAGCCTTCCTTTTCGTTAACTAGAGAAAGCCTGATATCCCGGACTGCAAGACTTCATATCACCTTTCTTAGTGTAAATATTTTTTTAAATCTGAAAAGAATAAATGTGGGCAATACCCCTATTATGAAGGTCAGGAACGACTCTTCCTAACAGGTCACTAAGCTAGATAAGAACGGTGTGCCTGAGGTCCAGACACAGAATTGCCACTGCTGTTTCCATTCTGCTGCCCCACGTCTGGGGTGTTAACAGCCGCCTCAATCACTCCACAAAGCAAGCCAAATGTGTAGGCATGGAAATTTGTCATCCCTGCTCTTAAGTACAAGGCATCAAAAAGCTTCCATCTGGAAGCAAGCTCAGTTGTCTGAGATCTGAGCATTCTCAAATGAAACGATTCCAAAGCTAGGAGAAAGTTTCTCGGAGTTTGGCCACGGCGAATCTTCGTTTGAAAATAAAAACTCACAGCACACGAGCCCATGCATGTTTACTCAGAAGCAAGTCTTATTATGTTCAGCAGTGGACCTTACCCTCAAGTAAGTCTGCATAGGACTGCAGCCTCAGAAAGGTAAAGCATAGAATCATAGAATGGTAGAGTTCGAAGGGACCCCTAGGTTCATCTAGTCCAACCCCTGTAATGCAGGGATATTTATGTTTAGCCCAACTTCTTTACTCCTTGTGGCAACCTTGCCAATGGTTCAAAAGGTGAGGTTGCAGTTCATTATATGCCCAAGTCAGCCCCTCTGTGGATGCTTACCTACTGTAAGCCATAAAAACTAACAGAGCAGTCCTAAGTGGGGTGGGAGGAGGGCATGGAGTGGCAGATTCTCCACTGCATCCACAGACCTCCTGGCTCCTGCTGGCCCGGGTGGGAGGTTTCCCCCACCAGGAAATGGGCTGGGTTTGGCTCTCCCATATTCATCACTGGTTTGGCTCTGCTCCACCCACAACTCCCTGCTTTTGGGACCTCATGCCAACTATTCAGCAACAGGAATACCACCGGCAGAAGGGTGCATTCTGCCACGCTTTCTGCAGGTGCGGAGAGGGCCTCTGTGACAACAGGCACCCACCCGCTCCTCCCTGCCAAGAGAACCTGGAAGCGAGGCAATGCCCCTTTGCTAGCAGCACAGATCAGGATTTGCCTCTAAGAAAGCACAGGATTTCACTACAAGCGCCACTGATGTCAACAGATAGGACTCAGGTGTGCTGCATTATAGCTGAAGTGTATGAGCAGTGGTTATGTGCATAATATTTGCTTGACTGACCTGTTTGCTCATGTGGAAACTGGTGTGGTTTTGCCTTCTCTTAGTCAAAGGGTGGGGGAGCCTTCTCATATATGCTGCTTCAGAGAAGAGGCAGATTTTTATTTTATTTTAAATGAGGCATCCCTACCACAGTCAACCAATGCAACAACCATCAAAGCTAGACCTTAGGCGAACAGGGAACAGCTCCACTAACTTCAGTCTGACCTCTGTCAGATGTTAGCTGTCTGCCTTCCTGCTCACAACCACCCAGAGCATAGGAGCCAACTCCTTTGCCCCCCAATAAAATATTTGATGAGGCTGGGGTTCCCCGAAGTTGATGGGCATTGCCATGCAAATGGTGTGCGTGCACCGTGTCATGTGATCAGTTATGCAGGGTGGGGTTTACCTGGCCCTCCAATATTTTATTCAAGTAGGCAGCTTCTTCCTCCTTAGTCTCAATGCTGCTCTTCTAAAACTCATCAGGGAGAGACAGGACTCAGCTACATTAGTAAAAATAAAACTTTATAAATGTGTTATAACACTGTGACACCAGATGGTGCTGTAGAGCTGAAATTGGAACTCTACTCCATTATGAGCTTTAAAATGTCTCCCTCCAGAGCATTTTCAGAGCGTTTTTTTAAATAGCTGTGTAGATGCAGCCAAGGGGGACCAAAACCAGAATTAGTTGGCTCCACTTATCATTGGCTCTAGCTCCACCTCCTGTTAACCTCCTGCCTTTATGCCTTTCCAGTTCCACCGCTGTGTGAGAGTAACAGTGGGAGGGAAAGACTCAGTCTGAGAGCTCACTCCTTCTCCCAGACAAGCTCATATATAGCAAAGTCTGCCTCCGAACAGAAAAAAACCCCTGTAACTGTAAAACTCTGCTCTGTTAAACACATGTTTATGTTATGATATAAATAGCAGAAGTAAATGTACACGTTTATGTGCATAACAGAACACACTAATGAAACTCAAGCCTGCATGCAACCTAGGGTGAGTACAGATGGCCATTTACCAGAGGATAAATTACCGCTGCATGCACGCAACTCATCTATAAGGCACTGACGAATGGCGAGGAGAGGTTTTCCACACATCTGCAACCAGTCAGAAATCTGAGGAAGTCGGGGAGTGGTAAATTCTTCCCTCTGCTTGGCAGGACCTCACATATGACTGCATTACTAATACATAGTTACAGGCATATAGGCAGTAATTCCCATTCAGTAAAGGATGGCCAGGTCTTCTTTGTTAGCAGCTTCCTGTACAGTGGTACCTCTGGTTATGAACTTAATTTGTTCCAGAGGTCCATTCTTAACCTGGAACTGTTCTTAACCTGAGGTACCACTTTAGCTAATGGGGCCTTCTGCTGCCGCCGTGCCGCCACCACACAGTTTCTGTTCTCATACTGAGGTAAAGTTCTCAACCCAAGGTACTACTTCCGGGTCAGTGGAGTCTGCAACCCGAGGTGTTTGTAACCCGAGGTGTTTGTAACCTGAAGTGTTTGTAACCCAAGGTACCACTGTAATCAGAAACATCCCAGAATTCAAATTATCTCAATGACATAAGGTAAGTAAGTGTGACACAATCATACATTGGGGTTAATGTTTCATATTACACTATTGGACCGTTCTTTGCATTTCTGCTATTTTTAGGCCTTGTTCATTTGGTTTATTCTCTCGTTATCTCAAAAACATCACCACTGTTGGCAACAAACAGATACATGAAATGCAACCATGTACTGTCTAGTCTAGCCTTAAGACGGAGCACTAACCTGTTTGTCGCACAAAAGTGTAGTTTTACTTAATCTGAATTTTCCCCTGCTTATCCTCAAGATGCTGCTTTTAATCCAGATTGAGACACTTCCATCCAGAAGGGTGGTGTGATTACTTGATATGGGTTTGAAAAGTTTCCCTTTTATTAGGTTATCCACACCTTTTCCTCTCTAAGCGTTCCCCTGATGAATGAAGAAGGAAGATGTAATTGCAATCTTGGTATAAACCCACTCACAATGTCATTGTGAGCATGGGTACATTTCCATTGCTGGGACAACCTAGATCTGTTTTGGTCAGTTTTCAAATGGACACACTGTAGAGTAACACAGACTCAGTCTGCGATGAGCTTCATTTTCAGAATGAAACCATTTTCTCAAAGAGTGTTTTCAGGGACAAAAACTATGCAACACATCTGGATTGTGTATGGGCTATGTAGAAAAAAACAAGTATTCAGTCTCCACTGAATCTAGTACAAAACATTGTGTGTACACAGCCCAAGACCTTTTGCTGCGATAGACTAACACAGCCACATTTCTAGAAACCATGTTTTTCTGTCTTTCACCACATGATGGCACTGCAAGATTTAAGTTTTCTGCCCTAGTGTTGGAGTACACATTGCTGTCTGTGTTCATGTTTTCATGTAGTTAGTCCAAAAATTAAAAGCAGCATTGAAAAATATAGACTCAGGAGCTAGGTTTCAAATAGGTTATGGCTACAGTGTTCCCTGGCATGAAAGGAAACAGTGCTGTCTCAAAACTCATTCCTAAACATGAAGAGTCTGCATTTTCTTTAATATTTAGGCGAGTAATCTGCGTAAAAATCAGAGATAAAAGGATGTGAGGCTACATTCTGCTGAGGGTCAGTTCTCACATTACTTTGGATATTGTTTGATTGCTAAATTCTCAATTACAAACACCCTTACAAAGAAAGAGAAACAAATGACAACAGCAGAGCCTTTTCATTTTCCTAATTTTAAATACCCGAAGCTATAGATAACGTTCATTCCAAACATTGAGAAGATCTAATTTAAAATCAAACTCTTATAATAGTGGCCCTTTCCTTACCTACTCTAATTAGAACTAAATGTATAAACACCATCATTTATGCTTTATTTCACACTCTGGACATTGTGCAATTTCTCATTTATTTGCTACCTAAGTTTGAAATGTAATAATTAAAAGTGCAACCCTATAATGTCTACCCATAATTAAGTCCCTTTGAGCTCAATGGGGCTTGCTCCTAAGGGGGTGTAGGATTGCAGTGTAAGTTCCCCACCAATTTGTGTTTTTCAGCTGATGCCACATCCTGAAGGTACTATAGAATACAGTGGTACCTCGGGTTAAAAACTTAATTTGTTCCGGAGGTCTGTTCTTAACCTGAAACAGTTCTTAACCTGAAGCACCACTTTAGCTAATGGGGCCTCCCGCTGCCACTGCACCGCCGGAGCACGATTTCTGTTCTTATCCTGAAGCAAAGTTCTTAACCTGAAGCAATATTTCTGGGTTAGCGGAGTCTGTAACCTGAAGCGTATGTAACCCAAGGTACCACTGTAGGTTCAATACACAGGTTGGCTTTGCCGACATATTATGAACATACAATCGGGAAATATGCACAATGTGCTGTATCCAGAATCAGTTAAGCATGCTTGAATCCAGTGGTGTAATGTGGGTTGCTGGTACCCGGGGCACAGCAAGTATTGCACCCCCTGTCAGGACCAAGCAGTGGCAATGGTGGTGTGGAAGGGTCTTCCCAGCAGAGGGAAGCTGGGGATTGGACAGCGGCGGTAGCCATATATTTTACTACTATTTATTTCATGAAATTTTTACACGGCTTGATTGTTATTAAAAAAACCTCTTAAAGCGATGTATGCAACATCGGCAGCGAGAATCTTAATTGAGTAATTTTTGCAAAACAAAATATGGTGTAAAAGTATAAAATATAGAGAAAAGTAGGAAAAAGGAAATGAGAAAGAAACAGTTTACCAAATATGAAATTAGGCCTGCGTTGAGGACGAAGGAAGTCAATTAGAAAAGAATAAGAATTGAAATATGGATATACATTTATTATTTGCTTTGTATCTGTATCTGTATTTTTTTTAAAGTCTGTTCATTGTGTGTGTTATAATAATAAGCTAATAAAAAGCATATTAATAATATTCTACAATCTTCTGTGTGAGAAGCTATTGCTCCTTACCAAGAGAAAGAGTAGTGATTCAGCTGTTAACTTCCATGCCTTTCACAATGAAGGCAATCAAGAGTTCTCCGGCACCTTATAGCAAAGTACACTCAGGCAGCCTGGGGACATTTATTGCAGAAGAGAGAAATGTGTGGTTATCATATGAATCCCAAGGAAGATTGGCTCGATTCATCACAGTGAAGGAAAAGCAAGCTAATGAGAGATTAACATGCAGGCGGCAGTGTGGATATCAAGACAAGATGACTTTCCAGACAAGCTGAGTAAGAAATTACAGAAACAGCTTCCCACTTTGTCACCTTCTCATCACCAGCACCATCCGCAAAGTCATTTCTAATTGTCTCAGGCGGCACATGTTGCTTGTATGTGGAGCCCTTTCATGGCAGGCACAAGTCTCCCAGCAGTTTCCACTCGGAGCTACGCACAGTGAAAACAATGGAGTATACAATTAAAGGTCAACAGCGAAATCACCATCCCAACTCCTGATAGCCATGTTAAAATGGGAGGGCAGCTCTTCCATTACTGGCAAAGTCAGGAAACTTAAAATACACTTTAGCAGCTTTTAAAATGGCACTTTTGTGCTTCCTACAAGCTTCTGGGTGGTGGGGAAAGAGCATGCAATGAATGGAATAATGCTGCACTATCCAGGTGTTTGTGGGGTCCATGGGTAGGTCAGAAGGGATGAGTGCGATGCTAGTGATGCTCCCATGTGCAGCTGCAACCACCAGGCTATATCAGCTCTGATCCAGAGCCTGGTTATACATGCTTTGACTTCAGGAGAACCTAAGCAGGCACAGTTGTGTGCCATCGTCCAACTCATGCCATAGTCCAGGGGTCTGCAACCTTTAAGACAAAAAGAGCCACTTGGACCCGTTTCCGAAGAAAAAAAAACTGGGAGCCGCAAAACTCGTCATTATAAAAATAACTTTTTTGTCACTTTTTTATTATTTCTTTGTTTGACCCCTCAGAATTACTCCTCCTCATAGAAATAAACGTTAAATTAACAAGTTACCTTTTTTTTGGTGTGTGTTCTTCACTACCCTTCAAAACAGTGACCAGTGTACATGCCCCCTTTCAATGCAGTGACCAGCGTACATGCCCCTTACAATGTAGCGGGCGGGTGGGTGGGCGGGAAGGTGACGTTGGGACGGTGCGTGACTAATGCACGCACCGCCCCCATGTGACGTCACAGCCAGTACAGTGTCCGCCACAGTGGGGAGTGTAAGGGTGCACAATGCACTTCCTCCCCTCGCTAGTATCCGCCCCGGAGCCGCGGCAAAGGTGTAAAAGAGCCACATGCGGCTCCGGAGCCGTGGGTTGCAGACCCCTGCCATAGTCTAACCAGTGAAATGCTAAGTCCCATGAAAATTACCGTATTTTTCTGTGTATAAGACGCCCCCCATGTATAAGACGACTCTTATTTTTTGAGCCCAAAATTAAGAAATAAATATTTTCAACATTCTGTGTATAAGACAACCCCCTTTCAAACTTTAAACTCCCTTCTGAGGAAACATTTAATTGCCAACTGTAACATGCATAGCTCTTTGCTGGATTTTCACTAGTGGCTGCTCTCATGTACAGGGTTAGTTAGGATGGTTGTAGTTTTTTTACATACCTAAACTCAACCTTGCTAGTGCAGCCAATAAGTGCTAAGATTGGGATATACTAAACCAATTGCTAGCCTGATGTCACTAACCAATGAAGTTACTCCAGCACTGAAAATGTTTAGGATCTTGATATTAGGTTCCCTAACATGTTTTGATGAATAAAATGAACAAACTAAACTTCATAGCTGCAGTGCAAAAGCTTGTAAATGTACCTACAAAGTTAACAAGGGAGGGGAGAATTTCACCATTTAAAAATATGCTCTTAATTTAAATCTGATTTTATGAAATTTTGCAAAATTCTGATTGACTTAGAATTCTGTTTTGCATTACGGTCATACCTCGTGTTACGTCTGCTCCATGTTGCGGCTTTCAGGTTACGAACACGGCAAACCCAGAAGTGTTTACTTCTGGCTTCGCCATGTGCACACATGCAGAAGCGATCTGTGAGCTTCCCACATGCGCAGCAGCGGCGCTCTACTTATGGACTTTTCGGGGTGCAAATAGCACCCAGAAACGGATTGCGTTCGTAAGTAGAGGTGCCACTGTATAGAGTTTCTTACAGTGCATCAGCAACCACCAGTTCCTTACTGAGACAGTGTCCAAGTTCAAATGGTCATTTGGAATGATTTATGACTGAGAACAAACCTGCATAAGCCCTGTGTTCACACACACAACTTTGCCTCCTTTGCTCATGAGAGGAGAGGGGAGAAAACCTTTGCTTTCACTCCAGAATACACCATGGTTTCTTGTTACGTACAAACTCGGGGCACTTTGTTTTGTTCTAATCACAGTTAGTTAAAACCAGCAAGGATCAACTCACTGTAAAAAGCGAGTAAACAAAGCACAACTGTTGCACCATAAATGCCTAGTGTGGAAGCAGCCTTAGCATTGATACACAAATCCTCTTTTAAACCATACAAGGGCTGATCCACACTTACATTTCCTTTGCTCTTTCCAGGCACGGCCTGTGCTTTAAAGCTCCATGTCCAACACCCTTGTTTCCCTCAGGAGCTTTCTCCACAAAAACCCACTCTTTAAAACATACAGCGTATGGCAATTCACTTGAAACTCAACTTGACATTTGCTCTGATTGAGTGCTAAAGAGCAGGTTTTCATGGGAAAAACTTTTTTTTGGGGGGGGGGAACAAAACCATGGGTGGACGCAGAACTTTTAAGTATGGACCTGTGCTTGGAAAGGTAAGTGTGGATAAGCCCCAAGTTGGTGACCATCACTGCTTCTTAGGAGATCAAATTCCATGCACTGGGTGAAGTAGTTCCTTTTGCCTGTCCCGAATCTTTCAACATTCAGTTTCATTAGATATCCACAATCTCTGGTATTATTGGAGAAGGAGGGGGAAATATCTCAATCCTTTCTCCACAGCCATGTATCACTTTTTTTTACACCTTTATCATGTCCCTGCTTACTCACCTTTTATGTAAATGAAAAAGCCCCAAATGTTATAAGTGAAAAACTGTTGACTAAAGTCTATTGGAACTGACAACAGTTCATTGGAACTGAAAAAGTTGTCTAAAGTGTCTTAAATAATCTTCAACATAGATTTTTTAAAATGTACATTGTTCGTCTGGTTTATTGTGAACTTTTTGAACTTTTAGTTTTTCTTCTTCAGGATTGTTTGGAAAGCAAGGAAATGCTTTGATTTCTTCACAATCTAACTTTTACCTTTGGTCATCAGTCGCCTGTTCCCATGACCTATTATACTGTATTTCTTTTCCCTTGACAATCCACTAATAGCTTCATTCCCTTCCCCTATCATTGGCTCATCTTTCTTCCTACGTACAGGTATAAGTCAGCACCAATGTGCATATCTTCCTTGTCTTCCCCCAAGATCTGATTTTTTTTTTTAACATCACCATTAACTTTCAAACATACCTGTGGAGAAAAGTAAATGATCGTTTAGTTGTCATTTGTTCTAGGTTTAGAAGCTAACTGGAAATCCATTACATCCCTGTATAGATTTTTATAGTTTAGTTTCATTTGTGTTATAAATGAATGCCTAACTGTACTTGGCACTGCATATATTGGCTAGTGAATAGACCTTCCACAATAAATGCCTGAAAGTTTAATACCATAGTTACTGGGCTGGATTGCAGCTGAAATCTATTGTTTATGTCAAGTGTGGTTCCTTTCAAAGTAACTAACCAGGTGTCCAATGTCATGGCAGCAGTTATACATTGCATACTATTGTTGACCTACTTACAAAAATCCGCATGTGTTGGGAAGGATCCAGTAGTTTCTTGTATTTATTGTGGTCCTACATGTGAACCTTCAGCTCAGTCATGCTTACTCTATATCAGCCGTGGGGAAGCTTCCAGATGTTGCTGGATTTCAGCTCCCATCAGCCATGAACATTCTCCATGTAGACTTACAACATCTGGAGGACCACGTGCTCCCCATCGCTGTTCCGTACGTCAGGAATAAGGAACCAGGTAACACCCAGATGTGTTGGACTCCAACTCCCAGCAGCCTCGGACAGCATTGTCAATGGTCAGGAATGGAGGGAACTGTAGTTCAATACCACCTGAAAGTTCAGTTTATCCATCCTTGTTATACATGAAGACCCTTCAGGGGAGGCCAGTATTGCTCTGCATTGTCATGTTTTCTCCTTGCTAATCTGCTGCTGCCTTCCTTGCACTACATTACAGCTACCACTGGGTCCCACATTGATGTATTTGGTGACACATGCCTCCCCAAACCCCTGATATCAAACAAACACTCAGTAGAAGCAGAAGTAGTGCTCTGTATCAGTGTAACTCGGGTTAAGTGCTTAATTCGTTTCAGAGGTCCGTTCTTAACCTGAAACTGTTCTTAACCTGAAGCACCACCTTAGCTAATGGGGCCTCCTGCTGCCGCCGCGCTGCCGGAGCACGATTTCTGTTCTCATCCTGAAGCAAAGTTCTTAACCTGAGGTACTATTTCTGGGTTGTGGAGTCTGCAACCTGAAGAGTATGTAACCCGAGGTACTACTGTATAGAGAAGAGTGTGCTTCAGGGACAAACCACCTGTGACTGAAACTTCTATATTTTTATGCTACATTTTATGCTACATTTTATGCTATATTTTTAAGCAACTAAAAGCGGGATTAGGTTCAGAGATGCAAAGTCAGAGGGTGACAGCCTCTTCCTCCTTTTGCCTCACATATGTACAGGATGGAAGCATGCCTAACCTCTCCTAAGCAAGGGCTGTCATACCTCCAGAATAGCTGGGATTCGTCCATCAAAATTGGCGTCTGGGCGGAATCTTCGGAAATCGGTTAAAATGTCTAGGAAAACCTATATCAGAAGTGTTGATTTTTCAGCTAACCCCCCCCCCCCATAAGAAACCTCTTCATTTTGGGAGGAGTTTTTTGCAAGAAAAGCTTAACAATTTTGCCACTCCCCCCCCCACCCAAAAAGCTCAACAGGTGTCCGGATTTTCACTTTTCAAAATAAGGCAACCCTACCTAAGGCAGGTGATTCCCCCCCTGCAAATCCTCCCTCCTGTTTTCCTCCTTCCAGACAGGCTTGTTTCTGGTTTTGGATTCCAGTTGGGGGAAAATGTGTTTAAAATTGCTCAGGGGAGATGCATGCAAGGTGAATTTGTTTGTTGCAGAAAGAATTAAGCAGATTCTTCCTTCTTGCTAATTCTGGCTTGAAAACTGCATCTTGAAACTCCAGGTCAGAGTAAAGAGGCAAAAATTAGGTTTGCAAACGACACATCCCCTTTATAATACCTAATAATAAGGAGTGGAAAGTATTTAAAAAGAAAAAAAAAGAAAAAGTAAGAAGAGAAAATGTGAGCTAATCAGATTTCTGTTGAAGCTACCAAATTCTCCAGGAGATATCTGTGCTCACAGATATTTAACCCATAAATATAGGCATTTCTAGACTCCAATAGTATTCATTCCAAAAAATACCCGAGCAATCAAAATGTCAAATTGCACAGTTTAAGGTAAGAAGGCCGTGTTTTTTCCATTTAGCAGAATGTGTTTAAAACCTTTGTCTCTTTGGGCCATCATTATATTCTGATACTGCCTGCATCAGCATAGCCAAGAACCAGTCAACCATAAAATGTTTCCTGTGTGGCGTAAGATGCATATATTCACATTAAGTGAATGAATGAGGAAATTTCTGCTGTCTTACAAATGTCTGGATGAGAAACACTGTCGTGAGTTCTGTGCTAGATCTAGTAAACAGGCAGCAGGTTTTTTTAAGCAACCAAGATTAAATGCCCAATCATGCCTGGTTTACTCAACTCTTTACTCCAATGGGTAATTCCACATTTACTAACAAAGGAGAGATTATTTACAAGGACAGGTACAGAATCAGGACTTATATATCAAGTAAATTGCAACAGCTCAATTCCTGTACCCTGTAACATGTTGTTAATGACTCTTCAAAAGCCAGGGAACTTAAGTATGACCAAGGAGACACATGGTTGCAGCTGGTGAGCACAAGGCCAGAACTTAGAAGTGATTACATTGAAATCAATGGGATTCAAGCAGTGGCGTAGCATGGAGGGGGGGGGGACAGAGGAGATGTTGCCCCTGGTGCATTTTTTTTTGGGGGGGCCCCACAAACTTTCAAAAGAAAAACCGCTTTGAGAGTTTTTTTTAAATAACAATCAAGCAGTGTAAAAATTTCATGAAATAAATAGTAGTAAAATATATGGCCGCTGCCGCTGTCCAATCCCCAGCTTCCCTCTGCTGGGAAGACCCTTCCACACCACCATCGCCACTGCTTGGTCCTGACAGGGGGTGCAATACTTGCTGTGCCCCGGGTACCAGCAACCCACATTACACCACTGGATTCAAGCACGCTTAACTGATTCTGGATACAGCACATTGTGCATATTTCCCGATCGTATGCTCCTAATATGTCAGCAAAGCCAACCTGTTTATTGAATCTATATCTTCATGACAATATTTATTATGGGCTGTCAATAATGTTCCTTTCAGAAAATTCTATCTAAATAAAAAAATCCCAAACCAGCACATGATGATAGTGAAAACGTAATCCCCATGGTACTTAGAATCATAAAACTGTAGAGTCGGAAGGGACCACGAGGTTCATCTAGTCCAACCCTCTAATCCCCTTCCTTTGATATTAAAAATACAACAGTTAAACAACTAACAAGTTGCAGCCTTTTCATAACACCCAAAAGCAGCTGCCTGAGGTGGATGTCTAACAGTAGGGCTGGCTCTCTCTGCACACATAGAACTGTCTGTAGAAATGCACCCACAGAACATTGAAGCAAATGGAAAGCTTACTATTAGTGTTGGCCAACTCATGGATTTATGGACTGGACAGATTATTTGAATTGGTAGTGTTTGGCTATAATTTTATTACAGATGTATGACATCTCCAACCCATACTGGAACTCTGGGTTGCATGGCTTTGGGGGGACTACTGTATGCTCTATTTACCCGTGGTTGCGGCCACTGGAATAATTCCTGCATCTGCTAGCATAATTAGAATCAGAACTGAGAATTTGTAGTCTTGAACTTTCCAAAATTAATACAAATTAATTAGGAAAACCCCCCTCAGCCAGGCTTTCTTGAATTGATATGTAGAGGGTTGCACTGTAAAAAACAGAAAGCCGAGGTTCTTGTGAGACTAACCAGCATCAGAGGGTGATATCTATTTGTACTAGAAATTCAGAATATGCAGCCAAAGAACAAACTGCGTTTAACTGAGGTGATTTCCACTCTCTTCCCAAGGAAAAGCAGCCTTGGGAGAGAAACTGAGACGTAATCCCACCTATACCTGAGCAACCTTAATGCATGGAATTTGAGGGTTTCCTATTCATCTTTCACTATATACCAGAAATTTTACCACAAATTATAATCTCAGTGGAGGAGTTTCTCTCTCTCTCTCTCTCTCTCTCTCTCTCTCTCTCTCTCCACATTTCTAGCCTGCAAATATTGGGAGCTAAATTAAGCAGAGAAACTAGTCATACACCTTGTATTCTGGAAATATTGCTTTGTCAGCACGAGTGTGATGCCCAGGAAATGTGTCCTTCTTGATCAGAACAAGAAGTCTGTCTCCAGTGACTAATGGGAGTGGTTGGTCATGGTCCTTGAGCCCTTGCTTTCTGTCCATGAGTCTTCCTTCTGAAAGAACATATGGCAGGATGTATTCCGCATTCACGCATGTTATCCTTAAAAATATGGGAAGGAAAGGGCTTTCTAAATTTAAAAAGGGGAAGTTTGGTTCAGCTGTGCTTCTTTTCGCCCCTTTTGAAATGTACCATTTCCTCCTTAAAAGCATCGTCTGATACATGTATTTGTAAAGAGGTGAAGAACACACTCCGCCAAGGAAAGCCCCTGCTTGTGGCTTGGAAATTACACTAAACTATTTCAAAACCTGCAGTTGAGGCATCAACAAAAAGGAGCTAGGCAGAAACATTTTGCAGTAAATTTCAATTTCAATTGCAATAAAATAAAATAAAAAACCAAATCCTGGTTATTGAATGGATTCTGCCCAATTTCCAGGCTCAGTTCCAAATCCCAGTGAGCCTTACATGGTTTAGAACCTTGTTCTCAGGCGAATTGACTCTTCCCAGGCCCTGACATCATCAGCCGAGGACTTCCTTGGAGTTTCCCCTCAGTCCAAGCTAGGGAGGGAGGCCACAGGTAGAGGTTTTGGAATGGTTTTGGAATGCCTTACCTAGAGTGGCTTACCTGACCGAATTGTGTTTTGGGCAGCAGGCAAAAAACAAAAACAAACAGGTCTTCAAATCTGCCTGCAAATCACTTCAGAATTTGAACATTCAAATCATTGCTTTCATTCGTTATATGTTTTAGTTCTATGAAGCAGATTTTGTGGCTCTTTTCATTGTGGTTTTTTTTGTTTATGACCAGATCTCTTTTAATTTCTGTTCTATAAAGTGTTGCTGTGCTTTACAGTGTGGCTGTTATTTTCTATGGCGGTAGTCAACTCGGTTTTACTCATAGTAAAACTATAGAAATTAATGGATTTAACTTAGTCATGTTCATCACTTTCAGAGGGTCTACTTTGAGTAAGACTTAGTTGAATATTGCACATAGTGTGCAGATATTCGACTCTAGCTTGGATCTACACTGTAAAAATGCTACTAAAGGCTATAAAAACGTTCTCAATGGAATTTGTCATTGCCAACAGATTGCTGCTCTGCAGTGCCCTCTGGTGTCACATTTTTATAATGCTTTTTAAATGTTATAACCGACCAGTGTAGATTTGCCCTCTGTGTTCTATTGGATTTTCATGATACTAAATTATTTTAATTGTTTGGTCCCCAGAAAACTTTTGTTAAGGGACAACTAAAACATTTATTTAATTTCATTATTATTTTAAAACATTCCCTAATTGCCTTTCCACAACAGATTCCAGGAACAAGTACAAAAAGGTGAATAAAATCAATTCATACAACATAACCATACAATTCAATCCATCTCACCTCACCATACAATTCAATGCCATCTCACCTCACTTAGAGCATTGGGTGGCTGAAGTATCAGAATGGTGTCTGGTTCAACATGGAGAGCACTAAAGAACAAATCTAATCAATGTTGCTCAGTGAGAAATGTTCTCATTAAAGTACATTTGTCCTTAGAGACAATCACTGAATGTTTATCCCTGCATTTGATGCATGGAAAAATAGAACCTAGTGCTTGGGGAACATACAGACCCAGTAAATAATTTACAGATTCTGTGTGGGTACAAATAATGGACAGAGGAGCAAGTGGCTGAATCAAGGAATGGTAGTTCTCAATCTGCTAAGTGGGGTCACTAGGCTGTTGAATTGAATTTTATTATTACGGTCACAGACCAGTTCCGCTGTTGACATTGCATCCAATGAGCTAAGTCAGTATTCTCCCAACCTGGTGTCCAACGGACATTGTGGTCTCCAACTCCCATCATCCTTGACCATTGGTCATGGGATGATGGGCGTTGGAGTCTGACAACATCAGGAGGCTGGGGGAGGCTGAACTAAGCCTCACAGGAACCTTATGATGAGTCCCAAACCTCCTTAACAAAGGAATAAGGGGCTCACAAGACTGCTGTACAGTAGTGAGTAGACTTGAGGCAGCGTCTTTCTGGGCTAAAGACACCTGACTTTATTTGGCATACAGAAAGAAGACAGTTCTTCAACAGCAGAAATATGAGCATATGAAGTTGCCTTACGCAATCAGACCATTAATCCATCTAGTTCAGCGCTGTCAATCACTGCCCTACTAGTGAGCTATAGCCCCTTCACAGAACAAAATTATTTATTTTGAAAAAAGATGGATTATGCTATATGAACCAAGAAAGGTGATGAGAATAAAATGACAGAAATTCCCATTGCAGTGAAGAAAATTAAAATAGTAACTTGTAATTAATCCAAGCTACAGTTCTTCTGAGCTTCTTCAGCTTATCTTGAGAATTGTGGACGCATATCTCGGACAGGGTCTCTTGGTTTTTTTTTCAGGTGATGGGGCGAAATTGAATCTATCAATTTAAGCTTCTCTCAGTTACTCAGCTTTCCAATACTGGTTTGCCATGTTCATGTATCAGTTCGTGAATTATTTGGTTTTTAAAACATCTGTACAAAAATGCACACAAATATTTCCACACAATTTTTTTTATTTCGCAACATTTATCTTCCACTTGATTGCAATAAACCTCAAAGTGGTTTGCAAAAAGAATAAAACAATAAAATGATCACTAAAAGCAGTTAAAGACAAGTATTAAAAACATTTTTAAAAAGTAATATACAAATTGGCAATAAGCTAAAACCAGATTGAAACACACAACAGCTTCTACATGTCTGGGTACCTAAACAAAAATGTCTTTAAAGGTAAAGGTAAAGGTACCCCTGCCTGTACGGGCCAGTCTTGACAGACTCTAGGGTTGTGCGCCCATCTCACTCAAAGAGGCCAAGGGCCAGCGCTGTCCGAAGACACTTCCGGGTCACGTGGCCAGCGTGACATCGCTGCTCTGGCGAGCCAGAGCCGCACACGGAAACGCCGTTTACCTTCCCGCTAGTAAGCGGTACCTATTTATCTACTTGCACCCAGGGGTGCTTTCGAACTGCTAGGTTGGCAGGCGCTGGGACTGAACAGCGGGAGCGCACCCTGCCGCGGGGATTCGAACCGCCGACCTTTCGATCGGCAAGCCCTAGGCACTGAGGCTTTAACCCACAGCGCCACCCGCATTCCCAAAAATGTCTTTAGCAGGTGCCAAAAAGAGTTCAATGAATGTGTCTGTCTGATGTCAATCCGCAGGGAGTTCCAAAGTGTAGGTTCTGCCACACTAAAATATCAACTTCCTACACGTGCAGAATGAGTACTATGTGGCACCTGTAACAGTGCCAGTTCCACAGACTGATGTAGTTGAGTGGGCATATATGAAGTAGGGCATTCTTGCAAGCAAACTGTTCCTAAGATGTTAATTCTGCCCAATATTCACATTTTTTTTGGCCAGGATAATGCACCCCCCAATTGTTCTCCCTGGTATACAGATTTATGTGTATACTTCCTCTAATATATTCATTTTTGTATAGGAATTTTTTTTTTGGGGGGGGGAGGTTGGATACCTGTATTGCAACAATTCAAAGAAGACTGAAGCGGGAGTTAGTTGTGTTTACCTTGAAATGGAAGTGGAATGTATTTCTCTAACACCCCTATTTTCTCTCACCCTTGCTACCCTCCCCCCCCCAAAGAAAACCCTGAAAGGATTTGCTTAAGTTTACAAATCGGCAGTTCTCAAAACATTAGGGAAACTGTGATGGCCTGGGATTCCGATTCGGAGGATGAAACAGAGGAATCCCGGCCTGCACAGGAGTCCCCGCCTCCAGGGCCGGCTGAACTGGGGCCAGGCCTAGATGCTGAAGAGCCTGCACCTGTGGCAGTGCATCAGGAGCTGGCCCCAGGTGAAGCCCTTCTGGCCCCAGAGAGGCTTGACGACTCAGTGGCCACAGGTGAGCCTCCTCCAGGGCCCAGTAACCCTTCGGCCTCTCCTGATCTGCAGAGGTTTAGAGCAGAGAGGCGAAGGGAACTGGTTGCCCCCAGGAGGAGTGCTCGCCTTAAGGCCAGAGGAGGCGGGGCTCCTGGGGGCCGGGACCGCCCCTGGCCTTAGAAGAGGATAAAAGCCCAGTCAGCCCGGCCCCAGGTGGCGGGAGCAACGTCGTTGTTGGCTTCGGACCTTCCTGCGTTCTTGATCCCTGCTCGGCCTCCTGTTCCTGACTATCCGGTACTCCTGTTCCCTGCTCGGCCTCCTGTTCCCGACCATCCGGTGTTCCTGTTCCCTGCACAGCCTCCTGTTCCAGCGTTCCTGTTCACCGCCCGGCACTCTGCCTCGGACCTTGCCCCTCTTCGTGTGGACTTTGCTACACCCAAGGTACCTTACCCCCGGGACCAGCACAGTTTGCTCCCGCCACCTCCCGCACTCCCCCTTCGTCGGGGTGCGTTCGGGAAGAGCCAGAGGCCATGGCTGAACAGGCGGCTGCACTGGTGGCTTTGGCCCAGGAGAACCAGGCCTTGTCTCACACCGTGCAGCAGCTCAGTGACGCGGTTGAGGCACTTCAGCAACGCTTGGAAGCCCTACCGGCTTCTGGGGCCGACGCCCCGGCTCCGGGCAAGTACCCAGTGGCTTTGCCTGAGAAATTTGATGGAGCCCCGGCCAGCTTTCCCATGTTCCTGGCCCAGGCCAAACTGTATATTCAGGGGCGAGCCCGGAACTTTCCTGACGACCGTACCAAGGTGCACTTTTTGATTAGCTTGTTAAAGGACCAGGCGGCCAAGTGGGCGTTGCCGCTACTCAGGCAAGACTCCCCCTTGCTGGCAGACTATACGGGGTTTTGCAATCGTTTGGAGGCCGCGTTCGGCAACCCCCAGAAAGAGAGTCAAGCCAACCGGGCGATTCGGCATTTGAAACAGGGCAAGTCCACGGTGGCCACATATACCACGGAGTTCCGGCTGTTGGCACAGGACTTGACCTGGAATGACTCGGCACTGCGGGACCAGTATCTCGAAGGGCTTTCGGACGAGGTACTGGACCAGTTGGCCACAATGGAACGCCCCACCACGCTGGACACTCTCATTCAACGGAGTCTACAAATAGGCGACCGGTTGGAGGATCGTCGTCAGGCCCGGGGTCGCCGACACTTCCAGTTCACGGCACCAGTTTTTTCCGGCAGCCCCACGGTCACAACTGATTTAACGGAGGAGCCTATGCAGCTCGGGGCAGTGCGGCCACGCCTTTCCCCCGCAGAGAAGGCGCGGCGTCGGGATGGAAATCTCTGTCTTTACTGTGGCGGAAGTGGACACTTCGCTCGGTCCTGCCCTGAGAAATGCCAGCCGCAGGGAAACCGCCAACCCCAGTAGCTGATGGCCCTAGCTACCGGGGGTCCCAAACCGTACAGAATGGGCCCGCACCAATGGACTTGCAACATCTTATGGTTTCGGTACGTTTATACCCTCCAGGTGGGCCCTGGATCCTCACCCATGCTTTGGTAGATTCAGGGGCAACCCGCTCCTATATGGACGCTGCGTTTGCCGCCCATCATCAGGTGCCACTTCGGAACAAGCCAGTACCGGTCCAGGTGGAAGCGATTGACGGACGACTTCTGCGTTCAGGTGCCGTTACTCAGGAGACCCAGCCTCTGGTCCTGTGTCTCCAGCAGCACCGGGAGTTGCGAACTTTGGACATTGCCTCTATGCCCCGCTTCCCCCTGGTGCTCGGGATGGACTGGCTGGAGGCCCACAACGTTCAGATTGACTGGGTCAAACGGACCGTGCACTTCCCAGACCCATGTTCCCATGCTCAATCCGGAACGCTGGCGGCCGCGCCCTCAGAGGAGGCAGCACCCACGCTCCCAGCCGTGTACCAGGACTACCAGGACGTGTTCGAGGAACGGGGGGCAGACCAGCTGCCGCCGCATCGGCCTTTTGACTGCGGCATAGACCTCCAACCCGGAGCGCCTTTACCAGTGAGTCGCTTATATTCCCTAACAGAGCCAGAGCGCGAGGCTTTGCAGGACTTCTTGCGCAAGAACCTGGAGCGTGGGTTCATTAGGCCTTCCACCTCGCCCACCGCGGCGCCGGTGCTTTTTGTTAAGAAGAAATGTGGGGAACTCCGCCCTTGCCATGATTACCGAGCCCTGAACAAAATTACCGTCCCAGACCGGTACCCCTTGCCCCTTATCTCGGAGCTGCTGGAGCGGGTGCAAGGGGCACAGGTGTTCACCAAGCTGGACCTCCGGGGGGCCTACAACTTGATTCGGATCCGAGCCGGGGATGAGTGGAAGACAGCGTTTGGGACCCGGTACGGGCAGTTCGAATATTTGGTTATGCCTTTCGGTTTGTGCAACGCGCCTGCTGTGTTTCAACGCTACATCAACCACGTGTTTCAGGACCTGTTAGACAAGTACGTGGTGGTGTATTTGGATGACATACTGATTTACTCCCGTGACCCGGCTCGCCATGAGGGACATGTCCGGACCGTGCTGCAGCGCTTGCGTGAGCACCGTTTGTACGCAAAGCTCAGCAAGTGCGAGTTCCATCAGCGGACTGTGGACTTCCTTGGTCACCGGCTCTCTCCAGATGGGGTGCAAATGGACCCGGGGAAGGTGACAGCGGTTCAAGAATGGGCGGCACCCCGGAACCGCAAGGACCTACAGCGTTTCCTGGGGTTCGCCAATTACTACCGGACCTTCATCGCTGATTATGCTCATCGCACCACCCCGTTGACCCGGCTACTGCGCCCAAAGACGCCGTTTTCCTGGGACAAGGAGGCAGAGGAGGCGTTTCAGGGGTTGAAGGCCTGTTTCCAGAGGGCACCAATCTTACAACATCCTGACCCCTCTCGACCCTTTGTGGTGGAGACCGACGCTTCCAGTACGGCTCTCGGTGCCGTCTTGTCTCAACAGATTGGTCCTGAAGCGCCACTCTTACCCTGTGCCTTCTATTCCCGCCAGCTCCTACCAGCGGAGCGTAACTATACTGTGTGGGAGCGGGAACTACTGGCCATCAAGGTAGCCTTTGAGGTCTGGCGCCACCATCTTGAGGGGGCACGACATCCGGTGGAGGTGAGAACCGACCACCGGAACCTGGAGTACCTCCAGACCACCCGCAAGCTGAACCAAAGACAGATCCGGTGGGCGTTGTTCTTTTCCCGGTTCCAGTTCCGGATCCGCTACATCCCTAGCTCTCAGAATCAGAAGGCGGATGCCCTGTCCCGGAAACCTGACGACAACGCAGACACGGTACAGCAAGCAGAACCCACCACGATCCTACCTCCGGCTGCATTCCTGGCCACCCAGGAGGCGCAGCCACTGCAGGTTCGGGTGCGGGAACAGCAGCGGGTCGACGCTTGGGCCCAGGAACGACTCCGGGAGCTGGCTGAAGGGTCCAGCCCACAGTATCCGGGGCTGGTCCTGCATCAGGGCCTTCTGCTGCACCACGGTCGTTTGTACATCCCGCCAGGGCCACTACGGCTGGAGGTTCTCCGGATGGCCCATGATGCCCCAGCAGCGGGGCACTTTGGACGGTATCGGACCACCCATCTGGTCAGTCGAGAGTTTTGGTGGCCCCGCCTGAAGGCTGACGTGGCTCGCTACGTTGCTGGTTGTGATGTCTGCCGGCGCGCCAAGGGACCTACCGGGCGACCCCCCGGCCTACTTCAGCCATTGCCAGTTCCACCGCACCCTTGGCACACGGTTTCGTTGGACTTTGTAGTGGACTTACCCTCGTCTCGTGGCTGTACCTGCCTTCTGGTTTTCTCCGACCATTTCACCAAGATGGTGCACTGCGCTCCCTGTCCATCTGTACCCACAGCCAAGGAAACTGCTCAGCTGTACCTTCAGCATGTCTTCCGCCTGCATGGCCTACCTGAGCGCGTGGTGTCCGACCGGGGCGTTCAGTTCACATCCCGGTTCTGGCAAGCACTACACCGGACCCTCGGGACGGAGGTCTGCCTCTCGTCAGCCTACCACCCACAGACCGATGGCCAGACGGAACGGGCGAACGCGGTGCTGGAGCAGTACCTCCGGTGTTACTGCAGCTACCAGCAGGATGACTGGGTCGACCACCTGGCATTGGCGGAGTTCGCCTACAATAACGCGGTGAATGCGTCCACCCAGCAGACCCCGTTCCAGGCCAGTTATGGTTATCATCCACGGCTGTTTCCAGAGGTGCTGCCGACATCCGCAGTCCCGGCGGTGACGGAGTGGCTTCAAGAGCTCCAGTCCCAGCAACAGCTTTTGGTGGAGCAACTGCACCAGGCCAAGGAAGCGTACAAGGCCCAGGCCGACCGCCACCGCCAGGTGGGGCCGGAACTTCGCGTCGGTGACCTGGTTTGGCTCTCCACTCGCCACCTCCACCCCTCTCGACCTTCGCGGAAGTTGGACGCCCGCTTCACCGGCCCGTTCCCTATCGTAGACCAAGTCTCTCCTGTGGCATTTCGTCTCCGGTTACCCGCAACCCTGAAGGTTCACCCGGTCTTCCACAGGTCCCTTTTGAGTCCGGTGGCCCCACCCGACGAGTTCCACCCGAACCGTCCCCGACCGCAGCCAGTGTTGGTTCGGGGAGAGCCTGAGTACGAGGTGGAACGCATCCTGGACTCCCGATACCGCAGGGGGAAGCTGCAGTATCTCATTGACTGGAAGGGGTACGGACCGGAGGACCGTTCCTGGGAACCAGCGGCCAACGTCCACGCACCTGCCTGCCTCCGAGAGTTCCATGCGACGTACCCCGGCAAGCCGGGTCCGGACCCTCGGTTGAGGGGGGGGCCTGGGAGGGGGGATGGTGTGATGGCCTGGGATTCCGATTCGGAGGATGAAACAGAGGAATCCCGGCCTGCACAGGAGTCCCCGCCTCCAGGGCCGGCTGAACTGGGGCCAGGCCTAGATGCTGAAGAGCCTGCACCTGTGGCAGTGCATCAGGAGCTGGCCCCAGGTGAAGCCCTTCTGGCCCCAGAGAGGCTTGACGACTCAGTGGCCACAGGTGAGCCTCCTCCAGGGCCCAGTAACCCTTCGGCCTCTCCTGATCTGCAGAGGTTTAGAGCAGAGAGGCGAAGGGAACTGGTTGCCCCCAGGAGGAGTGCTCGCCTTAAGGCCAGAGGAGGCGGGGCTCCTGGGGGCCGGGACCGCCCCTGGCCTTAGAAGAGGATAAAAGCCCAGTCAGCCCGGCCCCAGGTGGCGGGAGCAACGTCGTTGTTGGCTTCGGACCTTCCTGCGTTCTTGATCCCTGCTCGGCCTCCTGTTCCTGACTATCCGGTACTCCTGTTCCCTGCTCGGCCTCCTGTTCCCGACCATCCGGTGTTCCTGTTCCCTGCACAGCCTCCTGTTCCAGCGTTCCTGTTCACCGCCCGGCACTCTGCCTCGGACCTTGCCCCTCTTCGTGTGGACTTTGCTACACCCAAGGTACCTTACCCCCGGGACCAGCACAGAAACAGACTGTTTGCTAAACTTAAAAGGCCCTGTGCTATTATTGTGCAGATTGTTTGCATTTGAGGAAATTATATTCACACTAGTACAAAGGAAGTTTATTTGCAATTTTATGTTCTTTTTAATAAAACTTGCAATTATCTATAAAAACTGTGTGTTCCTTCTGCCTGCCCTACAATACCCCTCTCCCTCTTTAAAAACACAGGGCGTGCAATTTAAGAGCTGGCAACAACACTCAATGCCTCTCCATCAGCATGTCCCTCCAGCAGACAGCCGGATCACCATAAATATGACGAGTCCAGCTTACAGGAGCCTGATTCTGTATTCCCTGTGTTCTTCAGGTATTGATCAGTTTCAGATTTTCCACATTACATATAATGAGTCTTAAAAGACTACCCAGGGGAGACACTGCATTCAGAGTTCACAGCACACACTAAATGGGGGGCAAGGTGTGCTAGGATGAGCGGGTTAGGATCCGGCAGATCTCTGGGAAGTTATTGGCACAGCTGAGCTGTGCCAGCTTAACTCCCTCATTCTTGGCTCAGCCAAGACCCATCTGGTGGAGCTGAGCTCAGTGGATCTTAAGCTGGCATGTAATACCCCTCAGCTGTCCAGGTAAAACCAGGGCATCCCATTTTTTTTCTTGTGAGAGCACGGCAGCTGTTTGGGGCACCGTGATCTCGGGCCATAATTTTGCCCCCTCCCCAAATGATTTTTTTGGGGCAGCGATCTCATGCAGTGGCCCAAAATGAGCATTTTAGGGCACCATGCCTTCAAAAGAGCTTTGTCGGAGCTGCAATCTCACACATGTCATGTGACTTGCACGGCAGTGCGGCCCAGTTTTGGGCCGCATCATGTCGGAGGGTTTGGCACATGATCTGAAAAAGGGGTGCTCTAGGAACATTGGGGCAGGATCAGAAAAGGGAACACTTAGGTTGGATTTTAAGCCTGTTCTCGGTCATTGGATCTGGCAGCCCGGTGTAAACTAAGCTGGGGAGAAGAATGCTGTAACTCAAACACTGTTTTGGGGAGCAACCTTATACACAAAATGCTAGTGA
The DNA here is from genome assembly GCF_965153285.1 of Podarcis tiliguerta. Taxonomy (NCBI): domain Eukaryota; kingdom Metazoa; phylum Chordata; class Lepidosauria; order Squamata; family Lacertidae; genus Podarcis; species Podarcis tiliguerta. The sequence continues at coordinate 55,689,028 of NC_139540.1, read as the reverse complement.
AAAGCTAATAATAATAATAATAATAATAATAATAATAATAATAATAATATATTTATACCCCACCCATCTGGCTGGGTTCCCCCAGCCACTCTGGGTGGCTCCCAACAGGATATTAAAAACACGATAAAACATCAAACATTAAAAACTTCCCTAAACACGGCTGTCTTCAGATGTCTTCTAAAAGTCAGATACAGTGGTACCTCGGGTTAAGAACTTAATTCGTTCTGGAGGTCCGTTCTTAACCTGAAACTGTTCTTAACCTGAGACACCACTTTAGCTAATGCTGCTGCTGCATGATTTCTGTTCTCATCCTGAAGCAAAGTTCTTACCTGAGGTACTATTTCTGAGTTAGTGGAGTCTGTAACCGGAAGCGTATGTAACCTGAAGCATCTGTAACCTGAGGTACCACTGTAGTTGTTTATTTCCTTAACATCTGCTGGGAGGGCGTTCCACAGGGCAGGCGCTACTACCGAGAAGACCCTCTGCCTGGTTCCCTGCAACCTCACTTCACGCAGTGAGGGAACCTCAGCACTGGACCTCAGTGTCTGGGCTGAACGATGGGGGTGGAGACACTCCTTCAGGTATACTGGGCTGAGGCTGTTTAGGGCTTTAAAGGTCAGCACCAACACTTTGAGTTGTGCTCGGAAACATAGTGGGAGCCAATGTAGGTCTTTCAGGACCAGTGTCCTGGGAAGTTAAGCCAGTATAAAGTTACACCAGATCCAAACTCCATTCAGCAGTGGGACTGCTATTGGCTGAGCCTAAACCTCACACAGGGAAAACAAGTCTTTAAAATAATGCTTGAGTCACATCACACATAATTCTTGCGAGCTTAACTTATGTCAGTTCGCGAGGTCACATGATTGGGCTTAGGAACCTGCACAAACACCCCACCTCTGACTCCACCCCTCCAGGCTCCCTGCACATCCTTTCCCCAGGGTTAACACCAACTTAAAATCCACCAAGCTTGGCTCAGCTGACTGGGTTCAGCTAAGCCAGGTTGGGGAAGACAAGCTGATGTATCTCCTGCTGAGCTGAAGATGAGGTACCGCCTGGCTCAGCCAGGGATTCACTGCATCCTCACCCACTCCTCCTGGCAGATCTTGCTATAGGATTGCTCCCATAAAAGGCATGTTTTCCCCCTGCCAAGCTCAGGGCAGTGGCTCTGCTCCTGAATGGATCTGGTGTACTTCACGCTGGCATAACTTACAAGGGGCTTGCGTTACGGCAACTTATTGTATATAGGATTGGACCCTAAGGTTCAGTTATCCATATTTCCACATCAGTTTGCATTTTTTTAAAAAATCATTATATAAATTCAAAGCCGTTTAATGCACATTTCTTTTCACATACGCAGTTGCATGCAATTTTGTCTAATACAGTGGTACCTCAGGTTACAGACACTTCAGGTTACAGACACTTCAGGTTACAGACGTTCAGGTTACAGACTCCGCTAACCAGAAATAGTACCTCAGGTTAAGAACTTTGCTTCAGGATGAGAACAGAAATCGTGCTCTGGTGGCACGGCGGCCGTAGCAGGCCCCATTAGCTAAAGTGGTGCTTCAGGTTAAGAACAGTTTCAGGTTCAGAACAGACCTCCAGAATGAATTAAGTTCTTAACCAGAGGTACCACTGTATACACATTTTATGCAAAGCAATTTTCTGTAATTCAATGCACTTTTATGTTATTTTCATTAATATATAAGTGCCTTTTTTATGCACCCCGTTATAGGTCTTTTTGTACACGTTACAAAGCATGGCAAAATTCAGAGAAGTGCATTTCGGTTCTCAGGTGGTTTCAAAAAGTGTGAATTAGGTAGATTCATGTTTAAGTGTGAACTGAATAATTTTTCTCCCCCATTCCTAGCTAAAACTACCATCCTCTCTGACCATATTGATGAGGAAGTATGGAAGCTGAACTCCAGCTTCGTCTGGGGGCCATCATGGAAGAACCTTCCTCCCCACAGCACACCCTCAGCCCAAATAGCACAAAGACACAGGGAATTACTATTAGCCACGGACGGGAAAATGTACAGGCACCGTTCTCTTTCTCTCATTTCCTAGCAAGATATTATTTGCTTTTGAAACCAGGTCTCCCCACCCCCACAGCATTCTGCAGAAAGGAGCCAAGACTTAGAGGAAAGGGCAGAAATTACTTGGCTATATTATTAAACCACCAAAATATAAAATTTCTCATTATTTCGGCTGGCACCATGAAGTTTTCGCACAGTAGTCCCACATCTCGAGGTTTTCCTGGGCATGTTGGGCTGCATTAACTTTGGCTGAGACTTTGAACTATTTAAATGCATCCAGGGGAAAAAAGCTCCCTGGCCTCTTTTATTCATATAAACACTACCTCTATTTATTAAAAAGTGAAATATGGCTTCTCTTTTTACATCAGATGGCTTTTACAATACAATTCTACTTATAGAAAAGTCTACGGGGAAACATTGTCTTCTTATAAATGGGGATTTGTATGATACTTCAGAGACTTTTAAAAAGCCTCTATTGCTGGATTTTCCATCCTCCAAAATAGATTCTTCCTACTAGAGCCCAGTTTTGGGCTCAAACAAGTCTGGTGGACACTGCTGTGAAACTGATGCTTTTGGATTTTAAGTAGTTCTGTTCTGAGATGCCATTTGTGTCTGCTAGCCATGCATATTCTCCTGTGACCATAGGTCAGTGGCAGAAAACATGCTCTGCACCAAAGGCCCCCTGGTCCAATCCCTGTAATTTCTACAAAGGTCTGAGAAAGACTCTGTCTTGAAACTCTGGAGATGCTAGTCCAGTGTAGACAACAGTGAGCTAGTTAGACCAATGTTTTGAGTTTGTATAAGGCAGCTTCCTAAGGTGCTGTTTGTTTGCTTGCTAACACTACATTTGAATGCATTGTTTTCCATATCCTTCAATAACTTCTCATCTGCTGATATAAGTAGTTTTTATTGCAATATATCAGCAGTTCATGAAAAAAAAAATGGGATGGAGATGAATCACATATATCCCATGAAACTGTGTTTCTTATACCACATTTAAGATGCATTTTTCTACTGATTCAGGTAAAGAAGAAGAAGACAAGAACAACGCACAACGAATTCTTTCTGAGATTTCTATTGTGTAGCAGCTCCTGAGCTGAAGTTCTTTGGAGATCTGTCTGTAGATGTGGCAAAGGCAGTTAGAAAACAAAGTATTTTTTAACCGAATAAAGCAATGTTGTTGCAGAGCAGTGATATTGCCATGCAACAGGCGGTAAACAAGCAAACAGATCGACAAGAATGTTACAGTTGCTATCATATATACAGTGGTACCTCTGGTTACGTACTTAATTCGTTCCGGAGGTCCGTTCTTAACCTGAAACCGTTCTTAACTTGAAGCACCACTTTAGCTAATGGGGCCTCCTGCTGCTGCCACGCGATTTCTGTTCTCATCCTGAAGCAAAGTTCTTAACCCGAGGTACTATTTCTGAGTTAGCGGAGTCTGTAACCTGAAGCGTATGTAACCTGAACCGTATGTATCCCGAGGTACCACTGTATATCATTTTTAGAACTATTGTGTCTGTTCTATTCACTACTCTTACAGACTTTAATATTGGCTGCACCACCAACAAGCAAGGCTAATTTCAGAGCCACAAACTTGCCTGTATCTCTCCTCATATAGTTTAGTTTAAACATTGCAGACCTGCAAAGATGCATTTTGACCATATTTATGCTTACTTGTACAACAAATTTGTGCAAATTTGGAAGAAGTGAAAGGAAGGTGAGGCATGTAGTTTCATGCTTTTATGCAAGGAGCCGCTTAAAGACCAAGTGCAGATACTTTATCGTGTTCAATCTACACCAAAACATTTGCGCTGGCATTAAATGACCACTAGGGGCCCTACTAGCACTTTAGCATAAACGCCTTGAGGCATCAATGCAGCTACATATTTTAAAATAAAAGAAATCCTCATTAACCTAGTCCTTTGCTGAAAATGAGAAGAATTCTTCCTCCTGCTCCACTGCTTTGATATATCATTTCACAGTAGATGTAAAGCAGCAGCATTTTCTCTTGACTTAGCACAGAAATGACAAACTTTCATGCAAAATATGGCAGGATTGTACGTTTTAACTTGCTTCACATCTGATTCAGTTCACATGAGAAGTGGAGCTCTAGAGTAGCACAAATATTCTTCCACTCCTTTTTTAAAATGCATGTGCCCAGGGCACATGACACACGCAGGGAAGATTTGCACTGGGTAACTCCTACAGGAACACGGAGAGCCTTTTCAGATTATTGGTTTATAACCTCTTTTTTTGCTGGGGAGAGGTGGACATTGAGCAAAGATGACAATCTAACTTAGCACTGTTCTCTTGTAGCAGTAATAAAAGTCAGACTTCTCATGTATATGCAGGTCCAAGTAAAAGGACATTGTGGGCCTATCCTGAATGCCTGGACTCTAACCCCTTAACCATGCCACTTTTTGTATCAACAAAGGCAGCCCTATTTGGCATTGACACACAACCCATGGATGCAGGCCCACAGACACAACAAGTGCCAGACGCTCTCCCAGAACTGGGATTAAATAAGGTGTGTCTCTATTGAAGGAATGTAGTATGTCAAGCTGTCTACAGTTTAGGGGTTTTTGTTGAGGGGTTCTATTGCTGTTTTAATTGCCCTGCTTAAAATGTTTTAAATGCTTTCTAACCACTTTTAACTTGTGTGTTTGTAAAGTGGTGTTGTTGTTTTTTGTCGATTTCAAATTAGGGCTGTAAGATGTGCCCTGAAAGACAGCAGCTGGGGAGAGCAGGGGTGACCCCAATCACAGTGGTTCTAGGCAAGGGGAGACATACCATATATGTTATACTACACACACACAGAGAGAGAGAGAGAGAGAGAGAGAGACAGACAGACAGACAGACAGACTTTGGGATGTATCTAGTCTTATTCAGAGTTGACTAGGGTTAAAATCCACCTTCGGCTATGAAGCTCACTGGGTAACCTTGGGACAGTCACTGCCTCTCAGCCTATCCCACCTCACAGGGTTGTTGTGCAAGTCAGATGAGGAGGGGGGCAGGGAAACTATGTCTGCCACCTTGAGCTCCTTGGAGGGAAAGATGCCATATAAATGCAATCAATCAATCAATCAATCAATCATCACCCTGTTAATTTCAATGGGTCTACTCTGAGTACAACTCAGGTGGCTTCAACCCTCTACAGTGGTGCCCCGCAAGACGAAATTAATTCGTTCTGCGAGTTTTTTCGTTCTACGAGTTTTTTCGTCTTGTGAAGCACCACTGTGTATTGATGGTTTCCCATAGGAATGCATTGGCAGTTTAAAAAAAAAGGCGCAAGACGTTTTGTCTTGCGAAGCAAGCCCATAGGGAAATCCGTCTTGCGAAGCAACTCAGAAAATGAAAAACTCTTTCGTCTTGCGAGTTTTTCGTCTTCCGAGGCATTTGTCTTGCGAGGTACCACTGTATTTTATAAAGCTGTTCATATATACTCTATTTTATTTTTGTTGCTGTTATGTTACGCATGGGGAAGAGTAGGTGAAAATATTGTTTTAAATTCTTTAGAAATAAAAAGTTCATTAAAAGAGAGAGCGAGAGAGCAATACCCTTTTTTGAAAAGGGAAAGAATGCTGTGTAAACCATAGGGTATCCATTTTTGACTTGTGGATCAAGAAAGCAGGCTGGGGAAGGAGAGTTTATCAGCAGCATAAGGTTTTATATACAGCAATTGAATGGCTCGTTGTGTTAATTTCAAAGAGGCAGGACAGAGGCTGTCCGCTAAAACTGGTGGGGACATGAGAGAGATAGAGCACTGCATCTATTTCTGCCAATAACTAACTCCTATTCCAGTTTGGAGCTTAGCTTTGATAAGGCGGCTCTGACTCCTGACAGGCAGGAAGAGAAACAACAACAATACAACCTGTCAGAAGGCAAACCGCAGGTAGAGAAATGGAAAGTAATGGCCTCCAGAGATCTCTAGCCTTCCTTGCCCAGAAATTAATTTTCCATTTTTGATACAATGAAGATTTGATTTCCCCACAAATGAGAAGGCAGACAAAAAATAAAATAAAAATCAAACGTTTAATGCAGTTGCGCTCTCTCACTGGAGACCAATTTCCAACTATTTCACAAATTAATAATGAATGATAGAGCATCTTTTCATTGCTCAGTGCTTTGGTATGTGATTTTTTAAAAATGAACTGGATTGCGAGGGGGGAGGGGGGAGCAGGAGGAAGAGAGAAGGGAAACCAAGAGAGTTAAGAGATACAGCAAGTATACAATTGCAAAGGATAACTCCAAATTCAGCTGAAACACGTGAAAAATTCAACCAAAGTGTGACAGAGGGTGCTTCCTTGCGGCTTTTTGTTGTCAACTTATTGTGGCTCATGCTTCACAGCATCTGCATGACGTCATTGTCATCAATATGCAAACCTGTACTTTTTCTTTGTTTAAGCCAGATTTCCCCTTACCACAGAAAATCTGAGGTAAAAATAACCTGTTGTACATCTGCAGTCCCTGCTGGTGTGGAAGATCTTCGTGGGCGTATGTGGCACCTATTGCCACCCCCTCCTAATTCTGTTTGCTCCTCACATAAGCAGATTTGTGGAAGACCTGAAATAATAAAGAAATAAATGTCTGAGGTTGTTTAATGCTTGGGGGAGGTGGGGATGTGGCAAGGGATTCCTGGGCCTCTTCTTGTTTTTCCTCCTCTGAGGGCGCTTCCAGACTTGCTATTTTCAGGTGGGATTCATTTGTTGTTGTTGGCAATGTCGAGAGACAATGGAGTTCATTAGCAGCACCAAAATGACCTCCCCACGCTACATGTCTGGGCAGTGTTTATGGAGGTTCCGGGCTGCCCAGACGACAAGGCCCTCCTCTCAGCTTCACTGATGTGATCCAAAGGAGAGCAGAGCGATACATACAAAATTACATTTTATTGTATTGCGATTTTAAATCCATAGATTGAGAGGGAGAGAGAGAGAGAGAGAGAGAGAGAGAGAGTACCTGGTCCAAAGTCACACATTGTGTTTCATGGCTGTTTCACAATATCTGAAGTACCTTTGTCTAGTGCAGTAGCAGAATAATTTGTGTCTGCGTGTGCTGTGCTTGTTGAAATTTGAATCTATGAAATCTCTTGCAGTTCCACCTATGCAACTTCCAAGACGTGGCAACTTTCTTCGTTGGTGTTTGGAGCTTTGTAGGTGGTCTATTCTACTGATATAAAGGACTCTGCCAAGACCTGCCATTCATTGTGGCATTCTCTACCCGTCGCCACAGCCATTGTTTGTTCCATCGGTTTTGGAACCCGCTCTAAGTCTCTCTAAGAAGTTACTCTTCAAAGCTTTCCCTCAGAGATCGCTCAAGCCAGGACGTTTTCTTAATTTATATTTCGAACTGCCGTTTTCTATTTGCCTCTGGTATTTACACTTCTGTGTTTCATTTTTTCGCTGCATATCGTGAGCTAGTTAACCACCTTTTCTCACTATATTATATAGAAGCATGGGCTGTGTTCCCAACCTCAAAAATGCGTATTCACATGAGTACATTCTGCCTGTATCCCTCAGCACATTTTATAAAAAGGGTCAATATTACTCCTATTAAAGTCAGTCTAAAGATTATTTATGGCACCTGGTTCAAATCCAGGCAACCTAGCATCAACTCAGACTTTAAATCCTAAAAAAAAAGCAACATAAAAGTTTGGAATACTTGAGACAGCCTGATTTCTTCTTGCTGCTCTTTAGAGAACAGAGTCATAAGCTCTCCTGTCTTTTTATCCTGCCTTCCTTTGAACAGAAAGCAAGGTAGATTACAAACTCAGATAAATATATGGGGTGGTATCTGACTCAGTCATTCTTAGAGAAGACCCAATGGAATCGCTGGACTGTTTCCAGCGTTCTCCATCTGCTAGCACAAGGGCTGTTGCGCAAGCAGATGGAATGTTGCGCAACGAGGATGCCAACCCAACAGTTGCACCCGCAGAAACTTGTTGCATATCAGCTCATGCCATCTTTTGTGCTACAAAGTTACCAGCAACCTGCATATGCATTCTCCTGTGCAACATTCCACTAGCGCAAAACATTTCGCCAGCAGAACAGCTATACTGCTAAATGACAACTTCACTTTAACTCCCTGGACTTAAATTTGCCACCCTGATGAACGAAAGCCCATTTGTTTCAACGGGTCAAATCTGAATATGGCTTAGATTGATTCCATGAATGTTAGCACAGCATGGGAGGGGGAAACATCATAGTTAAACTTTAAAACTTTTTATATGGGTCAATAAGGCCTACTTAGGAAAAAGTTTGAGACCAAAAGGCTAAAACTGTTGGATGCTGGTAGAATATAGGTTATAGTGAAAGGGATAAAGGAGGCAGTAGGTGGCAATGATGGCTGCTGTGTGTGGCTTTTGGAGTGGAAATTACACAATTGGGTGCTATTACTTGGTGTAGGTGGTATATAATCACCCAGAGCAGGGCTCTCCTGAACAGAGCGATCAGATTCATTCAGAAAAGACCATCTCTATATTCATGAAGGCATATGCCTCACTGGAGGCCCAAGTGCTGGACATGGGTTGCCCACCCATCCCTGGAAGAAATATTTATTTGCAGATGCAGGACCTAATCCAGAAAGGCAATTCAGTCAGGAATGCCTAGTACTGAGAGCTGCGGAAGACCTTTGCTGTACTATCAGGTTGATATTCTTTGTCTGCACTCATAGGTATTCCAAAGTCCATATTAACCTGTTCGCCATTGGTCAAAGGCCTGGAAACGATGCCTTATGAGGAACGGCTAAGGGAGCTGGGCATGTTTAGCCTGGAGAAGAGGAGGTTAAGGGGTGATATGATAGCCATGTTCAAATATATAAAAGGATGTCACATAGAGGAGGGAGAAAGGTTGTTTTCTGCTGCTCCAGAGAAGCGGACACGGAGCAATGGATCCAAACTACAAGAAAGAAGATTCCACCTAAACATTAGGAAGAACTTCCTGACAGTAAGAGCTGTTCGACAGTGGAATTTGCTGCCAAGGAGTGTGGTGGAGTCTCCTTCTTTGGAGGTCTTTAAGCAGAGGCTTGACAACCATATGTCAGGAGTGCTCTGATGGTGTTTCCTGCTTGGCAGGGGGTTGGACTTGATGGCCCTTGTGGTCTCTTCCAACTCTATGAGATTCCATGATTCTATGATTCTATGATTCTTACCTGCAGAGGCAGAGGCTCGATTTACTGCATACAGTTCCAAGTCGTGTTGATGGCTTTTGCCTTGTCTTTTGAACTTTTTAGCAGTGTGATTTGCAGATCCAAGCCCTGTTGTGAAATATCCGTTGCTGCAACTATTTAAGCAACCAGTAACTTTGGAACGGACCCGTAAGAAACCACTGAACTTTGTATAGCTAACATATGTTAGGAATGCGATCCGATGCTTTAGAAGGCTTGCCTTCGATTATGGGAGCAGGGAATACTTTGACCTATCAATCCAATAGCACCCAGTAATGTCTCTTTGAGGACATCCAGTTCGGCTGCTACAGGACTCGCTTTTGAAGCCGTTTAGCATGGAAAGACCCATCTTACTTTTGTCGTCTTCTCCTAGGCACTATATTAAACTTATCACTTCACTAGCCACAGCCTTGCTCCAGCTGCAATGGAGTCCTGGGACTGCGGATTCTGGTTCTGAGACATGGTGTAGCGTCTGTCTAGTGGATTTATTACGGAGACTAAATCGCCAGCTATACTCAAAGAAGCAGGTGATTGTAAAGCCCTGCAAGGTGGTGAAGGGGTCGCAGGGAGGGCAGCAAATAACACTGAAGCCGCTTGGAGAGTTCATCTGCCCCACCTTACTCTTCCACCTCACACCCAGCTATTTATGATGACATCATTTATTTAGCCTCACAAGCAAGTAGAGCTTGTACTATCGTTTGTTTTTTTAAAATAAAAAGCAACAACAGGGCAAGCTTGCAAGGCAACATTACTTCTTGAACTAAAAACCATGTCCTCTAATAAAAGCCAATTGTGTTGAACTTGTAAGATATATACAGGTAAAAGAAACAAGAAGATTATAGGTCTGCCCTTTCAATTTCAAAGGTTTGTGTGAAGTTTTCCTTCAGAACTTTCCCCTCCTTTCCCCAGTCTCTTTCACGCATTCTTCCCCACTTTGTCATCCCTCTCTCCCATTTTCTATCACATTTATGATAGCCAGCCCTTCTTTCAGGCTTTCTCCCCCTTCCTCTTCCTGATCTTGCCTCTATGCTTCACCAAGTCTCCTCTGAATTTTTGTAGATTCCTAGTGACTCATTCAATGGCTTTATGGGAGATCACAGTGTGTCAGGTGACAACCGGCCATCACCTTGAAGCGATGGTATTCTATTCTTCACCCCCATGTAGGGCTGCAGTTGTTCTAGGCAAGTAAATTAACTGGCCCTTCGAGCAGTGAAAAAGAATTAGAACCCAAGGAATTCCAAGGGCAGACTTCCATTTATTCTGTGCCATCCTATAATACTAACAGCGCATTCGGTCTCTGAGTCTGTTTCCTTATGTAACCAAAATGGCACCATCTAAGCATGAGGAGAAGGTCTGGGGGAACTTACGGTAAGTCCGAAGAAGTACAAAAACAATCTTTTTAAAAAAAAATTAAAGTTTTTATTGAAAATATTTCAGTTAAACAAAATAAAGCGAAAAGCAAATAAAAAGAAACAAAAAGCAGATTAAAAACCCACAAAACACAAATATATAAATGATTATTGTTCTAATGCATATACAATTATTCATAACCTACTATATATTTTATTCCCCCCAAATATCATATTTGTCCATACACAGAGAGACATTGCATGTTCTTTTGTAATTCATTAAAATCTTTAATAAAAATTATTCTTTTTTAAAATATTACTTCTTGCCATTTAAAATCAATCAATACCTTATAAGTAGAAAAAAAGCTTTAGGAAATAAATCTGAAGGGGGGGGGACCCCAAAAAACTGCCCAATGAGAACTGAGCATATTCAGTGGACATGGAATGTTGACTGAATGTTGGGGAGGGATGAAAAACTGGTGGGTAAGAAAATAGAAATGGACTATCCTGAAAGAATGGTTGGTTAGGTGGAACTCCATCCTGCAGCATTGTGTTGCAGGCCCCAGTTGTCCCAGTATATTTTCCACCAGCATAGTCATTTTCTTACCACATTTTGTGTCCAACAAATGTTGCACCTATCTGCCTGGACTGCTTTTGAAGCTTTCATTTCCTGCGTTTATTATCCCACGGTGCAATACTTACTAGACCAAGACAAGCACCCGAGCAATCAACAAGAAAAACTATACACCACCCACCCACACAAATTTCTCACAGTTTAGCTGCATATGACTCATGAGATATGTATTAAGCACAGTGGGTGGGGACTCTTAATTTCAGTATTTCTCTGCTTGTTTTTATGGGTCCTTGCTCATGATGACTTTGGCCGCAAGCCTCAAATCATTTACACTAGAGTAGGTCAGTGGAAGTCGATTAGCTTTTACATCCAGGCATGTGCTAAGCGGATTCCAGGTTTGAAAATCTGGCAAAATGTAAGGCAAAAAAATAATAATGTTGGAACTCTGACATAGAAGGCAGCTGCACTAACTCACCTGATGATCTGGGAATAAGGGCGGAAATCGCTGGGGAGAGTCTGCCCCTAGCCTTTCCCATTTATGAAGCAAAGTGAGTAGTTGGGCATGTTTCTTGCACGGTCATCTGCGTTGCATCTCCTTGTCGAAAGATCTGCTCGCTTAAACGGGCTCCGTTTGTAAAGGTTTTCTTTTTAAAGTACAAATTAAAATGGTTAACATTTTGTAGCTGGAATTTTTTTTTTTGAATGCTTGGTGCTTCGCTCCATTTCTGTTAGTAGGTGGGGATCAGATGGGGGTGAGTTATTTAAAGCTGGCTTGTTTGGGCATCTGCTGAAGGCCCACACCAGAGCAAGGACTCCACTTTAAAGAGTCCCCTGGACCTGCTCCATCTCTTCACCACAGCAACCTGCTTGTTTGTTCACCTTCCTCTTGCTCTGGCCCAGTGGTGGTGAGATGGAGGAATTGCTCGTTCAGGGGCTCTCTGCCTGCCAAGGAAATAGGTGAGAGGTAGGGAAGAGCCAACTAAGTCCAATTCTCCATATCTCCATATCAGTTTGTGATGATTTAAGGGTCCTCCTGAAAATTCACCAGTGCTCTAGTGCAAATTTCTCCTAATATATGTGTTTCTTATTGCAATGTACACATTTTCACAAAGCACTTTCTCCTACTATAAAGCATTTTTATGTACGTTATGTTTACTAATACATGCCTTTCAATGCATACTAGTAGATGCATTTTTGTACACGTTCCTTAGGGCTGCCATATATCTGGATTTTCCCAGACATTACTGGGATTTCAGAGGCGGAATTGATGTCAGGGAATTTCTGAAAGGCAGCACTTTGTCCTGGATCTTACACATGTCAATCACGATTTTTTTGCGTTCTTGTAAAAAAATGCTGAACAATTTTGGGGTCCTTCCTAAAAAAGGATCAACAACTTTCGGGGTGTCCTGTTTTTGTTTTTTACTTTTTTTTGGGAAATATGGCAACCCTAACATTGCTTGGCAGGAGAAGTGCATCACCAAATTCAGAGAAGTGTAAATTTTGTAAAAAAAACAACCCATCAGTTTTATTAAAGGTTTTCAACATGTAATACAATAAAAACCAATAAAAACCAAACCAAACAGATCTAATCTGAACAAACAATGCAAATAGAAAAGGGGAAACAATAAAAGGAAAATAGATATATATACGCTTCCATCACCATTCTATCTTAATTTTCAATTCACACACAGAGATGCATCCTCTTAGCTTTCACCTGGGATCGCTTCCAACTTTCTCAGCCTCTTATCCTGAGAAAAACAACTCTATCCTGTCTCCTACACAGGTCCCTTCCTCTTCTGTCCATCTGGAGAAGTGTAGATTTTGAAGGATGGTTGTGTCTTGGTTTGTGTATTGTTTTGGAAAGTACAAATCAGGTAGACTCACCTTTAAATGTGAACTGAATCAAATTTGTCCCCCATTCCAAGTGGTAGCAATGATCAGGAGAGGAGTGACAATAGCTGGCGATGATGGTGGTGGGAAGAAGGACTCGCTCAGAAATGGGGACCCATGGAAGGGTCCTTGCCCAAGATCCTCTAAAACGTGGAGCCAGCCACGCCAACCAAAATGATGTTTGGGCAGCCTCCATCATATCACAGAGATATCATTAAGGAAAAGGCTGTACCTCAGTAGGAGAGCATGTGCTCTGCAAGCAGAGGGGGCCAGGATGAATCTCTTGCATCCCCCAGGGGAAAGGATCAGGGGAGAAGCCAGTGGGAAAGACCTTGTGTTTGAAACCCTGTCGAACTGCTCCCATTCAGAGTAGACAGTGCTGGGCTATCTAGACAGACATAGGGTTGCCATATTTCAAAAAATCCAACCCCCAAAATTGTGATTTTAAGCTTTCGGGGCTGTTTCTGCTGCTTCTTCCATTGTGTTGCCATACATCTAATTGCTAATTTGGCAAAATTCCCCCCGACACCCTTTTTACACCCAAAAACCAGGACATGTCAGGAATTTTCCTGATGTATGACAAGCCTAGACAGACAAAAAGACCAATCAGATATACCGTATTTTTCGCCCTATAGGATGCACCGGCCCATAGGACGCACCTAGTTTTTTGGGGAGGAAATCAAGGAAAATTTTTTTATTTCCCCCCCAGGTTTGCGCAGCCATACCCAAGCTGGAAGAGGCTGACGGAGCGCTCCGTCTCCCTCTTCTGCCTTCAGGGACAGCCTCTCTAGCCTCCGTGGGGCAGCGGCTTGCCCCGCTGTCCCCCGAGGTTGTGGGGCTGGCGGGGGGGGGGGGGAGAAGCAAGCTTGCTTCTCTCCCCCCCGCCAGCCTCCAGATCAGGTTGGGGAATAGCGGGGTGGCGGTGCTCCGCCTCCCCGCTATCCCCTGAGGTTGTGGGGCTGGCAGGGGGGAAAAGCAAGCGTGCTTCTCCCCCCCGCCAGCCTCCAGATCAGGTTGGGGAATAGCGGGGAGGCGGTGCTCCGCCTCCCCGCTATCCCCTGAGGTTGTGGGGCTGGCAGGGGGGAAAAGCAAGCGTGCTTCTCCCCCCCACCAGCCTCCAGATCAGGTGGGGGAATAGCGGGGTGGCGGTGCTCCGCCTCCCCGCTATCCCCCAATCTTGTGGGGCTGGCAGGGGGGAGAAGCAAGGTTGCTTCTCCGCCCCCCCGCCAGCCTCCAGACCAGGTCGAGGAATAGCGGGGTGGCGGCGCTGCGCCTCCCCGCTGTCCCCCGAGCTTTTGAGCTGCAGGCTGCTGCCCGCAAGCCTTGCAAGCCCGCGGGACCTCCCGCCGGGTTTGCAAGACTTGCGGATAGCTTCCTGAAGCCTGGAGAGCGAGAGGGGTCGGTGCGCACCGACCCCTCTCGCTCTCCAGGCTTCAGCGAAAGCCTGCATTCGCCCCATAGGATGCACGCACATTTCCCCTTCATTTTTGGAGGGGAAAAAGTGCGTCCTATAGGGCGAAAAATACGGTAAGGCAGCTTCCTCTGCTACTGTATATCTTGTTTTCCATTCAACAACACAATATTAAGTTCATTATATCCTCCTCCTCTTGCTTTGTCTAGTCTTTCGGGTCAATATACATAAAATATATGGATCAGACTCAATTCAAATAGCCACTTTTCAATGGCAAGGGAAATACTGCTCTTTTACTGAAACTTAATACACCTGCAGTGCCCTCTCTGCTTTTTCCATCACAAGGGTCTTCTCATGAGAAACCCAGCCTTGATGGGTTCCATAGACATTGCAATGGGAGTTCATCATAAATAATTTCTGGAACGGAATCTTCCATATGCACACTTACTGAGACATTATATCATGCCGGCAGTGCAAGTGGGATTCATGGCAAATGGCAGAACGCAGCAGCCAATGGAGTTATTTTCTTGGTTTCATGCACTTGACAAAAAGCTTGGAATGGATCGACCATGGTCACCAGGGGGGATGTATTGTGGTTACACCTTCAACTTGCTAAATGCCAATAAACTTTAAGGTGAAGGAGTGCATTATTAGATCATGCACCATTAAGAAAAAGAGAGTGCACTGATTTAGACCTGCTGGCCTCATTACAGTGAAGAACACCAGATTTGTAATCCCTCTGCAGCTGTTGATAACTTGCAACTTTTCTGATTAATACAAAGATTCTGACATGTAAGTACTTGTAATGGAAATTGCAGAAGACCAACATGATCTCAAGGAGTTAGTGTGGTGTATTGCAATTATTCTCTTCAGTGCTTAGTTCTCCAGTTCTTTTCCCCATTTCTCCCCTGCTACAAAACTGCAGCCGGAAGCTTTCTGGACAGCTTCAGGCAACTCCTTATCTAGGAGTCTTTCAAGGCCAGGAGTCACCTGCATTCTCAAGGACAGCGGCTGCTTGCATTGTGCTTGGCAGATCCTCCACAAGGCCAGTGTCTACCTACCTTCTCTGATGAATCTACCTAGGTACTGTAGTCCAAGATCTCAAAGTTAGTATCTATCACCTAGTCACCATACAGCAGAACCTCAAGGTCACCATACAGCAAGGCCAGCCATCTATTGGAGGGGCCTGGTGTCAACTCACAGAGCCTTTGGGAAGATGTGTGCTTACTTAGTGTGTAGCCTTTTAGTATAAATAAAGGTAGGGAAACTTTGTTTAGTGAACCTCATTGCAGATCAGGGAAGCCGACTTGTTGCCATTTTTCAGGGTTCACCTTGAACCTGGCCTAGTAGCTAATCAGCAGTCACATACACCCATAACCCACAGAGCAGCATTGATAGAAATCCAACCAAACAGTTGGTAACGCATGGTAACTTTTTGGACATGCAGCTGTGAGTAGGAAGGCTGTTCAGATTTTGCCTCTGCCACAAACTCACTAGGTAGCCTTAGGCACACAACTATTATTATCTCTGCTGCAATATAGAGATAATAGCACTGACTTAACTTACAGATTTGTCCTACGAAGATAATGCATTGAATGCTCTAACGCTAAGTATTCCGATCGCTTTGTAAGAAGCCATTTCAAAAATCTAAAAGCTGTTATTTGGCACTTGCTGATGTGTATATAGGCTATATATTTTTACTCATGATGTGAGTGAATCCATGCCTTATTTCTATACCTAATTGTGATCAATGATGTTTACAGGAATTTTGGCTTGCAGAGTGCTTTACAACTCTTCTTTATTTCTATTCATAATGCACGGAGGTGATCAAATGCAGCTGCTTGCATATGCTGTAGAAAAAAGGAAGGGGGGACTTTTGAAAAGACTAGTCATCCACAAAGACACTCCACATGGTGGCATGCTGCTATTGAACTTTAATTATGTCTGTGATCACTTCGGAGAATCTAATGCATTGTATAAATTGCTAACCAACACACAATTCTGATGTGCGTGGTTTTTATTCTTTTTAATCGTTGTAGAGAATTAAGGTGAATAGCTTTCACAGCAAGCTTCTGTGCCCTAGTGGGGGTCAAATGGGTAGTCACTGAAGGAAATCCACTTCATAGTCCATTTTGACAGATTCCCCTAACATCCCTAGTCATTAAGCAGCAAAATGTATTGCATGTGCCCCGAGGAGGGAGATGCTGGCTCCCCACTTTCATCCTGCCAATACGGGGGCTCTTGGTCAGATATGGAATTGTAGTCTCAGTGTAGCACTGCCAGAGCCAGGATTTACAGATAACTAGCAAATCGACATCTTGTTCACTGAGATAAACTAGGCAGTACTGCACACAAGGAGATTATCCCCAGTTGGGAGGTGGGAAAAGGTGGCATCCAAGTGATTTGTATCTGTTTCGTATGTTTCAGCATCATGTCGAAACTGGGCTTGGACAACACAGTCCTTCAGACATAGGACTGTCTTCTGGAAAGTACAAGTTCTGAGGCTTACAGCATTAAAAACAACAACAACAACCAGGTTGCAAACCAGAACCTTGGGGAGCCCTTGATTTCAAAAGTTGAATAAGGGGTTAAAATGAAGAGAATGCAGGGCCCTCTGCTGAAATGTCTCTTTTCTGCTAAATTATCTCTTTTCCTTATAGGATAAGGGATAAATTATATTGGGGGGAGTACTGAAATCATGCACCTCTCACAGAGCAATGAAACTCCTTGTGCACTGAATGGAGAAGAACAGCCACGGTGTACACAAACAATTGAATACATCTTCTGCCACCTATTAGTGACTCCAAACAATCAGGGTACATCCAGGAAGCTGCCAGCAGAAACATCAGGACGTTATTAAATATTATTCATTACCTTCCATGGAAAAGGGAAAAAAAGAGAGAGACTTCTTAATCCTTCGTCTGCAGTCCAAGAAAGCATTGTCGTGTCCCTTGGGGATTTTTGTTCTCTCCTTTAGAAGCCTTAGGTTTTGGCTCACCGTTAGGTTCACGGATAGAACTGGCCCATTGTTGCATTTTGTTTTCCAACAAGGTAATGCCTCGCTGCAGGGATGGGCAAAAGGAAGACTGGGATCTATTGCTTGAGTGATTTGCAAGAGCCTGAAAGGGTTTCTGACTCCTAATGGATTAACAGTAGCAAGTCAAATGGAAAGGGTTTTTGTTGCTGCTTAAATCTCCGTTGCTGGCCTTGTGCCAGTCATTTATCTCTTAACCTCAGTGTTTGTCATCTTAATAATAATATTTTTTTTTTTTAGTTTATTGCATTTGACCAGGTCTTTTGAGAGTTATGTGTTGGAATCCATGATTTACCACACTTCAGATGTATGTTTGTATTAGTATATCCAGTGTGTAGGGTGCAGCAGGTAATTGAATCCCCCCCACAGCTTGCATCCTTCCTCTTGGCAGACCCTGGGGTCTGGTAAAAAAACAAAGTAGATTGTACAAACCCAATTTCTTTCCAGCCCTGCATAGAATCAACTTCAAGTATCATCTCAAATGCCTCAGTTCAGCAAAGAAGATCTGCATGTGTAAAGAGCAAATTTCTGCAAAAGCAGCTGAAGTATATCCAAAAACTGCATCATTATAACCAGACCCCACTGAGTTAGCGTCATACATTTTTTGTTGTGTTTTAAATACTTTGTGCGGAGCTGCCCAGAGTGGCTGGAGCCACCTAGCGGCATAGAAATATTATTATTATTAATTATATTTCACTCAAGTGGGGTTGCTTCTTCCTGAGCAACTAGTTGTTGTGTTAGAAGTGACTCAGATTGTGCCTTTAGAACAGAGTCTATTAAAAAATAGATAGTCTAAGTGTCATACTAATTTTGCCATAACATTAAATTCAACATGATTTTAATTATAGATGCGAGACAACCATTTTCCAGATACTTTTTTTTAATGGAAATCTGTATCAGAACTGAGTTGTTGTTTTTTAAGTCCCCTTTGTCAAGTAACTGTACCAAGATTAATATGAAAAGAAAAATCAGCTAATGAATGAAAGCTGATTTGCACAGGCCCCCTGATCTTTTATAATAGTGGTGGTATACAGCATGGCTTACATCAGGAAAGAGGAAACTGTGTTTCTTCAGATGTCTCCCATCATCCCTGAGCATTGGTCATCCTGGCTGGGGCTGATATGAGCTGTAGCCCAACAATATATGGAGGGCCATTGATTCCCAATCCCCATCTTACATCATCATAGCCAAAGCTGCACCTTATGCAGGATAGGCAAAACCAGTTTGTTCTGTTCTTCACAATTTGCCGATCCATTGATACACTTGGGAGGGGGCTTCATTCAATGGCAAAGCACACACAGAAGGTACAAGATGCAGCCCTTGGTATCTCCTGTTAAGAAGAACCAGGTAGAAGTGCTGGGAATGAGCCTCTCCTGAGACCCTGGAGAGTTGCTCTCTGTAGAAGATACTGAGCTAATTGGACCAATGATCTGATTCAGGCCACATTCACACCAAACTCTTAAAGCACTATGATACATGGTTTCCCCCAAAGAATTCTGGGAGCTGTAGTTTGCTAAGGGAGCCGAGAGTTGTTAGGAGACCTCTTCTCCCCTCCCAGAGCCACAATTCCCAGAATGGTTTAACAATCAACCCCTCTTCACAAGGAACTCCAGGAATTGTAATAAAGAATAATCAGAGTAGACTTATTTAAATTAATGGATTCATATTACTTACAACTATGGCTCTTAATGAGTCTACCATAAGTATGACTTAGTTAGATATCACTATCCAACTATCTAAAGAGACTTAATTGTTGTTTTTCAGCCCTTGTTGTAAGGACTATTTTATTGACACCACCACCGGAGCAGAAAAGCTCTGCTGATATCTGATAGTGTATTCCAGGATCTGGTGTGTTTATGAATATTATGATAAAATGAAAGGAAAGGAATAAAAAGAAGCCTGTATGTTTACAAAGTGATATGGTAGCCTTACAAACTCTTTTCTTTGGCTGCTGGTCATACCATGTGGAACTAATGACTGCATAGCTTATGTAATGTTAGAGCAATATTTAAGATTTACCCTCTGAAATGCTTCTGATTACTCCATGTCATCCTTAATCAATAGCTTCTTATTTAAAATTCCAAATTAGTTGTTTATTTTCTTGGCTCCAGTCCAGAGCCAAAGTTAGTTATGTGTGCAAAAGTCCTGCCGAAACTGATGGGACAAACAGGCGTGCCTGTGGCTTGCTGACATCCCATTGGTTTTCAAAGGATTTAAGCATGACTAATGTAACCTGGATTGGAGATCTAACATGTGGTTGCTCCACATTTGCTGCTATATCAAATATGCTATGTGGCAATTGCCTCTCAAAAAGGCTTCTGTTGAGGGTGGGGTTTGCTTAAGCTTTTGTATTAACATTTTATTGGTACCATGGAAGCTGGAGGTATGATAGGTAAAGGTAAAGGGACGACTCTAGGGTTGCGGACGACTCTAGGGTTGTGGCGCTCATCTTGCTTTACTGGCAGAGGGAGCCGGCGTTTGTCCGCAGACAGCTTCCAGGTCATCTGGCGAACCAGAGCAGCGCACGGAAACGCTGTTTACCTTCCCACCAGAACGGTACCTATTTATCTACTTGCACTTTGACGTGCTTTCGAACTGCTAGGTTGGCAGGAGGAGGGACCGAGCAATGGGAGCTCACCTTGTTGCGGGGATTTGAACCGCCGACATTCTGATCGGCAAGCCCTAGTCTCTGTGGCTTAGACCACAGTGCCACTCACGTCCCCGGAGGTATGATAGGCCTCTTAAATGCACTAACCACTAGGCTCAGCATGGCATTTGGGTGGGATCCTTGTGTCGTACCTTGCAGATGTTCCTGTTTGCCATTGGAAAGGAAATCAAATAACTGTCTTTAAGAAATACACAAGGATCGTATTAAGCACCCCTATTGAATATTTCTTGGGGTTTGTGGGGGCAGGGGCTGGACGGTATTCTGCAACAGGTCATTGACACAATAATAGTTAATTGGTGGGGGGATATGTGTATACTGGCCCCCACATCATTTTGCTCAGCAATGGTTCCATAGCGTTAGTCCATTATTGCCATTTGGAGGGGGAGCAATTACACTATATGTGGTTTTAAAAGTTACATTATTTCTGCAAGAGGCTAATAGAGAAGTTTGCCTGCCCCGAAACGTTTGCAGGCTCAAACATCACTGAAAGTAGCATAGCCGCCCCAATATCACCACAAACATAAACCATCATGAATGCAAAATAAAAAGGATGTCTGGAGAGGCCCAGAGTTTTATCATGTGGAAAAGTCATTCTTATTCCACAAAGGTGGCTACTGATGGATCAAAAAGAGGAAATGTCTTCCACACCCCCCCAAAAAAGATGACAAAAGAGAATGCAGATTTGCATGAAAAATGCATGTCCTTTTTTGCATACATAGTTGCACATTTACAAGTAATTACCATAATTTAAATAGAAACACAACATCTCACCATTGTATGGAAGATTGTGATCAGGTGACTTGGGTTTCTGTTCAGTTTGCAGTCAAGGTGCTACTGTTGATGGGCATTGCATATCCAAGTGCGACTGGTGCCTAGCTGATGATTTGCCAGTGTAGATTGTGTCGATTGATTTCTTGCATTTCTTGTACTTTTATTGCATCATTATTTTTTGCATTAATCTTCAGTTTACCACTTTAGCGGCCTTTGGGCCCCAAAGTAGTGTATAAGCAACATAACTTCAAAGGCCCTGTTCTTCATTCTTACGATATATGTGTGCATACTGTGTAATATTAGCCCTCCCAATACAGGGCTGACCTATGTTAAGCCACCCTATGAGTTTGAATGCCTGATTCAAGTTTTATTTCCAGTCTCCAGGCAATGGGACTTTGTAAGACCTCACTCTTCTTGTTGAATGAATTGCCTGGCTACACAACTCGAGATCCTGCATATAAACTGATAAGGAAGCAAGAGTGATGGTCCCTTCCAACTCTATGATATGCAATTTCTGTAATTCAAGATGATGCAGCTAAAGCAGGGGTCAGCAAACTTACTGCGCCTTGGGCCGGTGTCTCCAGCGCTAATTGCACGGCGGGCCAGAGGGCGGGGGAGCGTGTGCGCACTTCTGGGTCAGAGGAGCAGAGGAAATAGCTTGTGCGCATGTGCACAGGCCTCCTCCGACCCAGATGTGCACAGGAAATAATGCTTGCACATGTGCAAATAATGCTTGCACATGCACACAAGCTATTTCTGGTGCTCCTCTGACCCGGAAGTGGGCAGCCGCGCAACGCTGGTAAGAGCGGGCGGTGGCAGCCGCCATCTCCACCACCGCAGGCTGGAAAAACGAGTCCCTCTGGCCTTATCTGGCCCGCAGATGTTAGTTTGGGGACCCCTGAGCTAAAGCAATCTGTCCCCATCCTGTTCTTTGCCTGGCTCCTTTGTCCACTCTCTACCTGCACTAAGGTCAAAGCAGACTTAAGTTTGTTGTAAAAGCATGAGTGAAAGAACTGCAACAAACAGAATGAAGAAGGAACAAAGTGGGAGAAGCCACAGCAACACAATCTCATGCTTTATCAATAGAGGCAGGCCCATTAAGGTGAACAGGGCACTGTTTCACCAACATCAATATGCCCCACCTGCCTGCCATCTTACAACCAATCAGAGGGTGGCTCCGCCTGTCAATGGCCCTGGTCCGCCTCCTGCTGGTCTCCCTACCTTCCACCTGACTAACCCCAATGGGCAAAGTCACCATTGAATTTTACACAAACAGGCAGTCTTAGCGGCTGCTATATGTAGCAAAAAGCATAGACTGGAGAAGTATACTGTATCTCACCAGTCATGTGAGCTGATGCAAATTAGGAAAATGTATTAGATTTGGATAATTGTATTGTGTTGTATTATTGTTTAGTTAAATAAAGCAAGGGATATATTTTTTTTAAAGCTTGAAGTTTAATATTTTTCAAACTTAATTTTTGCCCTTTTCAGCCAATGAACCTGCCCACTGGAATACAAGGGAAATGAATAAATACATTTTAGGGGGGGGGAGGGGAATGGCTTTGATTATGTAGTAGAAATAACCTTCAGGCTCCTCATGAAAGAAGTACATTTATTTACAATTTGGCTTGATTTTCAAAGGTGTTGAGCACTTAACTCTCACTATTGTCCATGTAAATAGTGGCTGGTCAAAGTCTTTGAAAATCAGGCCAAAATTGCCTTTAGACATTCATCTCTTCAGGGCAGGCTCTTGATGGTTGTTTGATAAGTGTGCTGTAGCACTGTCTCCCCAGACAGCAATATATGAGTAATAATAATAATAGCTAGCAGATTGGGGCAAAGAGTTAGGGACATTTGATGTGGTTCTGCAAGGGCTTTCATGGTGCATTTTATTTCTTTTCAACAAAAATAAGCTCTTGTTTTACAGGCAATATACTAGCGGAGCATGATAGAAGCAAGATGCCTGAAAACAATTTGGAAACAGGAAGGTGTTTGCCTGCTCATGTGCAACTTGGATACTTTTCCATAATTTTTGATTTCATTTTCTCGAAATAACTCGAATAAAACGCTGCCAACTGGCAGCCCCGGCAAACTAAGAAGGGCTTGTTTGCTTGCAATTACTTTTGTATCGCGATGCCAAATGACCAGAGTATTTCACTTTAAGTACATCCATATGCGAGCATAGACACATACCTGCCAACCAGAAGTCGCCACTTTGTTCTTTCGATCTTGTCTCTTTTGTGGCGTCTGTACATGGCAAGTGGCTCAAGCAGAGCGGCAGGCAGGCATGCAGGGCAGGCGCAGCTCCTTGTTGGATTGGGCCCTGCAAATGAAGCGGAGCTGAAAGGAGATAGCTGAGAGGGAGTATTTTTACTACAGGGATAGGAAATGGTGGTGGCCCTCCAGACTCCCATCAGCCCAAGCTGCCATAGCTGAGGAGAACTGGAGCCCAACATCTGAAGTGGCACAGGTTCTCCAGCCCCCAGTGGGTAACCTGTAAGATACAGGAGCAGGCAAAGTCTTAGCAAGCATTGTAGGGTGATTGGCTATATGTGGTCAGCTGACACTGACGATGCTGGTGCAGATTGTGGTTGAGTTGGGGCAATTTCCCTGATCTGTACTTAGATAATGGAATATTAGAGACATGAGGAACCTGTGGTCATCCAGATGTTCGTGGACTACAACTCCCATCACCCTCTGACCACTGGCATGCAGGCTGGAGCTGATGGGAGTTGGAGTCCAACAATATTTGGAGAACCACCAGTTCCTCATCTCCAGGCTATTCTCGCACCACAAGAAGCGTGGATTTTTGGAAACCTCATCTGGGAGCATGGTTTCCAGCGCTGCCTTACTTTCCAGTGCCAACTAATTGGAAACAGATGGTTCTTTGCCATGCAATGGCTGCTTTAGAAATTGCGTGGCAGCTTCATGAGAAGAGGCAATAATCTGCAACTTCCAACGGTGCAGTAAGCCAAATCCTACCACTCTCTGAAATTGAAAGTAAAACCAGGGGTGGATGGGAAAGCATTGAGATTGCATTCTTGTGCATGTGATGCTACAGAGGTGGGCAGTACATAGGTGCAAACCCCAACATAGATGAGGGGAAGCAGCTGGGGAAAGGGGTTGGAAGGGGAAGTCATCGGCAAAAGAAGAGTTTTTATCTTTCCTCTGCCTGCTGCTGTTTCTCCCTTGCAAATTGTGTTCTCCCCATAACCGCTTTGTAGCTTTTTACTGGTGTCTGAGATTCCAGGACCTGAATCTGCTGCTAAACATTTTTTCATAACTTTTTTTTTAAAGCGTGGAAGTATTTGGGACTATTTAATGTGTGGTTCATGACAGTACGTTTCCGGGCACAATTCAAAGTGTTGGTGCTGACCTTTAAAGCCCTAAACGGCCTCAGCCCAGTATACCTGAAGGAGCGTCTCCACCCCCATCGTTCAGCCCGGACACTGTGGTCCAGCTCCAAGGTTCCCTTCTGGCGGTTCCCTCACTGCGAGAAGCGAATTTATAGGGAACCAGCAGAGAGCCTTCTCGGTAGTGGCGCCCGCCCTGTGGAACGCCCTCCCATCAGATATCAAGGAAATAAATAACTATCTGACTTTTAGAAGACATCTGAAGGCAGCCCTGTTTAGGGAAGCTTTTAATATTTGATGAGTTATTGTATTTTAATCCACTCCACTTCCCTGTGGGGAGGAGTTGTGGTGGACCGCGTGGCCACCCACTCTCCTTCGGGGGTGGGGGACGTAATCCCGCATTGCCTGGGGGATCCTGGCCACATCAGTGACCGGCCAGCCAATCCACTGGCTGGGGTTTGCACAGCAGGGGCCATTTAAACAGAGGTGCGAGCTGGAGGGCTTCCTCTTTGGCTCGCTTCCTCAATCTCCCGCCCTCCCTCCCTATTTTGCAGGTTTTAGTCATTGGCCTTGCTATGGACTTGGATGGTCGCCATTGAGGGGCCTGGTAGGATTTTTTCCACTTGGCAAATTGGCACTGGCCATTTGGTTTTTGCCAACCTCACAGCAATCATCACAACTTTGTTAGGGTTGCGGTTAGGCATTGTTTGACCTTATGATGGGGGAGGTGAGGTGTGGCCATCACCTGCCCCTCCAAGCTTAAGGGTATTTCATTAAAGGAATCCTGGGGTGTAGATCTTGTCCGAAGCCAGGGGCAGGGCTAGGGCCATGACACTACCCCAACGGGAACACCGGGAGGAGCCGAGTTGGTTTGCATCGACAGGGCTCCCCCTTACAGTGGTTTACCCTTACCGGACTCCCTGCACAGCGGGCAGGAGTCAGATATAGTCAGATATAGTCGGGTTCATTCAATGCCTAAGCCAATACCACTCACATTCTGTAATCAATAAAGTTGTGGTCTTCACCGAAATGGTAAATGATGAATAAATCTCTACCTGGTGTTTTTTTTGCCTACTATGCAGTTGCTACTGAGACAGTCATTTTGCCAGGAAAAAGTGAACATGAAGAAGAAAGGAAAACAGGGAAAAGCAACCGATTGAGAGAGATCCCTGTGTGGATCCTGACAGCAGCAGACGTTGAGCTTTAAAATTTCAGCAGTGCCCTAGTGCGATGCCAAATTTCAGCGACCCCCGCCTCTCGCCTTCTGCAGTTTGTCATAGTTGCAGTGTTCCCTGCGGAGCCCCCTTGGCTCAGTGCCCAATGCAGGGGAACCGGTTGCGCTCCCCTAAATCTGCCTCTTGTCCTGAATGAGGAACATAGGGAACCATTTGCTGCACATTGGCAACTTAAGCTAGCGACACCTTAGCTGTGAGTGAGTTAACTTGATTTACATATAAAAGAAAAATTTAGTTACATAGCACCATCAGTGTTCATAGTGCCTTATAGAGAGATTCATAGTTAAAAATGTGAGCAATCCCTGGTCTTAAGGATATCAAAATCTAAAGCAGACAGTGGGGAAAAACAAGTGGTGGCAAGGAGCTGAATACTTGTAGATTCCATAAAAGGAGCTGCAGGTACTTGGTGCTTTTTTAAAAAAAAATCTGCTTAATTCCCCTCATCTGTTACTCATCAATAAAATGAGATAATATGACCGAGTTTTGCAAAGTACCATTTGAGCTCCATGATGAAGAGTGTCATTATATTATATTATTCTAAAACTGATTATGCTGAGATGAGACATCATCACATGACCTCAGGTGGCTGCTGTCAACAGATGGCAAAGTGAAATCCTTTGGGCTCGATTATTTACTTATTCAGAAGATTTGCAATTATGAAGAGTGACAAAAAAATACATACCAGGTCTTTCTGATTTTATTTTAAAAGCCTATTTTCTAGGTACCATATGACAGAAATCATGATATAATGGCATACGCTTGAAACTTTAACTCATCACGGTTGAAAGGTCTGTCTAGAATGTTCATTTTTGGGTTAATTTTTACTTGAGTAGACAGTGTAAATCTGAGGATGATTTTGAAAATAGAAGTTTCATCGCTGTATTCTGCTTCATGTAAATTGGCATGTGTGTGTGATTCAACTTGGAAATTTTTGGCAAATCCAATTAGTGTCAATAAAACTGCTGGGGTTTATCAGTTTAATCTAAAGGGTGAGGGGAAAGCAGAAGGGCTTGAATTTGGAAATATCCCTACTTTTCACTTGAAGAAAGGAGCAGCAGGGAAAGGAGCAACAACAACAACAATAATAAAAATGTCATAGAAGTTAAAAAGCAGTCCATCAAGTCCATTTTCATTGGCAGCTTGCTTTTTCCTCCTTCACTGTAATATTTTGTTCACTGGAGTTCTCTCTCTCTCTGCATACCTCTAAAAAAGAAATTCTAACAGAGTTGGTGTTTGTAAAGTTTAGGGCTGTGCCCCAACGCCTCCCGCTTCTAATTGCATAATTTGATTTGCCAATTGTGAGAGGAGAGACTCTGGTGGCATACTTGTTTGTTTTATCTCCCTCTTTTGGAAAGGTCACTATCCCGTCTACGCAAGTCGCTAGCAGAAGAACTGTAAATTAATTCAATCTAGTGGTCAAAAGAAAACACGCAGCTCCTACTCCTTGGCTTCCCCTGCCCTGCTGCAGATATTTCCACAAGTTCCTCCAAGTTACAGAGTCTTCCCTGAGGGAAGCACCTCTCCTTCCATGACTGAATCGCCAAAAGCCTGGAGAGAGCAGGAGCGAGTTACGTCCTCTTCTGGAGTTGCCTGCCAGTGACAAGCTGAGCAGAGTAAATAAAAAAGCCAATTTCCTCTTTCTCTCTTTTTTGAAAACTATGTAGCTTATTGCTGAAAACACACACCTATGTATAATCTTTTAAAAATATTACTGAAATATGAGTGTTTTGCAGGAGTTGCTACAGAAACACGTAGTGCTATGTAGAATCCAAAATAGGATGTCTAGACAAACTCCTACTGTCTGACCTTTTATGTATTTCCTAATCCAACCAATCTTGCCAACCAAATTGGTGACTAAGCAGCAATTCACTTTATACACTGTCATAAAGACCTGACAGGGCCCAGGTCACCATTATAAATTTCAGTCTGGCTACTTCAGCAACTCTCAGCTTCCTTTACCAACACAACTCCCGAGTGGTTTCCAGCCTGTGATGTGTGCACTGGATCATCGTGAAGTAATTTTTGGGGGCCGTAAAATCCGAAAGCCACAACTCGGCTGGGAAACAGAGAGCACTTTCATCCAGCAGGACCCCAGAGTTTATATTAAACCGTAAAAGAAAGACTGGAGAAAGTCTCTGGTGAAAACAAAAATTTTAAAAGCAGTGACGTTAAGGTCAAGGGCAGCTGACTGGTTGGGCGAAGGAGATCAGCGTTTGCATCTTTGTAATATTAAACGTTGACATGGGAGTAAATAGCTCTAGCCCATATGAATCACAACCCCTCCCCCTCCTTCCTCCATAGTCAAGTCATCCTTCACCGTCCCAAGCAGCCATGTGTAAAACAAGCCAAGATCATTAAAAATGGCTCTTAACCAAAAAGTTAAAAGGAATGTCCAGTTCCAGATTCCTTCCACACTGAACATCCAAAATCGAGCTCCCTCAGAAATCCTGCAAGGTATCTGCAGCCTGCAGGAGTCTGCAAACACCCCCCAATTGTTGTTAATATTAATTTCATTTATGAATCGCTTCCTTGATTCAAATGTCAAAGCATTTCTGCAAGTTCTGTTGTGAGTCCCATGGTATCAACCAGGATGGGCACGGCAAGATTTGCTGGAGGAGGAAGGGGAGTGGGAGGGAGCTTGAGCAATGACATGGGAGCAGGACCTGCCATGTTGTTGCCAGATGACACAGAAGGGGAGGGAGAACCACCTGAGTCAGTCTCCACTCCACCCAGCAAGTTCAATAAAGTCAGCTGATCTGGGTGGTCAGCATTGCTTCATGACCAGACCACATGCGGTGGAAACTGCAGATGACCTCAGAGTGAAGACTCTTCCACATATATTGCTTCAACACATAATTCTGCCACCTGTGGTAGGTTTCCCCAGCCGCCTTCTCTCTGAAAAGATTGCTGACTACTGAGGCAATTAACACAGCATAATCTGTTTGCTTAGCTAACGATAAGGGAGATGGAAGCTGTAGCCAAACAGTATCTGCCAAGGACATAACTTGCGCCAGCTTGCTTTACGCCAGCTTCTTGTGTGTAGGGTTGCTCCCTTATTCATCCTAACTGTACCCACACAAGTTACTAATAGTGTAATGCAAACAGGGCGTACAAGAAAAGCTTGCCACGTAGAATGCTCTTCTTCGGGATACTCCATTCCATCCCCTGTCTCAGCTGGTTTTCCACCCTCCTCTCCCGCAGAGGAGATATTATTTTGCTATGTATTGCACTTGAAAATTCCACTGCAGCTGAAAAAGATAATCACTCCGTGAGGTCTCAGAGGCACAATAAATTATTTGTGTGTGAGAGAGAGGTGTTTGGGGAGGTTTTTATATTATGAAGAAAAAGAAAGTTACTGTTTCCCCCCACTACTCCCAGGGGTGCCCACCCCCAAACACATAGACATCTGCATAATTTCAAAGAGAAGCCTTTCCAAAACACACACACACGGCTTCCAAGAGGAATAATAAAAAAAATGCCTCACCTTGTAAAACAATTCGTAAGGCATGTAATTTTTCTGCAGGCATTTTTGTTGTTGTTGTGTTTTTCTATCCTTACATAGAACTTGTAGCTTTGCTCCTGTTTCATAAAGTTTTAGGTGGTTGGTTATCATCACAGTCCTGCACTGTGGGGGTCTGTGCATTGCACAAGACCCCCGAAGGAAAACTGAAATTTACCAAGGACAAACTGTATGCACACCTTTCATTCTAAGTGTGATGTGCACCTCGCTGCTCCAGTGAGATTCTTCAGGGATGCAAGGCAGAGTGAGGTGACCCACTCAGGCAGCTGCTTTGGGGTATCATGAAAGGGCAGGAAATGGTTGTTCTTTATTATTGCTGTATTTTTACTGTTGGAGAAAGGAGAGCTGCTTGCAGGATTTTCTGCTGCAGGTGCCAGTGTGACTTGGCCAACCTCGGGCACCTTGACCTGGGTTGGGTAGACAGGGGCACTATTTGTTGCCAGCCCAGCAGTTGCATAGTGCTAACCAAGGCTTGATTCCCTTTGGAAGGAGGTCATTTAGCTTTTTGTAGCATCTGTATTTGTTTACAGATATACAGGTTGAACATAGGTGGAAGCACAGCTTGAAACACTCTGATCGACAGCCCAAATCCATTCCTCCCACATAAATACCTTACAACCTATGCTTACAGCAGGGGCCAGCAACCCCAGGCACTGGGGCAAATGGCATTTCTTCAGGCTTCTCTCTCAAGCCCCCTGGATCGTCACCAGTCCTGCCACCCACACTCCTCAAGAGCATTTGCCTGGATGAAATAAGCTCTTGAAGTGTAATAATAATAATAATAATAATAATAATAATAATAATGATGATGTATTTATACCCGGCCCATCTGGCTGGGCCTCCCCAGCCACTCTGAGCAGCTTCCAACAAAATATTAAAGTACAGTAATGCATCAAACATTAAAAGCTTCCCTAAACAGGACTGCCTTCAGATGTCTTCTAAAAGTCTGGTAGTTGTTGTTCTCTTTGACATCTGGTGGGAGGGCGTTCCACAGGGTGGGTGCCACTACCGAGAAGGCCCTCTGCCTGGTTCCCTGTAATTTGGCTTCTTGCAGCGAGGGAACCGCCAGAAGGCCCTCGATGCTGGACCTCAGTGTCCGGGTAGAACAATGGAGGTGGAGACACTCCTTCAGATATACTGGACCGAGGCCATTTAGGGCTTTAAAGTTCAGTGCCAACACTTTGAATTGTACTCAGAAACGTACGGGGAGCCAATGCAGGTCTTTCAAGACTGGTGTTATGTGGTCTCGGTGGCCACTCCCAGTCACCAGTCTTGCTGCCGCATTCTGGATTAGTTGTAGTTTCTGGGTCACCTTCAAAGGTAGCCCCATGTAGAGCACATTGCAGTAGTCCAAGCGGGAGATAACCAGAGCATGCACTGATGGTGCCTCTTAATTGCATCTGATGGGTTATCCCTCCAAGGAGGTGAGCAGCAAGGGATCTAAATTACTAAACAGGTAACAAAACCAGCAGCCTCTCAGATCACACCCACACACCATACATTTAAAGCCGTCTTACAACCCTTTAAAAGCTGTCGCTCCCTTCTAAGAATCCTGGGAGCTATAGTTTGTTAAAGGTGCCATCAGGAGACCCTTAACTACAGTTCCCAGGATTCTTTAGGGGAAGCTGTGACTCTTAAAGTGATAGGAGAGTCTTTTAAATGTATGGCTTGGATGTGCTCTCACTCACTTCAACAGGACTTACGTCCCAGCAGCAAGAGTTCAAATGAGGTTTTATACATCCCTAAATGACTGCTGGAGCCCCACCTCTTAAGCTGAAGATGCTCCAGGATCTGTTTCTGTTGCTGTCCCTCATGCCAGGCTGAAATTAGGATCCAGTGCTGAGATATCACGTGACACACAATGGCTTTTGACATACTTCGTGGTTTATTTATTGCAACATTCACAAAGCGCCACCGAAAGGGAACTGAATTATGTGAAATGATCTGGAATCTGACCAGGTCCACACTCAGTGCACTTATTCCAAACATGAGTTTGGTTGATGAAGAGCATTTCATATACTGACATAGATCCTATTTCACAGTATTTGAAACAAAACACCTTTTTTTGTTTCATTGGGAGGTGGAGGAGCTTAACTTCCGAATCCCATCTTAAAAGGGCTCACTGTTAAAACCTGTAAGAAGAATCAATTCTGTTTGTGTGAGATGGAATTGGTCAGAGTTTAGTTCTACAGGATATGTGAAAGCTTGAAATGTGCCGTTGTAGTGATGTTTTTTTCCCTTTTTTCCTTATGATGTGAACCCTACTGATGTACGCATAATGTATATGTGAGAATTAATGAGAATGCCTAGGTATTGGCTATGATATGGCAAAGAAAGGCACAGTGGATTATCTCTCTCTCCCCCCTTTTGGCAGCAAGCTATTAATTGATAAAGTGCAATTAATAGGAAATTCCCTCTTTAGATGTGCTTCCCCGCTCCCACTTCCATTCAGACCGTTCTTCTTAGGGAATGACTGTGTGTGGGTGAGAGAGGAAGATGCAATAAGATGGCGGAGATTAGGCTTACTGAGCGGCCGCCGAGCCAGTCTGGAAAAGCTGTCAAATCGCCCCATTTAGCTCAAGGGGGGAAACGGTCTTTAGCTGGTGGGTGATTCTACGATCTGAAGAGCCAGCTCATGGATGCTGCTTTCCTGGAGCAGCTGTGGTTTGCATTCCCACTCCTTTGGTTAATTCTGGAAGTGCATGTGCAACTGCAGTAAGTTCTTGAAACTGCTTCAGCAGATACTTCTGTAGCCTGGAACAGGGGAAGCACTCGAGAGGAAAAAGAGAAAGGGAGGAAAACTCCTGGCACAGAAGGGAGGAAACTCCTTTGCTGAATGGTTTCTCCATATCCAGAGTGGGAAGAGCAGGAAAAGCCTGAAACTTGCTGTTGCCTTTGCTGCTGCTTTGGATGAGTCATAGTGGAGGGTTTTCTGGTCACTGATGTATTAGGACACATTTGCCTTTGGATAGAGAGATGTGCGCTATGTGGGCAATGGAGGAAAAAGTATTTAACATACGTTGTGCTGTCAGGTGGGAGCAATGTGTTGAAGCTGTAGGTGTGAAAATGATCCATGGGTCAGTGAAAAAGCTAATTGTATGTTGTTGTTGTTTTGGAAAGGGAAGCAGAAGAGAGTTATTCAAAGGTCTTGTCCTCATGGGATAAAATCCTGATATTTTTTTGTTTTGTTTTGTAGCGTTTCGAAGCCCTGCACACTCTTGGCCAGAGGCCAGAAACAAAACATTTGCACAAACATTAGGAAATGATGCCACTTTCAGCTCTCTTGAAAACTGTTGTCTGTCTCCAGACTTGGATTGTATTTGCCATGTCGGTAGGTACCACAACTTGCCAATAAAAACCAAACCAAAACAGGATGTGTCTGCAGCGTTGCCTTTGTCACGCATGGCTCTTTAATCATTTGAATTTGAGCTCGCGCTTCAACTGAAGTATTTGCGTGAGGTGCATTACTGTTCAGCATTACTGTGGTTCCCGGTATTATTTGTGTGCCATCTCAACACACATTCTCCAAGCTGCTAGACACATGTCCATCTAGCATTCCTCTGCCTGCAGCCTGTGCTTCTCCCCCATTTCTTGCTGCAATGGCAATGAGTTCTTGCTCATCCTGATATGGAGCAGTGCATCTCTTGTGAGAGCTTATGCTGTTTTAGTTTTATTGTTTTCAGAAGATGATCCAGAAAGTTGACACACAAACAGACCTTGCCTGCAGGACAGCCCAGTTCATCCAGCATAATTAAAAGCATCCAGAAACCAGCAAAAAGAAACTGCATGTCACTTAGAACAGCAATGTTGCATTGCTAAGAGTGTAGTAACATGAGAGTAACACCTTGCATAGTATTCTGCATAGAATTGTACTTAAATCAAGGGTGCAGAACCTGTGGGTCTCAAGGTGTCACTGGACTCCAGCTCCCATAATTCCTGAGTATTTGCCATGTTGGATGGGGCTGATGGGAGATGAAGTCCACAGGCTCCCCACCTTTGACTTCTAGAGATATTACTGTAATTAAACAAAGGGCA
Organism: Podarcis tiliguerta; assembly: GCF_965153285.1. Lineage (NCBI taxonomy): Eukaryota > Metazoa > Chordata > Lepidosauria > Squamata > Lacertidae > Podarcis > Podarcis tiliguerta. Next base: position 55,655,991 of record NC_139540.1, on the reverse strand, counting down.
AATTAAACAATGTTAGGACCAGGGTGCAAGCCTGAACTATATTGACACTTCTGAGCCAAACCTGACCACCTTATTCTGAAATCCAATTCCCCTTCTTAGCCTCTTAGCGGCAGCTCCTCATGTGCAAACTGAAAACAACAGCCTCTTTTGCAAGTGACAGCAAATTAGTGCGACAGCACTTTGCATGCCATGGGAGGGCATGTAGAAGTAATAGCCAAATTCATTTCCATTTCTGAACCTATTCGATGAGTCTGTGCACCACAGCTAACTGCACAAAAGGCATGATGGGAATGCTTCCCATTTTAGAGTCTCAGGATGCAGAGAATTTAATCTTCTGTGACTGCTGGTCTCCAAGCACTCCTGCCAACTGAAGGCGTTGCTGGCACAAGAAGCACATTTGCCAGGTCTCCAACTAGCAAAAAATACCCATGGCTTGTAGTATTAATCTTTTCCTTTGGGTTTCGTTCAAGTAAGGTTGCCAGGTCTCAGGGTTTTATTAGCCTCCTTCTTGGGGACTCCAGAGAAAGCTCAGGCTGAAGAGGTGGAAATCAGGGTGCAAGCTCTCTTCCAAAAGGCTGATCCCCAGGTATCCCCTCCCCTATATAGATCAAGCCACTCTTTCCCAGCATCTCTCTCTCTGAGTGAAAAAGAGGCAGCCACCAGCAAAGGCACAAAACATGTATTATGAAAATATTTGGGAGTGAAAGCAATGACCCTACACTGGAGAAGTATTCAGATAATATATTAAGTTTACCTTACACTATGGACTCAGCTACATTAGTAAAAAAACACACAATGATTTGAATGTGTTATAAACACGCAACACCGGATGGTGCCAGAGAGCACAAAACCTTTCTATAGTGTTTTTACATAGGGTTTCTTTTGTTATAATGATTTAATTTCTGACTTCTTTATAGTTCCCCTCCCCCCATGTGTAGATCCACACTTAGTGAGTCAAGTCATGGGCACATCTTGCCCATTATGGTTTACTCGGACTAATGTGCAAAGTATATACTCTACTACTGAGCTATGGCTCCTCCTCTAAAAAGATAAAAGTGAGATCTCTCATTTTTCAACAGAAAAATCACCATGAGCCTTGAGGCTCCACTCCCTTCTCTGTCAAGGTCCACCTTTAAGCTCCAAGACTAGTGTGGACATGGAAAATGGCACCAATATCCTGAGAGTGGGAAGGTGCTTGGCATTCCCAGCATCTTGGGGCTAAGAGGATATTTGCAGCTTGGACCAACACTTGGAGCAGGTCTGCCGCTGCCCTAGAGTTGTGAAGAAAAGCTATATGCAGCAGAGTTATAGGCAGCAGATATGAGTGACCACTTCACACCTGCCTATTCCTGCAAGAGGGGAGGGTTATCCATCAGGTATAGCTCAGGTTTGACCTCAGTAGTGTCAGGGCACATCATGGCTGGCCTCAGTGGGCATCTTGTAAGGACAACTTAGAACTACCTTCTCCACAGGGCTAGCCTGAGACCTATTGCTGTTTGAGGTGAAGGCAAAATGGTGGACCTCCCATTTCTTGTATAGAAAATGACCAGACTGGAAACTGAATCTTAGGCTGGATAGACAACAGGGGTGCCAACCTGAATAAAATATTTTTTTGGGGGGGCAGGTAAGCCCCATCCACACAACTGATCACATGATGTGGTACACACACACCATTTGAATAGCAATGCCCATCAATCTGGAGGGGGGCAAATATTGGAGATCCCTCGGCCCCTAGGAGTTGGCAGACAACATACATTTAAAGCAAACATCCTCCGCCCTCAGGATTCTGGCATTAGTTAAGAATGTTGGGAATTGTAATTCTGTGAGGGGCAATCTATAGCTCCCAGGAATCTTTCTGATCTGGATGTGCTTTAAATGTATTGCGAGTATGCAGTCTTGCTTGAACACTGCCTGTGTACTTCACTGCAACCGAAGATATCAAGTTTGATTAGCGGGTGCAGGGCACACTATCAGGCCTGTTTTCCAGCATTACTTGTCCCTGCTCTCCCCCACCACCTCAGTCTTTGCTGCCTGAGGCGGCCATCACAGACAATCTAATGGTAGGGCTTTCCTTCCCCCTTCACATTGGTCTTAGCTGATGGAATAGGCCATGTGCCTTCAATCAAACTGTGGCTTTGTTAATCCCATCTATTGGTTTCTTTCTTGCTCAGACGGCAACGCAATTAGAATACAATGTTCAGCTGCTAACCCTTAATGATGCTACCCCACATTGACAAAACTCAAGGGAACTCAAGGAGGACGTGTAGAGTCATGGTGCTGGTACAGAATGCAACTGAGAGAAGAAGAGGGAAGTGGTTGTCTTGGGGGGAGGAAATTACTGAAAAGCGTTGGTAAACTGCATTCTGTGGGTGGCAGGCTTTCTAAAATAGCTCTCCAAAAGGCAGAAAAGAAAGCAAAGATGAAGTAGAGGAAAAAAAGTGAAATGTGAAACTGGTACAGATGCAAATGAAATGTAATAAATGCATGCCTAGGCATAGCTGTGCTTATAGTGTACGTTCCCTTTGACCTACTTAGCCGGAGCCCCAAAATTGCAGCAGTCAACTTTTTCATGTCCAAATCCTTCTTAATTATAACACGAGACAGTTTTTTTTTTTTAAAAAAAAACCCACACACACCGAAAAACATATATAAAAAAATCAGCACCCTGAAAATTGGGTCTTTGGTCACAGCACGGCATTTCTGAAGCACAGATCAAATCGCTCATGGATCAAACTACACTGCAGGATGACTAATTGTGGGATGACTAATCCCCATTTCCCCTCCAAAACTCTATTTAATAGTGGCCCAGAAAACACAACCATCAAGATGTTGTTATCTCATCATGGGCTTTTGCATTGAAACACTCACCCCTTTGCAAGGCACCAAACAGAATAATTTCTAGCCCTCAGAATAAAGAAGCTGCAATCCTGCACACACTAATCTGGGAGAAAAGCCCCCTCAAACTCAATGGGGCTTACTTTTAAACAGACATATGCAATATTGTGTTGCCAGGCAGTCTAGCATTCCCATTTTTAAAAAGAATGTATTTATTTATAAAACAGTTCTGAGCTGACACTGCGTAAAAAGAGGAGAAAAAACAACAGCCTTCCTCAGAAGACTTGTAGTCTACGACAGATTCAATGAACAGAGACTGAGTGGAAGAAATTGAAGGCAAGGCCATTATATGCTGGGCAGGATATTTTCTTCTTATAGTTGTGATAAAAGTGCAATGCCACCATCGTGGCCTGTTTGTGATAGGGATGGTTGAATAAATCAGTTTGCTGTTCCTCCCTGCTTCTCATTTTTTCAATTTCTCCCAAGTTCTGCATCACTATCAACTTGCCACAACTGATGTCTTTCAACTGAATTAAAGGTAAAGGTAAAGGGACCCCGACCATTAGGTCCAGTCGCGGACGACTCTGGGGTTGTGGGGCTCATCTCGCTTTATTGGCCGAGGGAGCCGGCGTACAGCTTCCGGGTCATGTGGCCAGCATGACTAAGCCGCTTCTGGCGAACCAGAGCAGCGCATGGAAACACCGTTTACCTTCACGCTGGAGCTGTACTTATTTATCTACTTGCACTTTGACGTGCTTTCGAACTGCTAGGTTGGCAGGAGCAGGGACCGAGCAACAGGAACTCACCCCGTCACGGGGATTCGAACAGCTGCCCTTCTGATCAGCAACCCCTAGGCTCTGCGGTTTAGATCACAGCGCCACCCGCATCCCTTTCAACTGAATTAAGTGTGTCAAAACTTGTATATAAAGTCAAATAAGCATTACTCAGCTTCCAGTATTCTTACTGGATATGTGAGAGAAAAGCTTTCTGTACAAGAAGTGCTATTAAAGTGATACTTTACACTATCTTCAGACATAAGGGATGTGAAGACAGTGTGGCTGTAGTGGCTGAAGTACTGAGAGATTCCAAAATGGGCTCCTAGTCAGAAGAATCCCTTTAACTCTCTCAGCTGACCTGATCCTTTGCATTTGAAACTAGTCTAATATCTTTGCTTCAAAGAAATATAGGAAACAGCCTTGCACAGGGCCACAGCAGTGATTGCTCGGTGTTGCCTACTCTGAATACCCATGGCTCCTTAGGGTTTCAGGATTAGGACCCTCACTCACTCACTGTGCTGGTTAGCAAAATCTGCCAATGAAGGCAGTTAATCCAGTGTCAAGTTTCTGCCTTCATTGGCAGATTCTCCATTCCATGCTAGATTGTCTGCTACAGGCAGTTCTGAGAATCAGCTTAAGATGCTGCAAGTGCAGTTACATTTGATCAAGATGCAGAGCTGGCCCTAGCATTAGGCAGAGTGAGGCAGCCACCTCAGGAAGCTGAAATGGAGCATCACGAAGGGGGATAATCTATTGTGGCTGGATTTTTAGTGGCACAGAAACGGGAAAGCACTTGTGGGCTTTTCTGCCTCAGGCGCCAAAATAGTTACCCCAGGGTTTTACACCCAAAGGGGAGGGCACTGTTTTCTGCTCTGCCTCAGGCAGCAAAATGTCTTGTTAAAGTGCTTGTGTGAATGGTCTTGAAGTTCATAAAGTAGTGGCGATGCTGACATTGTCGCCTGTTGCAGCTTCTAAGGAGAGCATTCATGCTTTGGGTGAAAGAAGATTATTCAGACTGACAGCAAATGAAAAACGTACCATACTCTTGGTTTCATTAGTCTTCATTATATGACCACGACAGCTTTAATTGCTGCCCTGCATACATAAGTAATAAAAATGTAAAATGTTTAAATGAACTGTGCCTCCCAGAAGCCATTATAAAAGATTAATGACAAGCACTCTTTGCTAATTTAAACGTCTCTAAAACCCACATCCGAGTAGCCCTTGTGGTTATGATGATACTAGAACAATATTTGCGAGACCTCTTGTCTTGAGCTATTATGCACTGAGCTTTGATGACTTTGATTATTCCATCCTTAGTGAGTCTGACTTCAATACATATTTGACTCCCATTTACTCAGCCTGACAACCCATCTCATTCCTGAGGTCCAAAGTGGCTTCAGGTATTGATAGCAGTCTGTCTTGAAGAACTGCTGATGATGCTCTGAGGCCTGAAAGTGCAGGCATTATTAGCAGCACTCCAAACTTTACCTGTTGGAAATTTCACTTCTTGGGCAAAGAGCTAGAGAAGAAAATAGTACTGAGCTTTTCTAACAAGCCCTGCAGCCCTGCATCTAGCCCTGCATCCTGTTCTTCCAGGGGGAAACCTGCAAGCCGGACCTGTGTACAAGAGCCCTCTCCCCACCTGCAGTTTCTAGCAACTGGTATTCAGAAGCATAATGTCTCTGACCATGGAAGTGAGCATAGCCATCATGGCTAGCAGCCATTGGTAGACTTATCATCCATGAATTAGTCTCATCCTCCTCACCACTGTTCCTGTGGGAGCAAGTGCCATACTTTAACTATGCACTGCACGAAGAAGTTCCTTGTACTCCTTTACGTCTTCCAAATCCTACTGACCTCATAAAAGTAATGGAGTACCAGCTGGTTGGCCTCCATTGCTCTTCTGGCTTCCCAACATCAAGGGTCTCTGGCGCTTTCTGAGAGGGAGAGGGTAACATGCCTGGAGCGAGGTGTGGTGCAGCATGTGGCAGCAGGTATGTCAGATTGGCTACTCTGCTATACCTGACCCCATGCCTCATTTCCCACACTTCTCCCTTTTAGGAAATGGCAGCAACTCATTGTGTTGGGAAGCTCCACCTGCAGCACCTCATTGGCTGCTACTGAAATAATAGCTGACCAAGCTTAGCGGATGAGCCGAAAACTGTCCTGGCTTCAGCAGAAACAGGAGATTATAGCCAATGCTAGCTCTACTCAGAGTAGACCCACCGAAGTTTATGGGCATGTCTAACTTGGGTTCATTAATTTCAATGGGTCTACTCTGAGCAGGACTAGCACTGGTTACAACCCCAAGTAGACGTGGTGATCCCTTTTCACGAATCAGCTCCTGTTTGTGCAAAGGGTAAGCAATCTCTCAAGGAGTACAGCATGCAAGCAAAACAGAGACGCAGTTAATTGTCATCTAGATAAACAGAGACCAAAGCTACTCCCCAACACAGATATTTTTAGTCACTTTTGGTAGTTACCCAATGAAAAGATCGTCTTACCTATTTTGTATCAGTTATTCCATGAGTCCAACACAGCAACAGTTCTCCATACCAAAAAACAGATCATGTTATAAAAAACCCCTCACACACCAGATATAGTTAAGAATGGCTCATGTTTCTGGAAGAAAAGTGAACAGGATCAAGGGAGGGCTAACCTCAAAACCTTGGATTTAGCAATTTGGCAGAATATCCTGTAAGCAAGCAAGGAATGCGTGCCATGACTCCATTTTCTTCATTTCTCCATGTAACAAAGTGAATGAGAACCGCTAAAAATATAGAAAAAAACAATACAGTGGTAGCTCGGGTTACAGATGCTTCAGGTTACAGACTCTGCTAACCCAGAAATAGTACCTCGGGTTAAGAACTTTGCTTCAGGATGAGAACAGAAATCGGGCAGCGGTGGTGCAGTGGCAGCGGGAGGCCCCATTAGCTAAAGTGGTTCCTAAGGTTAAGAACAGTTTCAGGTTAAGAACGGACCTCCGGAACGAATTACGTTCCTAACCTGAGGTACCACTGTAATTGATATATACTGGTAATAAAACAATAATACATATATAAAAATTACTAAAACCATGCAAATAATTGCAATAAAACAGCTTTAATTTATAGCCTGATATCATTTGACAACTTGCTAAGCTACAGGACAAACAGTGAACTAGTTCAGACATAAAGATCAGCCTTGGTTTAGCGTAACAAAAATGAGTCACAGCAAACATTGGACCTGTGTGCCTCCACATAACCTACTCTAGCAGAGCTGAGAGGATATCAGAAGCTTTCATTCCCATTTTTTGTAACCACAGTTAACCACATCTGAACCCTAAACTGGATAATCTTAACTGTGGTTCCTTGAAACAACCAGATTCATAACTCAGGTTTAGGAGCTGGTTTCTTCCCAACAAGTCCCCATTATGATCAACCAGCTTGTCAAGTTCAGACCAAACAACAAGACAAAATAGTCACCAAACTCTTTCTTATAGCAGCACTGCAGGACAAGGGGGTGGGTAACACACAAGCCTAAGGTCACTTGTGGCTCCTTCCTGTGAAGTCTGAACTCTTCCAGTATGTATTACCACCAATGGATCTCATACCTCCATCCCCACTTCACTAGCAGCTTCTATCAGGGACAGAAATTATTCATTCATAAAGCCAAATAGAGACTAAAACAATCTGGAGACAGGAAGTGCCATGGAATATATGCTCCTTGCATACTTTCCAACAGATTTCACAGATGGCAACAAGGACAACTGTGTACAGTACTGTGCTACAAACAAATAAATTCTTGGAAGTGCATGGCTCATTATGCATTGCTGCAGGCATGTCTCTGCTTACTGTACACTGCATTAATTTATTTAGCAATAAAGCGTCCTGAACTGACTTCAGAAGCAGGGTAAAATCGCCCAGACAATTTTATTTAAATCTTAAGTACATTTTTAATATAATGAATGCTTGCAACCCAATCATTATGGACATTTACACAGAAGAACACATGCACAGAATTGCAGCCTTTGGTGAAACAGGAGGTGCCATCGCATTTCATCCCATGACAAGAGATCATGATGACTATAATATTCCGCACACTAACTCGACAGTAGGGATGGGTAAATTCAGCAATTTCTGTTTCTCTCAGTTTCTCATTATTCCAATCTTAAATTCAGTTCCCTATGTTTCGACATCAATTTGCGATTTTAAAAAAGTGCTCCTGAAAATAGCTTTTTACAGGGCATATTTCTCCCACTAAACACCTTTTTGTATGCAATTTTGCCTATTGTACTTATTTTTTGCAAAGCAATTTCCCCTAATATTAATGCATTATTTTTTTTTTGCACCTATTACTTAGCTGGAGAACTGAATTGCAATATTCAAAGAAGTGCAAATTTTGAAGGGTTGCTTTTTTACTTCACATATTGTTCTGAAAGTGTGAACCAGGTAAATAAACACTGACTTGAATTTCTGTCCCATTCCCACTCTGCAGTGTGGCATTCACCTCAGTGAGCTTGCCTCCAGCCAAAAAGGAAGGAACTCAGGGCCTCCAAGATCTGAATCGGTATTAGTGATCCGGAGAACAAGAGAATGTTATTACCTTGGGTTATTGAATCCCTCTAAAGGGTCACTTCGTAATACTAAATCCCTACAGGGAAGGTAGTTTTCAGCACAATCCTATACCTGTCAGCTAAGAAGAAAATCCCATTGAGTTCAGAAAAGTACCGTATTTTTTGCTCTATAAGACTCACTTTTTCCCTCCTAAAAAGTAAGGGGAAATGTGTGTGCGTCTTATGGAGCGAATGCAGGTTGCACAGCTATCCCAGAAGCCAGAACAGCAAGAGGGATTGCTGCTTTCACTGCACAGTGATCCCTCTTGCTGTTCTGGCTTCTGAGATTCAGAATATTTTTTTTCTTGTTTTCCTCCTCCAAAAACTAGGTGCGTCTTGTGGTCTGGTGTGTCTTCTAGAGCGAAAAATACGGTAAGTATAGGAAAATTTTGGGATTGTAATGTAGGAGAGTTGTACCCTGGGGTTCTTTCCATTGCAAGTGAAAAAATAGCAATCAAGCATCTGTTTATAGGTGTCATACAGAGGAACAGGGAGGTCAGCCAGAAATCTGGTGTTGTCCAGGAATCTCCAGCTTCCACCTGGACACACAAAACTACTGAAAGCCAAGTTTGAGTCAATTTTGTGGCTTTCATTTTGATCCAAATAGTTCAGCCACATTATTGAGATAGAAATCAGGGTTACATGGCAAATAGTGACCCTCTCTATGTTCTCTGTCACCTTACAGAAGTGATGAACATTTCATTTTGCGGGGTTATGCTGCAATCTCATTCCTGTGTGTAAGTGCGTCAATTGAAAATGGATGGACTGTTTATTATTTCTAAATCTCATGGTGCTGGGTGTGGGGAAGGGAAAGGGAAATGTTGGGGTTTTAGGTCAATTACCAGGCCTATAGGTAGCCACGCTGACAGATGAGCCCTTTGTTCATTTGTACTCTTTAAGTACTACACCCAACACTGGATATTTTTTGTTCACGTAAAACATCAAATGAATATATATCTTAATATGCAACCATTCCTGACCAGAAGCCAGTGTCCTAGGAATATTCCACTCCCCTTAGCACTATTGATTTGGCTTGGCCATGAAATAAAGCAGAATAAATTCTAGGCAATGGGAGGTCCAGGGCAGCTCGCACTTGCTTGCCACAGAGATGGAATTTGGCCAATTGATGGTGGAGATGCTTCCTTCACTCACATTGGCTCACAGAAACTCCACTTCTGAAGTGGAAAGTTTGGTTCCCATGGGCAAAAGCTCTAGTCCCAAATCAGAGAGCACTGCACTTACAGAAACCTTTAGAAAACTGAAGTTATTTCTACAAATTCAAGTCCAAATCCTAGAGTAATGACCAGAGACAAGTGGTGTCATTTTTAAATGAAACAGAGGCTAAATGGTTATACATGGACCCAGTGCTTTTTTTCTGGTGGGACGCAGGGGGTACGCATACCCCTAAACATTTTGTGAATCTTTGTACTTTTGTCCATTTACTGTATTTATTTTTCCCAATTTGAACTATAAAATGGTGGTTTTCTTGAGTCAAAATGAGAGTACCCCTAAACATTTTTTTAAAGAAAAATAGCACTGCATGGACTTATGCTTTGGCTTTTGAAAAGATGGCAATAGTTTCCCCTTTGCCAAAATAGGATAATACCAAGTGCCTTACAAAACAGCAAACTTTGTAAAGGACTTTTGCAGTTTCTAAACAATAAATGGAATCTATATACCTATATGCAGTAGTCATGACCTTAGGTATCAATATCCCAGGTTAGGCCTCAAGTTGCACGTGGAGCATTAATTCTTCTGCAGTGCCAGCCTATTGTAGTTAAACAGTTTAGGTTTCTAAGAGTTGGGTGGGAATGGACCCTGTGAATCAGCTATGCTAACCCTTCGCTCTGAGGCTGGCTGTTTTGCACTTAGCAGTTCACAGGTGCTTGCTGATATTCCTTTGGAATGGGGATTCTGCAGGCTATTTGCAGATGGTGTGGTTTGGCATCTGGTCTTAAATCAATATCACAGGAGCTCCTGCTGGCAGACCAGTCTCTCCAAACACTATTGCTTCTCCCTGCTTTCAATAGTCCCCTTTCAACAGCTACTCTACAACCAAGGAAATTATCGTGGTTATGACCTAATATCGCATATGCTGTGAAGAGAAACCAGTTTACTTTGTAGCTTGTATAGTGTTCTAGACAATGTTCTGTACCCCTTGACCATGTAAAATGGTATCTGCCTCATGCAGAATTCTGAAATTCTGGGCTCTATTTTAGGTCCCTTCTGAAATAACTTGACAGCTGCTCCTATATCTGTTCTGGCAAATAGTTGAGTTTTTTCCTCTGCTAAGAAAAAATGGCTGTCCAGAGCTGTTGTTCACTTCTTGCACAATCTGCCTACAATACAGGATAGTAAAAAAACACCCCGTTTTTGAACACTTACTGTTGGACAAATTCGTCTAATGTTGTGGGGGTTTTTTCCTACAGCTTGTGTATGCTGTCTGAAAGGGTCTGTCTTTTTGCCGTTTTCTTCCAGGCTTCAGATGCAGATGAGGACAGAGAAGCATGGCTCTCTGATAGGTATCCACCATGGAATTTAGCAGCATGTATCTTGCCTTTGCACTCTCAAGGAGTCACTGCTTTAAATGCGCCAATGTACATGCTGGCAATTTGCTGGGGGCGGGGGAATAATGTGCTATGAACTTACCTCCACCCAAGTACAAATCCTGTATTAATCTAGCATGTTGTCCTATATAAGAATGACACTTGTAATTAAAGGGGGAAATCACTGATTTATACACATGAGCAGTGAAGGGGAAAGGTTTCGGCACTGACTTGCATGCATTTTTTGTTTACAAATCTGTGCTCCTTAAAGCTGTCTCACACAAAACCAGACCAGAATAAATATCTTACAAAACGCAAGGGAAAGAAGAGAGACCAAAACAATGCCTGACTTGTTAAATAATTGCAAATCTGACCCTCCAGATGTTTCTGAACTACATGACCATGCTTGATGAGCATGAATGGAATTGTAGTTCAGCAGCATCTGTAGGGCCAAAACGTCCACACATCTGCAATTCAGCATTCCCATGTAGTTCAGATTTTGTTTAGACGTTCATTTCGTTTTTAAGATACGTGCCTTTTCTCTTAAACAAAATAAAATCAATTAAAATAGATACCAGGCAGGTATTAAGTGCTACATATGTGAACTATAGGCACTAAAATTTCTATTAGTTTTGCTGTTTATTTTGTATAATCCTGAGTCACAGCTAGCATATATAACAAAAACTGAATCAACTGTAATTATATGACAACTTATATGCCTGTGGTGCTGTGTGGTTCTCCAAGGCCCTTGGCAGAGCTCTTTTCCAATCCTTTTAACCGAGATCTTTCAAATGGAGTTTGAAACGGGACCACTGTGCATAGGAAATATCTATTCTGTCTTTGAGCTCCTTCCCTTTCCAAAATGTTGTCTGGAGATGCTTGGGATTGAACCTGCGATGGGCTGCATTCAAACAAAGTTATCCTGTTCATACAAGGGCTTTCCTTTTCACAATAGAATTTCCTCTCCAACCTCTGTCTCCCCAAATGTTCTGGAAGTTTGAAAGAACTCCCAGAACAGATAGTGGGCACGGGGGGGGGGGAGAAAGAGGGGGTGCTCTGTTGTCCTTGCCTGAACAAGATGACTTCATTGGATACAACCCAATGTGTGAGCACAGACTAGCATCACCCCTGATGTCATGCATGTAGGCTCGCCCCGGTTCCTAATGTAATGCAATGTAGAAGACAGTGCACATACAATTGTACACACACTTTCTCACTACAGACATTAAAATATGAAGCTTCCTGCCTTGAACTGGGACTTAATTACCCTGGTAAAAACTGCCCCCATAAATATCAATCCCAAGAAACTATAGATGGGATGCCATATCAGGCATTCATGTTGGAGGGTGGGAGGCTACCTGGAAGCTAGAGTCAGGCAGGCTGAGGGCCAGACCTCTAGCACCCTTCTAGTGTCACCCGACCTCCAGAGACAGGATGCTGATGGGCTGTAGTATGACTGTAACTAGCCCTGCATTCTGAGCTATTACACACCACTCATACCATGTCATTCTGTGGCATGCATAGATAGACCAGGGCTCAGTAATTCTTTCTCTGGCAGAATACAGCATGTTTTTTCAAGTTCAAAATGTATGCCGGACTCTCATCCCTCGGAGATCATCAGTTCTAGAGCCATGGTGGATTTGCTTCCTGACAACATGAATTTGTTCTAGTATAGTAGTGTGCCAGCTGATGTTACTCATTCCAGATAATTCCCAGTCTTACCGTACAACCATTGATTATCAGGGTATGAGCCAGAAAGAACTTTGTGGATCAGGCAGTGACTGCTGATGATCAGTTACAGGACATAAGGTCAGGAATGCCAGTTTGGGATGCTTCTCTCCATGAAAAAACACACACAAAAACTAGCATATCCTGGAGATATCAGCCTGCTAGTTTTGTTCTTGGAATACTCTCTCCCTCCTTTCTTCACCTATGGGAGCATCAAAAAATGTGCTTCTTTGTTTGCACTGCTGTAACCCATTCTACATTTTTAAGATGTTCCCACCTTGTTCCCACCCCGTTCTGTTGCATATTGCTCATCTACCCTGAACCAACAGCATTTCTGCCAACAAATAAGCAAAAAACAAACAAACCATAAAATGAATGTAAAATTCTTATCAGATACGGGTTTTTCATACCAGATTTTTTTATTATTATTATTCATGGATACATATACAAGAGATGCATAGTTTTTCAGAGCTAGGATTGAATGTAATAAACTTCCAAGACAGCTCAAAAGAAATGAAACAAACAAACAATGACAAATAGGGGGTGTGACATACCGGGAACAATACATATGATTATCTTGCTAAAGTTATTGCAGAAATGCAAACATTGTGGTGCTTGTGTGGTCAGCACCTCGCCCAAGATATTTCTGTATCAGAGTCAAAAATCCTTTGGCCCGCCTGAAGGTTCCTCCACTTGCACTCTTCTGACATTTCAGGAAAATTGAGAGAAATGGACGTCTGAGAATTACACTGGAACTCCATGTCTTTCTTGGCAACTACATGCTTTAAATGTAGAATACATGAAGAAAGAGCAATTGTTGGCAAGGGACATCCAAAAATATGGTTTAATCTATGGAGTGCTGCTCCCGCACAAGTTTCTGTTTTAACAAATGGAAATTATACAGAAGCACTTCTTGACGAATGGTACAATTATGATATTGGAAGACTGAAAGTTGCCTGAAACGGAAGTGCCTGCAATATACAGAATATAGATGCTAACATATGACATTTTAAAGTGTATCATTTTATGAAAAATCCCCCTCCCGCAGGAGTCAAAAACAGTTGAACCAATCTAGCTTTCTGTGGAAAGTTGTGCTTCGTCTGATGTATTTTCTAGCTGCAAGTTTAGCTGAAAACTGTCAAAATTTATATGTATATATAATATGGCAGTCTAGGAGAAATGCATGCAACTGCTACAAAGCTGAGTACAGGATAAATATCTCTTGCTAAGCAGTTGGGAAGTCACCCAATTAGAAGGACCAGTAATGTTATAATATTTACATACAGCCATATTATATTCTTATGTTTTCACAGTAATGTGCAAATGTTACAAATATGGCTTTTCATTTTTAAAAAAAAAAGTAAGTAAGACATAATTGTACAGAGTAATATTTCTAAATGTTTAGGACTGTTTCACCTTTTTGTGAAACCTGTTGAGTTTGCTTTAACTGTACACTGCACTCAGTCACCACCTTAGTAACTGTGGAGTAGTTCACTCGTATTTCCTAAGGCACAATATTAATGTTAAATGCTTTAAAAATGGAGCCATGCTTTCTTTTTGTCTATGTGACATAATATGCCATTACTAGCTATACGGTAACAACATTATTGGTTGTACGAAATACCATGTCAAAGACTACATTACATGCTTAAGTTTCATATGTACTCTATAAACTTGAAGCTGCTCTGAAAACATACTATACAGCATTGCATATTAAAACGTTTGGTTTTTTGGTAATATTTGTTGTACACAAAGCAGAGAGTTATAAGGCTTCAGTGGAATAATTATCTTATAATTGAACAAATATTTTACATTCTTTGAAAATGGTATTTACATTTGCTTTTAACTCATCTTTTGTCATTTGGTAATTAATACATGTTTCATATGCATCCTTCTGAACTGTCTAAAGTGCTTGCTTATTAGCTTGAGGAAAGAAAATGCATAATTGTCTTAAACATAACAAACCCACAACATAGTAATGGCAAGAGTATTTGCATGGGATCAGGACTGCATTCTCAGAAGCAGAAATTATTGTTGAATTCAAAGCCTCCCCAAGGCATATATATATATATATATATATATGCATAAATGCTAGTTTGTATGTATAAGCATACACATAAAACAGTTGAGGAAAAGATAGATATCCACATTTTTGTCCATCAACCTTAATATTTTGTGCTGTTCAATTGTCTTGTGCTATGTCTAGAAATTGATTTAAGTCAAAGTATTAACATGCAGTCCTATGATACATGAGCAAAGACCTGCAATAGGCTGAAAAGTATAGAACTGAGATGACAACCTGGGTTTGTTTTAAAAATAATGCATCAGGAATAAGGCAACAAGATGTAAAATACAGTTCAAAAGTGAAGAAATCCAGGAATTCAGACACGTATTTTACTTTCCAGGGCTTGTAACTAACTAAACCATACTCAGGGTAGATCCACTAAAATCTTGCCTATCATCTGAATGGATCTACTCTGAGTATGAATGAGCTGATACAACACAACAGGGGGTTTTATACCCATACCAACAGACAGTTCCAACACACCCCAAGTTCCAATGTATGTTTGATGGTTACTGTGCCTAGAAATACTTTGGATGGCAGCATATCCAAAGCTGCCAATACAATGTCCTGATGTCAGAAGCTAACAAAATAAGGCACTTCCAGTAGAGCCCAAAGGAAAAGAAAGCCAGTTTTCAGTCAGTCACCAGTTGTGTCACATTTCCTATTTCAACTTGCGAAACGCACCATTTCAGAGTTCGTGTCCTCCATTTCCCTTGAGATGATTTTCTTGACCGAAGGTGTTTCCTTGGTTGAAGCCAGCTAATTAGTTTTATGTATAGATATACAGACAAGAGGTAATTGTTCCAAACATTCCAGAAAGGGAAAGAGCAGAGCGGTACCAGGGAGGATCTTCCATTTATCTGAAGCCGATGTCTCAGCGGAGCTTAAAGCAGGATATCTAGACGACCAGCTATGAATGGACGTTGGTGCTGGAGAGGTCGTTCCTTATTATTTCATTTACTGCAAGGAAGAAGAAAACAGAAGGAGAGAAGGGTTATTGCTCTATACACACTTCTGCCAAAAGTGACACTTAAAGGCACTTGAATTAGTGTTGCCTGTTTCTCTTTGGTCACGGATGCTAAGCATAAAATTCCAGCAAGTAGCCAATCAAACCAGGATGGGACTGCAAGAGCAAAAGGATCGCATAATCCTAAAGGAAACTCATGCAGTGCTCCCAGGCTTCCATTAGAAAGGAGCACCCGGGGCCTTGCCGTATTGCATCACTCATATTCTATCCCTGCAATTTAGTTACACACACACACACACACACACACACACACACAGTTGGGTTGGCTTTGAAGGGGAAAGGGACAAAGAAGAGGAAGTCCATAGAAGAACTGATCCATGGCACATAAGCTGACCTGAGCTTGCAAGCATAACCCACAAAACAGCAGGGGGCTGACCTGAATGTTTGAAAATGGCTATGACTCAGTTGGATAGGGGTTCCGTATGCTGAAGTTTCCACAGTGGGAAAGAGAGTTGATGAAAGAAATAAGGAACCTAAATTGGTGTTTTTGCTCTCTCGCAGCCGATAGTGGTGAAACAGATAAATTGACATGTCTTCCTCAACGGTGGAAAGCACACAAATGTGGGTGTTGTGTTCTTTTTTAAAAAAACAAAACGCACAACTCCTTATTCGCCTTCAGAAAACTTCTGAGGACAAGGCAGCAAGCCATAGCAGGCATTTAAAGAAAGAAGTTGACAGGGTCTATAATCTAAGCATTAACCTGCGGGATGAACAGAGTAGTGCAATGTTTTCGTTACTCGTGGTTATTATTTTTTCATTCCCTTCACCCCCTGCTCGACTTTGGAGCTGTGCAGTTTCTCACACTCCGGCTATGTCCATTTATCGCTTGTGATTTTTGGCAGATGGGCAGGAAATGACTGAACCTGGCAGAGCATATCAACAGTGAGCTGCACAACATCCCTTCTATTTCCACCTCTCCTCCCTGTGGTCCCTGCCACGGCTTGATTTACATTAAGATAGACAAAATGTCATCAGGAAGGCTGTCACCACTTTGGAGCTTTCCTAACATCACAGCGAAGGGGAAACACATGCCCACGTCATGGAATTAGCCTGGAAAAGCCCACATTTCCCTTTGCTTGTGGGCTGTTGATCCTTTCTGCTTGGATAATTCCATTTGTTTGTGCAAGAAAAGACCATGCTGATCAAAAACAAAACTTCCTGTAGCTGTGCGCAGATTATTATTATTTTTAAAAAGTTTTTAAAAGATGAGTTTGGTTTTTTTTAAAAAAAGTATTTAATCGCTATGGCACATTTTTAGAGAGAGAAAGCAAGTTAAATTGGGTTCCAGTGTGGCATAAGAGAAACTGGACTATGATAGCTTCGTACATCTAAATGCCAGTTTTCCTTAGGAAAATCTGTGTAAGGTATTGGGGCCCTTGAGCGCCAGAGGTCAGCTACCTTATTAATTTGTGGCACCAAGGCAGCTCATGGGCTGAAAGGCTTACTGAACTGATCTTTCCTGTGCAGTAGCACCACAAACGTAATGGCTAGAGAAGGTATTGCAGCTTGCCAACCAAGCTGGGTCAGGTGACCTGATCAACCAATGGGGGCCTGATTGGCTCTGTATGACTTTTGCTTTAGCTTTGCTTTCTCAGTGTGATCAGCTTGTTGCTTGCCTTGCCTGCTTGTCTGATCAGTTTGCAACACTGCCTGCCTTGCCTAATCATACCAAGAAGAACGCTTTGCTGAACAACCATGGAAAGTAAGTGATGTGGTACATCGTACTGCACTAATGGAAAGTGCTGTGAGTGGTTCCTGACATCAAATCTTCTGAGAAGAAGCTGAAATCGGGGGGGGGGGGGGGGGCACGGCCGGCCAATCATCAGCAAATATTTGAGCCTATGCCCCTGGGGCATTCTGACAGAACATTTGATTTTGGACTTGCTTTGAAATTCTATTGACACGGCACTTTTAAGCACCATTGTGGGTAGGAAATAGTTCCATTGAGTTACTGCTCCTCAAGTAACCTCAGAAGTCCCAGGCCATGTGGAAGTGTATGCAACTTAAATCTACCATACACTGGTGTTTTGAGGACCATAGCTTGGTGGAAGAACATCTACTTTGCATGGAGAAGGCCTCAGGTTCAATCCCCAGCATCTCCAGTTAGAGTTGGGCATAACTGTTGCCTGAAACCCTGGAGAGCTGCTGCCAATCCATGTAGACAACATTGAGTAATATGGACTAAGGCAGATTTGTATAAGGCAGCTTGCTGTTTCCAGAAACTGGAGCAATGGTAGACTTCTTCCATAGGGAGCAGGAATTGCCATGCCCATGAGAAGAAGCCCTTAATTGTATGTCCGTACTTGAGGATTCCTTCTCAGAAGCCTGACTTCTGGATCTCAAGGGGCCCTGCTGATTAGCTGTCATTGAGAATATGTCATGAATATACTACTGTTACTTTAAATACCCACCAACATCTGTTTGAAAACAAAAAGAAGAGTGGATTTGCTCATGGGTTGGATTCCCTTTATTAGTGCACTTGAAGTTGAAAACAAACCCTGTTAAGCCAGATGGGGAGAAGGGGAGTGAATCCAGTTTGTTTATTTCATTAGGGTCTACAGCTAAATGTTGTATTTGATGTTTGTCATGGCATACAAATACTTCTTTTAAATAAGCAAAACCTATGATCTTGCAACGGGGCAATGGGCACAGCAACAGAGCTGGAGAAAAGCTATTTCAAATACCCATGAGCATGAAAAGTTACTCTTTTGCCCAAACAGAAAGCACAATCAGTAAACAGACAGTTTTGGGTCTATTCCCCAGCAACTGCCTGAAAATGTAGTCAATTTTAAAATTGTAGCCCAATTGATGTTTCAGCTGTTTTACAGCAAACACATTTTAGATAGCTTAATGTGTAATCCTTTCTTTTATGAACTATCGTATTTCGGGAATGAAAATGCGGTTCAGTCAGTAAGTGATGTCATTCACATATATATATCTAGAAGCAAACAGGATAACTAATGGTTTGTTTTATTCTTTATTTTCATTTTTCAAGAAAGCTTGAACATTGTGTCCCAATGTCAACAGATGCAGGGATCCGTTCATAATTTAAAAATATTTAACAAACACCTCTTTCCACTTGCATAGAACCCTTACAGAAGCCTTGCATTAGTGGCTTTTATATAAACCAATCTGGTTATTACATCTCTTTAAGACTGGGCTTCTCATCTTAACACTCGTTTTGCACGTGAGGTAACTTAGGGACACAGGCAGATAGCTGGCATGCTAAAAATCATACAAGTCAGTTTGTGGTCAAACTGAAATTCAAGACATAAACTTCAGTCTAAGATTATACTGTTCTTGGACATGAGCGGAATCCTTCCTATACTAACCATTCGCACAGCATTTTAAAAATATGTGAGGTTTTTTGCAAGCTTGCCAATTACACCTACAGTTTCCCAACATGCTCTCTGCTTAAAAAAATTGCCAGAGCGAAAGTTTCCATGTCATCCTCACTTTCCCACTAGCACCCTCTCTCTTAAAAAAAGAATCCAAAACAGATTTAAGAAAGGCAGGTTTGTCATGTGACCACGCTACCTGTCAAGGGACCTGAAAAATAAAAATTTCTGTTGTTAAAGCCATCAGATGTTGCAGCAACAGGATGTGGCAAGACTGTGGTTTAATAAGGAGGTTTTTCTTCTGAATTTAATTTTAAAATGACCTTGCCACGGAAAAGTTTGCTTCAGAGTAAACAAAATAGCATAACTGATAACAATAGTTTTATTTCTTTCTTTTACAGGCAACTATATTTCATCACATTAACATACAAAGTTTAAATGCTTTTGCCTACAAGGCAAATTCTTCTGAAGTGCCTCTACCCTCCCCACAATATTAAATTGGGTGCTCTTAGAATCATAAAGTAACCTTTGCTAAAAAATAATGATCTATAGATGTAATCCTGGTCCTATCAAAGCTACTATGAAAAGCCAAAGTACAGACTATTTTAGCTAGAGATCAAAGCTTTCTTAAGGCTTATGACAATGAAAACAAATGGGAGATAATTGGCAAAAGAGAAAAGAATGAATTATTATTATTATTATTATTATTATTATTATTATGCCCTTCCTCCCAAAGGAGCCATGGGTGGCAAACACAAAGAGTTAAAACAATACAATTAAAAATAAAATTAAAACTTCTTTTGTTTTCAGTACAAAATGTGTCCTATCATATTAATGAGATGATACAAGAGTAGAACACAGACTACAGCACAAATGCTTTGGTGCATAGAAGAATGCAAGTTCAGATCTGCTATGACTTTACAACGATATACATCATTTGCAAATGCAAGTTAAAGAACAGAGACTGTTAAACAGCAGAGGAGATAAGAATTTAAAGCATGGGCTGCAGAATGCTGAATCTGCAGTTTAATGACCCAAGATTATTCTTATTGAAAAGTGAGTTTTTGATCCTGCTTTTTTTTTTAAAAAAAAGAATAAAGCAATGTTTAAATTAGCAAGACACTGCACCATATTCCACCTAAGAATATCACTGTGCAGCAGAGTGAATTCAGAACGTATATTTACAGTGGAATCCTATATACAGTACATCTTCTCAAAAGTAAGTCCCATCGAGCTCAATGGGACTAACTCCCAATTAAGTGTGTATAGGATTGTCTTCTTAAGAGTCTACAACTTTCTGCTTGCACCTGAATCACAAGAACAACTGGTGTGAGAAACATTCACCTTATTGTTTATAGAATACCACAGAAGAACATATAGACATGAGCCCAGCTCCAAAGCTAAGTGGTGTATTCCAGGAAGATATGCAATAGTTAAGTTACCCATAATGGAGACAGAATGTGACCAGATTCTGCAGCTGCAGCAGAGTTGTGCTAAACTGAACAACAACCTTAGGTCAGCCTCACACTGTAACATTTAGGACATCTTACCTTGGGAGAGAGTAGAAATGAATTTGTGTGTATCTCTGTCCCTAGCGTTTGTGAGGAATGTAGACAGGGTGACTCCTTGTCTCCATCCAATGTCTGAAACCCTGAAGAGCTGTTGCAAGTCAGTGTAGACAGTGTGGAGGTAGGCGGACCAATGGACTGACTGAGCGTAAGGTAGCTCACGTTATGTGTTCCTATGAAATGAGGTTTGTTAAAACCCTCATCCTTGAGCAGACCTACACTTTCTTACTGGCCTTGATTTGGGGCCTCTAACAGATACCTGATCAGGTGAAGCTTTTACTGGCATGGAGATAAATAACGTGAAACACTTCATGTGCTTTCCGTGTGTTGGGGTCAAATGAGATGTGATCCTAAAAGCGCCACCAGCATCTATGTCAGGTTTTTATTTTTATATATATATAAAATAAATTGATCATTGGGACCACAGTGCACTAGGAGGGCTAGCTATGATCGCCATGAAAACTGTCCCAGTGCTAATCTGGGTGGTTGCAGCCAAGTCTGCCTCCCACCAGTTTTGTTGAACTACAAAACTTGTGGTGCCTCAGAGTCTGATGATACCTCTCTCTTATGTGTGGGTGTTGCCAGTTTGATTACATAAGGATTGGCCCTTACCCCCCCCCAAATACTGCTAACAGAGGAATGAAGGACTATGTAGAGGTACATTTACACAGGTCTCTATAGGCCTTTGCTTTTTTCTGGGGGGTACGCATACCCCTAAACATTTTGTGAATCTAAGTTTGGCCTTATTGATTGGCAGTATTTCAATATGAGGAGGAAAATGAGTGTACCCCTAAACATTTTTTTAAAGAAAAAAAAGCACTGGGCCTTTGAAGCTGGACTCTTCTTCACCATTTAGATCATGCATAGCCAATGTAGAACCCCACAGATTTTGCTGGATTCCACCTCTCAGCAGCCCCAGACTGCATGGCCAATAGTCAGGGAAGATGGGAACTGGCGTACAACAACATCAGAAAGGCACCATGTTGGCTTCCTCCAATCAGATAATTGGTGGCCAGGATTTTCCCATCATTCCATGAATGTAGAGATGACAGTATAGAAATGGAGCATGCTTAGTTTCTACCATTTCTGCATTTTTCTCATAATTTTGTGGGACCCAGTGCTCCATAAAACACAGTGTTGGCTTTTACTTGTGCCTGACTTTTTGAAAACTTGGGTTCCATTTCAGGTGGTGCTAACTTACAGTAAAATGCTTAATTTCTGTGAATCCTGGGATGGAAGCTAAACTTGCCATCCTTGAATGTATTTCATGAAAAAGTAATTATTTGGCTTCCTCTCTTAACAACGGTCCTTAATGTATGGAATTATGTCAACACAACATCTGACTATATGTGTAGGACACTGATCCTTCTTGGAGCTGAATGCCCTTGGTTTCCATTGAATTCGGAATAAATTGTAAGTTCCTTCCCAGAGAATAAAATGCCCGCTGCTTTTTACAATATTGAATACATGGCCAACTCTCAAACAAATAATAAAAATGACAGCAATGGAGCAGATGAACATTTGTGCCAATAACGTGAAAGAATTATGCCTAGTGGGCTATATATTTTTATTTAATACAAGTCGCTTGGGTCATTTACAATGTCTGTCTATAGTTTTCTCCTTCCCTTTCTTTTCCTGAGGTAT
This sequence comes from Podarcis tiliguerta, assembly GCF_965153285.1. Taxonomy (NCBI): domain Eukaryota; kingdom Metazoa; phylum Chordata; class Lepidosauria; order Squamata; family Lacertidae; genus Podarcis; species Podarcis tiliguerta. The sequence goes on along the minus strand of NC_139540.1, from coordinate 55,633,867 downwards.
TATGCCTAGTCTTATCAAGGAAAAAACTGACAAATAAATGACATGAGCTGTAACGTTATAATATGAGGGACTTTGACTGTACTCTAACAGAGGCATAATGATGCAAAACAAGGCAGATAAGAGAGTCATAATGGTAGCCAACCAGTAGACTCTTCGGGGGGAAACCCCAACAAAATGCAACCCAACTTTATTTTAAGTAGTCCTATTCAGGTCCTCTTATTATAAGCTGGTATTATTTCCTGTGCTACAGCTCAATGTGCTCCCACATCGTTAATGATGTGTGAGAAGTCATCCTGCTCCTCTGGGCTGATTCACGCTTGCGTTTACATCAATTGGTATCCTGTAACTTGAAGACTTGCTGCCGAAGGTGTGAGCTGCCTCTGTTGAAAAGGACTTGTGGTTGAGGCAATGCATGATGCAAGCCCTGTCTACGCCTGAGGTGTTCGATTTATTTTAAACATGCAAATCACCTCAGCGAGTAAGGGATATGCGACTCTGAACTCCTCCCAAGGGACCTTGTGCTGTGTGTGAGAGAGAGTCTGCAAAAGGCAGCACCCCTTTTAACTTGTTAGCTTTCTCACAGCCTGTGGAACAATGTGGGGACAGATGAAAGTTCTTCTGAGAACAAGCTTAGAAGTCATCATCATCATTATTTATTAAATTTCCATACTGCCCTTCATCCAAGGATCACAGGGCAGGTCACAGGATCTGGGTTGGTTCAGGGTCCTCATCAATAAAACTGGAATTATACTCTAGTGATGTTGTGAGGGTGAAATAAGTCTTTGTTGCTCACACCTTTACTTTAAAGAGGGTTATTAAAAAAGTGGGCACACTGCTTTGCTATATAACAGAAGGTCTGAGTTAAATCTGCCTATCATCAAAAGAGTTTTGATTTGTCTATGTATTATTTCAATCTTTCCTTGGCCCCCAATGATGCTTTGCAGAACTCAGTCTGAATGGATGGATGTCAAAGGTAGGAGGGACCCACTAAATTTGCATTTAAATTTAGACAGATTATGTTTGTGTATACTATATAGACTTTCCCCCAGCAGCCAACTAGTAAAAGCTTTGAGTTTCTAGAATAGGTCACATTATCTTTGTATCATACCATTATCAAACAAAGATATTTGTCTCAGATTTGAAATGATCTATTGGCCTAGCTGCATCCTTTTGCACCGATACTCATTCCTGGTCAAACGGACCTCACTTTTCTCGGCCCATTCTGTCCCCCTCGCCCCCCCCCATTTATATTTTCTCCTATATACTCCTCTTTGCCTTCTCGTTTTGGCCACTGAATATATATAGATATATTTAGAGCTGTCTTCCTCACAACATCCACATGCTACACTCCTATTCCTTCCTTTGGCATGTAGCTTTCTCAGATTCCCTAAACCCCTCCTGCTCCTTTCACCCCTCTTTTTAGACCCCACCTCTGCTTGCCTTGAGCTCCTTAAAAATTAAGCATCTCAACCAATGGCAAACACACCCCTCTGTGGCATTAAGGGTAACTCAAACCAGCAGAGATGTTGGAGATCTGTGATTGAGTCTGATATCCCCTTAATGCTTTACTTTTTTTTGTAATAAAAGGAACTCTCCCTCCATTCCAGTCAGGAATGCTATGCTGTGAGGAGGACAGCTGAGCCCCCTTCCCCTGTGCCATCTACCTCCCCCCCCAAAACCCCCCCACTTTTCTTTCACTATCTCCTATGTGCTCTCTTTAAAAAATAAAATATCCATGCCAGTTTCTTCTAATGGGGTGAACAGTAGTTTCAGTGGTAGGGCCAGGGAAAATATTAACTCCTGCTCGCCCTGCAGGGTCCTGGTGCTGATGTAACTCCTCTGTGCCCTGGTGGCTACAACAAAATCCCTAAATGGATTGCAGCATGGATTTATATTGCCAGGATTTCCGCTCGCTACTGATTAAAACACAGCAATCTTCTTTCATGTAAGAAAGGTGTAAATAGGAATATTACATAACCACAAAGGAAGAAGGGTGTTGTTAGGAACTCTGTCGTGGATGGAAAGGCAATTCAGAAACTAGCAATATTTCCCTGAGGCAACAAACAACAGATCCAGCCACAGAATAATAGAAATGCAAAACAATTAGCCAACAACAACAAAAAGGCTTATAGAGCAGTGGAAAATGTAACCATACATTCCATGAAGGAACCGGATCTTGAGTTACCTCAGGTATTCTGGATGTGTCTAAATCATAAATTATTTTTATCTCTTTCATCATAATAAGCCACTGCCACAGGGCATACTATTTTTGGAGCAAGAGAATAGGCCGGTGAAACACACAAGTGACAACAAGTAGCAGGTTTTAACAAAACATGATCCTCCCATATGTGAATAGGGTTTTGGCAGTGATGTTTGACAGCCATTAGAGGGGAATAATTTTCCTACCTGAGATAGCCTTTCCTTTTCCTTTTGTTTGCTAGCTTGAAAAATCCAAATTGTAAATGGAAAACGGACTTGCTTGGTAAATGTACTTTGCTGATGATATTCCAGATGAAGTGCAAAGCTTTTCTTTTTGTCAGTAAGCTTTGAGGGTGCAAATTATTATAGTCACCTGCTGCATTGCCAGCCACAGAACCATTGACTCAGAGTTGGACCAGGAGGATCATCTAGTCCAACTCCCTGCAGGAATCTTTTCACCTAACGTGTGGCTCAAACCCACAACCCTGAGATTAAGAGTCTCATGCTTTATCAACTTAGCTATGGTTTTTAAATATATCCTGGCTATTACCAGCATTGGCCTGCACACTTGGGTGGAGCTGTGGAGCCATCTCCCTGACACCGTCATTGCTGCAGCAGAGCAGTGAGGTCAGGTCTGCATGAGCCCATTGGAGGAGTTAATCCAGTGCTCCTGCAGGCATGCCCCATGCAGACCTGACCTTGTAGCCCCCATGCCCTGTCCATACCAGGTAAGTTGCAGCAATGTTGGTGTTGAGAGGGTGGCTCTGCCCTATCACACAGACTACTTACTACCATTTACAGTCATGCCTTGGTTGTCGAATGCTTTGGTCTGCATACGTTTTGGCTCCTGAATGCCGAAAACCCGGAAGTAAGTGCTCCAGTTTTCAAAGGTTCTTTGGAAGCAGAATGTCCGATGTGGCTTCCACAGCTTCCAACTGAGTGCAGGAAGCTCCTGCAGCCAATCGGAAGCCGCATCTTGGTTTTTGAATGGTTCCGGGAGTCGAACGGACTCCTGGAACGTATTAAGTTTGACAACCAAGGTACCACTGTATTAATATAACTATGTGTTCCAAAACTGTGAAATTTTGTTGTCTTGTTTTATTTTGTGGAAGCCATCTTGAACACTCTAGATGAGGTACAGTATAAATATTTCGAACGAACGAATGAATACTGTACATCAATAACTAAGGTTGCAAAAATTATACCATGGATATGCTTTGGAAGGTAAACCAAGGAAAATTTCAATTGCGCTTGACATCTGTGTAGAAGCTACTTGACTAGAACTCTTCCCATCCCATATCACTGTCATTCCTGGATTCATCCACTCACCCCAGGCAAATCTCATTAAGTTCAATATTTTCTGCCAAGCACAAATGAAAAGCTACAATAATTTGGATTTGTTCTGCTGCAAATGGGGTCAGACTGGCTGCTGCTGGGTGTCCGTTTCTCCTGACCACTGTGTCATCTATAAATTGTTATGTTGATCTGGTCTATAAATATTTGACAAAATAATGATAACACACAAACACACACATACAGAAGCTAAAAGTCATGCTAAAGATGTCACAGTCTTTTCTTAGAGACAGGTATCTTAGTGGGAGTTTAAAGGTACAGAAATAGCTGCCCAGCATAATGCAAGTTGCAACTGTCCCCTCACCCTTCAATTCACACATAAATATACATATACACTCAAAAAGAAGGAGGACTAAGGGAGGGAAAGCCACATTTTAACCAAAATTATGTATTTACATTCCTAATAGCACAAGTGAAGCAAAAGCTAGGCATGCATTCAAGTTTTACACAGAATTTCCATACCACAAAACAAAACAAAACAACCCACTGTAACCGTTATGTCAAATAAAACAGCCAATGCTCAAAACCTGAACTGTTAAAGGGCTGGAAGAAGAGAGGTGAGGTGGACCCCATGAATTATTGCTTCTATTTTCTAGTACTGGCTTAATAAATAATAATAGGAAGAGGAGGAAGAAGAAGAAGAAGAAGAAGAAGAAGAAGAAGAAGAAGAAGAAGAAGAAGAAGAAGAAGAAGAAGAAAAAGATTTCATTAGAATTTTGTCAACATTTGATAGCCTAAGTCATTGATGGCCAACGGACAGTTTGCAGACCCAACATGCCCTAGTAGTTCCATAGTAGTAGAAAAGGAAAAAAAGAATGCTCCGATTAGCTTTCAGTACATGTGCTTCATAACTCTAAAGCCCTTCCTGCATGGTTGAGAAACTTTCATTCCTCCAGAAAAGGCTGGCCATATCACGAGGCACATGGAGTCATGTGACTCAGGCAGCAAATGGTGGGAAGACTATGCCCTTGCCCATCTACAGCCCACAACCAGCCAGCCACTGGGGTCCTTCCTCAGAATGAGGCACTGCAGGTGTGGTTGCTCTATCATCTTGCAGTGCTGAAGATGCCATGTTAAAATACAATTTAAAATCCTCTTAAAACATAAACTGTGTTTCAAAGCTATATTTTCAAGCACCACAAAGCAGTGTGCAAGTGCTCGCTGTGAAAATAGGCCAAGCTGGTATAACCATGGCCTAAGTCATCTCTGTTTTCTTGGTTCCTTTTAAAAATTATTATCTTTAGTCCTGTTTTTCATAATAAAAGCATATAACAACAAACCAAATAAAAACATCTCAAACAGTTTTCTTGGTCCTAATTGAATGATGAAGGCTACCCCAGCATACCTACTGGTCCTGATATAGGACAGTCATGAGAGCAGAACGTAAAACAGGTTGCTTTTTTTTAGGATTGCTGGATTTTAAATAATTGACATTTTATGGTAAAAAACAAAACCAGATGGAATTAAGTGTGGCTCAAATTATGGTCAAGGACACGTCATCTCACTGCAAACATCTGGCAACAATTATAGTTCACACCAAATCTTGTCACATGACACTTAAAGACATATCACTTGTCAGCAGACATTTTGTACCCACCCACCCCCACAAACATACAGTATCTAATGATTTTACTAGGAAGGAATGACACTTTCTCCAGGCCTGTGACTGTAGCATGCAGTCTAATTTTATGGAAGTTCAAAGCTGCAATCCTAAACACACTTCCTATGAAACAAACCCCACTGAACACACTAGGACTTACTTCTGAGTAAGCATGAATAGGAATGCACTATTAAGTGCACAAGGATTCCTAAATGTTGTATAAATGTTTTCCTGATCCATGATTTCTTCAGGTAAGTTACCATCCTACTTGTGTTTGGAAACGGCACCTCACTTTCCTCCTCTGAAAATCAGCTTTGGGAGGGAGCAGTTTTCAGGAGTGAAATAATAGGTGGATGGATGCACAAACTTTATTCCACCTGCCAGTTTCTCCTTGCAACTTGCCTTCACGCACTTCTAGAGAGTTCTAGACATGCATTTGCTATCCCAGGAGAAGTGGCATCCCCAGGGTTTCAGTATATCAGAATATGTCGCTTTTGCCTCAAACCTTCTCTATCCTACACCCCAAATCCCTAATTTCTCCACATATACACTCTTACTCGTAAAGAAGTTTCCACTGAAACCACTTGAGAGTTTCATCCATGAGAACAGAAAGCTTATTCCACCGCATCAACAACTTAGTGCCATGATCAAGGGAAGCAATAGTCCGCCTTGGTCAGAGCATATCTGGCACCACAATTTAAGGAGGATACTGACAAGATGGAACATAGAGGGCAACCAAGATGATTAAGGGTCTGAAACCAAGCCTTATGAGCAGTGTTCGAAACTCCCATTGTTCAAGGCACATTTTGTGACAGGGAATTTCATTAGTGCGAGCAGTAATGTGCCTAAGATTTCAGATTAAAATTGCAGTGGAAGGAAAGGAGCAGCTTTTTCTGCCTCCCTACTTCCAGCTACCCTTTGGAGAAGAGACCCTCTTAAGAATATTGGGGATGGGGGGTGGGAAGGGGAAAGACTAGACCATGTGAAAAATGAACATAATATTTTAGCTGCAGTTCATTCATTTCCAGCTCTGTATTCTTGTTATAAAAAAGTGTTCCTCGACATTCTACCCATAACCTAGGTTTGAGGTGCCATTTAACTCCTAGCTTTCACATCGCAGTTTCTAACACTGCTTAGGAGGAACAGTTGAGAAAATTGGGCAAGATTATCTGGTAAAGAGGAGACTGAGAGGAGATATCATAGCCATCTTCAAATATTGAACAGGCTGTCACATGGAGAGTGGAGCAAGCTTGTCTTCTCCTGCTCCAGGGTCTAGGATCCCCCAAAAAATAACTTCAAGAAATGAGATTCCAACATCAGGAATAATTGTCCGACAGTAAGAGCTGTTCAACAGTGAAGCAGACTCCAATGAGAGGTGGTGGACTCTCCTTCCTTGGAGGTCTTTAATTAGAGGTTGAATAGCCATCTGTCATGTATGATCTTGTTGAGATTCCTAGATGACCCTCAGGGGTCCTTCAAACTCTACAATTCTATGATTTTATTAAAAAAAATAAGTGTAAGGTGGCACCTACAGTTTGTATAGGAGTATAGGATGCTTCAATGTGAAAATGGCATGAGTAATTCTCTCTTCTTGTCTGCTTCTGAATAATCAATATGCCAGCAGACACTCTCATCCTGATATAAACTGTTGTGATAGCAGAATTTAAATCATAAACATTTCTTAGAATTGCACAATGTTTAAATAATTCAAACATGTTGTGGTTGAAATAAAACCAGATGGCTTTATCTGGGTATAAACTCCCCTGAATGCCTCATAATGAATAGTTCACAAAATATCAGCCTTTAAAATGCATTAAACTTTGATTTATTTTTTGTTAATGGCTGTTACTATGGTCTTCTTATGGCCTCTACACTTACTCAAACCACCCTTTTAACCTGGTACTTAAGGCTGTAGATTTCAGATTATTCCAGTCCTTATAGTTACTGCTGCTCATACTTGTAATTACATAAAATCAATTAGAGAGCGTACATGTCTAGTCCGTTGATTTGATTTGATAGTAACTAATGCTCCAGCAATGTGTAATTATAAGAAACCTAATGACCTCTCTCTACCGAATGAAACTATCATTACATCTAATATTCTTTGATGAATTGCTCATTATGTACAATGTTGAGAAATATTCTGTAATGACTAATACTTTTTTAATCAGTACCAGAATACAGTCTTATTTGTGTTCACAACCAGCTGATGCTTAGAATTATCCTGCCTCACTGATGACCCAGGTACTGTTAAATACAAATGTCCCAATTAAACATTTGCTTGTAATCTGGAGAGACAGATCCATGCATTTTTTTAAAATAGCAAAAAGCAGAAACAGTGGCGTGGGTGTGTATTCTGATATCTCACACAACAAGCCATGATAACTACTATCTCCCACCAAGAAATAAACTAACCAGTTAGCTGAATGATATGAATTTTGTCTGGGACTCACAACTTTCCGCCCCACAGAAAGCCACATACAGTGCACTGTAAATAATGATGGTGACAGGAGTTCATTGCTACTTGGCTGAGGAAAGATTAATGTGTGGTGGGAAAAGGAGGAACGTGTGCACGAAGTGTACAGAAAAGCTGAGATAGGCTCTACAATCCCTCGCTATAGGCAAGGGAAAGCATCCCCCCTCTGAATTTTGCGAATACATACCTGTTTTCTTGGGAGAAACCATCTTCTGCTCAAACTGTGGAGAGTTTATAGATTAGCTTCCCAGCCTGAGAACCACATGTGAATACCCAAGTCCAGGCTCTCAAAGTGATCTGGTGGAGAAGACTAGGCAGAATGCCTTGAAAGTGAGAGCTGTAGAGCTTCCATTTTTCACTAGAACTACTTAAACACTTTGCATGTACTACTTGGTTCTCCTCTCAGAAAGAGATGCTACTCCCAGGACTAGCAGTTAGGTGAATCTAGGGCAGGGATAGTCAATGTGGCACCCTCCAGATGTTCTGAGACTACGACTTCCATCAGGCCCAGACTTCGGGGCCAATGGCCTGGGGTGATGGGAGTTGTAGTCCAACATCATCTACAGGGCATCACGCTAACTACCCCTGATCTAGGGGTAGTGGTCAATATGGTCCAACCAATAGCCCCCAATCAGATTATTCCTTTCTCCTCTACCTTGGCAGGTGAGCGAGCCCAATTGTCAGAATTTTCACTGTGGGAAACATGGAAGAATATTCTTTTTTTTTTTTTTAGGGCCCACTGGAATGACTCAGAACATTCTGCATTGTACTTTCAAAGCAATCAATAGCAATCTGCCCGTACGATCACTTTCTGTTTTCTCTTAAATTTCCTGAGAAAACACCTCACCATATCGGTATTTGGAAAGTTACGATGTGTCATCCTGGCTTGGGTTGTGATTCTGCAGTACATAAGAAAAAAAGATTCTCTGAAATTTAGCTGTGCTCTTCATTCAGTTGCTCAGCAGTTTAAATAATAAAAGAACTGTAATAATCCTGAGCATTCAGCAGCACATTTTGCACACAAAACCTGTAGCAGACAAAACAGGCCTCCTGTATTAAAGCTGCAATGCTGATTTCCTTTGGTATCTGAAAGCAAAACCACTTGCAACCTGCATATGCAGGAGTCAAGGGATTGCCTCCAACCAAGTTTTACTCAGAACAGAGACACTGAAATTAATGGGCCTAGGTTAGTCATGTTCATTGTTTTCAATGGGTCTTCTCTGCGAAGGAGTAGCATTGGCTACACAGCACATGGTCTACTTTATTGGTACACACTGGAGGCCTTATGTGTCTAGGATCTCTAAGTGAGCAATATAAATGGGGATATTCTTCAGTCCTTACGCAACTCTAAACTGATACCAAAATTTTACTGATTGCTTGAGCATGCACAGATCTATTCGCCCCATTAAACATGGCTGAAAGCTCTCCTGTGCCTTCTGTATGTTGTATTGTTTATTCTGCAATAAGCTTGCCCTGCACTGGCTTTCTGAAGCACAGGGCATTAGTAAACTGACCACAGCAGTTATAGTTGTACCTTGGTTGATGGATACCTTAGCAGTCGAACGTTTTGGCTCCCGAATGCCACATTCCAGTTTGTGAACATTCTTTGGAACCCGAACATCTGACGGGGCTTTGGCAGCTTCCAGTACAGAAGCCGTACCTTGGAAGTCGAACGTTTTGGAAATCAAAAGGACTTCTGGAATGGCTTCCATTCGGCTTCCAAGGTACGACTGTATTTAAAACAAACTTTGGATAGTTTAAGCCACAATCAATCTGCTTGCACTTTTTGAACTGCAATTTACAGCACAACCCCGGATATGCCCACTCAGAAGTTCAATGGAGGTTAATCTCTACTTTCAGGTAAATGGGTGCAGGACCACAGTCTTAAACTCATTCAGCAGCATTTAACTATAGAAAACTATTGAAGGGAAGCACTACACTGGTGTCTTATACGCATGAATGCATGAATGTGCCCTAGAGAAAAGCTGACATCCATAGTACAAAAACCCATGACTATGTACACATACATGCATGCATGTTTGTTTTCATTTGCAGAGAAAAATACAAGACAAATTGAACCCCCTAAGAGAGTAGAATGTTCAACCTGAATAGGCCCAGATTTTATTAATATTCATTGGAAATTCTTTGGAGTACGTTCGTTGCAGATTGAAAAATTTAATTTTGAACACAAAAAGTGCCAAGTTTTCTGTTGGAGAGATGTTGGAGTGTGTGTCTGTTTTCTTAGGTTTCTGGTTCTTCAGCGTACATCAGCTACACATTTTCAAGGCTTCTCCATAACCATGAAGGCTCTAGTCGTGTTGTGGCTCTTTGCAGCTCCATATACGCATGGGGGAGGGGGAAGTAGGTGCACAGCTCAAAGCATCACTGAACAGCTGAACAGGCAGCCCTGTTTTAAATTTTAAAAGGATGACTTCCATGTAGCACAATTTGTAGCAGCCTCTCTAGCAGGTCTCCCCTGTACATGAGCCCGGGTTTGTAGTCTTGAAGAAAGCGATTAAAGGCAGGAGTACTTGAAAATGATAGGGGCCCTAGACAAGTTGCCCCTTTTATATTTCATGGCTAATCTGGCCCTGCCTAAAAACACTTAACAGGATTTATTTAAAAGCTCTGAGTAAACGTTGTGCATCCTGAGTTTTTTCTTTGGACAGGTAGAAGTAGGAGCCTCTCCCACCTCACCACACCTTTTCTAAAGCAGCATTGCACAAATGATTATCTTGGGTAGCTTCCGTCTACACACATTTCTGAAATACTTTCATTCCAACCTGTTTTGGAAGGAAGTTTTAAGAAGAATGGAAACCTGGCATTGAACTCAACTGGGAAGAAGTGGTTTCCACTTCAGTGAGAAAGGGAAAATGCTTATAAAAAGAACACAGAACGTTACAGCTAAGCATGGAGATGGAAGATAAGAAAAGTTGAGAGAGAAAGAAACTCAGACAATTACCTGTTTTTGAGTGGAGGCTGAGTCACTTTCGCTTGCCTTTCTCCTATCAAACCATGTAAATATTTTTAACAGGCAGATGGACATTTTAAATCATTCTTTAAAAAATGTGGACTGCCCTGATTTTTTTCTTAAACCTAATGGGTGGGAGTTTTGCCGGCCGAAATTTGGACAAATCGTAGTTCTGGATTGCGGAAGAGAAGATACCAACCTTCTCCCACAAGACTTTAACCTCCCGTTTGCCACAGAACTTAATCTATGCAGGGACTTCTCCTCCTGCCAAAAGGAAATAACTTTCCTGCACAGGGCATCTGGGAATACCAGAAAAAAATCTTAAATCCATAAAGTAATTGTAGTGTAGTTTTACTGAGTTGTTCAGTTCAGTTCGGGATTTTATTACAATGTCAACAAATGTTTAATTTGTTTTAAAGTTTAGGTTCTTTAAATCTGAGTGATATATGGTAGTTTACAGCTTGCTGGCAACTGCTACTGTGGAGGAAAAAATGAAAGTGCATATAAAGGCAGTTCTACGTTTTGACATTATAAAGCAGGGAGCAGAGCCAAAAGCAGCAACTAGCACAGCTTTCCCAGTGCTGGCCAGCTTTAGGGACTGCTCGCTTATTGACATCAGTCGCTGTGGGATACATTTCTCTGCTCTTAACCAATCTCATCTGGAGAGCATAATTAAAAAAGAAACGTCTTAATATGTAATTTCTCTCCCCCAAACATTTACAGATGTTAACTAGGGAGTCAGTCCACAAAACAGCACTACTCTGTCACACAGTGTCCATTAATTTCGGGAGACTGGGGGCAAGCTTAGGCAAGCAATGTGGAGTTAGTTTGTGTGTGTGTGTGTGTGTGTGTGTGTGTGTGAATTGTGCTCTTCACTGCTGGTGGCTGTGGGCTGATTCCCTCTTTATCAGCCCTGAGGTGGCTTCTAGGACCTTATTTTGAAATAAGCAACTATTTAGTATATGAGAGGGGAGGTGAATCTGAAATTGATATACTATATGTATGTACAATGTCTGTTCTTTTTTAAAAAGAAAACATTGGCTACTTTAAAAAATGTACAGCCAATTGCTATATTTCCCTGTATATTTTATGTGCTTCAGCCCTCCTAAACATTGCTGGAGAAAACAGATAAGGCAGCATCCTATTCTCCTGACTTCAAACAAAGAAATAACAGAATGCCGTTTTTAGTTTCACTGAGTTTGCTCAGTCGGCCTCCTTGGCCCAATACTCCCCCCTCCCCTTCCCCCCCCCCTTCCAGGTGCTGCTAAAAGCATTTATAGAAACGCAGTGAAGAAACCTTGGAGGCGATGTACTTTTATGCGTATGTTGGGCATGAGAAAGCAATAGCATTAAACGGAGTGGCTTTATAGAAGGCCCTGTCCCTGGGGAAATTTAAGAAAAAGGGGTGGGGGGCTTTCCTCAGCTGGCTGAAAACTGTGCAAGCAGACGTCTCTGCTTGGGCTGCCTGCACACGTGTCAGTCCCACTTCTGCAATGTTAACTGAAGTGGAACTTTTTTCTCAGCGCCAAGTACTTCATGATTTACACAGCCGTATCAAATATCTCTGGAGTACCCTGCAAGAAGGTGATGGCTAAAACCTCAGTTCTGACATTTGCAGCCCAGACACAGTTGTCTGATTGAGGGCCTCTCTCTCTCTCTCTCTGGCTTTCGTTGGAGCCAGAGCCTTGAGTAAACCAGAGGAATTTCTCGATTTTTCTGAGGGCCGTGAGCGCTAAGTGTTTTCCGGTACCCGCTTCCTGCCGTATCTAAAACAACAGCAGCTGCAAGAGCCTGATAGAGAAGCATCCCAGGGCACAAATTTTCATGAATCGGGTGGGAAAGAAGAAGGGCGGGGGGGGGGAGGGTGAAAGAAGACATTTATACTGGAAGCTGATAACAGAGGCATACATACGGCATCAGATTTGTGCTTGCCGAAGATAGCCCTCTAGGCCGAGGGCAGTGAAGTTAGAAGCAAACCCAGCCTTCTGCTGTGACCATGGGAATAATAAGTTTCCATGCTGGTTAGGATAACAGAGGGAGCCACTGCGCACTGGTCCTATTGTACTGAGTATCAAACTTTGATTAGCTAATGTCTCCAAAGGACAGATAAGGAAGAAGAAGTGACTCAGACACTAAGGCTTTCATGTCCTTTCTTTACCATGACCGTGGGTGTTTGAAAAAGTACAAGCGGGGGGGGGGGGGTTGTTGCATGTTTCCAATAAGAAAACAATAAGGAAAAAGGCACAGCTGCCTGGGAGAAACATATTACAGAACTCAGAAAGATTTCAAATAAATAGCACATAGTTTCATGGAAAAATTGGAAGATTTTAAAAACAATATTATTGTTGACATTTTCTAGGCCACTGGTTTCCAGATTGTGGGGAAGAGCCCACCAGAGGTTGCTGGCAAGGACCTGGAGGAGGAGTTGTCAGGCTGATGAGGAGCTTGCTCTGCTGCTGACAGAGATGCAAAGCGACTCAAATTGCAATGTGTTTGTACCAAATACATGGCATGGCTGCCTTTGGAATACTACATACAGTACAGTGGTCTCCACCTTTTAAAAAGGATGTTGAACAGCTGGAAAAATTCAGAACAGACAATGCGCAACTAGTTTATAGAATTAGCTGCCAGAAGAGGTGGCAATTGCCAGGAGCCTAATGGCTTTAAAAGAAGACTAGAGCCAAATTCAGAGAGGATACGTCTTATCAATGTCGGCTAGTGTTCTCCAGGTTCAGGTAATACATTTAAAGCACTTTTATGGCACCTTAACATTTAGGGCTTCCACCAAAGAATCATAGGAACTATAGCTTGTTCAGAGGGCTTATTGTGGTTGGAAGCCCCTCTGGACTTCAAGTCCCATGATGCTCCACCAGGGCTCTTAGTTTCTTAGCGAGGGGATCAAAACTGAGAGAAGAGGATCTACTGTGGGTGTCTTGTCTAAGGGCTCCTCAAACCAGCACTGGAAGTCTGATAGGAACAGTAATTTGCTGATTCTTTGTTTTCTTTTTGGGGGGCTGACTCTACCCTCTGACAACTGTGGGCCTAAACAAGATGAACTCTCCCCAATAGGATCCATACAAAGGAACCTATCCAAAGACCCAGAGGGGGGAACGGCATGGGACAGAATTAGACTTCGAGAAGCAAAAAGCACACTGATTAGAACATTAAAATAGGCTTCTCTGGGCAAGTCATATATATCTGCAGTGCTGCATCACAGCCTATCCCTGATGTATCATCGCCCGTTGTCTGATACTCACTAACAAGTTTTAAAAGAAGGCTCCAGGTAGCAGCAAAGGAAGCTGGCAGTCATGCTTCACTTGTTGGAGCAGGAAACAGGATGGTAATAAGTTTCCGCTTTCATTTCTGCCCAAAGGTTTGGCCTCAGCTGGATTTATGTATATTGCAAAAAAAGGGGGGGGGGATGAAGAAAAGAAAAGAACTGCACAGTGTTGGATGCAATCCTGAGACTAAGTTGCATTTCTGTAGCTCTAATATACTGAAGCAGAAAATGGAATGAAAACCCACTCTAGAAAAACCCTGTTTTGCATTTCCACTTAAAAGTTCATCACATTCATTCAGTTTCTGGGTTTGAGCCATATTTTGCAGGAACGGCACACAAAGGAGGACATTCCCCAACCCTTAATTATTTCTCACATAGTAGAACTATAGATCTCAGAATGACAAAAGGTTAGAATATGTTTTTATGCTTCTTTATCTTATAGGCTCATTTATCTCACATATACCACTAAAGCGAATGGTTATGAGTTATGCCAGGCAGCTTTCTTTTTAAATATATATAAAAAATGTTTTAAATGCAGAACTGTGGTGATTTTGGTCTGGAGGTACTTCGTAGTCTGAAAACTCCTTGCTGCAGGTGTTTTCCCCAATTAAAGTTAAATATAGCTTTAAAAACTTGTGTGGGTGGTTATGTTCTCTGCTTTCAGTTTCTTTTGTATTACCCTGGGTTCCACGCACACCCCCATTATGAAAAAAAATGAGCATTAGGGGCATACAGCAGATAGCAATCTACAAAATGCAGCAAAATATTCATTGCTATAATATTTTGACACATATTCATTAATTAGGCTTTTCTTTAAGCATCTTCTCCAACAGTCCCTTCCAGCAATCCATTAAGCAAGCCACAAGTCTCATGTGAGCCACTTCTTGGATCTAGCCCAGGAATTTGGAAGCAGTTTATTAGTACTTCTTAAATCATTTCCATTAACTAGTCTTAAAACTCATGTTGGCATTTAATATGGGCTTTCCTATAAAGAACAGGACACCGAGGTCCTCCTCCAAGGGTCTTCTAGCGGTTCCCTTACTATGAGAAGTGATGTTACAGGGAGCCAATCAGAGAGCATTATCAGCAGTGGCACCTTACATGTGGAACACCCTTCCATCAGATGTCAAGGAGATAAAGAACAGCACAACTTTTAGACGACATCTGAAGGCAGCTCTGTAGCGGGACGTTATTAATGTTTGACACTGTGTTTTTTTTAATGTGCTTTAAGCTGCACAGAGTGGTTGGGGAAACCCAGCCAGATGGGCAGGGTAGAAATATTATCATTATTGTTATCATTACCATCTAATTATAATAAAATGTTCTGGGTCAATTCAGGCTTAGACATATATAACCATCAATGACTAACTTGCGTCCCCTACACAGTACTGCGGGAGCAATCCTAAGTATAGTATGTGTAGTTTATACCGGCTTAAAATAAGCTGGTGTAAAGTATATCAGATCCAAACTTGGTTCAGGAGCAGGGCTACTGCCAGGCTAAGCCTGGTGTAGGGAAAACAAGTCTTTCAAATAGAGTTTGATATATACCACTCTAAGTTCTGACAGCTTGCCAGGTTACATGACCATGATTGCAGCCTCAGGGTAGGAATAGCCAAGGAGAAAGGAGTGTGAAAAAATATCAGTCAAGGCCCAGGGTCAGCAGAGCCTCGGTTTCCAGTGTAGTTAGGCAAATGTCCTGCATTTCTTGTAATGTGAGGCAAATGTCCTGCATCTGATTGGCCATTGTGAGAACGGGATGCAGGACTGCACGGGTCATTGACCTGATGCTGCAGGAGGTTCTTGCTTTCTCAGGAGCTGAACCACCCTCATTTTATTCTCAGAACAACCCTGTGATATATTGGGTGCATAAATGAACCAGAGTCTCACTGGCCCCAGTTTTTAGCTCTAACCACTATATTTCACTATATCTTTGCGAATGCTATTTTTCTTTCTCTTCATTTGTAGGGGGGGGGGGAGTCAAGATCAACACAAATTCAAATATTACAACTGTTAAGAAACTTGTGAACATTTGGGAAAACTGGAGAAGCAGAAACGTAGCGGACTCCGAGTCACTGACTGCCGCTCCTTATATCCATTTCTCATAATAAGCTGACAATCTGTTCTGTGGTTGAGCTTGTAGCCAGTCTTACGTTTAAATAAAAGTGGTAACAGCTCCATGCGCCACTATATCCCTACAGACTTATCCACTTTGTGAAAGATGACTATCTGGTCTTTTTGACTTTGCGTTGAGATTCAGTTGCAATACCTACTGGTATTAGTCTTCTTATAACCCTGAGCCATCTGATGCTATTACCAAACCTCACTTCTATTATGAAAACACTTGTAAGCTTTCCTGAATTACATATAATGCTTGGGAAATCCTTCGCAGTCCATTCCCTGTGATCTCTGCATTTCTCCTGAACCTCAATTGATGTAAACTGGCGGCGGAGGTGGGGAGCTGTTGTACAAGCAATAACAGCTCTTCTGGCTTTTTGGATGAGGTGAGGATGCAGCCTAAACATACCTGTTTTCAGACAAACTTTGCAGCCGCCACACAAAGCCCTACTTTCTAGCAGTCGCTGCACCAATCTAGAGTTGGAGAGGTTTGGGGAAACTCAAAAAGACAGGGCTTTCAGGACATACTGCCAATGACCTCTTAAGCATATAAAAAGAGCCTTTCTGGGTCAGACCAAAGGCCTATCTAGTACAGTGTACTAGGTAAGACAGTGGCCAGCTAAATGCCTATGGGAAGCCCACAAGCAGGACAGGAGAGCAATGGTACTCTCCCATCTGTCATCCTCAGCAAGTGGTATTCAAAGACACACTGCCTCTAGCTCTGGAGGTATAACGCAGGCATCATGACTAGTAGTATCCTCCATGAATTTGCCTAACCAACTTTTAGAGCCATGCCAGTTGGTGGCCATCACTACATCTTGTCTGTGATGGACCTTGGAGTCTAATTCATTCATTCATTCATTCATTCATTTAGACAAAATAATAAAAATAAATAAATAAGATTAAAAATGTGCACCCCACCACCGAGACCATTCTATTATAACTATCCAACCTTCCAAAATTTCAACACCTCTTGCGAAAGTTTGACCCCTTTCCGTTTTAACAGTACAAATTCTACAGACACCTTCCATATCTCCTCAAAATCATTTCTCCTGCATATTCCCTGTCTTACCTGAATGGCACATTAATTTATGATTAATACCCCACACCTCTTTATACCATTCTTGCATTTTATATTCTGCTTGCCCCTTCCACTTCCTAGCTATAATATTTCATGCAGCTGTCAATAAATTTGTGAGCAAGTCCTTCAGAGCCTGTGAACCTTCCACCCCATTGTAAATTGATAATAATGCTACCTCTGGACTTTTGGTCAGCTTTAACCCAGTGATTTCTGTTGTGTTCTTAAACACCCTTTGGAGTCTCAAATTTTAGTGGTGCCCCTCTACCTTTTGTACTCCATTCTGAATCATAGTTGCAGCCACACATGCCAACTCTAGGGGGCCGGAGGCATTTTGGCATCTTCAATATTTGCTTTAATGGGCCTGGCCCCTCTCAATCTTCTGGTGACCACACGCACACCACAGGTCCAGTGGCCAGTTCCTCCAGAACACTCAGCCTCCTGCATCGTGCAACACATCCCAGCCCCCAGTCCCCATCTTGGGGGCAACCCAGCACCTCTGGTTGCAGTGTCCCAGCAATGCCTCTGAGGCTCCGCGCCCAGTGCAACTGAACTAGCCGTGCTCCCCTAAATCCACCTCTGATCTTGTGGCAGCAAATAACATGGCTCAACTGTGCATTGTGCAAGTACTTCCTTTTTTCTATCCAGAATCTCCCAGTATTCAGCTTCATCTGATGACTTAGGGCAGGCATGTCCAAAGTCCGTTTTGGGGGCCTGTCCCCTGTGTGGCAGTTCAACAACTTCAATCCTAAAAAAAGATCAACAAGTTTGGTCGGCCCTCACGCATGCTCACTTCATCAAAACATGGCCCTCTTTCAAAAAAGTTAGACACCCCTGACTTAGGACTTTAATGTTATGAAAGAGGAGGGGGGATGTCTCTCTAACCTGCATACATCTTTCCTGTGCCTCCCCTTACTCACATTCTCCTCTCTCCCCCACCCAATGACCCTGCCCCCCAAATATTGCATCCTTTGCTGGTAGGTTTGTTGCACGAGCCCCTTGATCGCTTTGATTGCCCTTTCCTGAATCTTTTCTAGCCCTACAACATCCTTTTTTGAGGGATGGTAACTGGAACTGTACATAGTTCTCCCAGGGTGGATGCACCATAGATTTGTATAACAGCGTCGTGATAATGGCAGTCTTATTTAGCAAACATAACAATGGAGACGGGAGCAGAGCTGTACTGAACTGCAGGCTGAATCTCCTTCCCATCCCAGACCTCTTCCTGAGGATCTCACAGTACTGAGAGAATCTGCTGAGTGCTTCAGGAAAGCACTATCATGGGAGGGATCATAGCTCAGTGGTAGAGCACATGATTTGCAAGCTGACGGTTCCAAATTCAACCCCTGAAATCTCAAGTTTTACAAAGATCAAATAAAACGGTCTCTTCCTGGGACCCTAGAAAACTGCTTAAAATCAGAGGATGCAATATGGGATGGAGTAGGGGTGGGTGAATTTGCCAATTTCACTTCCTCTCAGTTTCTCATTTTTCCAATCTTAAATTTAATTCTTCATATTTCCACGTGAGTTTGAGGTTTTGCCCTTTTTTGTTTTTTAAGATCCTCATGAAAAATTTCATTTGAATTTATCCTAATATATATGCAAACACTTTTGCAAGCTATTTCCCCATACAGTGGTACCTCAGGTTACATACGCTTCAGGTTACATACGCTTCAGGTTACATATGCTTCAGGTTACAGACTCCGCTAACCCAGAAATAGTGCTTCAGGTTAAGAACTTTGCTTCAGGATGAGAACAGAAATCGTGCTCCAGCGGCGTGGCGACAGCAGGAGGCCCCATTAGCTAAAGTGGTGCTTCAGGTTAAGAACAGTTTCAGGTTAAGTACGGACCTCTGGAACGAATTAAGTACTTAACCTGAGGTACCACTGCATATATATTAATATACTACTAGGTAGAGGAACTGAATTACAAAATTCAGAGAAGTTCAAATTTCAAATATTAGCTGAATTTTGGTCCTTCTAATGTTTTGAAAAGTGCAAATCAGGGAGGCTTGCTTTTAAATGAAAACTGAATCAAAATTCTTCCCTGTCCCTAGTATAAGCTCCAGCAGATAATGTTTATTTTGATGTGCCGGAAAATCCTAAAAATGCCATGGAAATAAAGAGGACTGTTGCACTGTAATGAGCACTAATAGTCTCCAGGACACATTTCGTTGTTAACAATGCTTTTTATATCATTATTAATAATCAACCTTCATATGGTATATTGAACACACTAAAGTGATTCATACGCATTATCATTTGAAATGTGATACAAGCTCCCTTCAGGTCAAGTGAACACATTTCAAATCAATAGAGTGTTGGCTACAATAGTTTTTCAAGATTACGAAGATTGATAGTCTGCAACAGTTCTTAATACATAGTCCAGACACTGTAAAGTGAGAACGATGTCAAGCATGCAGTGTAGTCTAAGATTAGGTTATGGAACAGCACAAAGCTTAAACTCATATTAATTAACAACGGTAGAGAAATTAAACGTATGTTTCTGAGCACATTTTAAAGTGTTGGTGCTGACCTTTAAAGCCCTAAAGGGCCTTGGTCCAGTATACCTGAAGGAGCATCTCCTATCTTTCCTTCCACTCAGTGCAGTGCCCAGTCAGGATGTCCTGATCTGTTCTTCATAAAACAGTATGCCACTAGGACTACTTTCCCTCGCTACATTTGCAAAACTTAGGCAATAGTCAGGAAGGGCCAAAATCCTGATGAAAGAGACAACTGGCCCCACCTTGGCTTTAGGCCTAATTTTGAAAGAAAGAAAAATTCTCCAGAAGCATTTTTTTGCAAAGACAGGCCAGGTCATTAGAGTAACAAGAGTTTAAGCAGCTCCCACAGTGGCTGTGGATTGATCTGCCAACACTGCACAGCTCTCGGGTGACGCTCCCCAGAAATATTTCGAGCTAATATCATATTCCAGTGATGAATGCGAGCATCTGAACAATGCTTTCTCGGGACAGAAGGCTCTGCTTCTGCACAATGTAAATTTTCTTTGGCACCAGCCCAGGCTTATAAGCAAACAAACGTTACTATAACTTATGCACAGCAGGGCCTTATCCACCGAGCAAAATTGCAGTTATTTTTTTAAAAAATCCTTCCTATTTGGAATGTTGTCGTGGAAGGAAACGAGTGGCTTGAAATGTGGAAGTGACTCTCGTTGGTCTTTCCATTTGTTTGCACAAGACAAATTTGGGCTAAAAAACAGAGCTGGCACTTAATGTCATGAGGTTGAGCACATTTGCTTAATTAAAATGTTTAGTGCAAAAGGAACAGGATTCTACAGGGCTGCAAGTCGCAGCGCACTTGCTCCTATCTTTCTCTACTAACATATTACCATGTGTGGTGTGCTGAACTTAGCCCTTATCCCGTAAGAACACCTGCCCCAGCATCCTCCTGAAGTTACACATTGCAAGAGACAATTACTAATGGCAGACAAGCAACACTTAGGACCAGTTTGTCCATCGCCAAAAGTCTTCACATTGTGGAACTTTGCAGGCCGTAGTTTGAAAACCATTGCCTTAGAGTTGATGTCAAAGAGAGCCTTTTCTAACTTAGCATATTCACCTTTTATTTCTAAGCCTTCTTCTCAGGTGCTTCCTCTATCCATCGACACTCATTATCCAGTCTACTGAGCAGGTACAAATCCTTGGCATTATCTTAGATGCTCCTTTGCTCCCCACATTGAATGCTATCAATTTATGTAACTTCTTTCTGTATAACATTGTGAAAAACTCCTCCTCCTGCTCTCTCTCTCTCTCCAGTTAAAACTCTGGTTCATCTCTCTGGATGGGATGGAGATGGGCAAATTATATTCTGACCAGCTAAACCAAAGGAATATACAAAACATGTTATATAACATATGACCATAAAATTTAATGAAAATTGGAATGCCATTGATATAGCACCATACACCCCCCAAGGGAGACCCAGGAGAACTGAGAGATTGGAAGTAACTTCACCACCTTGGGGACACCTCAAGGTGTAGGGGAGAGAGGGAGAGAGACATAGAGAACCTTCACAAAGCCGGTAGCTGAAGCAAAAAAGGAAATCTTAATATTGTGACCTGACCCATTGTGGTTTCATTTAATGGTCCACCACTCAAATGTAGACATTTAGATACATTAAAGGTTTGACCCTGATGAATTATTTGAGTTCTATATTTTCCTCTCCTACCCATCGCGTCTAACCTTCATCTCCAATGTTAGCGACCCAGCATGTTTCAACACAGTAGTATGTACGCTTTCAATCATCATTATAAATGAGGAGGGGTCCTCAACCCAGGCGCTCAGCCAGATTTACTAAAACTTTCCACGAGGAAAGCCTTTTGTTTTCCCCTCCAGAGCTGCTAGACTAGGCCAGGAGAGAGGAAGAGAGGGAGGGGAAGAGAGGAGAGGGAGGGCATTATGGGGAGCTTGAAATCCACTCTGGTGTGTTGACAGTATTACTGGGCTTTGCAGAGTACCTGCATGTTGTTCTAATGACATCTGGACTACTGGAAATCAGTGAGCACACTCAGAAGTTTTTAAAAGGCATAATTGTGGCAGCAGCAGACTAAACTTAATGCCTCGAGAGCCAATCACTTTAATCACAAAGCTGAGGTGCATGAAAAAGGATACATTTCAACGCAAGAATAATTCTGTCTGGTATAGTTCCTGTTCAAATAAACTATATGACCAAATCATGTGCATTTCAAATTTATATATAAATGTGAAATACATATAACACCCCCGCCCTTCCCGAACATATGGTGTAGAGGCAACAGAATTTAATATATGCTGCATAGGAGAAATATGGACACGTCAGACATCTAACAGTTCGACAGAGTAAGCAATTCATGGGAAGGACATTAGCAATAGCTCATATTACCTCCATAAGTTACAGCTTTTACTGCAAAAGTTATTTTTAAGAGACACCTTTAAAACGGCTGGTTAGGCTGCAGCTTTCAATAACACTTTGCCTGTGGTTTTACCTTTTTTTTACATACTTACGCGAGAGTTTAATACTCCCAGTTTATCTTTTATTTTTTTAAGAAAGCCATTGAAATGTATGCATTCATGGGCAAAGTGCTATAAAACTCACAGCTGCACATAGACAATTACAAGGGGCAGAAGCTGAATGGCATTGGGGCAGGGAAGTGGATGAGGTGCTTTTGATGCCTGCTGTCAGCCATATATCCAAAATCCAGGCACCTCTTGGTTTAGCATCTCCCTCTCTCTTTCTCTACACCCACCCACCCACCCAGACAGACAGACAGAGACAACCTAATGGGCGGAGAATCTGTGGCTCTCCATTTGATGTTGGATGACAACTCCCATTATCCCTGCCCATTGTCCTTAATGTTGGGGCCGTTGGGAGCTGGAGTTGAACCACAAAGGAGGCCCATAGGTTCCCCATCCCTCTTACAGATAAGACCATCCAAGCAAGCTTTCAATTATAAAGAAAGGGGGGGGGATACGTAGTGCAATGAAAAAAACAGCAACAAGCATTTTAGTTCCCAGATTCCATTGCCCAAATTTGTTTCAGGTAACTCTGACTTCAGAGACAAATATGACACTCAGTTTGTACTGAGGTGCTGTGGGCGGGAAAGTTAATTCCTTTTGTCCTTGATGGGAATCAGACCAATGGGCTGTTGTAACAGGGCCTTCTCAGCAGTGACCATGAAATTATGGAATTTATTTCCTATTAACATCAGGCAGACCCAACCTCTTTGAAGCAGGCCTTGGAGACACATTTCTTCTCTATAGCTTTCAATGCAGGGTCATAAATGAAGTGGTTGCTTATTGGATGGTGGCCAAACTTTATTATTGTCTCTTTGCTGGTTTTCACTTTATTATTGTTGTCGGTTGCATATTTTAAATGAGCTTTATGAGTTGGATTTATATTGTAAACATGTTGTAAGCTGCTTTGTGGAGGACATCTCAGAAAGCCAATCATAAATCCCTTAGATAATTAAATTAATGTTCCTCGGGTAAAGGAATATTGTGGGGAGATGATCAACAGTGCTTAAACCAATGATTTTCAGCACACATTCTTAGAAGCAACTTCCATTGGCTTTACATTTTAGGCAACCCTTTTAATGGTTTTGTTTAACATTTTGGGAAATTGTTTCCCATTAAGAATCAGAGATATCATTCAAATGATCATACCTTGGCTTAGTTACACCATGGTGTGTATGAACCTTTTGCACAAACATGCAACCTCTTTAGTTCTTACTCTGCTGTGTGAAATGTTTAAACTAGGAAGTCTTGACTAAACCAGAGATGCCCATTTTGGCATGAGTTGCCCATTTTGGAATGAGTTGGTTACCAGCTCCCAAACAAGCCAAGATATTACACCAACTTCAAACCATTTTTTAAAATACACTGGCTTGATCTAAAGTATAACCATGATTTCAAATATATAAAAGGATGTCATATAGAGGAGGGAGAAAGGTTGTTTTCTGCTGCTCCAGAGAAGCGGACATGGAGCAATGGATCCAAACTACAAGAAAGAAGATTCCACCTAAACATTAGGAAGAACTTCCTGACAGTAAGAGCTGTTCGACAGTGGAATTTGCTGCCAAGGAGTGTGGTGGAGTCTCCTTCTTTGGAGGCTTGACAACCATATGTCAGGAGTGCTCTGATGGTGTTTCCTGCTTGGCAGGGGGTTGGACTCGATGGCCCTTGTGGTCTCTTCCAACTCTATGATTCTATGATTCTAGGGGTTGTGTCCAGTGAAGTAACTGCATGAGGAGAAAAATCTCTGCTCACATGACATGACTTCCCCTCCTTCATCTGTGTGCTGAAACAGATTCGGGGTGTTTGTAGGGGGCACACAGAGGGGATGAGAAGGAGATGTTGTGTTGTGCAAGACTGTTGGATTCAACTCCTGGTTTGGACATGATGTGAATCTATGGCTTATTCAATATTTCCTGATTGCAGCTCACACAGAATAATCTGAGTTATTTATTTATTTTCTGAATTCATAGGCTGTCTTTTAGGCAAACCTATGAGTTGTTCATCCAAAGTTTAGATGGAAATAAGCCAGCATTAGTTAAAAGTTAATATGCTTTTTTTTAAAAAAAGTTTAGCACATAAATGCCTCTGGTTTGAAAAGCTATTGTAACTTGGTTGCTGGTTTTTTCCTTCAAAACATTATTTGTTATCAGTGCATTCAATGAAACACTGACTAATAATATCTCTTAGCATAGAAAAGTTGGACCATCGGTTACTTTCCAGGAGTTTCTTCCTGTTGGTGCTGACTGTCACTCACAAAGATAACATTTCTTGATAACCCCCGTTAATTTCTTTGATGTTTTTAATGGTAGGAAATAACTTCACAATTGAATGGCATTTGCTGGAGGAAATGACCTTCCTTTGATACTGAAAATGACCAATTTGACTTTGCAAATTAGGAACAGTTAGAGAGTTTGCACATACTTTGCAAGGCACAAATTTTATTGAAAGTTGACATTCTGCTAGTGGCCAAAGAGCTGCCGGCTTCAAGTGCAAGTGTGGTTGTAAGTCAACCACAGCGAATACTCTGCCTGATTGAGAAATGTCCTACAAACTTTGAGCCATTTTAGAAATATCTTACAGAAGACAGGTGGTGTGGATTCTATATGGATGTGCATTATTTTCACATATCTAAAAGTGTCTCACTTTGGTGCAATTTGATAATTTGATTAAACACCATCCTAAAAAAAGAGAGCCAACCTTCTGGTGGAAGATTCCAGAAAGAGTGCCATTTTCCTGCTTTTAACATCGCCATTTGAAAATAAAATTAGCAAAGGAGAATGTTGTTTTTGAAGGAAGGAATGCATGAAAAAGTGTAAGGTAATCCTCAGATACCTTGATATAAAAACATGCAAAACCAAGGGTTTCCTTAGGATTTTTCCTTTTGATTAAATTAATTGCATGATTAAAATTTGCATTGTCCACATGAGTGCCATATTAATTCCAGCGGTGGAGAAGTTTGGTATTAGTCACAGAATATATTTGATTGAGTCAATTACTTTTGGATTTCTGCCCCCTCAGATCTGTAACATATCTGAATAGGTTGCCACACAACCAGATAACATAATATTGCTCAAGCTTAAAAATTCAGACTTTTAATCAGAATTCAGGAGGAGAATTAATAAAGTAACTTCATTTTTTTAAAAAATGTCATTGCTTTGCCCCACAAGACAATCATATTCATAGTTTAAGTGGACCAATTACTTTAAAATCGGGATCTGTTCAAAGGTCTTTTTATACCATGGTGCATTTATATAATGTTTTGTGTCACTGAAGTGGGCCTCCTCTTGTCTTGCTTACACGCTCTACGTGGCTCTTGTTTTGCTTGCTTTACAGTGAGCTGGGAGGAGCAAGGCAGGAGGAGGGACGGACGGGAGCCATGGTTCTCATCCGCCCCTCCTCCCAGCTCGCTGTAAAGCAAGCAAAACGAGAGCCGCGCAAAGTGGGACAGAAGCCATGTAAGCGGCTCTCGCTTTGCTTACTTTACAGCAAACGACGGACGGGAGCCATGGCTCAGGCAGCGGAGACATCCCTCAGCTTGGGACTGCAGCAGCAGCCAAGGGATCCTGCTGCCGTCCAGTGCTTCACTCCATAAGACACACAGACATTTCCCCTTACTTTTTAGGAGGAAAAAAGTGTGTCTTATGGAGCGAAAAACACGGTAAATAAGGCGCAAGTTCATATGTACTACCAGGGTTGTAAACACCACATCACAATTCAGTGAGTTAATAAAATTCCAGATTTTGCCCTTTATTGCTCTGAAGGAATAAATCTCTTGGAGTTTGACAAACTCATTGTAGCATTTTAACACTGCAGTGGTGCATGCAGTGTGTGTATTAGCCAGCTACACATTTACAACAGAAAGTGAGGAAACTGGAGATGTGACTGGTGAAGCCGCCTTAGCTTCAGATGTCGAAGAGTGAAAGTCACAATTTGATTTATAATTTGGACTTTTCTTAGCTGAAACAGAGCAGTTTTATCACTTAATTCCAGATAGCAGGCTTGTGCATTTCAACCTGCAGGATATGACAGGCAGTGGATCAATTCCAAATCAGCTCTCAGTGCCATTCTGCAAGCCACTGGCATCGATATAAGCCAAGACCATATGGTTAAGATTATTGCAATGTAGCTGTTGGACATGTGGATACTTCGGCAATGACTAACAGCATTTAAACGTTTAGATTATGCGCTTTCATTATTGCTGATGACATTAAAGGAATCTTTCCCATCCAGTTGTCACTCGAGCAAAATTAGGCAACACTCCGCAAAGCTGTTAACGGGCAGCTTCCCCCACCAGAACGTTTCAGGAGGTTAAAAGAACTCAATGGCACATCAAAATGGCTGAACATAAACCTCTACTTCTGCAGGAGACTTACCATCGTCCAGGTATAACTGGTCCAATTCCTCGCGTTCTCGCTTGATCGTTACAGGAATAGGGGCCAAATTATGATTACTGTCCTCATGCAACTCGGGCAACGGCAGTGGCTGATTTGCTGGAGATTCATTTCTTTGAACATTCGGCAGTTGCTGCTGACCCATTACGGATGAGCGAGTTGGACTGCAGGACTGCAAATAGGTTGGCTCTTGGGTTACAGATGGAACTGGAGAGGAGGGACTGTTGGGATAGAGTGTTTGTTGGTAACCAAGGGAACAGCTACTGCTCAGATGTTGACTCACCTGCGGCTGCAGCATGATGTGAGATGACTGATCTGGAGAGCTTGGATGCACAACTATAGACCTTGGCACTTCCTGTATGGCGGGGACACCTCCAACCGTCTGCTGAAGTCCTAGGTGGCTGTGGCCTGGGTTGGTGATGCACTTGTAAGCAGGAGAGGAAAGATCATGCAGCTTAGGACTTGAGCTGGGAGACGATGACATCACAGCATTTCTCTGCTGACAGGAAGTGAAGCCAGTCACAAGGCACGAGCCAGGATCAGGAGGCATCATGATCTGCTGGCTGTAGTATGGCTTGGAGAGAGGGCTTAATCCTTGGTTCCTTGGTCCACAGGTTTGAGCAGGCTCATAGTCGTCAGTGGGTTCTGTTTTTATAACTGGAACTGTTGAAAGAAAAAGAAAGTGCTTTAAATAAACACGGAGTTGCACATTGGTATGATCAAGTTGGCTTGTGGCTAGGATACCCTTTGCAAAAACAAACAACGTCTTGAATAAGACTCTGTGTGTCCTTTGCCTGGTTCTCCCACCCCATAAAAAATATGAATGAGTCATCCGCACAAGAAAGTCACAGCTGGTTCTAATATTGAAAAAGACTATTTTCTTTGGACTCTCCTCCAGCTCTAATGTGCTATAAAAATCTATTTGCAAATAGCTGCGCTGCAGTAGAAGCTCTGGACCCAAGGGCTCTATGGATTTGTAGTAATCAAAGGAAATTTTTTAACTTGGATGTACTACCACATGTCTACTGCTACTGATGGCCCGTTTGATAGATGTCTGCACAATGGGTAAATTCAAGCATGGGGATTCAGAAAAGGGGCTTCCAGAGTTCACCAAAACAAAACTTCAGGAAGAACGGCATGCTTATGAAAAATGATGCATTTAATCATACAGCTTTTTTCTTGAACAAGCTAGAATCTGACTTTTCTTTTTTAAAGCAAATACAGTGGAACAGGGTCTACATATCATTTTTATAGCCCACAGAAGAGCACACCAATATATATATGGTATGCAAGGAGCATCCAGATCATGGCTTACTTGATTCAGAAATACAGAAACAATCCTTTAAAGCCCTTGTCTAGATTCTACTATGCAAAAACAAGCTACCTTCTACTTGCTCAGTGAGGCAACAGCCCCTCTCACCACCACACCTTGTGGCTGTACTTGCTAATCAAGTAGAAGTCACAGTTTCTAAAAATGCTGGGGAGAGAAGGCTGAAGGGCTTATTAAAATGATGCATACAAAAATATTCATTTTAGGAAAACTTTGCACCAAAATGCAGATAATTTTGTGGTGACATTTTTTTTAAAAAAAGAAGTAAACAGATGCAGAAATGTGATCAGGAAACCAAGCAAAACCAAAATTATCAGATTCACCTTTAGGCATAGCATCAGCCAAAATTACATTAGAACCTAATTTCTTCAGCAATGCTAGCTATAAATCAGTGACGTCTCCAAATGATGACATCACAGCAGTTGGATAAACACAATGAGCCCCTGTGTGGACACAAATGTGGCAAGGGTCATTTAAGTTTTATAAACTGAAATGAAGGCTCTGAATGAGTAAGATATTAACACATCAAACCTTCACAAAAACCTTGCTGAGGGAGGACAAGTATGGTTGGTTGTGTGTGTTTTTTAAATGAATTTGCAAAGGTCAGTTTGCTGTGATATATTAGAATCCAGAGTTTCTAACATTTATCTATTTTGGTTTGTAGCTATTATAATAAGTAAGAAATATGGCACATACTACAAAATACAAGCCATTCAGCAATTAATTGGGTGACTGCTGTTAAACAACAACCAAAGGTTCTGTGTTGTATTAAAGCCTAGTTAGATTATTGTAATCAGAGCTGTTTTAGGCAACATAATCAGTTGTGCATGTTGCAGTAAACCAGTTAGTTGAGACGTAAGATGTCACAGCAGATTTTCTGGTCTTCCTATAAAGAGCCACACAAAGGCATAACGAGACTTTATTGGCTCTGACGTATGTACTTCTATGGCTCACATCTACACAAAGTGTTATCCTGTTGGGTTATTCTACTAAAAACTCAATATTAAGTATAATTATATTTCCAAGTAATTCAAATTACTCAGTGATGTTACAATTCTCTTCTGTTTCCAAATAATTCAGTTATTCAGTGCTTTACAATTGCCGTTAAAATGTTTGGCTGTTCAACAAACACCAAAAGAGACAGGACACTGTCAAACCATGGGCATTCAAGTTCTTCCAGAGGAAAACCCTGGGGCCTCCAATTTGCTTATGTGGAACTAATGATGCTAGAACATGCATTTTCTATCATAATACATTAAGCATGCAATTCTGAAAGAGGTAAACTGAGTCCAAATTTGTCTTTACTTCTAAAGAAGATTCTTGGACACAAGAAACACATTACAGCCCCCTCCCCCACAGCAACAAAAACACAATGTGTTGCTTTGACCACTTCTTCATGGTTTACCAAATGCAAGTTTTATTGGTTTGAGAACACTGGGATGGGATGGAGCCAAGGCTGAATGAAGCACAGAGAAGCACCTGCCCATTATATTTTAGGGAACCCGATATTAGTTTCCATTGGGTGACTGTTATAAAGAAAAGAGTGGAAGTGGAAGGGATGCATCTGATTAAGATCCAGAAAACAAGGATATTCCAGTTAGCAAGCTTTTTTGCTGGGAGGGGGCTCCTATGCCTTTAACAGCTGCACGATAAATCGGACTTCAGCAGGTGAAGTTATTCCCATTACTGCATCTCTATGCCAGAAAATTCTTTGTCTGCTGAATCCATGCTTGCCATACAGCTGTTGAGACTAACTAGTTCTGATTATACACTTAGGATGAACTGCATGCTGTCCTGTGATCCAGCATGCAATTTACTGCCTGATCCAAAAGAAGCAAAAGATTACCACAAATGCATGTGTGGATGTGTGCACATGCTGAAAAACAGTAAAAAATACAAAATGAATGTGAATGCCAGAAGAGGCTACAAATGCTAAACCAATAAATAGTGTTATTAAAGAGGATTCCAATGCATCCACAGGGTATCTGTGAAGTGATATGATAAGTGCAATCTCTGGAATGCTGTCAAGCAAATCCCATAAATCCTCCATTGTTAGAGACAGTGGCATAAATCCATTAGGGAGATTTGGTTCATGTAGTTAAAATCTTGAGTCAAAAGGAAATGTCAGACTACCCTCCAGTTTCAGCTATCCAGTTTTACTCATGAAGCCACACTGTAAAACATTCAGGGTTCTTCAGCAGGTTGTCAAGATTGGTGCTAAAACCACTGGATAACACATGTACTCTCCATCTGCAGCAAAATGTAGGAAGGTATCCAATGAAGTTATACTTAAGAGTAAAGGTAAAGGGACCCCTGACTATTAGGTCCAGTCGTGACCGACTCTGGGGTTGCGACGCTCATCTCGCTTTATTGGCCGAGGGAGCCGGCGTACAGCTTCCGGGTCATGTGGCCAGCATGACTAAGCCGCTTCTGGCGAACCAGAGCAGTGCACGGAAACACCGTTTACCTTCCCGCCGGAGTGGCACCTATTTATCTACTTGTACTTTGACTTGCTTTCAAACTGCTAGGTTGGCAGGAGCAGGGACCGAGCAATGGGAGCTCACCCCATCGTGGGGATTTGAACCGCCGACCTTCTGATCAGCAAGTCCTAGGCTCTGTGGCTTAACCCACAGTGCCACTCTTATACTTAAGAGTAGATGCACTGAAATCAATGAACTTAAATTAGTCACGACTAAAGCAAGTCCAGTTATTTCAGTGGGCCTACTGTAGGATTCAGCTGGACACAACCCCAACTACTTTACTATTGTTTTTAACCCTTTAATCAGTGTTACAAGCCAATAATCCACTAACATTTCCACCACTGCGGATTAACTACATAACTGAAAATATATGATAAAATTGACAGGATTGCCAGCAATATACCCCGACTTAAGAGCTACCCTGTTCTCATCACTGCAGTTTGTAGACTAACTTGCCAACAAGCTTCTGTTGCTTTTAGAAAAAACTAATGGCGTGATCTGATTTAATCAACAACAACTGTACAGTGACTAGTGCTATGTCAGAATTTTTAAATGTTTGATTCTTAATGTGAAAGTTGCAATGGAGGGCAGGGGTCAACCTTTTCATGCATTCATAGCAATTGTTTCCCAGATTTGAAAGTGTTCGATTTCAGCCAATCCGGGAATCATGGTGTGACTGTGACAACTACATGGTATCACATAACAAATAAGTTATGATTTTGTGATACTGCCAATGCAGTTGGAGTTTGATATTTGGGCTGTTCTGGATAGGACTACATTTTCCCCTAAGGACTGTGTTTGCTGATTTTGGCTTCCTGGTCCAGCTCTGCTCCTGGGTGTCCAGGTGGCATCTACAGCCAGGAGTGCTTTTAATCCATTTGAGTTTGTATGCCAGCTGCAAACTGGGGGAAGAAAATATTGCTGCTTATAGCTACCAAGTTATAATATGCTTTATACGGGGCTGCCTCTGAAACACTTTTGGAAGCTGTAGCTAGTCGAGAACATGTCAGATTATTAACCCAGACCTGCCTCTTTGATCATATTACAGCTGCGTTCAACGTCTTGCATGGACTTCCATCTGGTTTCTAGACACAATATGAAATGTTGGTGCCTGCATGGTTGAGGTGCAAGGTATTTGAAAGATAGCCTTCTCTCATATGAACCTCTCTACGCTGCAGTCGTCACTTGAGGTCCTGCTTTGTTACCCTTGTTTTCCTGTGTAAGGTGGGGGGGAGGGGGTTATGGAGAGCGCCTTCTCAGTCATGGTTCCCAAATTCCAGAACTCTCTTCTCAGGTTGGACACTTTGTTCCACTACATAATATGCTGGGGAAATTGAAATTCTCCCTCACAGCTGAAGAGTTCTCTGCGTTCTCTCATTTTTAATATCAGATTTCTGTCCATTTATCCTTTGGCATAGAAACTTATCTGTCTCGTCTACGTAAATGGTTGGCAGATTGCATCGTTGGCAGATGATGGCATATATCATATTAGAGGCTGTGCAGGTGAAAAAGCCCAGAATTGTGTGGTTCATGTTGTTTAGTCCCGTGATAAGAGTGGAGAGCTGACATTGCTGTTTGTAGCAAGGGTTTGTTCTATGGCTTATATGATTCAGGATGCACATTAGGTTAAGGTTTTACATTTAAAAGACAGAGCAATAGAAATGCTAACAAGAGGATCCATGAACAGGATCTGGAATCTCTAACAGGTTTCTGAACTTTCCAATTGGATATACCGGTACATTATTATTTTCATAACATCTTTCTTCCATTTTAAATTTCTGCAACATGCATTGTTCAAACTGTGTATATGATTTCTCTACATCTCCACTTGTACAGTGGAATCTAGAATATATGCCAGGATTTGCATAGAGTTAAGACTATGTGTGCGGGTGTGCGGGTGGCGCTGTGGGTTAAAGCCTCAGTGCCTAGGGCTTGCCGATCGAAAGGTCGGCGGTTCGAATCCCCGTGGCGGGGTGCGCTCCCGCTGTTCGGTCCCAGCGCCTGCCAACCTAGCAGTTCGAAAGCACTCCCGGGTGCAAGTAGATAAATAGGGACTGCTTACTAGCGGGAAGGTAAACGGCGTTTCCGTGTGTGGCTCTGGCTCGCCAGAGCTGCGATGTCACGCTGGCCACATGACCCTGCAGTGTCTTCGGACAGCGCTGGCCCCCGGCCTCTTTGAGTGAGATGGGCGCACAACCCTAGAGTCTGTCAAGACTGGCCCGTAAGGGCAGGGGTACCTTTACCTTTAAGACTCTAGCTACAAAGCTAAAATATTTCTATTGTCCATTAACTGTGAATTGTTTAACTAAATTCCAGAAATTGCATTTAGAAGACATCTGAAAGCAGCCTGTATAGAGAAGCTTTTTAATGTGTAATGTTTTATTATGTTTTTGAATATGTTGGAAGCTCCCAGAGTGGCTGGGGCAACCCAGTCAGATGGGCGGGGTACAAATAATAAAATTGTTGTTGTTGTTGTTGATATTGATTAAATAACATATGGGTATATTTTAGTCATCTTTGATATCAAGAAATATTTATGACATTTGTAAGACTCGGGCCCTTTCCCCCCTTTGCCATCCGACAGCTCTGCTAACCCAGCAAGTTAAAGAGTTTACTCAACTGAGCATGAAAGTTTAAAGCAGAAACATCTCAGGAGAGAAGCAATAAAAACACAGATCTGTGTCACAATAAAGGAAGCTGTAATATACTGCATCTTGGTTTTACTACTTTCACCTAATAAAAATAGCTTAATATTTCAGTTTAGAAAGTGAGCTAACAGTGGGTGGAGGATGCAAAAAAGAAAAAAGAAAAAAGCAGCGTGGCTCTTAAGTACCACTAGAAAACTATCACTATAAATAGTCAATGAATAATTATAGATACTGAACAGGCAACAGAGCCCAACGCTAGCAGAAGTGGTCAATAACCACTATTTGAATTGCACCCAGTAGGAATTGGGCCAGTGCAGACCCAGACCATGTCATGATATGGACAGCTGTGTGGATGCATGCATACATCAGCAATTCTGAATTGCATAGTGGTTAAGAGGGTGAAGGTTTCTGGCTAAAATCTCAACTCAGCCATGAACTCACATAGTTGCCTTTGACGAGTCACTATCTGCTAGTTCCTCCCCAATCCCGTCCCTATAGGTACTGTATAGCACAGCAATAGGGAGTACTGAGCCCTTAGTAAATGATTCGAAGCAGCACTCTTCCATTTAAAATGGCTTTTTGCCACCATGTAAACA
This sequence comes from Podarcis tiliguerta, assembly GCF_965153285.1. NCBI lineage: Eukaryota > Metazoa > Chordata > Lepidosauria > Squamata > Lacertidae > Podarcis > Podarcis tiliguerta. The sequence continues at coordinate 55,600,339 of NC_139540.1, read as the reverse complement.
GAGTGGCCTGATACCTATTCTCAGCATTGTGGACAGCTGGGATCACATTTAGAAAAATTAGGATGCCACAACCTGAGAATTGGCCCAGCCATGGCTGTTTATTTTGAATAGCATTTTATGATTCTCTTCATGAGTCTGTCATGGTTGATACTGCTTGCATATGAGGAGAAAATGGTTGCAAGATCCAACTTTAAGTAGGCCCATCACAACTTGGCAGCTTCCTGCTCAGTTGAAAGATAGAGAGTTGACCACTTTGTCCAGCTTCTCAGACATTTTTGGTGATTTTTCAGGTCTAATAATGCTAACTTTATTCAATAAAGTATTTTCATAAACTTTCTGAGTTTTTAGTTCATTGTCCTTGCTTCCTGTCACAAAAGTTTTAAGCCATAAAACCACCGCTGAGAGGGCATTGATAGGAAATTAGAGAGTGCTGTGACACTGAGATTAGAATATCAAATGGATTGAGCCAGGCCCTCAGTATTTAATAAAAATGGACATTGCCAGAAGGGATTACAAGCAACTGAAAAAGAAAGAAGCATTGTTATCTGGAAAAATATATTTGGCAGTCTTTTAACTGACACTCATACCATTGGCATGGGTTTTAAAGCAGAGTGAATGGTTTCACTTGGCCTTAAATTTAAGTTTTAAAACAGATGTTGGTTACTGAAAGTACTATAAAAAATTAGGAACCAATTCAGTTTCACATTGGTGGATTTTAAGAGAGTATGATCTAAAATTACTCATTGCTATTAGTAGTAAAGCTCCTGTCAATATGATGGGTGGCAAATGCCAAGCATCATGGGGGGTAGCGCCATTTGCTTTGTTTTCCCAGTACATGGTGCTAGAGCTCACTTGCCTTCACTCAGTTCAGCCCAGAAGGACTGGGCTCCATTGGGTCAACAGCAGAGTGTGGCGAGGTAGTAGGAATGCCCACACCTCCCCACTATACAGTCCTTGGGACTGATGCTTAAACAATGATGGGAAGATACAGGCTTCTGCCATGTTTAGACCACACAACCCTTTGTCAAAGACCCTGCTGCCATGGTGACGCAAGCAAGAAGACTCAGAGAATGAGGCCTGTTGTACCCTTAATCTGCACTCTGCCAACATCATAGATCTTTGTGCTATGGAGCATAAAGGAATGGCCTGCATGATATGGGCAGATGGTGAGGAAAAACTATCCTCCTTTCTCTCTCCTTCCCATTGTGTCAGGATCAGCCTTGGGCACCCTTGACAAGACATAGTTTGGGCAGGTGGGAAACAGCCCTTTGTTGTAAGATGGCTCTCACGGGCTTTGTTTATCCCACTCAGAACAATGCTTGCTAGATAAATTGCTTTTCCTATTTTGCAGTTGGAAAAACGAGGTTGAGAGATAGGAACTTGCATAATACCACCCATGATCTGAAGACTGAAGTGGGACATGAACTCTTATCTTGCAGATCCATGGTCCATTGTATATATTGGAAGTCACATTACCTCAGCAGGATTAAAACGGATCACTAGAAATCTGCTGCCTAAATCAACCACAGTTAATAACTTTTCATTTTCACCATAATGATCCGCAACCTTCACAGACAAATACGTATATCAAATAATATTTGGGTCGCGTTCAACCATCACAAAGGCGCCCCACAGTTAGCAGGGCACTGCTGTATATGATTATGGTTGCTATTTTCACATTCTCTTTTCCTGGAGTATATTTTGGCTCCAGCCCTCAAGCCACTTCCTCTGGAGCAGTCCCAATGACTTCTGTGGGAATGTCTTTCTCTCAGGAATTGTATGTGTGTATGTGTATGTAGGTTTAAGGATTATAGCCTTTTGATTCTGAAATATGGATTTACCATATTTACAATAGTATACCTCTTACACCACAGAAAGGTACAGGACACTGTTCCTTTCAATGTGATGCTAAAAACCAGGACTCCCTTTGAAGTAGAATGAGGTGAAATTAAAACGGCAGGTAATTTTGTTTGAAGAATTTTAGGTTTTGCTACAGATGTTTCAGCACAAAATGTCTTCTCCCCTCATGAAATCCATAGTATTTATTTGTTCAGTAAGCAAAATAATTTCCCTGCAAAAACATGACACACGTGCACACACAATGGGTAGTCTGTCTCCTCTTTAAAACAGCCTGCTTTATTTTTACCAATGAAGTCTAAAATAAAATGTTTAAAATAGTGTTTTGTTTTTAAAAGGTGAGTGAATCAGTTGATGAAACAATGGCTTATAAATAAGGTCCATGAAGCTACTCACATAATTTTGTTACATTCAGGAGTGCAATAACAAACATAAGTGTTTTTGTTCTTTGCCAGGGCTGACCTCTCTATTTCTACTTAGGCCTGATAAGCAGGGGAAATGGCTGTGGAGGCACAATGTCTATATAATCTATTTCCTTCTTAGCTCCAGGGTCTATGAGTAGCATCTATTCCAGTGTTTCCCAAATTTGGGTCTCCATCAGTTTTTGGACTACAATTCCCCTCATCCCTGACCAAGGGTCCTGCTAGCTAGGGTTGATGGGAGTTGTAGTCCAAAAACAGCTGGAGACCCAAGTTTGGGAAACACTGATCTATTCTCTACATTTGATGTTACTCAAGTAGTTCACAGTGGTAGTGGATTGTGAGAAGCAGGACAGACATCTCAATGAGCTAGAGGAACTTTTGTTGTGATCCCAGTATTATTTTGCACCAAAATTAAGTCCTACAGAGAGGTCTACTGAAGCAACAAAATTGTTATTTTATTTTTTTTGCACAAGACATTCCCCTGCCCGCCCCAGATTATTCCACACATTGACATATCATCAGTTTGCTATTTAAAAGAGTGCTGCACAGTTATTGTAATCATTTTGTCTTGCTTTTTTTAAAAAAATAATACAATACTTATTCTCTGCAGCTTGAAGCTAGAAATATGTTGTTACCATTAGCAGGAAGGTAGGTGAAAAGCTGGTACTGGCTTCTCTTTCTCTTTCCATTGCAGACATAGAAATTAACTTGGACGGGACTTGTAATTCTCTGATTGCGGAACGGTGGAATCTCAATCACCAATGAAGTCTAAAAGAAAATGTTTTATAAAATAAAAGTTTTGTTTTGAAAAGATGAAACAATGGCTTATACAGAAGGTCCATGAAGCTACTCACATTCATGCAAAACTTTAGGGATATGCCTCCAGAGCTTTGCAAGAGTATTTCCTACACATTTGAATTTTCTTACAGTGTCGTGTGCCATGGGTAATCCGAGCAACTCAATGAGAGGGTTTTTGGTTTGTTTTTTGCAGTCATGCATTTCAGTACAAAATGCACCTGATGCGAACGTGTGTATTTATTTATTGCTGTATATATTTTTAGTCTAGCATCCTGTTCTCACAGTGGCCAACCTTATGCAACACCACTGTCTCCTCCTGCGGCTTCCAGCACATGGTATTCAGAAACATACAGCCTCCAACTGTGGAAGCAGAACATACCCATCTTAGCTAGTTGCCTTTGGCAGCCTTATCCTCCATGAATTTGTCTCATTCTCTTTCAAAGCCACCCAAGTTGGTGGCTCTAACCACTTTTGGTGGGAGTGAATTCCATAACTATCGGTCGTATAAGTACTGTGTTTCGTCTGTCCTGAATCTTCCAACATTCTGCTTTGCTGGATTACCAGGAAAAAAAATTCCCTATCCATTTTCTCCATGCTATCCATAATTGTATACACATTGATCATGTCGACTCCTACACATCACAAAATTAAGATAACTGCAGATTTCAAACGGATTGCTGAGTTCTGCTTTGCGTATTGTTTCAGAAAGTGTAAATTTGTTAGATTTGGCTTTAAATGCATATTGACTCAAATTTCTCATCTATCCATAACAGTCACTCAGAGTGTCTCTCCCACATCCATACACAAACATACAGTGTGTGCACACTGTACTTGATATTATGCTAGCTGAGTGATGAACATGCACACACACACACACACGAGAGAGAGAGAGACATTATGATGTTTCTCAAAGGGGAGATACTTACTGGCTTACACAACTCTTTGTCAGTTTTGGCTTCCATTTCCCACACGTGATGACCATCTAAAAAACAAGAACAAGAAAAGAAGTTGTCTAATTCTACACCGTCATCTCTTCACAGGTGTCAGAAATGAAAAGGGGATCTCCCTTTTTGAGACAGCCTTAATTTAATATCACACAGAGAGGATGAAGTTGAAACAGGCACTTTGCTTCTTTTGTAGTTTTTGATTCTCCAGTGCCATCAGCCTTCCAAGATGATCCTAGCAAACATTTCGCAGGATGTACAGGAAAGACAAATTGCAGCAATAAAAGTGCTAGCATGTTTGCAAAGCTAAGCAGGATCTGGTATGGTTTCAAATTGAGTGGGGGACCACGTGTTGAGATTCCTGCATTGCAGGGGATGGGACCAGATGACCCTTGGGGTCTCTTCCAACTCTATGACTCTGATGGGCTAGAGTGGCTGGAGCCAATGGGAGTTGAAATCCAACAACATCTGGAGTGCCTTTGGTTTCCCCATCCCAAGGCTACAATGTTGGACTTAGGAGAGTTGGCTTCAAATTCTTATCCAGCCATAAAGCTTTCTAGGTAAGTTTGGGCCAGTCATGATGATTCCTCTCTCTCTCTCTCTAGTTAACCTGTGTCCTAGAACTGTTGTGGGCATTAGAAAGAAAAGGAGAAACTGGACATGAGAAGTCTATTAAGGGCAAAGGGCACAGACTAGATCCCACTCATTGTTTTATCAGAGCTACATGAAAATAGGATAGGGTGAAAATGCTATACCTAGAACCGTCTGAGCTGGTTAAGAGTTTGTAGTCCTTTCAGCTTTGTAAAGGAATTACCAGAGCTTCAGGCTTTTTCTATATTCAATCTATTCTGAAAGATTAATTACTTGAATTGGGATTCTGTTTTACAGTTCCTGCCAACTCATCAAATCTTTCAATTATTTTTTACAGTGCCATTGCTGTATATTACTTTTTCTTTTTTTCCTTTTAGGCTGATTACAAATGTGTGTCTGTTCATGAACGTTTTTTAGGTGTTACGTTAAAGGAAGGGGTTGTATCGAGCCCTTTGACTATCTGAGAAATAGCAAGAGTTAGTGTTGCTCCAGTACAAAATTCTCTTGAGAATGTCCAGACTTTAGCTGCTGCAGAAAAGTTGAGGGGAACAGATGACTCAATAAGAGTTAGTGACATTTCATTTAACAAAAACATAAGGAGGAGAAACTGTTATGAAGCAGAGACCAAAAAGCAAAGAATTAAAAAAAGCAAAGAATTAAAGAGGGGGGGAAAGCAGGCAATTCCTCATGTTACGTCTGGTGAACCAAGAGGGAAATCTCTACACCCACGGACTGGGATCAACTCCAGGAGAGAAACCTTAGAGCACTACGTCAACTTCTTACAGTAAACATGTTTTGTAGGTTTATCTGGATCAGCTAATTTTGTTTTGTTTTTTTAAGGGGGGGAAAGTTGGGAATGGATGGAATAAATTTTAGGGGTCTCAAAATGCTAAAAGACTTGCTTATACTGGAGAAAAAGGTCTTATGTCAGTACAACATTTGCCAAGTATCCTACCCAAGTATGCTAGATGCCGTCTCCAGTCAGAATGTGCCGGAGGAGTGAGGAGTGATACACCACAAAAGTTTCCATTGTAAGGCTGCCACATCTGCATCAGCCTGGCTGACTCACAGCCGAAGGCAACTCCCTGCCTGGCCGAAGTCCAACAAAAGTACACCAGAGCAATTTATACCTTTCCAAAATGCAAATAATTCAAATTACAGACATAACATAAAGCTGAAACAGACACATTTCAGGCATTCCCTTTAAAGTTTAACTCACTCAAGTGATTCTCTCCAAATGGACTTTGTTATTGTTGTTGTTGTTGTTGATAGTGTGTGTAAAAGAAAGGGAGACGGAAACCTAGCAAACCACTCATATATGCTCCTCTCATCTATCCCCAGAAATCTTTTTTTGGAACACATAATGTTTCTCCAGTGAGGTGTTATTACTTTCTGTACTGGAGCAATTAATCTAATATCTGACCCTTTAAAAACCTGGCATTAAATTTGTTTTGATTTCTTTCTTTCTTTCTTTTACAGTTTAACTTTTTGCCCAAAGGCTTAAACAGCATTTTCAAAACTGAATTTTAAAAGACGCACATAGACAACTGAAATAGTTCATAGCTTGCCTCTGAACGCAAAATTCTTGAATTGTTTGCAAACAGACGAATTCTAAGGTTATATCCATCGTGGGATTGTTGCTGATATTGTTGCTGATATCCATCGTGGGATTGTTGCTGATAGGACATATTGACCTTAATAGCCCTCATCGAAATACTGTATGGCAAGACTCAGTAACAGTGATACCGTCTTACGTGGATGGCATGCATCCCGTACTATCTTTGCCTTTTCCTCTGCTGCAGCGTTAGGAAAATCTGAAATGTATTTCCTACCAGCGACGTCACAACTACTGTGTGCTCGTGAAAGGATTCCGCACTGCAATGGTTCCATCATCTGATTAAACTCCCTGCTAAAGATACCTCTTTCTGGTAAGTGGCCAGGGACCCCTTTATAAAATCAGCACCACTCCTGGAAATAGGGACAAGTGACCTTTCCACTAACTCTTGTGCTCCAAACTGTACAATTCTCATGTTTCTAGCCCCTCTCGATGGCAGAGGCTTTCCAAGTGCCTTGCAATTGAGCAGACACAGAAATGGATGCAGCAAGCAAGTGAAATGGGTGTGGTGGACTCTGAGAGATAGGCAGCCGCAGAAAACAACATTATGCAGAAGGCATGTGACCGAGGGATATTCTCCCACTTAAGTTTATTACGTGAACTGCAGCTTGACTACCAATCTGAAACTTGACCCTTTTCTGGCCACTTGCCCCTCAAACTGTGACTGCTGCTGGCAATGGAAAGACCAATGGAAAGATCTCGGAGAATGTAAGATCTTTTACCAAATGGAGTTCAGCCAAAAGTCTGCTCACTAGTCTCCACGTCTCATCTCATCGGAACAGACGCCAAACCTTGAGCCCTCAAATGCTGCAGTGCAAAACGAAATGTCTACAGAAGCAGAGCTCACATCCAAAGGTCCTTAAAGTATCTGAGGGACGTGTCTGTTTCAGGACCAATCCCTGCCCCACTTCTAGTAATCTTTTTCCTGAAGATTCTCCTGCTCCCCCTGGTCAATTCTTTTAAAAATGCAAGTGATATAATTCAGCTAAACTACAGTGCTATGTGAATAGTAGAAACTGCCCAAACTCAGTGATGGCTTCTTATTCCCTACATTAAAAGATGCATTAAAGCCTTCCACGTTCTAGGAATGTAATATAGAAGTGGCAACCTTCCTGCACCTAACTACCCTGTTTTTCTTTGAAAACTCATGGGATTAAATACAAACGCTTCAGGAAAATATAAAGCAGGCTATGTTGCTTGCTAAAAGCAAATGCAGAAACATATACTCCATGGGAAACTACCAGAAATATGATTCTCAATACAGATCTTTCCCCCGGCAGCATTCCTATCCCCCCCCCCAAAAAATTAAGAAAACAACAACAAAATTAACTCATATCCCACCAAAAACTCATATGGAAGAGCAAGGAAGAATTGAAATTGGTGCTTCTTCCAAATAAAACATTATTTAACAAAATGTCTGTTTGTGAGAAACTTATGAATCGACCCTGAAGGCAAATTAATATAATTGTGCATGTGATTATAGACGTCGCTTGATTAGTGCAATGTGTTCTACCACTGTGATGAACCATGCTTTACCCATCACATTGCGTGCAACAAAAGGTGAGCCAAGCAATGCCAAGCTTATCACGTGTTTGACGGTGTGTGCACTGATTGTGTCAGATCATCTTGAAGATACCCTGAACAAACACGGAGGTGCTTAAACTGGGATGTTATAAAGCCAGGGATCTCCAGCCTTTTTTGGGGGGCGGGGGCAGGGTCTGTTGGCATATCTGCAAACTGGATTAACTGTCCTGGGCACTGCACACACCGCAATCAATTGTACTCGCCAACCAATTATATTGGCTACAATAGAATGCTTCTTGGAAGTCTAAGCAGGAAGGAGATTTATTGGGTGCCAGGGAAGAACTCTGCAAGTGCATGTATGTTCACGGATACCACACAGGTGAGCCCTATATAGGCCTTGACCATCCTAGGAAGCTTGACTCTCAAAAGGTATCTCTCAGGCATCCCTGAGATGGCTTTTGAAATGATGTCTGCCATTTTTCTCAACTATGATTCCGTAAATTGGATTGACAGGGTCACCTACGAGCAAACTACAGTTTATACATTTGACAAAGCATCTTACCAAATTATTTTAGTGCTGAATTATGAATTCTGCCATTTCTTTAAACACACGTCACAGACTTCAGGAAGAATGTAGTCAACATTCCTTTGAGCTTGTGCCACATACACACCTTGGCCAGTATAGTTAATGTTAACTCTGAAGACGCTGAAGATTTCTCCCGAAAAAGGAATCTTATTACTGCTTCTCAAACTCTCTTTATTGAATGCTAACCCAAATTTAAAAAGCAAGGTAAATTGAAAGACGGTCCCAAACCACAACTCTTTCTGTGCAAAGAGGAGTTTGCAGCAACCAAAGGAAGTACTGGACTCACTGCTACAAGGAAATCTTGAATTTAAGAAGGCTGAACCTGTAAAATATAGCTGGCATCTTCTTCTTCTTTAATAACTGTGTGACTGAGTGTCTTGGATACACATTTAATATTGACTTTCACTTCTGGAAAATATAGCTGGATGTGCAAGCAATAATTTATTGACAAAAAAGCCCCTGAAGTAAGGGCTTACTTCAACACTTTATTTTTTAAAAAACAGCCTTATAAAATGCCTGAGGAAATTACAGTACACTTCTGAAGACAGCATGCTATGGCTCTTGAAAGGAGAGCAATCCCAACCCCAGCTCTCACTACTGCATAAAAAATAACTCTGCTTTCAGAAGAGGTCTTTGCACAATGTTTCTCCCCCAACAAGCATTTTAGATAAGTATGTTAAGCAGCTAATAATATCCTCCCACCTAGCTTCTCCTTTCAGCATTAAGAAACACAGACACAGAGCACTGTAGGTGAGGCTAACGTCTCATACATCTTCTCATACTTCATTTCAGTGAAGAGGGAGTTTAGTTGAGACCACAGCTCTGTTTCTGGCTTGAAGTTCAAGAACGGACTTGACGATTCTTCAGGGCTTCCCTTTCATATGAGTCATTGTTAAGACAGGCCAACAGTGCCTCTTCTCCCGCCTTTCTCATGCAAGGACAATGCTATTTCTCCAGATCCTAGCAACTGAAAGCTAGCCCTTATAGGGAGGCAGAGTTCACAACATTCGATGAATTAATATATTGGAATGATTTGCATAAGCAAATGCTATTATATTCATAGATCACATTAATTAACATAGACCTTATTATAGCCTTTGAGTTTGTCCTTAGGGGTGGATCACAATTTTGGTAACTCGGTGCAGAATGTCAAAATAATATACAGATATATAAATATATAGATACGTTCTATGATATAGTGTTATGAGTTTGAGAGAGGTAGGTTGTATGCCCGAGCCCCATTCTCATTCCTGAATCCAGCACAGATTCAGTTCCTGGAATAGCCCTGCTAGCTTCCGGGTGAGATAATGGCCCTCTAAACATGAGCCATTAAGGTAACAAAGGAAGTGGTTCTGTGTCACATAGCAAATGGGCCTGTCCTCTCCCCCAACTTGCTGGTAGTTAGAAAGACAAAGGCCAGAGTTGGGAGTGTGAGTTATGTGATCAAGAAGCTGGCTGCAGGCTCGGCAGCTGAGAGACAGAGCCATTGCTTGATTTCTGCTGGAATCCAAGGCTGTGGCTATGGAAGAAGCAAGATCCTCTTGGAGTGTGAATGCTCTGAGGCCCTCCATTGTAGGCTCAAGTTGTGTATGTGTGTAAATAAACCATATATCATAGAGACACCACAATCTCTGCTGTCCTTCGTTCCGAGGAAACCTGGAACCCCCTGGCACCATATGTGACTTGTAGATAGGAGTGGCGTGCAACAATATAATATTACATTGCCATTAGCCATGCCATCAGCTACACTGGTAAAAGAAGAAATTGCTCACTACGTAGAGTTGTCAACCATTTACAATGTTAAAATGCATGCATTAAATTCTAATACTTCCTTTAGACTGCAATCCTATACACACTTACCAGAGAGTAAGTCCTACTGAAACCCAATCTTGTGTAGACATGCATACAATTGCAATACTAGTAACATTATAGCCAGCCACTACATTGCCTGACAGCAAGTTCATATGCTCCTGGTCAGAATGGGAAGTCCCAGTTCCCCCATACGTGGACTTCAGATCACATGTTTTTATTGTAGTGTCTTCTCTTAAAACTGCCTGGATTCTTTTCTCCTGGTCTGCTTCCAATGTATTTTTTTTTTTTGTCAACAGTTTACTGTTTTGCCCATCCAGCTATATTTTTTCACAATGAAAATCAACATTAAAGTGTATCCAACATACCCAGTCACAGGTTTTCATTTTTTTAAAAAGAAAGGATGTCAGCTCCATTTTAAAGCTTTAATCTTGAATTCAAAATGTCCTGATAGTTCAGTACTTACTCTGACTTCCACCAACTTCTGATTGCACAGAAAGTGTAGTTTTGTACTGTTTTTCAATTTGCGTGTTCAGACCCAGAGACCTCCCCCCTAAAAAAACACATATTTGACTCAAATTTTAGTTTTGGTTTTTGGCAGAATTTAGACCACAACTTTATTGATTACAGAAAAGTGAGTGGTTCGACTAGCTGCCTGCACCCTTGCAGGCAGTGCTGACACAGGGCACCAGCATAGGTAAGCCAAGGGTGAACATCTGAGGTAGTTGAAAAGCCCAGGAACAGACTCTGTTCACACCCCAGATGCTCCCCTGGACTCAGGCACAGGCACAACCCCCTCTCAGGGGTTGACCAAACCAAGTTGAGTCCCTGGATTCCTTTAACAGAATACCCTTCACATAGGGATGGCGAGACCATTCTCCCATCCCTATCACATAAACCAGTGCCTATCTGCAACCTTACAAGTTGGGATGATTTGCTACGTGGCAGGCGAAACCCAAATGGCAATGGCCAATCAGCCAAGTGGGGAAAATTCCTGCCGTGCCCATGTCCCAACGACAGATGACACACGATGGCATAGCAAGGTCAATCGCAAAAATGCCCTAAAAGTAGGGAGGTGGGCAGGTGTTCCAGTGCAGGACCCATAAGAGGAAGCTCTGAGTCACGTGCATGGGTATATATAGGTCCCTTGATCCGTTTAGACTGCACCCCAATGGCCAGATTAAACCCAGCAATGAGGGACCTACCAATCGGGTGTTGTGGCTATCCAATTAACCCACCCACAACCAGGAGGTCAGTCTCCAGGTCTCGCCGCAACATGTGCTCTCTTTTAGTGAGGACACAATTTATCTCACTATTTTATTATGGGAGATCTCTTTCACAGCATTCAGTGGGGAGAGAGTTTCAATAGCAATAATGCAGTTCTTCGTAGGACAAATCTTCCAAAAGATGTCAGTGTTTTAAAAGTTAACACTAACTATTCTGGCCAAGTTAAATATATGTATTGCAGAAGCTCAAAGACATGTTGAGTACATTCTCCCAGAGGCATGATGGCAAAGAAATCACAGAATCCAGAATTTAATGGCCAATTCTAAAATAGGTCACACCTAAAGCTCTCCCTTTCTGCTCTCCTCCATGCAACCCACTCCGCTGGGTTCCTAGTTTGAAGGCACCCACTTTATGTATTTTATTCACTTCTCCCAGCATTGATCACGTGGAAGACAGCAAGGGAGTCTATGAGAGGGCATTTGACTGACCCGGTCAGTTTGCATCTCGGTAACTGTACTGCAGTTGGATGCGACAGTTGCCAGAGACTGCCTTACTCAGCAAAAGCACATTGTGCTGTTAGGGACAGTCAGAAGATTGCAGAGTGAAACGGCAATCTCTTTGGAACTCAGTGAATGTCGAGGGTTAAACGGCCATGACCATCAAAGCCTCCGTTTGAACGGCTGGGAGACGTTAAGTGCGGGAGAATTTCAGGAGACAGCTTAAAGTTCAGGGGGTTTCAGCAAGCAGCTGTGGAATGTCTCGTTTGTGCCAGCACCACGGAAACCTTTTCTAAAACAAGAAGGCATTTAAAAAGGAAAGCTACTCCCCCTTTGCTCTCGCCTTCACTGACCCTGCCTTCAGCGCTCAGCTCCCTATCTATTCTAGCCTCACTTGTGATCTCGGGTTTACTCTGAATTATATTTACTTAACCCCCGGTCTCACCAATGGTTTGAAATAAAATGGCAGATCCAGAAAGATGTTCCCTCATCCCCTCAGCCATTTGCAGCTTAATTTAGAGTTGACTCTACAGCACCTCGGAAAAGGAAGAGGAAGTTCAGGTTATAAAAGGACAGACAACAAAAGTGGGCTTCTTCAATGGTAATATGTTTTATTTCGTTCCTGGTCTTCGCACGGCTGTCAGACATGTTTGGATCAGCGCTGGTCTTCCTAGATGAGCACCTACTTAAATTTACAAAGCTTCACACACCCCTTACATTTACTACAACAATTCCTACAACAACTACAGTAATTCCCCAGTGTGCCACGAGAAATGTTTTTCAATGCTTGCTTGCTGTCAGTAGTGCGCCTTGCCAACTAATTATTAAAATAATGGGGGGGGGGATGAAATGAGAAACATAAATGATCAGCAGGCAGCAGGCAAGAAACCCCAAATCCTCGGTTTAAAAAATATGGGAATTGAAATAAATCATGTGTGAAAGAAACTATAACACTCCCTCTGACTAGGACATAATAAAATCAGCCACACACCATCAGAAGCTCCTTTACAGATTGTAGAGCTCTGTCCAGCAATTGTTATAAACATTATGTGCAATTACATCATTTGCTCTGGCGCCCATCATTGAGAAAGGTTTCATCAGTAGAAGGTTATTATTGTTTTAACAATATAGGCTAAGGGCCAAAGCAGATATAGCATGGGAGATCAACAAGTGGTATCTGAATTTCTCCATCATACATCACTAGTTTCTGCAGGTAACCATAGTGCAAACCCCACTTCCTACTTGCACTGTTAAGAAGAGTATTACAGGATCTAATCAGAGTAGCCAGGGGCTTATTTCTCTATACACCCTGCAATACCATATATGCCATTACGTGAAACAATGGTCTGTTTATATACGACAAGCAGGTCAATCTCTACACAAGAGAATAAATGGATACAAACCTGATGCCAAAAATCGCAACATTCTCCCCCCCCCAATCCCACCCACCTCCCACAGAGGCACCAAATGTCCATTTAATTACGCTTAATTCATTTCAGTTTTTAAACAAAGTGCTCACTCCTGCGTTATTTGCTTATGGGGGGGGGGGAATACATTTTCAAATGATGCAGAGACAAGCATTAAGCTTGAGCTAAGGTAAAGGTAAAGGTACCCCTGCCCATACGGGCCAGTCTTGACAGACTCTAGGGTTGTGCACCCATCTCACTTAAGAGGCTGGGGGCCAGCGCTGTCCGGAGACACTTCCGGGTCACGTGGCCAGCGTGACATCGCTGCTCTGGCGAGCCAGAGCCGCACACGGAAACGCCGTTTACCTTCCCGCTAGTAAGCGGTCCCTATTTATCTACTTGCACCCGGGAGTGCTTTCGAACTGCTAGGTTGGCAGGTGCTGGGACCGAACAACAGGAGCGCACCCCGCCGCGGGGATTCGAACCGCCGACCTTTCGATCAGCAAGCCCTAGGTGCTGAGGCTTTTATCCACAGCGCCACCCGCGTCCCTAGAAGCTTGAGCTACCTTTCACTAAAGTTCCGGAAGTAGCTTCTACATTGTGTGAAAGCTGAAATTTAATACACGGAAATTAACAGTAAGGGAAATGTTGGAGGAAATGGAATAAACTTCTGTGTGGATGCAGTTGCGGTCTTTAAAGTCCTAGAGGACGCAGTTGTTTTTTTGTTTCCAAGAGACTCACACAACTAACACTTTGGAATTCACACAGTGAACAAGGGGCTGGGCAGATGCTGGCATATCTATCTCCTCCTTCCTCATCAGTTCCCCTAAAAAATGCCTTTCCTCATTAATAGGGTGGTCCATAATGGAAGATAAGGATTTCCAAATCCTTCCATGAGCCAGTTGCAAGGGATGAGGTGGCCCATCTCCTTCTGCCAGCGCCCCTTTGGATTCAAGCATTCATTTAGATGCAAGCACAGAGTGCTTTCCCTGATATGTAAATTATGGAAGCAGAGAAGATGAATCTTCAAATGTTCTGTGTAGTAACACATCCTGTTGGGGGAGATTGACCAAAGTTTCCTGATGTATTAGTGGCAAACACATGTTTGCTTCTTTCACTAGGTTTTTTAAAAATGCATTTAAGAAAGGATAGCATTTTTAGGCTTTCCCATTGAAGTCAGTGGGGCTTATTTCCAAATTTGTTTAGGTTCAGGCTATTAGTGTCGCTTATGGAAGCCTCTAAAACAGTAGTGTGATACCTGTGACCCTAGAGGTGTTGGACTAAGAACTCCTATTATCCCTGAGCACTGGCTACAGCTGATAGAAGCCAGGCATCAGGCCACGTCCAGAGGGTTGCAAGTTCCACACTTCTAAAACTGTCTGCATGTTAAAAAATAATGGATAGGGGCCCATGTAACTTTTACTTCTCATGACATACAACCAGCAACACACAAACACAGATCTGCACTCATCTGTAGGACCAGTGTTTTAAATACCTGGAGCTTTCTCCACAAATATGACTTTGGAGTCTTGAAGAAAGTTGTGTCCGTTCAGTATCATTTTCTTTCCACCCATCACATGATAGCTATCAGCACTTTGCTTCTCTACCAAAGGCAGCTCCTGAGCAGATCTTTGAGCTGATGAGATTGAGAAATAAGCACCGTTATTATAAGTACAAATCAAATACTGTGAACGCACAAACACATACACAGAGGTCTGAAGGATTTTGTCCTGATATTCAAACCATAATCCTTCTAGCAAGCCTACTTAAATCAAGATATGCCAATTTCTGCTGGAAATAATTTTAATTTTGGTTTCAGTGATGAATTTTAAGGATGGAACGGACAAAGCAAAATACATTGATGCTGAGCATGCACATGAACACACACACACACACACACACAGAGAGAGAGAGAGAGAGAGAGAGAGAGATTATACTCACAGCACTCAATTGGGTTGGATGCCACTTGTAGAGAAAGGGTTCTCCCATTAGGTTGTGGGATATGAACGCGAAAGACTAGTCGAACCCGTGTATTCTTCCTTCCAATGTCAGTTTCTCCTTTCCTCAGCTCTATATCTGAATTTCTGAGTTTCAGTATTCCAGCACAGTCAATGCTGTCCAAATATAAACAAATAAAAAACAAACTTTTAAACCAGCCTTCATAAGCTTCCAGAAAAACATTTATTTTTTTTGAGGGGTGGGAGGGGAATTATAGTCTCACTGAGGAAAAAGTACCACATAGCTCCCATTCACAGAATTAAAATCCCTCGGGAAGTCCTTACCCAATAGCTTAATCCACCCTTGGATCAATCCAGAAATCAGTTATCCAAACTTTCAAGAGTGCCGCCTCTGGAAAGGAGCTAACATGAGTTGCCCATTGGCCCCACTCTTATTTTAGCACTGCTTGCTAATTCGCCACATGGCAGCATGAGGCCTACAGAGTTGCTAGGCAACTGCTACCTGATATCCCTTCCCTTTTATGGGACATTTGGATATCACAGAAAGGATCATGGGGCTCTTTTCCCACTTCCATTCACCTTCTGGAAGTAACTCAGTGGAAATCTGGGGTTTTTGGCTCCAGCTCCTGGGACTAACAAAAACCCTATGATCGATGTGAACAGGGTTGGACCCACATCATTAATCTTCCTGGCATTTCTCTGACAAACAGGAATATACTGTCCCTAGCACTGCAGTTAAGAATCCTGAGATGTTTTTGAAACTTCATTCCACGAATATTTATTACTGAATGGTTCTCTTAATGCTGTAGCTCCTTGCTCTGACACCCGTGGAGGGCCGTTATGTTGAAAATTATTTAAGGGTAGGGGAATTTTGAGCAATTGGGTAAGAAAAGAAAAGATAAACAGCTTCAGGATTAAGATTTATGGATAAAGTTTAAACCAGGTGCCATTTTGAAAAAGAAATGTTACATCCTCTCCAATATTTCTCCAGTGAAAATAGGAATGTCCTATTCTATCCCTACCAACATTTCTCAGGTGAAAATAGGAAACTCCTATTGATTATAAAGATGTTTAAATCAGCAGCTGATAGAGCCTTTTCATGGAAAGGCTCCCAAACCACTAAACAGATATGTACCAGCAAGCGAGTCCGAAAGCTGTCCATTAGGTAGGAACCCCAGACTCTGAGCTCTCATTTTGAAAAATGAAGCCTCTAGGTAGAAAGTTATGCAGCAAAATGTGCTGTTCCCTTTCTAAGGCCCCATCTGCACTACAGCTTTAAAGCAGTATCGTACCACTATAAACAGCCATTGCTTCTCCCAAAAATGGCAAATGCAAAATGTGGAAACTTTGCAAAGAGGCTCAGGCATGACTTCTGCTGTGTTCAGGCACCCCTTAAGAATTCACTATATACTTAACTTAAAGTACAGTGGCATACATGTCTACTTAGAAGTAAGTCTCTTTGTATTTAATGGGGCTTTCTCCTAGGTAAGTAGTATGGGATGGCAGCCTAAGCTCAGGTTTAGGGGAAAACAGGGTTATTGAGCCTTTAGTAGCTGTATGGCAGGCAGCAATTCCTTTTCTAGTATGGAATACAATTATGGGAAAAGCTTCACCATGACAGCACTCTAACTTTGTGTTATGCCATGCCCCCATGGCGGCCATGTTGTGACTAGTACCCACAGCACTCTCTCAGACATGAGTTGTAAAAGGTTGGCGACCGCTACATTAGTTAAACTGAGTTAATTGCCTCAGGTGGTGATCACAGCAGTTGATTAGCCCCTTCCCCACTTGCCACAGCCCTCCACTTGCTCTCCCCAGCCACCATCACCCTTCTGCCCCATCCCTGGCTCCAAGTAAGCACTAGCTCCTAACTGGGTATAATTTCAAAATCCATGGAATCTAAGAACAGAAGTCGTAATTCCAAGGAATTTTCCTAGAAGGAAAATGGCAAGAATGAAAAAAAGGAGAGGAGAAAGGGGGGGAAAGCAGGAATATCAGAATGGAGAGCCAACAACACTTGCATCACATGGTACTAATGGGCCCCTTGCTAGGTAAATGTACTACATTTTTGAAGAGTCAGCTAACAGCTATCTTGCTTTGAAGAAAACCTTAAAGAAATGAAATCTTGGGCATGGGGGAGGTGATGAAAAATCTCCAACATCATTTACTCTGGAGTATCATCTTCAGCAAAACATACTAAGGGAAATGAATGGGACTTAATGCTGAAACTTGGATCCCTGAGTTAGACATTTGCTTTACACTGAGTATGTTAGTATTTTTCTTCCTCACTGTAAACATGATTTGCAGAATTAGGATTTAAATGCAGAGTGCAATAACAGGAATAGCTTTTCTTCACCCTGATCCCATTGTTAAGCCCATATTAAGTGTGAGGTTCTCAGCTCACAGACATAAGCAAGCCTTGTAAATGTCAAAAACACACACACACAAAAACCTTGAGTGGAATGTTTGATTAAAATTTATTATAACTATGGATATAATACCGTCATGAAAATTTATAGACTCTGGCTCAGAGATCCACTCAACCAGTCTTTATTATAATGGAGGATATGAAATAAGTTTGTAAAATTAGAGCAACTTCACCTCTTTTATTATCTTTCAATCCCTGGGGCTTTGGGCTGATTCAGACAGAATATGGTTAGATGCCATGAAAATTAGTCTTGTAGATGCTCCACGTTGCACATTTCTACCTCCCCTTTACAACAATTTATTTCCTGGTTTGGGGGTGCTTGTCTTCCAATCCAAGATAGACAACCATAGTTTGAACTTGGATTCCAGCCCTGGTTTTGAGGGTTTGGATGAAGCAACAAACTATGGTTTGCCTCAGACTAGGAAAGAAGGAGGGAAGTATTGGGCTCCAGAAAATGAAGAAGGGGTGCATGGGCCCCAAGGCTTCCTGAAGGCTTGCTCTCATTATGCAAACCAATGGTTTGGCTTTATATCTCAGCCAGCCCTTACTACTACTACTACTACTACTACTACTACTACTACTACTATTACATGGCACACAAAAATTCAACAGGTAAAACTTGCTCCCTTTTGTTTAGTTTCAGCACCAAGAAACGGAGCACGCAATTTGCATAAACAAACTGCCATTATGTTTGTCATTATGACGCGAGTTATGGGGAAGACTAATACGCTACGTGCTTGCCAAAGACAAGAAAGGAGTAAATTTACTTCAGTAAACTGGGAAGAGGGCTGGCCATATGCTCCATTTGTATAAATTGATTGCATGCCACCGACTTCAGTGGAAGAAAGCCAGTTTCCACATACATTTTCAACTAGAATTTGGCACAACTCTCCTGCTATAAAATATCAAAAATGGTCAGAGCTGTCTCTGTCTTGGTTTTCGGTGGGTGGGTGGGGGGAATTCTATGAGATGAGCTGCTGTGGTGGCAGGCAAGTATGTCCAATTAGACACAGGGCCAGACATCATAATCCCCAATGTTGTTCCTGTGTTGCAAGCAAACCAGAGACGTTACACAGCTCAAGACCATGCAAGGAAGCTGGCATTGGCCCTCTTTTGCTGGATTCAGCACAGTATTGATAAAACCCTTACAAAGCCCCAAAATGACTGGGACGGGACCTAAAACACGTACCATTCTAAAGTCCATTAGAACAATCCTATACCTCTGATATATTGTAATAAACTTTTACTGTATGCTTGCAAAAGGCAAACAGCAGGGGAAACCAATTTATTTATTTATTGCTAATTCTACTCTGCTATTGAGTGTCCCACATAGGATTGCGGTTTTTCCTGCCATATATATATCCATGAAACCCTCTTTCTAAATGTAATATAATATGGGGCGGGGGGGTCAGGTTAATAAAGGGAAACCCCAGCAAATTAAACTCTCCAATCATGGCGCTTCACAGTTAAAGCCTCTTTTTGCAGGTCTCGGTGGAATAAATCTAATTTCTGAGAAAGATCTTACAATAAATATATGTGTAGCATTGCCTCATTGATCTAAATGGCTTGGCAGACACCAAAAACATTTGATTAGTCTCGGCATTCAAGTAAACAGCTGTGGTATTTACACATAATTAAACTGACACAGGGCTAGATTACGTAGATTGATATAGCAAGACCTAAGTGTTTCAGGTTAACTGAGAGCTGGGTAATCAAATCATCATTGTAATTATAGGGTCTGATATCTTGCAGGAGCACAACGAGGGAGAAGAGAGAGAAAGAGAGAGAGTTCTTAATCTCCATGTTTGCTTAGTTGGATTGTTCAAAAAGAAGAGATATCCCATACTATCTTGTGTGTGACTCTCCAAAGGAAAGGCTTGGCTTTGAACATACAAGTCGGCCTTTTGCTTCAAACTGTCAAAGTGCAATCCCATGTATATTAACAAAGAACTAAGTCCCATTGTATCCAACATGCCAAGGTAAGCACGCACAGGATTGTAGCCACAGTCAATTAGGGCTCAATCTTATACACAAGAACCTGGAATAAATTAAGCTACTGTAAATTAACCATTAGGGACGCGAGTGGCGCTGTGGGTTAAACCACAGAGCCTAGGACTTGCCGATCAGAAGGTCGGCAGTTCGAATCCCCGCAACGGGGTGAGCTCCCGTTGCTCAGTCCCTGCTCCTGCCAACATAGCAGTTTGAAATAACGTCAAAGTGCAAGTAGATCAATAGGTACCGCTCCAGCGGGAAGGTAAACGGCGTTTCCATGCGCTGCTCTGGTTCGCCAGAAGCAGCTTAGTCATGCTGGCCACATGACCCGGAAGTTGTACGCCAGCTCCCTCGGCCAATAAAGCGAGATGAGTGCCGCAACCGCAGAGTCGGTCACGACTGGACTTAATGGTCAGGGGTCCCTTTACCTTTACTTAAATTAACCTGGGATGACATGATACCAGATACAAACCCTACTTTGGTCAGCTGCTGCTGCTCTAAGCCTGACAGTTTGGGGGGACAAAACAATAGTTCTTTACAACAAAAGCAGTACAAAGTGTTGTTGTTATCTACTAAGGTCATCATCCCTGACCACTGACCATGCTGGCTACAGCTTGCAGGAGTTGTAGACCCAAATATCTGGAAGGCACTACATTGGCTATCCGTGGTTCAAATGCTTCAGGCTGAAATCAAACATGCCATGAAGTTGTGTGCATGTTTTCTGCAACTTTTTTAAACTACCGAAAACAGCTGCAAAGGCTATAATCTTCAATGAAGGACTGGCAGGAGGCACAATTATTTGCCCTCCTATCATTTTCCCTGCTCAAAATCATTTCCTCTGCTAACTACCTTTTTTTTCCTGTGGAGGCAAAGTGTGCATAACAATGCAAGCATTCATGAAAACAACATGCAAAAGTACATTGTGGTAGGTAAAATTGTTAGCAACATGTGTATATTAGGTAACACTACATAAGAATACTTTGGGCAGATGTACACTACAATGATGACAGATTTAGATAAGGACTTAAAAAACACTTCGAACTGCATTTAAGACTGGGGAAAAAATGAGAAAATGAAATTGACAAGTTTGTCCATTCCTATTGGAGGTGGGGAACTGGCTATATATTTTTTTCATATTCAGACATTTTTCTTCCCCCACAATCTGTTGGTATGGTTGGTTACTTACACCTTCCCCTAAGCAATGCATTTAGTACCTATTTTTGGTTGGGCAACCACAGTGCAAAATTCAGAGAAGTGTGAATTTTGATGGATAGCTGCATTTCAGTTTGCAGATTGTTTCAAGAACCGTGAATGAGCTTGTCCAAGTTTCTCTCCTATGTACAACCATTCTTTGCTCTAGTTTTCAGCCTCCTGTGGCTCCCTTTGTTTTGAAAATTAAAATTAAGAAGTTGAAAAAAACTTACCCAACCTTTTGCCTCATTTAGCTGCAACCTCAGAAAGGACCTGGACTAATTTTTTCCTAAATACATACATACACAAACACACTCCTATTTTCTTCTTCGTAGGAAAGATTCAAATAGGTCCTTTATTGCAGAATAGCCTGCAGGAATAAGGTGGTGGTGTGTTAGGAACTTAAAAGCGGGAGCCGAGGCTGGAAATATTTGAGGCACTGTAACTGATACTAGATTTTAAATGGCAAAGAAGCACATTGTCGCTTTCTATCTAGAGTTTCAACCAATCAGTTGTCCTAAATAAATATTTGTGAATTTTAACTGAGGCATTAAAATGCTGCTGAGCAAAGCACGCATACAAAAGCTAGGGGGATTTTCCAAATGAGAAAGATATTGTACAGGATTCTGTACCGGGGTGGGTAAGTTACATACAGTTGGCACTCAGTTTTTAAAAAGGGGAGGAAAGGAGAAGACAAAAAGCAGAGGAGGAAAACGAATAGCACCAAAAGTGTTGGGAGGATGTGTGCCTTACATGGCTCTCATGTTGTTTTCGGGAAGAAGCGGTATTTCCAAAACTTTGGTGTTGGAAAGTATCGTTTCGTGGCTGGTTGTGGAGACCGTCTTCCCTGTGATCCGGTGAACCTGGTAGAAGGCATGGGGTCTCAGCAGGCGGTCGTCTGCAGTCCCGATGAACAGCTGTAGCGTGAGCGGGTCGCTTTCTAAGTAACCGTGTAGCTGGCAGGAGAACAGAAAGAACTCTGCATAAGCACCGTACACATAAACTGCAAGGAATCTATTAAATTTTTATATGCAAGGGAGTCTAATTTAAGGAGAAAACTTGTGACAGGTGCTAAGTGTTAAGCTCTCCTCCCCCTCCCCCCACACGTACACATACTCCTTTTTTGTGGTAACATAATATAGGGACAATAAAAAGGTACACTCCGAGAATGTATCATTATTGTGGATGACCTAAGGCACTTCAGACAGACTTTGAGCAGCACAGATTCATACATTTCATGGAACAATATTCAACAGAAAACAGCAACGACGAGAGTCTCTGTTTCTCTGGAAAAGCAAATAGGTAGCAGGAGAGTAAAAACCAGGAGGATTAAGTTTCATCACTTTTGCTTTCACCATCATGTGTTGGTGTGGAGAAGACACCCTCAAATCTCTAGGAGGCAACATAATATGCCTAGGTCCTCACACAGAAATGGGGGCAAGGGAGAGAGAGAGAAACCAAATAGCTGAGGAGGCCGTGTGAGCATCACAATTTAAGGAGCCTGAGCAACCAAGTTCTTTCCAGCCCCTGGTACTGAGGCCTCCTTTACGATAAGTGAGCATATTTGTAGAATGATATTTTATAGCGTGCCTAGGCTGAAGCCTAAGATACATATTCTACAAGCACGCAGCGTATACAGAGTGATGTCAAGAGAAGCAGTTTTAGCTCATCTCCTGCTGCTCTGGCACACCTGATTCATCAGAGAAAGAGAGGGGAGGAGGGGTTCAGACTGTAGTTTCTGTAG
Source organism: Podarcis tiliguerta (assembly GCF_965153285.1). NCBI lineage: Eukaryota > Metazoa > Chordata > Lepidosauria > Squamata > Lacertidae > Podarcis > Podarcis tiliguerta. The sequence continues at coordinate 55,577,750 of NC_139540.1, read as the reverse complement.
TGGTGACATACAAGATGCTGAAATATAACAAATCAAATCAGCGGATTGGAAGAGGCAGGGAAGGGGGGGAAACCTCAAGTTAAGTAGTTCAATCTGCGCTAGTGTCTGGCTACCTCTTGGCAAGCTGCACACCAGGCAGAGCTTCTGATGTGCACACCACTAAAACTCTGCCAAAGGGAGCCCTTCTGCCGCACGCAAGGCCCATTATATCTGGCACAATTGGCATTCCTTCCGTGTACGTTTGTGAAATGCTTTAGCTAGCAAAAAAAAAAGGGGGGGGTCACAAAATGTGCTGTTAAAGCTAAATGAAAGTTAAGGAGTGGTAGTTTTTGTTTCAATCTGATAAACTTCTTTAAACAAGCCTTCAGTGGGAATACAGCTTGGTATGTGGGGCAGAAGTAATATCTGGGAGTGCCTTGCTGGGAAGCACTGAGTCTGCTCTAGAGGAAAGGGTCTCAGAACCCCCGCTGCCGGCACAGAGTCCACCAGACTGTCCTTGCTAGCCAGGACAAAATAGCTGGTGCACAAAGGAGGGGTGCTGAAAAGCAAACCACTACTACAATTCTGTGTCTGAAGCATGCAAGGAAGACTAGCTGCACAGACATGGGTGCATCGTATTAGCTTCTCCCTTTCTGGACTTTGCATGTACGTTCTTTAGAAAGAACTAGGTGGACCTTCTGAAACCTGTGTGAGACCCAGCCTCAAAACACTGAAGTGTTTTCAAGAAGTGTTTTGTCACTGGTGGTGTATTAAAAAAGAAAAGAAAAGACATTACTGCATGGAGATTGCAGATATTGAGAAAGGATCACCAAATAAAAGCCTCCCGACTGATTTGCTGGTATTTTTTTTGCTGGAAGTCATGGGACTGATAGGATGGGGGGGGGGGAGACATTGGATCATTGGCTCCTTTTTATGAAACACTACATTAGGCGCCTTCAGCCCTACCTCAGAAGTAATGCAAGCCAAATGTGTTTACGTAGTACACCCGATGGATATGGAAGGAGACTGAAAAGCTGCTCACTGGTTCAGCTCTCCCCTGTGTCCAAAACATGGCATGGCAGTGCCTGTTTCTGTTAGTTAAAAGCTTCACAGGAAAAGTTACCACTGATGGCTAAAAGAATAAAATATGGAAAGGGAAGGGAATAGTTATACTAGTGTGTAATGAAGAATTTTTGCTCATCTAGGCAGGGTCGGGATTCATTCGCACAGCGGCACCTATTTTGTCAACTACAGGAGGAACTGTCGGGAAGCAGGCCCAGCCCAAGACACTTTGCAGCCTGAGGCAAAGGACAAGATGGCACCCCATCCATTCCACCTGCAGAAGCCAACCAGCCTGTCAACTGACGTTTACTCCAACACTAGCAGCAGTGCTCTCCCCTACTCCTAAGGGCAGCAGGGTAGTTTAGGGGGTGCAGGATAGGGTGTGCGTGTTCTGTCCTTAACATCTGCCACCGTACCCAACAGCATCTGCCTCCTGATGTGGCCACCTCATTTTGCTAATGGTAGGACTGGCCCGGCTGGGAAGTCATCTGAAATCTCAGATGGTACATACAAAATGCCCCAAAGAGGGTGTGTAGCTTGAGCTGGTGTCCTGTTTATAGCTTATTTGCATTACTGCAGCCAAACAAGGCAGCTACAAGTAGATTGTTTTGTCTGTCCCAGATTTTTCTGTCAGCTTCACCCTGCTAATAGATGGGACTTGGTAGCTTCGTTCCTCTTGAAATGATTTGCATATCAACACATAACTAGGCAGCGCCTTATCTGGAAGCAGGCATCAACTTATTACGGGAAAGATTGAAATGAAAGCAATATTGGTTTAATTAACTTCTGCAAACCTCATAGAACAGGGCGTCCAGCCAAGAATTACACTTATAGGATAAAAGGAGTCCTGAGATTTCACCAAAGTCTCGCTCTAGACAGGTGTCTTGGTCTATATATGCTAACTCAACTCAAAAGCTAGTAGCAGGACCTAAACTATTACTGCACATTAACACCTTGCTTCTGATTTGCTGCCTGGAGGAGTTGTGATCAGCAGTTCTAGGATGCAAAGTTACATTTTCTGATAAAGATTTATAGTACTGATCCACATGTAGGTTAAAAAAAATAGCTTCACACTCTGAGGCACAACTTGGAGGTCTCACCATCACCTTGATTCACTTCAGGTTGCAGCTTGTGGTGGAATCCAGAGTAATTGAGACAACACCATTACGTCACAATTACATCACCTACTATTGATAGTTGGCCTACTTCCATCACAAAAAGCAGCAGGGAACTGAAAACCCACTTTGCCCTATGGCAGTGATCAATTTCCAAACTGATATGTGTCTCCCACCAAAGACAAGCAGGCAGATACTGCCCCTGATTTTCACACCTATGGTACAAATAACTTGATCAGAATTTCAGGTAAGGCAAGTGGGGCTGATCTGTTTGGTTATGCCACAGCAGTCAGTTCCTAACATATTTTCACCAGCACAATGTAATGACAGCATGAAGGAATGGAGTTTTATCCAGGGTCCTTAGGGCACCATGACTGACAATGCAAGAGGCTTTGGTCCTTCTCGAGTCCTACATGGGACTTTTCCTGCCAATAACAATTCAGTGTTGCCAATGGCTGCAGATGTCTGGCACAATGCTGGCTTCCACCACAGAAGCAAAGGCATTTTGCACCAGTGATGAAGTCCTGTGGAATAGTCCAGTAGTTCCTTCCTGGATTCCTGCTGCCTTTGCACTGCAGTGCAGAATACTGAGCAGTTAAACTGTTAAGTTCTCACCTAAGAAAACTGCAGCAATTTATGGACACATTTTTCTCAGACGTTTGTTGCCACGCTCCCTCTCATTCTGCTTGTTTTGAATTTGAAAACAGATATTGCAATTCCTCAGGGTGATTATTCAAGACAGATGTTTGCTGACAAATGTATCGTGTATTTAGTCACCCACTTATGTCAGGTCCAGACAAGAGGAAAATAAACAAGTTAAATAAAACTGCACACACACACGCACACACAACAAAATTTTGTGTCTTTTTATGATGGACGAAAGTTCTTACTGCAAACACAAACCATATTTCCCCTTCTAACACGCACTGTGCAGGGGACAGCCTGGGTCAAAACTTAGGGTCTAGCCCCAATACAAAAACACAGGTGTTGCTGTCCCAAAGCTGTCGTTTCCTTTTCAATTCCATCAACTGAATTGCATTATTTGCTGTTTACATTATGTCACCCAAGCCTCACTATGCCATCCACGGCAATAAAACATGATGCAAGGATTAACATTTTGAAAGGACATATTCAGCGCTTGCCTAATTTTAGATCATGCACCTATTTCCATTAGCTATGCGACAGATGTAGCTGTACCAGCTTTTTAAAAGTAGACAGAATGGAGTAAACTTTTGCTCCGGAAGGGCCATCTACACAAAAAAGTTTGTGTCTTGCTAAATATTTGAAGTTGTATTTTACAGAGTTGCCGTAGATCAAAGTTTGGACCAAGGAAACGGAGCTGCTTCTCTCTGCTTCCTGTCAGCTGGACACAGGCAGGTAAAGAAACAGATATGCATGTTAACCGTAAAAACAGGAAGGGGGAAAATTACCATTCCAAATTATTAGGAAAAAATGTGCGCACACACACATGCACATGTGCATATTTTCCACGCATGCTCTGGAATACTGTTCCTGGCTGGCAGCATGGGAACCATGTGTCACAGACCCTATTTTTATCCTTTTCTTTCTGTAACATGGTCCCAAGGCTAAAGTGCCACTGTCAGCCCCGCTGCAACTGAACACTACTGACACAGAACATTCTCGACAACTTCAGGACAAGAATTAAAGGATGCATTTTTGTGGGTGCAGTTTTTAAAATATATATGTCTAACAATATATGGCTCTGCCAAATCCGTGCTGATAAACATTACTGTAAACAAAAATCAACTCCCCCCCCAAAAAACAGTATTTGGCTTTTCTTCCCTTACCAGAGCTCTTTTTGTTATAGGTGGAATATCAGTACAATCTATGCTCAACCATAGATAAAATTTAGCATTGCACTGTATGTCTAAGTCCCGCAGAATTTCAGTGGGGCTTACATGCAGGTTAAGAGTGCATCAGATTGCAAATAAAGTTTTCCAAGTGTAAAGGCTCCCATAGATGACTTATCTCCATTAGAAAGAGAGATGGAAAAGACCCACCTTTCCTGCACAACAGTATTTCTAATATGGAGGATCTTAAGAAACTTATCTCACCATGCTGTGAAGCCACAGGCCAAACTCAAATGAATATGCCTAATCCAAAAATATCTTAAATCCCAGTGAAATGAAGAACTAGATACAGGCCTGATTAGCCATTCATTTTATTATTCAATCTAATCATTTACAATGAAAAGCAGAGATGATGGTATTTCGTAGATAAGGGAGGCCCATCCATAGGTCAAATTGGTAATACCCTGAGCCCCAGTCCTTTAGTGTACAATGTTTGGACAACTGCTGGGCACTCCTACTATTTGTGAGTTCTTCAATGCAACTCTCTGCAGTTGCCTCAGCAAACCCTTGCTTTTTAATCATTCTACCTTCCAAATGTTCCATTTACTTGTGCACCTCTGACCTCATTTCTACCCAAAGAATGACAGCCTAGCAAGGCTTTGGGTATGGCAGTTACACCATCTTCAAGTGTCCCCCACCCAAAAAAAATTACAATTGCAAGTTTACTCAGTTCAGTCGCATCCTGCTTGGGAAAGAGGAATGCAAAAGCATTTCTCAGTTGAGAGTAAACCTGACTATTCTACATGCTAGGCTGGGGATTTGGAGCAGAACCCCATCCAAATCAAAATAAAACAAACCACTCTCCATACATCTTCTTGAGCCTCAAATGAAATTGGACAGCGAGCTGAAGCCCAGAGGAACAGGTACTGCACAACCTACCTTCCTTGAAATTAGCAAGAACCCCACAAGACAATGTGAGCCTGAGCAACTCCTGTGGGTCACATGCAAGAGACATTTCCACTGGTTTGTGCTCACTGTGTAGAAGAACAATTGTGGAAAAGTCAAAGGAACTTCTGGGAAGTGAAGAAGATTGATACCCCCATGCCTATCTTTCTTCATTATAAAGGGAAGAACAATTTATTGGTGGCTGGTGTTCATGAGGACCAGCAGAGCAGAAGGTAAGGGGAGCCACTGACAGGCAGAGACAAAATAGGAGGAAGCTAACAGGCAGGTCCATCTCCTGCTTGGATTGCAAGTAAGAAGGCAGGCAGACAGACAGGTACTGGCTGGGAGCAAAATAAAGTTGGCTAGGAGGTTCCCCATTCACTCTATGACAGCACAGTGCAATGGAAAGAGAAATATGGTATACTTTGGACAAACCTAGTTAAAAATACCCCCCCCCAAAAAAACCCCCTATCTCTCTGCTCTCCTAATAGCACAGGCCTGAACAACAAAACTTCAGGCACCAATCCTGAAATAAAAATATAATTGGGGGAGGGTTTTTTTATGGCAGGAACTGAGGCGATAGAATTGGGATCATTAGATTCTCTCACCTCTGAACTATCCGGAAAGTGAGTGCTTCCGCCAACAATGCCCCCCCCCCCCCCAAGACTCGTGTTTCACATGGCTTGTTTGTAAATTTAAATAAAAATGAAAGATTGTCTGCATTAAAAAATATATGAGCAAGGAGGCTCATATCTTGTATCCACTTCCTTACACAATGCTATAAAGCAAATGTGCATTGTCTCCCAAACAGTCTAGCTTTGTGTTAGTCCGAATCCCCGCGATGGGGTGAGCTCCTGTTGCTCGGTCCCTGCTCCTGCCCACCTAGCAGTTTGAAAGCATGTCAAAGTGCAAGTAGATAAATAGGTACCGCTCTGGCGGGAAGGTAAACGGTGTTTCCGTGCGCTGCTCTGGTTCACCAGAAGAGGCTTAGTCATGCTGGCCACATGACCCAGAAGCTGTATGCCGGCTCCCTCAGCCAGTAAAGCGAGATGAGCGCTACAACCCCAGAGTAAGCTGTGACTGGACCTAACAGTCAGGGGTCCCTTTACCTTTATAATCTGGATTGTTTAATTTATTATTATTATTATTATTAATAATAACTAGCTCACCAGGCATTTGGGCACCTATCCAGAACAGAATGCTATTTACAGCTGCTGTCTTGCACCATACTCTCTGTCTTTAGGTCTATGGTGTAGCACAGGAGCAGAAACATATCTGTTGTTCCAAAATGTTCCTCCCTCTCTATAAGACAGAATCAGGAAGCCACCCCATCACAAACACAACTGAAGTGGCACTCAAGTGTTTCTTAAGTCATCTGTGGAAGCATTTTTCTTGAACAAGACTAAATAAATTTCAGACTGTAGAAACCTCCTTTCTGCAACATGACATTTTGGCACTATTTTAGGATATCTATTCTCCCCCCACCCTTCAAACAGTTCCTTAAGAGGAAAGAGATATTATAGAGTTGGAATGCAATGCAGTCCACACTTACTCCTACCTGAAAAAGCTTGGTGTACAGGGAGAAGTTTGATAGCTTAATCTATTGATTGACAGATTGACCCAGTTTGACTGAAGCACTTGAGCTGAAGCCCTTCCGTCAAACTGGCTTCTGGATCATGGCCAAAAGATTCCGTAGTTGAGTCAAGGCGTTCTGGTGGAGGGGGAATCCCAGTTGAACATTACAGAAAACTCTATATGCTGCACTTTCTTTATCACAAGTGCAGAGTGCTAGTGAGAAGGAATAGGGGGGAAACAGGCTTCACGGAAGGATTAATGAACAGTGGTTAAGGAATGGGACTTTAAATGGTTAGTGGATAGTTTGGCAGACTGCATTTCCTACCACAAATAATACTTCAGATACTTGTTTGTATCAGAAGATCTGCTTTAGTTTTTAACAAGCAGGAGCCCTGTGACACCTTAAAGGCTAACTTTATTATAGCAGCCTTCTCCAGCTCGCAGCAGCCTCAACCAGCAAGTCAGAATGTTGGGGGAAATGGGAGTTGTATTGCAAAACATCTAGAGGATTCCAGGTTGAGGAAATCTGAATTGTGGGCTGAGCCTTCATGGACTAGAGTCCACTTCATCAGGCGTATCTGATGATCACTGTACATCACAAAACTTTTGTTAGCCTTAAAAGTGTCACAAGAATCCTTCCTTTTGCTGCAGCGTAATGTCACGAGCATCCCTCTGGAAATACTAGTTTTTAATTTGGCTTGGATCCAACCACACAAGACTTTCAAAAGGCCATCATGTTGAGATCTCCCTTTGGCAATGTTACGTCTATGAGAGGGGTCCCCTCTGTCACTAAAGGACGGAAACAAGTCAACCCAGTTGATACACTGGCGACTTCATATGTAGGGTTGCCATATGTCCTCTTTTCCCAGGATATGTCTTCTTTCTCATGGGTATGTAAAATGAGAGTCATCATAGCAATCCATAGTTAAAAGCAGAAGCTGACAAATGTGTCCTCTTTTTTGCTCTTCAAAATGTGGCAACCCTATAATCATCAGGCAAGGGGGGAAAGCTGGCCATTTGGGCAGGAAATCAACAGCCCCCTTGAAAGGATGTTTTCCCCCCAAGGAGGTGAAGGCAGTAGGGCTGAGGAGACAGGTTACGGTCTCTCTCTGCAGACCCACTACTTCAGGAATGAGGAACCTTTTCCAGCACAGATTCATACTGGCCAACCTTCTGGGGGCTGGATGGGTCAGGGACAGAGGGGAAGAGATAAGCAAAAAAACCCACAAACCTATTCTATTAATTTCCATTGCATTCTCCCATTGCACCTCATTAGATTCATCGATTCTTGCTTCCTATTCCTTTCTCCCCATTTCAGTATTTATTTCCACTCCATTGCACCTTCTTAAATTCATTCCAATATTACTAGATTACTACACAATGATGAAACAGAGTCTGCCTCTTAGATGATAGCAAGCCACACCAAATCCTTACTATGCCAAAGTGGTCAACATGGTTTACCTGTGGGTAGTTTTTGGAGGGGGAGGGAGTTCTAAAAAGCTTATCCAAATCTCCCTACACACGAATACTGCCAGCAGACAAAGTTGTGAAGCAGCCTGTGCAGGCAATCAGAACAAACTGTAAGTACACCTGGGAATTCTTTCCTGATCCTAGTTAAGAATTTGAACTTGGAAGTCATGACCAGTCCCAGACACTGGAAACTTTTACCAGGGAGGGGGGCACTTCCAATTGTTGTTCCAGCCACCAGTGGTGTAGCGTGGGTTGTCAGTAATTTGCGCCCCTAACCCGTGGATTTGCGCCCCCTAACCCTAACACCCAGATGTTGCGCCCGGTGCGGCCGGCCCCCCCTGCACCCCCCACGCTACGCCACTGCCAGCCACCATAGCCAATGGTCAGGGTAATGGGAGCTGCAGTCCAATAGCCTCTGAAAGGCTGCTGGTTCCCCACCCCTGACAAAACCTTCTTACATTTGAGAAGTAAAAATAGAGCACCTTTTACAATATGATCACGAAAAGTGCTCAGAAAAGGAGTAAGCAATCGATATATTTAACAAAGGTATTGGGGAAAGGAAGGGAAGAGAGATATAAGTGGGCGGGGGTATAACAGACACAGCCAACATGATGTCAACATATAGTTTCATTTCTCTCCATTTAGATATTGCAAAAACATCTGGACTCCAGTCAGAACTCTCATTTTGAATTGGAAAAGCTTTGTACTAGAGACAAGAGGAGAATTACATGCGTGCTTTTTATGATTCCAGATGAAGAAGGTGATGAGAAAGACTGGTGAGTAATTTACGGGAGTTTTGTAGAACTCGGCTGAAGCAGCAGATGCTGGCTTCCTGGGTGTGAACTCAACTACTGCGCTAACATTACCACACATAGAAATAATGAAAGCATATTTCATCAAAACTGGAACGTTGCCTTTGTGCAAGTATAAATATGTCTCGGGATTTAATGCTCAACAAATGCTTAAATAAAGGCAGCAGCACCAGCTGGTTAAAGAATGCATTCTAGGCCCAGGTCCTACAAAATGACAAAAAGTGCCCCAACACCTCCCCCCACCAACACCCCACACTGCAAGCTTTGCAGTGTCTGGAAAGAATGTGTATTTTTTATTATACACAAGAAGTTAGAAGGACATACGGTACAGTTCACAGCCATTAAAATCAATGGGAGTTTTGCCATTGGCTTCAATTTGATGTGGATTAAGGCCACCATTCTGAAGCTTCTCTGGGCTGCTTGTGGTTCCACTAATATGTGCCATTACCCTTTCTGCATACATGTGCTATGTGACCCATGAAGTTCAAGGTTTCGTTATCCAGATGGCAGTTCATCTTTGGGAACTAGTTGTGGGTGTTACTAATTCATACAATATACCTATGTACATGTAGACAGATTGGGGGGAACATCCTGTGTCTGATTCTGTGGCAGGGGTTGGGGTAGGAGAAAGGCACGTAGCAGCTTTGATTTATCTATCTATCTATATCTATATCTATATCATCTCCATGGCCATAATGAGATAGCGTTCAGTCAACTTCTGCTATTTTTAATACAGAAATTTAATTGTGTGCATACTCTAAAATAGTCAGACATCTTCCTGCCAAGAGGAAGCTTGGTTTATTTAACAGTAGACTGTCGTTTGAAGAGATAGAGTAAGGAGCTCCATTTAAAAGCTTCATTTCTGTAAATATTTGGAGAAGGGTAAGCATGAGGAAATATTGAATCATAACCATAACATTTTGCAATGGATGCCTGAAAATGAATGGGGAGAAAAATCAGACAAATCACATGGTGATTTGGAAAGAACTAAGGAGTGTTGAAGTTGACGTATTTCAACAACACTTAAAAACAAAATTGTAATTCTAAGGATTAAGGTTAGAAGTTTGTGTGAACTGCATAGTGATGGGGTGAGAGAGTGCTTTCATGTTCATGCCCTGCTTGTGAGCATTTGATTGGCTACAGTGAATAGAATGCTGGACCACCTGGCCCCGGGGCCTGATCCAACAGCACTCTTAAGTTTTTTACCCACCTTCCACAGAAATCAATGGCATAACGCTCGGTGTTTTCAATGGCTGGATTGCTATCTCCACACACATACACAGTGCCACACATATACACAGATATCTCAGATCTGAGTCCAGTACTCTAACCTCTACACCACACTGGCACGCACATCACTGCATACTGTGGTGAACACTGTGTCAGCCAAGTGGAGACATGTATTTGTTCATATGCAATAGATACATAGAAGGGATCTGTCAGGGGGAAAAAACAGGTTCCCAGTGCTTAGCCTGTCATGTTTACAGAGACACATCCCACTTTCACCTTTTACAATGTTCACTGTGTCAATCACTGGTGTACACTCAGCAAACCCATATACCATATAAGGTTTGAAATCATAGCCGCATACTCTGAAATGCATGTGTATTCTATAACTGCAGTCGCAATGGGCATAATTGTTCACAAAGCATGCTGAAAATACAGTAACTGGCTCTTTGAGTTCTCATCCATGATTTCTACTCCAGACAGAGGAGTGTGCAAAACAAACTGAAAACTAGGAAGCAATGAAGTTTTTTTGGGTTTTTTGCAAGGCAGCCCTAAAAATGTTTAAATTGCCATTTGACAGCAGGACATTTTTCTCTGAAAAGCCAAACAGGCATTTTCAATTAAAAGCATGTAGCAAAACTGGTATCAGGGACACTCATATTAGTGAGAGTTCTTCTTCTTTTACAAACTGGTCAAGCAACATTCAACAAAGCCATGGTAGAAATTGTGTTTCAAAGCATGGAAAGGCATTGGGATTATTTCCACAGTAATCGGAACAGCCACATGCCACCATTGCCACAGCCTCTGTTTAGTGAACTTTGAGACCAATCCTAAACTCCTAAGCAGGGCCAGCTCAAGACAGCTTTGCTGTTTGAGGGAGTTGAGGGCTATGGCTGAGACACTGGTTCACTGACCTCCACCAAGCTGTGTTGGCAGGGCAGAATGGTTGTAGACTGGCTTTTTGGAAGACCTTGCTGCAGCTATGGAAAGTGGCCCAGGTAAAAAGCTACTGTTGGGAGTGTTCCTACTAATGACAACCAGAGTAGGGCCCAGAAATAGGGAGTTATGGAGGTGGAGGAAAGCCAAGCATTGATTTGCTGGATGCTAAGCCTCCTGATTCTTCTAGAGTAGCCTTTCTAAACCTGTGGGTCCCCACATGTTGTTGAACTACAACTCCCATCACCCCAAGCTAGCAAGGCCAGAGCTCAGGGATGATGGGAGTTGTAGTCCAACAACATCTGGGGACCGCTGCTCTAGAGCCAATGTAGTGACAATAAAGGGAGGGTGGACCTTTCCAAGCTGGCATGGCCTGGAGTGTGGCAACAGATCTGCTACCCTCTCCGCCCCTCTCCGCCCCGCCCTGCCCTGCCCGTCTAGGATTGCTCTTCCTGTTTAGCCTGCAGAACTCCTATAAGCTGAACTTCCCTGAAAATGCAAATATGCAGACTAACTGTATCACTCCTAAACTAATAAAGAGAAAAAGAGTGAAAGCAACCAACATCTCTTCCAACTTTGTATCAGTTAATTCAAGTGGACTTTGTGAGAAACCAACATCCTCTCCTGCAATTATTCATAGCAATAGTAATTTAATTTTTGAAGTGTCCACAGTTTCCGTGCAAAAAAATTGAAGGCACGAGGGAGGGAAAGGTGAAAGGAAGGATAATCACAGATAGGATTTGTGTTAGATAAAATGCAGTATGTGCTTCATTTTTCATATGGTAGTATCCACATTTCTCCTCAACCCCTCCATGGTCTCCCAATCTCTCCTCCTCACAGCTCTGTGGAATGGATGAGAAGGAAGAAAATGCCATGGATTGCAAGAGCAATGCCATTGTTTTTGTATGTGTGAACAACATCAGGCATTGCTTCTTCAGTTTGCGAACAAATAAGGCAATTCACCCAATTCTACACCTTTCTCTGGTGATGTATCTGCCTGCCCTGTTGGTGGTCTGTGGCCACTGTGGCCTCCTCCATCATGCCCCATTCCAAGCTTTTATATGGCCAGTCACTGCCACCCCCTGTCCAATTGGGTCCAAGCATTTAAGCCAATTAGGGACATGAACACCTGTGGTTCTAGACAACCTTGCATCTAGCCTTTATTTCTTGTAAGCTAGAACAGGTATTATTTATGTACAAACATCTGTCGGTAGCCTCTCTTTTTGCTGTATTGAAGCCAATGGAAGCCAATGAACATTTAGATCCATCTTATATCTTAGATCTATCTTATATCAGCTTGGTATTGTTTACCTGGAGTAAGCCAGGCAAGGACTCCTAGCTAAAAGCCACACCCAGTGACTGTAGACAATACAAAGCTCGATGGACCAGTGGTCTGGCTCAGTTAAAGGAGATGCCAGCAATTTAACCTGGGACCTTCTCATTGAGCTATGACTCTTCTCACGAAAATGAGAGCTGATCTAGTTTAGTGGTTAACAACATGATCTACAGTCTGGAAATTACCCCCCCCCCAGCCATGGCCTCAATGGCCTACTTCCATATTGTCTCTCGGTTCTCCATCTCCCTGGAATAGGTGGGTAATGTTACCCTGCCCACCTGACATGGCTGCTAAAAGGGCAGTTAACAGGATGTAAATGTGACAGGCTCCCATGTACAGGCTGCCAAAAAGCATCTGGCTATGTTGGCATTTGATTTTATATGGCAGGCATAATGGTTCAAAAGGTTCCTAGCCCATGAGTATGCAGCTTCTGCGCATTACTCTAAAAAGCCATCTGGCCACACTGTGCTGGCAGAGTCCAGAGCAGGCAGCCAGAGCCTTGTAAAGATTAGAGCTGTCGTGGAGGATGCCAACAGAAGTAAGTACGGTATTGTATAAATTGGCCCTAGAACTACATACTGTATGTGAACAGAGTCAATACCTTAGAAGAAGAAAAAATACTATGTGAAGAACTGTGATGCCCCGTTCAAAAAGACATAGGCTCATCTTTAACAAGGTTGGTTACAAATAACACAGTAAAGCTCGTTATCACCCCCTTTTATCACACTGTTTCCTGAGAATTTGGCACTGAACTTGTAGAAGTTTCAGGAAATGTATTGGAACTCGTGCCTTGCCAAAAAGAACCCAAAAGCCCACCCTGCTTTTGACTCTGAATAGGGGTCAATTTCAAATGTTTATCTAAGACGGATGCTGCCTACAGTATTCTAGCTGGCGTGGAAATAAAAAAAAGCAGAGTCTTTCTGTGGAACCGGAAAATGCACTGATTAAGAGCTTTTAAAACAGAATTACCCATAAGCTTGTAGAGTAGCTTACGCTGCACTGTATCTCTTTATCAGATGGCACTGATCACTATCAGACTACGAATAGTCTGTTAAAAAAAAAAGTCTGAAAACTCTTCCTGCCTTAAACACTTAGTAGGCAGGACAGGAGTTAAGTGAAAGTATGTGAGAAGTTTGACTTGCATTTATTTGCATGGTGGATGTTGCAATGAATGATCTCTCCACTTATCACCAAGATCTCACTCTCTGCTTCAAGAGAAGATAAATGATGAGCTTGTAGTCTAAGCGAAAAGCAAGGGAACATAGTTTCAGCCTAGTGGCAACCCCATACTCCATTCTCACCTTTTTGGGTGGGGACTATGAGTCACTAAAGTGGAAACATGCACTGTTATTATGCATGGTGTATTAATAGCTATATCGTTATGCCTTCATAACTTTCTAGTCTCGTAACCAATGGAAAAATGTATATTATAAAGAATGACAGCAGGTGAGCTGCTCTTGCTTAAAAACAAATGAAAGACTAGAATTCATTCTTCAATACATAATGGCCCCAATCCATAGAAAACTGGTAGTGATTATGTTCAGTCGGCATCTTGACTACTTCGTAAAAAAACAACAGGATGGGAATGCCAAGAACAAGAGAAAAATGTTATTCAAAAGTGATCTGAGGCAGGAATCCTGAACATGATTATTTCACATTAAATACCACTGATGTAACTGAGAGCTAGTTTGGAATAGGTTAACATGCGAGGGAAGTGAAGTCCACCGATGTCAGTTGCAAATCCTATTAATATCAGCATTACTTGAGCACAACTATTCCCCGCCCCCTGAGAAAACAATTAATATTTGTATGTATGCTCTGCAAAAAATAAATAAATAAATGTGTGTATGCTTTACAGAGCTCAAAGACTGAGTTTAAAGTCACTGGCATTATTGTAGAAAAGAAAATAAGGGACCACAATTGCCATCATAGCTGACATGCTGGCTTCCCCAACCCGATGCTCTGCTAATCTAACAAATTAATCAATCCCACGCATTGTCACTTGGAAGTAAGGCTAACTTACTTAGAATTACAGCCCAAGTCAATATCATTAGTAGTCCTGACAGAACCCTAGAACTCTGCAAATTGAAAACGGGAACTGGTCGACATCTTATGGCACTGCTACAACATTTCAAGACCAGTTAACATGTGAGTGGGCCCAATAATATGGGTTCTCCTTACCACCAAAGTGTTGCCTCAGCTGTTGGTAAGAAGAAGTGCTGCTCAAGGCACAGATGGAAATTGGTCCATAACCAACCACTGTGATCAGAGACAGAATTAAGAGGTATCTCACAATGATGAGCAGATGGCTAAGAGGTAATGCAAGGGCAACGGCAACAAATTTCTATTTAGTGGCCCCTTAAGGCTCCTGGCTTTCCAGGCTGAGCAGAGACATTATAGGCTGTGCTTGTAAAATGCTAATAAATCATCATTCCACACAGAGAGTCCCAAAAAGTGTTCCCTGCTTCTGAAATGCTGCAGCGTGAAATTTTGCAAGAGAGAAAAAGGTTCTTCTACATCTCATTCTCTACCACACTCCCGCCTGATGGTCTGAGAGGGAAATCTGGTCATATGCACATAACAAGTGATCAAAAAAGACAAATGCAGATTTTTCCAGGGACTCACAGGGAGAAAAATGCCTCTCAGGCAGTCCAGCTATGCTGGGAAGTTTCCACTGAAAGATATAAAATATAGAAGTGATGTTGGCTATGCTTTGTCTCTCATCTATCAGCAATCTATCGTGCTGCATATGATGAATTTGGTGGTATTTTGCTTTGAAACCTCTCAAGTTTAACCTCCGGTCAGAAAGGACACCATGAGAAGATAAGGAAGAAGAAGCTAGAAACAGAACATTTTGCCAATTTTAAGCCAGTCAGTTGAGAAAACAGAGGGAAACAGTGCAAATTTTTGCGTCCACTTAATCCTCCTGTCTTATGTATGTCAAGTGCTGACCTGTCCCATTCCAGTGGTCTCTACAGGCATGATAAATGGATTTTTTGGAAGCTCACTATTTCCTAAAGGGGGAAAAACACCTTCTTCACGTCGTGGTCCTTATCAATCAAAAGAGCACCATCAATGTACAAACACAGGAACAAAACAGGAAACTACTTTATATCAAGCCAGATCATTGGTCAGTCTGGCTTAGTAATGACTCTTCAGGGTTTCAGGCAGGGCTCTATCCCAGGCCTACCTGGAGATGTGGGGGGCTGAACCTAGAACCTTCTGCAAGGTCTGCAGAAGCACAAAAAAGGGAGGACTCTTGGAGGGAAAGAACCCCCACAAATCTCGGGGTGGTAGTGGATCTGTTAACTAAGGCATCACAAGACTCCCATGTTAAGGTTTTAGAACTGTTATGATTAAAATAAAACATAAGAACACACACACAGCATTCTCAAAGTCGATGGGCTTTTGACAGACAGTGTCCTCCACAACAGCTGAGCTGGCAACCATCTAGGAACAGAGGAATCACCATTCACTTGGGTGATAAAATAATACCATATTGTACAGAAGTCATCAACTGTGCCCTTCTGTTCACGAATAGTTTTTTGACCCAGTGGAAGCTCCCGTGAACAGAAAGCAGGGGAGACAAATTTCACTGATACTCCTCTTCCTTCCATCAAGACCCTCTAGAACATGAGGGGCAGTAGAAGAGGGCTTTTACCTGCAGGGGTTACAAAACAAAAGGACATTTGCAGACGTCACTTCCCTCCTCCCATTCACCAAAGCCATTGCTAGATGAAAGAGCCTCTTATTAACAGAAGGGACACCATTACAGTGGTACCTCGGGTTACAAACACTTCGGGTTACAGACTCCGCTAACCTGGAAGTAGTACCTTGGATTAAGAACTTTATCTCAGGATGAGAACAGAAATTGTGCGGCAGTGGAGCAGCGGCAGTGGGAGGCCCCATTAGCTAAAGGTTAAGAATGGTTTCAGGTTAGGAATGAACCTCTGGAAGGAATTAAGTTCGTAACCAGAGGTACCACTGTACATACAACGAGGGATGTTGGAGATTTCCATGAGAAATGGAAATTGCCACAATTTGCATGTTTGCACAAGGCCAGGAACGGAAATCACACAAGTGAAAATGAGCACTGTTTTACCGTGGTGGTTGTTGTTGTTTTTTAGTCAAAGCCTTTATGTAAATAATTAAGTTATTTTCTGCATTGTTTTTGACATCTCCCTTCTGTTGAAATCTATTACGTTCATTTCGGCTGTAGCAAATGGCAAGACAAAAGTAGGTTTTCGTGGAAGACAAACTGCAGCGGAACAAAAACAACTCTGGTTGTAATGAGCACAGGATGGGATGGAAATCATTGCCTCCTTATATCCCTAAAGTTTGGCTACATTTCTTTGCAACTTTGATTCATGAGTCAGGTTTTTTTCTAATAAGACCACATCCTATACGGTATATTATTTATTTGAAGAACCCAACGTCAGTTGCATTTCAGGTGGCCAGTATGCCGTACATCTCTGTTTAACCCTGCCATCAGCGGTCTAACTTTCTAATGTAGTATACGCATGAGATGTTCCGCAAGGATGAGGTTCCAGGAACAGCCCTTAATATCTCTAAATACTATGGGGGGGGGGGGGGAGAGCACAGAGAATCCATAGCCTCCTACCTATTCCCATGGCACACTCTGCCCAAACTGCCCCACCCTAATTATGCCATCCAGATTTCACTGATACATATAATTAACTATGTGTAATAACATACGCTTTCAATTTATTTCAGTCATTCCAGCCCTCCCCCACCAGCCCAACCCTAACTAGTAATACCATCCGTTCCTGTATCATTATAAAATGGTCTGAAAACATGCCCAAACCTCCTACCCCATCCTAACTTTGGCTGTCATAGAGACAAATTCTCCACCTTTCTAGAGATGCCAACTCTTTTTTTACCAGGCCTGCTCCTATGCGTTTCATCTCAGCACTTCATGCAGAAATTAAGCCGGTGAAACCTTTCCCATCAGTTAGTTCATCTGTATTCCAGGAAAAGTTTCACCTGCTAAATTTCTGCAAGAAGACTTACTTTTAAACACACAGGTGTAGGGCCACCAAAAATGCTGGCAAGCCTAAACCTATCCTAACTACGCACAGTCACCCTACTAATTCCACTTTCCCTTCAGAGCAGCCATTCTGGGCCCCTAGCAACTAAAGTTGCCCTGAGGAGAGGAAAATAACACCGGCATGTTATAATGCAGCCATATTTTAGAAAAAGTGAGTCACTTTTGTAAAGAGAATGCAGTAGAACAGTAGCTGTGGATGATGCTTCAAAAACAGAGCTAGGTGGGAAATACATTAAGGTTAAGATACGCACCACAGTTGACCTTTTTTATTTAAAAAAATCAATTTTATGAGACTTTTCAGCAAAAAATACAATAAAAACCAAACTAATCTGAAGAAGATAAATAAAACGGAAGCAAGAAAAAGCAAGAGAAGGAAAAGAAGGAAAAGGAAAAGAAGAGGAGGTAAAAAAAAATAAAAATAAAAACAAGGTCCTCTGTTATAATTATATATTAACGCTTGTTCCACACACAGAAGAGTGAACCCTCCCAGCTCTCACCTGAGAGCGTCCCCCTCTTCTTCCAGCCTCCCACCCTGGGAGATCCTCTCTACCCTGCCTCTCACTCAGGGCCCTTGATCTTCCATCCATCAGCTTCCAGTGTGTATCTTCATTAATCCAATACAAAAAACTTTTTAAAAATAGCATAAATCTATATATAATTAACAGAGATCAAGCAAAAATGAAAGACCAAAAAGAGGTCTTCTGATTCTCTGTCTGCCTATTGTATTTATAACAATTATTTAAAGTACTCAAGGTATCCACTCCCAGATGACTTTTAGCTGTATTAATGTCCAGTTTTTTCCTCAATCTACTAGGCTTTATATTTTCAATCTTCACTTCCCAGTTGTATTTTCAAGGCTGCAGTAGCAGTTGCACACTTCTAATGTGTGTTTGGGGAACACTTTCCTGCCATGTCTAGACGGCAGGGCTGCTCCAATGGAAGCTGTCAGGCCTTTCAGCGCTTTACTCTGCTCAATTCATATTACACGGTAAACAAAAGGATAGAACAAATGACAGGTGATGAGTAAAAATATTTCAAGCAGCATGGGGGGAGGGAATAAAAAATAAAAAGCCCTCCCCACTCACAGCCTCTGAATCAGCAAATTCTGCCTAAACTTGAGAGTCTGAGTGATGATGCCTCCAGAGCACACACAACATTTGCCGCAGCAATTAATTTAGCCATTTCCAAAGTCGGATTTGGGATTCAGCTACATTAGTAAAAAACAACAACCCAGCATTTTAAATGTGTTATAAGCATGCAACACCAGAAGGCGCTGTAGAGCACAAAACTTTTCTATGTGATTTTACATAGGGTTTTCTTTTCTTTTGTTATAATGATTTAATTTATTATTTATTTTTAGCAGGGGTTTTTCCTGTGTGTAGATCCACCCTAGAGAAAATGATGTCAGTATGTTGATGTGGTTTATGCCAGACTCCACCTTTATCTGCCATCCTTTCTGACTGGCTCTGTGCCTGTACCATAATTTCATGACTGGTTGGCTTCAGTAATGTTCAGCCTTCTCAAGTATGTCCTGGTGTAGAAAGTTTGAGGACCCCTATCCTAAATCATTATTCCAAAAACAGAAGATAGACCCCCTTTTTTGTTGTTACAGCGCACACACCCCGACAAGTCACCTGGTTCCGTGTAACATGTACCAGCAATGAAATGATCAAAAGCAGCAGCGCACCCTGTTTCAGTGCATCCTATTATCACTCTGAGATGTACTGTTGTTTTTGTGATCCAATTGACTATCTAAAATATATAGCATTTTACTTATAAGGCATTTGGAGAGACCAACACAAAACACCAATCTTTCAAATCTCAGCAGCCTTTGTGATAGTAATCCTGAACATTTCTATTTTCTGAAGAATGCATTTTTGGGGAGCGTAGATGGCTACCTTGGCAGCTCTGGTTATATAGTAATCCTGTGGAGCTGGCTGTATGTGAGCTAAGAAACTTTCCCTGCCCTAGATAATTCACTAATGATGCACAGCCCTGCTCCCATTTTATTAGATTTATGGCAGCAATAATATGCATAAAACATCTGCCAGGCTATTCTCCTTTTCAATTTTGATTATCTGTCTGCTACTTTGTGGTTAGCTTTAACTATGCAGAGGCAAGATGTGTGAAAGCTATTCAGCTTAGATTTATTCTTTAAAAGTACCGTCTGTCTAAAAGCAGAGCTATAAAATTTAGGCTCCCTGTCTGGACTGTAGTACAGCTCTGCGGCTGCATGCTATTAACTGCAACCTGGCTAACAGGTGCTTGCCAATTTCTGTATATTCTCAGTGTGAGACGGGATTACAATTCCCTCTGGTTGAAAGGGTAACATTTTCTTTCAAGGGCCAGTTACCAAAAAAAAAAAGGGGGGGAGCATAAAAAGGAGGCCTGCCATATACCAGTAAGTCTCTATATTAAAAACTTTTGTCTTATCTATCCTCTTGTCAAACTGCACTTCACTCAATACTTCCCTAGTCACTTGGGTTTCCATGTCTAAAAACAGGTTTCACGTCACTTCAGCAAAAAACAGTGATTAGCAGCAGGTGAGCAGAAAGGTCTCTTTGAACATCACAGGATGGTCCAATGGGTCACTTTCAATTATCCCCCAAGTTATTTGTCGGGCTATGAGGGGTTTACAGAAGAGGTTCTGTCTCCAATTGTACTTTCAGCCAAACCACTAACTCCAGCTTTTCTGTTCATATCGAAGGCAGTGTTCGAAATTAGCCAGGCACATTTTGCACCTGACTATTTGCCACTTAGGGATGCGGGTGGCGCTGTAGGTTAAACCACAGAGCCTAGGGCTTGCCGATCAGAACGTCGGCAGTTTGAATCCCCGCAACGGGGTGAGCTCCCGTTGCTCGGTCCCTGCTCCTGCCAACCTAGCAGTTTGAAAGCATGTCAAAGTGCAAGTAGATAAATAGGTACTGTTCCAGCGGGAAAGTAAATGGCATTTCCATGCACTGCTCTGGTTTGCCAGAAGCGGCTTAGTCATGCTGGTCACATGACCCGGAAGCTGTATGCCAGCTCCCTCGGCCAATAAAGCGAGATGAGCGCCGCAACCTCATAGTCGTCCGTGATTGGACCTAACGGTCAGGGGTCCCTATTTGCCACTTGCGACCAAGTGAAGATGCCTGTGTACCAGGATGGTGCATGCCTGGGGATCATTGGATCTTGCCTGTTTTCACACACTAGCAACATATCCTGTAGAATACTATCAGCTATATTTTATCTGCACGTTCAAAATGAATTTCAGGAACCAAAACACTTTTTCTGTGCAGCCTGAACAGGAGCAGTGGACAACATTATAGTTAACTGTTGTCACTTGTCTTCACTTACCTCACCCCACCTGCCCTGCTCACAGTTGTGAAGAATATGTATATATATTCTCTAATGCTGTGACTTGTATTCTTTCAGTTCTCAAAATTCTTAACCTAGCTCAAGGATGTCATCTGAACTAGCCAGATGTTTAACTGAGAATCAATCACAGTCAGTCCTTCATTTGAAAAATAAGACTTTAGAGCGGTCTTGCCCCAAAATGGCAACTAGGCATTTCGTTTTGGCAACTGTAACCTTGGTTTAAGGAGCCATTTGGTGCCTCACTTATATATCTGAGTTGCTAACGCTGGTTGAAGGAGCATTTAAAACACATATTTCCACACACCCCCTTCATCTGCTATTGTTTTAAACTCTTTCACTATGTGCAACAAGACTCCAGTTAAATTAACATTTGCAATCCATTGTTGTTGTTTTTTAAATGTTTTTTAACTCAATGGCTCACAAAAATGATTAAAAACATAATGAAAAGTTACTAGAATTTTAAATCTCAAAAAAACTGTCATTTTAACAAGCAACAGCTTCAATCATCTAACTAATAGCAAATGTCTGACACGCACTGGATGCAATAGGAGTTGTTTCTGAGTAAAGAGGCATGGAATCACGTTTCCCCAAAGAAGCATCTTCAGCAGGGAGCCCAAATTCCAAAAGAGCTAATGACACAACTAACTAGGATGGACTGTCACCCTTCTTTAGAACTTGCTGGGTTCCTTCTAAAGAGACGAGCTGTTCTCTTATTTGTGTGGCAGAGGAGTGACGCCATCACAGGGGAGTTCTATCAAATCTCTCTGCACACTGGGAAATGCATGAGGAGTCTAAGAGTTCAAACTGAATAGCCACAACAACTCATGTTCCAGTCAAGCTCCCACTACTGCATGTGTGAAAGGGACCTACACATAGACAAATGCACTTGTGCACAACTCCATGCAAGGGGACAATTCTGATTGCACACACATTGTTTCACCTTCAAAAACAGACTTGCCCATTAGGGGCAAGTCTGGTATAAACAGCAACCAGAGGACAGCAAATACAGTGGAGCAATGCGTGAAGGGGTTTGAGTTAACCACACAGTAAACTCACTGTAAGAAGCCCTCCTGAAGCCACAGGTTTTATTTCTCTCCTCCTCTTCCTCCTCCCACAATTAATAGGTTTTGAACTCAAAAACTGGGTGAAACACTGGCATTGTCAGTTTTATGGAATGTTCTATTACACCGTATATGCTTTTATCAGTGTTTGTAAATGCTTTAAAACTTCTTCAGGATATAGACTTCCAAAACATGTTATCTCTCCTTTTCTCATTGGAAAAACAAACCACACTCCAGAGTTAAAAATTAAGATATCTTATCTTTATTATTAAGTATCTTGTGGTGATGTTCATGCATCCCAAAGCACTACAGGCACAAGCAAGAAATTGAATGGACATAACTGAAAGTGAGCGCACCAAGACATGTCTAAACAACTGCTTCCCCCACTATCAGCAAATTAGTATAAAAAGCAACAACAAAGCCCTTAGAAAGTGGGGTTCCTTTTCCACAAGCTGTGGCATAGCAGCCACATTCAGACAACCACAATCTAGGCTCCAGAAACTAAAATATGAACCAGTCTTTTGGTCACATAAACAGCCCCACCACTCCTCCCTTCATACAACTGAGCAAACAACTTGGGAAGACTTCCACTAACCATGATTTCCCATTTTGTCCCAACTGGGAAACTGTGGTTAATGTCTTTGGAATGAACCTGGATATGAACAAAGCCATGGGGCTTTTCTACATTTTTCTGGACAGGCCGACCAACAAGTCATATGGACAAAGGACTGAGAAACGCTGAGAGATAAAAGTGGCAGGCAAGTCCAAAACTTTACAGTTTAATGCTGTATTGTGTTTTTAATATTCGATTGGGAGCTGCCCAGAATGGCTGGGGAAAGCCAGCCAGATGGGTGGGGTCTAAATAATAAATTATTATTTATGATGATGATGATGATGATTCTATATCCACTTGCTGCCGAATGGAGGGGTTTCTCAGCTCTAACCCTCGATTACCCTTCACTTCCTCTTCTGTTTCCTGTGTACAAGGCTTCTAGTGCTGAAATACCCCATAGCACTTGAGAGTGAAAATATGCTGTATGTGCTCAGTATCAGAGAAATCAAATCAGTTGCCTAGGGCCACACAGGATGTTAGTGGGAGGGCAGGATTTGAAATCCAGATTCTTCAATTCCCAGAACAGAAGACTCTTTTTCTCCCTTTTCCAAAGTACTGAATATAGAAGAGTCATTATGATTAGCAACACAGTTTTATGAGACAGGGCATGAAACCCTTTGCCAAGCATTACCTCACGGTGGCCAATTAACCAGCACCTTTGATTAGCCAGTGTTCTCAGAACATTTTTAGCTCTTTCTAGGTGTGTCAAGCTCATCTCACTCTCCAAGCATTTAGAAATCCTCGGGATAACTCAGGGCTGCCATGGTAGCTAAACAAGTATACAGCAAATGTGCAGGAGTGTGGGAAGTGAGATTAAGTGCTCAGGTGACTTTATGCATATTCATTCTGAAGGTGGCGAAAATAATAAGTCACAAAACAGTTGAGTGTGTGAGGCTGAGGCCCCTCCCTGAAAACAGGTGACATCTCCCTTATCACTAATTATCTCACTTGGTTGAATAGTGCTGGGGGAAAGAGAGAAGGCCAAAGAAGGAATTGAATGAGGAAAATGAGGAATGAAGCTCAGCAGAACTAGATTTAACGTTCATCCAGCCAATGCCGTATCTGTGTTATACCAGACCACCCAGCTGTGCCAACTGCAATGACAACATACGCATGCGAGTGTTGGTTTGCACTGGCAATTGTAGTGAGATGAGAAAGGAGTAGAGAGCCTCATAATATGCAGCTCAGAATATGTTGAACAGAAACTAAATGTGATAAATGAAATTGTGCATCAGATAGAGACTGCTGCAGGGCATGGCTCCTGTACATTTAACAGTTGTGCTCATGAGGAAATTAACAGCAGGCAGATACACTTCCAGTTTTCCTTACACACTCTCTTCAAAAGAATACAGAGAAACCACCACTGACCCAGTGTGAGGGCTCGTGCCTCAAGTGGTGTTGACCCTGCCTGACTTTCATGGTGGGACATCACAGTCCCTTCTCCTCAAAGCCCAGGCGAAGATGGGCTCATGCCACTGCTAACACTGTGACCAAAGCCTCTTTGCCCTGTCTACCTCTTCAGCAAGCCCTATGGCCGATACAGCAAGGTTCTTCCAGGAACATAGTCATCGGAGGACATCCGTGGGAACCAGCAATTCTCAGCAAAAGAAGAAGAGGGGAGGAAATGCCAACTGAATGGCACCATGTTGTCTCTGATCCTGATACCAGACTTGAATGGGGCTATTGTGATAATATTTTATACGCTGCTTTGAGTTTGTCTTGGGACCTTAAAGCAGGATATAAATTAAATTAAGAAGTAAGCAAACACTGGTGTGCGAGGGTCTAGCTGTCTGCTCAGGTTCCAGCCATGTTTTGCCGTCTGTCCTCCTGATTTCCAGCTCTTGGACTTTCTATAGACTGACCCCTTCCCTCAGGAGATGTTGGGCTGGCATGAGCCAGGATGCCTGAAGATAGATGATAGATAGATAGATATCGATAGATAGATAGATAGATAGATAGATGATAGATAGATATGATAGATGATAGACAGATAGATAGATAGATAGATAGATGATAGATAGATAGATAGATAGATAGATAGATGATAGATAGATAGATATTGATAGATAGATAGATAGATAGATAGATAGATAGATAGATAGATAGATATAGATGATAGATAGATAGATGATAGATAGATGATAGATAGATAGATAGATAGATGATAGATGATAGATGATAGATGATAGATAGATGATAGATAGATAGATAGATAGATAGATAGACGATAGATAGATATAGATAGATAATCAATGGAGACAGTGGGGAGGGGGAAAGGATGCTAGGAATAAAACAAAAATACTTAGGGAACCCCCTGCTCCACCCAGAATCTTGTTTTTTTTTTTCCCATGGAGAAGGAGAACAAAGAAAAACAAGCTCCACTTATTCCAGGGACTGAAAACTAGATTCATATTCATTACAATCATGGATCTGAGGTTTGCTTTCCTTCCAACTTTTTTTTTTTTACAACATCCCTTTTCTTTTTCTTCAACCCTGCCTATGCAGAGACACGCAGCAGACTTCGTTTTATTTCCACACACTGTAGAAAGAGATTGCAGGGGAGTGCCAGGACACATTTAGCCCAATTAAATGTTGGCACTGTGTTCCATCCCCCCCCCCCCAATCACCCGGGTGGAAATTTTAAAGGTCAAACTGGCCACTGTGAATTGATGCCTCCCATCTACATTTCCTTCCACTGGGCTGCTAGCAGGGTGCATACAAACAAATGTATCACACAAATTTTAATCTTAAACATCGCTTGTTGTTTTTGCTTTAAATACACAAATAATGAGATAGGCGTGATGAAATTTCCACAGTGAAATGTGCTAAAGAAGCTAAACGGTGGTAGTAAAATCTTTAGCTATCTCCCTGGAATTCAAGACTTAAAATTCTTCCCAGCTGAAAACCACCCCAAATTTGCATTATTGTTTTTTGGGGTTTGTTTTTTTTCAAAGAATGAGCAGAGAGAAAATTTCAAGAAAGATTCTTCCACCCCCTAAAAGCTTTGAAATAAATGCAGGCCACATGAGAGGAATTTTAGGCCCCATCAAAGCAAGTATTTCATGAACTTCCATAAACACTCAAGCATTAGCCATTCCTATTTTTTACACAGGTATACACTGACTGTCTTGTCTGTTCTGCTTTCCATGCAGAAGGTCTCAATCCTAGAATATCCAGGTAGGTTTCAGAAAAGACTCCTGTCTGAAATGCTGCAGATCCCAAATGGGAGGCTCTCGTGGTATACAAATGGTATCTTGCCATAGACTTTAGTAAGATTTCTTATGTAATCAAGGAAATCGTGGTGTTGCCCCTTTATTACCGATAGAACCATAATTCAGCTACAGAAGATTTGACGGTACACTGTTCAACCTGTAGTTTTCAGGGGACGAATGGGTGTGGGAGAAGGAAAAAAGTAGACAAAGAGCCTTGCTTTCCAACTTTGAATTATTCAGACTGGAGAAAAGCTTATTTCCATCTGAAACAAAATGTAGCACACTCAGAAAACATTTATGAAAGAAAAGCCAACAGACTTCGTAAATGCAGCAAAAGAAAACTCCTTCCTGCTTTTCTCTCAAGAAGTCTTGTTACAATCTTGTGCATGCATCAGTTTCAATATGGGAGATGTAACAACATCAACAAGCCAGAAACATCCTGCATTACACAGAGACTTTGAGCAATTGTCTTTGGACATAGGAATATGAAGCCAATACTGTGGAATATATTGTTGCATATTCTGAAAATGTGCAGTATTAAGGAGACTGGGAAGTAAACTTGTTCTGGGTATTCGTAGGCAGTTGTTATCACTCACCTATCACTGTATCTTCTTATGCACATCTCTTGAGTACATATTCAACAGTGATACATGGCTGTTGCTGAAAATGTTTATTCATGCTGTAATGCACAAGATGACTGTGCCAATCAGCTTGTCCCTGAAACCAGTTGGGCACCTTATTTCAGGCTACCAGAGCTCACGCACAAACATAGTCTGATCGTAGGAGTTAGGCTCATCTAAGGCCCCTGAAAGCAATGGTTTTAAACACACCTAACACTGCATAGAAATGCAGCCTGAGTGGTATGTCAAGTGTTACATAACTGTCAGCAAACAGAAGCATTTTGAAAGTAACCACATTATTGTGGTTCTGTATGAAGCACACTGTAGGGCACACATTCAGTCTTTGGAGGCCTGTTGTTGTTGAATCAATGAAGGCTTATGCCCAGTGCAAAAGAGTATATAACATGTAATGTTTGTTTGATATACCGCCCTTCATCATAAGAACTCAAGGATAAAACACAGGATAAAAACAAGTAAATAATTGGAACAAAACAGCAAAACAATAACCTCCCCTCTTCCGACAGACACATTAAAAAGGCTTTAGAATATTAATCAGCCCAAGGCCTGGTTGAAGAAGAACATTCTCACCTAGTGCCTAAAAATATATAATGAAGGCACCAGGTGAATCTCCCTGGGGAGAGCATTCCGCAAGCGGGGAGCCACTACAGAGAAGGCCCATTCTTGTTGTAACCCTCCGAACCTCATGTGGAGGGGGCCCACAAAGAAAGGCCTCAGAGGATGAACACAGAATCCAGGACAGTTTATATGGGGACAGTTTATATGGTTCAACGGAGGCCAAGACTTAACTTATGGAAGTAGCATACCAACCAATATCATCAAAGCTTGTTTGAATTTGCAAGAGATACGCACAGGGGTCCTTGCCCAAACAAACAAGCCATCTTAGCGAGCATGAGAAAGGCTATTACCTGCACCACTGGGTGTCCCCCCGCAGACGCCTTGACAGCCCCTCGACTCCCTTCGGTCTCGTAATGGGCTCGGTGGTGGGACTTCGGCTGCACTTCAATCCGAAGTTCATAAGGTCCTGAGTGAGACGGCAGCTGCCAATCCAGAGCAGGCAAGGATGGGCTGTAATGGAAAGCAACCGCGATTAAATATTAACATCCAGTCCACTATCATAAACCGCAAGAATCTGGCACTATTACTTTAGAGGCCACGTTTAGCAGTTCATCCTTCACCATCTTACACTTAAAATTTCATCAATGGAGATAATGGTATGACATAAGTAATTTAATAGGTAATGGTTATTTTATGAAGATTTATGTATGGCACAGATTTGATAGGCCAGATGCAATCAGATGCTTAAACAAAAACGGAAAACATTTTAAGCTTGGTGAAAAAACAACAACAACACTTAATGCATGAGCCCATTAATCAAAATGGACAAATGCCAATAAGTAAGATGTGTGTATGGAGGGTGGGGGGTGGAATCTATTCTGAGTTAGACTCTGAGTGAGGTCGAGTATCAGAACCTCAGTTTCTCCAATTTACATCCAACCTACTTTGTTTTTGATCCTGTTTCAGCAGCAACCAAAATGATTTAGTTGGCTTCAGCCACAGATTGGCTCAGCAATGTCCCCTCTGCACTAAGGGTGTATCTTTGCTTTCTTCAGCACAGGCAAACCATATGGCGACTGACTTCAGCCAGCAATGAGTTCGTGCCTTCCTGTACTGCCATTGTGGAGAGTTCACCTCTAGGACAGGCAGGGCAGATGCCAGAACAGGATCTCTCAGGTGATGTTGCACCTGTCTGTCAGAGATTCCCCCTCCCCTCTCTCAACAACATCTAGAGGGCAACACGTCTCCGCATCTACCCAAGGTGAAAAATGAGCCCTGAGTTGTTGCATAAGTGCAAACATTTACAGTTTATGCAGGTAATATAGGCCAGTGGCAGCCAATCTTTTTGACAAGGATGCTACAAGTCAAGTCCAAAATATCAGAGTGGCCCTCTCTTCTATATGTATGCTGCCTCACATGGCTGTTGAGTTGGGGACTAAGCAACGTCACCTTGCAGGAGGGGCAGGTACAAATACATACCAGACAATTTATCGGTTGGAATTATTTCTATCCTGCCTTGCAGCTTGAGTTTCCAAAACAGAAACAGAAAAGATCCTGCAATAGCCTAAATGTGCATTCAAAAGGAACAATGAAAGACAAAAGGTCCTAATTGCCATTAAAAGCATGCATGAGTCTAAAAGCCACCAGGTAGGACACTGAGAAAATGAACTGGGGAAGAAGCAGTCCACAATCAAGGTGACACAACTGATAGCTCAGCCAGTAGAGAAGGAGACTCTTGATCTCAAGGTTGTGGGTTGGAGCCCCATGCTGGGCAAAAAAAGATTCCCGCATTGGACTAGATGACCCTCGTGGTCTCTTCCAACTCTGTAATTTTATGAAAAGGCCCTCTGCCTCATGCCTACCCCCTCCTCTCAGAAGGTGAGGATACTTTGAGCAGGGCCTCCGAGGAAGATCTGCACAAGGCAGTTTCCTTATAGACTCAATGGTTGGTGTGAATAGGACCCAGGGTAAAATCTACTACCAAAATATTATCTACAGCTATAAGAGGCAGACACCTCTCCATCATTTTAAGTCAAAGCTGCTATGATTACAGTGTTGCCATGCCACACTGTCTTGAGAAGCCTGAGGTGACTGGCGTAAAGTTTTCACTCAAGCACAATTGGCAAGTTCATGAGGCTCATCCTGTTCTGTGTATATCTATGTATGCTAGCATTTAAATGTTCCTGGATAATTATCTGGAGCTGCCGCTTGACTGCAAGAATAATTTATATAATATAGAGCAGCTGCATAACTCATGTTGCTGATCACTTCATGTTATGAAACAGATGCTTCCATCTTTAAGCCAGTTCATATACGATGGATTTCGCTCTCTCTTTCCCCCGAATATCTATCCGATTGTGACATTTTCAGGGTGTTTCATTCTTAAAAGCTCTAATCCATCAATCATCACAAAGTTTGGATCCTCTAAACTTTTAAAGGGAGATGGAGAAAAAAGCAAGGTGAAGCTGGCTGAATTAAAAAACACACAAACAAAACTTTATTTTCTCTGCTTAAGATCTTAGAGGAGCACCTGAAACACTGACTGAATGCAGTTGCTGTTGCTGTTGCTGTTTCTGTTATAAGGCAGCCATGTAGTTAGGCACGCCATAATTAAAATCCCACTGCAAGGGCCGACCAACAAAAGTAATAATAATAAATTGAGAATTAAATGCAGTTTTCCTGACAGAGGAAGTGGCATGATGCTTTAAACAGTTTCATGGGTTGTGGCTTGGCAATGCAATTTCCTATTCTAGGTTATCTGTATTGTGCACTTAATTTCCTGCAGCACAACTTACTTAAAAGGAAGAGATATCAAACATATATTTAGATTGTAGAAGTTCTTTCATAGGGGAGGGGACCAGGAGAGCCCAACTTCATCACACACAGGAAAATATCCTGAAGAATATATGGGCAGATGCTCAGTGAAGACAAGAGCTGTAAACTGTACTATTCCATAAGCATCAGCTGTTCTGTGTAGATCTAAAATCTAAAATTAATGTAATATATGAATGAGACAAACGTGTTTCGAAACCCATGTGCCAGGATTGGCTGACTGTTGACTTATACCCTCAATGACAAATCTGGGTTTCCTGCCATGTTCATGTGTGGATTGGCCCCTAATCAGCAAAATCCCAAAGTCTTCTTTGGAGCTAGCCTGATCATCAACTGGCAAACTCACCTACTGTTATTCTAGTAAGAAAATTCAATACTCTTCCAGGACTAGCTAGGCTGTGAAAGTGACTGCAGCCCCACAAATGCTTGGAGCAAGGCAGAGTGGGTGGAGCCAGTGAGCAAATAAAGTTGTCACAATTTTCCTGGTGTTTCTTCTCGCCTTTCACAGCCACCCGCCACACCCAAACTGAGTGAGTGAAATTAATCCTATTGTGCTTTGAAAAGCCTTCACTGCTTAATTTGTATGCATCGAGGAGCAATCAAGGATAGAGGAGTCAGATCAGTTAACAGAACTGGCAACGATTCACAACAGCAGTTGATCGGTTTAACAAGAGTAACAAACAGAATGTCAAACTGCACAGATGATGCCTAGTGACATCTTATATGTGGTGATCACATGAAATATCATTATCTAGCCAGATCTTTTTCTTTAAAACACCTTTGTCTCCTTTTGCAGAAAAGGACTGAAATAGTTCACAGTGGAAGGAAACTGGAAATTAAGTTTCCAATAAATCCCTGTTTTCAAACAAATTTTAAAAAGTTAGGAGAAAGAGTGATCATACTTAGGGACCCTAATGCTGAATTTTACATATGGTACTTTAATAATTCACAGTGGTGCTGAAGGAGGATTTTAAAAAACACCCTATTTCTAGGAGAATTCCAAAATCAAATTTATGAAATGTCTTATGGTATAAACAATATCAGGAGCCATGATGGGGAGAGGGCTGAATATTTGGATTTTCATTTTGTCAATTGGCAAGGCAGTCCACAAGCTAACACTTACTGTGAAAAGATGCAGGTTACATTACAAACATGTTGTATACAGGCCACACTATCATATTACTTCACTGCAATCATTTTAAAGCAAACCTATTCCACTTTTTCTTATTATGTAAACTGTGGTGGGCACAAACAATATATTACCTTCCCCCCCCAAAAACAGCAAACAGACAAAATATGTGAGCCAAAAGGATCAATAACATAATAGCAGCAAAATAATAAACTTTAACTAGGTAGCGTACACATAACATGTGGAAATATGAAAGCTACTAATGATCCCACAGATGCTGTGTCAAGCAGTAAAATGCCCACAGCTGTGGTTATTTCAGGCGCATGGGTGTTGTTCACCCTGCCAAAGCCTTCTTGGCAGATGGCGCATATATTGTACCCTGTGGAATCAGACAGCTCTGTTGATCAGTGCTATTTAGATGCCACCTTTCAGGGCAAAGCCCTACTCAAGTGGCTATCACGAACAATTAAAGGAGAAAATGCAATACACTGCATTTTTAAATATTAAATAT
The DNA here is from genome assembly GCF_965153285.1 of Podarcis tiliguerta. Lineage (NCBI taxonomy): Eukaryota > Metazoa > Chordata > Lepidosauria > Squamata > Lacertidae > Podarcis > Podarcis tiliguerta. The sequence continues at coordinate 55,546,503 of NC_139540.1, read as the reverse complement.
TTTAAGAAAGTTTAACATGATGCAAATAAAATCCAACTCACAGCACATTTTTAGTTAAAAGCTAGCTGAAATAGGCATAACTTTAAGGTCCATTTACTAACTGCTACTGATGCGGTTGCGTGTATCTCCCTTGGGAAGGGGTTCCATAAATACAGAGTCACCACCAAAAAGGCCCTGTCTCTAGTTCCTGTGGGGATTTCCTTGGGCTTAACCTAGTGCAGCAGCTAGATTGCTGGCTGTCAATGCCATATAATACCTCTGTTGAAAGAGCTGCAACATGCTACTAAGTGCATTCAAAGCCCTACTACAAACTTGAGGCTAGGATACCTAAGAGGCCACCTTGTCCTCTATATCCCTGTCTGGCAACTGCACTCCTCAGATGGGGCAATGCTGAGAGTGCCATATGGCCCCAAAGTGAACTTAACCTGTGGGGTGGAAACCTGGGTTTTAGTGTTGTAGCTCCAGCTCTCTGGGATCAATTACCGGCTGAAATCAGACAGGCTTCTAGTTAGGCACCCACTGAAGACATTTTTGTTTAGGGAGGCTTTCCCCAAGGTGCAGCCTGCTCACTAATGGTTTCCAGCAACTGGTATGCTACCTCTGACAGTGGATGAAGCACATAGACATCACGGTGAGTAGCCTTTGATAACCTTAGCCACCATGAATTTGTGTAATCCTCTTTTAAAGCCAATGCTTTATGTAAACCACTTTGAGATACTTATTAACATCTTTTGCACTTACAAAAGCAAGAGCTGTAACTTTTGCAAAATTCACAGTGGGGTGGTTCCTTTTGGCATGGTACATGCTGGTACATACTGATGCTAGATACCGATACATTTGATTATCTAATCTTGTGGTGCAATACCAAGAGGGAAGTATGTATTAATACCTGGCTTATGTTGCACACAACCTGGTTGAACGAAGGCAAACGTCTCCCAAATTCGTACACCAGAATTCTCTGCACAACACTAAGCTTATTGTGAAGGGAGGCTTTGATCTTTAGGCTTCCATCTCCCTAGCCATGAACTCAGCTGAACGTCAACCAGCTTCGAGTGCATTGGTGGCCTGATAAAAATTCTGCTGGTGCACCAAACATCTCCTTGTCTGAGCTAACTGAGGTGGTTTCAAGGGTTCTGTTGACGTCTGCAAAGACCATTAGCCTTGGGCATCTTCAACATTCAAGCCAAAGTGGTCTGCCTTATCAGGAATGACTAAGGATTTCATGGCCTTGGTGGTATTCAGAAACCTGTGCATATCTGGTCAAGGCAGCCTTCTGATTGCGTTTTCAGTAGGGGACTAGGTTAAAATTATCTGTGAGCAGGAAAGCCATATTTGATTCTATTGTCATGGACAGATCATTCATTACCTGGATTTACTACAGCTGTCTGCAACCTCTACAAGAACAAAGGCTGAGTATAATAGGACTGCCCCTTCATACGGATGAACCTGGGTGGTTTTCTTAGGTAAAAGGTAAAGGTAAAAGAACCCCTGACCATTAGGTCCAGTCGTGGCTGACTCTGGGGTTGCGGCGCTCATCTTGCTTTACTGGCCGAGGGAGCCGGCGTACAGCTTCTGGGTCATGTGGCCAGCATGACTAAGCCGCTTCTGGCGAACCAGAGCAGCGCACGGAAATGCCGTTTACCTTCCCGCTGGAGTGGTACCTATTGATCTACTTGCACTTTGACGTGCTTTCAAACTGCTAGGTTGTCAGGAGCAGGGATTGAGCAACGGGAGCTCACCCTGTCACGGGGATTCGAACTGCCGACCTTCTGATCGGCAAGTCCTAGGCTCTGTGGCCACCCGCGTCCCTCTTTCTTTCTTAGGTAACCAGGAGTTTTTCCTGCAGGTTTAGCCAGCAGTCTTATTGAGGCTCTGGTCTCCACAGGGAATGAGGGACTGACCCAAGCTATCAATACGATCACTCCCAAGTGTTATCAGCACATAGAGCTCTATCAGCACCTTGGTAATTCATAGTGATCCTTTCTCAAAAGCAAGATTGTGTCAGGATTGTAGCTATACCTAGATGCTGTGTCTTTAACTAGAAACCCTACGACGTTCAAAACCAGAGGATGCCATTTCTATTACATCGCTAGACAATTCCCTGTCAAAGACACTTAAACAAAAGCTAAGGAGGATTATTGAAATATTTCAGCTTCCCTTCTTTCTGCCTCACTAGGCTGTAATCATTTGCCTCAAGAGCATTTTCCATCATAGATGGAGAAGTTTAGATAAGTTATTCCATTTTGCTGGAAGCAACGTGATTCACATGGCTATTAATCTGCTTGTATCAATACTTCCCTTATGAACTGCTGGTTCTGCTGTAAACATTTTCTACATGCTAAATCTTGGCACGCAAGATTAAAGGCTACCTTGCTGCAAACAGAACAGAACCTTAAAATGCACACAAATACATCCACACACAAGGCTCTCAATGTGGGCTTTGTGCAGGAGCAGCACCCAGATGTTTGGGATTAATCCAGAATCAGAATCTCAGTGCCAAGCATGCAATAAGGATCCACCAATTATTATGATTTTAAAGAACTAAATGCCAGTGATCTCCACAGTTCTTGGCCAGGTTGGCATGGCAAGTATTCTCCCCAGTGAAATCTAAGGTTGTAATATTGAAGCCACTTTCCTGCAAAAGGTTGGCCTCTCCCCATCCCACTCCAAACCCCAAAGTGTTTGCAAAAAGGGGTTGAGGAATTAGCAACTCAGGAACGTTTCCTTGTGAATGCTAATAAAGTAGGCTCCTGGAGACACCATTCAGAGTTTGCATGAAACTCAAACACCATTGTGAAACTAACCAGCCATGCGCACAGTGGATGACTCTCAGCAATTCCCTATCTCACAGTTTCAAATCCCCAACTATAACATGAAAATAAAAATGATCTCACCCGGTTATTGTGGATACAAAATGTAAAATTATAATCACACCAATTCTTACATCCAAATAAGAACTTCCTTTTAGGATAGAGGGGCCTTGTTGACATAGAGGCAGGTGTGGTCTTCCATATGATCATAGATATGTGAAAAAACAACTATTACTTCAGGAATTTTCCAATCACCCTTTTGTTTTAGGATTCCCCCCCCCCTTTATTACAGAGGTAATACAATAGTTTTGGCAAATAAACCATTCAACAGGGTGGATCTTGGAATCTGTATTATTTGCTGGAACCTAACCTAGACTTTGAAACAGAGCAGATGTATCAGAGGGTGGGAATCCCAGCTCAATCGTGACAAATTATTGCTGGGGAGGTGTTTTTCTTGGGGGGTGCACTTAAAATAACAATTTCAATTGTGTGCTCCCATGATTGTATTGACATCTGCATTCAGTTGTCCAGGGTTATTTAATATATAATACATATAATGAAAAGTATTTATGGGTTAAAGGAAGCTTGGTCAGGGCATTTGATTGGTAAAATAACTTAAACCACAATTTTACAGTAGCTTCCAGCTGTCCTGAAGCACGAGTTAATGAGATCACATGGAAACAGACTGAAAACCAGGAAACATTTTTTTTTTAACACAAAAACAAAACAGTGGAAAAATGCTGGATTTTACTTTCATTAACACACTAGGGAATGCTGTGTTCATTTTAACTGCAGGTGATAAAATGTTTATTTCCTTTTTAGAAAACAAATCTCTGTTAGCTACTGTATGATAAAGATTATGGTGGTCTAATCACCACTTGATTCCCCCCCCCCCCCCGATTGTTAAACACACACGTGCAGGGCCCTAACCTACCCACATTTTTTTCTCAGCTAATGTAAACTTTTGGGGAGATAGCATCAGATAATTTCTTATGCAGGAGAGCTCTGAAAATCATTGTTCTCCTTTAGAAGTAAGTTGGCAGTTCAGGAAATCACTGCTACAACCCACACTAAACCAGTTTAGGAGCTAGCATGCATCTACATCTGCCTGTGAGTTTTCCATTCATGATGTTTAGAACTTTAATTCCCAAACAGACGTTGTAGGTATCTGGTACACATTTCCACACTTCCTCATGGTGCAGACATATCCGTCACCCATCACCACATTACATGGGGGCTAACTTTAGGGGTGGAGGGTGGGGTCTGTGGGCAACCCATACCCCATGTTGATGGACTCCAACTCTCAAATGTACAGATTATTTTTTAGTACAACTAACCAATTTAACTAACAGTATAGAAAGCAAGTAATTACTACCTTATTTTGATGTGCTATACAGATATATGCACACACACACCCCAGCCATAAAACCAGGATTATTATTATTTTAAAAAACACCACTGTCCTACCAATTATTCTGAAGCTATGTATGAATAGGAGGAGAAACACTTTTAGAAGAGATTCATTTATTGCAAGGGGTTGGACTAGATGGCCCTTGCAGTTCCTTCCAAGCCTACCATTCTATGATTCTAAGTCATGTAAAATAAGGAGGAAATGAACAGGGAAGAAGGAACTCTGGTAAGATGGAAGGGTGGCTACAGAAAGCATCATGAGATCAGGGGTTGCATGAAGCTCCTGCAAACTGCCAACCTGTGCCCTTAGGAATAGGACATCAAATATACAAACAGGCCACTGGGCATTAAAAACTAGGCCAAGCCAGTCAAAAGCCATACAGTAGTGTGTAAAGTTAGGGCATGTCATTTTAAACTTTTTCCCACTGTGCTTTCTTTTTTATAAATGTTATTCTGTAACATCTATTTTGTTATATTACTCTTATACAAAGTTATACTGTTTTCAAGGTTGGAAAAACAAAAGAGAAACAACAGGAACCCAGAAGCAGCCATATAGCAATTCCAATAACCTACAGATGGTGGCTTGATGCTGCCTTGCTATTGGTCAATGTGAAATTAAACCAGGGGACACCACAAAAGAAAACGGAAGCACAATGTTGTGGGCCTGATTCTAACAGGCGCCACCAGAAATCTTGTCTTTGACTTTTTAGATGAAATAGCAAAAAAAAAAGAGGGGGAGCGGGGAGTCAGCAGGGACAGGGCATTAGGAAAAGTAATACGTATATCTTTTTACCCCACAAAAAATAAATCCCACAAACTTGTACCTCATGTAGGATGATGGGGACAATGGCTTAGTTTTGGCCCATGGATAGGGATGTTGAGGCACCGAAAGGTACTGATCACAGAAGCTTCCTTTCCTGATGTGCTGAAACCCCGGAAACTCTTCTGGCGACAAGTCGGCTGTCGGCGATATGGTCCCATGATCTTCCCCGCTCGGTTCGGTCTTGAGCGTCATGGACTGGGTGTGATCGATCGCCGTTCTCCTGGACTTGGTAGGAATCCCATCGTTCATGTCTATTGTGCTGTCAGTGGTGAGGGCGTTGATGGCTGCGACGATGGCCGAACTGGTGTACTGGTTAGTGTTTCCTAGCCATGTCTCATCGGTCACGCTGACTCTTGGAGAAGTCTGGGGAGAGGGTGTTGGAGAGGGGTGTGGTGAGTAGGAAGTCTGCCTGCCGTTCAGGCTGTATTTTCTTTTGTTGCAGGGAGAAGATGGGCGGGAGTTGCGAGTGCTGAGCCAGTTTTCCTCGGTGATGCTCGTTCTGGGAGACGCAGATGGGGAGTGTCGAGGCGAATTAAGTAATGTGCAGGTCACCATGCTCCGTTGATACGCTTCCTCAGCGTCGGTGGTCTTGGGCGACACACACGGCGATTGCCAAGGAGATGTCTGAGGCGAAGTATAGGGATAAGAGTAATTGGATTCATAAGACGATGCTTCTGAATTGCAGCTTCTGGAAGACAGGCTGCTTGCTGGACTCAGGCAAGAAGGGTCTCGATAGGCCTCTATGTTCGGCAGGTTCAACGTCGCAGTCGTAGGCGATCTCTTGGCGTTTGGGACAGGCTCCTCCATTTCCGGATCATGGAAGAACTGGTTGTTGTTATGATGCAGCCCCAAGTAAGAGGTTATTTCGATTCTAGGGCTTTCTAGCGCTGGCACTCCATTAGGTCTGACATTGGGAGACAGATAATATCCGGCGGTGCCACTTTCAGCGTGCCCTCCATATCCCGAAGGATGATTAGCTGATGGGACAATCGAAATGACTGGATTGGATGTCTGAAGGCCATGACATGGAGCTGACAATGAAGGATGTGCCACACTTAGAGGCAAGCTGGAATTTATATTTGAAGATGCATAGTTATAATGTTCTGTAAAAACAAAACAAAAGATAAAAAAACAAAAAAGAATGGCATGAGATGTTGCACACACAAAGGAAATTCATTAGCAAACTGAATCCCAAACGTGATCCAGTAGATAGGAGGAGAGCTTCACCAGGGTTCAGACACCACTTTAGCTATTTCTATTCAGTGAGCAGGCTCTTCGCTCTTTGCTCTCCTGCTCTGAAGTGGGAATTACATTGATAACCTAGAGCAGGGTTTCCCAGCAGGACCAGTGATCAGAGAGGATGGGAACTGTAGTCCAAAAGCTGGGGACCCGAGTTTGGGAAACCCTGACCTAGAGGAAGGGGACCAGGGGCTCTTCAGATGTTGTTGGACTCCAACTCCCATCAGCCCCAGCCAGCCTGTCCAATGGTTAGGGATGATGGGTGTTGTAGTCCCACACCATCTGGAGGGCCACAGGTTCCCCACCCTTGCTTTCTAGAAATAATTCCACAGAATCGGAGCATTTGATTGCACACTGAAGGCATATTTGGATGCCACCAAGAAACAAAATGCAAGCTATCTCTGCATCTTCGTGTGTGTGTGTGTTTCTGGTGCAACCGACAATGCCGTGACTCACAAAGCTCCCCAGCAGAAAGAAGAAGCAAGGGTTTGATGCATATCTTGAACTCCCACATCTAATTCACAGAGGAGTTTGAGCTGCTGCTCTGAACGTTACAATGGATCACACAGAGAGAATGGCAGTCGCTCCTTTATCTTTTCTCAGTGCTTCCAATACACATTCAAAGCTGCCCTAAAACTTCACTGCCATTATGTGGAATGAATGGAGCCTTAGCGGCCAATCTTTTTCGGAAAGAGTGGTGCAAAATATGAAGCAGTGACACTGTGATGCCCAAATATGCATCTGTCTGTGCTCTGGTGTGGCTTTGCTTCTAATCTACTGAGCTTGAGAGCAGAGAACAGGGCAGCACTAGAGAGGAAGGTCTGACTCTATGACGTACCTGGGCCCCGTGGGTCCCTGTGCTTCTGTCCAGACATGCCTGCTACCTGTGTGAATTGTGGCACCTGTAGATTGGCCACACATGTTATTTGCATAATGTGCATTATGCTTTATACAGTGTTCCCTACAATGACTTTCTTTCGGTGTAGCTTCTGTCGGAGAACGGTGCATTTGAAAATGCTGTGTTTCAACGCTTAATAACGTTGCTATGAGGAAATGAAGATTCCAGCCTTCCTAATAACTTCTCTCAATATTATTTCCAGGCTCAGCATCGGCACGCATAGGTTCCAGCACTCTGTTAGAGCCCACAAATGCCACTTAACCCTGGTCAACCTTTAAAAAAACTTCTTCTGTAACAGCACTGGGCAGTTGAGTCTCAAAGCCACCATTTTAATTTCCTCCAGAGACCCTTACATAGTACTGCACCAGGGCATTGTGGGAAATTTGAATGGTAGCTTTCTGCTACTAATCAGCACTGCAGCTGCCTGCTGTTACCAAAGTTCACCCACAGAGAAGGGGATCCACCAGAAGGACCTTTACAGAGAGCTCTCCTCAAACTCGCACCCTGTTCCTGATGATCTCTTCCTAGATTGCATTTCAAAGCAAAGTTTGTGGGGGGCAAAAGTCTTCGTGGGAGTTTTTAACACCGACTCCAACAAGCAAAAAGTGAATGAACAAAATGCCTGAAGATAAATAAAAGGACACACAAAAATAAGATGGAGATAAATGTTATATGAAAAACCATTTTAAAAATCTTATTTCCAACTATAGCTCATACAGATTAAAACGTATATGCAATTTGTCTCAGACGGTTGGTATTCATCACAAATGTTTTGAGATAAAGTGTGAGAGAGCATGCTTATGCACAGTAAACACATGAAACTGTACTAGACACACAGGCACATGTTGTGCAAAAGAAAAGAGAGCTTCTTCTTCCTCACAAACCAGCACAGCTTCCATACAAATCAGCCAGAGCACAAGCAACACCGCACAACCGGTCTTCTTACTTCAATAACTCAACTTGGAGCAAAATGGATCCATTCACTCTCCAACATCAGATCAGTACAAGTACAGTGATAGCTCGGGTTACAGACACTTCAGGTTACAGACTGCGCTAACCCAGAAATAGTACCTCGAGTTAAGAACTTTGCTTCAGGATGAGAACAGAAATCGCGCGGCAGTGGCGCAGCAGCAGTGGGAGGCCCCATTAGCTAAAGTAGTACTTCAGGTTAAGAACTGTTTCAGGTTAAGAACGGACCTCCAGAACTAATCAAGTTCTTAACCCGAGGTACCACTGTAAGTCCTTTTCTCAAAGCCAATGCCGAAAACAAACCAGATTTTGTGTGTGTGTTTGTGTGTGCGCTGCCTGTTAACCATGAAGAAGCAGCTGCAGTTTACAAAAGCACATAGAAATGGAGTTGTTTGGAAATATTTAGAGAGTTGTCATCCATCTGAGCCTCCTGTAGCCACCAAATTTCATCCGACGGGCCTGCTAGCAACTCAGTCGGAGTGGAACTACATGATACGCTTAACCCGGTTCAAGTTGCGAGTTTCCTTGCAGCTTTTCCACATCCCTGGCTGCTGGTGGTGGTGAAGAAATTAACACTATCACATGGACAAACATCCCTAAACCTCCCTACAGGATGAAGCAGAGATGACTCGACATGGGGCAGCTCTGTGCCATAGACACACCCTCTGAACATGTGTGATTTTCTATTCTCCTTTTCGGGAGGTGTATTAATCTGCTGAAAAGCTCCTTGACATCACTTTGAGCAGCAGCGGAGTCCTTTGAGGCTAATGGATTTCCCCTGGCCACTCCTTAGCTGGCTACTTTTTTGACCTTGCATGCTTGCATTTCTGACATTCTGCTGAAGTCACATTTTCTACCTAGCCCTCTGCAACCATGAGGACTAAAAATGTATGTGCACGTGTGTGTATATATATAATTTAACTTGACTCAGTGGTACAAGAATACCCTTGCACTCATAGGAACTAGCAGCTCTGACCCCACTACAAAATAAAACCGTGCATTTACCATTCAGGTTATTCTGTCTGTATGTTTCTGAATTGAAGCTACCTGCAGTTTTAACATGTCTTTTTCAGCTTCAGGTGCTTTTAAAGAATCCTGTACTCCTGATTGATTGAAACAAACAAGTCAAGGCTTCTTCACTTCCTTCACATACAATGTTTGTTTCCTTCCTTCCCAGGAGACAAATGCCCCAAGCGCTGAGTCTTCCCTACTTACAAACCCGAGATCCGGAAAAGCTGTTAATGATCAGGCTGTATTCCCAACACAACTCAGTCCTCTCTAGCATTGCAAGTGCAGCAGAGACTTCTGAGCTCCTGGCGGCTTCTCTTGTTCTCTCTCCCTCTTTTTTGTTTCTTAGTAATATACTCAGCTCCCTCATCTCCCTAGTATTCGGATTTGATAAATGATTCAAAGTGAGACATTGACACACGACACAAAACACCCAGCTGCTCTGTAAGCAGTTCAGAGAGATATGTGTTTGGCTGATTTTTATCATGCCGCGCATCATTAATATATTCAACACCCATACAAATCCTTTTACCAGATGCCTTAGGAAACCTGGATATTGACCAAAAGATGTTCATTGACTTAGAGGGGTGGAGCAGCACAAATAAAACAGGGCTACACTGCTCTCGTCATGCAATTCAAATCAATGGTGTTTGCATTATATTCGTACAAAATATACACTGTCTCAGGGGTTGGGGAACCTCACACCCAGGGGCCAAATGTGGACCTCCAAACCTATCCATCCCTCCCTCCCTCCAGACTCTCCCCACACCACAGCCTTTCAGCTCTGCATCCTCCTCATTAGTTTTTGCCTGGCTGGAATGTGTGTGAATCTGTATAGAAATTACTGCATAAAGGAAAAAATATACATTCGCTGCTCCAGTCCACTTCTGGTCTGCGGCCCCTGGAAGGTTGCACAGAAAGGAATGTGGCTCTCTGCCTCAAAAATGTTCCTCACCCCTTGCACTGTGTGTAAAAGTGCTTGGGGCTGCATAAAAGGGCAGCTACTGAACTGAACGCAATCCACTGAAAATGCTGTATGACAGCCATTAACAGAACCAGGTTCTTAACACTGGGTGTTAGTGGTCTAGGGGAAGACATGACCCTGTCTGTACACTTTTATATCCTACTAGGTCAGATCAGGTGAAAACCTTGCTTGCCCTTCCCTGGCCACATCTCCATCATCATGGGATCCCTTTGCTATCCAAAATATTATTTGTTGGCTTACCTGCCCTTCAGCATAAGGGCAGGCAACATATATACCCACATAATATAAAACACAACATACAAATTAGTTTTAAAAGGGTTGATTTTTTTTAGTGCAGGATCTCTCATAGCATTTAATCTTCCAGAGTGAGGGGGATTCTTGTGTTCACATAACAACAAGGAGATTTATTGACTGTTCAGATCTGCCTGTATTAAGAAGAGCTGAGGAGGTGGAAGTGGTGGTTGAACACAAAGGCCACCCCTGGCCTCCTCCAGGAACAATGTTGAGAGGGGAAGAGGAAGACCCTCAAAACAGTCTCCAAGTAAGGCATGTACTTCTCCTGTGCCGTTTTCTGTTCTGTGTTCCCTAACTAGATCCACAGACAATGTATGCATCTGTGCCTGTCCTCATCAAACCCACAGGAGACACAGGAAGGACTGGTACTTCCTGTGGAACTTAGTCATATAAATATCTTGCTCTGTGCCTCTGGGCTGATTTACACTGGTGAATATCTCTATCCAGAAGTGTATGTGGGTATGCAACTGCCTGAGGAAATGTTTAGTATGAACTGGTCTGTGCATGTTCAGAGCTGGGAGCAGGGCCGGATTTGGTTTGATGAGGCCCTAAGCTACTGAAGGTAATGGGGCCCTTTATATGTCCAGCTGTCCTTTGTCAACAACAAATTGTCGCTGTTTTTTGGTGTTGAATATATGCTGTATGGTAATTTATGGACCTAATAGCTATCTAAAGCCATTTGCACATAACAAATAGGAGCCTACACAAAACAAAACATTGTTGCTGTATGTAGATTTTATTTTATTTGTTTTTTATCTTATATTTTGGAAAGGTACATTCAGTGGTTTTTTTCCCTTTAATTTTTTTGGGGGCCCCCAAGAGAGTGGGGCCCTAAGCTATAGCTTCTTTAGCTTATACGTAAATCCGGCACTGGCTGGGAGTCATCTCAGGGATTGCAGCTAGACTTTTTCCAGGTGACACCCTTCCAAGGAAAGTAATAGTATTGGGTCACGTTGTACACTGATATAAAGTTGTTCACAACTGGATCGTAGCCCAACACCTAGCCTGGATCAAACCAATGGTATCGCCATCCTGTCTGAGAGAAAAGACTGACTCATATATAGCAGAAAATGTAAGTGGGTTTTGTGTTGCAGGCCAGATCTGAAAATATTGAAGAAGGCTCACAATTCTAAAGATGCTTCAAGAGTAACTGCATTAGGGAACGTTTAAGATCTCAAGCAAACCTGCATAGAGGGGAATAATATGGATCGGAATAGCTATCCAGATAGGACAAGCACCTATCCTCCAAAATAAGAGGTACGGTGGTCCTGTTCAAACATAGAATTTTTCTGGTTTCTTGGACTGGAAAGATGTGAGGTGCCTAAATTATGCCACCACACATTTAAGGGCTCTACTATATACTGGTCAGTCTTCTCTCAAGAGATGGTGGTGACACCAATGGTTTGACCCATGCTAAGCTCCATTCAAAGTTCTGCTTTGATCAGGGTCCTGCCCTGTTTAGCACCTGTTTCCCCAGGTGCCTCCACCATCTGAAACAGGACAAGTGGCAACCAGAGACAGCCTTTTCAGTGATGGCTCCTCGGCTTTCAGAGGTCTTCCCTGGCATCTACTTTTACTATCATTCAAGGAACAATCTTAAACACAAGAAAGTGGCATAGAGCAAGCTGATGAAATTAAGCCGGCATAAAGTTGCACCAGATCCAAACTCTGTTCATCAGCGGAATTCCACAGAAAAGTGATGGCTAACTTCTCAGGATGGGAGAAGGGGAGGCTGCTGCTTACATTCAAGCTGTTTGTGAGAACTGCATCCCCACCCAGTCATCACCAGTCCCTCCTCCTCCAAGCAGCATGTGGCAAACAACCCCCCACCCCCACAGAACTTCTCGAGCTGAGCAATCAGGAAAGGGGCTGGCCCCAGAGGTTTCCTGCAACTGCTGGGCTTGAGTAGTATTGCTGGGGACCTTTCATCAAGGACTGTCTTCAAAGGCCCTTCTGCTCCCAGACTGATGCAAGGACCAACTCAAGTTTCCCCAAGCTGAGATCTTTAAGATCCTCCCATGTCTTCCAGCCAAAGGTTCCTATTGAGCATGCTCAGAGTACACAAATGACTACGCAGAGAAGTCTACACACACTGCATGCCATGGTTTTGACTACGAGAAGGTGGCATACACATAATTGACAAGGACTATGATAGTGTGACACTGGGGTTTGATGTTAGTGGGGCAGCCAAAAGTGTTCCAAGTAACCCAGGCCTTTTTTTCAGCCAGAACTCATCTCCAGCGCTTCTCAGGTGGACGCCATTGCCATTGTAAGAGAGGAAGGGAAGAGTTCAGGGTGAGTTCTGGCACCTCTTTTTCTAGGAAAATAGCACTGGTGTAACCAGTACATAAAACCTGGTCTATAGCCCATCCCAAAGCACAGGCTGCCCTGGCTCTGGGCCTTCCATGGCGTTTTCCCTCCCACTCCCCTTCCTCTTTCTTCAGCCTCTTTGACCCTCCAGCCTGTCAAGCCCTTTGACTCTCCAGCACAGAAGGCAGCTCGCTGCAGCGTGCCTTGATCACTTTTATCCCACTGACCTCACAGCAGCCACGCAGGCGGCAAATGCTTCTCAATCCCAGTTGTTGGAAACCACAGAAGGGGAGCACGCTCTTGCGCTCCAAGCCTGCTGGCTGGTTTCTCACCAGCAACTATTTGGGAACAGGACGATGGCCTACATGGGCCATTGGCCAGACCCAGCAGCCTCTCCTGAATGCTCCATCTGAGAGGGCCTTTCCGCAAAAAGACACTTGCTTTGCCTTTACTCCTTCTAGCCGCACACATCTGCAAAGGTTTCTCAACATGCATCAGTGAAACCTGAATTCTACTTTTCCCCTTTCCTTTCTTTCTTTCTTTCTTTCTTTCTTTTTTTTTTTTTTTAAGTTTACACAGGTGGGAAAAGGAGGTCACATTACCCTGAGACAGCAGCAGCAGCAGCACCTGTTTTGCGAGCCATTTGGAACAGGCAACCTCCTAGAACCTTGGAGCTGGAAGGGACCCCAAAGGTCATCCAGTCCAACCCCCTGCGATGCAGGAATCTCAACTAATCCAAGTGTGCTCTGCTTAAAACCTCCCAAGGGGCGGAGTCCGAGTGCCCACCACCACCTCTGCGGGGAAACTCTGCTCGCTTGATCCGAGCTGACCCGTCCCTCGGGGAAAGAAGCGAGAGAGACGCTTCCATCGCAGCCACGGGAGGCGCCTCCAGATGGCTCCCTCCTTCCCTCCCTCGGCTCCGCCTCTGCTGAAGACCGTTCTTCCTCCGTCCCAGAAGAACCGCTATATTTAACGTGCTGCAAATAAACCTCTTCTCTCTCCCCCGCCCCCCACCTTAAATCCCGAGAGGCCGGACGCCGTTGCCTCGCCACCCACCTTTGCTGCCGGCGCCCTCATCGCTCTGGTTAAACTCGAAGAGGAAATCGAAATCGAACTCGGGCTCTTCCTCCTCCAGGCTGGTCATGGCTTGGCAGGGAGACGCAGCGGCAGCAGCGACCTCCTCCTTCTCCGACGGCGCGGGGGGAAAGTTGCCGCGGACGGTCTTCTCCCTGCGCAGCCCCCGGACACCTGTTGCCGCGCCAGCGAGCGAGGAGCCTCCGCCGCCGCCGCCGCCTCTGGACAGGCCTGGGGGTCGCGCTGACCTCCGCGCCGGGCAAAGCTACTCGGGAGCTGCCTGCTCGCTGGCTGGCTGCAGGTCCCGGGACGGCGCGGCCCCTCCTGGGCGGCTGTAAGGCGAGCCTGGGGCGCTCGCTCGCTTATCGCCCGATCGCTGCCTGTCTGCGGGATCCTCCCCCTGCCTTTGTTGATCTACACCCGGAAACATCAACAAGCGACTTGCTCTGCCCGCCTCGCGCTCTCGCTCGCTGGCTGGTTCCTCTTTTTTTAAAATAAACCCTCTCTGCTCGGGTTACAGGCCCGGAGGGGGGGGGTGCAGACAGGAGAGGGACGCTGGCCTCTCGTCTCCTCTGCCGCGGCCACCTGTCCGAGTTAGGCTCCTGGGGGGGGGAGGGGGGTCTACCTCCTTCTCCCTTTCAAGTTGGCTGCAGCGTTATTTGCTTCCATTTCTCTCTGCACCACCACCCCTTTCATGTACACGTCCCTTCCACAACCCCAATGGCCTTGGTGATGTGGTCTGAAAGTTGCCTCACATCTTAGCAATCGGGCATTTTCCCGCAGATGCGTATCCAAAGGCAGATGCGGAGGCGTAGAAATTTTATGAAATTAATATTCCCTTCCAAAAAGAAGAGTACATTCTATGAATATATTTAGTGGGTGGCCAGGAACCCCCCCCCCAGCATGTTCCCCTGTGTGTTTAAAAACCTTCCTGCTGAAAACCCATAACTTTTCCAATTTTGTTGTGCTATAGCCCTTCAGACAGTAATAATGTAGCATTGGGAAAGCACAGAACTAATAAAGCAGAATAAAGCCATTGGTAATACTGTATACCTCCTCTTTCCATATGAACTGATCTGGACCCTGTGATCATCATCTGAAGCCCTTTTTCAATGCCTCATCCATGAGAGGTCCAGAGAGTGACAACTTGAGAATGGGCCTTTTCTGTGGTGGCTCCCCGTGTGTGGAATGTTCTCTCCAGGAAGGCTCAACTGGCACCTTAGTTATACATTTTCTCTCTATGACCAAACCTTTGGCTAATTAACAATCCGTGCCTTTCAAATGTGGTGGTGTTTTGTTGTTTTGTTATACCCCACCCATCTGGCTGGGTTTCCCCAGCCACTCTGCATGGCTTACAGCACATAAAAATTGTAAAATATTAGACTTTTAAAATTTCACGATACAGGATTGCCTTCAGATGTCTCCTAAAAGTCAGATTGCTGTTTATTTCCTAGACATTGGATGGGAGGGCGTTCCTCGGGGCAGGAGCCACTATCGAGAAGGCCCTCTGCCTGGTTCCCTGTAACCTCACTTCTCATGGTTTCTTTCTGTTTTATTATGTGTTTTCTCGTTTGTCTTCTCATCTTGTATTTTTATGTATTTTAATGTTGTGAACTGCCCTGTGATCTCTGGGTAAAAGGTGGTATAAAAATTAAACAAATAAATACTAGTATTGGGTCATTAACATGTTGCACAATATACCCACAATAAAACACCAGTCTAGAGGGGCCCTAAAACAGTGGACATTTTTACTGCTTGATCATTCCTGGGCTTCTGGAGAAAAGGCAAGATATAAACTGAAAAAACAAATAATAAAATACCCAGAGAATATTAGCCCACAACAGCCAATCGTGGAGGAGACACATAAGCCCTTCTTCCTGTTCTCTTTTCTATAGTCCCTGTGTTTTTGTTCTTCACGTTCATCGAAGGGCAAACATGATGGCAACCTAAAGTGGATCCATGAAGCATTTGGCCCATCTTGGAGACAGCAGGTGAGAGAGTACAAATCACTCGAGCCCAAAAAACCCACACCTACAACCCAGATCACAACTTGTTCAAAAGAGAGCGAAGGTTCTTGCGGAACAAAACATGCAGTAATGGTGTGAAGCAAACCCACACACCAAGTTATTCCAAAGAAGAGAGGGTTATCAATCATAGCCCTGAGAAGCCAGCCAACACCCTGAGACACGTCGGTGCCAAAAGTTGCCAACTCTTGAAACTCACGTCTGGTATTTGGTGCCCAGAGCCAGGGTAGGTGGCGGGCGGGGGTGGCAGCGCTGGAGCTGGGAGCAGCATGCAGCCCTCTTAGGCAAGCCAGCGGGTGGAATAAAAGCTGTTTTAGATAACCAGGTACAATTAAAATAACAAACGAGGAGCGGGGGGGGGGGAATCCCCCTTTGTCATATGGCAACGGGGTTTAAAGTAAAACAAAAACAAAACAAAACCCAGCCATATATTTTCTTTTGTCCTCATTGCTTAGCAATGCACTTGCTGCCTAGGGAAAATAAATACATAATAATAATCCAAATGGTTCCCTCAAGGTTTGGAGGTAAAAGTATATTGGGCAGGCCACATCTTAGTGGGGAGACCCTACCGAAGCCATGTGTTAACATTTTGTTTCTAGCAATGGCAGTCTTGGGGGGCAAGGGGCAATGAAGCTGTCGGGCATTTACTTCACACCATAAACCCACAGGTACTGTGCTAGGGGCACCGTTTCACTACACATGTCTTTGTGAAGGTGGTGGTGCTTGTCGACTGAATGGACAGGCTGTGCAGCTGCATGCGGCTGCACACCGATCCATTCAACCTACAGTCTCCGCCAGGCCGTAGGAGTTGGCTCGGAGTGTTGCTTCCGCTGTGGCCAGAAAAGGTGGACACACTCGTGCCTCCGAAAGCATGCAAGAATCAGACATGTGTGTGTGTGTGTTTCTCAGAGAAGATAAACATTCTGCAATGCCTGTGTCCATTGCAAAGTTAAACAAGGGTGTAACCCTTTCAACAGTGCTGGCCTAAAACGTTTTGCCAATGGAAGCACCAAAAAGAGCCTCCTTCCAGCACGCTACAGCCGACATTTCAAGAAGCCTCATTCAGACATCTGTTCCTGCCTTCATCATATATCCCTCTTGAATTTCACCACCTGAAACAGCCTGCATGGGACAGACAGCCTTGTCTTCCAGCGTTACATCTAATCTGGGTTTCTTTAGAAGTTACGTATGTACAACGCACATGTTAGAACTAAATTGTGAGAGGGGAACAAGGTTGTGTTTTGAAAGATGGTTTACATCTGGGAGCCAACAACTGGTCCATATTAAATGCCCCTAAGAGACACATTTGTGTGTCCAACCTGTGTCTGAAGGCAACGGCAGATGTCTCAAAACATTCAAAAATGTGATAAGAATATATGAATGTAAGAAGAACCAGCTGGTCAGGCCAATGGTCCATCTAGTCCCGTATCCTGTTCTCATGGTCACCAACCAGATGCATGTGGGAAACCTGCAAGTAGGACAAGAGCACTCTCTCCTCCTGGGTTTTCCAGTAACTGGTATTCAGAAGCATACTGAACTATGGAGGCAGGACACAGACTCCATCATGACTAGTCGCCATTGATAGACTCACCCTCCATGAGATGCATGTTACAACTCCAAGAGAAAACCTGTGAACTTTATATCTGCTTCAGGAATTTTGGAGGTGCTAATGTCTGCTTTTGGGGAGGATGGTGTATTGTCATTTTCTGAGGATGCTTGCCTGCCACTTAGATATGGGTATAGAGAGAATCCAAGAGTTCTGGCATATCTATGGGCAGCTTATAAGCAGGCACCTGGGCTTTTGTCCTGTGTTGAATTTTTTGTCATGGTGATCTCTTGCAGAAGCATTCTTGGGACCTAAAATTAAGATACCTGAAATACATAAGGGCTGTTCCTTAACACCAGTTGTTGTTGTTGTTGTCGCTGCTGGCACCTGCAAATGCATTTTCCTGTCTTCCTCAACCACTGTTCTTTGCTCTGAACTATCTTTTGCTAAGTCACCAGACCTGGATGATTAAGTGCTCAAGAGACATTTTGCTTTCTTTCAGTGTGGACACATTGGCTTCCAGGTCAATCGCATGACCAGTTTTTATGCACTGAAGTCAGCCAAAGCTGGCCTTTGCAGTAATTTTGTCATGTTTAACCAGCTGCACAAATGCCATCCATCATCAAGTACCCACAAATGTGAGGAAAAACAACTTTTCTATGAACAGTAAATCTGAGTGGTGCTGTTGAAGCAAGGAATTCCATCTGGAGCAAGCAGGACAGGATTGTATTTTTGATAACTTATTTTGAACAGCTTTCCTTGGAGAATAACATTTCTGTTCGAAAATTGGGAAGCAGCTGATAAAATAATGATTTGCGCCCGTGGATTTTTCCTTCTCTTCGTTCTGAGATGTTTACGAGGCAAGTTCAACATAACAAATTTACTAAAAAATAAATAAACTATGGCTGACTCGACTTCCTGTTTAGAAAAAGTGCTGTGAATGGGTCCTTAGTAGGGTTTGTAGTTCCAAGGAAGTGGGGTTGTTCCAGTTGATGATTTCTGAATGTTACTTACCCCCCCCCCCGCTCCCACAATGCACACACTTTTGGGGGGAAAGACTTGCATCTCTCACATTGTTTCTTTGCTTTTCTTCACCTCTTCTGCCTAACCTCCTACAAAGTAAAAAAAAGCAATAGCAAACTAACTAGGCTTAATGTCATAAACAACACATCCTTTTGGAAGGCATAAGGAATGGGGGGTTCAGCTAAAAAGTCTGATACAGTCACCAGGGAACCTGGCAAGTGATAAGGTTTGTATTTCATTCCACTGGCAGACAACAGTCTAATCGACAACGGTTTCCAGTTTCCCAGAGCACACTGATTAGGATGCACTTGTATCTTCTTGGCTGACTGACACATGATGAAGCCTTGAGGATGAATGGCAGCTGCTTGTCTGAGTGGGCTGGCAATTGTGAGAATAGCTGATTGAGAGCTTGCAAGCAGCCTGCTTTTGATTCCAACCAACAAGACCCTCAGTGAAAGGAAGGGGAATTGTCTGCAGATGCATTACATTCATATGCTACGAAATAACAGCAAGTTGTGTTGCAACCAAGGTCAGCTGAACCTGGGTTTTAAATCTTCACCTGCTGGGTCTTATTTTAAGCTTATCCAGTACATTTTTCTAGTCCTTACATTGTGTAACGGTGTATTTGGGGTGGGGGTTTATGGTGGGGTTTTTTTGGCACTGCCTGACCTTGCAGTGGTCAAGTTTCAGGAATGGGCTGCTAGGTTGCAATCCACAAGGCGGTTCAACTCAAGTCTTTGGCTTCCATTACACTAATGTAGCTTAGATCTGAGAGCTTGAGTTCAAGCAATTTGTGGATCAGGCTAAACATACATTTCCCTTCAGGCTGTTTCCCGCACCCCACTTGCTAAGGATCACCAATCTTCTGGGAGGGGAGAATGAATAGCATTAGAAGTCATCACTATTACCGCATATTATTTAGCTGCAGCACCCACTAGTGCCAATTGTTATATAAGTCACATGAGAAAAAAGAAGTTTAATAACAACAGACTTGCATACAATGTACTGTACTAATTAAAATGTATGTTACAAAACACTGGGGCTTCACATTATAAAATGTGCTGTCATTAATTAAAGCCCAGAATAATGTCCAGAACAATAAACAAAAGTCTAGGGCAGACATGAAGACCATATGCTCCAACCAATATTCCTATTGCTCTTCAGACCTATACTCCTTCCAGTCTATAATTTTAGCTCCTAGCACCCACAGACAGTACTCACACTCACCCTGAAATGATTCCAGAATAATCCAGTACAGGGATTCCCAAACTTAAGTCTCCAGCTGCTGCTGGACCACAATGCCCATCATCTCTACATAGCAGGACCAGTGGTCAGGGTTGATGGGAATTGTAGTCTAAAAACAACTTGAGACCCAGGTTTGGTAAGCCCTGATCCAGTAATTTAGTGGGAGTGCTGCACAGTAAGTGTCTTTAGGACCACAACGCAAAGTAGTTGCTTCCCCCACTCCTTTAACAAGAAGCTGCTATTTGCATTGTTTGGCTTGTAATTAAATCTTTAAAAATGAGGTTTTTATAAACAAGGCTTTAATTGCCTGCTTGAAAAATACAGCGTTTCCCTTTAGCCAAGATAGTTTTAAAGTCTGCAACATGCAAATGACCTCACCGTCCCAGAAGCCAGCACTACGGAGCTCCCAGATCTTCAAGGCTATATTTCAAAGGAATAGTTTTTAAAAGCAGTTATGGAAATGGTATTCCTCTACAGACTCTGGGAATCCCATTTTCCAGGATGATGGCTGAAAAGTCCATCAAAGAGTGCCAGGAAAAAAAACATTTTTTTTCCATGAGATCCAGTATGCTTCTCTCTCCCTTCCCCCTACTTTCCATAACAAAGTACTATATTGCCTTACACATTTTCTATTATGGTTTACACTGCTCTGGCAAACATCTGCTCCTGGTCCCCCCTGCCCCGGGCAGTTTGCAGAATCTGATACTGAACTGGTGGCAGTCACTGCTGGCCCCTTTACACTGTTGCTTCAAACATTCTTAGCAAAGATGCTACCCAGGCATCTTGACAAGGAACTAGCTAGGCGCTCTGATGTTGGGCAAGGGTGTGCTTGTGAGTGAGTGAGACCTGGCTTTGAATGAAAGAGGTTGTTGTTGTTGATTTAAGAGGCACATCTGCACCGCCGATTGGCAAGACAAACTACGTTGTGAAATGTACCAGCTTTCCCTGCCTTTCAATTTCTTCTTGGCTCCCAGCTGTTTGTTCAAAGTTTGCTAGGCTGAATCACCAGGGCATTTTTTTTTTTTAAAGGACTTTGGCATCAGTTTTTAAACTACCATCCGGAAGAGCAGAATCATCATGGTAATTTTTAAATAGGAATTTGAGGGGGCAGGAGAGGAACCGAAATAAATAAATAAAGGGTGGGAGAATAAGCGCCTTTGTCTCACGGTTTCTCCCCTTTGCTCATTCTGTTCTTAGTTAATTTGATTTCTAGTCTTCGCTTTTAATACTTAAAAGTGAAGGAGCGCAACAGCACTGCTACTGGCACAGGAACCCTTGTTCCATTTAACTGAAGGAGCCTCACCCCCAAATAGTGCACCCATATCTGAAAGTTAAGGTTAAAATACATTAAGAATTTGTGTTCGCATTGTATGTGTGTGCACATGTGTGTGTGTTTCCAATGAACAAGATTTGACCCATTAATCTATGGAAACAAGTGAGTGCAGAAACAGACAATGAACTATCGGAAGCGATTTTCGGAAAACTGTTGCGTAATGTAGCTCTTAGAACCCAAAGATGCCTATGAACACTAAATGAATATCAGGAACAAAGCGTTAATAATGGCCGTCTACCCAGGGAACTTGAGAAACCGTCTTATACCGAGTCATTGGTTGCTGCAGCTTGTATTGTCAACCCTGACCCTCCAGGATTTCAGACAGCAGCCTTTCCCAGTCCTTCCTGGTGTTATGAACAGGCAGGACAACAGGCAGGAGGTTTCCCAGCCGTGGGACCCACTGGCTGCTTCAGTCCTCTTGAGCACCTTACCCCCCAAAGGGGACATTAGTCACTAGGCAATAATTATTCAACATGTCCAAGGAAGTATTTTTAAGGAGGAGATGCACCACTGACTCCTTCAAGGCATGTGGTACTTTCCCATTCTCCAGCGAAGCACTGATCATTCCCCGGACCCACCAGATTTTGCAAACCATCATGGAATCTTTTAAAGAAAAATCAAAATCAAAAATAATTTATAAGAGAGAAACGGATGCCTCAGTGGGTTGAGCAACCCTCAGTCTTGGGACAATTTTGCCTAAATGCCCTCCACAATTCACCACCTGCAAAGCAGGCAATAAATATGAGGTTGCTGCAATTTCATTCTGCACTCATCTCCACTTGCATAGGAGACGTACCAGTGTGTCCAAAGTTGAGACGCAAGTTAATGAGAAAGGTGCAAAGCTTTTGCTTCTTTTGTGAGTTTGTGAGTTTTGTAATAGTTAGCATCTCTCAAACAGAAATGTGAAATGCATATTTCATATTTGGTTCAGGCTAGATGTGCAGCTGTTTGCAGGATGAATCGAAGAGATCTGCTGAGCAGCACTAAAAGCACTGAGCCAACAACAACAACCCAGTGAGCATGCAAATATACCTGCGTAAGCTAGAGAGTCTCATTGTGAGGAAACAAACGAAACTGTTGCAGCATTAAAATGCAGAGGTAATTTTGGACACTGTAGCCAACGACTTCATCAAGAACCAAAGTGATTTTAAAAGACCTCTTAGGTTCATTCTTAGAGTTTTGTTGTGTTAAAAAGAGATAAAGGGCTAGTAGAGAGCAACGTGCTGCTGGAATTGGTGCACAAAGCAATCTGGAGAACTCTAGCAAAGAAACTGGAAGCTGCAACCCAGTGTGGTTTGCTAGTAGGGCATCCCAGTCCACTGTAGCATCATTTTACAAAGTTTGCACAGCAAATATTGCTTGAAATACTTCAGTGGGTCTTGAAATACCTAAGGTCAATGGATCAAACTTATTGCATACCCAATAACTAGGGGGTCACATAGTTCTGCTTCCAGCAAGGAGCTTTTGCTTTTAACAGCTACATCACAGGCAGAAATTATGTGCTCAACATGTGATGAAAATAGACTTGTTTGTATAATATTTGAATGTTTGTCTTTCTATCTATCTTCTGTTCAGCCATTTTGACCGCACTAGAAGCTATTGTCTTTCTTCTTTCCTGGCAGCCTTTAAACCTCTGTTAGCCAACATGCAAATATATGTGCCAGTTGTCATGTGTTCCTTGATTTTATGGCTTCATATGTGTACAAGCCTGTACAACTAATGATTGGCCAAGCTGAGCACCAGCAAGACTATCAGATCTAAGGAATACTTTGCAGTAGCACCCGCCCTCCCCAGTTTTGCAGTCCTAAGCAAACAGTGACAACTGTGAAGTTTTATTGAGCTCTTGGTGGGTCAACATGATGAGTTGGCTCCAATCATTTTAATGGTTCAAAACTGTACAGGCCTTCTGAAGGAGAATGCAGATGATCATATACCAAACAGCAGTGTACAACAGAGAGTATGCAGCTAATAAAGAGAGCTACTCAGCCATCTCAAGCAAACATCTGTAACTTAGATCACAATGAATGTCAGTTAACATTATTGTGTTTTCACAACCCTTCCTCAGCCTGGTAGCCTTTAGGTCTTGTTGGACTCCAACTTCCATCAGCCCCAACCATCACTGCCCAATGGTCAGGGTTGATGGGAGATGGAGTCCAAACATCTGGAAGGTACCATGTTGTAGAAGGCTGGTGTAAATGACCCCACAGACTTAAGTCTTGGCATCATTTGGGGGGGGGGGTGCAATACAACACTACACATATCAAAGCAATGGTTATTTCAAGCCAGAAGCCTTCTTTGAAAAAAAAATAAAGCTTGAAATATTATAAAGATGTTCAGAGCTGTGCTAAGTCCCATACAAGAAGCTGAGAAGTTCATTTCACTTGCCTAAACAGATCGAGGGCTTTGCTCCTCTACTCACAGGAGCAGGTCTCATTGAAGTAGAGGCGGCATTATAAAAATGTTACAGCTCAAGGGAAGATCTCATTTTTAAAAAGGAACAGTGACACCTATTTCTATACAATATAGTACTATTCAGAATCATTAGCTATCTGTGTAATACACAGGAGCCAACTCCAAGGGGCTGAGGGCCCTTTGCCTCCACATAAAATATTTGAGGGGGGCAGGGCCCACCAAAGTTAATGGTCATTGCCTTTCAAATAGTGTGTGTGTGTGTGTGTGTGTGTGTGTGTGTGTGCCATGTCTTGTGATTGGTTATGTGGGGCAGGAGTTACTTGCTCTCCCGGCCAATATTTTGTTCAAGTTGTTCATAGTTTACATATTAGTATATCAAGTGATAATTGGTTTTTTTGAATGTTCGTGGTATGAAAGAATTGTCTTGATCTATTATTTAAGGCAATTTAGAGGTGGCATTTGCTTCTTCCTGTCTTTTAAAATAGTTGGCTACTGTACAGTACTTGACTGCTATTGCAAAAGTACACTTAAGGGGGCAATCCTATGAGAAGAGCAGCTTCAGATGCAGTGGATCTCTGGTTCGGACAGCCACGCTCAGATGATATTCCCTGGCTCAGCAGAAGATATGACTGTACTAACTGGCTCATTCCAGCTCAGTCCAGGCTCAGCCAGGGGCTGGGGGAGTGGTGGGGGTGGGATTTAGGAGGGAACCTAAGACTGTTCAGCTCAGTCACATGACCCAACAACCTGGGAGCAACTCAGCTGCTGAATGAAGTAGGAGCTGGCGTAACTTTACGCCGGTTGAACTTACACTGTCTTGCTTTACGTCCGTTTCTTGTGCATTGGATTGCTCCCTTAATTGTCATTCAACAGACTATTTGGAAACTGAAGCACTTTAAACTAATTCCCCCCTAATCCTAACCATGGAATGAGCCTCATTGGACCTTGATCCTAAATGCATTCACTCAGGCGTAAGTCCCAGTGAGATCAATTGGGATGACTTTTGAGTAAGCATGCTCTGACTTGCAGCTTTCCGTTGAGCTGATTTCCCTTGGGAGCATCAGGAATCACTTGCAAGTAAGACTACAATTGTATGCACCCCTTTTCAAAAGTGCATTCCACATTAATTTGAAGTAAATCCTATGATGGTTCTGGTCTAGAATGTAGTGCCTTACCCGTAGCTCCTTGACCTTTAACAGAGATGTTATAAAAAGTGGAGTGCAACTGAAGGGTGCAATCTTTTGCATACTTACTTGGGTAGAAGCCCTATTGACCAAGAACATGAATTCTGAGTGAATATGCATAGGATTGTGTTTAAATCCAATTGCTCTAGTAGTTTAACTGGTTTGTAGGTGGGGTTACAGAAAATCGCTGCCAATTGGCATCAGGTAGGCGCCTTCACTGTTTTAGCTGCTTGGTAAAAATGTTTCTGTTTAGACAACCCTACCCAGACACGTAGAAAGTTTACATGTGTATTGATCTGTTTTATCACTTTCTCCTGGTTTTAATTATTTGGATGTTTTAAATGGCAGTTTTAAAACTGGTTTTGTCGTTTTATTCTTTTACAGCTTTGAGCAAGCAGTATATAAATCATATGAAGTAAATAGATCACTGTTACATTCTGGGAAGTGTTGCAGTTCAGTGGTCTACCACATGCTTTCTGTGCAGAAGGTCTCATGTTCCATACCTGGCATCTCCAGGTAGGGTTGGCAAAAGGCCTTTCCTGACACCTGAGAGTCTCTGCCAGTCCATGTAGGTAGACAGTGCTAAGCTAGATGGACCAAACATTCTGAATTGCTATAAGGCAACATCCCATGAAATCAGTTGCTTTGGAATCTTAAGGAAGCCCATGGAACTACTCTAGAACAGCGAGTCACCTTTGCTTTTCTTCAATGCAGTTTATCCAAAGGCCATTTTATGAAAGTTTCTTCAATCTCCACAACAAGGCAACAGCGAGGGGAGAAAGATGGAGGTAGCCGAACCAAGGAAACAAACAGACCATTTTTGAAAGAAGTTGGGGAAGGGGAGGAGACTAGTGTCTTTTCTTAAGATTTGAAAGTATTCCTAGACTTTAGAAATCGAGAACGGTAAAACGGTTTTTTAATTAGAGCAGGGCGTGTGCTCTGTCAGACCTCGGCTTCCTCCTACCCCAGCCGGCGCTATTAAATGCTAGCATTTAGTGGTTAGAAGTAATTTGACGGGCTGGATTGGTTCTGCACACTGTTAACTCTGTAAAATATCGGCGCGCACAATGCACAGAGGCAGCCGCGTACTCTGAGAACTCCACTGTGTCCTGGGATTCCTTTGGTTTCAGAAGGAGGCTGCTCCACCCCTCCGATCCCTTTCCACCGGCTCCCATAAGCATTGCTCTGTTGCACATCCCGCGTAAGCAAGGCGCCTGCCCACACGCAGCAGCCGGCAGCTAGTCAGCCAGCCCACCCCAAGGGACTCCGGCGATGCCCCTTAGAATAAAAATTAAAAGAGGGGGCGGGGGGGGGAACCCAGCCTTTCCCTCTCCGCCTTGAGCTCAAGGATCTCGCAGCGCCCAAGGCCAAGTTCAGAGAGGGAGAGGAGACACCTATTGGCAAGAAGTCGCAGCAGGCAACACGAAAAAAAGAAGGGGGAAAAAACCTGAAGGCTGCTTTGGGGAAACACCAGGGGGACACCGCTTCCCTCCTCCCAAGCGCAGCCGCCAGCCAGGCCCTCCCGCCGGTACACACACAGACACGCGCACGCGCGCACACACGCGCAAACACAGCCCGGCGCCTGCCCGGGTTTCCCTTGGCGCGGCTCTCCACAGCAGCAACAGCAGCAAAAATGTCAGAAAAGGCAGAGAAGAATCTGCATCGGGAGAGGCAAAAGCGGGAGAAAGCGGCTCTGGGAAAGAGAGCCACCAGCGGTACTTTACCTTCTTCTGCTGATTTCATGCTGCTGCGACGGGACGGACGCGCACCGAAAGTTTCCCTTTCACCACTGGGCTGGATCTCGAGGCGCCAAGAGGATTTGGTTCAGAGGATCGCCGCTTGGCATCCGCTCAGCACAAAAAGAGAGAAAGTGAGGCAGAGGGAAGAAGGTAGATCCTCTCGCGCGCGCGTGTCTTCACGCCCACGTAGCACAGCGCGCGTCTCCAAAGCTATTAAATGGAGACTCCAAGCTGGTGTTTCCCTCTCGCCACTGAATTTGCAAAGCCAAACGCGCGCACGGAGGGGGGGAGTTGTTTTTTTTTTTTTTTAAACAGAATAAAGCTGGATCCTAAGCAGATGTCATTGAAATGAGCGTTGAGTGGGACGTGGGGAGAGAAGGGAAGGGAATGAAGGGTGGCAAGGGCAGGCGCAAGGGAGCCTGCCCCAAAGAGGAGCGAGAGAGAGCGCTTAGGAAGTTACTCACACGCGCTCTCCCTCCCTTCTCCTGGTGTCTTATTCAGGGCCGGGGTTTATTTTGATCAGGAAAGTTTGCAGAGTCTCTAAGTCTCTCTCTGACGCACGGCTGCTCGGTGACTGCTGCCTTTTTAAAGCTGGAAAACACCCCCCTCCCTCCTTCCCCCTCCCAGCCCCTCTCCCCGCCCAGAGCCCCGTGATGTCACGGGTCCTGCGAGCTCCTCTCAGCTGCCTGGCGAAGGAGTCAGCCAGCCAAGCCAGCGGAGAAGAGCGCTGCAAGCTGGAGAAGAAAAGTCCTAGAGGAGAACCCCACTCTCGCTCCGCTCCTCCTCCAGCGGATTCTACTGAGCAGGCAGATCTTCGCCACCGTCGAGGCTGCGACCCAGAGCACCCACCTAACCGATTCTATCTATCCCCGAAGTTGGGTGCGCGGGGGACCTGGTGTCTGAGAAATGTGAGCCGCAGATCAATAAAGGTGGGAGGAAGAGGGGCTGGAGAGAGGAGCGGAGAGGGACCACGCATGCTGAAATCATTAGGCTGAGGAAGGGGGGGGGGGATCTCAGGCTTCCCCCGCTGTGGAAATTTGGAAAAGAGCATCAACTGGCAAGCATCAGGAAGGAAAATCCCATTCTGCTAAATTACTAACAGACGCCGAAGAGTTAGTTTCGATAACTGAGATTTATTGAGATGGGTCTTATTCCGTAAATATTTCAGCAGCGCCGTTTTGAAATTGCAAAATCAACCCGGGAGTAGTGAAGTGGCGCGTTTACAGCTCCTCCCTCTTTAAAGCAAAACACACACACGCACACAAAAATACACAAATGCACAGTGGCACTTGAAAGTATAGGCTGCGATAACTTTTTATGAAGGCCCCAAACAGTATGCGGGGCTTTGGTATCGTTCAAGCCTTCTGTTAATTCAATCCTTTCCCGCCGAGCGTTTTGCATTATATCACTGCTGCTCTTGATTTGCCAAAATTTAAAAAACGGGAGGGTGGGTATAATTCCTCGCTGGAGTTGACAAAAAGAAGATCTGGGCGGTTAAAATCTCGGGCGCATGAATAAAAATAACAACCACCACCCAGTAAATCTACTTCACAACACTCCATTTGTCTGGGGGAAAGGAAGCTCTGCCGACTCAGTGAATAAGGAGAAGCCGGTTATTTGTGTTCGGGAACTGCTGAAAACGTGCTACATTTGGCACGGACCTCAGACAGAGCTTAGCGTAACTTCTGGGGCGGTTTCCTCTCCAAACGAGCTCGAGGCTCCTAAGTGCTTCACAACGTCAGTGAAATTCTAGTGTAGCGAGAGAGATCTCCGAAAGAAGGGGCGCCGCACGGCCCTCCCCGCGCGCACAGCTTTTTCGCTCCTGCAGGAGTTCTTTGCAGAGTTGAGTTCGGAAGGCGAGCACGTGCGCGCGGGGAGGGCGCGCCGAGGCAGGCTTGCTCGGCCTGTGGATGGGTTGGGATGGAAGAGGCTCGTCGCGACGCTCTTTTTTGAGACTTTCTCTGGGAGTGGGAAGCTGACAAACCCTTCACAGAAATCAGTAGGGTTGATCCCGAGTCAATATGCCACGTTTCTCAGGTTAGGAGCGCTCAGTAAGATTGGTAGAGGCTAGACTTTCTCAGGGTCGTGAGTGCGAGACTCACGCTGGGCAAAAGATTCCTGTTTTGCAGGGGGTTGGACTAGATGACCCTCGAGGTCCCTTCCAACTCTACGTTTCTATGACCTCTCTTCCTATCCGGAAGCGTTGCAACGGGCCCTTCTCCTCCTGATTTTGCAGCTCCACCCCAAATTCTTGAGTGGGCTACAGGTACAAGTCCTTTAACACCCAGTTGATGTGTGCCCAATATGTCGCTCCATCAGCCGGTCTAATTATCATACCGCTGCTACATACTGGACAGAATCCGACCCGATACAATAGGAGCATTTCCTAGCTTTTCTGCTCCCCTTTTGCGCTTGGCGCTTCCCGGTCTTGAACTGGGAATGGCGTCCGCAGATGCACGAAGGGTCGCCCTCGCCCTTCGTTGGGTAGGAGGGAATTGGGGGACAAATGAGCAAGAAAAACCAAGGAGGGATGTTGGTGGGAGGAACACACGAAGCCTCCTTTTAGTGAGTCCAAACACTGATCCATCCAGTCCAGGGTCGCTCACATTGATTGGCAGTGGTGACTCTCCAGAATTTCTGGCGGGGGTTCTCCCTGGAGCGCAGAGGACCTTTGGCCGCAAGGCATGGACTCTAGCAACGGAGCGCAATGGCAATCCCTTGAGTTTTAGTTTCCACTCGTTTTCGGAGTTTGGGGAGTTCCCCTTCATAGTGAAACCGCCGGCGCTATTTCTCCAGATATTAGAGGAAACAGGACGTGCCTGGTGGGCGAAGGGTTAGGGTTCTTCAGTTCGCTCAACCTGCATGAATCTGATCTCGCGTTTATTCCGCCCCTCTTGGCCATTAAAATCTTAGGGGAACATTTCCAGAGCTGGAGTTGAAGGGACAAGGGGGGAAAAAAGAGAGAGACAGAAAAATGAGGTTTGTTGACACTTAGCGCCTGCGGACCCGCAACCACGACGCGCTCTGGCACACGGGCACGCACGCTCACACATCTCCAAATAGACGTGCGGATGTTCCGAGCACAGCGGGATGTGCCGGACTTCAAATATACAGAGGCGAAACAGGAAACGTCCATCTCCTCTTGACACAGACCACTGCAGCGACACGTGCGCCTACAGAAGCGCAGCACTTGCCCGGGTATTCGCTACCACCGCAGAAGCAAGAGTTGGCACCCTGGTCTTTGCACTGCGGACCTGGATATACCCAGTGGAGGACCTACATTTTGGGGGTCCTGAAGCTTGCTGGGGGGCCCTTCGCAGCCAGCAATGAGGTCTGGGTAACCACCGTTGTCTTCTTCAGTGGGGTTGTTCCATGACAGATCACCACACCTTAACAACATCTGCGCTACTGACTCTCAGACTTTGGGATTGTTGAAATATACACAATAACAACAAAATAATAATAATCAATTTGAGGATTAGGGGCCCTGTTTTTAAGCTTCATTCTTTTTATAGTAGATCACCCCTGGGCATACCACATTCTTAAGGCATCGTGTGCAGGCGTGGAAAGTAATCCATAGCCTACCGAGGTGTTTCCCCCCATCCCACCACCCAATCGTACTTTTAAAAAACCGAGCTGGAAATACATGTGGGGGCAGAGGAGTTAATGAATTGTTTAAGGCTTTTGAGGGGAGTCTATATTTGGTGGAAGTTGGGGGGGAGCTTGTGGAGTTTATTTCTCTGTTTTTCTCCCCACAGCTGACCAGAGAAGCACCCACACATGGTATAAATGTTTCCAGCAGGAGAGCATTCGATCGGAACACCAAGAGATGACTTGCACGTGCGAAGGGGCCATCACGGGTCTAATACCCCCGAGCGGTGCTTCCATGTTCGCGCGCACACACACACACGCGCGCAATCCAGCTGTAGGAAAGTGGCGCACGCGTGCGCACACGCGACGGGGTGGGAATTTATCCCAGAGAAGAGTATGCGTTGAGGGAAAGTTGAGGGCGCGTGCTGTTCATCATCAACCCGGTACCCGCACCGCATGGGTGCTGGACGCCTCCTGCTGCTATAGTCGTCACTTTGAATGGAAACAGGGGAGCGTTTTTGGGAGCGGGGAACCATCCCTTGCGGAAGGGGCCGTAGTTCAGTACAGTGGCGTAGGGTGGGTTGTCAGCACCCGGGGCAAGACAAGTAATTTGCGCCCCCTAACCCGTGGAGCCAGGTAGGGGCAGAGAGCTGCGAGTGCGAGCGCCCCCCCCCCCAGATGTTGCGCCCGGTGCGGCCGGCCCCCCCCCTGCACCCCCCATGCTACGCCACTGCTTCAGTAGCACAGAAGCACATGCCTGGCTGACACGCAAAGAGCACGGCTTCCATCCCTGCCGCCCCAGGTAGGGCTGTGAGAGGAGCAACGCACACATACACGCCGCCAAACTGAAACGGCGGAGAGCCGCTGCGAGTCCAAAAAAAAGAGGGACAAAAGCTGTGATTCGATGGAAGGCAGCTCCCTCGGTTTCCTCCACGCCAGCACAACACACACACACACGCACGTGCGCAAGGAAGCCGTCTTCCCCACAGCACCCCTCGCCAACGCCGGCCCGCCAGCCCCCCACGCGCGCGGGGGCGTCCCGTCAGAAGCCACCCAAGTCCTCTCTCCGCCTCCTTCCCTCTTCCTCGAGGGCTCCCCCTCCACACACCAGCCCCCGCGCTGGCTCTGAGGCAAGGGCTGGCGCGCGGGCGGGAATTTTGGGTGCGCGCTCTCTCTGGAGCGCGTGAGTGTGGAGGCTCCCCGCTCGAGCTCCGACAGGCTGCTGAGTGAGGATGAAAGCTGCTCTCGCCCTGCCTGCCTCCTCCTTTCCTGTCTGCTTCCAGTGAGCTCTCGCTCGCTCGCTCTCCCTCCCGCTTCTCCGGCGCTGAAATGACGGAATCCCCAGTCTGTTGCCTCCTGTTTAATGCCGTTGCCTGGACCACCGTGGCTCGGCTCCAAGTCCGAGGGAGTTTTCGAGGGAGGAGGAGGGCGGCGGGAGCAGCGGCGGCGGCGGCAGCGGCAACTGCAGCCAGCTAACCTTGGCCGCCTGGGCTGCGGCGCGCAGCTGGCCCCACCGCCAGATGTTCCCGCTTGCTCGCTGGGCCCAGGCGGCCCCCAGCGCTGGCTCCCCACGCCGCCGCCGCCGTTCCCGCCACCAAGCTGAGGGAAGCTGTCTCCTCC
The DNA here is from genome assembly GCF_965153285.1 of Podarcis tiliguerta. NCBI lineage: Eukaryota > Metazoa > Chordata > Lepidosauria > Squamata > Lacertidae > Podarcis > Podarcis tiliguerta. The sequence goes on along the minus strand of NC_139540.1, from coordinate 55,514,966 downwards.
CGCCTTCTGCTTCTCTCTCCCTTGCCCCGCCATTTCTCTCCCTCTCGCTCCCGTCTCCTCCCTTCTCCTGAAGTTTGTTTACAAGCGCTACCAGGAGAGGCTGCGAACCTGACTTTATTTTAGGGGTTGGTGATGACTAACAAAGTTACAAGAGAGCTTTTAGTACCGAAAAACAAGCCTATTTTTAGTCGGGCCTGTTGTTTCAGTGGCTGGACTGTAGCAATTTCACCCCTACGCCCCTTCCAGATGCCAGCTAACTTCTGGCGGAGAGGTGCCCTGAAAGAACAACGCACAAATAGAGAGAGGCTGTTCCAAGTTTTGCACCAGAAGGCATGTAGCAGTTAAGAAATAAATAACCTGCCGGAATCAACTCGAGGAATCCCACACATCATTGTTTTGGATACAATCGGCTTTAATTTAATTTGGCGTTTCCAGGACACAGGCCCCACGGCTGTTTTCCACCTCCCTTCAGGCCAAAGGCAACCCTCAAAAGAGTGTCAGGTGCACTTTCCGTGACCTCTCTGCATTGGGACAGCGGAGCCCTGATGCTGGAGTGGGAATAATGCTCTGCATTCATCGAGGACCCCTCCTTTACCTTCCTATTTATTTAAAACATTTCTTCGCCACCCTTCATCCGGATGGAGTGCAGGGAAGCATGCAACAGGACCGGGCCCTGCAAGTCAGTGGGAGGAGGTGTGTGCCTCCTTTAAGCACAGCAGGGAAATATATGGCATATAGGTCTCTCATCACTGCCTTGCTGTGGGGAGAGCTGCATTAGGTCACACAGTGACCACAGCCTTAATGCAGGTCAGGAGTTGGCAGTATTATGGCCCACATCTAAGGAAGTGGAGAACTTGGTTCTATGTGCCCAGTGGCTTTTCCCCAAAACACCTCCCCGTGCTTCACGACAACCCTGGAAAATCAGTAGAATTCAAAGGGGCGAAAAGGGAACTCATCCCACCCGGTGTCTGCAAAAGGCCTGGCATCACCTAAAAGTACAGTGTACAGACTATGTGCCGGGAAGTTCCAGATTCAAATATTTCCACAGCACACACTAGATGTGCAAAAAAACTTAAGAGTCCTTCAACCCAGTGGTCTCCCGATCTACAATATGGTAATAACAACAATAATAATGCCATCATCATGTCGTAATCACTATACAGAAATCACATTATTACAATTTCCCTCCCTCTTTTAACAAGTCTAGGGATGCTAAAAGAAATAATGCATATAATAGAAATGTAAAAGATGGTTTTACTACACAGGGTTGCTGTGAAGATTAAAGAGATCGTTTATATCTAGCGCTTTGAACTTTAAATATGAAGTGCTTAGTATTATTATTTATGTGAGGGAAGCAGCATACAAAGGAAAATAATAACATAACAATATAAATATAATATAATATAATATAATATAATATAATATAATATAATATAATATAATATAATATAATATAATATAATATATACATTATTGAAGTTGAAATGAGATGCCTATTCTGGGGAGAGTTTTGAATGAAGGACATGGATGTGTGATTCAGGAGACCAAGCTCCTGCCAATTTGGTGCTTGAAGTAGAATGTACCAGTATTCTGGAGGTTATTGCAGTGGGTATGTTGAGAGAACAAAGTAGCCAACCGTGTCGTTTTATGGATAGGAGTGAATTAACTGCTTTCCACTCTACTTTATTAAATGCAGTATGACTTGCACACATTTTCACTAAAAGTTCAAAATTTATTTTAAACTTTTGTCCATCTGGTGCTTCTGATGGTGCATAAATATGCTTCCTCCCTGTTTTCCACCATTTGGGTAAGATTTGTGCTTTTTGGGGTCCCTTTAAAACCTTGCTGTTTAACCATGCAGATATTCTTTTGCATTACGGTGGCTTGCACCTTTTTCAGGTGATATAAGAATGAGGTGCACAATTTATCTCACTCGTTGTGTTTTAAATACAGTGGTACCTCGGTTTATAAACGCTTCAGGTTACAGACTCCACTAACCCAGAAATAGTACCTTGGGTTAAGAACTTTGCTTCAGGATGAGAACAGAAATCATGCTCCAGCAGCACAGTGGCAGCGGGAGGCCCCATTAGCTAAAGTGATACCTCAGGTTAAGAACAGTTTCAGATTAAGAATGGACCTCCGGAACTAATTAAGTACTTAACCCGAGGTACCACTGTACTCTCCAAGCTTCCTGAAGGGATTTGACACTCTTAACTGAGCCTTTCCCCCCTTCTTTTTATATAATCCTCTTATTTCGGGGTGGGGTGGGAATTGCCTTTTCAAATTTAGGTTGGCTGTGTCCTAGTCACTTATAAGTTTAGTTTTATAGCTTTGTGATCATGGCTTCCGAACCATTTAAACTATTTACATCTTGTACTAGATCCTGAGCACTGTTTAGAATTGAATCAATAATTGCTTCTGTCATGATTTAACAGTGCAATCGTGTGTGCACCTACCTGTAAGACTTTCTTCTGAGCAAATATGCAGCCCCCATTTATATTTATATTTCCTCAAATCATTTATATTTCCTCATATCAGACCATTCATATTGGGTAGGTTCCAGAGATGCTGTGAGCAGAGATTCCCTCCCGGGGCAGGGGAGGGTGTGACCTCTCCCCCATGCATCCTGAAAACCTGGAGGCTTGGAGGAAACAGTGTGGAAACAGAACTGTCATTGCAGAGGGAAGAGGGTGCTGGATTCCAGCCCCTTCTGCAAGTAGAAGGAGGAGTCTTTCCCTTTGCTGAAGTTTGAACCCAACTCAGTGATGAACTTTCTGAGTTCTTCTGGCATCAGACAGAAAGACATTACAGTTTTGACTGAGAGCAGATATGTCCCTATTAGATAATAATGCATTTTTACCCAGAAAATTCTGTCTGGGGTGATTCTCTGGAGTCCAAAAAATAATAATTGCCCTCTATGCTTTATTCAGTATATAGATCAACACTACATGCAGTATGAGGATGCGGGTGGCGTTGTGGGTTAAATCACAGAGCCTAGGGCTTGCCAATCAGAAGGTCGGCGGTTTGAATTCCCGCCATGGGGTGAGCTCCCATTGCTCGGTCCCTGCTCCTGCCAACCTAGCAGTTCAAAAGCATGTCAAAGTCAAGTAGATAAGTAGGTACCGCTCTGGCGGGAAGGTAAACAGTGTTTCCGTGTGCTGCTCTGGTTCTCCAGAAGCGGCTTAGTCATGCTGGCCACATGTACACCGGCTCCCTCGGCCAATAAAGCAAGATGAGCACCGCAACCCTAGAGTCGTCTGCAAGTGGATCTAATGGTCAGGGGTCCCTTTATCTTTACTTGTGGTATGACCTACTCTGACCTTTGGAGCAGTGCTACTCAAAGTGGTGTTCCATGGGCTGCTGCTGGTCAGGAAGCCATCAGTCGCAGGTCCATGACGACTCCACCACAGTCCAGGTTGGGTGGGATGCTTCAGGAGCCAAATACGGTACTAGTCCCTGGCACATTAGGGCAGGGGGAATTGCTGGTCCAAATCAGATAGTTTGAGAAGTGCTGCTGATTTGCTGTTTCTCCACATTTCTGATGTGTCTGCTGTCATAATAATACAGTACAATAAATGCAGTAGTGTACAAAACTGTACTGTACACCCTCTTTTTTGGGAGGGTGAGTGGGTGTATGTTTAAGTTCCAGGCTATCTAACTAATTCATCTATTTTGGCTTTGGGACTTTTATTAGCATATTAAGTGCCAACTCCCCCCCCCCACTCCACCACCACCAGTTTTCCTACCGATTTAATATTTCTGTATGATTCTCCTTGGTTTCTACAAGCCTATTGGTTACCTTTACTTTATGGCCAAGCACAAGAGGCAATCAACCTTCCTGAGGGTGGATAAGAGTGAGAAAAGGGTGTTGGATGGAGGTGCAGCATTGTCCAACCTTAGCACAGTATCACTAATCTGGCTGAGAGTATATTCAAGAAACGGATGTTATCTTCCCCTAAGGGCTTTATATTAAATTTAAGGAGATGGCAAATGGGGGCCTAGAGCTCAGGAACTAAGGATGGTTAGGTCAGACAAGTAGTTTGTTAAGAGTGCTGGAACTGTAGCTCTCTGAGGGGTGTACCGAAATATGGGATACAAGCACAGGCTGTGTACACACCAAACATTTATTTTACCCTCCGCCAAATATTTTGAGGAACTGTAATTTACCCCCCAGAGAGCTACAGTTGCAGCACTCTTAACAAACCACAGTTCCCAGGATTCTTAGGGTGTAATGTGTATGCTTCAAATGTGCTTTAAATATATGGTGTGTATTCAGCCACAGTTGGCAGGACCCAGTGACTTGAAGAGTAGACATGGGATGTCCTTCTAGTGGCCCTCCAGGTGCTGCTGGACTACAATTCCAATCAGCCCCATCCAGCATGGCCGGTGGTCAAGGCTGATGGGAGTTGCAGTCCAACAATAGCTGGCAGGCCAAAGTTTATCCATCCCTAAGCTAGAGGTTCCCATGCTGGGTAACGCCAGACAGACTAGAATTTTCTGCATCTGCATCTGAGCAACAAGGACATTAAAAATTTCAGGACAAAATGCCACAGACTAGGCAGCAGTGCCTCTTCTTTCAAGAACTTCCTCTCTGGGTAGCTAAAGAATCTCCCACCTGGAATAGCACTTCCCCATGGTTGCTCAGCCAATGTTTCTATCATTTTCTCAACTAGCCCAAGAGCAGGATCTCAGATCAGCTGGATCCTTTCATTTAAAGGTCCAGTTTTGTAGAGACCCAGTAATGCCCCCATAGTTCTCATAATTGCAGAGACAACCTTGATAAACAAGGCCTAGCAACCCGCAAGGGCCAGAAGCAGCATAAATAACAATAACTCAACATTTATGTTTAATCTTAAAATATTTATGTTTAATCTTAAAATATATCTTTTCATCGTCATCGTCCCCCAAAAGGTACTCTCATTATTTTAATGGCAAGGGTTAGTAATCCACAGAAAAATACCTCAGGAAATATTGCCAATCTTTCAGCTAGACTCATTGCTCTGTGAAAGATTTCTCTCTCTTCCAATTTGCTCTTATTTTGAACGATAGCTTAGCATAGATTCCACATGACCTCAGCCTTCTCCCTGCTTGAGAATTAGCTCCTTTGTTTATACCAGTGCATATCACTGTATAGCTCCTTATTCTATCACAGTTACCCCTTCACTATTTTTATCGTTGCTCACTCTTATTCCCTCATCAGTCTATAGGTTTCATTAACTTTCCATTTAAACGTGCTATCGGTTTTCTTTTAATACATAACCCTTCCATTGTGTAATCGCGAATTCCAGCACACTGGCCTATTTCCCAAGTGTATCCAAATCCTTTCACAGTCTGGAGCATTCCTGAAATTTATCAACCATCCCCATCCTATTATAATGTCATTGGCGTGTCTGGGCCAGCAATTCAGTTTATAAGCCTTAAACAGAGCAGGTCCGTCTCAGCATTCAGCCAGGAGGGATCCCCCTCCCAAATTGTCAGCTCCATGTGTGGGGAGGTTAGCCTTCCCCTGCCACCATGAGTCATATCACTGTTTCTTAACTGCTCTGCAGGGCCTGATATCTGGCCTTGAACTACAGCAGTATTACACAACCTTGGGACCCTCCAAGACGAACATTGCCCACCAGCCACGTTCTGCAGCTTGGCAGCCCTGAGGTTTCTGTAGTCCAAAAGTAATGATGATGATGATGATGATGATGATGATGATGATATAGTTTATTATTTATGCCCTGTCCATCTGGCTGGGTTTCCCCAGCCACTCTGGACGGCTCCCAACAGATTAAAACAGAATTTAACATCAAACATTAAAAACTTTCCTAAACAGGGCTGCCTTCAGATGTCTTCTAAAAGTCAGATAGTTGTTTATTTCCTTGACATCTGGTGGGAGGGCATTCCACAGGGCGGGCGCCACCACCGAGAAGGTCCCCTGCTTGGTTCCCTGTAACCTCACATCTCGCAGTGAGGGAACCGCCAGAAGGGAACCTTGGAGCTGGACTTCAGTGTCCGGGCTGAACGATGGGGGTGGAGACGCTCCTTCAGCACCAACACTTTGAATTGTTCTCAGAAACATACTGGGAGCCAATGTAAGTCTTTCAGGACCAGTGTTATATGGTCTTGGCAGCCACTCCCAGTCACCAGTCTAGCTGCCACATTCTGGATTAGTTGTAGACAGCAATACCAGGGGGTTTATGGAAGTCTTGGTGGGTCACAAAGACAGATAGTTAGGAGCATAGGAAGCAGCTGTATACCAGGTCAGTCCATTGACCCAACTAGTTTAGTATTGTCTGCCCTGAGGTGCAGCAGTTCTCCAGGATTTCAGAGGAGTCCTTCCCAGCCGTACCTGGAGATGATGCCAGGAATTGAAGCTGGGACCTTATGCAAACAAAGTGCATGCTCTGTGACTCAGCTCCATCACAGTTCTAGGTGGCTTTGGCTTGGTGGGTTAAAGGTAAAGGTAAAGGTACCCCTGCCCGTATGGGCCAGTCTTGACAGACTCTAGGGTTGTGCGCCCATCTCACTCAAAGAGGCCGAGGGCCAGCGCTGTCCGAAGACACTTCCGGGTCACGTGGCCAGCGTGACATCGCTGCTCTGGCGAGCCAGAGCCGCACACGGAAACGCCGTTTACCTTCCCGCTAGTAAGCGGTCCCTATTTATCTACTTGCACCCGAGAGTGCTTTTGAACTGCTAGGTTGACAGGCGCTGGGACCGAACAGCGGGAGCGCACCCCGCTGCGGGGATTCGAACCGCCGACCTTTCGATCGGCAAGCCCTAGGCGCTGAGGCTTTAACCCACAGCGCCACCCGCGTCCCTGGCTTGGTGGGTTACACCCCGCCAAATCCCTATGGTTCTAGTTGGCTTTGGTTTGGCGCATCATACATAAGTCATGCTTCATGCCAGTCCTCAAAGCAAAGACATTTTCTCCCATTTTTTCTTTTGGTTGGCATTTAAAGTCACCACATAGTGACTTAAAAAAAAAAAAAAAGCACGCCATCTTCCCTAACTCAAAGCATGCCTTTAAAAAGTGGGTATCAGTGTCAAAATCTTGAGAGGCCCAAGTTATCATGTATAGAAGCAGCACAAGAAAAAATAAAAGGGAAGGCACAGAAGGGGTAAAAGTGAACCGGTGGGATGGGGCAGCTTTGTCCAACATTTTAGATTTCTGAAAGAGAAATCACAATGTATTTCCATTTAGTGCTTTCATCTTAAACATAGTCTTTCTGCAGCAACTCTCAAGTGATCATGCTTAGGACTGCAGCCTTATTGCTTGCCTGGATGGCTGGATGAATTCCTCAGTATTTTGGCATATACTAGAGAAAAATAACACCACAAGACTATGGGTTCTTTCTCTCTCTCTCTCTTTTAAAGAGATGACTGGACCCAGTCATCAAGCAGTTTAAGAAGTACAGCTGATGCAAGAAGTTCTGAAGCAAGCTGGTGTATCAATTGGAAGCTAAGTTCAGAAATGGGAGAAAAGTGAAAGTGATACCAGGGAGAAGCAAGACGAAAGCCTTGGAGAGAGAGGCGGGGGGGCCAAGAAGCAAAGAAAGGGATCAGGCAAAGTGAATGTGCCAGAAAAATAGGTAGCTCTGTGAAATTTCATAGATCTCTGACGGCTTTTTGAAGAGGAATGCATGCAGCTGACTGTATTTAGGAGAGGGGAAGCTTCTGATATCTATTCCATCTTATTAGACATGAAATTTGGAAATTTCCAAAGGCTCTGAGCAGTCTGGGAAACTGATCTTGGGGAACGCATTTCAGACTCCGCATGGAACCTAATGTGGACCTCTACTCCCTTTAAAGTGATCTCTGTTGCAGTTAGAGAGAAGCAACATTCAAGGTTGCACATCTTAACTCTGGAGAAATGAAGCTATATGAGCTCCTCCCTATTTCCTAATTGCTGGAGAAGTTACAGCCGCTACTCTCATGTGGGGTCCCTATGTGCCTCACTTCTAGGATCTTGTGTTTAACCATATCTCTAAAAATCACTGAACAAGCAGTTCCAAAGGCTCATTTTTCAGCTCTGCTCTGCTCTTCCTCTTTACTAATCCCAAATTACGTTGCAAGGACCTTATCCTCCTCTTGTTTGCTGCAACCAGAATGACTGTAGCTAGTGGTTGGGAAACATCCTCTGACTTTTCGATTGCTGACTAGGGTCCCTAGGCACATAGGGACTATGTGCCCTAGGCACATAGGGTTTGATGGAAACATTTACAAAGGCTATGCCCAGCCTGATGCATTTACTACTGTGCGGTTCCCTTTCCTTATGTTCACCAACTCCTCATCTGTAGGTTTAAAAGATCTGACCTGCAGTCTTTTGATAAAGGGCAGTATATAAATCTTGTTGTTGTTGTTAATTCACATGCTGACCTATGGAAGGACCTGATGAGATAGTCTGCCCCTTCCTATGTGAATATTTTTGTGTGTATGAATATTGCTTTGCCCACATGCCCTGTAAAATGAACCACAAGAGACCCGTGATCATCAATTTGCTATTGTTGATTCTGCAATACAAAGTTCTGATGGTACAAAATCAATAGTATATATATTGATTCCTCTATCTATCTATCTATCTATCTATCTATCTATCTGAACAGTGATCAGGTGGTCACTGCTGGTGGGAGAAATAATGAAGATGGGTAGATGGGGCTTTACAACAGACAATGTATATTAATTCACATCCTTCCACATGTGGAAAGTCAGCCTTGCTTTGTTTTCCTGCTCATTCTGCTGAGTGGGGCCCTGGATTTCTGCCCACAAAGTCTTGCCTTGGTGCCAGACTCTGTGAACTGAGATTCTTAGGGGTGAGCCTCCCAGGAGTGGCATGGGCTGTCAGATTCCTCCTTCGTCTCACCGTTGCTGCTTGTAGAAATTAGCAGGGAGGCAGATTAGGGCAAAGCCAGAATTAGTTGACTTTGCCTGCCATTAGCTCTGGCTCCACCTACTTTCTGCCCTATTAATCGCAATGGGTGCCAGTCACCACTGCCTATGACCATGGAGAGCCAACTAATTTCCTCTTCCTTTTATAAAACCTCTGAGACCTGCTGCTCATGACTGCTAGATATACAACGCTTTTTTGGGGGGGGGGGTGTTGGTCTCTGCATGCACACCACACCATATGTTAATACACAAGGATTCAGAATTGCTTAGACTAAAACAGGTGTTAGTGTTCACTGTGCAAATGCATTTAATGTGGCTTTAGCGACTGTGGTTGATCCGTGATCAGGGTTGCAACCATAGCATCTGAAGGGAGGGAGACTTCATCATTCCCTCACAAGGTGGTCCTGCCAAAAAATCCCCCCCCCCACATGAAAGCTGCTATTAGCTCCAGAAGCTAAATTAATAATGACCAATTATTCTATATGAGTTAGTCTGCAACAATTCCGTACTAACTCAAAAGGCATGGTAGAAGTTCCCAATGCAGCCGACGTGTCTTAAGGAAGAGCATAAGCTAGGGAATGCCAGAATCTGCTCTCTGCTAGCTTTCCAACCTATAATGCATTCCTTTTCTGATCACCCCCCCCCCATCATTAGGAGTACTTGTAACTGTGTACCAGATGTCTGGAAAGGGAATCTCTCCCCACTAGCAAAGCCATACCAGGGATGGTTTGCTGTGTGTCCCTTCCCGAAGCAGCAAAGAGGACTTCTTTCCAGTCCAGTTTGGAACATTAGGTGAACTGCAACTTGCTTTACTTTAGCCATGCTACTAACACTGCAGAAAGGGAAAAGCGGAAGAGTGGTGTTTTCGGCCAGTTTGCTTCTTTGCAAGAGTCTCAACTGTACTGGGGTAGGGCAACCTGCACCCCTGCAAGATAAGCCAGGTATTATGAACAACAGGGAGACCTGGCAGGGAGTCACCATTTCCTGCTGTGATAATGGGGGAGGGGCAGGGGGGAATCATGGTGGGATATGGCAGATGTGCTCAGTGGAGGACCTTTTCGAGGCACCATGATTCACTGTGCTGCTGAAGTGTAGCAGAGGGAGTGAAAGTGGGGGTGGGGTTTCAGGAAGGAGTTCTCTCCTCCCCACCCCCCCACCCCCAAAATCACATCTGGGAGTTGTGAGCAAAACCAGACTGTTTTGACGCTCTGCTGTGAGCAGGCCAAATTAATAATCTGGCAAGACAGCTGCTACTGTTCTTTCGTCTGAGCAACTCAACTCATCACCTCGGGGAGAGGCTCTCTTTCTCCAAGGCGCCTGCCTGCCTCCTTTGCCTGCCCAGGTCTTCTGCCTCTGCAGGGCTGCTCCTCAGCTTTGGGCTCAGCTCTGTCCCCTTGCCCATAAACCGCCTGCCACTACGGTTTTGACAGTTTGCTGCCCACGGACATTGTCACCGCTTCATCTCATTTGCACCTCTGCTGCCTGGGACTACAGAGGACCATTGCCAGAGGCTGATCTTTCCAAGGTCCAGGATCAAATACTTCTGAGGCACAGGGAATTTGAGAGACAGAGTCTGTATGAGAGAGAGAGAGAGAGAGATTCATGGGAAGGTGGAGACTAAGTAAGGACTATCAAGGACATGAAAGAAGTGTAGAAAAAGCATTTAACGTGCAAGAACTCCAACAGGGGCACACCTGGCACCTGCAAAATGCTCAAGGGAAGGTACTTCTGTTTCCTGAATGACTACCTGGTTTCTAAATAAAATTCCTGTGATCTGCAGTTCTGTTCCCCTAAATATGCAACCCTTGTCTCTCAATGCTTTCCTCTGGCTGTTCGGACCTTAACAAATGGCAGCAACTTGCTCTAACAAGGTCTATGACTGGACTGAAGACTTTTGTGTCTCCAGGAGCAGCAGAAGGCCTTAAAGCAGCTGGACTCATATTTGGAGCTGTGCCTTCTTCCTGGGCAATTTCTACCAGGCTCATTGTCTGCACTGATAACCTAACATGGCGGATGTGGGCTACTGATGTGAAGCGGGAAAGTTCTTGAGAGAGGCACAGGCCAGGAGCATTTGGGTTTTGGAGATCCAAACTGAGACTATCTTCACTGATCAAGGTCACCTGATCCAGCAGACTCTGGCTCAGTTCATGTCGCTAAGGCCCTGGCTCAGTTTTCAACACCTCTGCCTCCTCCTCAGATTGGCTGCTCCTATCCGAGTCAAGAGTAAGAAGCAGAGTCCAGGTTGCTGTTCACACCCAGGGGTTCTGATGGCTATGTTGCCTATGTAAAAACAAGTATTTTCTTTTCTTTTTTTGAGTGAGATTTTTTAAAAATAAAGTTGGATTCTGAATAAAGTTTGCAAGGCAAGCCCCCTGTGCCTATGCTTTGTGGATCTGCAGTATAAGTTCTGCACTCAGAAGCTGAGTTGCCTTGGCAAGCACCCAGTATCAAATAGCCTTGGTGATAGAAGGATGATCTGAAAAAGGAATCCATGACTGTTGGGAAGCTGGCAGAAAGGCTGTTCCACCAGCCATTCCAAAAGTCTTAAAAATTTTGGCAGTGTGATGCTGTGGCCGAAAGGGTCACTGCAGTGAGTAAGGATCAACAAGAGAGTCAGGGGTATGTGCTGAAATGACACAGATTTTACTTTTCTATCCATATATATATATATATATATATCACACACACTATGAGTCACAATCCACTTCTTGAACAAGCTCCATTTATATGAGTGGGGCATCCATCCTCATACATGGAAACACCTTATTTAGGCTGCAATTTTTATGCACACTTCTCTGAAACCAAGCCCCACTGACCTCCATAGGTCTTACTTCCGAGTAAGATGTGGATAGGATTGCACTGCTAGGTTTGTACAGGGGGGAAAAACACCATAAACTGGATAGTGTGCACCTTAACTTACAAACCAATATTTAGGCTAGACTCATCCACCAATTTTTATTTTATTATTATTATTAGGGTAAAAAGCTAAACTCTCTGCCCAGCTGAACTACTCCAGTGCACATATTTTCCACAACAACTTCCTCATTTTCCACCTTGTCCACCAGGCTTTGATTATGGAACAAGTGCCCTAGTATATCAGCTATCCATTTCGTAGTGCAGACGTATCTTTTTCATTAAGGACTACAGAAAAGCGGTCATTGTGAGAAGGGGAAGGCCCATGCATTGCACAGGAACAAGCTTTCTGTTCAACCAGACTGTTGGCCCATCTTAAGCCCAGTATTGTCTACTGTCAGCAGCTCTCCAGGATTTCAGAAAGGGAATCTTTTCCATCCCTACCTGGAGATGCCTGGGATTGAACCTGAGACCTTTGACATGCAACGCAGGTGCTCTGCCACTGAGCTGTGGCTCTTCCTCACTGCAGGTGGCTTTTTGTGTTATGGTGTGTGAGATAACACACTGCACTCTCCCTGAGATCCCTGTCAGTGAAGGTGAAATAATCCTATGTCAGGAACGGGTAACAGTTTTTATCTTCACTACAATAGTGTCCCTTAGTGCTTTGATTTCCCCACAGGAGTGAACCTACTATTCTATGAGTATTACTTTATTTGATATAAGTTGCTTATTTTAAAGGTGTGTTTTATTATCATATTTTTGTATTGGATTTTTGTATTGGTTATAAGGTGTACATTTTTTATTCTTGAGTTTGAAAACCACCTTGGGTATTGTAAAATAGAAAGATGGTATACAAATTAAAGGGACGTGGGTGGCGCTGTGGGTTAAATCACAGAGCCTAGGACTTGCTAATCAGAAGGTCGGCGGTTTGAATCCCCGCAACGGGGTGAGCTCCTGTTGCTCGGTCCCTGCTCCTGCCAACATAGCAGTTTGAAAGCACGTCAAAGTGCAAGTAGATAAATAGGTACCGCTCCGGCGGGAAGGTAAACGGCATTTCCGTGTGCTGCTCTGGTTCACCAGAAGCGGCTTAGTCATGCTGGCCACATGACCTGGAAGCTGTATGGCGACTCCCTCAGCCAATAAAGCGAGATGAGCACTGCAACCCCAGAGTCGGCCACGACTGGACCTAATGGTCAGGGGTCCCTTTACCTTTATACAAATTAAAAGTGATGGTGATGATGATGAACCATCTTACATGTGAGAGGATAAAGCTGGGTGCATTTGGGGATTTTGTTGGACTGGCTGAAATCTGCCTGCAACCACTGATGACTCTTTTGCCTGATGCAAAGAGGCACTCATTGCCCTCTCCCCATAACTATGGTAGAATCTACACCCATATCCCGCCCCCCAAAAAGGTTCTGAAAATGCTTTTTAAAAACGCATTTTAAAGAATACATTTAATTTTCCATAAGGCTCACCATGGCCATCTAGTGTCACATTGTATATTGCACTTAAAACACACTTTAAAACGTTTTATTTGAAGCTGTACAGCCGAGTCCTATGTCTCAGATTGTAGCCCATTTGCTACAAAGGGCAACAGAAACCACCAAGCCAGGCTTTGGTGTCTTGGCTAAGCTCACTTTCCCCTTCGTAGGTTTCATGAGAACACTCTGGTGTGAGTCTCTGCTTACAAGAGCACTGATGAAGCTAATTTGAAAAATAAATATGAAAAAGTAACAAGAGTTATGCTGATACAGCTATGAAGCCAGGGATCATTTCTGCTTGAACAAGTGACCGAGATAATGTGAGCAAAATTCCACGTTTAACAGAGCAGCCCATTTACTCAGAAGTCCTAATGTGTTCTCTCGGGCTACTTTTCAGCTAAATGTGCATCAAATTGCAACCTAAGGGAATTGGCTGTATTGGGTGGTATATGCGCGGTTTCAAAAAGCATCTTCAGTATCTGGTAGGTTTTTCCAAACTGCTCAATGTAATTCATTTCTTGGTATACTGCTCCCCCTCCTGGCATACCACTGATAAAACAGGAAAACAGGATAGAAAAATTCTGATAGAAAGACAGGAAGGTCTACACAAGGATAATGCTTGGTAAGCTAGCAGCTGCATCACATAAGATGGGGAGCATCTTCATATTGGGCATCCTGTTTAGGAATCTCATGCCTCATTCTCCATATGTTTGGTTTCCATAATCCAATTTATGTCTCGTGAACTTTTGGGCGCCTGTTGAAGACCTTCCTCTTTCAAAAAGCCCTTTAAGTGGAAATATTTGTCCAAGTCCGTATCTGTACTGGATTTTCCATGTGTTTTTCCAATGTGAAATTGCTTTCATATATGGAATTGTTCTCAAGCATCTTTTACATGTGGATTTATTTTTGGTTGCTTTTGGGTTGATGTTTTTGATAAAAAAAATTGATGTGCTGGATCGTTTTAAAATGTGCTTTCTTTTGTTATTATTGGATGGTGGGTGGTTAGGGATAAAATACAGAACAAGTGTTCAGTACAGCACTAAGTAAAATAGTCTGTGACAAGATTGCATTCCAGCACAAATAATAAAGTATTGCAGGAAAACAGTGAGGCCTAGCGCTGATAGAGGAGCAACAGCTCTGTTAGTTTCAAGTATATTTATAGGTTTGCCAGTTTATATATACGTAATAATCCCATAGAGGTGACTGTCCTGAGTGCACTGATAATTGAAATCTGATCTGAGCACTCTTCGGACCACAGTAACAGTACTACTTCCAGCCACTCAAATTTAGGAAACTGTTGAAATGATTGAAATAGCAAACTATCAGAGTTATGAACTGAACAATAGCAAAGAACGCAGAGACTGTAACGAGGGCAAAAATCTCAAGACATCTGGGACATGGGGTCCCCTTTTGAATTTTTTTATAATTGGAGTATATAATTGGTAGTATTATTATTATTGTAATTTGGAATGATTGGATTGGATTTGTCATTAATTGGAGGATTTTATGGAAAATGAATAAAAATTATTTACAAAGAAAGAAAGAAAAAGAAATAGCAAATGCCGAACAGGGATAGAAGGTACCTAGATGAAGAGTATCACCAAAACCTGACCCTGAATGCATGTTAATCACTTGAAGACTGCAACAACAGGTGATACCTTGCATGTGCGAATGGCCCTCCATGGCTTTAACAGAACTTTAATAAGTCTCCCCACATCAGCTCAAAGGCAATGCTGAAACAGGGAACCGTTCCACCCAGTTGGTGCCAGTCACAAAACGTTCAGGACCGACATGGGTGGAACAGGTCTTTAACCTCTATTTTATTTTGCCATGTAGTTTTCAAAGGAAAACCCCGAACCCCAGTTTGGGGTGTGTGACAGGCGACCAGGAGGGCTTAGGATCCTTTGGATCACAGCCACTTCACAATATGACACCCCCCACCCCCACATGTCCCCCTTTTGGCAATTCTGCCATCAAAGATCTAATGTTGTTTGGGTCCGGCTTTCGGAGGAGCTAATGGAGTCCGAAAAGTAGGTTCCAACACTGGATCTCCTCCTCTGATGTCAGTGGGATAAAGCCAATCTATTCTGCGGCCTCTGAGATGCTAGAGACCACTGGATTGCATTTTAAATATGAAAATGGCAAAGTGCCTCTGGGGTCCAGGCCTTGATGAGGAATTGAGCTGCTGCTGCTGCTGCTCTCCGCCAGCTGTAGCTCAGTCACTCTCACCCCATGATGCCCGTGACTCTGTTTCTTACGGAAATTGCTCGCTGTTCCTTCTTTTTCCAAAAAAGCTGCAGTCCCTGATGCTGATCCTCCTGAGGCTGAGACTTGCCTTGAGTCAAGACGCACACAAGATCAGCAGGCTGCCTTGTCGAGAACAAAACAGGCAGCCAGATGACTCACAGCCCAGAAAAGGAAAGGAAAGAGGAAGAGGTGGCTTGCTCTTGAGTCACAGAACCTTTTGCAACATAACTGTCTCCCGCTCCCCCATAAAGATATGCGTGCCACCCAGGGGTGCCTTGTTCTTCCCGCCCGTTGTGATGATTCTTTAGCTCCCTATAGAAATGTCAAGTCCTGCTGTCCCCGGTTTTAGTTTTTATTTTCGCAGCATCTGCCTGTTTCACAGTTAAGTGTGAAACGTGCTGTGCTAATCCGGGGAGAGTTAGAGCTCCATCTAGTGGACATAGAAGAAGTGGCCAGAATAAGGTTTTGCAAAAAAACCCAACCCAATCCAATGTTATCCGCAAGTTTTCCTCTGAAGGGCAAACAGCAGCTCCAGGAGCCAATTTAGACCAGGGAAATAGCACCACCAGGGCTGGTGGTGAAGCCCCTGGTCTATAGCTGCACCCCACCCCATAGGCCAGCTCTGGTTATCCCTTCCCTGTGGGGATATGGGGGGGGGGGCGCAGATGGGTGTGATTTTCAGTCCAAATGGTTTAACTGGGATAAGTGAAGAGGCTAAATAAAGGAATGGGAGAGTCAAAGCCAACATGTATGAGAAAAGCTGTTTCTCTGACTGTAATCAACAGGGAGGTAAAGGTAAAGGGACCCCTGACCATTAGGGCCAGTTGTGACCGACTCTGGGGTTGTGGCGCTCATCTCGCTTTATTGGCCGAGGGAGTCGGCGTAGAGCTTCCGGGTCATGTGGCCAGCATGACTAAGCCGCTTCTGGCGAACCAGAGCAGCACACAGAAACACCGTTTACCTTCCCGCCGGAGCAGTTCCTATTGTCTACTTGCACTTTGATGTGCTTTCAAACTGCTAGGTTGGCAGGAGCAGGGACTGAGTAATGGGAGCTCACCCCGCCGTGGGGATTCAAACCGCTGACCTTCTGATCGGTAAGCCCTAGGCTCTGTGGTTTAACCCACAGCACCACCCGCGGCCCTAATCAACAGGGAAGCTAATAGTTATTCAGCTGCTGTATTTGAACATTCTCCCCATACATTTCTAAATGTAAAATAGTGAGATGTTTTGAAAAGCTACTTTAAGAGACTGTAAGGAGTGTCTAGGAGGGTAGTTTTTGAAATAACTTTTCTCTCCCACACCAAAAGCTGTGCAGGTGCCATTGACAGTTCTGCCCACCCTCTTCCCATTTTCTGAAGGCCAAAGAAGCAAAGCCTTCCTTAGAAAATGAAAAGGAAGAGGGGAGCAGAAAGAGAAAGGTTTTCAAATGGCTGTCTTGTTACAGGTAATGGGTATCTTAAGGACCACCACCTCCTCCTTATTCACCAGAATCTCTATGGTGATCCAGGAGGCAATTTTGCAATACCATCCATTCAAAGCATTCAGTGTTGGGCAGGCTGCAGCATGGGGCTTAGATGTCCGGTGAAACCCAAGTTCAAATTCCCGCTCAGCTATGAAAATCAGTGGTCTAAACCTCCACCACAACCTCCAAATTCTTAAAAATGTGCTTGTTGGAGGCCAGGCCAATTCAAAATGTACCAGATGAACAACAGAGGTGGCTTCAGCACACAATTATGAAATCCCATCTCTGTGAAAATGCTTAGTTTTGTGAAACAGTCCTCTTTGAGGGTCCATGCTTGTACACCTTCTGGAAACACTATGAAAATGGAGGTGGGAACAGATCAGTGGAAACCCTTCATAAGTCCTTTGTCTGATTACCAGCCAAATACCCAAATGCTCTTCTACTGATTTCTGAATGTGTGTTTTTTCCTGAGTAGAAGGGAGCACCATGTCTGTGAATATACCTAGTGCGTTGTCAATCCCTTGCCTTTGCCTCATTGTGCTGCTAACAGGCCTGCAGACAGAATCATAGAATTTAGACTTGGAAGGGACCCTGAGGATCATCTAGTCCAACCTGAGACCGCCCAGGTATAAGTAATAATAAATTCAATAAATAATAATAATAATCTCCTGCAATGCAGGAATTTGCAGCTATCCCATATGGAGGGACTGAACCTGCAACCTTGCACCACACTCTATCCAACTGAGCTAACCATCTCTCATATCTAACCAGCTGCTTTTCAACATAACTTCTTTATATATATATATAAAACCATCCTTCCTTTATTTCTTTCCCCCTAGAACTCTACAGCTTATTGTGCTCATGTGTCTTAATGGCAGAATGAGTTAGCTGTGTGTCAAGAAGAGGGACGCATGTGCTCCTGAGTAGTAGGTCAGTGACCATGGCTTGTATAGTCTGCTACCAACGAGGTATAGCTTCTTTCCAGGCCTTTATGCCATTTGGAAGTAATTGCTTTTGGACAGATGGCAGGTGAACAGGGGGGCCCTGTGACCGCTTGCCTCTTCTCCGAACTCCTTGACAAAAAGACTCACTTCTAGACAACTGCAGCTCGATTTCTCTCTCTCTCCTGAAAAACCCCAGCACTTGAATTAACTTCACTGTGAAAGACATCAGACTTGCTATTCTCCAAGTCTACACCCAAGTCCCCTTCATCCAAAATCCTTAAAATCCTGATCATTGCAGGATGGGGTCACCAACCTTTGTGGGTGCTTGTGCACATTTGTACACAGGGAAAAAACCACTGTGGGCACCGCACACACCAGTAGTAGACTGTGGGATTTAAAATTGGGTGGCGGCCTGCCTTTCGCCTTCCATTGTTGTAGCGCTCCTTGTGCCCCCCCCCGGTTTGGTGCCCAGAGTGGGCGAACCGGTCATGCTCCCCTAAATCTGGCTCTGCACACAACACAGCCCAAGCACAGACTGCACTCTGTTCTATCAGCTACATTTGCAAGCTTCTTTCAAGCCAAAGGCCCAAGGGGAAGAGGAGGAGGAGGAGGCAGAAACCTTTTGGGCAACAAGGAAGACCTCTGTGAGCATGTGGGCACCATGCTAGCAACCCCTGATTTATTCAATTATTACTTATGACCACAAATATTTTTTTGGCAGTTAAGATGAAGGCATCACCTACCTCTCTAGGTGCAGGAGATTGTGGGACTGCGCATTCCCTTCATCCCATAGCCATTTTGCACTGGATATTCTCCCAGTGACAACTTCTTCACTAGATGCAGTGTGCAAATAATTCCTCAGTAACAGCCATGTTACTCATGGAAGGACAGGCAATAAAACTGCTTTGCAGGGATCACAATTCTGCAAGATCGCACCCTGTATCCACTCCGTGTAAATTGCACCCCATGAACACAATTTTGAATTCCTGCCTTGGCAAATGAGTGCTTAGGATTGGATATACTACCACTGTGATGCCAAAATGTCTTAAGGGTTTGTGTGTCTACGATGAGTCAGCCTTCCCCAACTTGCTGCCTTACATATATTATGGTCTGCAACTCCCATCATCTTCAGCTAGTTCACTTGCTGGTAGTCTAAAACACCTGGAAGGCACCTGGTTGGGGAAGTCTGACCTGGGTGAATTAATCACCCCACTTATCAAGACTGTGGCAGCACAGCATGACATCAAGGTTAAATCTGTATCGTTATGGCAGTGTGATGTGGAGTATTGCTATGGAGAACATCACACATCCATGATCTTCTAAAGCAGTGTTTCCCAACCTTGGGCCTCCAGCTGTTTTCGAACTACAATTCCCATCATCCCCGACCACTGGTCTTGCTAGCTGAGGATTATGGGAGTTGTAGTCCAAAAACAGCTGGAGGCCCAAGGTTGGGAAATGCTGTTCTAAAGGGACTTTAGCTACCATCATGGAACTGGCTACATCCGCAGAACCACATATTCTTAGAACTGAGAGGCAGCTTTCATGATGAGTTCCTAACAGGGAGCATAGCAGGAGCCCAGAGTTGAAACAAAGTATGTGGAGCAATGGAGGCCCAACTTGTGCGCTGGTGGAACTATGGGCACCTACAAAATTTGGATATCAAGTCCCCACTCTCCAGCTGTTTAAGTGGAAACAACAAATCAAAGGGTAATTTGTAGTCATTAATTTTGATGTATAGGCTTCCCTACCCAAAAGGGCTCAACAGAGGTTGTGAAATTATAACCTAAGTAAGAGGTGCTGACTGCAAAAAAATAAAAACCCTGAACCTGCTAAGGCATCTTGCCAGCAGTGCTCTGTCCCTGACTGTCCCCTCTGAATTTCCATCACATACTGTACAGTGCATCCTAGATCTTGGGCAGCATTACTTAAAATCAATGAATTTATTGCCTGTACAGTTGGTAACTGTACTGACATCTAATTGTCTCCAAAATAATTTACTTTCTAACTAGCTCATTCTGTCTGTTGTCTTGTTTTCTCTCCCACCCTTCCTTTCATTTTATCTTAGAGCCGTCTTTCCCAGTCTGATGGATTTCCCCCACCAGTCTCCACTCTTCTGTTCTCTCTTTCCATCCATCTTTGCTCCTTTAATTATTGCTGAAGTTCCCCACGGGTCCATTTTCCTCCTCAGGTGCCCTCACTCCTTATCCTGCAATCTCGGCACACTACCACAACAGGAGTGCCGTTTTTACACCTGCCCAAACTGTTCTTTGCTTTGGATACTCACGTTTCTCCTGTGCCTCTCAATTATGGGATCTTCTTGACAAGGGCTTTAGTTCGCTTTCTTTCTAAGAGGGTCTTGGCACCCTGATCTGAGTTCCATTCCAGCTCATAGATACTGGAAATCTCTTATTTTTTACACATTTCCTTAACAATCAGATTTCCCTGCAACTCCAAACTCTACCAGCTGTCTTCTAAGATTCATCAGCTCCTATATGTCTCCCAATACAGCTGTGTTGGTTGATGGGAATTGTAGTCAAGAACATCTAGAGTTCACATGTACTGCTAAGTCATGGTTTAATAGCATATAGTTTAGCATATGTGAATGAGATGAATGTATGCCTGATATGGGCTGTTTGAACGAAGGGTCGCCTAGGTAATAAGTTAAATGAAGAACCACCTGAAACCTTTGGAAACTGTGAGTCCCCTCCCCCCACCACCTGAAAGATCTTGAAAGATCCTTAAATTATAAACCCAGAACCTGCTGCTTGTGTGCCTAGATAAGCAAACGAAGGCTGCTGAATATTAGTCTGAACCCTAATTTGGAATAAAAGTAACAGCAGAAGGGAGAGACATGTGACTGCAAAACGGTTCATGAATGTGTTCTGTTCCAGGCATCTGACTGTGCTGACTCTGCTGCAGAATGCACTCATCAAATCTATGGCTTTCAGCTGATGGAGTGGCAAATAGGCCTTTGACTGTAGTTCCGTATCTGAAAGGGAAGATTTTCACTGGCAATTGGCTGAGCAAAGACCTACTCACACAATAACAGCTGTGAACCCTGCTGAGGGCATCTGTTGGGTTGTTAATACTGCTTGGGAATCATATAGCTCTGACTGTGTTTTGTTTACTAGAGAAATTCCTATGCTTTTCAACAGCGTTAAAAGATATTGTACCTCCTGTTTGTTTACATATAATGCTGGGACTGTGTTGTCTCTGTTCCCTACTGCTGATTTTCTTCCCTGCAGGGGGGCTAGCATATTGAAGGGCTTTTTTATTATTTTCATTTCAACTGAGTTATAATAATAATAATACCAGCCTAAATGTACAAATGTGCTGTTAAAACAAAGAGCGTTGCAGGGAGCTGGGGCCTGATTCTCTCGCTATTCTTACACCAGCATCTGTAAGGAGAAACATCAACTATGGCATTTGAGAAAAGGAAAAGAGGCGCCTTGCAGGTAGAATCACGAGACAATTTCCAGCCTCAGCACAAGTAACGACAATTTTAGGAAATGGGTGGGGAGCATAATGCCTCTCAGAAACAATAATAGGAATTCTGGTAGTAAGCAGGACAGTAGCTAGTCCCCCTAAATTAAGCCATTCCATCACACAGTAAAACTCTTTCTCTGCTGAAATGGAAATATTCAGGAAGCTGAATTTTTACATTCTGTGCTCCGGTGGAATTACAGGATACACAGACCATTCCCAATGAAAGAGTCAGAGCCTTGAAACACACACTTGGTTAACTGGTTCAATGCTGTCTCAAAAATGAAGTGGCACATGACTAGTTCCAGTACTGTTCAGACCTGATCAGACTTTGCCTTTTGAAATATTCAGCACAATTGCTCCCTGTTATTTTCAGTATATCTCTGGACTGCCTGATTTAGTAGGGACCAGGTTTTCCCTGTGTCATTAATTGTGATAGAAGATATATATCGCAGGTGTGTTGTCACTACTGAGGATCTCCAGTCTAAGCAATGTGTAAAGTCACAGAAACCCTGTCCCTCACTGAAGCCTACAACCCTAGCTACAATGTGAAAACTGTGTTTTCTGTGAAAGTTGGGCCACTTAACCTTGAAATGGATCCATGTATTTCATTCACTTCCTTATGACAGACTCTTATATGTAGGTAAGTTCCTTCCACCTCTGTAATAGTTGGTTTTGGCTAATATGACTAAAAGGAAATGAGGAGCGACCTGAATTCTTCTTTGTCTTTAGTTTCACACACTTAAAGAACTAAGATATAACTCTCCACACATTTGATACAGACGTATTTGGTTTGAATGGCTAATGAAGTCTGAAGATCACCTTTTCATGGCAAATAGTGGTTCTGAATTTGTCCACGGGCTCTCTAGACATAATTGTGTGATGAATAAACATGAATCAATCCATCAATTGGGTGGTGATAAATTAGTGCTATTTCAACAGGAAAGTCATGTTTCTGATGACCATACCTTGCTGCATTCAAGGATTTTACATGTCATAATAATGGCCTCAGCATCCTGGATTACATTTGCACATGTCATGCAATTTCATGTATCAAATGACATGTGTGCATGCAACTCAGGCGCTTACAAGTTGAAATATGCCTAGAGTTAACCTGCAAGAAAAAACCATAGCTCCTCCTTGACACAAGCATCAAGAAAAGGGAAAGGTGTCAAATTGCTCCATCTTCTCCCCAATCTTCCTGTAGCATGGGCTGATTGTTTGCTTTTGGGGCAAACAAGTTTTAGATATTTGCACTCCATGTACAGAATGTTCTCCTGTTACAAAGGAAGAATGAGCCCCCACACTTTAACTCTCAGTGCCCTCACATAGGAGTAGGTGCTGGAAAAGGAAAAGTTATGTAACAGGTACTCCTGCACTGCACTTCCACCTACAAATCTCACAGAAGAAGTATCGCAAAAGTGAAATGGTAATGCTTTTCTTTCCTGTTTGCATTAGGTATAATAAGATGCAAGTGACAAATATTGGTTAATTGTGTTCTTTTCACACAGTGCTCTCACACTAACCATGTAATAGTCAGTTAATTTTTAATATACATATGTACATATTTATATACATGAGATACACAATACACTTATGTATATTTGCGTTCTTGTACACAGATATGCTCAGGTAAAACTACTTGCATTTGTTAAACCAGGTCTGTTTTTCTTTCTTATTAATTTAGCCCACAATAAAAGTTATTTAATATCAAAAGATGACCAAGCACCTTTTGTTCATGTACTGAATTTAAACACGGTGAGGTTTTTGCCTGCTTGGAACATATGGATAAATAATTACAATGGAAAATGGACATTGGATATAATATTGCTGACTACTCTGTTCATAAGCTGATGGTCATTTGTAATTGTTTATTTATAAGTATTCCAAAAGAACTGGACGTATTTTAGCTTTGTTTTCAGTTACAATAATTAAAACACAGCACATATAAAAGCTTAGCAGATTTCACATATCATGAGCAGAGCAGTGTGCCAGCACATAACGCCCCCCCACCCCCCACAACAACCTGATGACATCTAGTGGGCACTGTGATTAACTGATTGTTCCATAAGTTCACAGAAAGAAAATTAATGAGCAAAGCATAACAGAAACACTACCAAACATGTTTATTTTTACAAACTTGCAATAATAATATTTGGTAGAAATGAGGTTTTATTGCTTTTATAATGAAAAAAAATGCTTTTTTATTAAAAAAGAAGCAAGGATCAGTTGCTATTAAAACATCTTCAAAACAAATGGAGTTGGATAGTAGCTCAACTAGCTTGGCAACAGTCTGTCTGTGGAGGTGTCCAAGATTAGCATCATTATAAAATAAGAAGGGCATAAGATGATGGTTCTAAGTAACTATAAAAGGAGTTGTGAGATAGTCTAACAGAACAATGCGATACAAAATACAATTATTTGCTTAATTGCTTAAAACATACAAATAAGCTATTATTTTCAGTAAAGAAGCATGGGTAAATTATATTTATTCTTTCAGCTGGTACTTGACTAAGCTAAATAACCTGGTACATCTATTTCTTGAAAAACGAAACAGCACTGTGGAGAAAAAATATCCTGCATAATAATACAGTACGTAAGATTCAGACAACTATCCATCAAGATTACATCAGATTAGAGTGTGTTATTTTCTTTTCTTTGTTGTAACTAACTCAGAAATACAAAGATTAAGTTTTGGAAGATGATGGATTTTCTACTATTATTATGTTGTCCATTTTATCCTTTTTACCTGAGTAACCTTAAGAAAACAATTACAATGTGCATGTACTTGCCTGACTCAAGAGTTCCATGTACAGTCTATGTTCAAATGAAGTTTGTGGAGAGACACTCATTATTTCAAACAGAAAGTCAATCCACATTGTACAAAGAGGAACCATGTATGTGGATCAGTTCCATCTACTGAAATTAATGGGGGAAACATTCCAGGAAGAGGAGTTGTGCATAGACACAGAAACTCCTGCACCCAGAACAGACTGTTTGGGAATGATCCATTAAGCATGGGTGCTACATAACCATTTTCCATAGGGCTTGAGCAAAATCCCCACTAAAATGACGAAAGCTGCACGGAACCCATTGTTGGTGGATTTTCTTTCATCCAAGGTTAATTTCTATATATGAAATGTTCAGTAATGCGCTTACGCTTCTGGAGTATAGCTTTACAAATACAAAGCAGCTAGGAGTTTATAAAACATTTACTGAACAGTAAAGTCTAGGTCAATCTGTACAGATCGGTAGGTATAATGTAAATATGTACAGGAATTTATTTCCATCACGTTTTGTGCAATGTGGCCTCCATCTGCAATTGAAAGGCTGCTATCTATGACACGGATTTCTTAATGCAGCTAGCAATGGAGAGTACAGGGGAGGAAAAAGGACCACAGATCCCAAACAAATACTGTGCTACGCAGACAGCTGTACATAATTCATATAGTGCATATATCGGTTACATAGAGCAGCAAATACAGACAATCGCATTTACAGTTTCTAGGCTTGTTACACTTTTTTTTACGTGGGAATGAATGAATATTCCAATGAAAGAATGTGTCTATCAGTAAATTATGAGCTTACAGGAAAAAATGTTTTCAGTTTCATGTGCAGAAAAATAGTGCAGTAGGAATAAATCCTTTACAGTAGCAGTTAAATAATTCAGTAGCACTGTTAACTCAGAAGTTTAAAAAAGCTGTGTACAAAAGGAAATATGTTCTGAACAGTTCTGCTAATAAGCTGACTGTAACACCTCGAAGAGGTTCCCCATCTTTTTTGTGCTGTTTGCTCCATTTTTCTGGTTATTATTTTTCTTCTCTCTATTACAGACTGAAGTACGAGTGTGAATGCTTGAAGCAATTTCTAGGTATAGTCACATTGGTGGAAAAAACACAGGTGTGCAGTCACTTTTACGAGGTAAGTTTGGAATAACTTGGAGGAGAAAATTTACGTTTTAAGTACTTCAGAATATAAAGTGGAAGACAGCTTACTACAGTGATGGCTGACACTTTCCACAGGAAGGTCACAGTTGTGATAAAGGCAAGATCTATAGACATAAAAAAGGGAAAATAAGTTATAAAAGCAGGAAATTGGGGGAATGTCCAATGTGCAAGATCAATAAATATCACTGAACTCTTGTCACAGGCTATTTTATAAGACCATGAGGTGGTGGGAGCTGATTAATATTAGGCCACAGCTGTACACTGTCATATGTTTCTTTTAAAATTGCTTTATTAAATCAGTCTCTCCTGAAAATGGACTGAATAACACCACTATGACAGATTTGAAAATGCCAGGCTCTTGCACAAATGTCAAAGAACAAAGGCAAGGTGTTCAAATATGTCACCTTTTAAAAATCCAGCATGATTTAAACAAAATTAAAAGCAAATTTTGAACTTTAAAAGTTGAATTTTATGGATTTCAGGATTGTTGACACACTTTCACTGATATTTGCACATGTAAATTTAAATACATATTCAATTAAACAATTAAGAACCTGATCAGTCTTTTTCAATACAAATCCATTAAGATTGCAAGTAATTACCATGCAATGGAATATGAAAAGAAAACCGTTTTTTCAATGCTAGCAAAAAAAGGGATGCTTGTTACTGTTTTGGCAAATTTGTCCTAGTGCTCTGTGGGGCACTTTACCTTTAAGAAAATAGCAATTATACCTACCTAAGAAAGCTCCAAAAGACACTCTGCCTATACCTGCTCCGATAAGGTAGAAGAAGAAAGGACAGATTTATAGAAAAACAAGGAAATAAGAGAAGATGCAATATTTAAAAAAGGAATGTGTTAAGAGAGAGCTGAAAGGTTTGAAAGTAGTTAGTAGTATCTGAAGGCTGCTCTCCTACAGACCGTACCATTTCAGATTTAAAAATACATTCTGGAGTCTATTCTAAAAGTGAATGTTATTTTTAAGAGCTATGTTAGACAAACAGAAGACAGAGGTCAGTAACTCCATACCTCCAACAGCGTTTTTAATTTGAATGCTGTGGCGAAGAGGAATCCTAAAACAAGGATCCCTTGTGATAAAGGTCAGATTTTTATATATAATGTAGGTTGCCTGGTATGGCGACAGTCCACATATCTGGATCAAATTAATACAGCTGAATTGAATTCAGACAAAAACTACTGTCATACTGCTCACAGCTGTGTAAACATAGCACATCTTAAAACAGAACAATAGATACTACCCATTATGTAAGTGATAGCTACTCACCAAAATATTCATTTAGAAATGCAAGCGAGGCCACATAACAGCAAAGGCTGAAGATTTCAGCCACCACCATTAACCAATGCCATGTTCGTATGGTAAGTGCAACCATCAAAAGCTCGGTCAGGATTAGTGCAGTGAAAGAAATGGCAACAACATGGACAAATTCAGATTCGAAAAGCAAAAGAGCTCCATACATCAGAATGCCACCTGAGAAAGATATACAAGAACTTTAATAATGGATTCACTGTAGAGCTCATCTTCTTCATGCACGGTTAGTTACCGCACTTCCACTCCTCATTCTAGGCATTCAGGGACTGCATGGAGAATATGGGAAAGGGGCTCAAACAGGCTTGGGTGAAAAAAATCAATGTTGAACTGCAATTAATAGTTCTGACACTACTTGAATATCATATTTCAAGATAAACATAAAGCAATTTTTAAAAGCCCTGTGGATGAAACGTTAAGTTTTGGAAATTTAATTGTGAAAGCTGAAATGGAACTGTTAGAAGACCCCAAAAAAAATTTACTCAAGAAAAAAACCAAGACAGATCTCTTACCTTGGTAAATACTGATTAAAACCCAGATGAGGAAAGTCTTAAATGACAAAGATCTTCCCTAAAAGAAACAATGAAGTTTGTAAGCAACTTGGACAAGGCAAAATATATTCAATTAGCAAAAAACTATGTATTTTTAATTATATATTTTGGGACTACAACGACCTGATTTTAAAAACAGAATATATGGGCTACATTTCAGCAATTACATTTGGTATCTAAACTTAAAAGATTTCTTTGAACTTTTGCAAAAAAGATTCAATTTCCCTATTGAATACATAGTGCTGTGCATAATCACTTTTCGGAAAAACAACCTCAGCTGTTTTGAAAGGGACGTTTGTTTTTCCTTACTGAAATAACACACAATTTCACTTTCTCCATTAAAATCAACACATGCAACTATAATATGCCAAATGGTACCCATGGGCCATGACTTCGCACTGCACACAGGTGGAGAATTCTCCCACGTGGCCGGGTCTGGGAATCCACCAACCATCTAAAGTACCCACAATGCCCCTGAATGATGATTCCCAGAACCAGCTGCAGTCAATAGAGTGGGTGGACCAAAACACCTACTACTTGGGTCCCAGCAGCTGCTCGAGGGTGCTGATGCTGTCTTATATGAAGAAACTGCCCAGTGTTCAAGGCAAGATGTAAATAATGTCAACTTATCACTATAATATATTGCTCTGGAAGTACAACTCTTTTTGTAAACTGCTTTTATTTATTTATTTTTTTACAATCAAATGGTGTACAAATTTTATGAAATAAGTAAACATAGGGCCAACGGGGGGGGGGGGGGAGAGAAAAAAAAAGGAAAGAAAGAATGTCGCCCACATGGACCCGTTTTGAAAACTCTTACCTTAGTAAGGTCTTTATAAAGTTCTGGATAAAGGAGTGCCGTTTCCGGTTTCACATCCTGATCCAGCACTAAAGAGAAAACTGGGAACATCGTGTATATGGTTGCATACCTCAGGGAGAAATCATTTGAAAAATATTTAAAAATGTATCCTTTACATAAACTTGCTTTCACTTCCTTAATAATATCTTGGTGCCCATGCAAGCTATGGCATATGTTAGTCTGGTTTTGGACATTTTTATCTTCACCAATCAAAATAACACAATCTGATTATGTATCTCATTTATCTCATTTATACTTAAGAGGGAGGGTCACAGGAACTCACTGAAAATTGAGGCCTGCTGCATGTGGATTAGCGAGCATGACATAAACTAAACAAGGGATTTGTGTACTTTTCTACACAGAACTCACTTTTGTGTACTAAATTTGACTTGTGTGAAGTAGCCATTAGTGGCACATGCTTCAATTCATTGGTTTCGGTCTAGAATTAGTACTGTTTTTGAGGCCACAAGAAAAAGATTATAGTGGCTACCTATAATGGTAACATATTACATGCCATAAAAGTGGTAACATAATGAATGTTACTGTTCATTATAACTAATAGCCATTATCATAATGATGATCGCTGTAAACAAAAAACCAAAACACCTCTGAAATAAAGTTTTTGTAGAACTTAATCTCTTACTTACCCTACCATGAGGAAACCTTGGTATAAAGGAACAGATGCAAAATAGAAGACTGACGAAAACACAGCCTAGAGGAAGAACACAGTATATTATATTGGGATTCCTACAGATAATCTGGGGAAATAATTTAAATGGCTAGAACAATGTTGGTAAACAGTTCACAATGAAAGCAAAAAGAATTAAATACCTGCATAGTTGAAATAATAAGGCCTCTGTGCATGACAAATTGACCAAGTGCTGCTGATCTTTTGTAACTATTTCGACCATGTACCATCAGCAGCCGGCCAATGTGTTTAAATTGTGTAATTGAAAAATCAGCAGCCAAAGAAGCTTGTTTCCCCTCCTAAATTGAAAATAAGAATCACACATTTAGAAAAAAACGATCAACACTGTAAACATCACCTTGTAAAAAGTACCATCTATTAACAGGTTTAATAATGAGCACCTCCAAATCTGAAAATTCAAGTGATGGGGATTTATACACAGCATGAATTTTTACTACTATGAGTAAGATATGCATATACCAAATGTATTTACAATTTTAACCAGTGGATTCCAACACATTATAAAGTATACATTTAATAAACTCTGTAATAAATATACCTTTCCTTCAATTCCAATTCCACAGTCTGCTGCCTGGATCATATTGACATCATTTCCTCCATCACCTGAAAAAAAAGTACAATCACCTGTCACATTTTAGACCAGTTCCACAATCTTTAAAATTTGCTTGTTGAATTTAATTTCACTTGGAATTAATTTAGAGAGTTTGGATTTGATATCCTGCTTTATCACTACCCGAAGGAGTCTCAAAGCGGCTAACATTCTCCTTTCCCTTGGTTTTTACGAAAACAAATAAATGAAAATATAACATTTGCCTATTAAATTATCCAGGACAGTTTCTTAGTCCTTGTACTTGAGAGGACAGACATATCATTAGTTTGTCAACGGGAATAAAACCAGAGTGGATGCTTACCTATTGCACAAGTACGTTTCCCTGTGTGGTGTTGCAACAATTTTACTATGTGGGCCTTTTGGGTGGGTGAACATCGGCAGCATACTACAGCTGGACACTGACAAGCTAATTCCACAAATTCATGCTCATAGTATTTCAAGCAGACCTACAAAAAGCAACATATTGGGGGTTTACCACTTAACAGAACTCCAGCAGTATTTTTAGCTTAAACAACATGAGAGTTAGCTGAAAGTTGGATCACTTTTCAGTGCTATTCCCATGCACCAGAAGTACATGTACCATGGGCTATGGGCAAGCAAGAAAGAAATGGTAGATAAATGTCTGTTTTTGTAAAGTCTAAAAGGCAGCTTGTTTCTTCATCAATGGAAATCACTGTTGTGTGTGAATGAAGGTGTAAGAACATACTATTTATCTTGTAAGCTTTATTTTGATACAACACAAAATAGGATCTATTTTGTTAATACAGTACATGCTTTGAATGCAAAGGTTCAATTCATGTTATCTCTAGATAGAGGTGGAAAGGGCTTCTGCATGAAAACTTGAAGTGCTGCTACCAGTCACTGTCAACAAGACTGGGCAAATAGACCAACTGTTTGCACAAGGCAGCTTCTGATGATCATGTCCATGACAGATATTCCTGACCTCCTCACAACTCATCGTGGGGCAAGTTCATCCTTCCCAAGAGGAACAGACACTATTGCAGGAACAAGAGACTTGCCCACGTATTGACTCTTCTGCAGAACTCAAAAGGAGGAGCACACAGATTTGCTAGTGGACTAGCTGAGGGTGGAAATAATTTGTTCCTGAAAAGATGCAATCAAGAATACCCACAACTCATTCATGGACAACCCGTATAGTGTTCAAGACACTTAACAGAGTGTAATTATTGTTACATATCTGCTTCATGTTTGACTATATAAGCTACATTGTGTATGAAATGAATGTTTATAGGGGGTGGGATATATGGAGATTGTGTAAGTGTTTTTAGAAACTGAAAAAATAAGTTTAAAAACTACCCCCCCCACACACAAAAATGAGAATGCCGATTCTTAAACCTTTCCAGTAAAAATCTCCTTAGTGATTCTTGTGCCAGTGTCTCTGTAAATTGTAACTGGTAGCTTCCAAGCACACACTTATATTGCTGAATGGCCAGGGTAGGGAACTGCAATTCTTGGAAAGGCTCTTTTTCCCCCTTGGAATTTAAACTGGAGAATTTAACTCACAGAAAGTTATTATCATCTTTGATATTGTGAAATGACAAACAAGTATTTTTGCAGAAGGAGGGTGATAACAAAGTTATACTCAAAGTAGATCCATTTATTTCAATGAGTCCAAGGCTGGTATCAGAGAACAGATATTCTGGGTAACTGTTCCTCAACTTGGTTTAATCTTACAGTATTAAGTGTTTTTGATGTAAAACAAACTGCAGACCAAAGGTGCTATTCGGGTCCTCTTTTGGCAGTCTGGTGGTAAAAGTACTTAGAATTAATCAATTTTTAAATTACCTTAACAGTACAGTCACTGACAAAAGCCAGGGCCTTACCTCCAGAGAGTCCCCAGATATTACCAATGCACAGTCATGTTTCCTTCTGAATGCATTTAGCTCCAAATGAGCTTCTCCACGACTTGTAACCTTAATTAAAAAGGAAGCATTCAACAGTTTAATGTGTGACAGTAATATCTATCTATCTATCTATCTATCTATCTATCATCTATCATCTATCTATCATCTGCTTTATACTATGGTGGAATTACTCTGGTTTTTTCCACCCTTAAATCTCTATAAATCTCTTGCTTCCCACTGTAAATAATCAAGATGCAGCAATATCTGCAATGCTGAAGGGAAGCTGAGTAGGTGAAATTTTCTAAAACTCCCCTTTGGAATGATGGAAAGCTGGGGAGTGGGGAGAGGAGCAGAGATTGCACAAGTTGTGGCACATTGTCATAATGCTAAATCATGGTTTAGTGCTATATCGGACCAGGGCAATACCTCAAAGAAGATAAAAACTATTGGAATGAGAAACTGTATTCTACCCCAGGATTTCCAAAGGGATAAGATATAACAAATGAGGAGCAGAAGGGATAGCAAATACTGATCATTTCCAAAGTGGACATTTTCATGCAATTATAATTCCAAAATTCTCCTCATGCACTAAAGTGAGGGTGGGGAAACTTGCAAGGGGTACTCCAGGAATATGGACATAGTCTGGGGGAAATGACCGTGTGAGCCAAACTGGACAAGCCAGCAGACCAAGATCAGCTCACAGACTGGAGACCCTCCATCTCTGGCCTTGACTATCAGAAGAAGATGTCAATATGTTCTCAGTGTAGTCAAAAAGACACTAAACTAGCTTTACTGCACTTTAGCTATCCTGACATGGAGTCAAATTGAAACAGAAGATTTTTTTCTGTATGGTTCCCATTGACATGGCCTGTGCAGGAGCACTGGATGTGGGCATGTAGGTGCATGAGAACATGAGTATATGTGCATAATTCAACAGATGTCATGAAACCAAATAAAACCGGGGCAGCTAAGGGTGTATAGCATTCCCACTGGAATTCATTCTTTTACCATACTATCTCTCTGTCTCATAAAATGAATGACATAACAAAATGAATGAACACATATCATGTATTTAGCAAACACCACAACAGTAGCAGAGATTGCTATGGGTGACAAGAAACAAAGTACTGTTAGCAATACTTACAGGTCTGAAAATATGAATATCTTGTGCTCTGGATACTAGGTGAGAGCTTTTTGCAATACAAGTAGCTGTCTCCAATTTATCTCCTGTTAACATCCATATCTATGAATTAATTGAGAGTCAGTTTAGTTGACTATTACTTGTCTATTGCGTTCCCAAAAAATGCAACTGTATCTCTGTCATGAGAATTGTGTTCAATTGCTGTCTATCAAAGCAAATTCTTATTATATATCATTAAACAAAAATGTATAGGTCCCCTCTGCTAAGGATATGGTGCAGGGTCCAGCTGTTGAGGCCAGTAGTGGATGGTGCGATGGGGCAGAAGTGCTCACCTGACCTCTTAGCAGCAGAGTTGCTGCTTTATACTAAGAGTGGGAGGTACAAGTTTGTGGGGAGGTTGGGGCTGTGCAAATGCACTGGCAGAGTTAATACAACACTCCTGCCAGCATGTTCACACAGTGCTGAACTCCCCGCCATCTTCTATCTCCCACTCACCTTCCCAGGAAGCAGCAGTGATTCACCAGCCAAGAGATTGGGTGACCAGCACTACTCCTGCCCTCACCCCATCTGCTACTGGATGAGGCTCTGTGTAGGAAGAAGGGGTAGTTTAGGTTGATAGGACGAAGGTCATGTGAAGTAAGTCAGTATTGTTATCCAAACAGATGTGTCTGTGGCTGCATTCATGGAATATTTCACAGAGGAACATTTTATGACAGTCGCGGGTACAGAATATATTTATGTGTACTTTTGTGTACATTCTTCGTTGAATAGTTATCTATTGCTGTAATAGTTAAATAAGTCTTCCATGAGAAGTGACAACATGGGTATAAGAGAACTGAGGTGGGCTTCTCCTTTCTCTCTCTTTAGTTCTGCGGCCTAATCTGCAGGAGCTTATCCAGTATCTAAACGCTCCTTCTCACATAGTAGAAGACTGAATCATTTGCTATTCGTGGAAATAAATCTACCATGCAAAGACAACAAATTTAAAAAAACAAGCTAACTATCTGACAAAACAAAAGCTAGTACCTTTATTCCAGCGTTTCGAAGCATCTCCAGAGTTGGCCTGACATCAGCCTGTAGCTGATCTTCAACTCCAGTGAGACACAGTAATTCCATTTCTCTTTCTAAACTCTCCACAACGGCGGCCACCTTGAGGGTTCTGTCATGTATACTTAATTTTGCTTGGTTGTATCGATTCTATTTACAAGACAAAAATCCAACTTTATATACATAAAAGGTTTTTACTTGTTGCCAACTGGGACACTACCGTAAGGATGTAAGAGTACTCCTGCTGGGTTAGTCCAGCACTCTGTTCTCACATGGGCCAACCTCACCACAACAGCATTCCTCCCACTTGTGATTCACAACAACTGATATACAGAAGCATACTGCTTCAAGACAGTGGAGGCAGAACATAGGCATCACGTTTAGCAACCACTGATATTCTTATGCTCAATTAATATCTTAAATCAGAGATTTTCAACCTTTTTTGAGTCCATGGCTCCCTTGACCAACTACATTCTTTTTGTGGCAACCCTGTGGAGCTCAGGAGCCCAGTTATGTCACCCCCTGGCCTGCAGAGCTGGCAGTCACTCACCCTTTTTCAAACACCCTCCCTTGGGAGTTCTCTGGGGAGCCGCAGCTGCCACTCCTGGTCTCTGAGCTGCCCCTTGCGCCAAAGAGAGGTGCCTCCTCACAATGCCCCACATGGGCCTGGGAAGCCCCCCCTGACCAGCCCCAGAGGCACTATTCGCCTAGGAAGCTTGTAGCCTGGGACGCTGCAACAGTTGTGCAAGCCTTTGGGAGGCAGAGACGCGAGAAGGCATTAGAGGAGGCAGGGAAGGAAAGAGGGACAGAGGCCAGTGTTCTCGCAGCACCCCAGACCATCATTCAAGGCAGCCTAGGGTGCCACAGCACACTGGCTGAAAAACACTGTCTTAGAGGAACAACATCTCATAGCTCAATGCTTAGGAGACAACAAGCCTGAAAACTTAAAAGATGAGGCTTTGACTGTCGACAGCCTTCCTTGCTGCCAGATTTTCTCCTCCACTCAGAGGAAAGTTTGAGAAGAGGGCAAGAGCTGTGACGATGGATGGCTGGGAGGTAGCTTCATGGGGCTCAGTGTCTTTTCAAGCTTTCTTGAGAAAAGTCCAAGCTTTCTCAGAGTTTTCTCCTAAAAGCCCACAAAGACTGAGCCTATGATGAAACAAGCTAGAGTAGATCTCACTCATCATTAGTCTATATTAGCCATTCTAAATTATTTTGAAACATTGAAGTATTTTGGATTAAGTGTGTTGTTAAACCCAGAGTAATACAAAAACATCAGTATAGTATGAGGATTTTTTACCTCAAAATCCTGATACTGTTCTTCGGTTAATGATTTTTTGGCAACAACCAGAGTGCGTAGTCCTTCTCTTGCCATGTTACCACACTAAAATTGCACATAATAAACAATAAAGCATAGTCATGAATTATGAATCAGAAATGTCTTTGCAAGTGATAGGGGCCCATTCACCAAACTCAAATTAATAGGCTTTGATATCAACAAATGAACAATCAATGTGAAAAACCCTCTAAGGCTGGAAATGGTGCAACATCATTTTGCAAGTTTCTCCCAACTATTCAAGGGAGAGTTACGCCAGCTCCAGTCCTTTCTGAAAGGGTGGGTTCAGAAGGTGGTTCTGGAGGATGGGCTTTTCCACCCCAGAGCTATTGGCCTTTGTGGTGCTTCAAGCTTCCAGCCTCTCACATTTCTAATGCTCACTTACATCTACTATTCAAGAGAGGCAGTGGAAACCTGAAAGAAGTGGCTGGAGGCAGTTCTGGGATGGCAAGCAAATAAACTTAATCCAAATAATATAGAAGTATATTGGTTGAGAAGACCACCGATGTGGTTTGCAACCAGTTTTTAACAGGATTACTCTACAGTTGAAGTGCCTGGGGGAAGGGCTTGCTTGTACACCCTGCTCCCATCGCCAGTTTAACCTTTTACATGTTCAGACAGATGCCTGAACAAAGTTCTAGACTCAGTGTTATCTTTAAAACATATAAAAGTTAAAATACTAAAACAGATTGAAATTACTTCAGTTTTCTAAGCATCTGGGCATCTAAGCATCTACAAGCTGCAGGTTATCTCTGTGATTAGGCATACCTTTCAACTAGCTAACTGTAATCCTATCTGGAGAAAACTGACCAGGCTTCAGCAAAACATACACTGGTTACATTCGGTCTAGGCCACTCTATATAGTGAGTGCTTCCTTTAAAGGCAACCTAGAAGCTTCATCAACTGCAAAATTCAGTCATAAGAATGACTGTTGGGCCTAGGTGGTTTGATCATATAATATACTGATTTTTCATCATCTGCATTTGCTACCCATTCATTGGTGGTTTCAATTTGAAGTGCTAGTAAAGGTAAAGGTAAAGGGACCCCGACCATTAGGTCCAGTCGTGACCGACTCTGGGGTTAGCCTTTAAATCCCCAAACCATTTGGTAACAGATTATTTGAAAGATTGCTTTCCCCCATGTAAATCTGCAGGGCCCTAAGAGGCCCCTTTCTAGGGCCCAACTCTAAGGTCTATCAGGTTGGCATGTACCAGGGTGAGGGTCTTTTCAAAGGTGGAATTCCCTCTCCCAGCAATTATTTGCCCTCCTGTCTTAGTCCTTTAAAGCTGTACCCAAATATTTCGTTTAAATTTATCAAAGCCTTGTATTGATTTTACTGCTGTCCCCTCATAGATGTTTTACATTGATGTTTTAAAAGATTTAACATGTTTAATAGGTTTGTTTTAAACATTTTTATTGAAAAAAATGTGATGACTTGCCATTAAAGGTGGGATAGTACTATATTAAATACATAAATTGATAGTAAAATTGATAGTACAGACAAGTAAGTGTCCTGGAAGTTCTATATAAAAATAGCAAATATAGTTGAAAATAAGGAAGCTTAATTGTGAATATTCAACCAAACATTTATGTGGGTCTCTACATGATTTTTAAGCCATTGCTTTATTTCAACAAGTTTCATTTCTGCCCACCCAAGTTACACATATTTAAAATGATTTTTAAGTTAGTTTTACAGGCTAATGTATCTGTGTGTCATAGGAGAATTACTATTACCATAGCATAAACATAATTGGCAGTAAGTTTATTTTGTTAAATTAAAACACAAGAATTAAAAATAATACAAAACAGCAACATTAATGATTCTTCAAAATGCTTGATGCTCTCTGTCTAGTGCAAAATGATTATTGATTTGACCTCATAATGCTAAATAAATTAAGCAAGTATTTTACAATTAATTGTGCATCATTATCGCCAAAAGTAATTTTTATGACACTTTATTAGCTCTTCAGGGAGTTTAATTTATTCATGCCCCTGATTAAATCAAACTGCCTGAAGCAGGTATTGATTTATATTGCCAATACCATTATGAACATGCATTGTGTGATCATCACATTACCATATTGTCTATATGTAAGGTCAAATTAAGACAATTGCTGGTGTCTAGTACAGCAACACAGTGCAACGTATTTAGTTTGTGAAAATAAATTTATTTATAGCTTAATGTTACAGTAAAAATGTATGGTAATTAAAAAGAAAATAAAAGAAAAAAGTTGGGTGCATCTAAAGAAGCTCTTTCAACCTCATTTTATATGTTTATTTGTTCTGGAATGAATTCTGAATACTTAAAAAAGACATCCATCTGTTGTTTAATTTGAGAGTTAACTTTCTTCTTCTTTTTGCATTATACAAAATTTCTAAACCACTGCAACTCTTTAAAACCTATTAGTGATACACTTAATTGCATTTCCCAATCCATTATTTCTTTGGTTCATTATTTCTATCTTTGAAGCAGACAGATGTTATTGGACTGGAAGCCATTACTATTTTGCTTCTGTTCTTTAATTTCACAGTTCTACATTCCCATATGACAAAGTAAAACAGTTACTTTTTCTCTTCAAACTGAAACAACTGTTTTTAACATTTCTTACCTCCTCTTCTAGCCAGTCATTATACTGAACAATGGAGGACATTGCAACATCTGCACCTTTCATGTAAAATGTAATTTCACCTGTAGATTCATCCTGCAAGGGAAGATACTATATATTAGAAAACAGCATAGTCTACTCCTACCACAGGCAAATACCCACAGCCTTTGGTAAGTTATTACCAAAGACATAAAATATTTGAGGAGGACAAATCAATATTATTCAGATAGTTAGCCAACTTTTATATTTGAAAACTTATATACATTTTCAAAACAATAAACTTTCATAAATATATGACCTGCAAAACAGATGAAGAAAATACTGACAAAACTTACTCTCACTATGATTCCCATTCGTTTGCTTTCAGATGTAAAAGGGAAAATTTGCAGAATATAGTATGTCAGAATCTGTCCACTGGGGGTTTTCAGCTGCATTGAAGTTAAATCCCTGCTCACCAAAGTAAGACCAACACTTTCTGTCCATTGTACCAGAGCAACCTATAAAGAGAAATAAGTTTTGATCGTCAATTGTATCCAGTGCAAATAAAACTGCACACAAACAACTGTCTATGATTAATTGTAGAAATCTAAAAACTTAAAAAACAAAATATTTTTTGTACCATATATAAGCCAAGGTATGAAATACCAAGCCAACAAAATCCCTTAAGGATTACAGTATCCAGTTGTACCTTGGAAGTCAAACGGAATCCATTCCAGAAGTCTGTTTTACTTCCAAAATGTTCAAAAACCAAATTACGGATTCTCATTTGCTGCAGGAAGCTCCTGCAGCCAGCCAAAAGCCATGGAAGCCCCATTGGACGTTCAGATTCCAAAAGAACGTTTGCAAACCGGAACAATCCCTTCCGGCTCTTTGTTCAGAAGTCAAAACGTCCGAGTTCCAGGACGTTCAGGATCCAAGGTATGACTGTACAGGTATTCATAAATCCATAACAAACAATGAAAAGCTCATAACTGTTTCCCATAGTTTGGTACCAGTGGTGTGTATACCTTTTTATGCTGGAAATTGAAGGAATCTGAAACACTGAGTGTTGCTCTATAACAGGCTGGTCCAACACGCAACCCAAAGGCCACATGCAGCCCTCAAGGCCTTTTTGGGTGGCCCTTGACAACATTTGACCTGCCGTCCTCACGCTGCCTTCCCAAAACTGGGTTAATGAGGCTCTGGGTTTTGGTAAGGAGGTGTGAGGGCTCTGCCAGGTTCCTATAGTGCACCCACCTCCTTCCCAAAGCTTAGTTACCTTCAGGACGGAGGTAGGAAGACTCTAGGACCCAGTGGGCCTTCTCTAGGACAGTGGGCCTCCTCCTCAAAGCCCACTGACTTGCTTACCCAGCTTTGGGAAGGCAATGTGAGGGCTGGGGAGTATCAAATTTTAGGCTCTTCCCTGCCTGAAAGGACAGTATTCCATGTTGACGTTCTCTTGTGGCCCACTTGGTATGAAAATTTGAGCTGCCCTGTTCCATAAAGAACCCAAAGAAGAGCTAGCTAAACTGACCTGCCTTCATTAGACATGCAGGAAATAGATGCTACTAGTAAGAAATGAAGAAAGAACTCAGTGCCTAGTAATTAATGAGCAAAGTTTATTTGAGTATAGTTGGGGGGGGCAGTCTAAACGATTTGCTGCTGCATGCGTATTATTGTAAGCATCAGTAAATTAAAATATGGTGAAATGATTTATTATATGAGAATATAATAAACTGTCCAAAATAAATACACTTTAAAATGTCATTTTCAGATGCACAACAAAAGCTGTTTTAAGTTTGTCTAACAAGCTCACTATATTAGCTGCAAATGATCCAATACTCCAAAGGTTAATTTTCAATTTTCACAGTGAAAGGTTACTATTACATTCTGACCTGTAAATTGCATCTTTCCGTTAATACCCTATCATCTCATTTGTGTCCCTTTGCAACGAGGACTTGAGTGTTCTATATTTGGTGACTCACATCTGTTTATTATTTAGTTTATGCTTGGCTTCACATGCAAGTTGAGTTGGCAGTTTATAGCACAGCTACATTTTAGATAGTTATACCTGTGCTAACAGATAAGGTCAAGGAGCCAATAGAGAAGAATCACCAGGCTTTTGCATTTATTAGAGAATCCCAAAATATCAGTTTCTGGTAGTTCAGTCAAATATGTTAGCCTATCAACAGTACTCAAAGGCTTGGATCCTAATCTTCTGCTTCATTTATAGGAAGAAGTTTCTTTTGATAAAATGAAGTCAGGCTCATGGAAGGGTCCATGAGTGCAATTAGGATGAGAGCCGTGACAACCTGGAATACAGTGTCTCCTGTGCTACCGCAAATCATTTGGCCTTGCTCCAAATGGAAATGGAACAGGAAGACAACTTGCATAAGAAAGGAAAAAGACCACCTCTTAAGGGTGTCTTGCCCTTTTTTCCTGACTCAAAAGAGAGTTGGCAGCTGAGGCCCTTCATGTCATTCCACAACTGAGTGAAGCCCAAGGTGCTCTAGTTTGGTGGTGCCCCCCCCCCCAGCTGTGGGATGCTCTGCTCCTCCCTGTGGCACAACTGGTACCAACACTGTTCAGTTATCTACACTGACTGAAACCCCATCTCTTCTTCCAGCTTTTTGGTGGAGATGAGGGCTGAGCTATTAAGGCACCTAGCATTCTCGTAGGAAGCAGATTAAGCAATGCAGGTTTTGAGATGGTTTTACTGATGGATTTTATATACTATGCTTTTATATTGTTGTTATTTCAAGGTGACCAGCCCTGAGATTATGTACAATAATGGCAGAATATAAATCTTTCAAATATATAAAACAAATAGCTTTCCTGTCCCCAAATAAGGTTGCTGTTTTAAAAAAAAAAGTTTGGAGGAGAAACGGAGTGGATTTGAAAAGTGAGTTCAGTTCTGTATTAGAAACTAATTCTTATGCTGAGCTTGTGCACAGATCTGCTATTTCTGAAATTATACACACACACACACACACACACACACACGTAGATGCCACAAGCCTTGAGTCTGCCCCACCTCTAATTTAGAAATGTAACAACAGCAATTTTAACAATTGTGCAATTCAGCAATTTTAAGAAATAATATTTCATATGAAATGTGGCCGCTGTAAAATTCCTTCTGGGAAAAATATTTCACAATCACCTCAAAATGTAAAATGAAGCTTTTCCACTCTAATTTGCATATGAATATCTTATCATTTTTGTGAACATTTTTATTAAACTTTGTATTACTTTTTATTCTACTTTACTTCCAGTGCTCTTCCCTCACCATGTCTTCACAAAATATTAAAATAATGTTTAATATTTCAAATGTTGGATGTTTTGGTATATGTGCAGAAAAAGTGTAGCAAATAAGTAGCTAGTTCATTAGAATTAGCCATCATTAAAATTGTGACTAATCCATCTTCACTGACCAAAGAGGGGCAAAGGTCTTCAAAGGCTCCTGTTCATAGTAAGTCTCTGAATTATTTGGGCTTGTGACCTTTGAACTTATTGCTCTATTTACTAAGTTCATATCCTTTTATGACTGTTCATTTCATTAGTTTATCACCAGCTTTCTATGATTTAACTGGGCATACATGTATGATAACAGAGCATCAGCAGTTAGGTTTCATCAGTGGAATTCTCAATATGTTCCCTTTCCTTGGTATGCTGTAGAGGGCACAAGGAGTAGACAAATGAAACTTTCCATTCTTTCAGAGAAAATGAAATATTGATCACTTATCATAAGAAACAATGAGCTTGGCATAAGTAGAGCTCATGCTATGAATACAGAATAAGTTACTTATCTGAAACTACAGTAGCTACATGCATTATAATGAAGCTTCCCATTGGTCTTAATTCCTTCAAAAATTGTTATCAGACATTTCAATGCCCATGAATATTGTGCATACTATTCATTCATTTATTGTGGAATGCTTTCAATATATTCTGTGAAGTTTTAATGTTTTAGCAAAAGAATGATATATGCTTGAACTATTTACATATCTTTTCTTGATTGTCGGCTGCAAACATTTTCTGCTGTCTTAAAGACTATATGGTGCATGCTGCAAAGAATACTAGTATATGCTGTCACATATGGAAATGCGATCAGCTATAAATTATCAGAAAACACTGCATTGTTTAAAAACATTGAATGCAGAAAACCAGTCTGTCAAATGATACTGTTGCTTATTAACCAAATATGTTTTGATAGGTCAACAAATGAGGTTAAAAACAAAACATCAATTGAACCATTTCCCTAAATAAAGCTCCAGGGTGCAATATTCACAGCAGTATATTCAATAAAAATGCTTTTAAAATGGTAGTTGTGTGATTGGGAAACATTGCATCATCTGTCAACCTAACTGCAAGAAAGTTCAATAAGCTAAATAATGAACCATTTACATTATTTTCCTTAGGCTCCAGTGATTTGCAAGGATAGCATCAATAGAGCTCTTTAAAAAATTATGATAAAGACCTTCTGGTCTTTTCACTTCTAGCTTTCTTTTTGTGATACAAAGATTTTTAGGTTATCTGAACATTTTCACAACTTTATTTTTGCTTACGACTAACACTTTTAAAAAAAATCTTCAAAAAACAAATTTTGCAAGAATTTCAAGAGACATAAAGTAATTGTAATGATCACAAAGTAAAGCTGATATTCACTGAGGATGGTACCTGACTAGATTGTATTCAGAACAGATACACTAAAATGAACAGATGTAAAGCTGGTCATGTATAACTTAAGTCCATTAATTCCAATGGGTCTATTCTGAATTTTACCTAGCCAGATACCACCATAAGATTATTCCCCTCATTTTGTCTAATTTCTACTACACCAGAATTAAAGGGTGGCCTCCAACAGCACCAGCCCTCTTGCAAATGGACTTCAGCTTTCTCAACAGGACTCCCTTCTTCTCCTTTCTCTCATATCCACAAAATCTGTTTTACAGGGTTGGGGCACCCTCTGGAGCAGATGGGGGCACAGGGGTGGCTGCGGAATGAAGAAGAAAGGGGAGTCCGCTCATGTGATATTGGAAATGGCTGATAATGGATATATGTTGTGATCATGCATATCAAGGCATGTGAACTGTCTCTTGCTAAAATGGCAACTACCAACTAGTAAGCTTGACATCAATACCAGGTATCCTACAAAAGGTATCTACAAAATGGCTTTCAAATTTAAAACCAAGAAAACATTATAATTATAATATATAATATAATATAATATAATATAATTATAATTTATAATATAATATAATATAATGAGACAATTAAAATAACAGCAGCACTTCAGTGATAAAAGAGTAATCCACTAAAATACTAGCTACCAGACCATAGCATTTGCTGGCCTCATGAAGTCTGAGATGGTCTGGTAGCTAGTATTTTAGTGGATTACTCTTTTATCACTGAAGTGCTGCTGTTATTTTAATTATATTAGACATTACCATGCTCTCCTAGGCAGAAAGTTCAATGGGGCTGGTACTGCCAATGAGAAGGCCTCAGACCTGGAGGCACCCAAAGTAGAGAACACTCATTTTCAGGTACCCATTACAGAGCATTTTCTACCCGTTACCCCTGCCCCTAAATTCAAATTTAATAAATTCAGAAGACGATAAACAATTCAATATATATGTAGCTAACATGCCATTTAAAAAAAAGGAAAATCAAACGGTTTTTCTTTGTGAATTCAGAACTAATTATTTAAACATCATTACTGAATTTTATAACCAGAGTTCCCAGCTCATTTAACTGTAGTTACATAGACCCATGCTCATTCAGAAAAATCATTATATGTCAATTATATTGTGGTTTATGTATATGCTGATTTTTGGTCCCCAAAGTGGTAAACAGAACAGTAATACGAAGAAATGTACAATAAAAATACAATAATTATGACGGCTACCAAAACAATACAAAACAGCAAATAAATGCTGGATAGGTGGTGAACCAGCCAAAATATAATGGTAAATGACTAACCTGGCACTGTCTCACTCAATCCAGTGACTACCTTTCATTCAGTCTTCAGCGTTGTTGTCACTATTCCCTTCTTGTTACATCAGGGCACACAAGCAGGTCCCTATGCCCTAAATGGCCTCTCACCAGGGTCCTTGCATAAAGAAGCTAGCCCCTCACCCTCACTAAATAAATGAGTTTGTTT
The DNA here is from genome assembly GCF_965153285.1 of Podarcis tiliguerta. Classification (NCBI taxonomy): domain Eukaryota; kingdom Metazoa; phylum Chordata; class Lepidosauria; order Squamata; family Lacertidae; genus Podarcis; species Podarcis tiliguerta. The sequence continues at coordinate 55,471,484 of NC_139540.1, read as the reverse complement.
CCAACTATGGGCTGGATCCAAACATGACCTTCCTCAGATGGATTTAACCAAATGAAGATATATTGTAAAGACTGCCATACCTTCTAACATTGATTTGGCAGATGAATTTTCCTTTAAAATCACAGTATTTCAGAGGCTCTTGTATTCTAAACATATCAAACTACGTATCTGCACTTTGTCTGCCATTAATTGTTGGAATGATATCAATGCTTCTGCAGTTGTAAATGCTGTTATGCTCTATTCTAAGCATTGCAAATACAGTATAGCAAGGAGAACCCAGTTGTTATTTACTACATTTCCTGTAAAGGTAAAGGCAAAGGTACCCCTGAGTGTTAGGTCCAGTCGCGGACGACTCTGGGGTTCCGCACTCATCTTGCTTTATAGGCCAAGGGAGCCGGCGTTTGTCCGCAGACAGCTTCTGGGTCATGTGGCCAGCATGACTAAGCCGCTTCCGGTGAAACCAGAGCAGCGCATGGAAACACTGTTCACCTTCCCGCTGGTACCTATTTATCTACTTGCACTTGACATGGTTTTGAACTGCTAGGTGGGCAGGAGCTGGGGTTGAACAACGGGAGCTCACCCTGTACATTTTCTGTAGAAAGTGACAAATATAAATATCACAACTTAGTAAAAATTATGATGGAAGCCTTACCTCATCAGGGCTAGAAGCTTGGTAAGTTCTGTTTTCATCACTGAAGTCCTGATCTACCTCAGCATATTCTGTTTCTCCAGTCACTCCTGCTCGGGATTCATATACAGGTGTAACATTGTGACACAACGCAATAGCTTTTACTGCTTCATGTATTCGACTGCTGACAGTTTTGCGAACTTTTGGTGCAGAAGACTGCATCTTTCTGGAAGGTGTTGAGCTTGTACCATTTCCACTTGCCTGGGAGTGCACCTTTAAAATATACACAGAATAACCAGATCAAATAAAAATATAGCTCATATATATATATATATATATATATATATATATATATATATATTGCAGCAGGGGTGAGAAACTTCAGGCTTGGCCTTCCAGGCCTCTTTGTGGAATGAGGATAGTGGCCATATATCTATATTTATCTCTCTCTCTCTCTCTCTCTCTCTCTCTCTCTCTCTGTGTGTGTGTGTGTGTGTGTGTGTGTAAACTTATGGCTTCTGTCATAAGTAGTCTACTCTACAAAGGCAAAACTCACATCCATTGCTCTGCCCACTTTCACCTGTGAACACACAGGTTATGGCAGGGATGGAGAACTGGATTCAGCTGATAGGCTGGATCCTTATCTTTCCTACCCACTTATAAGCCACTTTTGACAAGCGGATGGGGCTGTCCATAGCCTAATGTCACCATGTTATCAAGTGACCCATTTTCCTTTGCCCGTTTGAAATCAAACCATAGCAGGCAAAGCCCAGCACTTTGAAAGTGTCAGCCATCTGATCTGTTGGCCCATGCAAACCCTGTGCCTCTTTGGCTACACTAGGGACTTCCTGGTAGTAGACTCCCTAGTGCTACCAATCCCAGTGTTGCTCTCTGTCAGCACCGATCAGAGCTTTCAGTGAGACCCACTTGCAAACAAACAATTGGAGCTCACTTTAAACTCTGGATTGTTCCTTTGGCACCATGTCCTTACCTGCCCCACACCTGATGTTGCATATGACATCAGGTGTAGAACAGGCATGGTTTGTGGGAAATGATCTCATGGGCCTATTGGAGACTTGTGAAGGCCCTAATAAGGTATATGGGTCAGAGGTCCCCTAACTGAGTTATGTGTCTGCGTATTGTCTTCACTTGGTACCTTACTGAGTTTTAAAACCTGTTTGTTATGGTGTCCTCTTTATTAAGCTTCCCTAGGCCTTATAATTCCAGTAGGAAATGAATATATTTCAGACAAATTCTTCAAAGTGACTTGCAAAATATTGCTCCTCAAAATATTGAGGGATATTGTGAATTGAACAGAGCTTCAAGTTACATGCTTTCTTATTAAGGTGTGGAATGGAGAATAGAAAATTACACGATTCTTCCATTATGCAGGGATGTACTGCTTTCATGTTACTTTTCCTGATGGGTTGCCAAGAGGGGTACTGGGAAAGCCAGAAGATGTTTATTTGCACCTTCCGAGCTGTCAAAGGTGGGCAGGACACACTGTATTTCAGGAATTGGCTATCCACACGTTATAAAACCTTGTGGCTTCAGGCTGTTTTCAATATGCACTTTAAGAGTATGCATCAGGAAAGTTAACACAGGAAGAGTTCCAAGATGGATTGCACCTTGAGAACACAGATGATCACTGTTATATACATGGAGAACACAGATTTTACTGACTGCTAGATTTTACTATTTTTCAATGCCACAGTAATGAGCTGAAGTACAGGAGGAATTTTCTCTTGTGGTAGTCACAAATGTGTCTGTAAAAAGGCAAGATAATGTATGCTAATGTTAATACTTCTTGGAAAGAGATATTTTAAGCTAGTATTACCAAACAATTCCTCTCACCTCACTTGTATTATCAAACCAACTTTTTGTTCTCTATAGGGTAACACCACTGAAACCCCGTTTGGCAAGCAAGCATTTCTTTTTGACTCCATGTACTGATCCACTGAACCGTGAATATTCTGCCCATCAAATTACAGTGTAGTCTAATAAAGGGTTTAACTTTCTGATCATCTGGCACTGCTTTTCAGCTACTGCTTTAAACCTTTGCATTTACATTCTGCTAACACTGATGCCATTATAGCCACAAATAAATTAAGCTGATTTACTCCTTCTGAATTATGTTATGTTTATTGATGCTTGTATAATTTAATTTCACACAAATTCCATTAAAGATTATGCCCTCTATCACAAAATGCTTCCAGTGGGGAAATATAATCAGGTTATAATAGATTTGTGTGTTGCATTAGAGTGGACCTACTTGACTATTGTCATCTTAATAATAAAACTGAACACAAACAAGGGGAAAAATCAATGCCACGCAAGAACTACTGTATAACTGGCTGCTTTAATAATCATTGCTTAAATAAAAGAATATGCCATACATACTTTTGGAAGCAACAACAATTAAACCATGATTTCGCAAATGATGGCTATTTCTCCATTTTTCATACTAATAAAATACGGCAGCATTAAATTTGTTTATTAGGATATTTATAACTGGGGGGTGGGGGGTGGGAGAGAAATTTTACTAATAAAACAATTCTTTCTCAAGCGAAAGAAACTATCATGTGTGTTGTTTTTTTAATTGCAAAGCTTTTGTTTTTAAATATGCTAAAATCCTCCAGTTTGTTCTCTACCCCTCATTTCAAAGTTAGTTTAGGCTTTGAAAAAGAGTAAGGATGTATTAGGTAAATAAAACAGATCTTTCTGCCTGGTGGTTGTAACAGCAGCATAATGTATGCATGCACTAACAACTATCAGCTAAATCTCAGTTTCAATTAAACTTGTATAGATGCATGTTAGATATTTTTTGACCTACATGAGGTTGGAAGCATTTTCTTACAAAGAGAATATAATGCCACAAACATGTATCCCAAATTAACAAACATACTTTGGCCTTCTCATATGGATCTGTTCTGTAGAACGTGCAAGCCCCACTGCACTTAAAGGGGGGAAGAAGACCACATACAGAAACCAAACAAAAAAGTAACATTGATGTTTGAAATTATCTGAAAGTTAAAACCTTGTAAAATGAAAAAGATGTCACAGGAGGGAGATGGTACCACTTATCAGTAGTCTATGGCAGGTTTCATTAAAATGGTTGGAGCTTGTTTAGTTTGTATAGAACAGAGAACTATGAGCCAGAGAAGTTCCCAGTTTAATTTTTTCCTTAGGCATGAACTCACTTAGTGCCTCAAGCAAACCCCCATCTCAGTTGTTTTCCTACATCTGTATAATGGGGTTAAAAGTACTAGAGCATTCTGTGCTGAAAGTATATGAAATAATCACTCCAGGTGAAGACTGTTAGTTGAGAGCTTGAAAAATCCTTTAACAGAAGTCCTGGGGATGTTTAAAAAAATATAAACTGGGATGAAAGAATGGGACATTTTTAAATAAAAAACTTTTTGAAAAAACTGACTTTTCAGCAAAATAAGATACCGTATCTTGGCACTGCACCAACCTCCCCACCACCTCCTCACTCCCAGTATCTGCAGTGACACCGGTGGCAGGACGTCAGTAAGTGCTGCCACCCCACCCTCCGCTTCTGCAGTCGGTTGGTCTTATACTAGAGTAGATTGGTTTGAGATGACAGGAGGTATGCTGTGGTGAGGGAAGTGGACTTTGCAGTTCTTATTACTGCTGTGTTTCAGGACCCTTCTTTTACAATGCAAGCATGAAGGAAGATCTTGCTCTGACCAACTTGGTAAAATAAACACAATGAACATCAAGAGCATTGGGATTTTTTCATAGTACACATTTTTCTAAAACCTATATTTGCCTCTGAGATAGTTTTACAGTTGTAGTAAGGAAAGTAACAAGCACAAAATACCTGGGAATAGGAATTGATAATATGATTCTGAATTTCATCCATTGTATCTGTTCCATATGACACAGTGCCGAGATGGAGGCGTTTAAATATCATCTCATTCTGGGTAAGTGTACCTGTAATATAAACATCAAATATCCAGCTCAAATAATCAGTTTCTTTATGGGAACTTTCTGCCATCCTAAAGAGCCTCTCATGTTATTGTTTTTTTAAAATGTATCTCAGTAAAACTGCAATCCTATACCCACTTATCTGGGAGTAATAAACAGAACATGAAGGCTGCTGTGAAATTAGGCTCAGGATTAGAATAGAATTGTCAAGCTCCAGTATTCTCAAGGTAGTTGAGCTGAACAGCAGATACCCCTATCAAGACTAGAAATTAACTCTGGTTCTCTAGTAAGACCTGACAACACTACTGAATACACAGTTTTGTGTTTTGTTTTAAAGCACGCAGTCTGTATAGTGGGAATGTATATATATTTTCACTTGAACTATTATTTAAACAAACATTGCTCCATTTATTTTAAGTGTTCACAGTACTAAGTTGTCCCCAGAGGGCATAATACAGTCCAGTTTTCCCCTCCACACCTTTACGAATAAGCACTTGTCAAGCTGTTGTGGGGAATAGGGGTTCTTGGCACAGTCTCGACATCTCTGTCCAGCCCATCCTTTTTTATTAATAAAAGAATGTGAACAGATGGAAAAGGACATGGAAACTGCACCCAGGACTCACCTTCAGCCTGGTGGGGGTGGAGTGCTTGTGCTGTACACACATCAAAAAGCCAGAAATGGGGTTACATTATGTGTTATAGGAATCTTAACATGGGCAACGGCTGAACTCTAGCTTTAAAAAAATAAATTTTAAAAAATGCATCCGTAAATTATCTAAGAGTAAATTACATCAGTAAATTATCTAAGAGTAAATTACATTTATTGATGCAAAAGAAGCCAGATGAAAAACATTGCCAATTTGGATGTGAAAATATGCACATATACAAAAATTTAAGATACTGGCACTAACTGATTGGCTACAGTCTTCATTAGTTAACACAACATCTAACTGTTAAAAAAATACTACAATCCTAAATTACTTGAATGTGTAATTTTCTGGACCTTTGTGACAGATTTCACACTTCTATAGTTTCACTAACTATCTGTGCGATAGAAAAAAAGTATACAATATTTTAATTTATATTTTATCCAGAGTAGTGTCTGAAATTATTCAAACAGTAAGGCACGCCACTATACATTCAATGTGTTCCAATGAGATTTAAGCATGCTTATGTTTCTCATATTGCACAGCACTCACAGTTACAATAATGTCAACATTAATCAAGAACCGCAGAAAAAGAACATTTTGACAACCACTTGGGAAAATGTGTGGAAAATACCATGTGGCAAAAATAAAATCCAGATACCATGTTGTCTTAAACAGGTCACTGGGAATTATCACCACTTCCCATTTCAACAAATTTAGCCTGTAATCGGTACTAAGCCTTGAATTTCAGAATCGACATAAATAGTATGCTTTTAGAGATCACTTCCGATCTGCAAGAAACTACAGGGTGTCAGTCAACGAGTGACATTATGTTCACCGCTGTCAACGGTGACATGCTTGATTCCAAGAAAGCTTTAATTGAAGGTTGGGTGATGTAGGGTGCGATGATGAAGCAGAGGCCAGAAGTCATCACTGGACAGGTTCATGTGCTAATTCAGTCAAGGAAGTTTGCATACCATGTTATTTAAGCCTCAGTACAGGGTGAATGATCCCATTCTTTGAACCATGGCGAAACTGAAGTTACTTTTGTCATTTAACAATTCCCCAGGATGTATTATTAATTAACCTCTTCCCTCTCTTCTGTTTTTAAGCATTCTAACATAATGTTTCTGAAAGATATGGAATAATAAGGGCTATTTCAGGAAATTATTTTAATACAAGTATGGGGAATGGTGACTAACATAACATACAGCTCAATATCCCTTTGGAAAACAGAAAATATTCTTTTCTGTAAATTTAAGTCTTAGCTTTGATCTCATGCTCTCTCTCAGTATGTCAGCTAAACACAGCGTCATAGGAAAGAAGAATGCTAAAGCATTGGAAACACTATAATTACTGTTCTGAGATTGGATATTGTTTAGACAGTTAACATGCAGCTTTTGCACCCAAAAGGGGACACCTCTATTTGTGCTCTTGAGGTATGTTCATGGTTGTCTGATTTAGATCTTTCTTTCCAACTGCACATGGCACAGATTCAACTTCCCCCTTCCCTTGATTTGTACAATATTCATGACTTACTCTTGATCATACAATTATCAGACCAAATCAGTTTGTAACATGTCTTTGGAGAAGTAACTTTATTCCATTTCACACACGGACGTATTTATAATAAATTAAAGTGCATATTTAGAGTTCAGTCCAGAACCATAATAATCAATGGAAATTCTGCAGTTTCCTTCAGTGAGGCATCAATCACTATGTGCCGTGATGCTGCATCCAATTATGTGCACTTAGTCCCACTGAAATTAATGAGTATAAGCATATGCAGTGTGTTTACAAACCATCCTAATGTGCCAGCAGAATTTAACACTAGAAGATACGCTCATGGATTTCATTCCATCACTGTAAAACCTGGAAATAGACAAAGCAAGCTTTCCTGAGCTGATTTAATATATATAGGTAAACAAAGAGGTATTTTATGAGGTATGCAATACCCAGGACGTAGAAAACTTTACAAGTTTAAAACTAGTGCTCCAGTCGTGCCATGAAGCAAGCATAGTAAATTATTAACAAGTTTACTTAATATTAGAGATGAGCTGAAGTTCAGAAGGTGCCAATTTCTGCATCATTTTTTAATCTTTAAAATCAAAGTAGATTTCTTGAATCAGTAGTCATGGCTCATGACTGCAATATGGTGCACGAAAAGTAAATGCTAACAGTGATCCAAAGCCTTTGAGTGGGGAAATGTCCTCCTCAATATGTATGATTCAAAGAGCAGAGCAAGTGCTCTTCATTTCTGATTTTTCTCTAGTTTGATGTAGAAGCAACTAAATGGAATGTCTGAAGCTGGGAAGGAGGATGGAACTGTGTAACTGCACAGATGTAACTGGTTACGTATAAGCAACATAGTTTTCTTCTTTGTACAGGCATATATATGGTGGAGGGTGCAACTGTAGGTAGGATAACCAAACTATTGAGGGCAGTCAGCATTCTGTTGCTTGAAGCATAATCATTTTATTTGTATGCTGCCTTTCCATAGTTAAAACTATGCTCAATGCGGGTGGCTTACCCCATGAGAGCTGACAGGTTGCAAATACTAGCTTACAGAATCCTGAATCCCAATCTATATAGGAAGATAACACATGTGTGCCTGCACAGAGACCATGAAGCAGAACGAAGAATTACAATTTAATTTTCATTTATACCTTTGAAAATAGGGACAGAATCCAATGGTGCACAAGCAAACTACCACTCGCACAAGGCTTCGTTTCCTCCTCTCCTCCCTGCAGCCCCCTGTGCATTGCCAGAATCTACTATGGAGGGTTTCCCTATCCCATGAAGCAGAGATTGAGAGTGCTAGTAATGCTGCAATGGGGGAGTAAGGAAGATTAAGTCCCATTGCACAAGCATAAGTCTGTTCCTCTTGCACACATTGGATAGAACCCTAGGTTTACAGCAGTTATACTAAAATGTTAATCTCATATAGCTTATCGTAAATGGTAAATTACAGAACCTTTAATTGGTGAGGTTTGCTAGTTTGAACAGAGGTTTCAAAGACACAAAGCGGGCACAGCAGCCATCAAATGATCAAAAGACACTCATTTAACACATAAGGAAAGTATCTTAAACAAAAAGTTTGTGTGGGATTGTTATAGCGATTTTTTTAATGCTCTTTAATGAAGCAACGAGTTTTGTCTATGAGTGTATCATTAAACACAGAAGAAAGCAGGCAAATAAGAAATTAATTTCTAAAGATCAGGTCCTGCAGGCATCATTCCATGGGTGACAACAGATGCAGTTCACAACAGAATACCAGGGAAGTTTTCTTAAAGCAGATGCAGAGATCTCTGCTTAAATATTACTAGATGTTAGCTTGGCCTAATACCAAAATTCTAATAAAGCCACAATGAAACAAGCAAATACTGCTTAGGTAATTATAAGCAACTTTGCTAGGAGTTGCAAGAGAACATAAACTTTCATATTGTGTAAACAGTTGCTTAATTGCTGTGATATTTTCAAGAACATCTAACACTCAGGCATCAAACTCAAAAAGGTTGGAGAACCAAAATCTCTCAACCTTAACCCTGCACAGGGGTCACACACAAACTTCCCAATTTTAATGGTGAACCAGTAACAGATCAGTTGCTAACTTATAAAAATAGCCCACAGACACCAGCCACACTTACTGCACAACTCTTTTATAACTTGCTTCTAAAAATTCCAGTTTCCACTTCCCTACGATCTAAAACTTCTTTCAAGATGCCATTGCTTGCCCTAAAAAAAAGCAAAGAAGCAGGAGCAGCAGGTCCCCAAATCTGAATATTGCCCAGCAGTTTGGATCAAGCATTGCAGGGCCTCTTTAAAAGCCCCTTGGGTCTTAATGTTTGACTACACCAACAGCAATGATGTAGCTCCTTATTCAGTCCATAGGAACAAGGCAGTTCTTCCAGGAGAGCAAGATGGTAGGCAGTATAATGATCTAAATCAAAGGTGAGGAACTTATGGCCCTCCAGGTGTTGCTGACAACAATGCCCTTAAAGTTACTAACAATATGCATAATGAGATACGTACGTGCAAACCTAATTAATCACACAAACCAAGTGACACATCTCATCAGAAAATGCCACTAATCCAGCCATTAATTATTCCTTGCAAGTGATAGCTTTCCTTCTGTAAGCATACTGCACTCTAAAAGTTAGCACCCTCTTATGTTATTTCCTGGGAAATACAAGCTCAGGGGTACACAATATGATTGGTTAAGATGTCTGTTTGAATCTGCTACAACTCTGTGGCAGGAAATTCAATTGATGTGAACCCTGACAACTACTCTGTATTTTATCTAATATTACCTTGCTCATTCCTGGACACCAGTGAAAACCCCGCTACAAATTCAGGTCACCACCCTGGTGACCCAGGTAAGCTCCTTTGCTATAAAGTAAACCCTCATATCCCCAGGCTGACCAGCTTTTTGGGACATATCCAGAAAGATGCTCTGCGACTTCAAGATGCTCTAATACCATTGACTGCTGCTGGAGCTCACTTCTCTAGCTTTAGTCATTATCCTTTCATTGCCTCTCTCATCCCCATTTCCCTGCCTACGATCTGTGTTTGTTACTTTTTTGGATCTAGTATGGGTACCTCACAGGAAGGCACAAATCTATCACAAGTCTATCTAAATAAGAAGGGTTTTTTCCCTACTTTTCAGACTACGAGGGTTCTTGAGAACCTGAAGAATATATATTTGGCCTTGGAGTTGGCTTGGTAGCACTGTAGAATCCTCTAAACCAAACTGTGATAGTGCACAACATGTTGCAATGAAATCCACTTATCAGCTTTCCTGTATTCACCTGTATGCCAAGCCTCTTGTGTCTTTCTACTTTTCGTATGTAGATCTTGCTCATTTACAGCTCTTGCAAAAGCTGAATCTCAGCTATCTGCAAGTGATCCCTTCTTCCAAGTCAGTCTCCAACCCCCCTTTCTCCTGGTGCCGAGTCATTAGTATCCAGCCATCACTCCTCAGTGTCCAGACAGTCCCTGACATCTAGTGACGGAGTTGACATCCGTTCTATCCTTAAGCCTTTTCTAGTCAACTGCTTTAATTGTAGCAAACCTGTGACTGCAAAAAGCAAAACATCATGTGTGTATATGTCCTCCCACCCAAATTTTCACATTTGAATTAGTACCACTATGGCATCATGTATGCAAAAAACACAGATGTGTGTTCACTTTGCTCACTATCACTTTTTCCTTCCCCGAAGTAGGCGTGGGAGGGTAGATGACAGTCTGGCATAACTATATTGTTAAGAACATATCTGTAAGAACATTGCTATGCCTTTCACTCAAAAGAGAGACTTATCTAGATATTACTGAGAAGTGCTTTTCTCAAAGGAAGAGCATTCCTGTTGTAGCTGTCTCCATTCATCACTCCTGTGCTGAAAGAATAGTGAGTCCACATAGGAGGATTCATAAGGAACAAATTCTCTCAGAGAGAATATATGTACATATGGAGGCTCTCTAGTTTCTAATAGTTATGGAACCACTGGTTATTATAAAGCAGTCCCAAAACATGTAGAAGTGGAAGTGACAAGAGCATTTCCAATGGATTCTTGCTCTTATTGTGGATGCCCAGGATAATAAGCCTGTGGTCTGCATTAATCTCATAAAGTGGTACCCCTGGTTTTCTTCATGCAAAGCTTAACATATGTTAACTCTAGATTAATTTTAAACACAAACCTCCACTGTTAACACATTAGTCCCTAATACAGGGCTTCCCCAGAAGATTATGAATTCCATTACTCTCTGCATCTGTTCAACTATTACATGTGCTAAGTATCTCATTTGGTCCACACAGCCGCTAAAATGTTAATTACAGCACTCAAATGCGAGCGTATGCATTAGTAAATAACTGTGCTTGGAAGATGGTTTGTGTTTGTTATAATTGAATACTGTGGTTGCTGTCAGGAAGGGCAGGGAAGTTGCAGTATCAGACTCTAGATGTCAAAAACATTCAATACATATTGCCAAATAATCTTTTTCTTTCTTTTTGTTGTTAGGAACTTCTTGTGCCCTCGAGAGACGAAAATGTCATGCTCAGCTGCCCTTGGAAAACACACTGCAAGGAGTCCCCCACCCCAAGTAATGGATGACGCCTTTCTGTCAAACTTATATGTGATTCAAGTCCAAACAGCCTGGCATTTTGGGTAATGGATGCTATAATTAAAATGTGAGTCCTAAAGAACCTGTTGTTTTAGTGGGTGTTTTTAGTAATGGCTTTGTTCTACATGAAGATAAAAACTCCCTAACAAAGGAATTAATGTATTGCTTTAATAGGCTGCACCCTGAGTTAAGTTTTAAAATTTATGAGTTCTCTGCAGCATTGTTCTTTAAACAATGGTATTGTCAAATGCAACCAGTGAGAAGATTAAAGTTCTCCCAGCAGATTAAGTACAAATTATCTGTCCTCCTGTTTCAGCATCATTTGTTCATTTATCACATAACGTCTAGTATTTCTGGTCAGTGTCAATATGCTCTGCATCCTTGCAGTTAACAGATGTCTTCTCTTGTCGAATGAATTACTTTATGTTTCACGCACTGGTGGCCGCAGATGTGTCACTATAGCAACATCATTAATTTCAGATCTTACCGGAAACATGCACTCCAATCAAACCTAATTATACCACATTGCTTTCTTGTCCCACAATAAGGAAACTATAATGCAATTATTGGGATACTTCATTTTCTATTCTGCTGTGGCAAATGAGAGAGCCACTGTGATGGACGCTTCTTGTCAAAAAGCTTATTGATGAAGCACAAACCCAATTTACAATCATATAAAGGACTACCTTGCAATTATGTTAGTAATGTAATGCTCCTTAGACTCTACAAATAATACTTAATCATTTCAAGAGAAGCTAGAGCCACCGTGTTTTGCAAGCTATTTTCATTATTCTCTTCTCATTTTCGATACAGGGAACCCCACTTTTAGGATGGGGTTAAGTGGGACAACCCCATCAAAATATCATTAACCTGAGTGGTCTTTTTTAAAAAATCACAATAATTTGTTTTAAGTTGAACATCCACATTTTAATGGTGAAACAGTACACATTATTTCACAAGCCAAGTATCTTTTAAACTACTGTGGAAATGCAGAAGTACATATTTGCAAAGGACTTAAACCATGGGCACTCCAAGGGATGAGTGTCCCCCCCCCCCCTTTATTCATATTAGTTTAAATACAAAACAGAAATGACCAACAACATGGGAGATTTTGTTTGAAATTTTGGGCAAGTCATTTTCATTTTCAGTCATCCCCTGTAAAATGTAACAGTAAATCTATCTCATAGGGCAAACAAATAATTATTGTGAGCATTTCTAGTATAAAAATGGTATCTCTTTTTTCTACATATTGCCCTTCTGTATCCACAGAGAGGCAAGGGTTGATTTTCTCTTTTATTGGACTTTGGTCATAAACACATAGTTAAAACATTAGCTTAACTTAAAGTAACAGGTGTTATATCATGGTAACAGATCTTACAACGTTTAGACTGGGGCACCCAAATCAGGAAATATTATCAACAGCACTAATTCTATAAATAACATTCATTCATAGAATACAGTTAAAAGTTGTACCTGTTTTATCAGTCAGCAGATATACCAGACGACCTAGTTCTTCAGGTATGGTGCTTGTTCGGACAACTGTTCCAGGTATATTGTCATCTTTCATAATCATCCATCCATAGGCTGCTTTGCCCATATCTAGGTTCACACGTAAACTGAAAAATACACATATGTCCCTCTTGTGTTTAACATCTTCACTCTTTATGACAGTAAATAAAATGTAAAACCAATAGCTGAGTTTATCTAAATAAGCAATTGATGGTCCTATGAGCTGGAGTTTTATATCAAGAGGCAAGAGTGTTCAAATTGTATTAAAAATAGTTTGAAGCGCTAGTTATGCTTTAATCACTCAATTAACTGTGGATGCAACCCAGGAAAATTTTCTTCCTGACTCTCACAGAAATCAGGATTTAGGCACATCTAATCTTTCCTTTTATCAGTAGATTATTCAATTTAGTGTTTGTGCTTGACATTTCAATCTTAGACGACTGCACTGATATATTTTCTGGTTAAGCTGTAGTATGGTCCTGGTTCATAAAGGCACTGTGGCAGATGAAAATCCTGAGCGCATCTATCTATCTATCTATCTATCTATCTATCTATCTCACAATAAACACATTTTCAGTTTTTAGCATGTTTGCATACACAATCACAATGCTGCAAGTGCGCAGTTCACCAAAACAATTAGCCTCTTGTCACTCTGCCCACACATCCCTCCCAGGTTCCTCACTAGGATAAGATGGTTTGAGCAAACAACACCAATTCTGGTCTGACTGCACTGGCTGCCAGTTAATTTCCAGGCCCAATTCACAGTGTTGGCTTAGACTTATAAAGCCTTAAATAGCTCAGGACCACAATACCTCAAGGACAGGCTCTTCCCATATGAACTGACTCAGACCCTGCAATCATCATTTGAGGCCCTTGTTCGTGTGCCAGCTCCACAAGAGTTCTGGAGGTTGGCAACATGAGAACAGGCCTTTTCTGTGGTGGCTCCCCACTTGTGGAATGCTCTCCCCAGGGATGAAAAGGGTAGGAAGAGTGACTGAGGGAAAGCATTAAAAACCCAAAGCACTTCCTGTCAAGTTCTGCCTACTGACATGAATGACAAGTAGTAGCAGAATAGCAATGAATGTTCATTGCTGAAAAGATGAGAATGATTGGAAGCTAACGTGCCAGATGCACATACTGTACAGAAAAAGGGCAACTTTATACCCAACATTATATAAGGCCCATGCACCCTTTAGGATATATCTAAAACTGAATGCATATTTTCGTCTCTCACCAATCTTCCCTACAGTAAGCCTTAGATAAAATGAGAGAAGCTTTTATAGATATCCAACACTCATGCCCATTAGGGACCCTTCGTGGTCTATAAAAACATTTTTTCCTCTTGGTGCTAGCATTATCATGGCATCAAGCTGTGTTAATGTTCACTGCTTGCTTTAAAAACAAACAAACAAAAAACAGAGTGAATATGTGTTTACACACTGGAAACTTTGAGTACACAGCTTTTAAAGACCAACATAAATAAGGGTTCACTAAATGGCGACCCATTCCTGAGTGGGCAATCTTGATGGCACTTTCCTTAAAAGAACATGGGAGCACCTCATTCTAAAGAACCAACATAAATATAAAACAGATCCCTTAAAAATATAGATCAGGGAGTGGGTGGAAGTGTTATGTAATTTGTCCCTAATGATAGTTCTGGCAACAGCTAATAATTGAAATTGGGTCAATTAGGCACAATATATATGGGCAGGTTTGGAATTCTTGGTTCTGTATTGGCACTGCTTAGATGTAGCAGGAAGCAAGTTTTCTGATATCAGAAACAAGCTGCAGGATTGTGTGTACTCTAACCATTTGCTTTGAAATCCCCTGCCACTTGTCTCTATTTATGCAATGGCATTCTATAGAGCCCATACAATTGAAGAGAACATGTTACCTGCATGGGGGAAACAGCATTTCCCCAGCCACAAAATATCACACTCTGAGCACTGGGCAAATATAACTGTAAAAGCGCAACATTGAGAAAGAGTGTCAGGATTCCGCGCAACAACTAACTGTGCAATTACTGTGCTAAAAAAGTCATTTGGAAAGGCCCTAAGATAATGTTCTGTTATTCTGTTAGTCACTACCTTGCCAGCTTTGCAGAATGCTGATCTCCTGATGGGCTAATAGTATCCTTTCACCCGATGATTTACTTAGAATAGTTTTGTAGTGTCATGCACAATAACTTCCAGCTGCCTTTAGCCCAAATAAAATTCCTTAGGGGAGCTGTGATAGAAATATTTGACCTGTAGTAGCAAAAGAACTAAAAGGGAAGCAAATAAAACTATTTCTTTCCAACTTTGTTTGCTTTATTTCATTCTGCTTACTGATGGCCAAAACTTGATGTATGGTGCATGAAACACTCATAGATGCTTGATTCCATACCTGCAATTGCCAACTTCACGTGATTATTATGATCATGTGGTTAAGCATCACAACAGCATTGAAATAACTATTAAATCTTTGGGAAGTCTTAAATATCTCCCCAAAGCAGCATTTTCTAGATTCTAATGGAGACAAAGCCTTGTTGCAACACATTTTCATGATGCAGAAACTGGCAACTCAAAAGTAATGCCAATACTATGTTACCTAGTAAGATGTAATCTAAAGGAAACTGTGCATCATAATTACAGTCTGAAAAGTATGACCAGAGCATTGTCAGCTGAGTTAAAATGAAAATTGTCACTGAAAACCCATCATTTCAAATGCATAATGCCAGACTCAGGTAGAGCAGGCAGGATACCCATGGTCTGGCAGTCTGCTCTTGATCTGTGAATTGTGGTTCTTCTACATCCCTGAAGTACCACATCAAGAATTTCAAATACCGCTGGTGTATATGGGCTCCATTTCTGAATTTGTGATAACAGAATATGTGATTTAACTTTAGAGAGACACTTGATAGTTTAACAAACACAAAATTGTTTTCTTTATCTGGATACTCCTAAAACTTATAAAACTTTTTTTTTAAGGGACAGGAAGTCAGACCAAGAATTGATGTATTAAAATGATTAGCATAGAGCTTCCTACATCTCTAGACACACAAAATTACAGGCACAAATATACACAGATTTATTTGTAATGATTAACAAAAGGTTGCAAAAAGTAGCAAACCAATTTACTAAGACAAGTTTTACTAAGACAAAAATAAAGCTCTAGCCATTATTATGGTACCAGACCTTATTTCATATCATGCCTTACTTTCCAGAAATAGGCCCCGTGTGAATTATTTTTACAAATGAAATTCCTATTCCAGAACAATAGCTATTGAAGAAAACATATGTTTTGGTTTCTTAAAAAAAAAAGCTCTAAAAACTAACCAAGCCATGCTTGTTCCTATGAATCAGCAGTTTCCTACTAAGATCTACTCAGAGTAAACCCAATGAAATTAATAGACCTATGGTCATTAATTTCAGTGGGTATATTCCGAGTAGGAATAACTAGATCCAAAGTTACACGTCTGAAGAGTAGCTACTGCCTTTAGTCATCCAGTTTGCAGCACTGCTGCTCCTCCCATCTTCACCAGTCACACCAGAAAAAGTCTTGGAACTTTAAAAGTAATGAACTTCTAAAATGAGATCTGGTGGAAGTTAAAGCTTTGTGTAAATCACAACTACTATTTTGTTGCTCCTGATTTTTAATCCCACTTGTGTGAAGCCTAGTTATTAAGCAGTTTAAGGGAAAGATACACGCTGAAAGACACACTATTTCAAAGACATTTTCTTTATAAGTTCCAGTGCTAAACCATGGCACAGAAAACAGGTATTGGGTAATAATAATCCAATACACTCATTCACCCAAATTGGACCCTCTTTAGATTACTTTTATATGCATTCAGTTATTTGTGCCCTTCAGGGTACATTTAGAATGGTTTTTTGGTACAGTGATCTCTTCAGTATCAGCAGATTTGCTGGTACCTTCTACTACAACTTCCTGATAAGATCAATTTCCTACCAGTGGCGTAGCGTGGGTTGTCAGCACCCGGGGCAAGGCAAGTAATTTGCGCCCCCTAACCCGGGGCAAGGCAAGTAATTTGCGCCCCCCCCCCCGCTGCACTGTCCCTCCCCCAGATAGTCCCTCGCTCTCCCTCCGCACCGCACCGCACGCCTGGCACCCTCCCCTCCACAGTGGGCGGCTTAGATCGGATTCGCACAGCCAGCACTGCAGTGAGAGAGAATGAGTGAGCCAGGTAGGGGCAGAGAGCTGCGAGTGCGAGCACGCAGTGGCATGGCGTGGGTTTTCTGAGCTTGCACAGAGTGCTTTTCCTCCCTATGGGCAGAGCCAGCTTGCTCCTAAATACCTGAGCTCTATAGTTAGAGACTCACCATTTCCCCAGTTGGCTTGGCCCCCAATTTCTCTTACTATAGAATTTGGGGCTGGTGGTGGAGGAAATCATTATTCTTCCCCCTTGCTACCCCCCCCCAAAGCATAAGAGAGGGACTCCCAAGAAGGTGAAGCAGGATTTCACTCCAGGGTATCTCGGAAGCCCAGACCCCCGATCTCTCCCATCGCCGCTGGAGGGGTCATGGAGGCACTGAGCCCGGGAGGCGGGCAGCTAGCCAGGGCGCACGCACCTACCCAACCTCGCTGCGCCCAGGCGCGCTGCTCTTTCCAACTTTCCTCCCTGCCGGGCCAGTGGCTCCGCCTCCACCTCTTCCTTTGCCTCTTTGAGCAAGCGATTAGCAGGCTCGGATTGGATCCTGCGGCAGGCAGGCGGCGCCTCCACCTCCTCCTCCCGGCTTTGCTCCTCCTCCACCTCCTCCTCCTCCTCCACCTCCTCCTCCCTGCTGCTGCAGCTGCTGCGCGGCTCTTTTCCCTCCCGCTTCCTCGAGGGGGGCCGGCCAAACGGAGACGAAGATCCCTCCCCCCAACCAAGCCTCGATTGCTTGTCCCTTCCCTCTGGACTTGCGCCCCCCCAAAAGTTGCGCCCGGTGCGGCTCGCACCCCTGGCACCCCCCACGCTACGCCACTGTTTCCTACACAATGAGAACTGAAGGTACAGTGTTTTTTTGTTTTTTTTTAAAGCCACATTTAGTGAAATTAGACATCTGTGTTTCTCTCTTGTTCTTATACATACCTGATAGGGATTATGTAGGAAAAAAGAAGAAGAAATCGAAAAAGGTTGCGGTACCATGGTCCCACAAATCCTTGCAAGGTTACCATAACAATGGAAAGTGCAACTAAAGCCAAGAACAGTGCTTTGGTCAGTTGATTCAGTTCAAGATCCAGCAGGCCAACCTAAAGGAAGCAACATAAATTCAGAAATTATTAGGCTGTACAAATACTTCTACAATGTTATACATATATACAGTGTAAAAAAATAGAAAAAACTGCCACTCCTTTTGCAATCTGAGATTTCTGAGCGGTGTGAGTGACTGTGAAGGTGAGAAAAGTCGGTTTCAGAACAATTACTCAGTCAACACCATTTTCAAGCTTTGAAGCCTATACTCTATCACTTCTGAGAGTACTTCACAAAAGTTTTCCCAAGAGTGGCATAGATGTTACACTCCCCACGGTAAATTCTGTGTAACCATGGCCCTCTTTGGGCATTGCTTGCTCCTGAACATATCATCAAAGGTGCAAGGATTGGGACCATGCTGGATGGCCCCTGTCCGCAACGTCACATGCACTTCTCCTAACGTCTGTGTGCATGGCACAAATATCTGTAAGTATGGACCATTTGTGCATCATTGTATGCATGGAGGTTCCACCTACAACTAGAACTTGGACAGTTAGGATCCCAGATCCTGAGGAAATCTTGGCGCGTAGAACCATGTGTGTGAAGGCACCTTCCCTGCAGGATACTAGGGAAAGAACACATGACATCTGGAGCTGGTTTGGCCATCAACCAGCATGGTGGGTGGTGGCTGAAGAATCTGGAGAGTACCAGGTCAGGGAAGACTTCTGTAAACCATGAAAAAGTGCCAACCATGTGACAAGTCTTTCAATTTGCAACTCATGAAGAAAACCAACTGCTTTTAGCTAGTGCTGTATGTACTGCATGATATTAGGAAGGTAACATTTTGTGCCAACTAATTCAAATTTTGTAATCAGAAAGACCAAATTGCCTTTATTTATTCTAATTATGCATATTTGCATGAGGTGCTCCTTACATAATTTAATACATAGATTTTGCTATTCTGGTTCTATTGGTACTAGGAGGGGGGAGACAGAGAAAAATGCAGAGCACTGAAGCATTGTTCCTGAATACTGGATATCTTATTCCATCTCCCTCAACACTAAATCTTCTGAGATTTCAAACTTTGCTTGTACACTTTCAAACATTTTGGCTAACACAAAATAATGACATTTTTGAACTATTTTTAAGGAAAATTGGCAAAAACAACACTGCCGACATGGGTTGCCATACGTCCTGATTTTGCCAGACATTTTCCAGGCCACTGGGAAATTCTGGACGTATGGCAACCCTATGTTTATTCCAATTAGTATTTTAATATTTTTTAAACGAACGATGAAAAAATCACAGGAAATTGAATTCTGTGTTTTAGTTGCATGTTTTTATTTTCACAATTATACAACTATGGTTTTAGCTTTCTGATAAAGCAGTTTATACCCATATATTTTGGGCATTGTTACATTGTTGCTTTAAAACTGTTTTATTAGATTGTCATGTTGTATAATTATATGGTTGCAAGCAACCAGCCCTGGGACCTTATGGTGAAGTACAGGTAAGAAATCTCTTATACAAACATTTACTCAGAACATGAGAACTAAGGTGAAGCTAGACAGCATGGAAGGCTCTCAGTTTCTGGATTTTATTTGTAACTGGGCAGGCCTCCTCTTTTATGGCTGTTGTTTCCCTGAAAGCAGTCTGAAAACTATCATAGGAGATAGTTCCCTACTCACTGTCACACTGAAGCTCTCAGCCTTTGCTTCAGCTACCCCTATTCATCCCAAAGGCATGCATCAAAGTGTGACAGATGTAAATCTAAAAGGCAAAAAAGTTGTTTTTTGATGTTGTTTTCAGATATGGCCAAGGCCATAGAACTCAATAAAAGAAAATGATCACAAAATGAAGGTGAAATTTCCCCCTACACACTGGTATTCGTTTAAATCTTTGCTTTAGAAAGCATTTGAATTTAAAGCTTACTGAATTCGAAGATAAAAATGAAAAGAAGGCTACAGTAATTAAAAATTGCTCCACAGTCTTTTACCATTTATATTTCAAATACCTCCATTTCAAAATCAAAGGCTCATATTGGTACAAGGAGCCCTTCAGACCAGTGTAATACTTTGATTGGCTCTTCTAGATGACACTATGGCGACAGCTGGCTAATTATCTCTGAGGGAAATATTCCTGATAAAAAAACTCTTTAGCTCCCGTCAGAGAGACAAATACGGTACAATACTTCAAGAGGAAAAACAATTTGTTTAAGAATTATATTTAAAATACTTTTGGGAAATTCCAACATTCTTGCTTGTCCGTGGGCTGTTCCTTCCCTTGAGAACTAGGCAGCTGAAGACCACAGTGGCTGATTTATCAGCTGCATTTAAAAAGCAGCACAACGAGGACAAATATCTTGCAATTTCCGCTGCTTCAACTACTACATAGTTTATGCTTGAATTATTGAGAAAAATAGGTTTCTGGATTAAAATGAAGAAAAATTAAGCCAGGGAAGTAGAGCATGTTTCAAAGCCCAGATCTTTTTGCATTGACAAAGGCAGTCTAAGTTTCAGGCCTCGCTGAGGATCAGATGAAGTCATTATTCATTCAGTCAGGGAAAAAAGACTCAATTACCTCAACCTAAAGATGCTATCAATGAATGCAAAGTGCATATTTTACTCTATTCATCCAAATCCCATTAAAAAGTGAAAGGAATGATTTAATCTGGCCTTCTAGAGTTGGTCTTTTTTTGTAATAAAATAAAGAATCACTGTCTTGCAATATGCATAACCAGTACCTCACACTTTTCTTGCTGCATCATAGCACTGAAAGACTGTAAAAGCCAAGACAAAACCTGACAGAAATGAATACAAAGTTTCCTTTGAGAAATGGCATTTATGGGCCCAAACATTATACATAGCCCACTGGATACACATATGTAGATAACCAAAAGGATAAAAACTTTCCTAATTGATGAAGACAGATTTGGATGCTAGCTTTGGGTCTATTCAATAGGCTTAAACAACTTTTAAAACAAACTGCAAAAAGTTTGAGAGGTAAACACTTTTTCAACTGCTCCAGCAAATTTGTCTTTTCGGCTAAAGTGATTGGCTATGCATGTTAACTTTTCTCCCATGGTCATATGTCTATCGCGTTACCTTATCATTTTTATGTACACACAAAAAAACCTGTGTTCTAATACATGTTAAAAGGGAAAAATAAATGTAAAACTTGTAAGCTGTTTATCTCCATGTCTTCTGTTGTCTTTCTAAAGAGAAGGAATTGATCTTTTTATGACTAAAAACCTGTTATCCTATTTAAAATTACCATAAACAACATAAAAGACTTCATTCGTAAATAAATTTAAATTTTATTCTGAGTATTCTTAATAGTTTTTACAATTTTCAATGCCTATAGAACAATTTTCCTTATCAAAATGTTTTGTTGTTTCAAACAACTGTGATGACAAAGTCGTATATGCCACTAGAAATTTTTAATCTCCCAGGGAAAATTTGTACATAATGTTGAAGACAACCACAATAGTTTTGCAAAGGGGCTGTTCCGGGATAATGAACGCAATAATTGCCTGTATAATCTAAAATGCTACTAATGGCAACAATCACATATCCATTTAGCTTCTCTTTAATTTATGTAGCAAGTTTTAAATAGCTAATCGTTCTCAGCCAAATAATGGTTTATACCAACAATAAAGGGTAAGTATGGCATTGTCCTGCTTAAACAAGAAAATATCAGTTGTCTTATTTGTTTAATTTTCAAATCACTGAATGACTAAGGGTTCTAATCTCTGAAATGTAGTGCTATTGTGATATGTCACTGAAAAACAGCACAAAATAAAATAATTACTTGTTTTTGTGTGCAATAAAGAGGAACATGCAAAGCATTTAAAATGAAAGTATAGTGCAATAAAACAGCATTATAAAGAAAATTTTATTAATATTCCTAAAAGCTATTTAAAAGTAAAATAAAAACTATCATGTCGTTTTTTAAAGGGATAGCTTTAACAAATGCAACTTTTGCAATGTAATACTTTTTGACAGGCAACCATTTTTAATTACAATATGATTCTCAAAATCCAACACCACTACAGTGTCCCGAGTGCTTTGAGGAGAGACGCTAGGCAGCAGCCTTATTCACTAAGTACTTAAAAGGTCAGCAGGAGATCCAAAGAATGTTAGTGCCATTCCACCCTAATACAAGAACTAAAGGAGTAATCTGCCTACTCTCATTTGAGATTCTGATTAATAACATGCAGCGACTCTCAACCATATTTGCATTGTAACATCCAAGGATAGTTTGATTATTAAAACTGAATTAAGCATAAATGATGCTTATGAATGCTTTACTTTTCAAAGTTAATGCTCAACAGGAGCCAACATACAATGCAGTTGACCAGACAAATGGTTAGACACTGGTTTTCTAGTTTCCATTTGATCTCATTTTCAATTTTAAATATTATAGATTATACAAGCCTGGTGTTCAATTAGAGAAAAAGTATCTATAGAATAATAAGTTTTAATAATATTTGCATAGTGTATAGTATAGTGCAACAGAAAAACTGTAAGTGATCTGCAAATATGTTTTACAATAACCTAATTGCATGAAAAACATTTCTCTTTTTTGATTGCCTAATCAAAAAAAATTGCCACTTTTAATTTGCGCGTCTTCAAATTATTACAATTTTGAAGTCTAAAACTCTGATTCCTGTCAGATCAACTGACAAAGTTTATTGATTAATCTGACAGCTCTCATACAAAACAAAGTCTTCTACTGATCTGGTAGTAAAATCTGCAAAAACTAACATTAACATTATAATGCTAATTAACAAAATGAATGACAATTACTTCTTTGGGCATCTCTTCTATTTAACTCTTCTCACTT
The DNA here is from genome assembly GCF_965153285.1 of Podarcis tiliguerta. Taxonomy (NCBI): domain Eukaryota; kingdom Metazoa; phylum Chordata; class Lepidosauria; order Squamata; family Lacertidae; genus Podarcis; species Podarcis tiliguerta. Next base: position 55,448,611 of record NC_139540.1, on the reverse strand, counting down.
CATGCTTGGTTGATACAAAACAATATGTAAATTTACGCACAACACCTCATGTACAGTCCAAAAGCTCTGTCTGTCTTTTGATGAGTAAATTCAAAAGCAAAGGAAAAGACCTAAAATAAGAATTCCATGGGGGGGAATCTATTTGTCATTGTCTGTATTTTGCCCAAGGCTTCACAATTATTTAATCGCAAGGGAAAGCAATAACTGAGCATGGGAATGCTTCCCAAAGAAGTAAAAAGCTGTTGCAAGTCTTCTAATATTTGTACGGGATAACAATTGACTGCTCATGGAAGGTAAAATTTTAATAATTTCGTACTTGATTTCAAGAAGCTAAAAATGCAGAAAAACTTGAATGTGAAAAACAACAACTAATAACAACTTTGGCACTGAGAACTGAAATTTAAGTAAATTGTTCAAATGATCATCTTCTAGGAAACATTTTAAAACGTCTCTAATCAACAATTATAGTTCAGTTTAATTACCAAATGGACACTGCAGTTGTATTTTGTCTATCTTGAACTAAGTCTAAGTTGCATAGTACCAGCATTTAAATAATATGAGATATTTGGTTTGTAAGGAAATCTATGTACAGACTCTAAAGAACAGCTTTTTGGGGAAGTACAAACACATGGTTTGAGTATGGCACCATTACTTTGGATGACATATATTAAAATACACTGAAGGCATGCAAAGATCTATTGGCAGCAATTATGTGAAGTATGTATCTTCACAATTCTGACTGCCAGATATTTTCACAAATAAATGTTTTAAAATACTTTGCAAGAGTAACAAAATGTCAAGAACCAACTTCACAGCAGCAGCTGCCATTTCTTAAATTTTTTTGCAAATTATTTTGTTTTCTGTATTAAAATGTAAAATTTTATTATGTCATAAAACCGTAGTGCCATTTATAAGTTGTTAATGATACAAACAGGCATAGCCCAATTCTGACAGCAGAGGGCACTCAAGAACGATGTTAACTAGTTTAAACTGCAAAGTCTCTCGTAAAACAAGCAACTTTTTCTTCCATTTGGATTCTTCACAACCACAGCCCAAGGGAAATATCACTATCTGAAATGTTTTACAGTACACTTTGTTATTCAAGAGAACTCTGTTGTCAAACTGTAATATATTGCTATGTATACATGTAGAGACAAGACAGATTTGTGGATATGGTTTTGACATGTGCAATACCTTCTTTTTCTGTGTGTAATATATCTTCTCTTGCCATTTGCCCTTCACAGTCTCAAATACTTCCCCATGTGTTCACATATATGCACATTCACACAGATGCACACTCAAAAAATATTCACTCTTCATATAACTACTGCCTACTCCTCTCAGCTCCATATCTGCATCAGCACACAGACTGACTATTCCTATACTTTGTACAGTGGTACCTCTGTTGCGAACAGGATTCATTCTGGAGCCCCGTTCGCAACCTGAAAGGACATTTGTGCACATCGTGATTTGCTGCTTCTGCACATGACATCGTTTTGCACATCTGAGAATGCGCGAGCGGCGAAACCCGCAAGCAACCCTTTCCGGTACTTCCGGGTCGCCACGGAACACAACCTGAAAAGACGTAGCCTAAACAGAACGTAACAAAAGGTATGACTGTATATATACTTTAAAAAAAACAAGCAATTGAAATGTTCCTTAACATTCCATAACATGTTGAGTCAACATGTCATTTAAGCAGCTGATGCCAGAATTCCCACAGAAAACAGCAGTAGGTGTTCCAAAATTAGTTTCCTTCTTGTGTTGAGTTTATCTTATTTTTTGTGGGGAAATGGCAGAACTATTCCAGCCAAGCAACCTTCTCGAGCTTTTTCTGTTATCTCATTTGGAAACTGCAGTTTCACACAAGTGGGGCTTAACTTTCAAGAACAGCTGTAAGTTATTTCTCTGAAGTACAACACTGCAAATCTAACTTCTATATGATAGAACTTTGCAAACCAAAACACTGTAGGTAGGTTTAGGAGTGCAAAGAATGTAGATCAGTATCTATTAGTAGTTTAGCAAAATTCTAAACAAAAAGGCTCCCTGCCCCTCACCACAATCCAGCTGCCGAGATGATGTGTAAAGGAGGAAAACCAAGAGTACATTTGTGTGTGAGAGGACTATGTGCTCAGTTCTGGGACTGAAAACAAATTCCTGGGCTAAGCATGTGCTCAGAGGACCCATTCCTTAATTCTAGGAGTATGTTGTCACCCATTTCCACTCCAGCTACTATTTTGCACCTGACTGGTTGGTGGACCTCAGGGTTCTAGTAAAACAACATCCTGCAAGGCAGAAGTCTGTATGCCCAGAGTCTAGAAAGCAAGTATTCTGCAATATATTTCAAAGGAACAAAAAATAATTAGGTATTCACCAATACAGCACCACAAATAAGTTTCAGAAATCTAAATAAAGACTATCCCATTCTCAAGGTCTATCCACACACTAGTCTGGCCAAGAAACAGAGGAGGAGGAGGAGGAGGAGGAGGAGGAGGAGGAGGAGGAGTTTGGATTTGATATCCCACTTTATCACTATCCTGAGGAGTCTCAAAGCGGCCAACAATCTCCTTTCCCTTCCTCCCCAGAACCAGGGCCAGAGCAGTGCAGATGGGGGGTCCCTTGGTTTTCAACAATATATATGAGACAAAGTAATGGACTGCTCTTTGGGGAATATTTGATGGAGGTAGGAAGAACCTGTTTTTGTTCCAGACACCGAGATCCCCAGAATGTTTAGCCAGTACCCCAACGGTGTCCTTGCGTACATGCTTTTATTTGCTACCATATAAGCGAAATGGCTGTAATTTGTTCTTATGGAAAGCCACTGCTAACAGAGGCACTATCAAGAAAGGGCTGATTATGTCTCTCCTTAAGTCAGGGTGGTGAGTTGCGACTGGGTGGGGGATGTTTACAAG